>NC_080066.1:132453357-133779136 GCF_949987535.1 Balaenoptera acutorostrata
GAAAGGTCTTTCTCGATTGGGTCCTTGCCTCTGTCCAAGTCTCATCAGCTGTCATTCTCTCCTACCCTCCAGCTCCCATAAGCTCTAGCCCCTCTGGGCCGTGCTGCTGCTCACTCCTTGCCTTTGTACGTCCTCTTCCCTCAAAACAAGTTACCCTTTTGACTGCATGGTGAATTCCTCACCATCTTCAAGCCATAGTTCATACTTGTATGTCTGTTTATTGCTTGTTTTCCCTCAAGGGCCTTTTAAACTTCATGAAAGTAGAAGCTTGGTCTGTCTTGCTCACTGTTGTCTCTCCAGTGTCTGAAAGCAGATGGGACTGGATCCGAAAGGGTGTTAAATAAAAGTTTTGATTATTACTAGAAGGCAACGAGGACCCACTAAAAGATACTAAGCATTAAACTGTTATGGACAGGTTTTTGTTTTAGAAAATCAGTATCATTGCTGTGTGGGGGAATGGATTGGAGAAGGCAAGACTGGACCTAAGAAATCAGACAATTAGAGTAAGCAAAAATGATGAGGGCCTGATTTGAGGCAGCATCAGTGGGGTTGGGAGAAGATGAGGGATTTGAGAGAGACATGAGAGAAAACAGCAGGAATCAATGAACTACTGGATGTTGTAACTTCAGTGAGAGGGAGTAAAGGATAAGTCCAGGTTTCTGGCTTCAAGATTCCGTGGCTGCTGGTGATGTCTGGAACTATCACACAGTATTACCGTTGTATGTTTACCTGTGGATCACTCGCAACGAGTCGTAAAGGGACCTTGCTAAGTCTTTGCATTAGCAGTGTTAGAAGAGCACCTATTATGTAGGAGGCATATAGTAACTAAATGAATGAATGAATACACTGAAAATACTAAACAGTTTGTATGATCAAGACAGCGAGGAAAGCAAGAGGTAACTGGCTTCTCACTTGCTTTCTGCCTATTGTACAACTAGGAGGCTGACAATAAAGTTTATTTGAGCGTCGACGTGCCCCGACGTGGCCCCGCCTTCCCAGCCGGAGCCGCGATTGGTGGGCATTGGCCAGCGGCGGCCGTTCCTAAGCCACGATTGGCTAAGGCCGCCGTCATTTCGGAGCGCCCGGCGCCCGCCCGCCCTCTCGCCGCGTCGCCGGTGTCTGTGCAGCCCGCTTCTCCTCGCCTCTCCTCTCCCGGCCGCAGCCCGGGGGACCGGAGCGAGCAGCGGGCACCATGTTCCGACGCAAGCTGACGGCTCTCGACTACCACAACCCTGCCGGCTTCAACTGCAAAGGTGAGGAGGCGGTCCCGGGCCCGCCGCGCGTCCGTGACGCCCCCCCACTCCCCGCCGCCCGGCCGCCGCTCTCTCAGCGCCGGCACCTGGGCTCCCCACCCGGACCGTCCGCGGCCTTGTCTCCCCCGGACTCCTCTCCTCCCGGCCGCCAAGCACCTCTGCTTTCCGCCTTCCTTCACCGGCTTCGGAGCCCCGTCACCAGCTCTTGCCTTGGCATCGCCACTTTCTGCACTTGCTGAACTCCAGACCCCACGCCCACCCCCCTCGCCCGCACTCTCAGCGCTCTAGAGGGAAAGTCTTCGCTTTTTAACGTAGCTTTTCAGCCCCGTGGTTCCCGGGTGATTGGGCGATACCTTGAGCACCTGCTGGGGGCCCAGCACAGTGCTGGAATCTGAGGAAGATGCTGAGTAACTTGAAGACTCGTTCACTGCCCCTCGGGAACTAAGGGGTGGGGTGGGGGCAGTGGGAGCCCATCCGGCAGTTTGAGCTCGAGATAGAACGAAGTCCAGGACTGACGGTGTCGGGGCAAGCGCGTATAGGAACGAGCTAGTGACAGTGTGCGAGTCGTGCAAAAAAAGTTAACAGCACACGAGCGGGGCGGTTGAATAGTAAATACAAAGGTATTTGGGATTTCACAGCATTAAAATTGTAAAAAGTATTAACATTGCTACCCACTGCTACTCACCTACTACCCACTATTCATTTTCTTCCAGAGTTTTTGGCCTGTGGTAGACTAATAAGTTTGAAAGTGATCAAGCACAGCCTGGGATGTTCAGACCATTTTATAAGTCTCAAGACTTCATAAGGGAGGCCTGAATTTGAATTCAAGCTTGAATTTTGTAATTGAAAATAATTTCCAAGCAGGGTAGCGGTGTTTTGTTCATCTCCTGTAGAAGCATGTCAATTTATAGAATCTTGTTCTTCTGCTTTGCCTTTTATGTAACAAAAAAGGTTCAGTGGTAGCAGAGCTTAGATCTGAATTTGAATCTTTGAGCCTCAGGTTTTTTCACTGGTAAAAATCGGGATATTACCTGCCTCGAAATGATGTGGGAGGATTAAATGAAACAACATCTGTACTTTTTCATGAATGCGTTTAATGTGCCATAACGGTAAGTGACAATGGTAGTCAGTATCTTCTTTCTGTTTGCCATTTAATTTCCTGTACATTATGATTGCTGTAAATTTAACCTGGCCCAGTCCTTCCTCCTCCTCTTTCCCATAGGAACTGGAATAATAACCGACACTTAAATAGCAAAACTGTGTGCCAGACACTGTTTTTTATCCTTAAATATTTTATTTAATCTTCATAACAACCCTATGAGGTAAGTCTTACTATTTATTACTCCCCATTTTGTAACTCAAGAATCTGAGGCCCGGAAAATTTAGATAATTAGCCCAAGTTCACACAACCACTAAATGTCTGGAGTCAATTTGAATTCAGGCCAGGATATGAACATAAGTTAATCCAAAGTCTGCACTTTTTTTTTTTTTTTTAATCAGTCATCAATTTTATACACATCAGTGTATACATGTCAATCCCAATCGCCCAATTCAGCACACAACCATCCCCACCCCACCACGGTTTTCCCCCCTTGGTGTCCATACGTTTGTTCTCTACATCTGTGTCTCAACCTCTGCCCTGCAAACTGGTTCATCTATACCATTTTTCTAGGTTCCACATATATGCGTTAATATATGGTATTTGTTTTTCTCTTTCTGACTTACTTCACTCTGTATGACAGTCTCTAGATCCATCCACATCTCAACAAATGACTCAATTCCGTTCCTTTTTATGGCTGAGTAATATTCCATTGTATATATGTACCACATCTTCTTTATCCATTCGTCTGTCGATGGGCATTTAGGTTGCTTCCATGACCTGGCTATTGTAAATAGTGCTGCAATGAACATTGGGGTGCACGTGTCTTTTTGAATTACGGTTTTCTCTGGGTATATGCCCAGTAGTGGGATTGCTGGATCATATGGTAATTCTATTTTTAGTTTTTTAAGGAACCTCCATATTGTTCTCCATAGTGGCTGTATCAATTTACATTCCCACCAACAGTGCAAGAGGGTTCCCTTTTCTCCACACCCTCTCCAGCATTTGTTGTTTGTAGATTTTCTTTTTTTTTTTAATTATAAATTTATTTATTTATTTATTTATTTTTGGCTGTGTTGGGTCTTCGTTTCTGTGTGAGGGCTTCCTCTAGTTGCGGCAAGCGGGGGCCACTCTTCATCGCAGTGCGCGGGCCTCTCACTGTCGCGGCCTCTCTTGTTGTGGAGCACAGGCTCCAGACGCTCAGGCTCAGTAGTTGTGGCTCACGGGCCTCGTTGCTCCGCGGCATGTGGGATCTTCCCAGACCAGGGCTCAAACCCGTGTCCCCTGCATGGGCAGGCAGATTCTCAACCACTGCGCCACCAGGGAAGCCCTGTTTGTAGATTTTCTGATGATGCCCATTCTAACTGGTGTGAGGTGATACCTCATTGTAGTTTTGATTTGCATTTCTCTAATAATTAGTGATGTTGAGCATCTTTTCATGTGCTTCTTGGCCATCTGTATGTCTTCTTTGGAGAAGTATCTAGGTCTTCTGCCCATTTTTTGATTGGGTCGTTTGTTTCTTTAATATTGAGCTGAAGGAGCTGTTTATATTATTTTAGAGATTAATCCTTTGTCCGTTGATTCGTTTGCAAACATTTTCTCCCATTCTGAGGGTTGTCTTTTCGTCTTGTTTATGGTTTCCTTTGCTGTGCAAAAGCTTTGAAGTTTCATTAGGTCCCATTTGTTTATTTTTGTTTTTATTTCCATTACTCTAGGAGGTGGATCAAAAAAGATCTTGCTGTGATTTATGTCAAAGAGTGTTCTTCCTATGTTTTCCTCTAAGAGTTTTATAGTGTCCGGTCTTACATTTAGGTCTTGAATCCATTTTAAGTTTATTTTTGTGTATGGTGTTAGGGAGTATTCTAATTTCATTCTTTTACATGTAGCTGTCCAGTTTTCCCAGGACCACTTATTGAAGAGACTGTCTTTTCTCCATTGTATATCTTTGCCTCCTTTGTCATAGATTAGTTGACCATAGGTGCATGGGATATCTCTGGGCTTTCTATCTTGTTCCATTGATCTATGTTTCTGTTTTTGTGCCAGTACCATATTGCCTTGATTACTGTAGCTTTGTAGTATAGTCTGAAGTCAGGGAGTCTGATTCCTCCAGCTCCATTTTTTCCCCTCAAGACTGCTTTGGCTATTCAGGGTCTTTTGTGTCTCCATACAAATTTTAAGATTTTTTGTTCTAGTTCTGTAAAAAATGCCATTGGTAATTTGATAGGGATTGCATTGAATCTGTAGATTGCTTTGGGTAGTATAGTCATTTTCACAATATTGATTCTTCCAATCCAAGAACATGGTATATCTCTTCATCTGTTGGTATCATCTTTAATTTCTGTCATCAGTGTCTTATAGTTTTTTGCATACAGGTCTTTTGTCTTCCTAGGTAGGTTTATTCCTAGGTATTTTATTCTCTTTGTTGCAATGGTAAATGGGAGTGTTTCCATAATTTCTCTTTCAGATTTTTCATCATTAGTGTATAGGAATGCAAGAGATTTCTGTGCATTAATTTTGTATCCTGCAACTTTACCAAATTCATTGATTAGTAGTTTTCTGGTGTCATTTTTAGCATTCTCTGTGTATAGTATCATGTCATCTGCAAACAGTGACAGTTTTACTTCTTCTTATCCGATTTGGATTCCTTTTAATTCTTTTTCTTCTCTGATTGCCGTGGCTAGGACTTCTAAAACTATGTTCAATAATAGTGGTGAGAGTGGACATCCTTGTCTCGTTCCTGATCTTAGAGGAAATGCTTTCAGTTTTTCACCATTGAGAATGATGTTTCCTGTGGTTTTGTCATATATGGCCTTTATTATGTTGAGGTAGGTTCCGTCTATGCCCACTTTCTGGAGAGTTTTTATCATAAATGGGTGTGGAATTTTGTCAGAAGCTTTTTCTCCATCTGTTGAGATAATCATATGGTTTTTATTCTTCCATTTGTTAATACGGTGTATCACATTGATTGATTTGCGTATATTGAAGAATCCTTGCATCCCTGGGATAAATCCCACTTGATCGTCGTGTATGATCCTTTTAATGTGTTGTTGGATTCTGTTTGCTAGTATTTTGTTGAGGATTTTTGCATTTATATTCATCAGTGATATTGGTCTGTAATTTTCTTTTTTTGTCGTATCTTTGTCTGGTTTTGGTTTCAGGGTGATGGTGGCCTCATAGAATGAGTTTGGGAGTGTTCCTTCCTCTGCAATTTTTTGGAAGTGTTTGAGAAGGATGGGTGTTAGCTCTTCTCTAAATGTTTGATAGAATTCACCTGTGACGCCATCTGGTCCTGGACTTTTGTTTGTTGGAAGATTTTTAATCACACTTTCAATTTCATTACTTGTGATTGGTCTGTTCATATTTTCTGTTTCTTCCTGGTTCAGTCTTGGAAGATTATACCTTTCTAGGAATTTGTCCATTTCTTCCAGGTTGTCCATTTTATTGGCATAGAGTTGCTTGTAGTAGTCTCTTAGGATGCTTTGTATTTCTATGGTGTCTGTTGTAACTTCTCCTTTTTCATTTCTAATTTTATTGATTTGAGTTCTCTCCCTCTTTTTTTCATGAATCTGGCTAATGGCTTATCAATTTTGTTTATCTTCTCGAAGAACCAGCTTTTAGTTTTATTGCTCTTTGCTATTGTTTTCTTTGTTTCTATTTCATTTATTTCCACTCTGATCTTTATGATTTCTTTCCTTCTGCTAACTTTGGGTTTTGTTTGTTCTTCTTTCTGTAGTTCCTTTAGGTGTAAGGTTAGATTGTTTACTTGAGATTTTTCTTGTTTCTTTAGGTAGGCTTGTATAGCTGTAAACTTCCCTCTTAGAACTGCTTTTGCTGCATCCCATAGGTTTTGGATCGTCGTGTTTTCATTGTCATTTGTCTCTAGGTATTTTTTGATTTCCTCTTTGATTTCTTCAGTGATCTCTTGGTTATTTAGTAACATATTGTTTAGCCTCTATGTGTTTGTGTTTTTTACGTTTATTTCCCAGTAATTCATTTCTAATCTCATAGCGTTGTGGTCAGAAAAGATGCTTGATATGATTTCAATTTTCTTAAATTGACTGAGGCTTGATTTGTGACCCAAGATGTGACCTATCTTGTAGAATGTTCTGTGCGCACTTGAGAAGAAAGTGTAATCTGCTGTTTTTGGATGGAATGTCATATAAATATCAATTAAATCTATCTGGTCTATTGTGTCATTTAAAGCTTCTGTTTCCTTATTTATTTTCATTTTGGATGATCTGTCCATTGGTGTAAGTGAGGTATTAAAGTCCCCCACTATTATTGTGTTACTGTGGATTTCCTCTTTTATAGCTGTTAGCAGTTGCCTTATGTATTGAGATGCTCCTATGTTGGGTGCATGTATATTTATGATTGTTATATCTTCTTCTTGGATTGATCCCTTGATCATTATGTAGTGTCCTTCCTTGTCTCTTGTAACATTGTTTATTTTAAAGTCTATTTTATCTGATATGAGTATAGCTACTCCAGCTTTCTTTTGATTTCCATTTGCATGGAATATCTTTTTCCACCCCCTCACTTTCAGTCTGTATGTGTCCCTAGGTCTGAAGTGGGTCTCTTGTAGACAGCATGTATATAGGTCTTGTTTTTGTATCCCTTCTGCAAGCCTTTGTCTTTTGGTTGGAGCATTTAATCCATTCACGTTTAAGGTAATTATCGATATGTATGTTCCTATGACCATTTTCTTAATTGTTTTGGGTTTGTTTCTGTAGGTCCTTTTCTTCTCTTGTGTTTCCCACTTAGAGAAGTTCCTTTAGCATTTGTTGTAGAGCTGGTTTGGTGGTGCTGAATTCTCTTAGCTTTTGCTTGTCTGGAAAGCTTTTGATTTCTCCATCAAACCTAAATGAGATCCTTGCCGGGTAGAGTAATCTTGGTTGTAGGTTCTTCCCTGTCATCACTTTAAGTATATCATGCCACTCCCTTCTGGCTTGTAGAGTTTCTGCTGAGAAATCAGCTGTTAACCTTATGGGAGTTCCCTTCTATGTTATTTGTCGTTCTTCCCTTGCTGCTTTCAATAATTTTTCTTTGTCTTTAATTTTTGCCAATTTGATTACTATGTGTCTCAGCGTGTTTCTCCTTGGGTTTATCCTGTATGGGACTCTCTGTGCTTCCTGGACTTGGGTGGCTATTTCCTTTCCCATGTTAGGAAAGTTTTTGACTATAATCTCTTCAAATATTTTCTCTGGTCTTTTCTCTCTCTCTTCTTTTTTTTTTTTTTTTTGGCATTTAATGTTGTCCCAGAGGTCTATTAGGCTGTCGTCATTTCTTTTCATTCTTTTTTCTTTATTCAGTTCCGCAGCAGTGAATTCCACCATTCTGTCTTCCAGGTCACTTATCCGTTCTTCTGCCTCAGTTATTGTGCTATTGATTCCTTCTAGTGTAGTTTTCATTGCAGTTATTGTATTGTTCATCTCTGTTTGTTTGTTCTTTAATTCTTCTAGGTCTTTGTTAAACATTTCTTGCATCTTCTCGATCTTTGCCTCCATTCTTATTCCGAGGTCCTGGATCATCTTCACTATCATTATTCTGAATTCTTTTTCTGGAAGGTTGCCTATCTCCACTTCACTTAGTTGTTTTTCTGGGGTTTTATCTTGTTCCTTCATCTGGTACATAGCCCTCTGCCTTTTCATCTTGTCTGTCTTTCTGTGAATGTGGTTTTTGTTCCACAGGCTTCAGGATTGTAGTTTTTCTTGCTTCTGCTGTCTGCCCTCTGGTGGTTGAGGCTATCTAAGAGGCTTGATGGGAGGCTCTCCAAAGTCTGCACTTTCAACTCCTACTTCAAGCAGCTCAAGTAACTTATAATTTTGGAGTTAAAAAAAAAAATTCCACAGGACTGTTTGTGAAGAAGGAAGTGTTTTACCTGTTAACCTGGTGCTTCTCGTGATTTATACGGTGTTTTTATTGCAGATGAAACAGAATTTAGAAACTTTATTGTTTGGCTCGAAGACCAGAAAATCAGACACTACAAGATTGAAGACAGAGGTAATTTAAGAAACATCCACAGCAGTGACTGGCCCAAGTTCTTTGAAAAGGTAATGAATTAGAAACTAAAATAAAACATACAGGGAGCTTGTCTAAAAATTATATGAAGACAGGCAAGCTTAAAATTACTGTGTTCTTTTAAAATAAATAAAACTAATAATGATCAGTGTTAAAAAAGCTAGACTTCAGGGATTTAACTTATTTCTTAACAAATTTTTTTGTTTTTAAAGCAGATTATATTATCTCTTCCTACCAAGCATTCAGTATTAGATAGAAATGGTATGGTGAATCATTAGGCATGAGGGTGGAGGGGAGTATAGAGTAGGCTGAGGAGAGAGGTAAGCTCATGTGCCGTAAAGAGTTTGAACTTGACCCAACTGGGGAGTTGTCACAGTTTTAGGTGATGTGACTGGACTAGTCTTCCCACCCCTCACCTTTCCCAACCAATCCCTGGTTTTTCAAAACTGTCAGCTTTAAGCTTATGTAGCTGGAGAGGAGGTGCTTATCCCCAGTACTTAGACGTGTGCCTGACATACAATAGAGAGACCTGTTTGTTTCATGAATTTATATATTTGTGTGTGTTTATTTGTATACATATATGTATATGTATGTAAATGAATGATATATCAATATTCATTTCTGCATTTTCTCTATAGCAAAACTTATTCTGTATTCACATCCTTTAGGGCCCTGTACCTGACTAGCTCGCTGCCATTGAAAACTAACTTTATAGACTATTAACTAATAAAGGTAATGGCACAAGTAGACACTCAAAAAAAGAAGAAGAAATAATTTTGTCCAGAAACACTGAGACTTCTTAAATAAACAGTGACACGTATTCTCTAAATAGTAAAAATGGCAAAAATCAGAATTTTTACATTACATTAAAAATATAGCAGAGATACAGTTAGAGTATTATATTAAAATAAGACATTATTGACACACTTGAAAACTAAGATTATGTCTTGTTTTTGCCTATATTTGACATACACAGTTGTCCCTTGTTATGTACAATAGAAATAATCCTAAAAAGATCTGTGTGTATTATCTTATTTTTGTGCCTGGAATAACTTTCCTGTTGACCTAGTTTAATTTTAGTAATGTTTTTGCAGAAAACAGTTGTTTTCAAATTAGAATAAAAATTACATTTTACAGCATCATTATTTACATTAAACATTTTTATTGGCTCTGTTACTTTGATGAGATCTCTTCCTTTAAGAATATGAAAAGTAATGCTCACTTTGGCAGCACATCTACTAAAATTGGAACAACGATATAGAGAGGATTAGCATGCACAAGGATGACACGCAAATTCGTGGAGTGTTCCATATTTTTAATTGAGTTATTTGTAGTGAGGTGGATGGACCTAGAGTCTGTCATACAGAGTGAAGTAGGTCAGAAAGGGAAAAACAAATACCATATGCTAACACATATATATGGAATCTTAAAAAAAAAAAAAAAAGGTTCTGATGAACCTAGGGACAGGACAGGAATAAAGACGCAGATGTAGAGAATTGACTTGAGGACCCGGGGAGGGGTAAGGGGAAGCTGGGACGAAGTGAGAGAGTAGCATTGACATATATACACTACCAAATGTAAAATAGATAGCTAGTGGGAGGCAGCTGCATAGCACGGGGAGATCAGGGGAGATCAGCTCGGTGCTTTGTGACCACCTAGAGGGGTGGGATAGGGAGGGAGGGAGGGAGATGCAAGAGGGAAGAGATATGGGGATATATGTATACATAGAGCTGATTCACTTTGTTGTACAGCAGAAACTAACACAACATTGTAAAGCAATTATACTCCAATAAAAATGTTAAATAAAAAAAAGAATATGAAAATTGACTAAATTTTCATTTACTGGTGTTTAGGTACCTAAGTTTCTAGTTTTATGAATTAGAGGATTGTGTAAGTTACATACTGCCTCTGACAATGGGCAAGTTTATTAACCATTCTGTGGCTCAATATTGTTATCAATAAATGGGGATAACAGTGGTATCTATCTCATAGCAGTGGTATGTTTGTTATTGAAATATACCTATGTACCTTTTCACAGAGATGCCCTGCCCATAGCAAGTGCTATATGTTTATTAATTTCCCTGCCTCTACTACTATTATTGCTACTACTGGATTATTTTCCTTTGCCCTTCAAGAGTGTTTTTGAAAATTTTGATAGGCTTCTTAATACTTTGAAATATATTGTTAGGATTTTATATTTCCTTATATTACGTCTTATGATGGCCCACTCACGTGTACAAGACAATATAGAGTTCCACATGTGGAAGGGTATTGAAGAATATAAAAAACTTTCTGATGAAGAACACCCAGAAATGACAGTAAAGTAGTATAACCTAAAGATAAATGTATTGGAACTTACACAGATATTATCTTTCAAGGTGGTTTCTTTGGAATGATGATGTCATTGCCTAAAGCATATTTAGAACTTCTTTTGCAATTACTTTTAGATCAGGAGACATCTTTTGAATATCCTTAATATTGACAGTTCTTTTATACTTTGAACATGGATTTGCTTTTTGCATCATGACTAAATCTTGTGAATGAGGTGCTTTTTTTTAAAGCAGGGGAATAAAATTTTTGGTTAGAAAATAAGTTATGGCTAAAAAGTGCTGATTCATTAATTATCCCCCAAAGGATTTCCAAAAAGGAGTTCCAGAAGTTTTGAGTAACATCATTGTTGGTGGAATTCGATTTTAAGTTCCTAAGAGACTTATTTTAAGGACATACTCATTTGAATATGCAGCTTCTGACATTTATTAAAAACGCTTGTATGTCACATGGCTTACTCTCTTCAGAAGCATTTCCATGATATGAAAGCTAAGGTTTAGATAATAATTGGTTTTGTTTTGTTTTGTTTGGGAGAAACAAAAGTCCTTTTTATTTAGACTTTTTAAAGTCCTTTTTATTTACCTGCTCTATGTGTATTGAGACCTGGAATCAGAAAGTATAGATTCAGCTCCCCAATTTAAGTCGTGTAACTGTCAGCAAGTGTTGACCTCTAGGCGTCGGTTTTCTCATCTACGAAATGAAGTTATTCTACATCAGTGGTGCCCTATCTGGAATCTGCAAAAGTAAAAATTTCAAAAAGCATGATGGGCCTACTTCATTATTTTTCCCTGAGTGGTACACTTAAGTGTTTCCTTCCTTTGGGTTATATAATTGCATCAAAGGTTTAGTAATGTAAATGGTTATAAGAAATTCTTAGAGATCCAAACTAAGGTCTCTTTCAACTCTACCATTTTTTTATTTTGTGACTTTATAGTAATAATGAAACCAGACTTTTTGTTCCCCTCACACAGTATCTCAGAGATGTTAACTGTCCTTTCAAGATTCAAGATCGACCAGAAGCAATCGACTGGCTTCTTGGTTTAGCTGTTAGACTTGAATATGGAGATAATGGTATGTTTTGTGGGGAATGTGTGTTTTAAAGAGAGAGAGAGGAAAGGTGGGAAAGGAGTGTAAAAATGTAGGGAACTTGCCAGTTTGTCTTACATTGTTTTACCTTTGGTTCATTTTAAGTTTTGTACCTCCTCATCTCACTTTACAGCATCTGTTTAAAAATTTACTTTTTGTAATTATTCTCCTGTATCCACCTCCCAAATTGTCTAGGAAAGAATTTTCTTTTCCAAAATGAGAGAGTCTCCTTACTATCATAAGATATTAAAAGCACTGGTTTCCATTGGTATTTAGATTTTTCTTTTAGAATTTGAAGATGATGTCTTCTGAAGAAGAAGGCTAATTGAATGTCTTCTCACAATGTCACATTACTTTGGTGAATTTGCCATCTTTCAGTCTGTACCTTAACCTTTCAAGTTCACTTGTTGCTGCTGTCCCAGAATTGATAGGATTTCAAGTGTTGGTTGCAGCAGGTAATTTCACAAGAGACTGAAATATACATCTAATGCAAATGTGCACTATAGGCCAAAATATATTTATTATTAATGTTTAGTGTTATTTTATTACAGATACTTGTATCATTGGAAGGTTTTAAATGTTAGTACCTGTAGTAAAAATAGCTTTCCAATAAACTGTTTTCTCTCAGGCCATTTCATTTTGAAAGGCCTGCTAACATCTGAATGTAATATCTGATTATCTTACTTTACCTCCATCCTCTGCATTTATGTTGTTCTCTTTCATGGGACTGTCAGTTCCGGTCCTCTTAATCATTTACGTTTGAAGCCTTTTTAATGTGTTTGGCCTCTCCCTTTTCCTCTCATTCTGTTCCATCCATTTTTCCCTTGTCGTATCTTTCCTTCTCCATCCTCACTGCTGTCGCCCTAATTCAAGCTCTTGCCACTTTTTCCTGAGATTATTGGAATGTCTTTCATACTAGTCTCCCATCTATGTCACCCTCTAGTCTCATCCACATGGCCCACCAAGCTAATTTTTTGAAACATAAATGTTTTAGAATGCTACACTTTGTTTCCAAACGATAGTTCCTTTTATATATTCAGAAACCATTGCTTTCCCATTTAACTCTATAGCTTTTTAAGTCATTCGCCACTTTCCATTTTGCTTATGTCTTACTTGCCCCACTAAATTGTAAGCTGATCAACTCAGCTTTGTTTCCTACATGGTACCTCTATTAGTTTCCTGTTGCTGCTGTAACAAATTACCACAAACTCAGTGACTTAGAAGACTGTTTATTATCTTACAGTTTTGGAGGTCAGAAGTCCAACATCTGTATTAGGACTGAAGTCAATTTGTCGACTGGGTGGGTTCCTTTTGGAGGCTCTAGGGGAAGATCCATTTCTTTGTCTTTTCCATCTTCTAGAGGCTGCCTGCATTCTGTGACTCTGGCCCCTTTATCTTCAAATCTAGCAGCATATCATCTTCTAAGCTCTCTGTGATTCTGCTTTCATTGTCACATCTTCTCTGACTCTGACCTTCCTGCCTCCCGCTTATAAGGATGCTTTGATTACATTGGGCCCACCTAGGTAATCCAGGATAACCCCCATACCCCCAATTTCAAGATCCTTAATTTAATCACATCCACAAAGTCCCTTTTGCCATGTAAGATACCATATTCATAAGTTCCAGGGATTGGAATATGGACATTTGGGGGGGGGGAGCAGTCATGATTCTCTCTGCCACAGTACCTGACATAGTTTCTTGTGTACAGTAGATGTGCTTATCAACTATAAATGCTTGGTAAATTCAATATATGAATGTTTATACATACTGGTGTGGAGCATCAACCAGCTGTTTTTTTGCTGGTTCTTCAAACTTAAGTTTCAGATGCCTTATGGCAGAAATCTGAAGGAAAGCTCAAAGACTTTTTCTTTACTATGGAGCCTTTAGCAAAATCTACCTGTTCTGGTCTGAGTTGGTAGGAACTCTATTAGTTAATTTGCAGCAAAGTATTTTCCAGCTTTTCAAGTGTTTTTCAGCTATTCCCACATAAAATTATAGTCACATCTCTATTTCTGTTTTACCCTTATTTAGTCCATTTCTCCCATTTTTTATAATACTTCAACTTAGGTTACCTAGGTTGTACCAAGAACAGTAGATGCCATATGATTGTGTATCCTTGTAGTTGACTGTTAAGTACAGTTTCTTCTCAGTGATAGCATGGTCTTTTTTTAATGTATTAAAAAAACTGAGTTTGTATGAGAAACATTGCCCCTTATCGGTAGGAGGCACTGCTGTGCTTTTATGGTTTTACATTAATAAGTTGCATTCTTCTTGACTTTTAAGTTATTTTAAATTTTTATTCTTTGATAAAACCATTGTGAATTTTTATTGTTTGTGCCTTAACGTTTTTTAAAGCCTTTTGCTAGCTTGTCAGTTAAGGTGATTAAAATCTGACTTAAATTCTTTTAACTTTTTTGACATAATTTTAGATTTACAGAAAGGTTGCAAGAATAGTAAAAAGAATTTTTTCATATTCAGATTCTGCAGATATTATTAACATTTTACTTCATTTGCCGTATCCTTCTCTCTCTATATATATATACATACTCCTAATTTTTTTCTAAACCGTTTGACACTAAGTTGTAAATGATTTCTCTTTTAACCTTATGCACATTTCCTAAAAAAAGTCATTGTCTTACATAGCTACAGTACATTTATCAAAATCAGGAAATTAACTTTGATTCTTTACTGTTATCTATAGATGAGATTCACATTTCACCATTTGTCTCAATGTTCTTTATGGCATAAACAAGCAAACAAAAACCTCCAAAGCAGTCCTGGATCACGTGTTGCATTCTTTCTCCTTAGTCTCTTTAGTCTCCTACAGTCTGGAATAGTTACTCAGTCGTCATGCTTCAGGACACTGACATTTATTTTGTAGAATGTCCTTCAGTTTGAGTGAGTCTGATGTTTCCTCATGATTAGATTCAGGGTTTGTAGTTTTGTTAAGAGTAACACAGAAGTGATGTTGTGTTCTTTTAAGTGCATCATATCAGGAGGCATGTGTTGGTGATATGCCTGAATACTGGTCATTTTATTCTGATCACTTGGTTAAGCTTTCTTCAGTGTAAAAATTACATATCTTGTGGAGAGATATGAGATGATTTCTATATTCTTCTCCTCTTCAAACCTTAGCTTTAGTATACATTTGATGATTTTTGCCTGAGTCAGTTATTATGTTGATTATGATGACTAGAAGGTGTTTTTCTAATTCCATCATTCCTCTACATTTATTTTTTGTCTTTCCACTATAAGGAAGAGCTTTCCCTTCTCACCAGTTTATGTTTGTTTGTTTATTCATATCAGTGTAGATATGTGGATTCTTATTTTACTCAGTGGGTCTTAATCCTTTTTTGTCATTGTGTATTTTGATGTTTACATTGTTCCAGGTTTGGCCAGTAGCTCCTTTAAGCTAACTCCTGTCTGATTTAAATTTTAATGCTTTTATTTTCCCGTTAGCAAATCATATAAGCACTATAGCCAAAGATGGCATTTTGGGCATTAAGTTTGGTGAATTACTATTAAATATTTTTATTTGTAAAGTCTTTTAAAATATTATTATTTAGTATTTTTCAGGTAAAAGTAATAAAATCTCCTTTTGGAATTCTGCATTTTAAGTCTCCATAAAATAAGTTTAGGTTTGTATATGATGGTGTATTTGAAGTGATTTTTTTAGAAAGCAAGGTTTTTGGTTTTGTATACAGCATTCACAAGATTTGCAAAGAAACTTCTTAGTGTGTTTGTATTTAACCTCATGTGACCTATACTTACCCTTCTCCCATTCTTCTACCCCTACCAAGTTTGAGGGGAAGCTGAAAAGCAGACTTTCTCTTCTAAAATTTAGATGGTGTTTGAAATGTTTTACTTTAAGAAATGTTACTGAAAAGATATTTGTGTCTGATAATCATTTCAGCTTAATTAAAAAGCTAGTCACATTCTCTTCTAGTAGATTTTTTATTATAGCATTTTTTTTTTTGAATGCTTGAGTTGTCTTATGCTTATAACCAGTTTGGCTCAGTTAAATTCAGTAAATAAGCAACGTTTGTTTTACCTTAAGTTGAAGCTCTACAAATTGTATTTTTGCCTATTTTTACAGCTGAAAAATACAAGGACTTGGTACCTGATAATACAAAAAACGCTGACAATGCAGCTAAAAATGCAGAGCCATTGATCAATTTGGATGGTAAGTGTATAAATGCATAAAAATGATCATCAACGTTTTTGGTTTCTTAAATGTTTTTTACTTCCTAGAATGAAGTCTGGGTTTATTTGGTTTTAGTAGATTAAGAATGTTTCATGCAGACAACATTTGTGTTGATATTTTATTCTCTATGCTGTTTTTTACTGTCAGTTATTGTGTGCTTTCTCCCTCTTCTTGTAGCTGAATATCTGAAACTGAAAATGCTCTTCTTTCATCTGCTCATAGTAACTTGGGGGTTTTGATTTTATTTAATCATGGTGGTGATTGTTTGCCTTCCTGGGTGCAGAAAATATTTTTTCTAATCTAATGACAGTATGAGACAAGTGTTAAAATTTTTCATTGTTTTAAGTCCCAGATGTCTTTAAGTAATTCTTTCTCCTTTTAAAAGTATTAAGATTCTAATTACTTAGATTATAATATGTTAAATATTCTTTCACTGACTGATTGTGACCTGTAATTTATGAGTTACCCTTATGAATTAATAAGCTGCTTGGACGCTCTAGAGCTGCTGCTTGGAGAAAAGGTTTTGGGAAAACTGTCCATTGAAGGGAATCTGTGTATTAAAATTAATAGCTTTGGGAAGAAAGGTTAATTAATAGTGTTACATAAATGGGCCTTGCAGAGAAAGTTACAGAACAAACCTCATGTGAGTTTAATTTAGTCATTTATTGGATTGTTCACTTTGGTTGATTAGTAGGAAAACCATTGATCTCATCAATTTACCTAATTTACCCCATACTGCTTTTGTCAGCAGCAATTTTAGAAATTAGAGATTTTTTGTTACTAGAAAATAAAAATATTTTTTTAAGTTTATATGTTTGCATATATGTTTGTAATTACATGCTTGCAGAGCTTTAAGTTTCCATTTTTAATCTTTTATAGTAAATAATCCTGATTTTAAGGCTGGTGTAATGGCTTTGGCTAACCTTCTTCAGATTCAGCGTCATGACGATTACCTGGTAATGCTTAAGGTCAGCTTCATATTCTTGATTCTTGACAAAAACTCTATATAATTTTAAAAACTTCATTTTCTAAAAATAACTGTGTTTGATATTTAAATCTATGGTAGAATGAGTAAAATGTTGGAGGAATGTGGGACATAAAGCAGATTTCTTGAATTCATTGGTTTTAGATTACCTAACAACTAATATCAAAGAGTGTTTACTGTGTGCCTGCCACTGTGCTAAATCCTGTGCACAGATGACTCATTCAGTCCTCCCAACAATCCTAGAGGTGGATGTTAGTGTCTTTTTAAAATATGTATATGAAGAAACTGAGACTTAAAGATAATAGATAAATAATGTTCAAGCTGACGTTGAAAATGATAGTCAGGATTTTAATCTAGGCACTCGACCTTATGGTCCATTCTTTTTCTTCTTTTTTTTTTTGGCCGCATGGCATCTGGGATCTTAGTTCCCTGACCAGGGATCGGACCCACGCCCCCTGCATTGGAAGCACAGAGTCCTAATCACTGGACCGCCAAGGACGTCCTGGTCCATTTTTTTTCCTGTATCACCCCACTTCTGTTTAATCAGTCCTTTTAAATATTCATGGTCTGTATTCATTAAGATTGTGGAAAATGCCAAACTAGTAATGGTGAATTTGGTCAAAAACATACCCCCAAATCTCTTTGAGGAATGAATGTTTCTGTCCTCCAAGCCCCTTACAGCAGGAAACCTGATGGCCTAAAAGAGGCCTCTTATTTCTGAGTGGAAAAATATACTCATGCTTCAGAAGATTTATGTCGAGTAATTATGATAGTCTAGTGGGGGGAAGGGGAGGGGTAGGGGAGTGGTACTTAAGATACCAGACTTGGAAGTTATTTTAGAAATTGTTATTGATTTTATGAGAAATTAAAGAGCTTTAAATTACTTTAAACCACTTTGCAGGAAATTGAATAATTTCACTCTACCCACAAGAGATCATAATTTATTCTCCTTTTTAGAATTGTATTTATTAAATGACAGTTGTAATATGGGAAGACTGTTCTATTCCTAGATTACTATAATTCTCTATACTGAATCTGAATGTTAACTCAGATTTTCCCAACTCAGATTGGACGCCAAGAGACAAAAGTTGTTTTTAGTGAAATTTAGCTCTTTGAAAGGCTTGTTCCTTACTCAGGCAATTATAGAAATTGCTTTGGAACAGTTCTACAGTGGTTATGTCAGCTTTAATCATAAACTGAGTGAGAGGAGAACAGACAATGCTAGCATATTTGGGGTGCTAAAAGTACAATATAAGTCAGTTATAATCAAAAGCTTTATAAAATTCTAATCCTAGCATGTTTGTCCTTTTGAGTTATTTTAAGAAGCATTCAAACAATACATGACAATATGGAAAACATCCATACTGCAGCTGTGAGAATCAGTACATTAACTGTTTGGCAACTGGACTGTGTAAATACATTTGCAATCACTGTTAGATTGGTTTAATTCTTTTTCAAATGTAGCATTTGGTTTGTTTTTATTAAAAATAATTTTTCAAATTTTCACACTTATCTTGGGGTTGTGTCATCCACTAATTAAAATTCCATTAAAAAATCTTACTTTTTAAGTGTGTGCAGGTGCGTGCATGCATTTGTGTCTGCAGTGGTAAAATGCCTTGCTAATGAAAAAAAAAATGTGTCCTTTGAAAGATCTGAAAACATTTTACTGTAATAAAGTGAAGAAAGCAGGGACAGTGTGCATGATATACTACCCTTTGTGTCAAAGGTGCCTGTTTGTGTGTGTGTGTGTGCGTGTGTGCACTTGCATATATCCCTGAGCATGCTTGTAATTTGATAGAGGCCTTGTGAGTATACACAAGGATCTGGTAGCAATAATTGTTTTCTGAAAGTATGGCTGAGGCTTGGGTAGAAAGGAGACATACTTTTTCGCCATGTATCCTTCTTTATTTAAAAAAATTTTTTAGCACCCACAAATTACCTATTCAAAAAACGTAATTGTTATGAACATCATTCCACATTATTAAATACTAGAAGTGAAAACTTTCATTACAGTAGCTATTATTTTTAATTTGCTGGGGAGTTTGTTAATGAATTAGGTATTTCTAATTTCATCAAATTGGGCATCCTTAGTCTGTATTCTCAGAGAAGAAAAGATAACAAACAGCCGATAAAAAGTAAAAATACTATTTTGGGATTTCTTAGGCAATTCGCATTTTGGTCCAGGAGCGCCTGACACAGGATGCAGTTGCTAAAGCAAATCAAACGAAAGAGGTATGCTGTTTTTTTAATTTAAATAAATTCTAAATTAATTATTACTGAAAGTTTCTTTTGGTTGTCATGAGTTTGAACTTTGCCTGAGAATGCTTAATATATCTATTCTGTGTTAGAACTGCCTAGAGAAAGAATAGCTTACTTCAGTGGGATTGAATTTGATTCTGAAGCAAACTGTATCCAGTCATTTTTGAGTGAAAAGTGAACTTCATGTTTATCTCACTTCATTACTTTTAAGAAGCCTCCAATAGCATATCCACAGTCTACCAGTTCAAAACTACTGCATGTGCCCAGTTCAAGTTTATTTAAAAGAACTTCCACTTGTGAAATTTACTGGGTTATTTTGACTAACTGCTAGAAAACAGGACACACCTTCTCTTTTTTAGTAATTCATTTTCTTTTCTACCTAAGTCTTTATCTTCACCCTTTTGTTTCTTCAGAGAAATCTCAGTTTATTCTATTTCCTAGCATAAATCATAAAAAAGTAACTTGTTAAGAAATCTAGGATATTTTTAGATGAACTGTCCAAGAAACCCAAATGCCCCTGAAGTCCTCTTGACTATGGGTCAGTGCAGAGAATGTCCTCAGGGGTTAGCAGCTGCAGGTGTCTGATAACGCCCCTTCCTGCTACACAGATGAATGTCTTGGGTACAGTCCACATTCTGGACCCTGGGCCTTCTATTGTGCCTCCCTCACCCTCCAATTCCCCAATGTCTTTTGTCCTCTGATCCCATCTTTATCGAAGCCCAACAGCATTAAGGTTATTAATGCTGGGGCAGTGTAGTCTCCTCTGAAAGACGCTCAGTTTCTTTTAAAGGTTCTTATTGGCTTATTAATTATGTATGAATCAGGCCACTGGAAATTGGATTAAAGATCAGCTTATTTCACCCACACTATAGAACAGACAGTAAATTGTTCTGGCATAATAAAATCATTCATCATTCAGCAAAATTATGCCTTTGGTTTGGAAGGCAGTGCAAGTAAGGCCATAGCCAAATCTCTTTGCTCTTGATTGCAAAGTAAAATTCAGTTTATTTTCAATGCTCCAAATAAATCTGAACTTTAATGTCATCTCAAAAGATACTATGCTATAATAATACAGTGGAAGAGTTCTATAGTTGAGTGTTCCTGTTTGCAATTGTTCATAACTAGCATTTGGGGCGTGTGGTCATCTTCAGGGGTGCCTGTTCCTAGGTGGTCTGTTGGCAGATGAAGGGAGAAGAGAACCTCTGGTACCAGACTGACACAGAAAGCTACTCAAGTACAATTCTACTCTAGTTTTTTGCTCACAGAATTTTCATACCCATTTGTTTCTTCATGTGTATAATGTATTACTAGTGATTTTAAAGCATTTTGAGTCTGGGTAGATTTGCATTAATAATTAGGCAAGAAGTGAGTAGTGACAGCTTAGCATTTGTAATGTTGAAAGTATAGTGACTTTTTAAAAAAACTGGTAATGATTTTATACAGTATAATCAGCAGAAAGTCTAGACTGCCTGTCCTCGTTTTTATTTGGTAGTTATTGTGAACTTCACACAGGTTGGCGCCACCACAGGCACCATCTCTGGTATATCTGTGTGCAGGTGCCGACTGGTTAGCTAAATGGGTTCGATTCTGTTCATTTTCCTAGACGACTTCAAAGTGACTTTTAAATGAACTGTTGAAAGTTAATATGTAGATAATCTGGTAAACATCATGCTTGCAGAAGAATGTTATGTATATTTTAGATTTGTGCAGTTCATAAAGACAAATTAATGTGCTCCAAAAGTAAACTTGCTTGAGAAAAGTCATCTTAACAGTAGTCCTATTTGCCCGGTACACTGCTGCTTACTATAACTAAAACGGGACAGTAGCAGCCCTGCTCAACCTTCCTTCCATAGCAGTAGTGACAGCACTTCTGCAAAAAGGAGCTATTCTTTTATATGCCTGGTCTTAAAGGATTGGATGTGTTATGGGACTAGCTGCCCACTACATGTAAAGGCCATTCTTTCCTAACTAGTTGTAGTAGGAAAAAACTCATAAAAAGGCAGATTTAAAGAGAAAATTCTCAGGCACCTTGCCACTGCAGCTAAAAGGGTTAAAATAACAATAGCTAGCTGCTTTTCAATTTGAGGTGAGAAAATGTAAACGTATAACTATACAGTCTGATTTTTGTCCTTTTTTTTCTAAAGGGCTTGCCTGTTGCTTTAGACAAGCATATTCTTGGTTTTGACACAGGAGGTAAGTAAGTGATTTTGTTTTAATTCAAACTGTTTTTAGAGACTTTTAGTGAATATTTGGGGGAAATGAGTGAATAAACGCAAACGTTATTGATTAATGCAGCGTTTCTTATGAAACAGATGCAGTTCTTAATGAAGCTGCTCAAATTCTGCGACTGCTGCATATAGAAGAGCTCAGAGAGCTACAGACCAAGATTAATGAAGCCATAGTAGCTGTTCAGGCGATTATTGCTGATCCAAAGACAGACCACAGACTGGGGAAAGTTGGAAGATGAACATTTTAGGATTTCAGCTTCTCACCTACTTAGTACAGTTGGGAACCATGTACGCTTTGGCATGTGTTTGGAAATGTCATGTCTTCAAGGGAAGAATTCCAGAAAATTGACTATGTTCTAGAGATTTACCATCACTGCATTTTCTTCAATAAAGTTGGGAAGGTGATTGATTTTTTTGTTTTTTGACCATGTGTTTATGTATTTGTATAATTAATCTATCTGCTTCCTCCCTGGTGGTTTAGGTACATGCCACCCCCCGACTTCATTACACGTATAGAAAATACAGATCCTTAAGTAAGTCATAGGAAAACTTAAAATATTTTATTGGAGTAATCTAGAAAATTTGAGAACTGTTACATCTTTGGTATTTATATATAAATGTAGTAATTTCTGTGGGTAATTCTATAGAGGGACTTAGGATCAGAAAATACAAACTGAAACATTGTAGCACCTTTTAATATAAATAGAAATGCACTTATGCAGAGGTAAAAAAAAAAATCTTAGAATAAGAAGTTGGTTCTGTCCCATCAGTTCTGCATAGCCTTCTCTACGTCAAGGTTTATGATCTTTAGGATCATATTTTTGTACTGATCACATGTACTTTAATTTCTTGGCCAGAAAGAATCTGTAGCAATAGTCAGATTTAGGGTCTTAACCTGCTCTAATTGGTTCTTAGTTCAATTAATTTGACCTTTTAAATAGGACATAAATGTTTATTAAAAGTTGCTTTAATAAGCAACAATTAAAATTGTTACCTTTTTAAACTTGAAATAACTTTTGTTTTTAAAAATACAGTAGTAAAGATTGAGGTATAAACTTTTCACAAAATATACTTAGTCTTTTTGCACTGAAAATGTTCATCGTATATGTCCAGAACTTCTAATGGCCAATTGCTTTTTCACTTTCTTCACCTTTGTTCGCAGTAAATGTTCTTTAGGGTCCTGATTCCGATTGTAAACTCCAAGTCCTTTATAATACCATATTTACTTTCTTCCTGTGGAGGGAGGGGACAGCATGTGAGTATTTTTATATCCAGTTTGCCACAGCAAGTCTTTTAAAGGGGAAATATCCTAATAGACTGACCTTTTTTGTGTGTATAGTTAAGCTAGGTAGACTTAAGGTAGTAGAATGGTCACCCCTGTGTGTTGGCCATTAGCTTTTCTAGGTCAGAGTGGCTCTCACCGGTGGCAGCAGCAGGCCAAGTGTGGTCAGTTACCAGATCTATCTTTCTCTACCTGGCTGATCCAAAGGAGCCACCTGAGCATGTCCGTTTACCTGTTGGGCAGTAGGGGTAGACTGCAGTTATCCCGTAGAGGTGAGATCGCTGCTCTGGGAGATACTCATCAGTAAACTGGCCACTGTCTCTATTTACTGATATAACACCATCCCTGGTAACAGAAAGGAAGAGTGAATTCACAGGATTTAAGGTTGGATAGAAAAAGCCAGTTTATCAGGAAGAGAAATCTCTGCCAGACTTCTGGAATACATTTTTAAAAGTCAATTTAAATCACATAACTAAATAAGATACCTCATGGTACCATTTAAAGGTAGTCTTTTATTCTCTGAAGATCAGATTCAGAGTAATGTGCTTCCTTTTTGGATAGTTTATTACCAAATAGCTCTGCCATTTTTAAGCTACATGTGAGCAATACCATTAAATTTCTGGGTGATGTGAAAGTATGCTTTTAAAAGCAGTTAACACTTGAATGATGTCTGCTAATGAAGAGAGAATGAAATGAAAACTTTAGCAGGAGGGCTTAATAACTAAAGTTGCTTACTAACATTTGGTACAAGTGGTGTGTCTTCCAAAACAGTTTGCCTTTTCAGGCTTGTCCAGAGTGTGTCAGGCTCACCTTCTCCAGTCGGTGTGGTAGAAGTGATCTGCATAGCTCACAATGCTGAAGGGGTAGTTGAGATTGTTTTGAATAACACGCCGTCCAGTTCCATCAGGTAGTGTACACTCTAGTTTTTTAGTTCCTTTTAAAACATCAAAGAGGGAAAAGAGATCCTTTCATGCGATGGGGAAAAAAAAAATCCTTTACCAATAATAGTGGCAGGTAAGTTCATTCTCAAAGGAAACAAAGGTAGAACTAGAGTATTCTATCCCCATTGCAATAATACAAATTAAAAACTGTAAAATTTTCCTATTCTATTACCAGTCTTCAGTTTGTTTAAGAGCATTCTAGTTTTTAGTGGAATTTAAACTCTTAATCCTTTTTTGGAAGAAAGGATTGCATTTAGAGAAATCTGGCTAAGTTTCTCCCAAAGTAGGACATTAGAGATGAAATTATATCAGTGTTAAAAAAGTTTGTGTTAGCTCTTAAATTGTTGTAAACATAACATTTGGATAAATATTAATACTTGCCCTTTGTAAGCAATGTATAATAATAGCCAAGGCTGCCTTTCAACTAAAATCCTTAATTTTTTTTTTTAAAGACTGTATTATTTTCTAGTTAGGAATAAAAAGTGCCATTTTTCAATGTAAATTTTTAAATAGCTAAACGAGGCAAGAATTTCCAAGTTTCACATTTCTCATGGAACCCTGATTTAAATTTCAAATACTTATTAAAAAATATAAATGCAGTATAATGAAACAGCATCTTTTCAGTTGTGCTAATAATGAAATCACACAACAGAAAGAGAACCTGGGAATAGGCAACCCAAATTTATTACTGAAGGAAGCCATCCTGCCACATCACTTTTCACAGAATGTCCTCAGCACAATAGCATACTGACTGTGAAAGTAACAGATATTTATAAATGTTATAATACTGGCAAAAAAGGAAAATGACCCCTGTTCATTTATCTAAGCCTGTCGATTCCAACAGTGGGTAATATTTATTTTTTAACCTAAAAAGTGTGCCAAGTGCTCATGTGGAGGAAGGGCAAGCAGGACAAAAGTAGGTTGGACATAGTACTAGCCCTCAAACCTACCGCCTAATTCAAACACATACATCCAGGACCTCAGGAAATTCATCACAGGAGTCATTACAAAGTGTCCTTTAAAAGGAGTAGATCATTTGCTGTACTGTTATAAACGTAAGCCAGAAGTCCCAAATGGTGGGATTTGGTTTTACTGTAAAATCTGTTAGAGTGCTCACGCTTACTGAACATTGTGGTGTTCTGTATTTGCATTCCATGAGTAGTAGTACCTGCATCTGCCCAGCAGAGCAATTTGGAGAAGGGGTCAAAGGTTAAACCATTGGGTAGTCCAATGTCTTTATTCACCAGAATTCTTCTATTTTCTCCATCTAAAGACGACGATTCAATTTTAGGAGCTTCTCGATTCCAATCTGTCCAGTACAAGTTGCTGTGGATAAATTAAATGGAGAAAGATAAACCTTCCCCAATGTATAGAACCCAAATTCCAGAACGATCTTTGAGGCTTTTCACTAAGCATTTCTGAGTCAAAAACACTTCGCTGAAAGTGAAAGCTGAAGGTTATCTTTACTGATTTGAAGGTTTCTCTGGAATTTCATTTGGTAGAAGCCCCATTAAATATGGCAAGAGTTTCTCAAGGTATAGAAATCCTCCCTGATTCTAACGAGTCCCACTGAAACACGGACCAAGTTATATGTCCCAGTTGATGACCTTAGCAATTATCATAGACAGGAAACATTGTTCTTTTGACTGTTGCCACTGTGAAAATGAGGTCAGAGAAATAACATGCCTGGTGTCTGAGTTTTGCTTACTCACCAACTAATGCAGGTAACCCCACTGCAGGTTTAACACTGGGATTTCCTAATGTGTTGCTGGAGGAGACTGACTTCATTCCGGTTGAAGTGCTGTCTCAGGCTTGGCCTGATCATCTGATCCAAAGTAGCCCCCAGTCTCTCTCACATACTCTGAATTCTCTATGTATCACATCACAGGCTTAATAATTTCCTTGTTATTCATTAGTTTACTGTCTTATTTCTTCCTAGTAGAACATAAACTCCATGAAAGGACAGACCTTGTCTTTGCCTAAACAGTACCTGACACCTAGTAGATCCTCAGTGAATACTATTAACTTAATATATTTTGAACTTTCATGCCCATGTTCTGACCCTCCCCTACAACTGTACTTAGAGCCCAAGGGCTTCAAATGAGGATCTACAGGTAACAGGAGAATTAGGGAAGCCCGGCTGACCCTCGGATTGGATCCACAGCGATGGCGCGGGGGTTCACCAGGTCCGTGTGGAAGAGGGCCCTGCGCTCAGAGCCGTCCAGCCTGGCCCTCTCTATCTTATCCAGGCCGCTGTCTGTCCAGTACATCGTTCTACGAAAGTGGTCGATGGCAAGTCCTTCGGGGCTTATCAGACCTGGAATAAAACAAAGGCAGGGCTGGAGCGACTGCAGCTATGAAAGGTGAACCTGAAGCAGAGAGCTCTGCTTACTATGTTTGAATAGTTGGGGGAAAAAAAAGTCTTGAGAGTTTCTAAGTCAAAACAGACAGAGTCAATAGAGGAACAGATCCTGCGTTAGTTTTTCTACCACCTCTAGTACCCTCTAGCCTAACAAGACCTCCCAGCCTGATGGCACTAGGCATCCCCAGGGCTGGGGCCAGGCGGCATCAACTGTAGCCGCACCTTGAATTCTTACTGCAAGCCCTTTCTATTCAGAGTCCTATCAAGAAGGTAGAGGGGAAACTTTGGCATAAAAGAGGCAAATAACTTGGACTTGGTAGAATGAAATGGAATGGGAGTCGTCTTCTGGGTGAAGCTGCTGACCTGAGTTAATGATGGTCTCGGGCTCTGCTCCCGATTCCAGACGGGCGCGGCTAATTGTCCGTCCAGCAACGTCTGTCCAGTACACCATCCTCTCCCGGCAGTCGTAATCAATTCCCACGACTATGGAGCCCTTTGTGACCAAGACACAGAATTGGAAGAATTAGGATTCCTTGCATTTCCCCCGACTTCATGCTCGGCTGCCTCACTCATGCGTGGCTGCAGCGAACAACCCTGCATCGCATGGTTTTATGGCAACCGAGCACAGTGGTTAGATGTGTGGGTGATGGAGGCCAACTTCCTGGGGCAGAGCCAGGCTTGGCCACTTGCTAGCTGTATGACTTTGGTACTGAACTTCTATATGCCTTTGTCTCCTCATTTGCCAAATGAAGATAACAATACCTACTTCACGTGGCTGCTATAAACATTAATACCATAAGTGCTTATAAAGTATCCTAATCAGTACTTAATATACTGTAAGCTCTCAATAAGCACTATTACTATTGGTGGTAAAAACAGAAGTGATTTCACGAAAAGATTAGCCCCTTCAGTGATTAGAGGACAAATGCTAGTGTCAGCGAAGTAAGTCTTTAATATTTCACTGGACAAAAACTGACTCTTTCAAATGTTATCAGCACTTTTTCAAAAAGCCTTTCTAAAATTTGCCAATATATAACAAAATCTACCCTCCCCTCCCCTGTGAGTGAGATCTTTCTGCTATCTGAGGTGCAGTCACCCTTACCCCCGCATCTCTGCCTCTTCCTCCAAGGCAATCATTTAGTTGTACTCTTGTGTAAAAGAAAGTTTACAACTTGATGGGTTAAGGAACTGGGGAATGGTGGTCACCTGACCTCTGGCTAGGGAGCTCTCCCCCTCCTTCCTTATTGCTAAATAAATGATGCAGTCTTTTTTTAAATGCCGAGTCTGTGATATTCCTTTCCAAAACTCTGCACAGAAGTTGCTTCATTCAATTTCCAACCCAGAGTCCTGCTCTGAGAAGCCTGGCAGATGTGCAGAGCCAACATGCAGGGGCCACCCAGCTGTCCCTGAGGTCATGCAAGCTCCCTGCTTGCCTAACAGCCTCCTGGGGCTGTCCTGAACTTATGCCTCTGGGAGAGGAGTCAGTACAAGAAACTACAAAGCAGGATTAGGCTCCTGTGGAAGAGTGGGCAGTTTATATGGGAGGATCTGAAGGTCAAGTACAGTTTTAAAATTTAAAGTCATCTGTCTCGGGCACGGGTGCACGGGCCTCCACTGACCCAGGGAATCATGGGATCCATTAACTCATGTAATGATTTCAAGGTTTCTTGGAGGAAAAAGTCCCAGTTTAAGTAAGTTTCCACAAGATGTGCTTAGAACCCATATTCCATTTCTCTTTCAGTTCCACCACCATTACCATCAACCACCCTGCCGTCATCAGAGGCAAGTTCAGAAATGCAGTGAAGCCACCTGACTTGGCTAGAATAGTTAGCTTGAGGTGATGACAATTTTCTCTTTTAGAGAAACTTTACAAAACAGGAGCGAGTATTTGGAAACGCATACACAACTCACATCTTGGAAGAATAAAACCCACATTGTTTTCTGAACACTGGCTACTTCTAAACTTTTTTAGACCAGATAAGAGGTTGTTCATTAACAGAAGTAAATGTAAACATGGACGCTGTATTATTCTTTCTCGTAGATGAGCAAGTACCTGGAGCGTGAAGTTTAGAAATGGAATTAGGCGATTTTCCATTGTAAGTGTCAGTGCCTTTCTGGTGAACTCCCTTCTCTTTTCTCCATTTTAGAGAAGAAATTCCTTCTCCAAAGTGGAGTGC
Source organism: Balaenoptera acutorostrata (assembly GCF_949987535.1). NCBI lineage: Eukaryota > Metazoa > Chordata > Mammalia > Artiodactyla > Balaenopteridae > Balaenoptera > Balaenoptera acutorostrata. Next base: position 132,481,580 of record NC_080066.1, read on the forward strand.
CTTGACCATAGGGAGGCTGCTGGCTCCGGAAGCAGCCAGCATCCCCTGGGGAAAGCCCTGTCCATTCCCTTCCATGATCACACGCTCCCCAAAGTTTCATCTGTGATGGAGTCAGAGAAGATAAGAGGCTGGTCAACAGAACCAAATGCGAGGGCAGAGGGCTGCAACGATGAGGCCATCACTAGTTGGCTTCCAGGATCTCTGCAGAGATGTCTACGGCTTAAAGAGAATGCTGGGGACTTGGGTTTACCTTCTGTCATTTTCCCTTGGATCCCCATATGCTGCCTCAATATGCTGCCAACTCTGAAATTCCCTTACAACGTATCCGAAACCCCATGAACCAACTGGAGAAAGCGGCCTTGGTCAGTCAGACGTGACTCCCAGCCACAGAGAGCCCCCTCCTCTTCTGTGTGTCAGGCTCCCGAAGATGGCAGCCCAGAAACCCTCCAGGATCCCCCTCCACCTCCGGCCTTGCCCAGATCTGGAAACCCGATGCAGACCCGCCCCCAGGGGAGAAATCCACTTTACATGCAGCGACAGCAGGGTCTTGGCTGTGTCCTTCTGAAGCCTGGTACCATTGAGGGGCAAGTGGCCGATCTGCTGGCCCTGGGCATAGAGCAGGAAGGTGCCCACGGGTGGAGGGCTCACGTCGGGCCGGGGCGTGGGCCGGGCTGTGGGTGGAGCAAGTGTGGGTATACCTGCCGTGGGGAAGAGGAGGGTGTCAGGAGCGGAGAGGGAAGGGAACAGGGTGGGTGGGAGCAGAGAGGGAAGGGAACGGGGTGGGTGGGGAGAGGGGAAGAGAAGTTACTTTCCCACATACCAGAGCCTCCAGAAACATCACAAGTTTTTACCCTGGACAGATGTGCTCCAGATGTTCCTTAAAGTCTAATTTCTAGGGTTTTTTTCCCAAAGATCAATTATGTAAATCACTGCCAATTACTGGGGAGGAAGACAACAAAACGTTCCCCTCAGAACAAAGGAGAAAGTTTTCTTTTTCTTTTTTTTTAAGGGAAAAAATCCAGAGCCAGTGTTGTGTCAGCTTCTCTCTGGGGCCCCAGGGTGACACGTGTCCCCTTTCACCCTGGGCTCAGAGTAGGGGAAGGGAGGAGGAACTGCATATTGAATTTAGTTCCAGATGTTCTAATTACAGAAACTGTTAATGACAAAACCAAATGTTAAATCTGAATCGGGATCTGGGGCAGACCAGGTTATAAATCAACACGGCTTATCAGCGACTTCTTCTGTTGGACCTGTTCACCCCTCATTCCCCCCACCTTCACCCACAGCTGGCAGCTTTCCTTCAGGGACACGTCAGATGCCGCCCCTGGGTGCTTACATGCAGGGGTGATGCCTGGCTGGGAGCGGGTGCCCGGCACCTCTCTGCCGTCCCGGTCCACACACCAGCAGAAGTCACTCTTCCCGTGGCACTGCAGGGGCATGAAGTAGCCCAGGTCATCGCACTGGGGCACGTACTGGTCGTCCCTTGGTGCGCCACCGTAGTGCTCCAGCAGGCTTTCCCTCCAGCGCTCACAGACGGTCCGGGGCCTCTGGGTGGGCTCTGAGCAGGTGGGGACAAAAGGCCTTTGATTGTGAACCAAGGACGGAATGTAGCATGTGGCTCAAGATCCCCACTCCTGGCCTCCTGGCCTTCTTCCTCCTCGTGTCCATTAACGACGCCTCAGCCAAGCCCCTGGATGCTGGCCCTGAGTAGCAAAGTGCTCTAAGCAGTTCTCCACAGGAATCAGGAGAAGGGGTCGTCCTGATGCTCCTGTCTCCCTAGGCCAGAAGGACTGTCATCAAGGCCCAGCCACATCAGGAAAGAACAAGAGGAGGTAACATCTGGGGTGCAAGTCTCGCTCAGCCTGGGAAGGGGCGTCTAACAGTCCTTGGGGACTCAGGGCCTACATGATGCTTAAAGCCAATATTTATTCTTTCTTGTTTCAAACTCCAGGACCTGCGTCTGAGAGGGCTGTCTTGACGCTGGCCAGTGTGTCTTAGAAAGTATTACCAAATGCCCTACTTACGTGGCCCTAAGTATCTATCCATTGGAAAACTACATTGAGTAAAAGTAAAACCTATTGTAATTAGTATGTGTGAGCGTAGGAGAGTTGGTGGCAAACAATTTGATACTGACTGTGAGACACTCCAGCTCCTTGAAGTCCTTTGGCCACCCTGCTCTGGGCTTATCTCAAAGCTGAACCTTCTTATGGAGGCTCCAGCTTCCCACCATGCTGCTCTGTCCCCTCCTTTCTCCAGCTTCCTTCCCCATCCTTGCCCCTGCCCCTGCCCCCCACGCCCATACCCCCCCTTCCTCACCACCATGCTTAAACTCCTGTTAGCTGCCCTTGCAGAGCAGTTTCTCTGCCTGCAATTTTTTTCCCAGACTGCTTCCACAGGGCTGCCAAGGCTCTGTCCCAAACACGGCAGTTCTCTGAGAGGACTGCTTCAGGCAGTTTAACTTGTACAGCCTCCTAAGATAGGATTACCTAAAGGAACTTAAGTAGAAGGTACTTCTCCTTTATTAATTCCTGCAACTCATGCCTATGGTCTGTAGAATCATACAGCCAAGTACTTACTTATACCACCATGTGGATGTGTAACAGAGATCTCAGAGGAGAACAAAAACTGGGCTTTCCCCGATCAAAGCTGCTCTCCCCTAGACTTTTCCATGTCAGTAGCCAGCACCTCCATCTTTCCATTGCTCAGGCCCGGTCATCCCTGACTCCCTTCTCTCACTCTCCACATCTGATATGTCAAAAAATGTCAGCAGTATATCTTCACATCTCACCACATCCACCCCTGTCATCTTATGCCAGGATTACTACGATAGCCTTCTTACCGGTTTCCCTGCTTCCATCATCTTTCCTGCCCACCCACCTCACCCCCTCCACCACCCCCACTGTAAACTCAACTAGCAGCCAGAAAGAGTCCCTTTAAAAAAACTCATTTCATGTCACTCCTTTGGTCAAAACCTCCAATGGCTTCAAAGAACAGTTGGAAACATTACATTACATTTGGGCTCCAGCATCTACACTTCCTCTAGGAAAGGATGGTGAATAAAATCTTCAGAGCTCAAACCCAATGATCACAGCTCCAAGACTCACGACGTTTGGGGGAAACGGATGCCCTTCAGGCTGTCTCTATAGCTTATGACCCACAAGAAGCAAAGCTCTTTTTAAAACATCTTGGAGAAGGAGAGACTGACTTCCTCACCTAGATGTGTCTCAAAGGACCCAGAGAAGGAAATGCCACTTCCTCAGACACTCACCATCCATCACCAGAGGTGGGATTCCCTGGAGAAGTTCCCAGCACTGCCCCAGATCCACATAACAAACTCAGAGGATCAATTCTCAGGGGACCACCCAACGAGGCCCATCTCTTTGTTTGGAATGCAACACACAGCACATTCAGCTTCTGGGAAAGGGGCACCTCACGTCACCTACACGTGGGCATCCCAATCACTCCTTATTATTTCAAGCTACTTCTCGATCCAACCATGGATTTATTTCTATTTCTGGTTGGCAGGGTTTTAAATATTTTTAAATCTTGAGCACAGAGTGTTCTCTCTCCCTTCAAAGCTGACCCCGTTATGAAGATGAGACTGGTCAGAAATGGCAGCCGAAGCCAAACCAGCACCAAGAGAGAAGCTTGGCCATGGGAAAGAGTCTGCACAAAGGAACATGTTCTTCTTTTAGTAATTAACTTTTCATTCTCTTGGCTCCCTTCTGGATCACTGTTCTTAACACATGCCTGTCTTAATAAATTTCATAGAATTCTGAACCATTCCCTTAAGGCGCCTCCCAACCATCTGATTTCTTCAAACCCCAGCTGGAGTTAGAACCAAGACTTTTTAAAGACTAGGCATGAGTGAAACAGAATTTCTCTGTATTCTTTTTTTTTTGGACCTGCAAAATATTTTCCTAAAAATAGGGACAGAGAGGAACTAGAAGTGTCACTGTGAAAGCAAGGGTATATATACATCTAGATCAAGCATTAACAATTTTTACTTATATGAATCTTAGAACCACTAATGTCCTGGCCATCACAATTCATATTATTGAAAGGATCAAAACTGGTAGTAATTCTCCAGTTCTTACTCTCATACATGAAAAGCCAAGACTAGTACTTATGAAACCCTTTTCAATAGTAAAAATGGATCTTTGAATAGCAAGCTCATGGATATGTACAGGGATTATTTTGGCTAAAATGATATCAAACCAATTCTATGTTCTTCATAATAAAGTTCTTCTGTATTAAAAGAAAAAGTTCTTCCCATCTTCGAACAACTCAGCGAGGCATAGAAACCTGCCTTGGCAACCTGCGGTTGGCGTGAACTGAGCGCTCGGGAACCACGCCTCACACAGGTGGGGAGTGCTCAGACGGTAACAGGTTCATGCGCTGCATCTCAGATCACGCAGGCTAACAAAACAGGTTCCTGCATCTCTTCTAAAGGTGGCAGGAGCAAGAGCGATTCCCCCTCGACATGTGAGCCTGGCTAGAGAGGGCTGGGGTTACTTGCTTAGAGCAAACTAGCTGCATCCACCTACGCGTGTCATACTTATTTTTCCCACTGATACTAAAACAGCCTTCAGACTGTTTCCTGCACTCCAGAAGTCAGAGTTAAGTGATACAAAGTTACATGGGAAGGCAGTTTTCCTTTTGGACAAGAGGCTGGTCTGGCAAGGTCATCAAGCTCTAAGATCTCTCTAAGCTGCAGTAACAGATTTGGGCAGTGACCTCAGCCTGACCTCCACACTCAGTCTCAACTTCTAGTCTTGTACTTGTCTAAGAGGCTGGAGTCCAACATGCATGTCATGCACGGGTCTCTGTGTTCCTGTAAGATGTACGTGCACATAGGCGTGTGCCCACCATTCAGGTGTTCCTAGGAGGAAGGAGGCTATGCAAGGATGATGTGGTCTGCGTGGTCTGGGCAGGGGTTACAATCTATCCCACAGTAAGCACCATTCTGCTGCTCTGCCCCAGGCCTGTGCTGGGACCAGGTGTCTTTCCTGACTGGCTTACCTTGTGGTCCGCAGCGAGGCGGGACGGAGCCGGGTGGGGTCCGGGTGCCAGGGACTTCCTGACCATCGGGGTCCACGCACCAGCAGAAGCCAGTGCTGCCGTGACACTGCAGCGGCAGGAAGTGGCCCTGCTCATCGCACTGCGGGATGTGGAGCTGGGCAACGGGATGAGTGCGCTGGGCCTGGGCATCGCGCTGCTGGCTCTCACAGGGTCTCAGTCCAGAGGCGGGGTCTTCCGGGACCAGAGCAGAGGAGATACAAAGGAGGAGTAAAAGGCATTGCAACCCATCCACTTTTACCAGCCAGCCTCAAAGTCTCCTGAGGGTTTCTTTTTTTCTATAACTGGAAGACAGGATAACATGGGAAAAATAGCAAGGCGCCGGAATTTTGGAGTCCTGGGTTCTTATTTTAGCTCTGCCACTATCTACCTAATTCCCGCAGTTTACCCTGTAAGTCCTGGCTGATTATATAGTGAAACAGCCTCTCCCCTCAGCCCTCAGGGTCCTATTGCTATTTGGGTAAAATGAAGAGCAACCCATGACTTCTGTCCAAACATCCCAAGAGACTCCAGAGAAGACAAAACTGTGTTCATCCCCTGAGGTCCAGAGCTGGAGTCTGAGGAACTCCAGGTCAAGGGCAGTTGCTAGAGTGCACCGTGTTGGCCAAGTTCTACTAGAACAGTCACCATGGGGGCTAACTCCCCGCTCACTAGTGCATGTGTCTCCTGGTCAGTCAGCTCGATCTCAAGGCTTCATCTAAATTGCACTTATCAAGGCAAAGCAGATCACCAAGAGAGTTAACCAGAACTGCTACTAGGTAGGACCATGGATGGGTCATACGTCGGGCCTCCCAGAATGCTAATAACCAGTGAACTATCAGTAAACTAGGCAGCCAGAAATAATGCAGGAAAAAATCCAGAGCCTGGAAAATCCACCAACTCAGGCCTCAGACCCGGAGAAGTCAAGAGTGGGCTGAGGTGCTGTAGCAAAACAGCACTGAAGGATCCGGGAGTTTTCTGTGCCTGATCTGGCCCCCCAGACCGTACCAGGTGTGCACTGAAATCCATCCCCATGATATCCAGGTTGGCAACGGCAGGAGAAGGAGCCAGGAGTATTGGAGCAGGTGGCCGAGGGGTGACATCTGTTTTCCGAGCATTCGTCAACATCTGCAGCGGTCAGGGAGGGAGGGAGAGAGAGGGAGGAAGGGCGGGAAGGAAGGAAGGAGCATGACTTCACTGCACACAATCTATGCCACCACATGGCTTTAGTGCGCGTGGATCAACCACGAGGGCTCCACTTCAGAAGACCTCGGGCATGAGCAGAAACACGTTGGCACCTTAAAGGCAAGCTTAACAGTCCAAAGTCGAGGGACACGTTCAGTGTAGAAATCAAACATATACTTCACAGAGAAATATATCCCGGCATCTTTCATCTACAGTGAATTCCAGGAAGTTTTTACCTTTGAACTAACCTTTAGTCCGTAAACCATTCATTCCCTTCCATTGTATTCCATATAATAAATATACATAACAATAGTTTTTTTTTTCCTTTCCTTATTGGCACCATCTCCCTATAGCGCTGATTTACAGGTGCAAAGAACCCACTGAGTCTCCAAATACTTCTTCAACTAAGTTAGAAGCACATTCAGTCTTACATAGTCAGAGAGTCCTACTACCTAGAATGCCCAATTAATCAGAAACTTTCTTTACTTCTTTCCACCTTTAGAAGAAATAGAAAAGTATAAGAAAAATATTATCAGAGATTTTGAAACAACACATAGAAAAGAAAATCTAAATTTGTCTGGCTTATCAGCACAAACAATTCAGGTCCTAACATTCTCTATATGGTACCATGAGGATTAATTCTCACATTTCTCAAAACTGCAACATCCTGAAACTTCAAACAAAGGCTGACTTATATTCCTTTTATTTACTGAAATCAGCACAGGCTGACAATAGCAAGACACCACCCCCGCTCCACCCTGCTGCCAAAAAATAAATAAAAGTCTGAAAATATCACTGTTGAAACCAGTGGCCAGTGGTTGAGATAAGCCATCTTCAGAGACAGGAAGTCTTCCTGAGTAAAAGAAGGATAAAGGGTGTAGATCTGATCAAGGCTCAACTGAAAATAAAACGGAGTAGTCACATCTGAGGTAACATCCAAGAAATGTTTTTAAAATGTGTGAACAGGGAAAAATGTGGGACCGGGTAATCGGTGTAAAACCTAGAGAACAGGAGTCCCAGAAGGAGAGAACTGCATCAATTCTGTACAGCTCATGCAGAGACACATCGCACCCTGGAAGCCGGAGACTTACAGCCCTGAATGTGACGTCAATCAGACATGGCTCCTCGCCCAGCCTCCGGGACCCAGGTGAGGTCTCTTCTAGGGCGATCAGTGCCACCCTTGCTGTGACCGTGCTCGCACTGAGCCACCTTCCCATGACTGAGGGCCTTTCCCAGGTACCAGTAAGTAGATGTGCTGGTTACACAGCACAGACGTTCTGTTCAGGGGAGAGGAGTCTCTGACATCGTAATTAGCAATGTAATTACTTAATCTGCTTATCGTCAGGCTCAGGGAGTTTACTGCACATAAATTAGTTTACACTGAAGTCCAAAACCCCTGAATGCCCGACACAACCAAGTTTAATGCCACCCAGAGAGGCTCTGCCTAGATGAGCAGTGGGCCTGTCTAGTCACCTTCCGTTCACTGACAAAGGCTGGAAAGTGGTTATAAATTCATTTGCAAGGTTAGAAATCAAACCAGGTTTGCTGGTTAGCTCCTCAGTTAACCAAAAATAAACCGAATAAAAATAATTACAACAACAAAAAGCTTATCTCCAATAACACACAAGGGAATCCCCATAAGGTTAACATCTGATCTCTCAGCAGAAACTCTGCAAGCCAGAAGGGAGTGGCAGGATATACTTAAAGTCATGAAGGAGAAAAACCTACAACCAAGATTACTCTACCCAGCAAGGATCTCATTCAGATTCGATGGAGAAATTAAAACCTTTACAGACAAGCAAAAGCTGAGAGAGTTCAGCACCACCAAACCAGCTTTACAACAAATGCTAAAGGAAATTCTCTAGGCAAGAAACACAAGAGAAGGAAAACACCTACAATAACAAACCCAACACATTTAAGAAAATGGGAATAGGAACATACATATCGATAATTACCTTGAATGTAAATGGATTAAATGCTCCCACCAAAAGACACAGGCTGGCTGAATGGATACAAAAACAAGACCCATACATATGCTGTCTACAAGAGACCCACTTCAGACCTAGGGACACATACAGACTGAAAGTGAGGGGATGGAAAAAGATATTCCATGCAAATGGAAATCAAAAGAAAGCTGGAGTAGCAATTCTCATATCAGACAAAATAGACTTTAAAATAAAGACTATTACAAGAGACAAAGAAGGACACTATATAATGATCAAGGGATCGATCCAAGAGGAAGGTATAACAATTGTAAATATTTATGCACCCAACATAGGAGCACCTCAATACATAAGGCAAATACTAACAGCCATGAAAGGGGAAATTGACAGCAACACAATCATAGTAGGGGACTTTAACACCCCACTTTCACCAATGGACAGATCATCCAAAATGAAAATGAATAAGGAAACACAAGCTTTAAATGATACATTAAACAATATGGACTTAATTGATATTTATAGGACATTCCACCCAAAAACAACAGAATACACATTTTTCTCAAGTGCTCATGGAACATTCTCCAGGATAGATCATATCTTGGGTCACAAATCAAGCCTTGGTAAATTTAAGAAAATTGAAATCGTATCAAGTATCTTTTCCGACCACAACGCTATGAGACTAGATATCAATTACAGGAAAAGATCTGTAAAAAATACAAACACATGGAGGCTACACAATACATTACTTAATAACGAAGTGATTACTGAAGAAATCAAAGGGGAAATCAAAAAATACCTAGAAACAAATGACAATGGAGACACGACGACCCAAAACCTATGGGACACAGCAAAAGCAGTGCTACGAGGGAAGTTTATAGCAATACAAGCCTACCTCAAGAAACAGGCAACATCTCGAATAAACAACCTAACCTTGCACCTAAAGCAATTAGAGAAAGAAGAACAAAAAAACCCCAAAGCCAGCAGAAGGAAAGAAATTATAAAGATCAGGTCAGAAATAAATGAAAAAGAAATGAAGGAAACAATAGCAAAAATCAATGAAACTAAAAGCTGGTTCTTTGAGAAGATAAACAAAATTGATAAACCATTAGCCAGACTCATCAAGAGAAAAAGGGAGAAGACTCAGATCAATAGAATTAGAAATGAAAAAGGAGAAGTAACCACTGACACTGCAGAAATACAAAAGATCATGAGAGATTACTACAAGCAACTATATGCCAATAAAATGGACAACCTGGAAGAAATGGACAGATTCTTAGAAATGCACAAACTGCCGAGACTGAACCAGGAAGAAATAGAAAATATGAACAGACCAATCACAAGCACTGAAATTGAAACTGTGATTAAAAACCTTCCAACAAACAAAAGCCCAGGACCAGATGGCTTCACAGGCGAATTCTATCAAACATTTAGAGAAGAGCTAACACCTATCCTTCTCAAACTCTTCCAAAATATTGCAGAGGGAGGAACACTCCCAAACTCATTCTACGAGGCCACCATCACCCTGATACCAAAACCAGACAAAGATGTCACAAAGAAAGAAAACTACAGGCCAATATCACTGATGAACATAGATGCAAAAATCCTCAACAAAATACTAGCAAACAGAATCCAACAGCACATTAAAAGGATCATACACCATGATCAAGTGGGGTTTATCCCAGGAATGCAAGGATTCTTCAATATACGCAAATCAATCAATGTGATACACCATATTAACAAATTGAAGGAGAAAAACCATATGATCATCTCAATAGATGCAGAGAAAGCTTTTGACAAAATTCAACACCCATTTATGATAAAAGCCCTGCAGAAAGTAGGCATAGAGGGAACTTTCCTCAACATAATAAAGGCCATATATGACAAACCCACAGCCAACATTGTCCTCAATGGTGAAAAACTGAAACCATTTCCACTAAGATCAGGAACAAGACAAGGTTGCCCACTCTCACCACTATTATTCAACATAGTTCTGGAAGTCCTAGCCACAGCAATCAGGGAAGACAAAGAAATAAAAGGAATCCAAATCGGAAAAGAAGAAGTAAAGCTGTCACTATTTGCAGATGACATGATACTATACATAGAGAATCCTAAAGATGCTACCAGAAAACTCCTAGAGCTAATCAATGAATTTGGTAAAGTAGCAGGATACAAAATTAATGCACAGAAATCTCTTGCATTTCTATACACTAATGACGAAAAATCTGAAAGTGAAATTAAGAAAACACTCCCATTTACCATTGCAACAAAAAGAATAAAATATCTAGGAATAAACCTACCTAAGGAGACAAAAGACCTGTATGCAGAAAATTATAAGACACTGATGAAAGAAATTAAAGACGATACAAATAGATGGAGAGATATACCATGTTCCTGGATTGGAAGAATCAACATTGTGAAAATGACTCTACTACCCAAAGCAATCTACAGATTCAATGCAATCCCTATCAAACTACCACTGGCATTTTTCACAGAACTAGAACAAAAAATTTCACAATTTGTATGGAAACACAAAAGACCCCGAATAGCCAAAGCAATCTTGAGAACGAAAAATGGAGCTGGGGGAATCAGGCTCCCTGACTTCAGACTATATTACAAAGCTTCAGTAATCAAGACAGTTTGGTACTGGCACAAAAACAGAAATATAGATCAATGGAACAGGATAGAAAGCCCAGAGATAAACCCACACACATATGGTCAACTTATCTTTGATAAAGGAGGCAAGCACATACAGTGGAGAAAAGACAGCCTCTTCAATAAGTGGTGCTGGGAAAATTGGACAGGAACATGTAAAAGTATGAAATTAGAACACTCCCTGACACCATGCACAAAAATAAACTCAAAATGGATTAAAGACCTAAGTGTAAGGGCAGACACTATCAAACTCTTAGAGGAAAACATAGGCAGAACACTCTATGACATACATCACAGCAAGATTCTTTTTGACCCAGCTCCCAGAGAAATGGAAATAAGAACACAAATAAACAAATGGGACCTAATGAAACTGAAAAGCTTTTGCACAGCAAAGGAAACCATAAACAAGACCAAAAGACAACCATCAGAATGGGAGAAAATATTTGCAAATGAAGCAACTGACAAAGGATTAATCTCCAAGATTTACAAGCAGCTCATGCAGCTCAATAACAAAAAAACGAACAACCCAATCCAAAAATGGGCAGAAGATCTAAATAGACATTTCTCCAAAGAAGATATACAGATGGCCTACAGACACATGAAAGAATGCTCAACATCATTAATCATTAGAGAAATGCAAATCAAAACTACAATGAGATATCATCTCACACCGGTCAGAATGGCCATCATCAAAAAATCTAGAAACAATAAATGCTGGAGAGGGTGTGGAGGAAAGGGAACACTCTTGCACTGTTGGTGGGAATGTAAATTGATACAGCCACTATGGAGAACAGTATGGAGGTTCCTTAAAAAACTACAAATAGAACTACCATACGACCCAGCAATCCCACTACTGGGCATATACCCTGAGAAAACCATAGGTCAAAAAGAGTCATGTACCAAAATGTTCATTGCAGCTCTATTTACAATAGCCAGGACATGGAAGCAACCTAAATGTCCATCGACAGATGAATGGATAAAGAAGATGTGGCACATATATACAATGGAATATTACTCAGCCATAAAAAGAAATGAAATGGAGGTATTTGTAATGAGGTGGATGGAGTTAGAGTCTGTCATACAGAGTGAAGTAAGTCAGAAAGAGAAAAACAAATACAGTATGCTAACACATATATATGGAATCTAAGGGAAAAAAAAAAAAGGCCATGAAGAACCTAGTGGCAAGACGGGAATAAAGACACAGACCTACTAGAGAATGGACTTGAGGATGGGGGAGGGGGTGGGGTGAGATGTGACAGGGTAAGAGAGTGTCATGGACATATATACACTACCAAATGTAAAATAGATAGCTAGTGGGAAGCAGCCGCATAGCACAGGGAGATCAGCTCGGTGCTTTGTGACCACCTAGAGGGGTGGGATGGGGAGGGTGGGAGGGAGGGAGATGCAAGAGGGAAGAGAAATGGGAACATATTGTATATGTATAACAGATTCACTTTGTTATAAAGCAGATGCTAACACACTATTGTAAGGCAATTATACTTCAATAAAGATGTTTGAAAAAAAAAAAAAAAAAAAAAAGAACAAACAAAAATAAATTAACCTAAAACAAAAACAAAAAGACTTTAATGAGAGATGGTTTCTTAAGTAGGACTTGAAAAAGAAAGATGTAAATGCTAAAATGGTTGCTATTGTGTAACAGGTATATTTAAAACTTCCTTTAAATTAAAAATATCTGAAGTAATTTTACATATTGTACCCATTTGGTGTATACAGTTCTTTTATCCATCTTTGTTTTTTCATATTAAAATATATGGCCTTCAAAAAAAAAAAAAAAAAAAAGCTTATCTCCAATCCAATCATCATGGATTCTATATTGTCATACTTAATTATCTTTGAGGTTGGCCCTCTGTCTCTTCAGAAGGACAACTCAAATGCCCAGTTGGATGAAGCTGGTGCCCACCCAGATCCTTGGGACTGGAAGATGCTATAAAACCAAAGCTGTAAAACTTAACGTCCAGCCAAATGCAGGAAATTAAAGCTATTCATAATGCATATGCTAAAAGTACTTCTCATGGTAACAGGAACCCCAGGCAATGGCAGGAAGCAGGAATTCCTGAGATACAGGGCCTATTTCTAGAAACCACGGATCACTTGCTTGTGATTATTTTTGAACTAAGAGAAAGAGGACTCCCCAGAGGTACCGAGTTATGTTCTTAAAGCCTATGGCCTAGGAATTCTGACCAGACCCGAAAAAGCAGCCATCCTCCCACAGATACCAAAGTCACGGGGAGACAATAACTGATGAAGCACCAACAGGGAGAAAGTCTCTGAAGAGACTGAAAGCATCACGAGTGAGCAACACCTGTCCCCCAAAGCTGGAGAAGTTTAAGACTCCCTGAAGCACGGTCCCCAACACCTCTTTGGAGAACCTTGCACCGTGACAGGAAACTGGAGGCTCGCCAGCCAGCCCAGGGCCTGGGTGCAGAGGTTACACCCCTCCTTAGGAGCGCCAACCCTGAGGAGTGTGCGGGGGAAGCCCGAGCTTTTGTGTAAAGGAGGTCTTCCCAATTTCACGGGCGGTCAGGTGTCGAGAGAAAGTGCAGAGAGACTTTCAACCCCTTGGCAAGGGAGGAGCTTCCTGTTACACCACTGGGGACGGTGCGGGGGGGGGCTGCTTAACCATCACTGTTGGGATCTTCAAGGATTGGAAGAATACTGAGGTCAAGGCAGCGAGGTTCAAGGCAGAGCAGAGCCCCTTACCAGTCAGATAATGCAAGATGGCTTATTCTCAGTGTAATTCTCCATTCTGTCCTCTACCAAGCTGCTAAGAAAACCTGTTTGGAAACTGTATTAAAAATTCTCTATTTTGAGTTCATGCTTTGGTGCTTCAACATTCTTCTCCCTGCCTTACTTCTGAGCCCACACCCAAAACCAGCTGAAATCCCTTCAAAACAAACCCAACCCCTGGACTCGAGCTTCCCCCTCTCTACCTCCCCTGCTTTGCTTTTCAAACACCCAGTGAAATTTCCTGGTGGCCAACTCACCTCGACCCGCCTCCAGACCCCAACAAAGGCTTTGGCCCATGAGTTCTTGCTCCCCACCTACTCGGTCAAGAGCCCTGCTGCTGGCTGTGCCCTTTGGATCCTGCGTGGTGTGCAGTGACCCGCTCTCTGGGACCCGAGTATAATCAGCTTCTTCTCTGCTTCCGCTGTGACCACGCCAACTTTACTATACCTTACCCAGCATCTACACGCTTCCAATAGGAACCACGAGAGAGGACAGTGTAAGTACCTCTCCTCACGGCCCTTCTCTGGGTAACGGGCCATCTGTAACCCAGTACCTCAACTCACACGTGAGGAAAGGTCCCAGTTCAAAACACTCTGCTTTTCCACCCGGCAGGATCATCAAGATCTGCAGGGACAAACATGCCTGAGAAATATCCAGCTCACACCAATGCAGGGCTGAAATCAATCCCCATTGAGGGGAGCTGGAAAGATTTCATTCAGTTGCATAAAAGTAATTCCTCTTAGTGACTCAGACTAGGTCGAGAACCCAAAGCCAAGTGCAGCCTCCCTGGGGAACCTGGTTTTTAACAAATTGGCTGGAGAAAAACCCACACACCCTTTTAATACTAGTTTGATGGAGTGAAAACAAATGTGTGTTTCAAGTGTGCACACTTTCCACAAAATAGAGCCTTCATCTCTATTTTTCTCTTTCTTCTCTATCGCTATGGTCACTGGGACACATGCACACTGTGACATGCCTTTAAAAATGCACACACACACACACATTTATATACTTATCCTGCAAGCCTCCTTCATGATTAGCCCAGCCTGATTTATGCACAGCATAGGTCTTTAGGAAAATGACTATTCATTCTCTACTACCCCACAGTCTGGAAGCTTGGACGGCAACCACAGGGTAACTGACTATGGCAGGCAGCCTCTCAGATGGTCCCCAAAGATCCCTTCCTCCTGATATTCAGTCTTATGTAATCCCCTTCCTTTGAGTAACTTGCTTCCAACCAAGACACTAAAGCAGTACTGAAGGGATGTCATTTTTGTGATCACTGCCAACCTGCTGGCAGACTTCCTGCTGCTGGCTTTGATGAAGGAAGCTACTTTGTAGGAGAGGTCCTCGTGGCAAGAAGCTAAAGGTCACCTCCAGGCAACAGCCAGCAGGGACCCGAGGCTCTCAGTCTGATAGTCCTTGGGGAACTGAATCCTGCCAATAAGCACGTGAGGCTCTTTCCCCACCTGGGCCTTCAGATGAGGCCCCAGGTCTGACAGAGACCCCCTGACTAGACCATATAGAGAATAATAATGTGTATTGTTTTAAGCTGCTATGTTTTGGGGGAATTGGTTATTGCTGCAGTAGATCACTAATACACTGGGGAAGCAATGGATGGGCTTGGCCTATTTTTAAGTTTGTGGGTTCCAGAGAGAATCTCAAAAGTAGAGAACCAGAGATAAAACAGGAACAACTGAAAATGGCAGAAATCAGCAAGAAGACAACAATAACAAAGAATGACAGCCCTATAAAACTCCCAGCATGGAAAAGTAGCTAATATCAGGATCCTAATATGACCCCAAAATGTAACCCAAGTCCTACAGGACAAGCAGAAGTTAAAAGAAGGGAGAGAGAATGATTCTAGAAGGGGTTAGGACAAGAAGCTCACCTACATTAACATTCTGATTTTAACACTCATCACATCTAAGCTGCAATAATTTCAACTTCTTTGTTTTAAACCAAAGACCTAAGGAATGAAATACTTTCAAAGCACCATCTCTGCTGACCTGAGCAGCCGGATGTTTAAATACGAAATTCTACTGACAAGATTTTTTCCTCTGTGCATTCTCGTTTCTGAGAGCCAGTAGTGTGTTAAATCGAACTGAATGATGAGTCCCACGAGGTGGAAAGAGCAGTATTTCCACTGCGGGGGCTTAGCAGAAACATGAGAAGTTTACGTGCATCACCTGACACCCCTCCCTCCAGACCTAGAGGGTACCTCTGTCTGTCCAGAGTATCTACTACACATGGAGCTCTCTGGCCGGTCAAGTGGGACAAGCATCTGTGACTTACACATCTACCTCATCCTAACTTGAAAAGCACCTGAGCTCTGTCTAAACCTGGGGGTGTTTTTAGGGAGAAAAAAAAAAAAAACCTCAGGGTTGAACTGAGCCATAGCTTTGGGTCATTTCAATATAAACTGTGTTTTCAAAAGTAAACCATACAGCTGAGCTTCTGTACAGCAGAAGTGGAAACATTAAAGAGCCAGGTTCAGACAATCCCGAAAAACCCCACATCTGGAAAGGAGTAGAGGGGCTTTGCTGCCCTGACATGTCTGTTCTGTCAATAACGCATGGCTTCAGGCTGCTGGTCCACTCAGCCTGTCCTGCTGAAACCAAAGGGAAAAGGGAGGAGGAGGAGAATCAAACATCTAGCGAGGAGGTCAGGGCCAAGCTATTCGATCAGTTAACAAGCTCCCAGGGGGCTTCCCTGGTGGCGCAGTGGTTAAGAATCCACCTGCCAATGCAGGGGACATGGGTTCAAGCCCTGGTCCAGGAAGATCCCACATGCCACGGAGCAACTAAGCCTGTGCGCCACAACTACTGAGCCTGTGCTCTAGAGCCCACAAGCCACAACTACTGAACCCACATGCCACAGCTACTGAAGCCAGTGCGCCTAGAGCCTGTGCTCCACAACAAGAGAAGCCACTGCAGTGAGAAGCCTGTGCACCTCAACAAAGAGTAGCCCCCGCTCGCCACAACTAGAGAAAGCCTGCGCACAGCGACGAGGACCCAACGCAGCCAAAAATAAATAAATTAAATAAATAAATTTTTAAAAAAACAGAAGCTCTCAGGAGTTACAAGGCTGTTCTTAGCAAATCAGCTCAGTGGGCCCAGGTATACGGGGGCAGAGGCAAGAAGCATTTTGATGAGAGAGGGAAAGCCTGCATTTTAGGTTTATATTCCTAAAACCAACCCTTTTCCCACCATCCTCTCATTCCCAGTGTCTCATTTAACCATTATTTGTGTGCATTACTGACAGATGTTTTGAAGATCTTTAGTGATTACATAGATTTACTGAATGATCTCTATATTAAGGTATTACTAATCCCAGTTTCATGAACATTTATAATCAGTGTTATGCCTAGTTTTTCAGTAACAACCTCATACAGTTCTAAGTTAAATTTGAACAGTTAGTCCTGCTTTCTGGTTTAGTGATTTTATAAAATTCAGTATGAAGTCTTAAAGATTTAGATTTCTGGGAGAAAAGCTTTGAGTACTTAGGTATGCATTAATATCCTTTTATATCTGTGGATTTATTTCTTCTCTCTCTCTCTCCCTCTCCCCTTCCAGAGAGAGAGAAGAAGGGGAATAAATTCCACAGAAAGAACTGTATGTATGTTTAGAGATTGCTTAAATTACCACTTCACGCAGGGGAATAGCAACTAAAAATTAGGCAGGACTGGAGGCGCTGAATTAAGCCATTAGCCAGAGAGACTGAAGGATGGAGACTTCCTCCCAGGAGGATATATGACTTTCCCCACATCCCTCCTGGCTACACTAGCTCCAGGGAACAGAAGGTTACAAGCTGGCAGGGTCTCCCCACTGCCCCAGGCACGGCTCTTCCAAGGACAACCATACATGCTCAACAATCTGGTCCCAGGGCAATCACCCTCGGCCTCTCTCTTTCTGACTCAAAGGACACCTTTTCTTTCTCTTTCGGCAGTTCCACGGCGGTGTGAGTCAAAGGAAGGGAGAGGCTTCTGATAGGCCCTGGGGATGTGCATCCAAAGCAACGTTCAGAGTCACTGAGGCCGCCCACAGTTACTCACCGGTGCACTGGTGCCCGTCGCCGGCGTAACCCGGCAGGCAGGCGCAGCTGAACGAGCTGCCTCCGTGGTGAATGCACTGGGCCTGGCCGGCGGGAGCACAGTTGTGACGGCCATCCTCACAGGGGTTGGGAGGTGGGGCGATCACTGAAAAGAGAAGAAGGCAAGGATGTCCAAGAGCCCAGACCTGCGAATGGGTGAACCCTGCTCTCCACAGTGTGATCTGCACACCAACAGCATTGGGACATCTGTTGGGGCTTATAAGGAATGCAGGTCCTCAGGCCCCAGCACGGAGCCAGTGAATCAGAATAGGAATTTTAACAAGATCCCTAGATGGTTTGTATGCATATTAAAATTTGAGAAGTGCTGATCATGGTTTGTGGCTCTAACACTAGGCATGAAGATCAGTCATCAAAAACTGTCCTTGGTGGGGCTTCCCTGGTGGCGCAGTGGCTGAGAATCTGCCTGCTGATGCAGGGGACACGGGTTCGAGCCCTGGTCTGGGAGGATCCCACATGCCGCAGAGCAACTAGGCCCGTGAGCCACAACTACTGAGCCTGCGCGTCTGGAGCCTGTGCCCCGCAACAAGAGAGGCCGCGATAGTGAGAGGCCCGCGCACCGCGATGAAGAGTGGCCCCCGCTTGCCGCAACTAGAGAAAGCCCTCGTACAGAAATGAAGACCCAAAACAGCCAAAAATAAATAAATAAATATTTTTTTTAAAAAAAAGTCAAGCACGGATGGCTTAAAAAAAAAACTGTCCTTGATTAAAGTTTATAACTCCCCAGAGCACTGCTGCTTTGCATGCCTGCGTACACACACACACACACACACCGTCTCTGTGACCGCTGCTACTTTTTCATCTCACTGGATTGAAAAGTGGGTTGGCTCTAATATCATCTAGCTCTAACAGTGGGATGAATTTGGAATTCTAGTTCTTTTGGATCCACTTTTTTTTTTTTCAATTTTATTTATTTATTTATTTATGGCTGTGTTGGGTCTTTGTTTCTGTGCGAGGGCTTTCTCTAGTTGTGGCAAGCGGGGGCCACTCTTCATTGCGGTGCGCGGCCCTCTCACTATCGCGGCCTCTCTTGTTGCGGAACACAGGCTCCAGACGCGCAGGCTCAGTAGCTGTGGCTCACGGGCCTAGTTGTTCCGCAGCATGTGGGATCTTCCCAAGCCAGGGCTTGAACCATGTCCCCTGCATTGGCAGGCAGATTCTCAACCACTGCACCACCAGGGAAGCCCTGGATCCACTCTTCGGTCAAGTATTTTTCTGGAATTCTAGAAAGGGTATATTTATTACAGACGGAGCTCTTTGACCAGTCAAGTGGGACAGGCCTCTTTGAATTACAAATCCATTTCATTCTAATTTGAGAAACATTTGACCTCTATCTAGACCTGTTGGTATTAGAGAAGTTCATAGTCTTGTTACATGATTGGGCCAAACACCAAGATACACAGCCATCCCGAAAGAGGTGAACATCCTTCCATAACTTACACCAAAAATATCTATTTAGAGAAAAACAACAACACAAGAACAACAAAAAAAACCCAAACAAAAACAAAACCCCAACAAACAGGGCTGACCTGAGCCATAGCTTTGGGTAATTTCGATGTAAATTGTCTGTTTTCTAGAAAACCATGCAACAGAACTTCTGTATAACGGAAGTGGAAACAGTAATGAGTCCGAGAGCAAGGTTCAGCATGATTTTGGCTAAAAAGAGGCACAGTTTTGGCACTCACAGACGCAGGTGTGCCGGTCGTCTGCAAACTCATAACCACTCCGGCACTCACACCTGTAGCTTCCCAGCAAGTTGACACACACAGAGTTGGGGCCACAGCGATGGAAGCCGGTTGCACATTCATTTACATCTAAGAAGGAATAAGAACAGAAAAGGCTGCATAAACCAAAGTCCCCACAAGTGCAAGGTCTGCAAACTCAATGTTCTCTCACCCCTAAGAGGTTTCAATGGGACTAACGGTTGGTAGACTCAACAGGGGTTGAAATGCACGCTAAGTACCAGATGTGGATGCATGTTGCCGATCGTCATAAAAATAAACATTTATTTCAAGTCATTCAAGTATGAGCCCCAGGGAGATACGTTTTGAACAAATATTCTGAGAAGTCTTTAAACATTTAAACAATTCTGAACATTTAGAAGAAAAACTCACAAAGTAACGATTTTTCTTTTAAAACGTAAAGAAATTTCCACTACTGATTTTGAGATACAGTAA
This sequence comes from Balaenoptera acutorostrata, assembly GCF_949987535.1. Lineage (NCBI taxonomy): Eukaryota > Metazoa > Chordata > Mammalia > Artiodactyla > Balaenopteridae > Balaenoptera > Balaenoptera acutorostrata. Next base: position 132,501,453 of record NC_080066.1, read on the forward strand.
GTGAAAGAAATAGGTGAATGTCTGAAATCTGAAGGTAACCAGAAAACGTACTCTTTAATGAATGTAAAAAATACTTGATTCCGTCTTAAAACGACAACATTTGAGAATGTAAAATATTCAGGAATTACAAGAGCCATTTTCAGAGTCCCAGCCCAAAATACCCACCTCCAAACTACCCTCTTAAACCTAACCAGAATATGCTTAGTTTTTAAATAGCTGTATTTAGCTGAATAGCTGCTAAACTCATTGATCCATGGAGATGACAAAGCAGACACTTGTCTTCTATGGACATAATGTTGGAGGACTCCATGAGGGAACACAGAGCATGCGGCTCTTACCCACGCAACTCCGTCCATCTCCCTGGTACCCGGATGCACACTCGCAGGTGTAGTCTACACCTGTCGCCGGATGGCACCTAGCCGTGGTGGCACATGTGTGACTCCCGTCATAGCAAGGATTCACTGGGGTGGGATCTGAGTCCCCTGCATGGGTAGAGAGAAAATAAAAAACAAAAGCACAATCTGGCTGTCATAAAGAGAACGGCACAGAAGGAAGAAGATCGGCAAGTCCTTGGAACTGTCTGTGAACCTGTCTGTCTGGGGCCCACCTGGCGACCTTACTAAATTATTAATATCCAAAACGAGGGCGGATCATCTGCGTAGCAGTTTTCGATTCCAGAATGGCTTCCCCTTGCCTACTCTGCAGACTACTAACCTTTTCTTGTTTACAGCAGGTTTGTTTCAGGGAATAAAAATATCCAACACATAGCATCCTTTTATTTAAAAGTGCTTTCATTCTATCTTCTCAAGATAATTCTGTGAGGCAGGCTGTCATTCCTTTTATTGGTAATTTTCACCGATAAGGAAAATAAGCGAGAGACATTAGAAAAATTGCCCAAGCTCACAAAGCCAGGAAGTAGTACATCAAGGACTTATAGCCAAAATTTCTGCCTCCTAATTGAGCAGTCTCTCACCAAGTGCACTATTCCATGGGTCAAAATTCAATTAATGAGAAAATCTTGCTTTTTAAAAAAAAGATTTATTAAGACCAAATAAATAGGAATGGCTTTCACAGTATTTACTCTTTAGGATTAACCTTGCCATGACTCCATCCATCCACTGGGTAGTGATGACTGTTAACATCTGAAATCTTCCCTAAAGACCTTTACTTCTAGATCGAGTGTAACAGTAATGTGTATTAAGCACTTATGTGCCTAGCACTGTTCTAAACCCATACATATACCATTCCATTAAATACTCATGTCTATAACGTGAGGAAGGTATCATCATCATCTTCATTTTACCGCAGCACAGAGAGGTCAAGTAACCTGCCCAAGGTCACACAGCCAGAAGAGGTGGATGCATCAAAAAGCTAGGCAGTCTGGCTGCAGAGCCCACCCATGCTTTCCATCATTTTGCTACAACTACCACCAAAGGAACTTCATGAAGTCATCTAATCGAAGCCAAGAGCACAGAGGTGGTGGTGCTGTAGACAGCCCCAGTTGCCCAGACTGGATGAATCCATTAACTTTGGGCACTTCCATTTACTTCTCCGATTCCTCAGGTGTAAAATGAGAATAAAAATAATGCTTATATCTGCTAGAACTGCTAAAGAAAATAAAGAAAATCCAACTCAATGTATGTGAAAGGCGACTCTGCCACAGGCCAGCCCACCCAGCCCCCAGGGACTGCATTCCTTCTTCCTCATCAGCTGGGCAGAGTTCATTCTCGCTTGAAGTTTTAGCTTTGTCTCAGTCCTAAGAATTAATTCCGACCTTAGATTCAAAAGATTGCATGAGCCCCACCCAAACCTCCCGGGCTCTACCTCAAGCCATCCCTGCTCCTAATGGGGCTCCGTCTAAGTCATGATAACTTGACTTCTGTCCCCGGGTTTCTGTCTCGACAGCCAGCTTGACGCACAAGCCTACCTTGCCCTCCACAGCTGTCTCACTGCCCTAGAAACCAGCAGCTTGGCATCCATAGACTTTGGCAGTACCACCTCCTCCTGGACTCCCTTTGCTTTCACTCTAGCTCACCCACATCTCCCCACCCCCTGACCTCATGTGGGTGGGCCTCACCCACATAATTCCCAGTCTAGACCCAAGTGCTTGCTGCTGTCGCCTGCCTCACAGATGGACTTCCCTCCAGTCCTTAGGATGCCTGGTCATTTCCCCAGTGCTAGCCCACCGCCCACGTTACAACTCTTCCAGTTTCCTCTATGAGTCTGCTGTGAATGGGGATACCTTGGCCGAGTCCCTGATGGGACGCCTTCACTTTCTGGTAAACTCCCATCATCGCTTTATAAGAAATGCCACGTGTGGTCCCGCTGTGGAATATTCTCCTATCATTGATTCCCACATTATGGCCTGAAAATAAGGAGGGCCATGGGTTTACCCTCAGTTCACCTCAGTGACATTGGCTGGAGTAACGGAATCTTTGCAAGTAAACAGGACCAACAGTGGCGCTAGCATTTTTAAACCTGAGGAACTGAAGTACGCCAGCAGAGGCCTCGCTCCCCAAATCACGCAGACATCCTTGGACGTCCCTCATCCCTCCCCTCTGGTTCTCTTGCCAGACGGGCCCAGGAGCACAGCACTGGGGTTGTAGTTGCGGGGTTGACTTGATCGTATTGCCCAAGGTCCTGAGTCAGTCCCCTGTGTGCTGCAGTTGAGAACGACAGGGTTGCATCCTCACTGAAGGCCCCACGTGAGACAAGAACCTGATTGCCCCCCATTATTCCCTCTCCATTTTAGGAGAAGGTTTTGTACCAATTCCTGACGTACCCAGTCAAAGGAAGAAGTGAGCTTTGAAATGTTTTCGTTTACAAACACTAGTGGCTTAGCCCTCATGTTCAGTACTTTCCAGTATCAAAACTTCACCGTGGCACACTCCAGCAGAGATTAGTGAGTATACGTCATGTCAGGAGTTTACCACCCGGTGAGGCATTAAAAGAAAACACATGGGCTTCCCTGGTGGCGCAGTGGTTGAGAATCTGCCTACCAATGCAGGGGACACGGGTTCGAGCTCTGGTCCGGGAGGATCCCACATGCCGCGGAGCAACTGGGCCCGTGAGCCACAACTACTGAGCCTGCGCGTCTGGAGCCTGTGCTCCGCAACAAGAGAGGCCGCGACAGTGAGAGGCCCGCGCACCGCGATGAAGAGTGGCCCCCGCTCGCCGCAGCTAGAGAAAGCCCTCGCACAGAAACGAAGACCCAACACAGCCATAAATAAATAAATAAATAAATAAATAAAAATTAAAAAGAAAAAACATGCAGCACAAAAGTTGATTGGCAAACTTGGACGGGACACACCAGCGTACCTGAAATTGCGGAGAAAGTGTGCATAATTACATCATGCTGACTTAAAAGAGACTTCACTGACAGCAAGGCCACATCATTTGCTGAGCCCAGTGCAAAACGAAAATGTGGGACTCTATGTTCATAAATTATTAAGAGTTTCAAGACGGTGACAGCACAGCTTTAAACCAAGTGTCAACCCTTTCTGAGCCTGAGGCCCTGTGCTCAGAATTTGGTTTCCAACAACACTATATTAAAAACCCATTTCTAAAAATGTTTGGTTATCCATTCTCTATGGCTAGTTAGCTTTTCTCCTATTATAGTAAGTAAAGAAGAGCTGTAGCCTTCTTAAGACATTTTCTATTTCACCCTTACCCTCTGAACAGCTTGACTCTCTGACAGAGGATCTGGAACTAATTTAGTCATTTAATCAAGAGGGGAAGAGTGGTTTTCCTTAAAGGAACAGTCTGTTCAGCTTCAACGCATGGCCCTCCGCCCAAAGGCTCCTCAACTGGAGAGCTGAGCGGGGGGCAAAGGCAGGAAGCGTTCCTGGATCCTGTCCTGTGAACCCACCGATACCAGCCAAGCCGCACGGGAAGCTCAAACTCTCGGGGAGGGCAGGGGGCTGACTGGAGGGTTGTGGAGGGTCTGGAGACTGCTTCTAAATCCCGGGACACTGAACCAGGGGCTCCCACGTCAGGTGGGGCAGCTGTGTTGTTTCGTGCGCATTCCAGCCAGATAACTGCTCCCTCCAGAAAAATGCAAAGGCTCTCGAGAAGATACTGCCATGTGCTGCGAGGGGAAAGAAAAAATAGGTTGTGTTTTGTTTTCCTTTTAATAAATTTTCTTCTTTCTTCCCCATTTTTCTCCTATTCGGGTAGAATGAACAGTATATGGCTGTTTTCTGTAGGGGTGGATGAGCAGGGTTGAAACGCAAAGGGTAAATCCCCACGTCCCTTCTTTTAAAGTTTGGTCTATATTACGAGGCAGTCCCGGGGTCTGTGGAGTCAACGTGGGGCCGCAGTGCCGTCGGGGGGAAAGAGTGGGCTCTGGAGCCGGTGTTGGGTTTGAGTCCCAGCTCAACACTTCTAGCTGTGACCAGGCAGATTACTTCATGTCTACACCTCAGTCTCTGTAAAATGAGTCATAATTCCCTTACTGGGTAGGGCTGTGGTGGGGATTAAATGAGTTAATTCACGCAAGGTACTTAGAACAGTGCTTGGCATCAAGAAGACTGTCCTTTGCTACTACCAGCACTACTACTACTACTTATTATTATTTGACCTGGGTAGAAGGGAAAAATCATGCAACTCTAAAGGCAAATTAGCAGCTTGGTACCTAGCCAGTTTGCTGGCTTTCTGACCCTTTGCTACTTCTCCCTCTGGGTATGTCTCTAGGAAAGATACACCCAGAGATCTGTCTTTTCCTTACATGATTCCAGAGTCTGAATGAGACCTTGAGGGCTGGGAGGCTCTCCTGATAAACTACTCTTCTTACAGATCAGACGCCTACACCCAGCGAAGGGCTGAACTGGACATTCAAAGGTGAAGGTCATTTTCCCCTGGTGTTTTTGTTGAAATCTCTCCTTGAGACCTTTTCCTTCCTTCTGAGGTACGTGTTCCTGTAAAGTCAGCTGACATTTTTATACTATTAATTCACTACCGTATAATCCCTTCTTCAGATAGTCAATGGCTGCGCCCCCCCCCCTCCACCCAGCGCAGTTTCTTAAAACCAAACCAGCCAACCAACCACACCAACAAGCTCAGGATTCCCGTTTCGAATCACCTCTACATCCTAGGGAGGAGCCCTGTCCTCTTACCTTAATCTCCTGTTATCATACTGCTGAAGTGACCGCTGCACATCGAGCCCAAGGAGGCTTAAGGGGCCCTCAGCTCCAGTGGTGAAGCACAGACTCGCCAGTTACACACTCACCTCTCTGAGGTGTGGATTCCGGGCTCAGCAGTATCAATACAGAACTGAACAAGGGAAACATTCTTTCTCCTCTTGTGCCTCTTCTAGGGGAAAACTGCCTACTGGTTTTCAGAATTAAAATGCTCCCTTGATCTGACAAGGTCATTTCACATCTGTAGAGTTCCCTGACTTCCCAGGCTCATCCTCTGGCTTGCCTAGAACATTTTTAAAAAATTAACATACTTTATTTTTTTTAAACAGGTTTAGGTTTACCAAAAAATTGAGCAGAAAGTACAGTTTCCATAGCTACCTCCCACCAAGTTGCACAGTTTCCTCTGTTATTAGTATCGTGTATTAGTGTGGTACATTTGTTATAACTGATAAACCAATATTGATGTATTGTTATTAACTAAAATCCATAGTTTACATTGGCATACACCCTTTGTGTGGTCCAGTTCTATAGGTTTTGACAAATGTATAATGATGTGTATCCACCATTATTGTATCATACAGAATAGTTTCCCTGCCCTGAAAATACCCTGTACTCCACCTATCCATCCCTCTCTCCCTCCCCCTGAGCCCCTGGCAACCACTGATCTACTTACTGTCTCTACAGTTTTACCTTTTCTAGAAAGTCTAGAATCACACAGTAAAATAAATAAAATAAATTAATTTTAAAAAAAATTATATGAGAACAAAGTTTAAAAAAAAAAAAACTATTAGCTTATTCATTCAACCAACAGCTTTAGCCATACTATTAACAGCTAACATCACAGCAGGACCCCTATTGATTCATTTAATTGGAAGAGCGACTGTAGCATTGCTGAGTATTAGCACCACCACAGCTTGCATTACATTTCCTATCCTTGTCTTACTTACTATCCTCAAATTCACCATTGCAATAATTCTAGTTTATGTATTTACCTTACTAGCAAATCTTTACCTACATGACAATACATAATGTCCCACCAAACTCATGCATATCACATAGTAAATCCCAGTCCCCGACCCCTTACAGGAGCTCTCTCAGTCCTTCTAATAACAGCAGACCTAATTATATGATTTCACTTCAATTCAACATTATTATTAGCACTAGGCCTACTAACTAATACCTTATCAATATATCAGTGATGACAAGGCATCATCTGAGAAAGCACTTTTCAAGGCCATCATACACCAAGTGTTCAAAAAGGACTTTGATATGGAATAATCCTATTTATTATTTCAGAAGTCCTCTTTTTTACCAGTTTTTTTTTTGAGCCTTCTACCACTCAAGCCTTGCCCCTACACCTGAACTAGGGGGATGCCGACCACCAACAGGCATCCGTTCTCTAAATCCATTAGAAGTACTACTTCTTAATACCTCCGTATTATTAGCCTCTGGGGTGTCCACTATCTGACCTCACCACAGCCTCACAGAAGGAAACTGAAAACACATACTCCAAGGTCTTTTTATCACAGTCGCCCTAGGTGTTTATTTTACTTTTCTACAGGCCTCAGAATATTACAAAACATCCTTTACAATTTCAGATGGGGTATACAGGTCAACTTTCTTCATAGCTACAGGATTCCACAGACTGCATGTTAACTATTGGCTCTTCCTTATCGTCTGCTTCTTACATCAATTAAAATATCACTTCACATCTAACCACCATTTCAGCTTCAAAGCCACTGCCTGATATTGACATTCTGTAGATGGAGTATGACTATTCCTTTATGTATCCATTTATTGATGAGGATCTTATTCTTTTAGTATTAAATAGTACAATTGACTTACAGTCAATTGGCTTCAGCAGAATCCGGAAAAGAATAACTCTAATATTGACATTAATTACAAACATAGCACTAGCCTCACTACTTGTATTTATCACATTCTGACTTCCCCAATTAAATATTTACACAGAAGAAACAAGTCCTTAAGAGTGCGGATTTGACCTTATAGGATCAGCACGTCTACCTTTTTCCATAAAATTTTTCCTGGTAGCCATTATATTCCTCCTTTTTGATTTAGAAATTGCTCTTTTACCCCCTACCCTGAGCATCTCAGACAAATAATCTAAAAACAATACTCATTATAGCTTTATTCCTAATTTTATTACTAGCAATAAGCCTAGCCTAATGAATGAACCCAAAAAGGACTAGAATGAACTGAATATGGTAATAAACTAAAATAAATGATTTCAACTCATTAGATTATGATTAAGTTCATAATTACCAAGTGCTTTTAGTGTATATAATTATTGTAACATTTACAGTATCTCTTATAGAATTATTAATATATTGATCTCACCTAATATCTTCACTATCATGCCTTGAAAGCATAATATTATCACTATTCATTATAGCAATGCTAATAATCCTAAATACACATCTTGCCCTAGCCAGCATAATACCAATTGTTCTGCTAGTATTCTCAGCTTGAGAAGCCGCACTCGGACTATCCCTACTAGTAACAGTATCAAACACATATGGCACTGATTATGTACAAAATCTTAATCTCCTCCAATGTTAAAAGTTATTATTCCTACAATTATACTAATACCACTAACATAATTATCAAAGAACATAATCTGAATTAATACCACAGTCCATAGCTTATTAGCTCATAGCCTTTTTCTTCTTAATCAATTTAATGACAATAGCCTCAACTTTTCACTAATTCTTTTTCTCCAGCTCCTTATCAGCACCATTATTAACTTTAACATGACTCTTACCATAAATATTAATAGCCAGCCAATTTCACCTACTCAAAGAATCATTAACTCAAAAAAAATTATATATTACCATGCTAATTACATTACAAATATTCCTAATTATAAAATTCACTGCCACAGAATTAATCTTATTTTATATTTTATTTGAAGCAATACTAGTTCCAACACTTATTATCATTACCCGATGGGGTAATCAAACAGAGTGTCTTAACACAGGACTTTCTTATTTCATACACTAGTAGAATCACTTCCACTCTTAGTAGCACTAATACATATTCAAAATGTTACAGGCTCACTAAAATTTTTAATACTTAAATATCAAACACAAGCAATAGCCAACTCCTGATCCAACATTTTCATATGACTAGCATGTATGATAGTCTTTATAGTAAAAATACTCCTCAACGGCCTTCACCGTTGATTACCTGAAGCACATGTAGAAGCCCCTATTGCAGGATCCATAGTCCTTGCAGCTGTACTACTAAAACTCAGAGGCTACGGTATATTGCGAATTACAACAATACTAAACCCACTAATATATTTCATAGAATACCCTTTTCTCACACTCTCCTATGAGGACTAATCATAACTAGTTCATTTTGTTTATGCCAAACAGATCTAAAATCACCTATCGCGTATTCTTCCATCAGTCACATAGCACTTGTTATTGTAGTCATTCTTATCCAAACACCTTGAAGTTATATCGGAGCCACTGCTCTAATAATTGCCCATTGCCTCACACCATCCATATTATTCTGCCTAGCAAATTCAAATTACAAACGAATTTACAGCAGAACAATAATTGTAGCCCGAGGTCTACAAACATTCCTCCCATTAATACCAACATGATGACTACTAGCAAGCCTAACAAATCTAGCTCTACCCCCTAACTATCAATCTAATTGGAGAACTCTTTGTAGTAGTAACATCCTTTTCATGATCAAATATCACCATTATCCTCATAGGAATTAACATAGTAATTACCACCTTATACTCACTATACATATTAATCGTAACACAATGAGGCAAATATACCCACCACCATTCACATGAGAAAATGCCCTCATAACCCCTTCACATTTTACATCTCTTACTCCTATCATTAAACCCCAAAATCATTTTAGGGCCCTTGTACTGTAAATACAGTTTTAAAAGAACACTAGATTGTGAATCTAGTAACAGAAGACTAAATATTTTTATTAACTGAAAAAGTATGCAAGAATTGCTAATTCATGCTTCCATATCTAACAGTATGACTTTTTCAAACTTTTAAAGGATAGCTATCCATTGGTCTTAGGAACCAAAAAATTGGTGCAACTCCAAATAAAAGTAATAAACTTATTTACCTCTTTCACACTAGTTACACTATTTATTCTAACGATACCAATTATAATAAGAAACACCAACATCTACAAAAGTAACACATAACCATCCTTTGTAAAAAACCACTATCTCATATGCTTTTATCACCAGCTTAATTCCAACAATAATATTCATTCATACAGGTCAAGACATAATTATCTTAAACTGACATTGAATTACTATCCAAACCCTTAAATTATCACTTAGCTTCAAAATAGACTATTTCTCAATATTTGTGCCAGTAGCATTATTTGTCACATGATCTATTATAGGATTTTCAATATGATACATGCACTCAGATCCTAACATTAATCAATTCTTTAAATACTTACTCCTTTTTCTTATCACAATACTAATTCTTATCACTGCTAACAATCTTTTACAACTTTTCATTGGATGAGAAGGAGTCGGAATTATATCTTTTCTACTTATCAGGTGATGATATGGACAAGCAGATGCAAATACAGCTGCTCTCCAGGCAATTTTATACAATCGCATTGGAGACACTGGACTTATTATATCCACAGCATGATTTCTATTTAATTGAAACTCATGAGAAATACAACAAATCTTTATACTTAACTGAAATCACTCAAACCTACCGTTAATAGGACTTGTGCTGGCTGCAGCTGGAAAATCCACCCAATTTGGCCTCCAGCCATTCCCTCAGCAATAGAAGGCCCTCCTGTTTCAGCTCTACTTCACTCAAGCACAAGAGTTATAGCAGGTATTTTCCTACTTATCTGCTTTTACCCTTTAACAGAGAATAATAAATTTACCCAAACAATAACATTATGTCTGGATAAACACAACTACATTATTTACAGCAATATGTGCTCTCACCCAAAATGACATCAAAAAAATTGTTGCCTTCTCTACTTCAAGCCAATTAGGCCTTATAATAGTATCAATCGGTATTAACCAATCTTATATAGCATTTCTCCATGTTTGCACACATGCCTTTTTCAAGGCCATCCTGTTTATTTGCTCTGGATCCATTATTCATAGCTTACATGATGAACAAGACATTCGAAAGATAGGAGGTTTATTTAAAGCAATACCTTTTACCACAGCGGCCCTCATTATCAGAAGTCTCTCACCGACAGGAATACCGTTCCTCACAGGTTTCTACTCTAAAGAACTAATTATCGACACTGCTAACACATTGTACACCAACGCCTGAGCCCAGTGAATAACTCTCGTCCCCACATCCCTTACAGCTGTCTATGGCACTCGCATTATTTTCTTCGCACTATTAGGACAACCTCGCTTTTCTACTCTAACTTTAATTAATGAAAACAACCCACTGCTAATCAATTCTGTTAAACATTTATTAGCTGTAAGTATCTTTGCTGGATTCATTACCTCCAGCAAAATTCCTCGAATGACAATCCCACAAATAACTATACCTGATTACTTGAAACTAACTGCTTTTGCTGTGACCATCCTAGGTTTTATTCTGGCATTTGAAATCAACCTCACTACACAAAACTTAAAATTTAAATATCCCTCAAATTTCTTCAAATTTTCCAACCTCTTAGGTATTTCCCCATTATTATACACCGCTTCCCACCATACTTAAATTTATCAACAAGTCAAAAATCAGCATCATGTCTCCTAGATTTAATCTGACTAGAAAGTATCTTACCAAAAACTACTTCCCTTATTCAAACAAAATTTTCTATACTAGTGTCAGACCAAAAAGGCCTAATCAAACTATATTTTCTTTCATTCCTCATCACCCTTGCCCTAAGCATAATTCTATTTAATTACCATGAGTAACCTCTATAATAACCACAACACCAATAAGTAATGATCAACCAGTAACAATTACCAATTAAGAACCATAGCTATACAGCACTGCAATTCCTATAGGCTCTTCACAAAAAACCCAGAATCACCTGTATTATAAATTACCCAGTCCCCTAGTCCATTAAACTTAAATACAATCTCCACTTCCTCATCCTTTAAAACAAAGAATACTATTGAAAATTCTATCATCAACCCTGAAAGAAATATACCTAGAACAGTCTTATCAGAGACTCAAACTTCAGGATACTTCTCAGTAGCCATAGCTGTCGTATAATCAAATACTACTAATATTCCCCCTAAATAAATAAAAAATACTATTAAACCCCCAAGTGAACTGCCAAAATTCAACACAATCCCACAACCAATACCACCACCTACAATCAATTCAAGTCCACCATAAATAGGTGAAGGTTTTGAAGAAAAGCCCACAAAACTAATTACAAAAATAGTACTTAAAATAAATACAATGTATGTTATCATTATTCTTACATGGAATCTAACCATGGCCAATGAAATGAAAAATCATCGTTTTAATTCAACTATAAGAACACTAATGACCAACATCCGAAAATCACACCCATTAATAAAAATTATTAACAACGCAATTATTGACCTCCCAGCTCCATCAAACATTTCATCATGTTGAAATTTTGGCTCCCCACTGGGCATTTGTTTAATTCTACAAATCTTGACAGGTTTATTCCTAGCAATACATTATATATCAGACACAATAACTACTTTTTCATAAGTAACACATATCTGCCGAGATGTAAACTATAGATGAATTATCCGATATCTACATGCAAATGGAGCCTCCATATTTTTTATTTGCTTATTTATTCATGTAGGACAAGGCTTATATTATGGATCCTATACCTTTTTACAAACATGAAACCTTGGAATCATCTTACTATTTACAGTCATAGCTACAGCATTCATAGGCTATGTCTTACCCTGAGGACAAATATCATTCTGAGGGACAACAGTTATTACTAATCTCCTTTCAGGAATTCCATATATTGGCACAAGCCCTGTCTAATGAATCTGAGGTGGCTTTTCAGTAGATAAAGAAACTCTTACACGATTCTTCGCCTTCCATTTTATTCTCCCATTTATCATTGCAGCACTAGCAGCTGTCCACTTACTATTCCTTCACAAAACAGGATCTAATAACCCCACTGGAATCTCAACTGATATAGACAAAATCCCATTTCACCCCTACTGTACAATCAAAGATATCCTAGATGCCTTACTGCTAATTCTAATACTAATAATATTCGTGCTATTTTCACCCGACTTACTAGGAACCCAGACAACTACACCCCAGCAAACCTTCTCAACACACCACCTCATATCAAGCCAGAGTGATAATTTTCTATTTGCATATGCAATTCTACGATCAATTCCTAATAAATTAGGAGGAGTAATGGCCCTAATCTTTTCAATCTTAATTCTAGCATTTATCCCAATGCTTCACACGTCCAAACAACGAAGCATAACATTTCGACCTCTCAGTCAATGCGTATTTTGAGTACTAGTAGCAGACCTATTAACACTAACGTGAATTGGAGGACAACCCATAGAGCACCCCCTTCATTATTATCGGACAACTCGCATCCATTCTATATTTCTTTTTAATTCTAGTACTAATGCCAGTAACTAGCATCATTGAAAATAATCTCCTAAAATGAAGAGTCTTTGTAGTATCAATATATCTATTACCCTGGTCTTGTAAACCAGAAAAGGAGAATAACACATCTCCCTAAGACTCAAGGAAGAAGCTCCAGCTCCACCATCGGCACCTAAAGCTGAAATTCTATTTAAACTATTCCCTGAAGATTTGTTATGGGACATTTACAAGATTACTAAGTACAATCTTAGTATTAAAATAACCTCTTTTTACCATAAATTACCATGTACTTCATGCATAATGTGTATTACCACATTAATAAGTACATATACATCATACCATACATAATACATATGTATAATCGTACATTATTTACCCCATGCTTATAAGCATGTACATTATTACATAGTACATATTATTGATTGTACACAGTACATTAAGTCAAATCAATTCTAGTCAACATACATATCATATCCACTAGATCACAAGATCAATCAGCAAGCTGTGTGAAACTATCAACCCCACTTAGCAGGTGTCCCTCTTCTTGCTCTGGGCCCATAACTTGTGAGGGTTTATATTAATGAACGTTATCAGACATCTGGTTCCTACTTCTTACTCACCTAAAATCACCCACTCTTTCCTCTTAAATAAGACATCTCGATGGACTAATGACTAATCAGCCCATGTTCACACATAACTGTGGTTTTATGCATTTGGTATCTTTAAATTTTTATAGGGATGCTGTGACTCAGCTATGGCCATCTGAGGTCTTAACACAGTCAAATAAACTGTAGCTAGACTTTAATTGAATATTATTTACCAACATCATCAACCATAAGGTGTTATTCGGTCAATGGCTACAGGACATAAGGAAATTACACACACATACATATATACATACACATACACATTGAACAGGTAAATAACCTGTTTAACAAGCCCTCCTTACGCCCCACTAAATCCCATACTCTACATGCCTATAATGCCCTGCCAAACCCCCCAAACAAGGCAAAAACATATAAATACATAGAATTTAATCTAGCCAACAAACATAAACAATGCTCAAAATAGGATATACCTAGAAAATAAACCCTAATCGTACCAATGAATTACTTAGATATTTGCCATTTATATAGATAGGCATCTCCCTAGCTCTATGGACCATTTTTATCAAAATTTTAATACTAAATCTAGCACAAATCATACAAAACAACGATATACATGTTACTTCACAATATAAACACAACTTGTTAATGTAGCTTAAAACCTAAAGCAAGACACTGAAAGTGCCTAGATGAGTTTATCAACTCCATAAACACATAGGTTTGGTCCTAGCCTTTCTATTGGTTTTTAATAAAATTACACATGCAAGCATCTGAGCCCCCGTGAGAATGCCCTCTAAATCATTAAAAGGACCTGTCATCAAGTCCACTAATACTAGTAGCTCATAACACCTTGCTTAACCACACACCCACGGGAAACAGCAGTGATTAAAATTAAGTGATAAACAAAAGTTCAACTAAGTTACATTAACTAGGGTTGGTAAATTTCGAGCCAGCCACCACGATCAAACGATTAACCCAAATTAATAGAAATTCAGCGGAAAGTGTATTAAAGAGTAACATAAAGTTAAATTTTAATTAAGCTGTAAAAAGCCATAGCTAAAATAAAAATAGACTGCGAAAGTGACTTTAGTATTTCCTAATTACACGACAGCTAAGACCCAAACTGGGATTAGACACCCCACTATGCTTAACCCTAAACCCAAATAATTATTATAACAAAATTATTCGCCAGAGTACTACCAGCAGCAGCTTAAAACTCAAAGGGCTTGGCAGTGCTTCACACCCCTCTACAGGAGCCTGCTCTATAATCAATAAACCCCAATAAACCTCACCAACCCTGGCTAATTCAGCCTATATGCCGTCTTCAGCAAGCCCTAAAAAGGAATAAAAGTAAGCATAATTATACATAAAAACATTAGGTCAAGGTGTAACCTATGGAGTGGGAAGAAACGGGCTACATTTTCTATCTCAAGAATGTATTTCTCACTACACGTAGGTTTTTATGAAAACTAAAAACCAAAGGAGGATTTAGTAGCAAACTAAGAATACAGTGCTTAACTGAATAAGGCCATGAAGTAAGCACACACTGCCCATCACCTTCCTCAAGTATTACAATAGCTTCCTACAATCTATTACTAAACACTAATTATGTGAGAGGAGACAAGTCGTAACAAGGTAAGCACACTGGAAAGTGTGTTTGGATAAATCAAAGCCTAGCTTACATAGTAGCACCTAGTTTACCCCTAGGAGATTTCATAATTTATGAACACTTTGAACTAAATCTAGCCAACCCCCCACAAGTTTCACTAATATAAGCAAATTAAATAAAACATTTACTCAACATTTAAAGTATAGGGGATAGAAATTTAAAATATCCTCTGGCATTACAGAGACCATACGGTAAGGGAATGATGAAACATTAAAAGTAATAAAAAGCAGTTAACCCCTTGTACATTTTGCATAATGATTTAACTAGTAAACATTTAACGAAGAGAACTTAAGTTAAACATCCTGAAACCAGATGAGTTACTTATGAACAGTTTATTAGAACAAACTCATCTATGTAGCAAAATAAGTAGATTTATTATAAGAAGATTTATAAGTAGAGGTGACAAGCCTAATGAGCCTGGTGATAGCTGGTTGTCCAGGAAAAGAATCTTAGTTCAACTTTAAAAATTACCAAAAAAGTCATAAATTTTAATGTATTTTTAAATGTTAATCTAAAAAGGTACAGCTTTTTAGAAATGGATACAACCTTATCTAGAGAGTAAAAACAACACCATAGTTGGCTTAAAAGCAGCCACCAATTAAGAAAACGTTCAAGCTCAACAGTAACTTTATCTTAATACCAATAATGAGCAAATCAACTCCTAGCTTTATACTGGACTAGTCTATTGACCAATAGAGGCAATAATGTTAATATGAGTAACAAGAAATATTTCTCCTTGCATGAGCTTACATCAGTAACTAATACTATACTGATAATTAACAGCAAATGAACACAACGCAACATTAAATTATTTATTAAGTAAGCTGTTAATCCAACACAGGCATGCACTCAAGGAAAGATTTTAAAAAGTAAAAGGAACTCGGCAAACATAAACCCTGCCTGTTTACCAAAAACATCACTTCTTGCATAACTAGCAGTAGAGGCACTGCCGGCCCAGTGACAACTGTTAAACGACCATGGTATCCTGGCCGTGCAAAGGTAGCATAATCATTTGTTCTCTAAATAAGGACTTGTATGAATGGCCTCATGAGGGTTTTACTGTCTCTTACTTTCAATCAGTGAAATTGACCTTCCCATGAAGAGGCGGGAATAATAAAATAAGATGAGAAGACCCTACGCAGCTTTAACTAACCCCCCAAAAGACTAACTAAACCACTAAGGGATAACAAATTTTTACATGGGTTGACAATTTTGGTTGGAGTGAGCTCAGAGAACAAAAAAGGCTCTGAGTGATTGAAGTCTAGACTTACTAGTCAAAACATATCATCATTTCTCGGGGCTTCCCTGGTGGCGCAGTGGTTGAGAGTCTGCCTGCCAGTGCAGGGGACACGGGTTCGAGCCCTGGTCTGGGAGGATCCCACATGCCACGGAGCAACTGGGCCCGTGAGCCACAATTACTGAGCCTGCGCGTCTGGAGCCTGTGCTCCGCAACAAGAGGCCGCGAATAGTGAGAGGCCCGCGCACTGCGATGAAGAGTGGCCCCCACTTGCCACAACTAGAGGAAGCCTTCGCACAGAAGCGAAGACCCAACACAGCCATAAATTAATTAATTAATTAATTAAAATAAAAAAAAAACAACATATCATCATTTCTTGATCCAAAAATTTATCAATGGAACAAGTTAGCCTAGGGGTAACAGCTCAATCCTCTTCTAGAGTTCATATCAACAATAGGGTTTACGATCTCGATGTTGGATCCGGACACCCCAATGGTGTAACCTCTATTAAAGGTTCATTTGTTCAATGATTAAAGTCCTACGTGATCTAAGTTCAGACCGGAGTAATCCAGGTCGGTTCCTATCTATTATATATTTCTCTCAGTTCAAAAGGACAAGAGAAATAAGGCCCACTTTTAAAAAGCACCTGATAAACCAGTTAATGATATAATCTTAATTTAATTAATATATACAAAATATTACCCAAGAACAGGGTTTGTTAAGGTGGCAGAGCCCAGTAATTGCGTAAAACTTAAACCTTTGTAACTGGAGGTTCAAATCCTCTCCCTAACAAAATGTTTATAATTAACATCTTAATACTCGTTATCCCCATTCTCCTAGCCATGGCATTCCTCACATTAATTGAACGAAAAATCCTAGGTTATATGCAACTTTGAAAAGGACCAAATGTTGTTGGACCATATGGCCTATTACAACCTATTGTTGACACAAATTATTCATTAAAGAACCATTACAACCAGCTACATCCTCCATTTCCATATTTATTATTGCACCAATCCTAGCCCTAACCCTAGCCCTAATCATATGAATTCCTCTACCTATACCTTATCCCCTCATTAATATAAATCTAGGGGTGTTATTTATAATAGCTATGTCAAGCCTCGCCGTATAGTCCATCTTATGATCCGGATGGGCTTCCAACTCAAAATATGTATTAATTGCAGCCCTACGAGCAGTAGCACAAACAATTTCATATGAAGTAATACTAGCAATTATTCTTCTATCAGCCCTTTAAATAAATGGAACTTTTACTTTCTCGACCCTCATCACAACACAAGAACATTTATGAATAATCTTCCCATCATGACCCCTAGCTGTGATTTATCTCCTCTCTAGCAGAAACTAACCAGGCCCCCTTTGACCTAACAACAGAAGGAGAATCTGAACTCATATCGGGTTTCAACGTAGAATATGCAGCAGGCCCATTCATTACATTTTTCTTAGAATATGCCATTATAGGGCTTCCCTGGTGGCGCAGTAGTTAGGAATCTGCTTGCTAATGCAGGGGACACGGGTTCGAGCCCTGGTCTGGGAAGATCCCACATGCCACGGAGCAACTAAGCCCGTGAGCCACAACTACTGAGCCTGCGCGTCTGGAGCCTGTGCTCCGCAACAAGAGAGGCCGCGATAGTGAGAGGCCCGCGCACCGCGCTGAAGAGTGGCCCCCGCTCGCCGCAACTGGAGAAAGCCCTCGCACAGAAACGAAGACCCAACACAGCCATAAATAAATAAATAAATAAATAAATAAACAAATTAAAAAAAAAAAGAATATGCCATTATAATAAATATTTTCACAACAATCCTCTTTCTAGGAGCATTCCACAACCCCCGCATATTAGAACTATATACAAAACTTTATTATAAAGACACTATTATTAACAGTTTCTTTCCTATGATTTTGAGCATCCTACTCTCGATTCCAATATGCTCAGTTAATACATCTACTGTGAACAAACTTCCTACCACTAACACTAGCCCTATGCATATGGCATGCCTCACTACCTCTTATAACATCAAGCATCCCTCCACAAACATAAGAAATATGTCTGATAAAAGAGTTACTTTGATAGAGTAAATAATAGAGGTTTAAGCCTTCTTATTTCTAGAATCACAGGAATTGAACCTATCCTTAAGAATTCAAAATTCTTCGTGCTACCGTATTACACTATATTCTATGCTAAGGTCAGCTAAATGAGCTATTGGCCCCATACCCCGAATATGTTGGTTTATATCCTTCCAGTACTAATAAAATCCATCATCTTTATCATCATCCTAACAACAATTCTCTCAGGGACCATAACTGTAATAACCAGCTCTCACTGACTACTTATCTGAATCGGATTTGAAAGAAATATTAGCCATTATCCCCATCATGAT
Source organism: Balaenoptera acutorostrata (assembly GCF_949987535.1). NCBI lineage: Eukaryota > Metazoa > Chordata > Mammalia > Artiodactyla > Balaenopteridae > Balaenoptera > Balaenoptera acutorostrata. Next base: position 132,520,085 of record NC_080066.1, read on the forward strand.
AAAAAAGTTCAACCCACGAGCTATAGAAGCGTCCACTAAATATTTTCTAACACAAGCTACCACATCAATATTACATATAATAGCTTTTCTCCTTAACCTATTATATTCCGGCCAATGAACCATTACAAAAATCTTTAATCCAACAGTATCAGTAGTAATAACAATAGCCCTAACCATAAAACTAGGACTATCTCCATTCCACTTCTGAGTGCCTGAAGTTACATAAGTTATTTCATTAATAGCACGCCTAATCTTATTAACATGACAAAAAACTCGCACCCTTATTAGTATTATAGCAAATTTCACCATTCATTAACCTAAATTTAATACTATCCTTATCCATACCATCTATTATAATTGGAGAGTTACGACACTCTAAAAATCTATTCATCAATTGATGGGAATTTGGGTTGTTTCCACCTTTTGGCTATCATAAGCTTTTCTTTCTTTCTCTTGGTATATAACTAGGAGTAGAGTTACTCAGTCAAATAGTAACTTTGTGTTTAACTTTTTTGAGAAACTGCTGTTTTCCACAGTTACACCATTTTACATGCATACCAGCAACATATGAGGGTTTCAGTTTCTCCACATGCCCACCAATATGTGCTATTATCCATTTTTTGACTATAGCCATTCACATACATATAAAGTAGTATCTCATTAAGGTTTTGATTTTTGCATTTTCCTGATGATTAATGATGTTGAGCATTTTTTCATGGGCTCATTCGATGATGTCTTTGGAGAAATACCTATCCAAATTTTTTGCCTATCTTTTAATTAGATTATTTGTCTCATTGAGTTGTAAAAGTTCTTCATATATTCTAGATACAAGTCTCTTATTAAATATATGATTTGCAAATATTTTGTCCTATTCTGTAGGTTGTATTTCACTTTGTTGATAATGCCCTCTGAAGCACAAATGTTTTTAATTTTTTTTTTTTTTTTTTTTGGCCGTGCTGCTTGGCTTGCAGGATCTTAGTTCCCAAACCAGGGATTGAACCCGGGCCACGGCAGCACTGAATCCTACCCACTGGACCACCAGGGAATTCCCCAAAGTTTTTAATTTTGATGACACCCCATCTATCTATTTTTTTCTTTTGTTGCTTGTACTTTTAGCATAATATTGAAGAAGCCATTGCCAAATTCAGGGTCACAAAAGTTCACCCCTAAGTTTTCTCTAAAATTTTAATTTAAGTACATTAAGGCCTTTGACCCATTTTCAGTTAATTTTTGTTTATGATGTGAAATAGAGGTCCATCTTCATTCTTTTTCTAATGAGTATTATTCAATTTTACTGCAATTCTTGTTTGTCTAGAAATAGATTTAACAATACTTCAATATTTTATAATGCTTTACAATTAGGCAAAATGCTTACAGGTTTGCATATGCAACGTTTGCATATGCAATTTCATTTTTTAATTGAAGTATAGTTGATTTACAATATTATATAAGTTTCAGCTGTATAACATAGTGATTCAATATTTTTATAAATCATACTCCATTTAAAGTTATTATAAACTATTAGCTATATTCCCTGTGCTGTACAGTATATCCTTATAGGTTATTTTATATATAGTAGTTTGTATCTCTTAATCCCCTATCCCTATCTTGTCCCTCCCTCCGTCCCTCTCCCCACTGGTAACCACTAGTTTGTCCTCCATATCTATTTCTGTTTTGTTATATTCATTTCATTCATGTTTTTTTGGATTCCACATATAAGTTACAGCATACAGTATTTGTCTTTCCCTGTCTGACTTATCTTACTAAGCATAAAACCCTTCAAGTCCATCGTGTTGTTGCAAATGGCAAAATTTCACTCTTTTTCATGGCCAAATAGTATTCGTGTGTGTGTGTGTGTGTGTGTGTGTGTGTACCAAGTGTTCTTTATCCATTCATCTGTTGATTGGCACTTGGGTTCCTTCCATGTCTTGGCCATTGTAAATAATTGTGCTATTAACGTTGGGGCACATGTATCTTCTCGAATTTTTTTTTCATTTTCTTCAGATACATACCCAGGAATAGAATTGCTGGATCATATGGTAGTTCTATTTTTAGTTTTTTGAGGAACCTCCAAACTGTTTTCCACAGTGGCTGCACAGATTTACATTCCCACCAACAGTGTACAAGGGTTCCATTTTCTCCACATCCTTGCCAACACATTTATTTGTGTTCTTTTTTTGTTTGTTTGTTTTAATTATTTATTTTTGGCTGTGTTGGGTCTTCGTTTCTGTGCGAGAGCTTTCTCTAGTTGCGGCGAGCGGGGGCCACTCTTCATCGCGGTGCGCGGGCCTTTCACTGTCGCGGCCTCTCTTGTTGCAGAGCACAGGCTCCAGACGCGCAGGCTCAGTAGTTGTGGCTCACGGGCCTAGTTGCTCCGCGGCATGTGGGATCTTCCCAGACCAGGGCTCGAACCCGTGTCCCCTGCATCGGCAGGCAGATTCTCAACCACTGCGCCACCAAGGAAGCCCCTATTTGTGTTCTTTTTGATGATAGCACCTCACATCTGTCAGAATGGCTATCTCATTGTGGTTTTGATTTGCATTTCCCTGATGATTAGCGATGTTGAGCATCTTTTCATGTACCTATTGGCCATCTGCATTTCCTCTTTGGAAAAATTTCTATTCAGTTCTTCTGCCCATTTTTCAATGAGTTGTTTGGGGTTTTTTTAATGTTGAATTGTATGAGCTATTTATATATGTTGGATATACATGTTGGATATGTTGAGCATCTTTTCATGTGCCTGTTGGCCATCTGTATGCCTATTTTGGAAAAATGTCTATTCAGGTCATCTGCCCAATTTTTAATTGGGTTAGTTTTTGGTATTGAGTTTTATGAGCTGTTTATAAATGTGTGCGTTTATTTCTGGGATCTCTATTCTGTTCCATTGATTTATGGGTATGTTTTTATAACAGTACCATAATACTGTTTTGATTACTGTAGTTTTGTAGTATAGTCTGAAGTCCAGGGGCATGATACTTCCAGCTTTCTTCTTTTTTCTCAAGATTGCTGTGGCTATTTGGGGTCTTCTGTGGTTCCATATAAATTTTCAGATTATTTGTTCTAATTCAGATTATCTGTTTTCATTCCTGTGAAAAAAAATGTCCTGGGCATTTTGATAGGGATTGCATTAAATCTGTAGTTTGTTTTCACTAGTATGGACATTTTAACAATATTAATTCTTCCAGTCCATGAACATGCATATCTTTCCATTTCTTTGTATCATATTCAATTTTCTTCATAAATGTCTTATACTTTTCAGAGTATGGGTCTTTCACCTCCTTGGCTAAGTTTATTCCTAAGTATTTTATTCTTTTTGATGTGATTCTAAATGGGATTTTTTTCTTGCTTTCTCTTTCTGATAGTTCATTATTAGTGTATAGAAGAGCAACAGACTTGTGCACATTAATCTTGTATCTTGCAACTATACTGAATTCATTTATTAGTCATAATAATTTTTTGGTGGAGACTTTAGGGTTTTCTCTATATAGTGTCATGTCATCTGTAAATAGTGACAGTTTTACTTCTTCCCTTCCAATCTGGATGTCTTTTCTTTCTCTTGTCTTATTGCTGTGACCATCTTCATCCTTTTGCATGTGGATATCCAGAGTTATCCCAGAACCATTTGTTAAAAAGAGTACTCTTTCTCCTTATTGAGTTGTTTTGGCATCCTTGTCAAAAATCAATTGACTGTAAATGTGAGTGCTTATTTCTGGATTCTCACTTCTATTCCCATTGATCTGTATATCTATCCTTATTAGAGGACCGCACTGTATTGATTACTCTTAAGTTTTGAAATCAGGAGGTATGATTCCTCCAACTCTGTTCCTTTTCAAGATTGTTTTGGCTATTCTAGGTTCTTTAAATTTTTATATGAATTTTAGGATCAACTTTTCAGTTTCTGCAAAAAAGCTAGCTGACAGGATTGTGTTGAATCTATAGATCAATTTAGAAAGCACTGCCATCTTAACAATATTATGTCTTCCGCTTGTGGTTGCCAAGGGGGTTGGTGGGGAGGGGAAGGGATTAACTGGGAGTTTGGGGTTAGGAGATGCAAACTATTACATTTAGAATGGATAAACAAGGTCCTACTGTATAGCACAGGGAACTATATTGAATCTCCTGGGATAAACCATAATGGAAAAGAATAAAAGAAGAATATATATATATGTGTATAACTGAGTCACTTTGCTGTACAGCAGAAATTAACACAGTATTGTAAATCAACTATACTTCAATTAAAAAATAATTTAAAAAACACAATATGTCTTCTGATCCATGAACTTAGAATGTCTTTCCATTTATTTAAGCCATCTTTGTTTTCAGAAACATTTATAGATGTCAATGTAAAAGCATTGCACTTCTTCCTAAAAATGTATTCCTAAATATTTTATTCTTTTGGAAATGGAATCGTTTTCTTAATTTCCTTTTCAGTTTACTCATTGCTACTTTATAGAAATACAATTAATTTTTGTATACCGATCTTATATCCTGCAACCTTACTGAACTTATTAGTTCAAATAGTTTTTTTTAATTAATGAATTCCTTAGTTTTTCTACCAATAAGATCATGTCAGAGGAGAACAGAGATAATTTTACTTCTTCCTTTCCAATCTAGATGGCTTTTTTTTTTTTTTTTTCCATTTTCTTGCCTAACTGCCCTGGCTAGAACTTCTAGTACAGTGATGAAGTGAAGTATCAAGAGCAGGCATCTTCTTTCTGATCTTAGAGGGAAAGCAACCAGTCTTTCCTCATTAAGTATGATGCTAACTTGGTTTTTTTCATACATGCAAGTTCTATTTCATTTTGTTCTTTTAGGCTCTGGCTCTTTGTCCCACACCTTGATTTGGTGAAATCCTTCTCATCTTTTAAGTTTTAGCTAAAATTTCACTTCGTTGGGGACATCATTCCTGAACCTTGCAACTAGGCTCACAGTACCCTGCACTTATCACAATCATAACAAATATTTGTCAGCATCAATCTCCCTCCTAACTTGGCCACACGCTGTTCACAGGTGTATCCCCAACACAGACGGCACACAAAATTGGGTGTTGCAGCAAACCAGCCTCATGTATATGCTCTATTCCTGATCTTGGCAGGAACACTATTCTAAAAGTTCCATTTCTACCTCTCAAGGACAGGACCCTGCTTTATTCATCCTTACACCCAGCACCTAACAGAGCCTGGCACTCAGTTACCCTTAGTAACCTATGTGAATCATTCTGAGGCCACTCAAAAGGCATGAAAGAAAGAAGGTTGGATATAATTTTTGCCCAGCAATAACAAAAAAGGGAAACCATACCTTCAACAGGGCCAATTTGATTGGTCACAGCGAATCTGAGCACTTTTTCTTCATCCGTGTACAAGGCAAAGACCCGGTCCACATTCAGCTGCTGGGTGGTGGGGGTGGCCCAGTGTCTGGGGGCATGCCTGCATGCCTGGTAAGTGATGTTCTGGTGGATGCGGTAGGACCGTGTTTGGTTGACGGCACCCAACGTGAGAGAGTAGGCTCTGGAACTTGTGGAGGTCACAGCTGCAATAGACATTATTCAGTCAAACGAGGAAATTTACAAATATTAAATATAGAGGTTTTTTTTATGTGAGGTGAGTTTCTCTACACAGTTTTTAATGTAGTTGCTGGAGCATGTCCCTTTGGGAAGTTTGAGTTTATATGGGGAAACCTGCAAGGCAATCCCAAGAACCCACGTAGATGTAAAACCAAAGCACTGAGAGGGAGGAGGTATAATCACTGCTGTCAATATTCGCAAAGAATAAACTTTACTATATGCCAGCCAATGCCCAGCACTCTATAAGCAGTGCCTCATTTATTCCTCACAGCAGCCAGTGAGGTGGGCCCTGCCATCTTGTGTGGAGAGTCTCACAGAGGTTAAAGAGTTAATTAAGTAGTCTAAGAAGCAAAGCTGGTATGCAGAGCTGGAACTGGAACTTAAGTTGGCCTGACTCTACCCCGCTCCCCCCAGGTTTTCAACCAATCCATCCATCAGTGCACAGAAAAGAAGACTTCCAACACCTTGCACTTAAGTCTGGAGGCTTCTGGGGAAAGGGGCAGGGGTCTTTTATCTCCATCTGGGTGCAGAGTTGGGAGGCCAGGCAGTTTTCTAGCCATCAGCTACCCTGTGCCCAGGCCAGATCTCTGCTGCCCATTCTCTTCCCTGTGCCTCTTGCCTGGCTTCCAGCTCTCACACCGCATGAGAAGCAAAGGCACAACTCAGAACAAACCACTGTGCTGCAGGACAGCAACCGAGATTGGGGCAGCGTCTCAAAATCAGGGGGTGTCTTACAGAACACATCACACCTTACACATCAACCATGTAAGAGAGACAGAAAAGGGGTGATTATTCTCATTCTAAAGATGAGAAAATAAGCTCTCAGACAGTAAGTGATCTTATTCCCCACATATTTTAAACACATCCATGATAAGAATTCCTGTCTTCTGACTCCAAATCTAGTGGTAGTTTTACAACACTGTGCGGAATCTCTGATTTCAAAGCAGGCTGAAACAAGGTTACAGAACAAGTATAAATTCCAATAATCAATATTTTTCCACAGCCCAGAGAGCAGGATGGTTAAAAACTGTACAAAATTATACCATCCCTCCCCATGCCATAGACAAGGTTGTTATTATGTTATTATTATCTGCAAATATTGGGTAGGGATGTTGATATTCTTGTGTACAACAGCCAGCACTTTTCTCACACTAATAAAATAACAAGAATAATAAAAAACACTGAGCTCATTTCATGTGCCACACACTGTTCTATAAGGACATTCCACGTAGTCACTCACATAATCCTCACAACTATCTCGTGAGATACACACCATCCCCATTTTACGGAGTGAGAACTGGTTGCACGTACCTGAGTCCGAGTAGTGGTAGAGCTCCTTGTAGGGAGCAATGTGGGCTGTGAAGTTTGCTGGGATGTAAGGCACCTGGCCTTGAATGTTGGTTTGAATGCTCAGATAGTTCTCTGGGTCCAGCCCCTCAGCAGTTTGAGTGATTCGAACCCTTTCCTCTCCTGGGTAGAAAGTAACTTCCATGTCATGGATAAAGGTAGCACCTGGAGAGGAAAAAAATCCAGCCCAGGGATGAAAGGAGGCCTTGCATCTTCCAGCAATAATCACCAGTGCATACTTCCACTTCCCAATTTCTGCTACTGTTGGGGATGGTGCCTAAGGAGATCTGATAACCAAGGTTAAGTACTATCAGCTGTTGATCTCACCAGTTCCCCGAATTTTCTGTTAAAGAGCATGGTTCCATTCTATCCCATCTCACACTGCTTCTCTTTGTAGGAACTTGTTTTCTGTGAAAAATAAACCCCTAGGAATATCCTCGACCTTTCTCTTTCTATGGCTGTCAGACTTAACAAAAACAATCAAAAATCCCCAGGATACCCATTTACATTTGAATATCAGATGAATAAAAAACATTTTTAGTATAAGTATGTCCCATACAATATTTGGGGCATACTTATACTAAATTATTCAATTATTAATTGTTTATCTGAAATTCAAATGTAACTAGGTATACTGTATTTTATTTAGCTACTTTTGACTCAAGGTTTTATCAAAACTTGATTAGAGCAAGATCCTACAAATGCCTACTGAGCTCTACAGCTGGAGGTGGGCCAAGAACTTTTCTCTCACACTTTATGTGCAATAAAGATAAATCCACTAGGAAACAAGGGGTAGTGAGGTGAGAAGCCAGAAAGTATTCTCTACACCCTTGCTATCAAAGGGTGGTCCTTAGACCAGCATTATCATCTCCTGGAAGCTTGCTAGGAAAACAGGATCACAGACACCCCAGGCCTGCCACCCCCGGCCTACTGAATCAGAACCTGCACTTTCCCGAGGCCCCAGGTGATGTGCAGGTGGGTTAAAGTCTGAGAAGCCCTGTCTATACTATTATAGATCAGAGTCATCAGGGGACAAAGAGGAAAGGCACCCCTCCCCCATGAAGTAAAATCATCTCCAGGTGCCCTGGAACTACCACCTGCATCCCTCTTTGGCAGATCTGTGAGTGACACCTGAATTACACAGAAGCTTCAACAAACTGGGGTAAGAGGGCATGAATGCTCTAAATGGGATCATCCTATTCTCAGAACAACCTGGAGAACCTTTAGAAGAAATCACTGTCTTTTAAAAACAGTCCTGGGGCTTCCCTGGTGGCGCAGTGGTTGAGAATCTGCCTGCTAATGCAGGGGACAGGGGTTTGAGCCCTGGTCTGGGAAGATCCCACATGCCGCGGAGCAACTAGGCCCGTGAGCCACAACTACTGAGCCTGCGCGTCTGGAGTCTGTGCTCCGCAACAAGAGAGGCCGCCATAGTGAGAGGCCCGCGCACTGCGATGAAGAGTGGCCCCGCTTGCCACAATGGGAGAAAGCCCTCGCACAGAAACGAAGACCCAACACAGCCAAAAATAATTTTTAAAAAAACAGTCCTGCAAGGCCAAACCATCCCCAACTACCTCGGGGCAGAAAAACTACACCAGTGTGGCTCTGAAACTTTGGACGACTACTGAATGAAAACCCAAGGCTCCAGGCCGCCAAAGCCATGGTGACCTGTGGCCCTCCTCACCTGTGAGGCTGAAGCCGTTCTCCCAGCCTGGTCTTTCTAAAGCAAAGAGCCAGCCAAACAGGCCTCCGATCGGCGTGAGCGGGAGAAGGGCCTGGGCGGCGGGCTGCGGGATGTGGCCGATGGCCAGGTAGGCTCTGCCGTCGTCACCCACCACATAAGCGTGCAGGTCCGCGTCGGTGAAGTGCACGGGCGTGTGGCCCACGCGGAGGTGCCCACTCACCTTCCCATTGACTCGATGAGGTGTCCCTGAGAGACAGCAAACCCCGTCAGCCTTGAACGTCGTCCACACGCACAGATAAAACTATCCCACTGACAGCTCCCCACACTCCACCTTCAGCCCTTTTCACGACTCCCTAACCCACCCGCTACCCATCTAGGTACGAAACAGACCTGCCTTTGATCTCTCTTCTCCCATCCTCCCTCTCTCCTGTCCACTTGGACCCTAAGGAGCTAGCCAAAAGGGAGGAAACATTTCTGTTTAATCAAGTTGGGAAATCAGCCCAAGCGTGTTCATTCCTCAAACGTTTAGGAGCACCTGCAAGTTGCTCGGGCTTTGATTCCAGCAGCAGAGACACAAGGTCCATAAACAGAGCTCACACTGGCAGCTGGAAACAGCAAGGGACAGAAACAGACCCAGAGCAGCCCCCGCCCCAATCAAGCCAGCACCCCTCACCTTCAGGCAGACAGTGCTTCCCGTTCCCGTAAAACCTGGACCGACAGTGGCAGCAGAAGCCCGTGGCGTAGTCAGTGCAGAAGGCGTGCCGGGAGCACCGCTCGTGGTTGTGTTCGCAGGTCTCCTTGTTGGCAGCGTTGTACACGAAGACTGGAAAGTAAAACAAACTTGCATGTAAAGGACTAAGGGATTCCAGCATCATGGTTGCCAAGGTTCATCACGGACACAGCATCTGCTCCATAAAATCCATTTAGATTGTAATAAACAAATGGGGTTTTGATGATTAAGAGACGGAAATAACATTCAACTCGGGGGAATTAACTTGCTTTGTCTGCTGGCAAGAAGTACTGCTGACTGCTCCCATCTGGTCTCTCTGCAGAGCTGGTGAGCGAGGATGGGACTGCACCCCTCGGTGCAGTGACAGGAAAGGCAACCAGGAAGTACGTGTTAGGTTGAACTGCCATTTTCTGGGTCAAAAATGGCCAAAGGTCAGCACTTTTATACGGTTCAAACTAATATTAATGAGCTTCCGAGAGGAAGACCAAAGAGAGAAACTAATGAACACGGTCTTCTGTCTAACCATTCTTTTATTTTTGGTAACCCTGAACTTGAAGAGAATAACCTATAGCTTGTCTTACTTCCCAGAAAAAAAATTTTTTTTCTGAAAGAGAAGAAGGGCATTAAAGAAAGAACACACATACACACACACACCCTAAAGAAAGTGTATGGGAGGCAGGTGGAGATGGAGGGGGAGGAAACAGGGAGCCTGGCTGTGAAAGGCTCTGTGCCTTTGCAGGGTTTCTCGTGGTGGGTGTGGCCTGAGCCGGATGTCAGGGCAGTAGCGGAGAGCCCGGCCATAGTCACCATTCTCTAGGAAGCCATGTGGACCTGGGTAAGCTCAGTGCTCTCCAGTAGCTGTTCCTTCCAGCTCCCACTTATTTAGCCCATTAAAAAAAGAAAGACATCTTTGTCTGGTTTTGGTATCAGGGTGATGGTGGCCTCGTAGAATGAGTTGGGGAGTGTTCCTCCCTCCCTGATACCAAAACCAGACAAAGATGTCACAAAGAAAGAAAACTACAGGCCAATATCACTGATGAACATAGATGCAAAAATCCTCAACAAAATACTAGCAAACAGAATCCAACAGCACATTAAAAGCATCATACACCATGATCAAGTGGGGTTTATTCCAGGAATGCAAGGATTCTTCAATACATGCAAATCAATCAACGTGATACATCATATTAACAAATTGAAGGAGAAAAACCATATGATCATCTCAATAGATGCAGAGAAAGCTTTTGACAAAATTCAACACCCATTTATGATAAAAGCCCTGCAGAAAGTAGGCATAGAGGGAACTTTCCTCAACATAATAAAGGCCATATATGACAAACCCACAGCCAACATTGTCCTCAATGGTGAAAAACTGAAACCATTTCCACTAAGATCAGGAACAAGACAAGGTTGCCCACTTTCACCACTATTATTCAACATAGTTTTGGAAGTGTTAGCCACAGCAATCAGAGAAGACAAATAAATAAAAGGAATCCAAATGGGAAAAGAAGAAGTAAAGCTGTCACTGTTTGCAGATGACATGATACTATACATAGAGAATCCTAAAGATGCTACCAGAAAACTCCTAGAGCTAATCAATGAATTTGGTAAAGTAGCAGGATACAAAATTAATGCACAGAAATCTCTTGCATTCCTATAATACTAATGATGAAAAATCTGAAAGTGAAATTAAGAAAACACTCCCGTTTACCATTGCAACAAAAAGAATAAAATATCTAGGAATAAACCTACCTAAGGAGACAAAAGACCTGTATGCAGAAAATTATAAGACACTGATGAAAGAAATTAAAGATGATACAAATAGATGGAGTGATATACCATGTTCTTGGATTGGAAGAATCAACATTGTGAAAATGACTCTACTACCCAAAGCGATCTACAGATTCAATGCAATCCCTATCAAACTACCACTGGCATTTTTCACAGAACTAGAACAAAAAATTTCACAGTTTGTATGGAAACAGAAAAGACCCCGAATAGCCAAAGCAATCTTGAGAACGAAAAATGGAGCTGGAGGAATCAGGCTCCCTGACTTCAGACAATATTACAAAGCTACAGTAATCAAGACAGTTTGGTACTGGCACAAAAACAGAAATATAGATCAATGGAATAGGATAGAAAGCCCAGAGATAAACCCACGCACCTATGGTCACCTTATCTTTGATAAAGGAGGCAAGCATATACAGTGGAGAAAAGACAGCCTCTTCAATAAGTGGTGCTGGGAAAACTGGACACGTACATGTAAAAGTATGAAAGTAGAACACTCCCTGACACCATACACACAAAAAAACTCAAAATGGATTAAAGACCTAAGTGTAAGGCCAGACACTATCAAACTCTTAGAGGAAAACATAGGCAGAACACTCTATGACATAAATCACAGCAAGATCCTTTTTGACCCAGCTCCTAGAGAAATGGAAATAAAAACACAAATAAACAAATGGGACCTAATGAAACTTAAAAGCTTTTGCACAGCAAAGGAAATCATAAACAAGACGAAAAGACAACCCTCAGAATGGGAGAAAATATTTGCAAATGAAGCAACTGACAAAGGATTAATCTCCAAGATTTACAAGCAGCTCATGCAGCTCAATGACAAAAAAAAAACAACCCAATCCAAAAATGGGCAGAAGACCTAAATAGACATTTCTCCAAAGAAGATATACAGATTGCCAACAGACACATGAAAGAATGCTCAACATCATTAATCATTAGAGAAATGCAAATCAAAACTACAATGAGATATCATCTCACACCGGTCAGAATGGCCATCATCAAAAAATCTACAAACAATAAATGCTGGAGAGGGTGTGGAGAAAAGAGAACACTCTTGCACTGTTGGTGGGAATGTAAATTGATACAGCCACTATGGAGAACAGTATGGAGGTTCCTTAAAAAACTAAAAACAGAACTACCATACGACCCAGCAATCCCACTACTGGGCATATACCCTGAGAAAACCGTAATTCAAAAAGAGTCATGTACCACAATGTTCATTGCAGCTCTATTTACAATAGCCAGGACATGGAAGCAACCTAAGTGTCCATCATCTGATGAATGGATAAAGAAGATGTGGCACATATATACAATGGAATATTACTCAGCCATAAAAAGAGATGAAATGGAGGTATTTGTAGTGAGGTGGATGGAGTTAGAGTCTGTCATACAGAGTGAAGTAAGTCAGAAAGAGAAAAACAAATACAGTATGCTAACACATATATATGGAATCTAAAGAAAAAAAACAAAAGGTCATGAAGAACCTAGTGGCAAGACGGGAATAAAGACACAGACCTACTAGAGAATGGGCTTGAGGATACGGGGAGGGGGAGGGGTGAGATGTGACAGGGTGAGAGAGTGGCATGGACATATATACACTACCAAATGTAAAATAGCTAGTGGGAAGCAGCCGCATAGCACAGGGAGATCAGCTCAGTGCTTTGTGACCACCTAGAGGGGTGGGATAGGGAGGGTGGGAGATGCAAGAGGGAAGAGATATGGGAACATATGTATATGTATAACTGATTCACTTTGTTGTAAAGCAGAAACTAACACACCATTGTAAAGCAATTATACTCCAATAAAGATTTAAAAAAAAAAAAAGAGAATCATTTGTGCTACCAAGAAACAAAGGAACTGGAGCAGATGCTATTGTCCCTAAAGGGAATGGCCAAGGAATTGGGGTGTGGCTGGGGGATGCCTACAGATAAGAGAAAGCTTTGTCCGGGACACGGGGGATGATCCCAATCCCAAGCACGGCTGCCAGGAGGCAAAGTGGCTGTGCACACCTCTGCCTCTGCACCCCCCGGAGCAGGAGTTGGGTGGAGACTCCAGGAGCTGACTGAGCGAAGATGGCACAGAACTCTAGTGCTAGGCTCCAGTGCTATTGTGAGGTGCCGGCTCCCGAGGAAGACAGATAACCTGCTCCTGGGAAAAACTGGGTGGCAGTTGTGTTCCACATCTAGCTCTGAAAAGGAGGAAATGGGAAGGGGAAGAAGAAATGGAAAGATCAGTACTTACCCAGTATTCCGGGGAGAACAGAAAACAAACCAACGTTGGGGCAGGGTGGGAATGTAGCACCATAGAAGTAACAATGGGGCCAGCGTAGACTTGTATCAGCAAGTGAGAATATAACAAAGTGAACATTGAAATAGTGCCTGATATATGCCAGGTACTATTCTATGAACTTTATTAACTCTTTTAATTTGCACAAGAGCAGGGACTTTTTTAATCCCTGTTTTGCAGGTAAACAAGCTGGGCACAGATTAAGGTGACTCTCCTGAAGTCACACAGGCAGTAGGTGGTGGAGTTGGGATCTGAACCTAGGAAGTCTGGCTCCAGATTCTTAACAGCTGCACTTAACCACCCTCCGGCAGAGCCCAAGGACATCGATCATGAGAGCCAGGCAAAGGATCTGTTCAGGTGACTGGGGTTAATCAACACAGGCTTCGACAGTCAGGTTTGAGTCCTACTTTATAAATCAGGCTTAATGGGAGAAGATAGCAGAGATTGTCCAGATGGCTGTCACAGCCGACAGAAAAGCACAGGTAGGAGAACTGAGTAGCAGCAGTAGCATTAAATTCTGGACAGTATTTGACTGCTGCTTACAGATTCTTGAGAAAGAAGTGAGCTGGGGGTTGGCAGGACGGACGATCTTGACTCAAGTGGAATATCTGACTGGGAACAGAGTGAGAGTGAAGTCGGTGACTCAAGATTTGGTACCAGGCCTACACGGCTGAGAAATTCCAGTTTGATAAAAATAGAAAATTAGGCATCACCATGAACACTTTTTAAAACAGGAAAGTGACACAAAACTCAAGGCAGAAAAACAGAATGGATAATAAAAAAGATAAGAGGTTGCTGTGAGAAAACAATGTATCATTATCTATACCATCGGTTTAATAAGGGGGAAACATTCCAGTTTGAGTAAAAATAAATGAATGTAACTTGTCAAAATCTTGGGTTTCTCCAGCTCTGAAAAGTCACAAGTATTAAGAAGCGGCCCCTGGAGGGACTGGCATAGTTGTGTGTTCATGGCGTTGACTGCCATCAGGACTCTCCCTCCAGAACACAAGGGAAGCAGGGGCAGCAGAGGGTCCCAAGCTCTGACGTTCAACAGCAGCCTGACTCAGGTGGCTCTGCAGGAACCACAGAAATGCACCGTGTCTGTTTCCTCCTCTCCAAAATCAGGATGACACCCCTTCTCACACCTCATTGCCAGAAATCACGTTATTTCTTAGCGTACTTCTGAGCACCAAGATAAAAAAGGCAATCTGACGCAGGACTAAAAGGTAGTCATTTTCAGGAAATTCAGGTAAAAATAAAACCACATTAACACTGTTCTGCCCTCAGATTAAAGAAATGATGGGTCTGTATTATGTTCCCTCTATTTGTTGTTTTGTGAAGGCTTGTTCTTCCGCCCGATCCCTCTTCTAAGAGAGGATCATGAAACAGGGAGAGATGAGCTGGAGGAGGACCACAGGTGTGCTGAGTTGGGTTAATTGAACAGAAACACTAGGAGGAGGCATGGCTTTTCTATGGGTAAAAGGAGAGGCTCAGCAGTGCAGCCAGCAACTTACAAATGCAACTGTGACAAAGTTTATAAGTTCATGGACACGCAGACCGCAAGTTTCTAACAAAAAAATAACAGGGCCCCATGAAAGGCTATTACGAGACTGAAACTATAATTACGATGGGTTAAATTAACTATTGGTAAGCTGGCTTGGGGATCTTTTTCAACTGTGTGTGTGTGTGTGTGTGTGTGTGTGTGTGTGTGTGTAAAGCTGCTTGCTCAGGATGGGAGTCACTAAGCCAAGAACACAAGCTCAGCCTTCCAGCCCACGCCAGTCACACGGGGGAAAGATGGCTGCGCTCCTAGTCAGAGGAACACTGGGATCCCTTTTCCGTGCCTGCCTTCACATGCAGACGTGCACGTGTAACACTGACAATGTCAGCTTAGATGAAAGGTAAACGCCTGTTGCAATTTTCTTTCATTCTTTCAGTAATTCAGACAAATACTTATCGAGCACTCCCTATGGGCCCGGCACTGGACTAGGAATTAGGGATACAGCTGGGAACAAAAGAGACAAAAATTCCTGTCCTGGAGCTTACATTCCCCCCCTTTAGGCAGCAGTCAACAGACAGGTCAATTATTCAGTACGGCGGATGGTGTCAAGAACCGTGCAGAAGCTTAAATCGGGGAGGAACAAGAGGGCTGGAGACGGAAGGTGGCTTTGCTTCTTTTAAATGACACAGCCACGGAGGGCCTGGGGAGAGGACGAGCTTTGGGCAGAGGCCTGGAGGAGGAGAGGGTGAGTGGAGGCAGGAGCTCTCGTCAGGCTGGCGGGGCGCGTGGGAGGAACAGGGGCAGGGAGACAGGAGAAGGCGGGAGAGGTAATCCTGGCCAGTTCTCACCCGTGGGGCCTCACAGGTCAAGGGAAGGATTTGGGCTTTAGTCTGAGTGAGGGGGGGGACGCTACTGGGGAGAAGAGTGACACGGTCTGACTTACAGGAACCTCAGGAATGAGCCGGTGCCTTGATAGTAGGAGGTCCTGGTGGAGAGGATGAGAAGGGACCGAATCTGGAGTACTTTGAAGGTGGAGCTGCCAGGGTTTGCTGATGAATTGGATGGAGGGAGAGAAGAGGAGAAGGAGTTGGGGGAGGGTAGAGAGAGGGAAGGAGAGGAGGGTGGGGAGGACAAGAGGAGAAAGAGAGGGGTCCACAGGGATGTTCATTTCCTGGCGTGGGAACTGGAACGCTGGAGTTGCCATTTACTGGAGCAGGTTTGTGGCAGATCAGTTCTCCCAACACCTCTGAGGCATCTGGGAAGTCCCACCCCGGCTCTGACAGGGACTTATACCCTCAGCACGGCACTACTCAACCATTCAGAGGGACAGCTGCGTTCCTCCCTATGGATTCTGGGAACCACTGCATCAGAATCACCTGGGATGCCAATTAAAAATGCAAATTCCTAGGGCACACCTTAGACCTATCAATTCAGACTCTCAATGGGCAGATCCCACGAGTCTGTACCTTAGCCACTCCTGGGGTGACTCTTACATCCAGTGATTACAATGTTCAGGATATTTGCAAACTTTCCATTTCTGAGCCAGAGAATGCTGATTAATGTAGTGAATGAATTTCATCTGACCAATTAGCTCCTGCGGTGGCTGGGATTTCAGGGAATGCTCTAGCATTCATTCCTGGCCTGGCTGAGAAGCAGAACGCTGTGCTTATGGCCCACTTAGGCCAAACCCCCAAGCGGGGCACGTGAAGACCCTTAGTGGAGGGAACCGGGAGCCTGGGAGCCATTTCCCTTCCCTGATGAAGGGGGAGAACAGGACCTAGAAATGTGACCCCACGTGCAGCTCTCTATCCAGGGAAGAAAAGCCAGACTTCTGGCCAAAGTGACTTCTCAAATTTCTGTGGGAACTGCAGGTAGATTCAAAAATGCTGAATTCCGTGAAGGTGGGGAATCAGTGTCGAAATCCCAGCTGGATGAGATGTGCAGTGAGCAGATGCAAAAACAAAGTGGCACTTTTTCTTTTTCTGTGGTCGTTTCTATGCCTCTGTACCTCACAGTTTTGAATGTGTTTTCACACACTTCTTCCTATTCTGGTGAGGAGGTGGTATCCCCTCTTTACAGATGACACCACTGAGGCCCACAAAGATTATATGATCTTCTGGCTCTAAATCCCATGCTCCTTCCATTATACCAGCAGTACTCAAGTGTGATGGGCTTCAGAATCACCAGGAGACCTGGTTTAAAAAGGCAGATTCTGGGGACTTCCCTGGTGGCCCAGTGGGTAAGACTCCGCCCTCCCAATGCAGGGAGCCTGGGCTCAATCCCCACTCGGGGAACTAGATCCCGCGTGCGTGCCGCAGCTAAGAGTTTACGTGCCACAACTGAAAAAAAGATCCCGCATATCACAGCTGAAGATCCCGTGTGCCCCAACTAAGACCCCACGCAGCCTAAATAAATTAATTAATAAATGTTTTAAAAAATAAATAAAAAGGCAGATTCTGGGTCAGAAGGTGGAGGAAGGGTGTGGAATCAGCATTTTAAACCAGGGCCACGGGAGAAAGAGCCACAAGTGGACTAGAGCTGAACTTTGAGAAATATAGTTTTCATTCCACAGATTCCTCTCTCCTGAATTTTACCCACTGGGGCAGGCTGTCTTCCAGACCCTCCGGGGACCCACGCTCTGCCTGGCAGCTCCTGTCACAGAGAGTCAGAAACGATAGGGACAAGTCTGCTGGCAGCTCGGGCCCAGCAGGAGGGCAGAGGCCAGCCAGGTTTGAATGAGCTCAGTTTGAAGCAGCTTTGTTAACTGAGGTTAGACCGTTGCTAAAGGAAACTTCACGTGAGGATTTTTTAAATCTCATTTCTTTTTTCCAGTTAATGCTTTTCACTCTTCTCCTATCCTTAACAGAAAGAAAAATGGGGTAGGGTTAGGGGGGCTATGTAAGGGAAAAGAAGCAAAGGTGCTGCCAGGGTACTTGAGACTTGTCCTAATTGGGAGTTTTTCACACAAATGGAAAACTCCTCCTCTGCACTTGTTCTGACCCACCCTTCGGTCTTCATTTCTCCAGAAACACTTAGCAGACCGGGTTCATCATGCAAACGGGGACGGTGGGCTTCCTGCGCAGGGCTGCCCCTGGCAGCCGAGCTGTCTTTTACTTTTAACTTCCTGCTACCTCAAGAAAAAGGACCTACATTTTCACTGCAGGACAGATTTTTCTTAGGTTTTCCACCTCACAGAATGATAGATGAAGAAGAAAAACCACATCCAACTTTATAATGAAAAACAGTGGTATGCTTTTCCCTCCAGTTTTCATCTGTTTTGGGGGTATGCGTGTGGTACATAGTGAAGCTCGTTGGGCAAACAGTTACTAGGACCCTGTTTTTCCTTGGGGGGAGGGTTACATCCACCATCGTGAGACTAGCAGTTTCTCCCATGCAGGTGTCTTCACAGGTATGGGGGGCCTCTTGTTCACAGTCCCTCAGCAACCTGGGGGTGCACCCGGGAGAGGGGCTTTTGTGCCTGGAAGGCTGGGCTGGGCAGCAGAGCCTGTTCGAATTCATCCCAGGGTAGAAGCTGCTTGAGCAACACATTCCTGAGGCCTCTCCCAAGGCCAGAAGTAGAGTTGGACCAGAAGCCACAGGGAAATCCCTGTTCACACCCTGGGCCTGCCCTGCGTGAATGCCGTCTAAGTAGAATCAACAGGATCCCATGGTGGAGTGAGAACACCTGAGGTCTCTGAAAGCCAGGTGTCCCTCCCCCTTTCCAATTCATCATGCAGACTGAGGTCAAATTCAGCTCCCCATCGCATCACCTGGGCAGGTTTAAAAATCTCTACGACCCCTGTGAATCAAGCTTGTCCTGCTGCCCACAACCCCGGCAGTCTCTGGTCCTAGGCATCTGGAGCCTCGATGGCAGCTGCCTCTCACATCCCCTGCCCGCAACTCACTCACTCCCTCCCTCCCTCCCTCTCCATTTCCACCTCACCACCTCCACTCTTGTCACTCCTCTGTCCAGAATATGCCCCACTTTCTCCCTCTCTAAACTGAGACTCCGACCCCACGGCCTGGCTCAAGCCCCCCTCCTCCATGAAGACTTCCCTGATGGCACCACAGGTGAATCTGCCCTGCGCTGTGCTACCTGACAGCTTGCTCTAATCTTCACGGCTTCGCTGCAGTACTGGTCTGCCTCTTATGCAGACAAAATCACTCAGTATTTTCAGCCTTCAATTTCCTTCTTTGTACTGTGAGAAGGATAATAGTATCTACCCCACAGGGCGATTCTGAGGATTAACTGTGCTAGTGCAATCCAAGCAAAGTTTCCTCTCAGAGTCTGAGTGGACATTTGATAAATACCAGTGAAAACTTCCACTAGTGCCCCGGTCAGAGAAGGGCACAGGGCAGATGCTCAGGTAACTTTTGGTTTGACAACAAGCTTCCAGAGCTGCTTGGAGAAGTAAGACCCCTGAGACAGAGAAAGCTTGTGCATCCAATTTATTGCCGGTTCTCTGGTCTATGAAAACAGAACAAAGCAAATAATACGCTCGAGGCTAGAACTAGAGTGAAATTGGGACATTCTTGCCTGGTGTGGACATGATCTAAAAAGAATCTAGATTTCTCAACAAAAAGTCTATAAAAAGAGTCCCTAAGGGGGAAAAAAAAATTTAAAAGAGAAGGGAGAGATATTTGGGGGAGGGCTTTAAATTTTAATTTCTTGGTTTACCAAGCTGACTGCTATGAAGCTTCAAGGGGAAATTAAAATTTACTGGGCATGGTACTTCCATGCCCAATTTTAATTCTCGCAACTCTTTGATGAGGTCTACATTATCTCCATTTTATAGCTGAAGAAAATGAGAGTCAAACAGAGAAAATGTCTTATCCCAAACCACATAGCAGAGCTGGGGGTCAAGCTCAAGTCCATCAAACACCAAAATCCACACTCCTCCACTGCATCAGTAGGAAAAGCTGGGCAAGATGGCTTGAGGCTGGACAGTTAGCAGGCGCTCTTTGGTGGGAGTCTCTGCCACCCCGCCCACCGCCTTTCCCAGAGGGAGTCCACTTTTGCCTGATGGACCTCTGGGATGCCAACGTTTTGTTTGAAAAAACAAAGTTCACTGCCAAGAAAAACCAATTGCGTGGTTCTATACAGTCAGCTCCCCGCTATCTCCGCAGATTCAAGGAACGGCGGATCCTGTGCAATGTTAAGGATCTGCGGTTAGGGGAACCCGCATTTGGGGGGGCCTGAGGATGCAGAACCGTG
The DNA here is from genome assembly GCF_949987535.1 of Balaenoptera acutorostrata. Lineage (NCBI taxonomy): Eukaryota > Metazoa > Chordata > Mammalia > Artiodactyla > Balaenopteridae > Balaenoptera > Balaenoptera acutorostrata. Next base: position 132,540,205 of record NC_080066.1, read on the forward strand.
GATACGGAGGGCTGTCTAAGGGGCTTGAGCATCCAAAGATTTTGGTATCTGCGGGGGGATCCTGGAACAAATTCCCCATGGATACCAAGTCTTCCTAAAGCCTGAGGTGAAACCAGAGGTTCACCTATTTTTCCCTTTCTGCTTTCAAGTTTTAAAGCTTTCCCTCTCTGCTAATATGGTGGTTGATTTCTTTTTTCTTCGCGTTTCAAAAACTTCTAGTTAGATTTTTTTCCCTAAATGTTTCATTGTATTAACCAGCTGTTTCAAAGGCATTTTGCCATTTCTAAGATGTCAGTGGTAGACATCATCCAGAAGCTGATAAATATCATACATAGTTCATGCCCCACGAGGGTTCTGGCTGCTGCCTGTTTTTCTCTACGGCCAGTTCCCTAGACCCCTACAGCTATTCCAGCTTTTGCAGCCCTTCACAGTTCAAAGCAGGATGTGCAGCCCCTTCTTCTTAACCCTTTAACAACTCACTGCAGGGATCTGCTTTCTAATATTCCAAGCTCTTCCCAGGGCAGGAAATCACAACCCACAAATGAAAAGACCACATAGGAGCACATATTTACCTCAAAATCTCTTTGATCAAAGTGTCTTTGATACTTGGCTTTACATTTTGTTTAGATATACGGCACTTATGCTGAAAACTCAGGAGACTATCAGAAGGGTGTGAAGGTTCTGACGCCTTCCAATAAACTTCACATCTTCAACTTGAGAGAAATGTGGTCCTTAGGCACAAATTAAGGCACAAGTATTTAACAAGCCTGCTCTTCATTGTCTACCGCCCCACCCCCATTCCCACTGCTTTAAATCCTCTATAATTAGTAACAGCAGCCACCATTTATTAAGATCCAACTAGTACAGACGCTAGCTTAAGAACTTCGTTATCTCTTTTAATCCTCTCGACAAATTTAGGAGAAACTGGAGGTTTGGAGGCTACATAAAGTGTCACCCAGCCAGCGTGACAGCCAGGATTCAAACCTACACCGACGTTCTCCCTGTAATCATTACACAATGCCGCCTCAGTCACAAAACAGTTTCACCTCTCCTGAAAGAAGGGCTTCATCAAGCAAATTCTTGCAGATCAGGACCACAGCAGAACCACCTGGAAGACCCTCTGCTAGGTCAACCTGTTTTACCATAAAAAGTATGGGAAACAGAAAAGGTGAAGGAAAAACACAAAGGTCCTAAAGAACGCTTTCACCTCTGACCTCTCTCCTCCCGTCAGAGGTCAGATGAGCAGTCCCTGGAACAAATGGGATGAATCTGTGGCCAGTTTCCCATTCAGGTGTTTACATCTCTGACTGGGAAGAAAGAGCTGACATGACAAGCCTCGCCTTCAGTAGAAGGTGACATGGGCTCCGTGTCTGTATTAATTAATCATCACCTCCCCTGGGCATTTCTCTGCTGGCCCCTCGCTCTGGTCAGTGAGTCATGAAATGAGGGCAAGTCTCCGGGGAGCTGACTAGCACAGCTGCACAGCCGTGAACCAGAATTGACAAGACACAGGTGGTTCGCGGTTTTCTCTCCCCAGGGGTCCCCTCTCCCACACCCCACCGCCGTGTCTCCAAGCGAGGGGAGCACCGGGGTCATCCCATCACAGAGGAAGAATCCGGAATGTTCATCCGAGCCAGCACAACCCGCTGCTTGAAACTAAAGCCTGAAGCCCTCCATTCCCGTAATGTGTGCGAAGCCTCAAAACGCTTTACCTTTGCTGAACTTTCAGACTGAAATAACTTCATTCCACGTGAGAGCACAGCTGGCACGAGCAACCCCAGTTCTTCCCCACGGGATTCATGAGGCCCATTTTAAAAATAAATAAATAAATAAATAAATAAAACATTAGTAATGGTCAAGAGATTCCAAACAGAATTTGCCTGCCAAGATTTCTTTGGCAAAGGAAAGATACTCTATCTCCTGAAACAATGGGTTTTAGAAATCAGTCCCAAGCTTCTTTTTGCGAAACTCTTCCCTCAACTCGCTTGAGAGAAAATTCACGACTCTCTGGAAGACCAGCCTTGTTTCAATGAATGCTTAGTACCCAGGGTTCAAACCCACTTACCCTCAGTGTTGGAACTGATGTCGTCCTCCACCCCGACCACTTGCCTCCTGCGACCCAGGGGTGGAGCGTGATCCGGCCCGGGGTAATTTGGAAGAACCGCCTCTCCTCCTGGATGGGCTGGAGGAACATCTCTGTCTGCAGGCTGTGCCCGTCCATCTGGGTAGGGAGGCGGGGCTTGCTGGGAAGGATCCAGTGACTCTCCAGTCTCTGCTGGAGCAGGGACTGTGGTCGCTGGCTGTTCAGAAGACTCAACTTGGCCTCTTAAATCCGGGGCATCTGTCTCCCCCTGAGGTCTCCCCTCTTTGGTTGGAGGGTTCAAGGTGGCAGAGTCTGTTTCAGGCCCATCCCTAGATGTTGGACGTGGCAAAGGGGAGGCCAGCTCAGAATCTGGTGGAGAGATCCCACCTCCTAACAGCCTCGAATCAGCTTCCGAGTGGAAGGAAACATCGACTGTGCTGCGACCATTCGATGCCTCCTCTGGCTCACCGGGCAGGTATTCGACGTCCTCCTCGTTCTCATCATAATAATCCAAATTGTCCTCAGTGTAGTCACCCTCGAGGGCCGCAGCACGGCTGAAGGAATGTCCCAGGGGAGCCGAAGGTTGGGCTTTCGAAAGGTCTCCTCCAACTGTCGCTGGCCTGACATTGTCCAACGGGGAGGTGCTGCCGATATGAAAGGCCCACACTCCAGGAATCCCCAGGTTGCTGTGTCTAAATAAAAAGGAAACAGGACATTGTCACAAAAGTGTCCATCCACCACCTTCCCACAAAGGCGAGCAATTTATTTTAAAACTGAAAGACTATTAAGATCAGATTCAGAGTTTTCACTGGCAGGAAACCCAAATAAAACCAGACTTACACGGTAACTAAAGATTATACTGGAATTTTGATGTAAACTACCTCTTATTTAACAATGGGTTTCAAAGGCCATGTGTCTACCGAATGCCAGACCCTCAAATCAGAATTCTGCTCTACATGTTTTATGCCAGACCCTCAAATCAGAGTTGCCAGACCCTCAAATCAGAATTCTGCTCTACATGTTTTATGCCAGACCCTCAAATCAGAATTGCCAGACCCTCAAATCAGAATTCTGCTCTACATGTTTTATCTAAATGGCTATTTGAAAACAAATAGGGAATGTGGGAATATTTTATCCTTCCTCTACTTTTAACAAACTCAAGAAAACATATGCTTAAACATTTTTGCCAAACTCTTAAACAATATTTTTTATTTGAGAGTTAGTTACATGCCAAGTGTTTAACATTCTTCAACACAACTTGCAAGGTAGGGGAAGTGATCATGCCCAGTTTTTCAGAGGAGAAAACAGGTTTAGAGAGATTAATCTTCTTAAGGTTGTACAATTAATAACTGACAGAGCTGGACTTGAATTCAGCACTACCACCAAAGCCCGTGTTCTGAACATCCACATTATGTCAGAAAGCTAATACACTAGAGTCAATCCACATCCTAATTATCTTACTCTACATTACAGAATGTTAGAGACATTTTGGGGTTTAGTCACGTGGATTAATCAATCAACTAATTCACAGAGACTGGTGAAGCCATGTCAAAAAATTCAAATAGAAATGCCTAAGTCTCAAAAATGTTGAGCAAATGTAGAACAAAGTTAAGGGGAAAATAAGAAAGCAAGTTAATCAAACTGCCACGGGTCACAGGTGAGAGGTATCCAGAAACATCTGCAGCCAGGGAGCTCACGCGTTTCCCCCACTAGAAAAGAACACGGGCTCCATTCAGCCTTCCAAATATCCCAGCGATCCATCATTTTAGTCAGTGATACATTCCAAAGAGGATAACCCCATACACAATTTCCAAAAAAATAAGAAAAAACCTGAAGGAACAAAGGGTCTGGCTGGCTTGAATACACCCATTTCTGTACTCTCTGGCATATGGCCCAAACACCAGGCTCCAAGTCTCTCATGCTGTGGGATTTCCTCAAAAGTCAGTCCATGAGAAATCAGTTAATGACTAATAAGACAACAGGAAATTCATTGAGTCATATAGGGACAAGAGACTTTTGCTCATTTAGGTTGGTACTCATCATATTCATGTGGATTTCCATAGCAATAATATTTTTAACACAATTCCAAGAATCAATCAATCAATCCCCACCCCCTTGCATATTGTTGTTTTTGCCACTGCTGCTGTTGTAATTAGTTCAGGGAAACAGGAGCATAGAAAGCAAAACTGTGATCCTTTGTGCAGTATGCTATGTAGACTTGGTCGGTTCTAAGAATTAATGCCAGTGCTTTTTGGCAAGCAAGCAAGGAACGCTAAAGACGATAAGAGAGAATTCTGAAGATCTGAGGATGTTGAGTTTATTATCACATCAGAGGTGTTGCAGCTGTGAAATTTCTTCTTGAAGTCAGAAACAGAAAACTATAAAAGCTTAAAAGAGTAGGAAAATACAAATTATGACAGATAAAAGCTAAATAAAATAATCTTCTAATTAAATATAAATCACTACCCTGGCTTTTGTCATTGTGCATGATGAGAAAGTAGCCAGTTTGAGTTTATCCTAAAATCCAAGGTCATTTGGAAAGCTTAGCGACAGAAAGAACTTAATTTATTTCCTAGAAAGGAAAACAAGGCTACAAAATGAGATGACAGTGCCTTCCTCCCTGGGTTGTTAGGAAGATTAAGTTAGAAAATCACGTAAAATGTTCAGCATGGGGCCCTGCGTGTAATAAGTACTTAGTAACTACTGTCTTCCAGGAGGTAGAAAAGTATAATCTCAAAAAATAGAAATGTGTACATTCATATTTAAATGTGCAGAAGAAGAGTTATGACAAACACACTATGAATTATATAATTTATGACCTCTGAGCTTATAATTATGAGACAAGTTTGAGGAAGACAACAATTCCATTGACTAGGAGGATAACTTTATTTTTTATAGATGCCTACTGAAGCATTGAGGAGTGAATGGCATGCTGTGTGTCACTTACTTTAAATCACTTATGCAAAAAAGAAAAAAAATGATGAAGATGGCAAAATGTCAACAGCTTGTAAATCTAGATGACTCCCTCCACTTTTCTGCATATTTCTGAAATTTTAACTAATGAATGCTGGAGAGGGTGTGGAGAAAAAGGAACCCTCCTATACTGTTGGTGGGAATGTAAATTGATAACATCCACTATGCAAAACAGTATGGAGGTTCCTTAAAAAACTAAAAATAGGGCTTCCCTGGTGGCGCAGTGGTTGAGAATCTGCCTGCTAATGCAGGGGACACGGGTTCGAGCCCTGGTCTGGGAAGATCCCACATGCCGCGGAGCAACTAGGCCCGTGAGCCACAACTACTGAGCCTGCGCGTCTGGAGCCTGTGCTCCGCAACAAGAGAGGCCGCGATAGTGAGAGGCCCGCGCACCGCGATGAAGAGTGGCCCCCGCTCGCCGCAACTGGAGAAAGCCCTCGCACAGAAACGAAGACCCAACACAGCCATAAATAAAAAAAAAAAAAAAAAAAAAATTAAAAAAAAAAACTAAAAATAGAGTTACCATATGATCCTGCAATCCCACTCACTCCTGGGCATATATTTGGAGAAAACTATAATTCAAAAAGATACATGCACCCCAATGTTCATTGCAGCACTATTGACAATAGCCGAGACATGGAACCAACATAAATGTCCATTGACAGATGAATGGATAAAGAAGATGTGGTACATATATATAATGGAATACTACTCAGCCATAAAAAAGAATGAAATAATGCCATTTGCAGCAACATGGATGGACCTAGAGATTATCATACTAAGTGAAGTAAGCCAGGCAGAGAAAGACAAATATCACATGATATCGCTTATATATGGAATCTTAAAAAAAAAAAAAAAGATACAACTAAACTTATTTACAAAACAGAAACAGACCCACAGACATAGAAAACAAACTTATGGTTACCAAAGGGGAAAGGAGGGGAGGGATAAATTAGGAGTTTGAGATTAACATATACACACTACTATGTATAAAATCGATAACCAATAAGGACCTACTGAATGGCACAGGGAACTATATTCAGTATCTTGTAATACCCTATAATGGAAAAGAATTTGAAAAAAAATATATATATATATCTGAATCACTTTGCTGTACACCTGAAACTAATACAACATTGTAAATCAACTATACTTCAGTAAACACACACACGCACACACACACACACACACACACACACACACCCCAGATAAATAAATAAATAAATAAATGTAAAATAGAAGATTAAATTGAGGAACATTTCTATAATTTGGAGGTACAGAAGGCCTTTCTAAGAATAATACCAAGACCTGAAATCATAAAGGAAAAGGCCAATAACTTTGACAACCCTAAACTTATACCTTCTAGATCATAACTAACTTTAAAGATGAACAACTGGATAAAAATATTCACAGCATTTGACAGGAAATATCTTTACTAGGTTTTTTCTTATTTGTTAAAGGTCTTTGTAAACACCTCAATAGAAAATAGCAAAGAAATGGCTATTAACCATATGAAAAGGTGTTCAGTTTTACTAGTAATCAAAGAAATTAGAGTGAAAATATGAACATTTTACACCTATCAGATTCACAAATACTAGAAAGATTAGAAGCTTGTAGGAAACAGACACTGTTGATCACAGCCCTCCTTACTGGTGAGAATGTAAGTTGGTGCAGGGTTTCTGAAGGGCAGGTGGTTAGCATACATTAAAATGTTACACTGCATATATCCTTTCTCAGCAATTCTACTTTCAAGAATTTACCTTTAAGACAAATGAGCATCTGAGCAATGTGTATTATTTTGTTTACTGAAACAATAATTATAAAAGGAAAAACCAGAAATAAGTTAAATGTTCATCAATAAGTTATTGTCTTAATAATACAGGCTATATATGATGCCATGTTTTATAGCGTTCAAATAATAATATAACAGATATCTTACTGAAAGACACCCATAGACAGTGATAAATGGGAAGATGCCATATATATAACAAAAGAACCATTTTGGTTTTGAAAAAGGTTTTGCATAAACCTAAAATTCTGGAATGACTGTTAATAATGGTTATCACTTGAAGTAGTGAGAATGGGTAATTTTTACTTCTATTTCACATTTCTCGGCATTGTTTGTACTTTATTTTCGTTTTTATACTAAGTACAGATTCTACTAAAGAAAAATTCCTCTGCTGGTCATTTTGGCCCCATATCTTCCACTTTCAATCAAGCAACTCAGAGGTTTCTATGAAGAATGAAAGATAAAGATGAGGTAGGCGTGGAGGGAGGTAAGTGGAAGTGGTGTATATGTGTACGTGTGTGCGTGCGTGTGTCTGTGTGAGTTCTTAGAGGCCATTACGGCTATGGTGGGGGGAACACGCCTGCTTTTTCCCTCCGGCTTTTCGGCCCTCACTGCCTCCTGTACCCTGAGGAGGTGTTAGCACTTACTCCCATGCTCTGGAACTGTAGTTTGTCCGTTTGCTCTAGGAGAGTGCAGGTTGCTTGCGTGCAGGGCCTGGGCCTTAGACATCTTTCTCTTTCCAGCCCTTGGCCCATGGTGAGCTCTCGATAATGTCTGAGAGGCAGAGAACCTATGGGCTCCAGAGTAGAAGAGGAGGGTGGAACCAGGGGACAGAAAACAAGGAGCTAAGTTTTCTCCAGAGTCAAGACTAAAAGGCAACCTTGGTGGAGCTCAAAAGATGTCCGACATGAGTCATGAGAAGGGGAAAGCAGGCCAGGATTCAGCATAAAATAAGTAGTTCAGAGCTCCAGACTTGAGGTTGAATTTTGGCTTTGCCACTTCATAACTTTGAGATTATAGGCAACTTAACTTCCCTAAGCTCATGTGTCACATTGAGAAAAGAGAAGAACTTACCCCCTGAGATTCTTGTTGAGTTTTAATTAAGAGAACTTCTATAAAGTGTTTAGCACAAGGTTGGCATACAGTAAGCTCTCAATAAATGTCAGCTCTGAGTAACCCTATTTGGTTGTAGGGCCCGCTCTCTGGTCTCTGAGTAAAGCAGATGGCATGCAAAAGTGTAAGATGTTCCAATACCCAGGAATCATGTAACGAAACTTAGAGGCACCAAGGGAGGCCAGGTAACCAATATATTCCGTCTGGCTTCTAGACCAGTATTCAGGGAAGGGATAAAAGCAGAGATTTTTTTTTAGAGCCTGGAAATTATTAAATATCAACAGGTGCTAACCCAGATACTGGGCACGATGTGCACGAGCAGAGTGAGTTTATGTGATGGGACTAAGGAATGTGCCTGGTCCCAGGCATTGCATGGAAAACCCTCCGGACGATTTCAGATAATGAGGCCACTGAGAAATCCTGAGACTTCCAAAAATCTACCAATCTGTTTGTTTGGTTTTCCTTTTTTTTTTCCAAATTACAGTACTCTTAACTTTTAACACCTCTCCGTCCAAAAGACTAACTCACAACGTCTCCAGCTGTGAAACGATTAACCTGGAAAAACCTCAACCTGGGCAGTTGTATTACTGGGTATTTTTATGTGGTTCCAAGGGCAATGTTTTCCATAGCAAGCCTCAGTGGCTGTGCTCACACACACACACACACACACACACACACACACACACACACAGTTCTGTTTCCGGTATCTATAGCCAATAGGGCAGGAAAAATAAAGGACTGTTTATATTTTGGTCAACGTGCTCCTCCCAGGGTCTAGCCTAGTTCCTGGTTTTGATCTGACCCCTTGCTTAGAAACCACGGAGATGATATTTAATGGGTAGGGCCACTCAAGTTTAGGTAGCTCCTAAGGGTCTTTACATTCCAACAGGAAAGGGCGTAAGCCCTATGTTACTTACTGGTAGAGATTTTTCACAGACTGTTCAGTGCTAGTCAAGCTGAAGTATGGTCCCTCTCTCTTCGGGTCATCGACCTCCCCTCTGCAGAAGCCCACCCGGGCTGGAAGCTCGAGCTGGACATTGTAAGATTCTTTGGGGCGGGTTCCAAAGAATTGAAGGCCATTGGCAGGATAAAGAAAGAGGGCGTAGGTGTCAGACTTATCAGATGCCAAAACTGCTTGGAAAGTATTCAGCTGTGGAAAAAAAATAGAAAATATTCTTAATAAAACAAACAAAAAACAAAAAAAAACCCCAAAATGCAAGCAAAGCATTATAAAATGCAAAGGGTTGTCCCCCTTCTCAGGATTTCTCTAAATTGTTTTTACACATAATATTCTTTTAAATTTCCTCTCCAAGTTATAAACATAATTACATAAGCTATATTATTGTCATAATCATCTTTTGTCAATTTAGATTAATAGTTGAAATATGCATAGGTAAAAAAAAAACACTGGTTAAAAAAAATAAAGCTATTTTTTAAGGTTTCAAACTTCTTTCATCCAAACTTCTTTCAGAGCTGAGAGCAAGTAGCAAAATTAATTTGTACATTCCCACAGCCACTGCCCTAGTTTTCTGCCCTGGGCACTCATCTGGATCATTCATTCATTCATTCATTCACTCATTCACTTATTTATTGAATGCCCATTATGGGCAGGGGTGGTATGAGGCACTGGCTGATCAAAAGGCCTCCTTACTGTTCCCAAAGCCTTACTCTCTATTCTCTTCCATCTACCTTTTTTGTTTTTATAAATTTATTTTATTTATTTATTTTTGGCTGTGTTGGGTCTTCGTTGCTGCGCACAGGCTTTCTCTAGTTGCAGCGAGTGGGGACTACTCTTTGTTGTGGTGTGCGGGCTTCTCACTGTGGTGGCTTCTCTTGTTGCATGCAGAGCACGGGCTCTAGGCACATGGGCTTCAGTAGTTGTGGCACGCGGGCTCAGTAGTTGTGGCGCATGGGCTTAGTTGCTCTGTGGCATGTGGGATCTTCCTGGACCAGGGCTCAAACCCATGTCCCCTGCATTGGTAGGCGGATTCTTAACCACTGCACCAGCAGGGAAGCCCCCATCTACCTTTTGACACCAGCACCAGAGTTACCCTACCCTCATTTCTCAGATGAGGAAACAAAGACATAGGGGCTAAGAGATCTGCCTAAGGTCAGGCTACTAGTATGCGGTGGCAGGCCGGCCAGGGTCCCTGCCCTGCACCACCAGGCTGTCCCAACCACTCCTTGGCCGGCCATCTCAGGTGATTTATAAGCTGCAAACTCTCTTCTCAGGCTCAGATCCCCTGCATCTCCACCAGATTATTTAATATTGTCCATTTGCCCCATGTACTTTGATGCTTCCGCACATTTGCTCACGTTTTCCTGTGCCTGGAAACACTCCTGACCTTCTAATGCCGCCCCTCTGAGGGGTTTTGCGATTCCCTGTAGATTTATTGCTGTTCTCTGACCCTCTGCAGCATCTTAGTGTTTCAAGTTAGCACTCACCTCGTTTTGCCCGGTTAGCTGCTTACATGTTTGTAAACTCAGTTCATTAATTCATTTGTACATTACTTCAAACAGCCAGGTGCCTACTAAGCACTCGACAGTATGCTTGGCACAAAAAGGCCAAGGAACAAAGGACGCAGCCGCTGCCCAGGACAGTCTCAGAGCTTAGGACAGGGAAGCAGCCATGGCTGGGATTCTAGGAGAATTGCTGGAGGAGGTAGTGGAGGCCAGAGAGGAGGGCGTGGACCCAACACCTTAAGGGCTGGGGTGGGGAGGCGTTGCAGAGGCTGCCTGTGAACATTAATAAACACTGCAGAAGCCAAAGCAGACCAGAAAGAGAGGCCAGGAGCCTGAGTTAGCCACAGACTCAGCACCCAGGTCCTTGTAGAATCACTCCTTAAAGTTCAACTTACTCTTGTATTTTCAACAAGACACATTTTTGCCTTTACCTACATCCAGCTATCTCCCCCCACCCAAATGATCAGTTAATGGTGCTTGAGTATCTTAATAAAGATGTTATATTAAGGTCTCTGAGAACACCTCTCTCACTAAATCCCACTCCGTTTACAATTTAGCAGGCAGCAGGGGAGGTATTTATAAATACCACCACTTCCTAAACAATGTGGCTCCTAGAAACGTTATTTACTGATAAGTAGCACGGTTTCCCCATTTTGCTAGACAGACAAAATTAGGCAGAGAGAAGCACATCACATTTTACTAAATGAAACAGCAAATAAGAGGCAAGGGCCTGCATTTTGTCCTGTCCTGGGTCCTTCCCCATACGGTGGTCAAGCTCTTTCCTAGTGTTGATTCTTCTTTCTTATGTTTAATTTCAAAGTACAGTTTTGAGGGTTTGCTTACAAGACAAAGAAATTCAGGTGTTAAAATGCTTTTCCAGAAAAAAACCAAAATACTATCCAAACTTTCTTTTAGATCTCCAACACAGAAAAGGTCACCTTGCTTGGCTTGGGTTTTTGCTTTTCTTTCTTTCTTTAAGTTCAGAAACTTAATGATGGGGGGCAGGGGGCAGTGTTCATATATTGTTACTGTTGTCGTTGTTGATTGCTTCATCCGGAAAGCCTGACTTTTCCAAAAACAAAAGGCAAGGGATGTTTTCTAGAATTTCTCAAAGCTCGGAAGCCATAACTTATGCCAAATGTAAACAAAGGCTGTCCTGTATCATGTCTATACAGAGTATATGCTATTCAGTACATCATCGATTAATGGAGATTCAATAACTTCAGTTTTACTTTAGTCCAAATAAAGTTCAACTAGAGAAAGAAAGGTAATTAAGGAAGGAGACAGATTCTGTTTTAAAAAGCAAAGCTTTCAAAGTTCCTGGCATTGATTGCCCACAATAAACGTCAGATAGGAGGAATCCTGGTTCTAAGTCTAGAGAAATTCTATAAGATAAGGAGGTCCCATAGATTGTGAAGGAATTGAAGGGGATGGGAGGGGAGGGAAAAAGTAAACAGAGCTGTGAAGGGGAGAGTCTGGCTTTTTACTGTGGGGTCTGGGTATTCAGCACTTTATTTTATTCATTCTTTCAGCCAGTCAACAAGTTCATTTCAATGAAAATTTATTCAATGTCTTTTATATGCCATCCTGAGACAAGCACTTACTACAGGTGGCAAGCATTTATTTAATCTACTTGTCTCCACCGAAATAGGCAAATAGAAGAATTTTAAATAGAATATAGGATCCCAGAGACCGGCCAAAAAAGTTTGGCTGTTTAAAAACCACCCGCATACCAAATGATCACTTTTAAAGTTCTCTCCGTTCCACAAAATTCTACATCTAATCGCTAAAGAGCTCTCTTCGTGATGTCCTGCAGGGCTCCTCCCCCAGGAGCACTCCTTGACAGGCTTCCAGACCGGAAAGGTCTTCACATTCCTGGAGAAAAGTCTTTGCAAGAACCCCACATGCTCTGTCCCTGAAGGGAAAGTCTCAGATGGGCTGCCAAACCCCACAAAAGGGTCACCAGTTCCCAACTCCCTCAGGATCCCAGGGAGGAAGAGGAGCAGGGCCAGTGCTTCGGAGCTTCAAGGTCTGCCATCCTGTTATCAGAAAGAGAGAAAAGCCAGAGCCCTCAGCAGAAATCAGGCAGCGCTGGGCTCTCCCTCCCAGGTGTGGGACATTGTTAATCAGTGTTGACTTGATGCTTGGCAGAGCCAGGCTGATAAATAGGAAACATGCCCCTCAATGAGCTCCTGATTTTTGCAACTGATTTAATTAATTTCAGCCATCTGGCCAAAAAAATCACAACGGTGACATCCATGTCCCAAAGGGGTTTGCCTAGAGTGGTTTACAAAAACTACAATGAAAATTAAGAAGTAGGGTGTCTCCGACACACGTCACAAAGTTCTCTTCTCTTTCTTCTCTAGGGTCACATGCTCTCTACAGTCATAGCGTCATTGACTTCTGGCCTCCAGTGTTTGGTGTGAACAGTAATCTCCATTCCTTAGTATATTTCTCCATCTCCCGTTACCTATAGGTCACTGTCATATGCATGATTTTCCCGCGTTCATTTCTTTCTTCCCTAAATCCTACAGATCCTGCCAAAAATTCAAAAATAAATGCTCAGTACTATCACATCACTAATATTATAACCTTCCTGACACTTAGTCTTTAGCAAAACTTCAGCATTTCTTTAACCAATTTCCGTATATGTCTCTGTTCTCTATGTCTGCAGAGCTATATCTCAGACAGAGGCTAAACTCTTTCAGGTAGACTGTAGACCTCCCCTCTTCTGGACCTCAGCTTCAGAGCTCAAAAAGCTACAACAGTGTCCTGCTTTTACCTCTCATTTTCTCCCTGGATCCAACCCTCTCTGTCAATGACTAGCATTCCTTGAAACAAGTCAGCATGCCTCCCTCCCCATGGTGAAGCCTCCATTGGGAAGTCTTCTGCTTATCTTATGTTACTGCACCACACCTGCCTTCATCCATTTCTCCAGCCTCAGCTGTCTTGGCCTTCTCCCAGGACACACCCTAGGCCAGAACAATCTGTCCTGCTGCCCCATTCTCAATATCCATTCTTTCAGCCCAACTTAATACAGGTCAACAATGCATTCCCTGTACCACACAGATCTATGTAGCCCAGTTCCCTATCCCCCTTCATCCTTCAACCAACAACAAAACAACAGTCTCACCTACCCCACCTCCGGAAAAAAAACACAGCTAAAGTAAACATATGGGCAGTATGTCTCCTGCCCATAAGTTCTTTGAAGGTCAATACCATGACTTTGCTCTGTGAAGTACCTAGGACAGTTCAAGGAGTCTCAGATAGAGTGAGTTGATAAACACCATTTGGTGATATGTTTTTAGATGCAATAACACCTTGATATTCTTGCAGTATCAGGTACCGCATCCTGTCACACCCACCACGAACATCCATGTCGAGAAAGGGCAACATCTGAAATAGTTTTAAATGGTAAAGATGCCATTCCTCTGATATCTTCAAATTTCCAGTAACTCTGCAACATGAAGTTAGTATGCCAAGGTTTAAGAAGGCCATGTAGAATTCACACAGTCCTTCAAGCAAAGTAGATTATTGCTTGCCAAAATCTATCTCCAAAGAACTATTAAAACGAGAACTCATGTCACAGAGCTCTTCAGAGTATTCAGAAGAAACTTCAATGTGGGTAATTAAAGAAACATCCTCTCTTCAAACAGAATATCTCCTTTCTAAATGAAACAAATTCTGAAGCCAACTCAGCATATGGCAATGTCTGAAGATTGATTTTAATTAGAAAAGAGATGGATTCTACAAATCTTCCCCCACTCTGCCCCCACCATAAAAAGGCCTAGACAGAAGTTGGAATTTAGAAAAGCTTGTATTTAAAGAGTCCTAAAGTAGAGGACTTACATCACAGCATCCTTACAAGACAGAGAAATAGAGAAATAAAAGAACCAGAATCTGGTCCCATCAACTCAATCTAGGGGAACACAGATTGGCTGAGCATATGCACTTGCTGAGTCTAAGGGACCATAATGGCTACTTTAAAATGTCACCTTAGTGAATTCTCACAACAGTCCCGTAAGGTAGGCGTTGCTACTTCATTTTACAGATTAGGAAATTAAGACTGAGGCTGGAGCATTGCTTCCAAAGTCACTGGATAACCTTTCATAAACCACTTCTTTCAAAATGTTTTTTATTGTCATTATCTTCACATCAGAAGCATTATTCCCATGCTGCAGATGAAACTGAGAAAAGTAAAGTCACCTGGTCTGTATTATAATTTTCAGTTTCAAATAAGCCCTGATAAAATTGGAATCCTAAAGCTCTAGTGTGACTTCATCACCCCAGAGATTCTGTGCAACTGCTCAACTCTCCGATTCCTCTCACTCAGCTCAACGTTGTCTTTCTCTGTTGAAAAAATAAGATAGATGCAGCTGAATTCACTTAAGAGCATTGGAATACTAATTTGGAAGTAATAAGGTGTTGGTAGTGTCCTTGGAAAATTTCATTCCAAATTCATTCTTCCTTTGAATGAAATATGGTTCCAAGGACTCTTCTGGTACAAAGATCACATCGAGACAATAAAAAAAAAAAACACCTCATTTATTGGAAGTCTTTGGAAAAGGTACAACTATTGTTGTGTCTACCTACATCACTTGTGCCAAGGAAATGGGTCCTGCATGAAAAGTCTGGGTAAAAGCAACAACAACAAAAACCTAAGAATCAAGAAATCTAGGGGCTTCCCTGGTGGCTCAGTGGTTGAGAGTCTGCCTGCCAATGCAGGGGACACGGGTTCGAGCCCTGGTCTGGGAAGATCCCACATGCCGCAGAGCAACTGGGCCTGTGAGCCACAATTACTGAGCCTGCGCGTCTGGAGCCCGTGCTCCGCAACAAGAGAGGCCGCGATAGTGAGAGGCCCGCGCACCGCGATGAAGAGTGGCCCCCACTTGCCACAACTAGAGAAAGCCCACACGCAGAAATGAGGACCCAACACAGCCATAAATAAAATAAAATTTTAAAAAAAGAAATCTGTATTCTAAACCTGCCTTTGCCTCACTATGTACAGAATTCTAGACAACTGCTTTAACTTACTAGGTATGGCAAACAATAAGTCTTGCTGTACTTATCTTAAACATGCAGCATTGTTGTGGGAAGACAGCATGATAAAATGTTGTTATAAGAATTAACAAGATATCCTGAATAAACAACATATATAATAATTGTCTAAGTAGTCAGTCTTTCCATTGAACCCTTACCTTCTCAATACAGTCAAAAAGAGCTCTCTTTAAAAAATAAAATAACAACAAAAAACTTCTGTTTAAAATCCTTCAAAAGCTGCCCAATGCCAAAGAACCAAGTCCAAACTCCTAGCATAGCATGATCTGCCCCCGCTCCATGGCCTTCCCAGCCTCATGTCCCACCACCCTTCCTCTTCAGTAATAAGATACCACATGGGATGCCCCAAACACATTATACAATATAGTCCATGGGTGATATGTCATATGCTACCTCTTCTATTGGGAATGTTCTACTCTACTCAACTCAGATGCAAAGACAATTGCTCACCGAAACTTTCCCAGATCAGTTCCCCTAACAAGGGAGGGGTAGAGTTAATCTCTTTAAGTCAAGATGCTACTTCACTTATCATACTGAATAATAATCAATATCCCTATTAAACTATGACATCCTTAGGAGTAAAGAATGTGTCCTTTCACAGTCTCTACATGTCCTGACATACAGTAAGTGCAAAAAAGTTTGTTGGATGAATAAATCTCAACTATGTTTAAATATAAATTACTTACATACACAAACATATATGAATATGTCACATATAAGATATATGTTTAGAAAAGAAGACTGGAAGAAAACACAATAAAATACTAGCAGTGGTGACCTCTGGTTAGTATAATTATAAACGTTATTTTCTAAACTATGTATTATAGGTATGTTAAACTTTAAATGTTTTTTAAACTTATGGACAAAAGTGAATTAATGAATGCAACGTACCTTATTCATCTTTCTCCAACCCTCCACCTAGACCAATGCCCTGAACAAAGAAGGTGCTCAAAGTCTACGAGTCTGTTCCTGTTTTATAAATAAGTTCATTTGTATCATTTTTTTTTTTTAGATTCCACATATAAGCGATAGCATACGATATTTCTCTTTCTCTTTCTGACTTACTTCACTCAGTATGACAATCCATGTTGCCGCAAATGGCATTATTTCATTCTTTTTAATGGCTGAGTAATATTCCATTGTATAAATGACTTAGAGAACAAACTTATCGTTACCAGGGGGGAAGGGATAGTTAGGGAGTTTGAGTCTGACATGTACACACTGCTATATTTAAAATGGATAACCAACAAGGACCTACTGTACAGCACAGGGAACTCTGCTCAATGTTATGTGGCAGCCTGGATGGGAGGGGAGTTTGGGGGGAGAATGGACACATGTATATGTACGGCTGAGTTGCTTTGCTGTGCACCTGAAACTATCACAACATTGTTAATCAGCTATACTCCGATATAAAATAAATTTTTTTTTAAAAAAAGAAGGTGTTCAGTGTATTTGTTTGAGTTGAATGTACTCTGTTGAATTGAATAACTGAAATGTCAAACCTATGCATTAAAAAAGTCATTCAGTAAACAAAACTAGATGTTGCCTGACCCCCAAAAAAATGAACGGCAAAAATCACTTCAAATGACTTGTATTTCTAGATCTTCTTTGCTTAGTAAAGCCTTTAGGAAATATTCCTCTTACTCAGGGAGCACAGAATAAGAATGGCCACCATCTTGAATCACTCATTGAGAGTGGGCAAGCTAGTTAATCTCTCTGAACCTACGGAGGATATGTGTCATCTTTCTATAGCTAAGAATCACTTTGATGAGTTAAAATAGAGATAAACTCAAAGAGTTCCAGCCTTTAGAGTTGACATTTTAGATCCAGGTCTAATTTCATAGGAGGAAGCCCTTACCTACCCCAGGAGTGAGGCAGCTCACCTTTTGCCAAGCCACCCTGGCGCCACCTGATGTCCATTTGGAGTACCTCAAATGTTGCTGCCAAGCCTAATGACCGGGAGCTTACGTTGTTTCACTTTCTCAGGTAGAGACTATTCAAGGAATCAA
Organism: Balaenoptera acutorostrata; assembly: GCF_949987535.1. Classification (NCBI taxonomy): domain Eukaryota; kingdom Metazoa; phylum Chordata; class Mammalia; order Artiodactyla; family Balaenopteridae; genus Balaenoptera; species Balaenoptera acutorostrata. The sequence goes on from NC_080066.1 coordinate 132,557,693, forward strand.
GGGCAGTCTCCTGTAAAGTACGGAGCATGTGAACCGGTACCTGGAGGGCAATTTGGCAAAGGCTATTAAAACCTTATAAAAAATGCATCACTCTGGCCCACCAATTCCGCTTCCTGGAATATCAACTAGTGACATGGTACAAAGATTTAGCTTAAAAAAGAAAAAGTGCTTCACAAATATATAATGATGAAAAATTGGAAATAACCTTGCTGACCAGTGGGCACAATGAGAAATCCACTGGATGGAATATATGCAAACATTAACAATGATGTTGTAGAAGTATATTTATTGACAGCTAAACATATTCAGAGTTTACTAATTAGTGAAAAAAAAGTTACAAAACCGTATGTGCAATGTGAACTCATCATTAATAGACATTGATAGATACAGATATGGATAGGAAAAAGCTCTGGCAGATGCACACGAAACTGTTTTAACAGTGGTTATCTTTGAGTGGTAGGAAAATGAGTGGTTGTTCTTTTTAAAATTTTCTGATGTGTTTCCTTCAATGAACATATAATTAGAAATAATTCTTGTATATATGAGGTGATTCTAAAAACAATCAAACCATAAACCCCTTCTGCATCTGCACTGGGGCACTCACATCCCTTAAGCAGTTCTCCTTGCAAGAGTGACCTCTCAGACCCTCAGAGAAAGCTTGGAGAAAACAGCCTTCTTCCCTTCCGAGCCACTTCAGCCCTGGTGCCACCAAACTATACATCAGGTTTAGCGGGAGAGCAGACTCAGGAAAAACTTCAAGCCAGTCCCTGGGTTCCAGCCCAGAATTCAAGCCCATCCCTCGGTTGGCACAGAGGCCAAGCAAGCATCCCTGGTCGCTTACCTCTCCCGAGGGCGGGGCCCAGCGCGTGGCCTCCTCGTAGGCGCCCACCTGCTCCCAGGTAGCCAGGAAGGCGTGGGTGGGGGCGAAGTGCGCGCCGGAGCGCGGGAAGCCTGCGCCCACGTAGCGGGCGGCCAGGCCCAGCACCGCCGGGGAGGTGTCCTCGCGGTAAAGGACGCGGCCCCTGCCGTGACTCGTGTCGATGTCGGCCAGGAAAGGGGCGATGGCCGGGAAGTCTGTGGGGAAATCATCGTCCACATACTGGGTCTCCCTGGGGAAGTCCTGGGTGGAGATGATGCCGTTGGTGACCACCTGGGGGACGAGGGGGACAAAAGTGTGACGGTCGCGTACGTTGCAGGAAGCCCAAGGAGGGCCACCACAGGTCCGGACGCGAGCGCCCACCCTGGCTCCGTAAAGGGGGAAGGGAACCGCCCAGGGCATGAAGCTCCCCCTTCCCCATCGGCTGGAAGCCCGATTCCTGGTTCAGTGCGACCAGCGCAACTTCAGCCGGCGTCCCACCCATCACCCCTACCCCACAAGCGCGGAGCAATAGGTCCAGGAGCCCTAAAACTCGTTCACGTTATCTTCTCACTTCCCGCACACCCTGGAAAAAAGCTACGGGTCCGAGGAGGGAACACCCAGCTCTGCAGACGTGCACAGCCCGATCGCTGTCCTAACTGGAAACCCCACTGGCCGGCTTGGCAATCCCTCCTTCTTTTCTGCCTGGGACGCTTATGCGGCTGCGAACAATTCTGAACCCCTCCCCCCCTCCCCCCGCCCCCCTGAAGCAGGGAAAAGCAGAGGGTCCGGCAACAGCATCGCTGCAAAGCCAGGTCCCACTCCGAGGGCGCTCGGGGACAGCCGACTGTGCGGACTATTTCCTCCCTTCGGAAGGCAGGGGTTCGCTGAGAGCCGCACTACACTGACGCCTGTTCAGAAGCTGTAAGAAATCTGCAGAATCCCGCACCAGGAAGAAGCTAAACTTACGTAGAGTTCGCTGAATTGGGCTTCATAGAAGCGCAGGGGAAGCGCCAGCTTCACGGCAGCCGAGCTTTCGTCGTCGCCTTCCTGCAGGAGCTGGTCCCCTCGCGACTGCCCGTAGGGGAAGAGCTCGCCCGGGTGCAGCGCCGCGGCCCGGGACAGCAGCAGCAGCAGCAGCAGCAGCAGCGGCGGCGGCGGCGGCGGCGGCAGCGCGGGCCGCTCGTCCGCCCGGTCCCCCCGCATGCTCTCTCGGCCCTGGGCTGCCCCACGGCAGAGCGCGTCCCGGCCGCGCCAACCAGCCCACTAGCCCCGGCGTGCTGGCCTCCAACCTGGATCCCGGCGGGGTCCCGGGCGGGGCGGGACTCCGGGCCCTCCCAGAGCGCTGATTGGCTGCGGCCCTGGCCCCGGGACCAATCGCCGGCTCTGAGAAAGTTCGACAGCGGCCACCACATCTGGTTCTCATTTAAGTTTTCTAAGGCAGTGGTCAACGGACCGGCGGGGCTGGCGGGGTGAAACATCCCGGCCAGGGGTGGTCGGAACCATTTCTCCTCCGCCTCCGCTCCCCGAGAGCTCGCGGGGGCACTCTCACCCTCCTCTCGAGGCTGCCCAGGGGTGCCGGCGACTCCCGCCTCCGGGACCAAATGGCCCGCACGGTCCGAAGGCAGCAGCGCTGCAGGACCTCAGCGCCAAGGGGGACCTCGCGGCGGCTTGTGCAGCTGCTGGCTGGCGCGAAGTGCCCCGCCAGGCTGGCAAGGCGAGGATGGTGCCCTGCCCTGGGGTGCCGGGCGCCCCTCGCCCTCGAGGTCAGGCTCTCGGGCCGAGAAGCAAAAGGCACTGTCGCAGCCACAGCTTCCTCGGCCTCTTCGCTCCACCCAGAGACGCTGCGGAGAAGCGCGCCTTTGTATGAAGCCGGGGGGCTGACTCCTAAATTCCGTCCCCCTCCCGAAGGCCGCCTCCCGGGAGAGCTGGACTGCCTGGGAGGACAGGGCCACCGGGCCGAAATGCCTGCCAGTTCGGGTCAAGAGCGTTGTTTACCTTCCCCGGGGAAAACCGCACCCGGGAAGGCCATGAAACGCGACAGTGTGTGATCGGCTCTGTTTGGGGCATGGAATGAGGCATCCGGTTTGGACACCAAGCAGAAATGAGTCAGGAGCCACGGTGGAGGGACCCCGGGTCTCTCGCCCGCTACCCGCGGGCATGGAAGCTGCCCTTGACAGCGCCCACGGAGGTGGTAACCCGAGCTCTCCGCGGGACTGGAAATCGCACAACCTCCAAACCAGCTGCGAGGGTGTGCGGGAACCCCATCTGCCATACACATCCCCGCTGCGAAGCTCCAGGAGCCGGACGAGATTTTATTACCAATTTTATTATCAAGAGCTTGATATTTCCCAGATAGACTGTTTTCTTTCTCGGGACCCCCATGGGGTCCTTGGAAGCAAAGGTATTTAAAAAGAAGGGAAAAGCAAACCTTTGGAAATGCCTTAAGGGATGCTCAAAAAACAGATTTCTTTTTTTGTAGGTGTTTATTCCAGTTATACAAATCCTTACCGTCCCACAGGGACAAGCCCTGAAAACTTTGAAAAGATCAGACTGTGAGACTCACAGAATCAACACAAAATGGAAAATTGCCCCAAAGCAGTTTACTTCCTTAGACTGTGGAGATTTTGCATATTTGGTGTTACAAAAATGTATCTGTGTTTGCATACATGTTCTCCTTTCTTTTGGAGACAGATATTTTCATTGTACTGAGGAGGAATTAGAAGCTCAAAGACATGAGGTGACTTGACTTGCCCAAGGTCACCTAAAGTTACTCCTTGATATGAAATCCTTCACTGGCTTTCTGTAGCTTTTGCAAATCTCTCAACTGAGAATAAAAATAGTTAACATTTATTTAGTGGTGATAAGCCATAAGTTAGTGGGTCAGGCAGACCCTAAGATGGCCCCCAATGATCCCCAGTTCCTGATGTTCACTCCCTTGCATAATTTCTTCCCCTGGAGTAGTAGGCTGGCCTAGTAACTTCTAAACCAAAGAATGTGGCAATAGGGATAAGAAATCATTTCAATGATTAGGCTAAATCTGTCTTGCTAGCAGACTCTCTCTCCCTGGCTTTGATGAAGCAAGCCATTATGCTGGGAAGGCCCACATAGCAAGGAACTGAGGACAGGCTCTGGCCAACATCTGCAAGGCACTGCCAACAATCATGTAAGTGAGCTTGGAAGTGGATCCTTCCCCAGTCATGTCTTGAGATGGCACGTTAGCTCTGGCTGACACTCTGACTGCAGCCTTGTGAGAGACCCTGAAGCAGAGGACCCTCACTAAGCAGGGCTCAGATTCCAGACCCACAGATACTTGAGAATTTAATAAAGCCGTGTTGTTGGTTTTTTTAAATTTTTATTTATTTATTTATTTTATGGCTGTGTTGGGTCTTCGTTTCTGCGCAAGGGCTTTCTCTAGTGGCGGCAAGTGGGGGCCACTCTTCATCGCGGTGCGCGGGCCTCTCACTATCGCGGCCTCTCTTGTTCTGGAGCACAGGCTCCAGATGCGCAGGCTCAGCAATTATGGCTCACGGGCCTAGTCGCTCCGTGGCATGTGGGATCTTCCCAGACCAGGGCTCGAACCCGTGTCCCCTGCATTGGCAGGCAGATTCTCAACCACTGTGCCACCAGGGAAGCCCAAAGCCGTGTTGTTTTAAGCTGTTATGGTTTGGGATAATTTGTTATGCAGCAATAGATAAGTGATAGAGCTAGACAGACACTGTGCTAAAGAAATCAAGACTTGATTTCTAGGTAAAAAAAAAAAGAACAGTTACTGCTACATGGCTAGTAAGTGTAAGAGCTGTGACTTGAACTCAGTTCTGTCTGATTTCTAAACCTCTGATCTTTAGTTCTAAATCACATTGCCACAAGGCCCTCTGCAAGGCAGCTCAAGACTACCTCTCAAACTTCAGCTCTGGCCACCACTGGCCTTTCAGCTGGGACTTTAGTTCTCAAAGGCAACCTCCTATTATATGCTTTGGACAACCCCACATGCTAGTCCCTCTACCTATAATGTTTTTTCCAATCAATCTCATCTAGCCAAAAACTTATTCAAGAATTGAATCAAAACCCTTCTCTTCAGGAAGCTTTCCTGGAAACCAGTCTAACATAGAAGCCCCTTCTCTGCTCCATGTGCCCAGCGCTTGTCATTATCATATCTCCTGCTATCCCTGGTCTCCTCATAGCCCCCTCCCTACCACTACAACACTTAGAGGAGGGGACTTGGTCTCATTCAGGGCCTGCTACAACTCCAGCCTGGCTCGTTGGAAGACCCTTAAAGAAATATTTGTTGAAAGAGTAAAGCCAAGCAAGGCAACCTAGGCCTAGGACCCATGTCTGCAGCTCAGATGAAACATTCTTGTCCCTACACCACCTTTCCTGCTAATCTGACCTGAGTTTTGTAATCCTCTTTACCAGGCTGCCTAGCGACTCACCTACCACTGCTCTCCAGTTTTTGTCATTCTTTCATTCATTCGTCCATTCAGCAACTATTTCCTGGGAGTTTACCATGACAAACACAACTCTGCAAGAAATAACAGAGCGCAAGATGTGACCCTTGACCTTACAGATCTCATAAGCAGTTGCAAAAACAAAGCATAAATATGGAAAAAAAAAAAAAGGAGCAATGCTGCAATGTAGCATGCATTTAACAGCAAAACGGGCAAAAAATGCCCTTGAACTGAGAGGCTGTCACTAGGTTCGAATCTGATGTAAGTAGATCCAACAGGGAAGAGGCTGAAATGAGCAGTCCTGACTCCTGTCTGCATTAAAGTGGCCGAATTCTTTTTGAAATATGAGGCTTTGGACAGCTGTGCTTGAGCAGACACTCCTTTGAGCTCTTATTCTAATATTGTTTTTAAAAGACTCTATGGTACCCAAAGAGTGGTTTCTCCTTTAAAATGTCACTTTGGGTCTTGGTGAAAAGAAAAAAATCTGTCATAGCTATTTCACTGGTCAAAGTAAATACTGAAAAAGTATTTCTTTTGTATCCCCAGCTCCAGAGTAGAATTTCCGTGACCTGCCAGACTAGCTAAAGAGGCAGAGGCCCTTCCAGGCTGGAAGTTATAGAGGACTTCTTCTCTAGACATTTTTAGTCCTCTTGGCTTGGATCTTTAGAGTAATTGCTTGAGAGGTAAGATTCTCAAGTGCAGGAGTTTTTATCCCAAGCCACGGATGGTACCAGATGCCTTGCCAAGAGACCTCGGCAAGAGTCTCCAAAGTTTTATATATATATATATATATATATATATATATATATATATATATATATACTTGTGGCTATATTTCTGTTATAAATACAATGACTTCAGGAATGATGACATTTCCTGTTATTTTAATCAAGAGAATGAAAACACATTTGCTCCATGGTATGGCAAATAGATTTTAGTATTCAAGGCCAAGTTCTATGTATAGCACGGACTGGTGTGTGTACATGTTTGTATTGGAGGTGGCCTTGGCAGAAAATGTTCTGGTTCTTGTTGCACACAGTGATTCCCTACATGACTTTACTCTCCATTAAATTCCAGGCTGGGTGTTCTAGCAGGTAGAGAAAATAGAGTTGTGCAAATTCGCACATCTCCACAGACTCAGGATTGATTGAAAATTATGTTAGGCCTATGAAAAACCATTCACTACTTAGAAATTCCTAGTGCTTGGGATATATTTGAAGGTCATTACAATGTAGGTGGGATGCCCTACATTTGAATGACCTCCAAATATATCCCAAGCCCTAAGTCTTCACTTGAGTTTTTCATTTATGTCCAACTCCCTGCTGAATATCCTCTTGGGATGATACTTCAAACCGACATCTAAGAGAATGAGATCCACTACTCAGAATTTCTGAGTTTTCAGTTTCAGTTAATGGCAGCAGTATCCACTCCCTCTCTATTACCATTGCCCTGTTTTGGGTCCTCACTATTTCCCACCTGCTAGCTTCTGTGGCAGAAACTACAGGTTAGCTACATACCGTACCTAATAACTACCACTTATTCCCAACCTCCTCCCTCGCCCAAATCTACTACGTAAGTAAGAAGGTCACTGATTTCCCAGCTTCTCTTACAGCTAGAGGTGGCCAGCTAGTATAGTCCTGACCTGACCACCAGTAGTTTCCTCAAAGTATGGTGGTCCCTGGGAGGGCTTTTCCACTGGTGATTAAAGGGAAGAGTAGCATCTTTCCCTATTCTTGCTTCCTTAAACACAAATGTGTTGTTTTGAGCTCAGAGGGCCATCTTCTGACCATGAGGTGACACTGTGAGGACAAAAGGATAGCAAAGCAAAAAGACAACAAGGATGTGAGTGTCTTAGCCAGTGAGGAACTGCCTACCTCCAGACTTAGAAAACAAATCCTGTTGGCTTAAGCACTGTTCCACGCAGCAGTACCTAATCCTAACAGATGCTTTGCTAAATCCTTCCTCTATGTGTATCTCAAACACAAATCTGACCACCACATATTCCTGTCTAAGACCCTCTGGTGGCTCTCCCTCACCTTTAGGGTGAATCTTAAGCTGGAAGGGCCCTCATGGCTTGGCCTCATCTGTCATCTCCTGCCCCTTCCTGCTCACACCTTTAGCAACACCCAACTGTTTCTAGTTCCCCGTCTACACAAGTATTTTGCTTCTGGTGTTCCTCTGGTCATGCTGTTCTTGGACTGGAACACCCTGCCTGTCTCCTGATGGTCTCTCCTTCCCTTCAGGATTCAGGGCAGACATCACATCACATGGGCAGCCTCCCCAAATTCTGGCAGAGAACCTCTCCTCTGCGTGGCTGTGACACCTGGGCACACTCCTGTCTTAGCTCCTCAACGAAAATACTGAAATGGCCTTTTTATGTCTGTCCCTTCATCTGGTTGAAAGGGCCCCGGTTGTAGTTTTCCTGTAATGGCACTCTTCTGTGTTCTTTTTTCTTATGCACTCTAATGTCTGTTTCAGACTGTTTTTCCCACAAGCCTGAGCACAGACAGAGAGATAGGCCTTGACAGTCCTACCTGGCCACTAGAATGTGAACCAGCGCTCGAGGGCAGGATCGGATCTTCCTCATATTCTAAATCTCATGGGTCTAGCATAGTACCTGCTACAACCCTCTGGGCTGTTTAGTAAACCACTGTTGATTTGAAGGGGGAAAAAGTGTTGTAAAGAAATCTTTCTTAACTCCTGTACTTTTTCCCAAGCAACCCACTCCCTGCTTCTTCACATATTAATTATATTCTGGATTGTTGCAGGGAAAGTAGAAATTAAAAGGTGTGGCTTTTATGCTGGTAGACAAGACTCCCACTGCTGATTATATTTGAAGGTATTCCGGTTGATGGCATTAGATGCCTATAGAAAGAATAGTGCAGAAAGGCCAGTACTGCTCCCTTTCCTCCTGTGACTACCCCAAGTACAAGTTAGCATTTAATTACTATAACATCAGCATGCAGCTCCTTCACAAAGATTTCTCTCCCTACCCAGACGGTAAGTTCCTCAAAGGTCCTGCTTTTCACTTCCTTTAAGACTCCCACAGCTGTCTAACACAATGCTGAATAAATAAGGGCTGGTCAACTTCTAATGAGTTGAGTGACTGCCCAGGAGTGATCTCAGTGTGCGCTGTCTCGTTGGGTAGTGGCTGTGGCCGTGTTTCCAGAAGCTGTTGTCCTTGGCTTCATCTGTGCTGCTTTCCTAGACATCCTGTGCTTCTTACCGAATTGAATCACCTTGTTTCTGCCGCATGTGACCGGCTGGCCATTGTCACTTCCTCTAGAAGTTAGTGCATGAGTCAGAACAATGCTAATAAAGCCAAAGATAATCATGGCAAGCCTTAATTGAACCTTTATAATGTACCAGGTTCTAGTTAAGGACTGGATAAGAATGAGTTCATTAATCCATTGTACACGCCCATTTTGCAGATAAAGAAACTGAGGCGAGAGGGATTAAGCAACTTGACCAAAAACTTAGCCAGCAAGGGTTGAAACCAGAATTCAAACCCAGGCAGTCCAACTCTGTTAGTTTATATCTGTGGCCTCCAGAGCTTTTTTTGATTTGCCACACTGAACATTGCTGTGCCAGGTACCAGGCAGAGAATCTGATCCAAAATTAACCAAAATCCACCCTCAGCAGTAGTTTCCCAGATACATCTGATATTTGAAACACAGCCTACAGGACATATATTCTCTATATTCCTTCCCTGTACTAAGTTATGTCGTCAGAAAACAATGCAGTAGGGTTATGTTATCTTACTGCTTCCAAAAAATACCTTGACTGAGTTAAGATTTAATTTTATGCTTTCAACTTTTATGGAAGGTCTTTATGAGAAAAATCAACTTGATAAACATTTCAGTATCTTTTTATAAAGCTACATTTAACGATACTATTTTAATGAATTTTCTCATATAAGGTTTACAAGTAAAATGCCTCCTAAAATTCAGGACCAGGAATAAGTAAGTATCTCCAGTCTAATCTGGGTGTCTCTGGGAATCAAACATTGATTAAACTGTACACCTCCCCATAGATCACATGGTACCAGTCACAGAACCCAAGAGTTAATCCTGAGCTCATTTCCTTTCAGGAAAGCATTTTAATTCTATAGCAATTCTCCAAGTTCATTGTGCTGAAAACGAATGTGTCACCTTTCACACCAACCCAGTCCTTCTCCTGCCTCCCATTGCTGTCAACTGTGACACCATGTCCCCAGACACTCAAGCCGAAACCTCAGCCACCTCTATTTGACTTCTCGCTTTCCCTTTCCATGTACATCCAATTACTTGACAAATGCCACAGACCACAGATTCACAGAGATCAAGATTTTGTCTTTTTTGCTCACTGGTGTATTCCTTGCCCCTAATGTAATACCTGACACACGGTAAACGTTTCATAAATATTTACTGAACGAATAAAATTCTGTAGATTTACTTCCTGCCTCCTGGTCTCCAGTCTTTTGCCCCCTTCCAATCCTCCCTGCCGTCACTCAAGTCCAGGCACTTACCACCTCTCCTTGTCGTTAAACAACACTCTAATCTACCCAGTCTTAGCCCACAAGTTCCAGTCTATCAGAGTTCAGCTGCTGTTAAGTAAGCTTCCTAAAATACCTGAATATGCGCCTTCCTTGTTCAAAGGCTTCCCTTGACCTACCATTCAAGAGGAGCGTTGGATATTATTCTTACATCTGCTTGCAATAATAACTACATGGTATGAGTGAAAAGGAGAAGGAGCAGAGGCCAGACCACGGCAGCTGGGGAGGAAGACGCTGATTAGAACTAAGCACACGGTCAGGATGAAGACAGATAGCTTACGCACCTTTCAGGTTGTGGAATGAAAGGAGGTTATGTAAACCAGGTAAAAACGATAAAGCGCCACAGACAGTTGTTTTATCTATCAGTAATACATGTTCCTGTAGATGTCATCAAAAAAAAAAAAAAAGCAAAGACATGTCAGAGAAATGGATGTATCATTTTGGAAAGACTTCTGTCATAGGTTTTCATTCATTATCTTACTAGGTCATAACAATCCTTACATCAGCAGAGGAGTTTGTGGTTTACAGTGCACGATTTCACATGCATTATCTCATGCAGTTCATTCCAACATCCTGAGAGGCAAGCATTAGTATCTTCAGGGGAGACCGAGGCTTGGAGAGGTCGGGAGACATGGCCAAAAGTTGCCTAGCTAGTAAATGGCAGTACATGCCCAATGGCACTGACACTGTGGAATTTGTTTGTGGGCACGTTCTTTGCTTCTGTGTTATCTTGAACTAAAACCCTAGACTTTGTATGCCAAGGCTGGTACCTTAGTCACTCCACCAGTGCTGTCCCACTATCACCATCCACTGCTCTATGTAGTTCTGGAGTATTATCATTCACTATATACTCTATGTAGTAGTAGCAGCAGTAGTACTGGCAATCTACTTCAAGTGTTTCATGATCCAGGCCAGCATGCATTACCTTATTTAATCCTCATGGCAACTCTTTGAGTAAAATATTATTTCTTTTTACATCTGATGAATTTTTTACATTCTGTTGAGGCCCAGAAAAGCAGTTTAGCTAAGGATACACAGCTACCAAGTACCGAGGCTAAAATTCAAACCTGGGCAGGCTACCTCAAAAGCTTGAGTATTTAACATCATTATACCATGTGTCCTAGAATTTTAAACATCTCCATCCTTCTAAATTGTCCTTTAATAGGATCTTTCATCACCTCTTTGCCACTTCTTTAATTTTTATTCTATATATTCAATGAGCAGTATCCTGATAAACAGGTGAGTTCATGATTCAGGAACAGTCCTGAGCATTATATATCCTTGAACTCCATTACTGACTTGATCTCATTGGGTTTCATATGTTTTTCCCCTCTTATTTCATAGACTCATAGCCTTTTGGAACTAGAAGGGGCCCAAGAAATCCTGTACTCGAATCCCCTTGCTTTAGTGTGACAAAACTCTGACTCAGAAAGTTCCAGTCTCTCGTTCACACATCGTAGCAGGAAGAGAATCAAGTTTCAAGTTCCCAGGCTAGCAACCATGGAGCCAAAGCTCCAGCCCTTTCTGCCCCACGCAATGCCGGCAATAAACGGAGATGATGGGAAGAAGCACCCTCTCTCAGATCAGTTCAAAGCACTGGTGATGTACTCTGCTGAGCTCTCTGGCTATGATCTCTTCAAAGACAAGGTATACGGGAAGGACTTAATAGACCCCTGTTCCCTTGACTTCAACATGGAAGCATTCACTTGGTAGTTTCGGTTGAAAAGACCACCTTTTAGCCCTTAATTGAAGCATCTGGCAGCCACAGTAAACAGAATAACAGAATCACATAAGCAGAATGGTAGCTTCCCAATGTTATTTTCCGACGGGAGGGGAAAGGTGTTCTATTTCAAGAAGGGAAATAAAATGATAGGCATTTGGGGGAGGGTGCTTCCTTCAGTTGAGACTCCTGGGTAAGCGGTTCTGTGAAGTGGTGACTTCACTAAAAACATCTGGTGCATCCTAACCATTACTTAGGGTGCCATTTTAAAGACTTACTTACATGGAATGATCTGTTTTGGCCCTTCTATTTACAACTCAAAGCGTGACTCATTAATAAGCCATGCGAATAGGACAGGCCTCATCTCTACGCTGAGCTGGGAAATGAGCGCAACCAAGAAAAATTCAGCCTTCCGGCCTCAAGCCAGCAGATTTTCTTGTGTTGTTTTCTCCTTCTCCTCCTCCTTCTTTTCCTTTTTTTTTTTTTTAATTGCCCTTCCATAATACACACAAACTTAAAGGAAAAATGTAATTGAAAACATTGCTTTATATTTGGCAAATACCATGCTAACTGCTAAAGAGATTATTCTCACGCCGCCCACCAAAGCATTCCATTGTACATTTTGGAGCCCAGGCAGATATACACAGTTAGGGTCCATGAAACTGTCAGAGGAGAGAGAACCTTGCTTACTGTGGCCCTCAAGGGCCTTCTATACTCATGGTTTTAATAAAAGGAAGAAGGAGCATAGGAATTTAAGACAAGTAGGATGAAACAACCTTTTGCATCTAATTGGTGGGTGGGGGAAAGGCAACGCTCAGGCGTGAAGGGGGTTAAAGCCTTAATGGACGTACATCTTCCACATCTGTATCATCCACTCCTGAAGAACTGAGCATTGACCTACACTTCATACAGTTTTCATTTATAAAGAGAGTTTGCAAGCGATGGCCCTGAACTCCCAATCCCTCCTCAAGTAGCAAGAGAATCACAGTTCATTCACACTTGGCCACTGCCTTTGTCAATTTAAAAGCAGTCTCTCTTAACTCTACCCAGAAAATTTACAGGATGAATAAAGACTTGTGAAGAAATATATATTTTTCTCATAAAACACTAATTAGATCTTTTTCTTTCAGTAACATTTTTCTGTTTTAAAAGTTATTTTAAAACGTACATACAGTAAATTTTGCTTTTTTGGTGTACAGTTCTATGAGTTTCGACAAAAGCTTAGAGCTGTATGATCACTACCACAATCAAGAGACAGAAAGTTCCATCACCCTAAAACATTGCCCAGTGCATCCACTTCCCTCACCCCACCTCTCAGCCCTAGTCACCACTAATCCGTTCTCCAAATGTCATATAAATGAAATCACAGAGCTACTTGAGCTGGACTTCTTTCACTTAGCATAATGCATTTCAGATTCATTTATGTTGGTACATGTACCTGTACATTATTCTTTTTTACTGCTGAGTAGTCCATTTTATGGGTGTACTGCAGTTTCTTTATCCACTCAATAGCTGAAGGACCTTGAGCTGTTTCCAGATGTCGCTGATTATGAATAAAGCAGCTATAAACATTCATGTACAGGTGTTTGTGTGAAAATAAGTTTCATTCTTTTGTCCTAGGAGTGCAATTTCTGGGTCATATGCTAAGTGTCTGTTTAACTGTATACCAAACTGTCAAACTGTTTTCCAGAGTTGTGGTACCATATTACATTCCCATCAGCAATGTCTAAATGATACGGGTTTTCCTCATCCTTTCCAGCATTTGATGTTGCCACTATTGTTTACTTTAGCCATTGTGATAGATGTGCTGTGGTAGCTCACTGTGGTTTTTTTTTTTTTTTAATTAATTTATTTATTTATTTGCTGTGTTGGGTCCTTGTTTCTGTGCGCGGGCTTTCTCTAGTTGCGGTGAGCGGGGGCCACTCTTCATCGCGGTGCGCGGGCCTCTCACTGTCGCGGCCTCTCTTGTTGCGGAGCACGGGCTCCAGACGCGCAGGCTCAGTAATTGTGGCTCACGGGCCCAGCTGCTCCACGGCATGTGGGATCTTCCCAGACCAGTGCTCGAACCTGTGTCCCCTGCATTGGCAGGCAGATTCTCAACCACTGTGCCACCAGGGAAGCCCTCACTGTGGTTTTAATTTGTATTTCTCTAATTATTAACAATGTTGAGCATCTTTTCATATGCTTATTTGCCATCTGTATATACAGATTTTAAAAACAGTCTTTACCTGGTTTCAAATGTGATACATGCTTGTTATAAAAAATTTAAATGTTACAGAAATATGTTATATTGAATACAAAAGTTTCCTTTAATAATTTTACTTTCTAGTCATAGCTACTGTTAACACCTTAGTGTATATTCCTCCATGTATATGCTAACATATATAGTATTTATAGAAGTGCAAAAATGGTGGCATTTTATACGTATTTTTTGAAAACTTGCTTTTAATCACTTAATAAGAATCCTGGATAGCTTTCCACATTGTGGTGTTCAATTGTCTTGTGCTATATTTTCTAATAAAATAGAAATTTTTCTGATTTTAAGTCCAAAAAGTCACATTTTGACAATCCCATATTTTTAAACATAATAGCAATTAGTATTTGTACTATATTCTAGTAAAATTTTAAAGTTGTACCAACTTCCTGATGAAATTATACATTACACATTTCCCAGCTTTGACCTGAGAACTTTGTTGCAGCAATAAGGACTATTTTCGGAGATGTAACCAGTTGAATTATGTGGAAATATAAAACAAGGTCCAGTTAATTGCACGTATGTGTCTTAAGAAACTTGGCATATGGGTAGCTGCTCTATCATAGGGACTAGCAAGACTACAAAGAAATTTATTACATTGTATTATTGCTCACCACGGTTTTCCATATTAAACAAACTGATTTTGGTATGTACTTGTAATTATTTCACTTAAGGGTACTTCCTTTCTGCGTCAATCACTCCTATTAACTCATAAGATTCTCATGGGGGTTAAGTTACTCTCAGTGTCCCTTTATGAATGATTTCATAAAGAATAGATATGAAGGCAAGGGAATGTAAATGATTTATTTCTTGTGACTAAAACTTAGACCCCCATGCTTGTTTAAATTTAAGGAAATTAGGGGGGAATGCTGCCAATGTGATTATTCTTAAGTAGAAGTGGTTTTTTTGTTTTGGTTTTTTGGTTGTTGTTTTTTTTAATAGCCATAGGTAGGCATATTTAATCTGAGAAGGCTATTGAGAAGTAGGAAAGAAAAAGGAAATATCAGAGACCTTAGTGGGTATTTCCTCTCTCTCTCTTCTAAGAGTATTTAATCTTTTGGTTTTCTAAGCAAATCTTTTGCAGCTGCCTAGGCTCTGTTCATGCCAAGGACCCTCTGTTTATACTAACTACACCCAAAGAATTCTTCTTACACGAGTTGTACTACTTAAGCTCTTTTGCAAGTCTCAGACTTTATCGCATACGTGGGGAAACAGAGCCATACTTTTCTGTCTCAACATTCCTTCTGGTCAAAGGAGAATGTACAGGATTTAATTCCTTAAGCATCAGTCTTAACCTAAGACTGCTTGTGACTTGCACGTATCAATGTATGAGAAAATTCTCATAAGCCTTTGGCTAGATATACCTACCATTACCATGCAATGTGAATTTAGGGTGACAGCTCTAAGAAGGGACCAGGAACAACCGTTTAGTCCGTTTGGATTCAGGTGGTTTTCTAACCTAAACTTAAAATCAGCAAGAACCAGTCTAAGAAACAGAATAACACAACTAGACCCAGTTCTCCTGGAGAAGACTGGTTCTGGATATTCATTCATAAGTTCACAACTTTTTTAATTCCATGAAAAATACACTTATCTTGGACCTATTTTTTAAAGTCCTTAAAGATTAAAGAAATTATATACCATCTTTTTATCACTGAACCCCAAATTATACAATAATTGAGCTAATTCTCAACTTTTAACATTTTTCCTGAAAGCTCAAAGGCTGTGAATAAAAGGAAGTTCCTTCTGTCCAGCTGTGTCTGTTCAACCCCCAAACTTAATATTATGTAAACATTTGGATCATAAACGCCATTCACTTACATTGTCTCCGTTGATGCCCGTTCAACTGTTTTAGAAATGAGACAGTCAAAGCTAAGAAGGGTCAAGGGACACGTCCAAGATCATGTAGCTGATGTGGCTGAAGGTGGACTCAATCAAGACCCTTCAATTCCTCCATATGTTTACTGTACCACAATTGCTCTTTCCCAGGTTATCCAGATCATAAAAATGAAAATATAGCCAATCATTCTGATGTTTGCTATCACCCAGATACCAGTGAATGATAGCTTTTTTTTTTTCCATTATATAGATAAAACTTCATCTATGTCCAACCTTGCTTGGCAAACATTATTCTCTCCAGCCTCTTATTTATTTCCCCTTTCCTCCCTAAAAGTTCATCAGGATTCATAGACTCAGGTCCAGCCTTAGTCTAGCCACCCCTCACTCACCTGTGAGCTGTGTGACCTTCACCAAATTCCTTGAGCACTCTGAGCGTCTGTTTCCTCATTTTGTGAAATAAGGAAGACAACAGCAGTCTCCTCAAAATAGCTGTAGGAAAAATTAGGTGAGAAAAGCCTTTAGGGCAGTGTCTGGCCAGGGTAAGTACTCTGCCTCAATGTCCCAAGAAGGCCCCCTCCAAGAATAAATGTAGGGGTATATGAAGAGTAGAGAGACTGGGGACCTTGTCACTAAATCGTGGGTGATACAAGTTTGCTCCAGGCTCCAAAATGTGTTTGATGACAATATAACACACAAAGTAAGCAGTGGTGTGCTGGAGGCGGCTGATACCAGCAAGAGTCTATTTTATGTATTTCTTCCCAACTCCATGTTTGGTGAGGTCAAGTAGGTAGCTTGAAATCAGCCATGGTTGGGGGTATTTACACTCCAGGAAACTGGCAAGCACTATAAAGCAGACCTCCCCTCCCCTCCCAGAGAGCCGGCTGTTGGACATTCGCCAGCATACCACAGATAGAGACCAGGCTTTTAAGTCAAACAAATTGACTTTGTAGCCAAACCTAAACTCTGAAGTTTACTAGTTCACCCTGGTATTTAGTAGACTCAAGCCATCTGAGTCTCTGCTTCCTCACCTTTGAGATGGGCATAAAAGTACTAAGTTTGGAGACTGTTGAAAAAATTAAATGAGATAAAGTATGTGAAACACATAGAACAGGACCTAAGACCTAGCAAACAATATACATCAAAAAATAGATAAGAGTGGTTGTTATTATTGTTGTAAAGAGTCTGTCAGCCTAGGTTAGGAAAGGCTTTGTTTTATGGAAAAAAATTTCTATTCAAGTTCTTTTGTTGTCTCCGTTTGAGAAAATATTTAAACAAATTTGAACATCTAAACAAAGGCAGTTTTAAAGCCAAAAATCTAAGTGCTCTGAGTCTCCTCTGAGCATTTTTCAACAATGTTGGGCCCCAAGCCAGAACATGTTACAATCTTTTCAACCCACCCCAGGCTGCTGCAACAGCAGGCCTCCCCCAGAGAAAAGGATCTGATGCAACACCAGCAAGACAATCTTCCTCCTTAGACAATCTTAAGTCTTTCATCCTTTTTGGTTTAAAAAAAAAAAAAGCTAAAAACTTGAGATGCAACAGGCTTCCAAATATTCAAATGCAGAGAGTCCAGAGAAAGGAATATTCAAAATATAAAAATCTATGGTCCAGAGGCATGTGGATGAAGGGCCTGGGCCTGAGGTCCCCCTTGCCATACTGCAGGAAGGGCCCAGATGCCCACAGGGTTGGTGTTCCTGGCCACTTCCAAGCCTTTCTTCCAGGTCCCTCATCATGAAGGGAGTAGCTGGTCCCCCTCCTACTGATGCCATTGGTGGAGGCCTGTTGCAGTGGCTCAGGGCAGTCCAGTTTTGGGCAGTTGGGCGATGGGCCATTCATCTTTCACTCTGTTGCCAGGGCATGCAGGGGTGGGGCAGGAAAAGGAGGACAGACGTGACTTTAGGACACTGGTGGAGCCCTGGAAGCCACACCCCGTGAGCTCATGAAGTAAGGATGTGGAAAGGATGGTCCCTTGCAGGTCAGTGTTCTGCGAAGTCTCTCACTTCCTCTCTATCCCCACCATCTGTCTCCTGCTTCTGCTGGAGGGACCGTCAGGAGCACATAATGCATCTGATGTCCCCTCTAGCAGGGTAAAATCAAGATTTTCTGTGGACAGCTGCCTCTTTATTCCTATATAGAATTTCCCCGGCACAACAGTACCACGAGCTGTACCACCACTGTCCCACTACCATGGAAGATGAAAGACAAAGAGAACCTTAAAATTGCACTTTGTTCCACGGACAGGACTCCAAGGGGTGAAATCCTTTTTCTACGGTTGCATAGCTTGTTAACTGACTGTGTCTGGAGCTCAGATTTTTTTTACTTCCTTCCGAGTGCAATTTTCCCAGTCTGCAACTTTTCGAGTCCAAGACCTTAAACTTCGAGTCTCCTCCTCTGAACTGACTGTTGGAATTCTGCTTCTTCAAGCTCACCTTGAACCAGATTCCCACATGGCGATACCCCTCTCCTTCCATTTTTTAGGAACACTGACCTCCGTCTGGATTCACTTCGTCCCGTGCAGAGGCTGGACCCCAGGGTCCGACTCTGTAGGCCTCCCAGCATCATCAGCCTTCTCTGGATCTCTCCAGCCCTTGACTTTTCCATTCACAGTCTCAGGTTGCCGGGCCTGGCTGTGCTCATACAACCTTAGCTGGGTCCTAATTGCTACTCAGAACCCTTTCTTTGGTTGCTTATTCCAACATTCACCACTGAGACTGACCTAGGCTTTTCCCATTGCCCAGTCCTCCTGCCTCCCCACGACCCCCTCTCTGAAAAGCCTAGAGAAGTGAATCACAGCATACTAAGAATGAGTAGATCCATTAAAGGTTATGTCCTTCAATGCTCTCATTCTACAGAGAAGGAATCGAGATCACAGATGCTCAGAAATGGAGTACCTCAAGTCCCCTGGCCTACAGCTTCCCTTCAGGTAGGTAAAGTCCAATACCATGAGGCGTTAGAGATTCAGATTTGCTCATAGCCCCAGCCTGGCAGATTTTAGAGACACGCCTGTTCCTCTTGACTCCCTGCCTTCAACTTGCCCTCTGACCATACCTCCTCTGCACAACTTTAAAATATCTCCATCACTTTCTCTCCTCCTTTCATTCAGCAAGTGTCCATTGAGCATATACTCTACAGTCAGCATAAAGGAGGTGCAAGAGCTAAAAAGATAAAGAGGACACACCCCATCTTCCTAAATCTACATCTCCTTCCTAGAAGAACCCAGACTTTAGCCTATCCTGTTTTAAATAAGGAATTTTTCTCATCTTCCCAAATTACAATTTTTTTTTTTTTTAAGGATTTTCTTTTTAATTAATTAATTTATTTATTTTTGTCTGTATTGGGTCTTCGGTTCGTGCGAGGGCTTTCTCCAGTTGCGGCAAGCGGGGGCCACTCTTCATCGCGGTGCGGGGACCGCTCTTCATCGCGGTGCGCGGGCCTTTCTCCATCGCGGCCCCTCCCGTTGCGGGGCACAGGCTCCAGACGCGCAGGCTCAGCAATTGTGGCTCACGGGCCCAGCTGCTCCGTGGCATGTGGGATCTTCCCAGACCAGGGCTCGAACCCGTGTCCCCTGCATTAGCAGGCAGATTCTCAACCACTGCGCCACCAGGGAAGCCCTACAATTTTTATTTATTAAATGTGTTAGATATATTTATTAAATGTCTCCTCTAAACTCTGTATCTCTTTTCTCCATTATTAATTATGAGACTGGGTTTCTTAACCCCATGTTTTATACAAGGAGTAGGTAGATTTTAGGTCTAGCTACTCTACTGGCTTAACCTGAGTTCCCCAGAAAGCAGAGCCCAAAGCTGCTTTCTATGTCCCTACTTTATTAGGGATGCATGCTCAGGAAGCAGGCACGAGAGACAAGGAGAGAGAGGCAGGAAGAAGAAGAGCCAATGGAAGGAAACTTTATAGAGTTTTGTGCCATTAAATTCAACTGATGCTTTGATACTCTCAGGACTGTCCTTATTTAAAAAGCCAAGAAATAAGCTGTGTGTGGGGTAGGGATAAAGGAGGACGAATTTATCCACCAGTTCCCTTCTTCTAGGTCAAAAGTTTGCCCCGTGGAGCATTACTTCCTTCTACACTTTCAGGTCTGCATGTGTGAGTACCAAACAGGGCCTGTCCCACAGCTCAGCATCAGTAGGGAAGCTAAGGGGCTGGAGACAAGAGGGGTACAACATATAGAGAAGGGGGAGCGCTGGCAGGGGGCACCTGCATGAAGTTTGCCTGAGCCCACAGCAGTGCTGGCCCCCACAGGGGGGCTTGAACAAGACCAGGTAAGGCCTGATGCAGGTGTCTGATATGACGGCTATTGACATTGATCCTGCTCTCTGTTTCCTTATAAAGACAGGAATGACAAAAGTTGTTAGCAGTTGCTTTTGACTGTTCTTTAGCCCATGGTTCTATGGCCATGAGCCTGAAAGGGCTAGGTTGAATGAGCTCAGTACGGAGCCTCCAGGTAATCATACGCACACAAAACTCATACCTTAATAGATCCTGAGGGTCAGGGTTGATAAGACTCGTCTTCTAATTGATCAGATAAACATTGTAGCACTGCAAAAGAGAGATGTTCTATGTCTCCTTCTTTTGAACTTTAATTCTAATGATTAAATGCCTGCTATTAAGAATTAAAACACATATTCTCTATACAAAGGATATGGCTTTACTGCAATGTACTAGGAGTGGTCTTTATAGACTATTAGTCTTGCTAATAGATTTTTGCCAGAAATAATGGCTTAAGAATGAATCTTAATAAAAATGATCAACTTTGGTGTATGTTTCCAATTTTAATCAGATTCTACCCATAATTCTGAATGACAGATGTAGTTGTTCCCCCTTCTTCCTTGTTAGCAGAACCCTGATTTTGTTTTAATAGCCATCTCTCCCCCAGCAGACCCTGGATTCTTGATGATGTCTTTTAGTCACTAAACTAACCAACTCTGGAGCTGCTCAACCTGTGGGTTTGTTAAATGGGATAATAACTTTATTATTTGGGCCAGTTGAGTCAGGGTCTCTGCTACTCGCAGTTGAAAGTATCCTGATGCAGTAAGTCAAATTAAGTGGTTTAGCTGGGAATTCCATGTACAATTAATTTATACTGGAGAGCAAACCAGAAAGGTACATGCTTAGAATCAGAAGTTGTATAAGAATTTTATTTAAATTTTTCTATGACTTTGGTGGGAAATGAATATTATCTTCTTTTAAAATTTTCTAATCTAAAATGATTTGTTCCATGCCACAGATATTCAGAGTCCTGAGTCTTTCTTGTTCATCTATAAGTCAGAGTAACTCCAAACTTATTTCCTGGGGATGATTTTGGTTCTGCTGTGGTTCTGTCCAGACAACTCTCCTGGTCAGTCTCCCTAATTTCAATAAGAAGATCATAATTTTACCCTTGCCTCTACTGATTGCCAAGGTATTTGGATTTGGTTTTAAAGAACAACCCAGAATATCGCAACTCCAAGTTTTTGCTAAATATTGTAAGTTTCAACTCTCTGTGGTCCAGGACTTATCCAAAGCTCAGCTACAAGAATGGAGCTTGCCAAAAGACACATAATCCGTCATTCTACTAGAGATTAGAAACTCTGCCCTTGGCTCAAACAGACGGTCCAGCAACCATGGCTGTACTGTTATGCCTCTTTCCCTCTCCCAAGTCACCCATCAGCCATAAAGTTACTTTTTGTAGTTATATTTTCAATCGAAGAATGTTAAAGAAACAGCCATCTAAATTCTGTATTAAACATAACCCTGCTGAAGCAATGGCCCAGAATCTGACTGGAGTCCTGGTCACAGAAACATAGTTTGGCAACCAAAAAGTAACTTTGAAATAATGAAAACTCTCTCATTAACATTTGTTTCTTTAATAGAGCAAAGGCAAGACAAAATTCACAGGATATTTCTTAAAATCTCATCTGTAAATTCACTATCTTGATTGTGGTGATAATTTCATGGGTGTCTACATATATCAAAACATCAAATAGTACACTTTAAATATGTGCAGTTTATTGTATGTCAACTCTACCTCAATAAAGTTGTAAAAAGTAATAAATAAAGCTTCCAGAAAAAAACGCCACCTATGTTTGACAATCATGTCTACAGTTCCTATAGAGTCTCTCAACTCCCAAATCCATAGAAAACTCCTGACTTGTCCTGACCAGCCTACCCCTAGCCCTTCACCATCCTACTCCCTTCCCTATCAATTCTCATTATGAAACCTCAGAAGAACTGGTCTCCCAAAGACAGGACCCTGCTTACAAAACAGGGAAGGAGGAAAAACTAATCAGCCAAAGCCCTAATTTTCTATGGGGTGGGATGGAGGTATAGGAAGGAGAGGCTAGGAATACTCATTTTTTGCAGTCCTCACAAAGCAATGTCCTATAATCATATGTGCCACTGGGACAAACCTAACCATGCAGAGTGTGGATATGGCTATACCACTTCTTGGAGTTGTCTTAAGAAAGGCATTCATCTGTATTGACCTGGAAACCAACAAGTTGCCATTTCTTGAGCCTTCTTGTTTTGTTACTGATGAGGCTACCTCTATTTAATGAACACACACCAGTACATTATCCCTTAGTTTGCAACTCTTAGTGGATCAAGTCTTAACTTTGGCCCCTGTTCCAATGTTTCAAGGCCACCTGTGCTGTTGGTCTAACTGTCAGAGAGAAAGTGTGCTCTCAGCTCAGATCTGCAGTGATGTCAGTCTAGCCCAGGGCAGGAGTGCAGCGCTTTAGGTCCACCATCCCACCTGGCAGCCTCCCCATATCTCCATAATGAAACAAGGATCCACATCCTGCAGTCTCAGAGTAGTGCCAGCATCCATGGAAGAAATGCCAACAACCAGCTGTGATTCCAAAATGAAACAATCCCTGATTAATGTTTCTCAAGCCTTTTGAAGGAGATATATAATCAACAGGAACGTTTCTTAAAACCATTTTGTTCTCCTTGTGCGTCTTTCATGCCTCATGGCTCCTCCAAGCCGACCTCTCCTCCAGAACCTCCTTAAAGAATCCCTCTCCCAACCTTAGTTCACATATACGCCTTGGCTTCCCATCCCTCTCCCTTTCCTCTCAATTAGTCATCCACAAAATCCAGAAAAAAAAAAAAAGTCTGCAAAGGCAGAACTGTCTTTACATGGTGGATGAGGAAAAGAAACTGAACGAACAAAGCCAAAATACTCCCTAAAGCAGGGCAGAGGGACAGGCCGGCAGCATTCATATATTAATGCATTTGCTCCATCACAAATCCCTGTAGGGATCAGGCAGGAGACTACATCATCTGTTACATCTCTGTGTCCTCTTTCTGTGAACAAGAGGAAAACATTCACAGGTCAGTGTCATGAAAAGCTGCGCTCCTACTAAACAGTACATTCATTTTCATGGATACTGGGAATCTTCTACTGGTAGTGCTTCTGTCCCTGCACAGGTTATTAAGAAGTCTAGAGCCAAATTTACATTATAAACCTAGTAACGTGCAGGGTAGTGTCTACAGTATGTAAACTTATGTGCTAATATCACATCTGGGTTTGATAGTTCCTATGCTTGTTTCTCTCATCTGCCAGTTCCCTCATCTATTTATATTCTATGTAATTTTACAAACGGTTTCAGATCCACTGTGGCATGAAGTGGATACAGAATGAATGAATGAATAAGAAAGCACAGATCTTTCCTTCTATTGCTTCCTTTACAAGGTTACAGTTGCCTTTTCCCTTGCCTGGTTTTATTTTTTTCAATTTGAAAATCTGCTATTTTTATTTATGTATTTAAATTTATTTTTTTCCACTTAGGAAATTCTAAGGTTTTTATTCTTCCAGGTTTATTGAGGTATAATTGACACACAGCACTGTATAAGTTGAAAGTATACAGCATAACGATTTGATTTACATACATCATGAAGCAATTATCACAATACGTTTAGCGAGCATCCGTCACCTCATATAGATACAAAATTAAAGAAATAGAAAAAAAAAATTCCTTGCCTTTTAAATCGCAGCTACACCATACTACAAATGCATTTCTGTCCCGGGTTCCCTTGTCTCTCCCAGTGACCCAAGATCAAAAGCTAGACATCATCTTCACCTGCTCTTGTGCCTCCCCTCACAGACAGTCACTAAGTTCTGCCAGTTCTCACTGCATTTGCCGCTGCACGTCTGTTCCTTCCTTTCCAGTCTCAGTGACAGATTCTTTTTTTTTTTCTTTTCTCTTCAAGTACACTTTATTTTTTTATTTTTTTTTAACATCTTTATTGGAGTACAATTGCTTTACAATGGTGTGTTAGTTTCTGCTTTATAACAAAGTGAATCAGCTATACATATACATATGTTCCCATATCTCTTCCCTCTTGCGTCTCCCTCCCTCCCACCCTCCCTATCCCACCCCTCTAGGTGGTCACAAAGCACCAAGCTGATCTCCCTGTGCTATGTGGTTGCTTCCCACTAGCTATCTATTTTACGTTTGGTAGTGTATATATGTCAATGACAGATTCTTGTTTGGGCCCTCATCACCTCATGACTGGACTACCGCGATATGTTCATAACATATGTCCGCCGCAGACCCTCTCCACTCCATATCATCCTACAAATGCTGCATCATTATTCCTATCACACCCCCTGATACAGATACACTCCTTTTCTTACCTTTCTTAAATTTAAACCCCAAAATCAAATTTTACTAAAAAACTGTTAATATTCTTTTACATCTAAATTATCTTTGAGGTTTTCCAGATAGTCCCTGGGTAACCAAAAAGATCTATCCCTTCACCTTATGAGAGGAGCAATACTAAAATAATAAGGCATGGCTCATGCTCTTCATATTGTAATTAGCTCTGTCAACTCTACAAGTGACTGGAACCACTGTGTCAGTGCCCACTTTCTGAATCCTGATGCCAAATGAACCTCTTCCTTTCTTAAGCGAAAACTAGACGAACCCCCTACTTTGAACCTTTCAACCTATGCCAACCTCTTCTCACGCATTGTGCGTTCAGGACAAGGTTACATTTTAAGGGTACTTATTCAAAACTAGGAGTTTATCATAAGCCCATTGCTTATGTTTTTCTCAACCTCTCATCTAAGGCTTATCCACCTTGTTTATCTGCTAGAGGCAGCCAAACAATAAGCAACACTTTAGGCCATTTGATTATCACCTATAAAATTCTTGTGTTGTCTGCTTCCTACACGCGGTTAAATGCTGCTCTGATCTAAACCCAGTAACCCTACCTTTCCTTCCTAATATAAGCAAATCTGGTCTAAGCATACCCTGTTCTGATTGGCTCATGTTTGACCCTGATGACAACCCTAACATGATATTATTTGGTGATCACTACATCTTAAGAATAACCAATGCATATTTAGTGCTGTATGAATAATAGATTCTAAATATTTGGTTACCCGTAGCTTATTCTCCCCAGAGAGCTCTGACATGAGTATGCCACAATTAAGACAGTGTGAAGTTTACATTGTTCATGATTTTGACATATTATTTTTTTAAAAGGGCTTTTCTAACTTCTTTGGACACTCCAATAAAAAATTTAAAAAATAAATTAAATTTAAAAACTAAATTATCTACTTATTGTAAACAATCTAACATCTAAAGGAAATCTCAGTAACTCAGACTGAAGCTCATTCTAAAAGAAAACACACCTGCCTACTATTCTACAAAACAAATAGCCCTTATTGGTGTTACTACCATTAAAAGACAGTTGTTCAATCTGATTTCTGAATAAAATGGACTTACTCAAATTTAACAATTTATTCCACTAGAAAAAAAAGATACTATTTCAAAAATTTCTCACATCCTTTCATGCCTTTCCAAGCTACCTCTCCAGGCCTTTTTACTTATGCACCAGAAAACCCAACCAAACAAACAAAAAAACCCAAGTGGGAGTGGAGGGTCAAATTGGCTCAGACTTTACAAAATTATGGGTGGGAAAAAATTTACCTGAGAGGCTCAACAGGTGATCAAATTTTGCCCTATCTATAACTATCATAATCCAGGGAGAACTGGATGATTTTTTTAAATGTCACTTTACAGTTAAAATATTTAAAGAAATATTTAAAGAAGCATGTCACTGACACGTCATTCTGGAAACATAAAATGAGTTATTTTGTAATCAAAACTATCCCAATTTTCCATTTCAGTGTTATCTGTCAAAATGCCTATAAATTCTCACTGTATAAAATTGTTCCATAAAGCCCTGTGAGACTCAACTTGACCCTCCCTCTGACAGATTCCATTTGGAACATTCTGGCCTTGTCAGACATGATCAGGTTGATATGTAGTCATAGGTCTAACAGATGTGAGCTGCAATTCTAAAAGGTACTTGGCTGAATTCACCACCACATGTTACAGATTTAGGAGACCAAATATACTCCAACAGACTACAATGAAAGCCAGCCTTCAAACTACACAGAATAGGGCCATTTCAGGTGTTCTTAACCACAAATAGTGTTCTTAAGTTCCAACACATACATCACAGACATGTTTGCCCATAAACATACTTAGGATCTCCATCTGAATCTTCCAATCTAGACTACTGTATATCTGACCCTAGGCTCACTAAAAGGCCTCCAGAAGCAGACAATTTCTGCAAGTTATCAGCTTCCTTCCCAACCCTCGATGGATGAAAAAGGTGACATCAAGTATAGACAGTTTCCTTTTAATACATTTGGATGAACATTTATGGTTGGGTCAAAGGCCTTATCATTGAACTTGAAATTTATTGTTTGTCTCTTTCTTCTTTACTTCTATTCTTTTGTGTTAATCTCTTTTGCCCTCTTAACTTCTTCCTTTCCCATGAATGTCTCCGAACTAAATTTGCCTTTCTCAAAGAATTGGAGTGACCATCAAACTTTCTAAATATTACTTTTGATATACAGCCTCAAAACTCACTAAAATATATATATATTTTATATATATATATATTATATATATTTTATATATATATATTATATATATTTTATATATATATATTATATATGTAAACTCTGACACATCTATATTCTTTTTTTTTTTATTTCTTTCTTTATTTTTGGCTGTGTTGGGTCTTTGTTTCTGTGCGAGGGCTTTCTCTAGTTGCAGCAAGCGGGGACCACTCTTCATCGCAGTGTGCGGGCCTCTCACTATCGCGGCCTCTCTTGTTGTGGAGCACAGGCTCCAGACGCGCAGCCTCAGTGAACATCTATATTCTTTAATGGGATTCTAGGTCCTTACCAATTAGCTGCTGTTACTGATATTTCTTAGAAACTCAAAGGGATCCAAGGACATCAGAAAACAAGGAGACACGTGACTAATTATGCAAACTGGTCCAATTATTTTCCCAAAATGCTATGCAGAATCATTGCATGATTTTTTTAAACTCTCCCAGGGATTTTGTCTTCCACAATTAGACCAATTAAGATCAAACTGTTATTAGTACCTATTTCCATTAAACAGAACACAATGGCTATTCTTGAGTCTATTCCTCTTGACTAATGAAACAGCCTTTTTGTCCTTACCATACCAAAATGTGATCTATTCTTTGGACAATCTAGTCTTTCCAAGTATTCAAAGCCATCCTTTCATTTGCTCATATTTTATCAAGAGTTTTATATGACAACTTACCAAAAATTGTCCAATATAGTGGATTTCATTGGTTTACACAGGATTCCTGAACTATAATAAAAGCTCCATAATTTATCTTGACAATGGACCTATTATCAAGTAAAAAAATGCAAACTTGAGTTGCTCAAGAAGCTAGAATAAATTTGTTGCCTAAAATAGTTCTAAAAAATAAAATTGCCCTAGACTATTTCCTGGCCATCCAAGATGAAGTCTGATAATACTTAATGTATTTTATTGTGCTTGGGTAAATACATCAAAAAGGACAAAACAGTGAATCAATAAAGGAGATAAAAGTCACTTGGTTAATTAAAACTGATCAAACCAATCCTTTGAGACTTATTCTCCTGATTGGATCTAGACTGACTAAAAATTGAATACAAAATCAGTTCTAATTTTTTAAAATATTTGTTATTATTCTCATACATGTTTGTCTTTCTCTGCCCTTTACTGATGACACTGCATCAAAAAGTGACTAAAGCCCTCATGGTAAACTGCTTCTTTAGGAGTTTGTTTTTACAAAATTGTGTGCTTGTTTATTGTCTCTCTCTCCCCCACTAGAAACATAAGTTTCATGAGAAGAGGACTATCCCCTAAGTTCCTAGATTTAATAGTGCCTGGCATGTAATAGATGCGCAACAAGAATTTGTTGAGCAAAGAGGTTTCCCTCCCCTGCAAAGATGGAGAACAATGTAGAAGTATTCTCAACCCTGGGAAGGGACAATCCAGCTGTCCTCTTGGTGGTGGTCACATGTATGGCTCTGACGGTTGCCATGCTGGGTGAGCCACGTTCCACTATCAGAGAGAGACCTCTGAGGGGCTGTCAAAACCAGGAGCACAGGGACTTCCCTGGTGGCGCAGTGGTTAAGAATCTGCCTGCCAATGCAGGGAACACGGGTTCGAGCCCTGATCCGGGAACACGGGTTCAAGCCCTGATCCGGGAAGATCCCACATGCCGTGGAGCAACTAAGCCCGTGTGCCACAACTACTGAGCTCTAGAGCCTGCGAGCCACAACTACTGAAGCCCACATGCTGCAACTACTGAAGCCCGTGTGCCTAGAGCCTGTGCTCCGCAACAAAGAGAGGCCACCGCAATGAGAAGCCCGCGCAACACAACGAAGAGTAGCCCCCGCTCGCCGCAACTAGAGAAAGCCCGCACGCAGCAACGAAGACCCAACGCAGCCAAAAAAAAAAATAAATAAAAATAAATAAATTTATAAAAAAAAAACCAGGAGCGCAGAACCTTGGCTTTGTCACCCACTGTTGCTTCAATAACCAAGACTGGGTCTTAGACACAAATGTGCATCTCTGGGAACCCCCCAAGATTTATTTGGGAAGAAAGACTGGAAGAAATAGGATTTGTAGTCAATTGCCATGAAGACTTGGATATGTGTGTTCATGGAATCACATTTGTGTTTACCAGCTTTAGACACTGGGATTACACTTATATTTTCCATTTTGAATATGTATAATCGGCCTCCCTGACTCAACTGTAAATTTCTCAAGGGCAAGTATTCAGTATGAATGGGGAGTTTTATTGGTTGATGATGGAATGAGAATAACCCCTAGAGGTTTGGGGGAAGGGTAAGCTGGGACGAAGTGAGAGAGTGGCATGGACATATATATACTACCAAACGTAAAATAGATAGCTAGTGGGAAGCAGCCGCATAGCACAGGGAGATCAGCTTGGTGCTTTGTGACCACCTACAGGGGTGGGATAGGGAGGGTGGGAGGGAGATACAAGAGGGAGGAGATATGGGGATATATACATATGTATAGCTGATTCACTTTGTTATAAAGCAGAAACTAACACACCATTGTAAAGCAATTATACTCCAATAAAGATGTTAAAAAAAAAATAGTAGGTCAAGACCTTCCTATCTTATACTGTGCTCTACTCAGAAGGTCCCTGAAAATAATTTTTAAGCCATGTAACATTATAAAATGCAGCAATAAGGAGGTTAACTGAATAAATATAATTTAACAGCCAGTATGATCTGGTGGTGGCATCTCCTTAATTATCTTTCAGAATAGCCACAAATAAACTTTTTTTTTTCTGCTTGTTATTCAGAGAGAGTAGCCCAAAAAGAACCTGACCGAGACTAATGGGGTGAACTTGATTTAGCTACTGACTTGTGTGATTCTGATTCTGACATTTAACTTCCTTCCAACAGTATTTCCTCATCTGTTAAACAAGTATCATATTTGTCTGTGTCTCCCAGAGCTGTTATAAAAGCTTGTATAACATATAAAAGCATTTATCATGTAAACTATTCTATATTAGAAGTGTTTGAGCACTCCTTCAGTCAATGAATGCATTTTAAGGAGTATTCATGTTGTAGGCCATTTGCTATCACTGAGAAAAACAAATAGTCCTCTATAGGGCAAATTTATGAAGATAAAAAGGTCACTGCTTTGCAAAAATATATTGAAAGCAGAGTCCTCTGCATAAAGTGGTCCTGAGGGTGAAGCCATTATTTCAGCCCAGAAATGTTCAGTTACACTTTCTGCAGGATTTCCAAAAGTGAAACAGAAATCAGCATGCTGGGATTATTGGAAGGTACAGCTGGCTCAGGCCAACGGTTTACCTGTTTGCTTTTATTTCAATTCCTGGCTCAGAGCAGGCAGTATTATATCTGCTGATGCCTACAGACTATATTGCGCACTGCTAACCTCAGCTTCTTGCTAATGCAGAGGAAGCATCACCACATGGGAAGCATCTCTTACAGACTAAGTTAAAAAGTTGAATGGATTGAGCAATAAATGTTAGAAAAGAGAAGTTCTATGCACAGGACATAAGACATTTATAAAGACTCCCAAAAGTTTCAAATATTTCCTGTCTGTTTTTTTTTTAATTTATTAGTACCATGCAATACAGTTTGGTGTTTGACAAATACAAATCTAACTAAGAAAAAGAAACAATTTTTTTCCTGATGAGTGAAGCAGAGAGAAACCACGTGGCAGGCTTCAAGTCTTTTAATCTCAGGATAATGTGAGAATCAGAGAACCAGAAAGAGTGTCAGGGAGATGTTTAGATGGCAGACACGTAGAAGATTTTCTATTTTGTCCTAAAAGATTTTGCAAAGATGAATATTCTATTCTCACCTCAAGTGGTCTGATAATGTTTGAGCTCTCTTAGATCAACAGAGAGCTTCTCTTTGCCTGAGCTCTCCCTTGCTTCAAGTTCAGCAAATATTGCATCTTCACTGAGGAAATGGAAAACATCTATCTAGCATTATCCCCTTGACTACTGTTTAACATACAATGCCATCATATATTTACATATAAATATGCAAAATCTACACAGCACCTTCATGAGAATGAAAGGGGAAAGATACCTTTTCTGGGTGGGTGTGTGTCCTGGCAAGCAGAAGATGGCTTACTGTGAGAAAAGCATTCTTGTCTTCCCTATGAATTCAGCCTGAGCCAGAGCAGCTTGGCAAGCCCCCATTGGCCTTCTTAGCTGCAACCCTTTGTGCAGTGCACAAATCCAACAACCCTATGGAATAATTCTTCAGGACTCGAGGATAATCACTGTCACAGCCCCGCTTTCTATCAATAACAGTGTTCCACATCTGTTTGTGCTTTAGAATTTACAAAGTTCTTTTAACATTATCTCATTTAATTCCTTCAAGAATCACTTAAGGAGATAGTTCCATTTCATAGATAAGGAAACCTAGATAAAGAAGCTTAGATAGGTTAAAGTACTTGGCTAATAAGTGGCACGGCCAGGCATTGAAGACCAAGACTTCTGTTTCACATCCAGTCTGTGCTCTACACCATCAAAGCTATTCCTTCTTCATTCTACAGTTTAAACACACCAGCTTTGGGGGCCATGTTTCGTCCATCTATTTCTCCCCACTTACAATTATCTTTGTAGAACCCTCAGTCCCGTGTCTTTGTAGAGTTTGGAGCTCCAAAATCCAGATACCACCATATATATCAGCTCATGAGTCAACAGCCTTTATGGAGTGCATGGTGAGGGGATCCAAAGAACCAAAAAGCTCAGCTCCTGAGCTTGAGGGAAGCATTGTTTTCAAGAGGATAGGAATGTCACTGTTACTAAAGCTTGCCTGTGTTTGCTTCTCTTGGGAATGTGAGTTACTGTTTAACACTACCATTTGACAACCTTTCAACAGAATGTTAATGCCATACTTTCCCTCAGGCCTTCCTCATTTTGTACCTGTGGTATTTCATTTTAGATCCTAAATGCCCACTTCAGCATAATCCTTTATCGTATTCATTTTTAATTCTTTTTCTGACATTCAATGAACAACTTTCTCTTCATCCTGCCTGATTTAGAGGCACCTACAAATTTAGCCAATATAGGTTCAACACTTGATTTCAAGTCATGTGGGCCATCTCTCTTAGATCTTCTACTGTTGACAGAACCCCTTGCTAAGGGTGTTAAATTGTGTCAGACTATGTCTCTAAATGCACTAGAGCACAAGTCAGCAAACTTTTTCTGTAAAGGGCCAGAGAGTAAATATTTTAGGTCTTGCAGGCCATATAATCGCTGTCACAACTATTCAACTCTGCCCTCATAGCACAAAAACAGTCATTGACAATACATAAGTAAATAGGCATGGCTGTGTTCCAATACAGCTTGATTTATGGACACTAAAGTCTGAATTTCATATAATTTTCACGTCACAAAATATTATTTTCCTTTTGATTTTTTTCCTGACCATGTAAACATCTAAAAACTCTTCTTAGCTCACAGACTGTACAAAAGCAGGCTAGGATTTGTCAAGGTTTGCTAGCCCTAATATAGAGATCAATGCTTATATTAACATATTGTGAGTTAGCTAAATATATATCTGATAAAGGTTTAATACCCAAAATATATAAAGAACTCATACAAATCAGTAGCAAAAAAAAAAAAAATCCAATTAAAAAATGGGCTGAGGAAGTGAATAGACATTTTTCTAAAGAAGACAAACAGATGGCCAACAGGTATATGAAAAGGTGCTCAACATCACTAAATATCAGGGAAATGCAAACCAAAACCACAATAAGATATCACCTTACACCTGTTAGAATGGTTATCATCAAAAATACGAGGGCTTCCCTGGTGGCACAGTGGTTGAGAATCTGCCTGCCAATGCAAGGGACACGGGTTCGAGCCCTGGTCTGGGAAGATCCCACATGCCGCGGAGCAACTGGGCCCGGGAGCCACAACTACTGAGCTTGTAAATCTGGAGCCTGTGCTCCGCAACAAGAGAGGCCACGATAGTGAGAGGCCCGCGCACTGCGATGAAGAGTGGCCCCTGCTCGCTGCAACTAGAGAAAGCCCTCGCACAGAAACGAACACCCAACACAGCTAAAAATAAAAAAATAAATTTATTAAAAAAAAAAGAAAAGTCAGCTTCCAGCAGCACAAGTAACTTGATTACCATAGATGGACTGAAAAAAAAAAAAAACACACGTGATAATAAGCATTGTCAAGGATGTGGAGAAAAGGGAACCCTTGTACACTGTTGGTGGGAATGTAAATTGGTGCAGCCACTGTGGAAAGCAGTATGGAGGTTCCTCAAAAAAATTAAAAATAGAGCTACATACGATCTAGCAATTCCACATTTGGGTATTTATCTGAAGGAAATGAAACCACCATATCCAAGAGATATCTGCACCCCGTTGGTCATTGCAGCATCATTCACAATAGCCAAGACATGGGAACAACGTAAGTGTCCACTGACAGATGAACGGATAAAGAAAATGTGGTATATATACAATAGAATATTACTCAGCCATAAAAAAGAAGGAAATTCTGCCATTTGCAACAACATGGAGGAACTTGAGGCCATTATGCTAAGTGAAACAACTCAGAGAAAGACAAATACTGTATGATCTTACTTGTACATGGAATCTATAAGAACCAAACTCATAGAAACAGAGAATAAACTGGTGGTTGCCAGGGGCTGGTGGTGGGATGAGGATGGGGGAAACGAGTGAAGGTGATCAAAAGATATACAATTCCAGGTATAAGATGAATAAATTCTGAGATGTAAAGTACAGCACGGTGACTAAAGTTAACAATACTGTATCATACATGAAAGGTGCTAAGAGAGTAGATCTTAAAAGTTCTCATCACAAGAAAACAAAATTCGTAACTATGTGAGGTGTGATGTTAACTAAACTTATTGTGGTGATCATTTCACAATATACACACATATCAAATCATCATGTTGTACATCTAAAACTAATACAATGTTATATGCCAGTCATATTTCAATAAAACTGGGAAAAGAAAAAAGAAAAAAAAGTCCATTATCTTCCTCATGTATTATATTAATTTTACACAGAGGTATATAGCCTACGTGATATATTCTTATGAAAAGCCATTAAAATATAAGTAAATAAAAATATTTCATAAATTTTAGATGCCCATGGTAATTGAGCCTACTCTAAACAGTATCATATATACATTGATAAATATTACATAAATAATCACTTATTAAAGAAACGTTTATTAAGTGCTTGCTATGAACTTAGATGAAGGACACATGAAAAAGAAAGATGCACTCACTATCCTTAACTTTTTGGTAGAAAAAGCTTATATTAAATACACAAACAAATAAATCTTCTTAGCTCACAGACTGAACAAAAGCAGGCTAGGATTTGGCAAGTTTTGCTAGCCCTGATGCAAAGATCAATACTTATATTAACATACAGTGAGCAAGGGACAACTAAGTATAACTTTCATGCTCCCCCCACTCTCAGTTTCCCGGGCAGTAAAATCACGAGAATCAAATCCTAAAGTCCAGAGGTAGAAATTAAGAAAAATACCTTTAAATGAAATAAGTTTCAAATTCAATCTAGAAACAACTGCTCCTGTCAAGTTTGATTACAGATTGCTCTAGCTAAGTATATTCATTTATTCAAATGAGGTTGCAGATTTTCATATTTCCCCTTTCCCTTCAAACTTCGGCTTCATGAAGTGTTCAGAGAAAGAAATATATGAAAAGCTGTTTGACTCCACGTTACCAGTAAACAGCTCCAGGCAGTGAGTGCCAGCCGCTCGCCATGGTGCCCTTGGCTTGGAAGTCTGAGCGGCCACCTTGGCCTCTCCTTCCCGTCTTAGGTGATTTTAATTCAGCCTCACAGTACAGGTTTCGTGGTACCTGTCTTCTAGTTTGGTTACACGCCTCTGTGAGTTAAAAAAAATGATTCAGATTCCGGACAGTAGGCTCTGGACAAATCTTTTTCAAGAGGAATTTCAAGGTGGTAGGATGAACTGGTAGGATGAAGGAAAAAGAAATGGTGAAATTACCTGTGACGGAAAATGTAAAGTGGGCTCCAAGACTACCAGCCTCATTAGGACTTTGGACCTGAAAACACTACACGCTAGAAAACGAAAAATCTGTATTCTGTAGATATAGCTATTTTGGGCTTTGGCTATGAGGTCTGGATCACAGACTGTTGCCTAAACTTCCTTTTTTTGCATAGCCCATTTCTAGGAATATATCCTAGAAGAAGAATCCTCAGTAGAGAAAAAAGCTTTCAAGCAACAAAGATATTTATTATAACATAATTATGACAGAAAAAGGAACACCTAAATAGGTAACCATGTGGGGAAGACTAAGTTAGCTTAGCTGCACATAAAAAAGCTGGATATGAAACTGTAAGTGTAATATGATTCCCACTATTAAAAAGGATATTTGCATAGAAAACATGGGAAGAAAATATTAAAATAATAGTTACCTTGCTCTTTATACTGTTATGCACTTGATATGTACTATTTCATGTACACTGGTACAATCAGAGAGAAAACATATGGAAAGGCTAGTGAGATACTGCTTAGAGAAAAGAACTGAACATAAAGTTGCGTGGAAAAAATGAGTGCAATGATTAAAAAACCAAAAACTTCTACATCAAGAGCATCAAATTTAAATACCAACAGGAGCCAAACAGGCAGCAGAAAGAAATAAAAGAAACTGCACTGGGACAATTTTCAAATTGGCAAGCACCTGCTCCTTCTGAGGGGGACTGCCTCTTCTCAGCTCCTGACATTTGGGAATGCATTTCAATTTTTCAAGAAAAATTCTAAATATGGATTTAATGTGAAATCTCTTCATTGTTGCATGTTAAAATTGAATTTAAATCATAAATATATTGCACAGGCCAAATAAAACATGCCAGATATTTTTTTGGCCCCAAAGCTGCCCATTTGCATCTTCTGCTCTATATCTGAATAAACAGAAGCACGCACACATCAATAGATGTTAGAGACAATCCAACCAAAATGCACCTGAAAACACGACATGTTAGAAAACAAAAAAATCTGTATCCTGTGGATTTAGCTATTTTTGGGCTTTGCTTCCATATAGTCTAAATTTTCTTTAATATGCATGGATGCTTTTATAATGAAAACATTAAAGCATTATTATTTTTTTTTTTTTATTTTATTTATTTATTTATTTATTTATTTATCTATGGCTGTGTTGGGTCTTCGTTTCTGTGCGAGGGCTTTCTCTAGTTGCGGCAAGTGGGGGCCACTCTTCATCGCGGTGCGCGGGCCTCTCACTATCGCGGCCTCTCTTGTTGCGGAGCACAGGCTCCAGACGCGCAGGCTCAGTAATTGTGGCTCACGGGCCTAGTTGCTCCGCGGCATGTGGGATCTTCCCAGACCAGGGCTCGAACCCGTGTCCCCTGCATTAGCAGGCAGACTCTCAACCACTGCGCCACCAGGGAAGCCCTAAAGCATTATTTTTCACTAAAGTACAGAGTTTATCGTTTTTGAAGATTTCTCAGGATCTGGAGATTCTTTTTCTTATTTCCCTCTACATTTTATAGCCATTAAATTAAGCTTTTAATTGTTCTTATAAGGATGTTACAGATAGCACCGCCAGTCATACATACAAGACTTAATTAAAGACACCAGCATGAAAAATGACAACTATGTAAAGTGGACAGTAAGAGACAATGTCATTTCCACGTGGCTGCCTAGTCACTCTCTCTCCCCACCCCCTTGCCTTCGTCCTACCCTAACCCAATCGGAGGAAGGACTCATGTCCCTTGAGCCTACTTTATTACAAAAGTGCAGCCCAGGAGGGGAGGAAATGGGAGGAAAGTAACTACACTTAAGAGAACTTATGATAATGCAGGGAGAGTTGACGACTTAGAAAAAGTGAAAGATTTTACATCCTGCCCTGAATTCTTTTAATAATTCTACTTGGAAAGTTGAGCTGTTTCTCCAGACATTTAAAAAAAGGTAATGAAAAACCATCTGCGATTCTATTCAAGACAGAGCTGCAGATGTTGGAGAAAAAGTATAAAGGAAGTGAGATTTGCTCTTCTACAAATTCAAGTGCCATTAAGGGCCTTTTGATTTCCTTTATATGTTCCTCATAAGATCAAAGGGATAGTTCAAGTTTCACTTTGTGCTCAGAGGTGGCATGCCCTGTGCATGGCAGGAGTCATATTTTCATTCATTCTTTTGCCTCTCCTTGAGAATGTACCCTGTTTTCAGGCCTGCTCTAAGAGCCCCGGGGAAGCTTCCTGCTTGGCATAACAAGAAAGTGTTTGGGGAGGTGGGTTTTCAGGGACTGCAGTGGGCAGGGGGTAGTGAGATAAAGTGGCTGGGGAAGGGTTTGTATACTTTTGAACTTCTGCCAGGACTGCTTCATATTCTCTGGAGTTTCCTCTGAAAGGTTATTGTGGTTTGTCACAGTGATGCGCTGGTAAACCTTTAACAACTAGTTTTCCGAGGGAAAGAGCCCTGATCTATATAGCATTTGCTCATTTTTGTGGTGTAAATGCTCCCACCATAGCTGATTTCACTCAATGCAGAGCCAGGAAGAGAGATGCACAGCTGGCTCCTCCAGCTCACCACAAGTCTGTCTTCTGCATCATCATCAAGCCAGAGGGGACGCTCAGCCTGTAAGAAGTGCCTGTTATGAAGAAACCCAGCTGTAGCCTCTGCTTTAACCACCTTTGTTCAGACACAGTCTTACTCTGATCTTTTTTAGCTGATCACATTGTTGAACAATTTTATGTTTCTGTTATTTCTCTCTTCCTATAGTTTAGCTTTTCCATTTTATTTATTTTATTTCTTTGCCATCGTCTATTTCAGAAGGGAAACACTGAATCTGGAATTGCCCCTTCTCTGAAAAAGGTAGAGAGCTCATGTCATGGTCGACAATAAGAGGTCCTCTTGTACTCACTTTGGCAGAGCAGGTACTAAGATTGGAACGATGCAGAGATTAGCATGGCCCCTGCCCAGGGATGACACA
The DNA here is from genome assembly GCF_949987535.1 of Balaenoptera acutorostrata. Classification (NCBI taxonomy): domain Eukaryota; kingdom Metazoa; phylum Chordata; class Mammalia; order Artiodactyla; family Balaenopteridae; genus Balaenoptera; species Balaenoptera acutorostrata. Next base: position 132,595,173 of record NC_080066.1, read on the forward strand.
CAAAATCGTGACGTATTCCATATTTTTTTTCTAGGAACCATCTATCTATATGGTGGTGCCAAATGATTCAGACAGATGCTTAGGCTGAGGATGTCTTGTTTCTCCGCTTTGAGTTAACTTTGTCAACGCTGCCACCATCATAAGTCTCCTCAGAAATTACTGAGATGACATGGGTGGAATATGTATGGTGCTGAAAATCAGTCTGACTTCACCTCTAGCTTCCTGTGTGACCTGCTGCATGTCACTTAAGCCTGTTGGGAATTTTATTTTTCCTACATTGATCCTCAAGCAATAAAAAGTTGCTCATTTCTGACTCATGGGGAAAATATAATGAATTGAAAATTCTCTCAGTTAGATCTGTCCCCTCCTCCCCAACCAAGGCTCTGTAGTAAAATAACCTACAGGCCTTTGGGGATGGGAAGGTATCACCTTGTGTTGATTTGGACTCCATCAGGAAATGCAAATCCCAAGCTCATTGGTATCTGCTTAACTTTTTATAGGAAGGGCACAGGAGGAAATCCATCTTACCTGTGCTGCCTATATCACTTTGGTAACCTTGCATTTCATGCCCTTTATATATGCATGCCTGGACCTTTACTGTCTTCTTTATGAATGAAATCACCTCCATCATCATCCTTGTCACCTTTGTGTTAAAGCCCATCATTTATTCCCAAACCCTGAGTGTCTACAAAATGAAATAAAAAATTAAAGAGAAAAAAAGAGGAAAAGAAGTCCTCTCAATCCATCTAAAACAGTTGTAAGGGTCAAAATAACAATACATTTGTTTAATTTTTACTGCAAAATTAAAACATTAGGAAATATGGTTAGCAAAGGAAGACAAAAAATATAAGCAAAATGAAATAAATAAAAATCACCCATAATTCTAACAACCAGATATAACCACTGTAAATAACTGGCATATAGCTTTCTAGACATATACATGTATTTTGTGTTTACAAAATGAGTTTATACTGTTCATTCTGTTTGGTAACCCTCTCCTTTCTATGTCACTAACTAGATTTTTATTGCATCATTTTTAATGACTACAGTGTATTTCATTCTATTGATATACCTTATTTAACCAATCCCCTATAGCTGGTACTTAAGTTGTTTCTTTTTTGTTTTTATTTATTAAAATTTTTTTGTTATTTTTAATTTTTTAATTGTAGTATAGTTGCTGTACAATATTATATAAGTTACAGGTGTATGATATAGTGATTCACAATATTTAAAGGTTATATTCCATTTATAGCTATTATAAAATATTGGCTATATTCCCCATTTTGTATATGTCCTTGTAGCTTACTTATTTTATACCTAATAGTTTGTACTTCTGAATTCCCTCCCCCTATATTGTCCCTCCCCACTTCCTTCCCCACTAGTAATCATTAGTTTGTTCTCTATATCTGTGAGTCTGCTTCTTTTTTGTTATAGTCACTCGTTTGTTGTATTTTTTAGATTCCACATACAAATGATGTCATACAGTATTTGTCTTTCTCTGTCTGACTTATTTCACTTAGCATAATGCCTTCCAAGTCCATCCAGGTTGCTGCAAAGGGCAAAATTTTGTTCTTGGATTGGAAAAATCAATACTGTTAAAATGACCACACTACCCAAGGCAATCTACAGATTCAGTGCAATTCCTATCAAAATACCAATGACTTTTTTCACAGAACTAGAACAAATAATTGTAGAATTTGTATGGAAACACAAAAGATACCGAACAGCCAAAACAATCTTGAGAAAGAAGAACAGAGCTAGAGGAATCATGCTCCTTGACTTAAGTCTATACTACAAAGCTAGTCATCAAAACAGTATGGTACTGACACAAAAACAGACATGTAGATCAATGGAACAGGATAGAGAGCCCAGAAATAAACCCATGCACTTATGGTCAATTAATCTACAACAAAGGGGCAACAATATAGAGAAAAGACAGTCTCTTCAACAAATGGTGCTGGGAAAACTGGACAGCTACATGTAAAAGAATGAAATTAGAACATTCTCTAATACCATATACAAAAGTAATCTCAAAATGGATTAAAGACATAAATGTAAGACCAGATACTATAAAACTCCTAGAGGAAAACCTAGGCACAACACTGTTTGACATAAATTACAGCAATAACTTTTTTAATCTGTCTCCTAAAGCAAAGGAGATAAAAGCAAAAATAAACAAATGGGACCTAATTAAACTTAAAGGCTTTTGCACAGCAGAGGAAACCATCAACAGAATGAAAATACAACCTACTGAATGGTAGAACATATTTGCAAATGATATGACCAATAAGGGATTAATATCCAACATATATAAACATCTCCTACAACTCAACATCAAAAAAAAAACAAACAAACAACAACAACCTGATTGAAAAATGGGCAAAAAGAACTGAATAGACATTTCCCCAAAGAGGAAATGCAGATGGCCAACAGGTACATGAAAAGATGCTCAACATCACTAATCAACAGGGAAATGCAAATCAAACCACAATGAGATATCACCTCACACATATCAGAATGGCTATCATGAAAAAGTACACAAATAACAAATGTTGGCAAGGATGTGGAGAAAAGGGAACACTTATACACTGTTGGTGGGAATGTAAATTGGTGCAGCCACTGTTGAGAGGGGAAGTGTACTGGGCTGAATCTGGAGTTTAATTGAAGTGGCAAAAATACTATTACAGAAAATGTAAACAGTGAAATAATTTGTACTTAAAATTATACCCAAGGCGAGGAGAGGAAAAGGAGACATGACCTTAACTCAGAAATGGATTTCCTTAAAAGGTGGAAGCATGCTAAAATGGAAACCTGGAAAGGTGAGGTATCGGGATCTGCTGTCAGAGAAATTTGAGCTTTGGGACTAAGTTTAGCTTCTTCCTGAGAGATAAATGATATCAGCTCTGCTGTTCGGATTGGGAATGTGCAACAAATAAGTCAGTTCCTGCTGCAATTCTACTATGTTTCTGACAACCCCCATCTCGGTAGCTTAGAATAACAGATATTTATTTCTCACTCATGGTCTGCAGGTCAGCGGCAGCTGCTCCTCTTCAGACTGAATACAGGTTTCAGGATGCAGGTCTGTCCTGCACACATTCTTCCAGGATGCACGCTGAAGGACCACGCGCTTCTAGAGCTAGATCTAACTTGCGAAGCCCCTGAAGTTGGTGCTCGGAAATATCACATGGACTTCTCTCTCCACATCCCATTGGCCAAAGCAAGTCACATGGCCAAACCCATGTCCGAATTATGGGTAAGTAGACCTTGCCCAACAGGGAAGGGGAGCATAGAGAGGAATACAATCAATTACAGCAACTCTTGAAGGTATTGTACATTAATGAAGGTGTTGCATGAGCTAGTTTCCCCTGGAAGTGCTCCCAAGAAGAAAAAAGTGGACAATAAAAGGGAGGGAAAACCACAAAATGAACAGCTTGCTGTATAATTCCCTGGAGGAAGTCCCTCAACAAGCTCCTGACCACCTCTAAGTATAGGACAAGGAAAGTAAGTTCAAAGTGTGGCCCTAGGGCAGGGTGGATCCTGGTTTTGAGGGGTTGCAACCTATAATTTGGGGGACTTTCTTTAAGAAAAAAATACAAAATTACAAATATAAAATTATAAAGTTTTTATTTAAAATGAGAAAATAAACCACAAATCACATATTTTGAAAAAACTGATAATTACCAAAAATATCCCCCAATTCAGAAAAATGATTTTTAATTGACTGACTACCTGACATACCACTATAATAGGTTTTCCTAGATTTTTTGGCTGCAAATATTTCGATAGTCTCTGACAACAATTTTGTAATATCACTTCTGTGGAAAGAATAGATAGATTTAGTCATTCCTCTAGCATGAAAGCTTCTGACTCTATTCCAAACCTGTTTTTCCTCTACAGCTCTCACACTTCTGGCCTCAGGGACCCTGAGCCATGTTCATAGAATAATACCACCACTGGCCCTGGACCTTCATGCTGAATGAGTTAACACACTGGTTAGGAAGAGCATTCCTGGGAACAACCCAAATATCTATCAACTGATGAATGAATGAACAAAATAGAGTATTATTCAGGCATGAAAAGGAATAACGTACTGATTCATGCTACAACATGAATGAGCCTTGAAAACACTGTACTAAGTGAAAAAAGCCAGACACAAAAGGCACACATATTGTATGATTCCATTTATATGAAATGTGCCGAATAAGCAAATTCAGAGACAGAAAGTAGATTAGGAGGGGATTTAGAAATTGGGAGTCAGCTGGTGGGGGGGAGAGAATAGGTAGTGAACTGGTGTGGCTTCTTTCGGGAAGTGATGAAAATGTTCTAGAATTAGTTGTGATGGCTGCACCACCTTATGAATATACTAAAATCACTGAATTGTATGCTTTAAAAGGGTCAAGTTTATGATATATGAGTTATAGCTCAATTTAAAACATTTAAGAAGAGAATTCCTGAGAGCTACTTGTATATTCAAACGGCCAGAAATAACTGTACCCAGAGTACCTGCAAACTATACATCACACTGAACCCAAACTCAATGTGTGTCTTTAACACTCCTTTAGCCAGACCCCAAAATACCCCAAAATATCACATGGCTGCCATGTGATATGAAGGGATGGTGATGGAGGGAAGTCAGCATAGAAAGAGACTCTGGTTTTACTCTTGCAAATTTTACAAAACGATGTGACCAGGTGAACACATCATCAGGGCCTAAAACTATCCTTTCCCACCCAGTCACCACCCCACTTCCCTAACCCCACCCCTGTGTAGGTCACACACATTTAAGTTTTAGAAAATGGTCAAGGGGTCCTGGATCTTTTTATACAGCTTCCTGAAGGCAAACAAAGCGATGATTTCTTAACTAAATTATTAAATCCTATGTACACTGTATTAATACCTGAATAAACCGACACACTTCCCCTTTAAAAAAAAAAAAGGAGAGAGAGCTTTAAAAGGTTTCTTTCCTTGTTCAGGACTTTGAAATTTTCCCCCTTCTCCATGAAATAAGAGAGTAGCCTCTGAGTAGAATCTCTCTCAACAGGGTCTGACCCTGCTCAGAGGATCAACGCCCAAATTTCATCTCACCACCAAGGTCTAATGAGAATTCCAGAGCCCTCCGAATCCTCTCTGCTCTTCTGACTCAGCCCTCAGGCTGACCCTCACCCACGTGGAATCCCCTCTCCCCAGATGTAGCCCTAAGCATGGCCTGCACCTGGCTGGCTCCTGCTCAAGCCCCTCCCCTACTCAGCTGGATTGGACTCAGGGGTCCGTAAACTCTCCAGCTGCGTGGACCCAAACTGCTTCTCAGCCTAGAGGAGGAGCCCTGCCAGATGCAGGGGCTTGACATCCACTCATTAGGGGATTATGTAATTCCAAACGCCAACAGGCAAATATGTGGAGCTATTTTTCTGTGTTTCCAACTTTGAGTGGCCTATTTCCTAAAGGACCAAAAAAATTCTTTGGATGCAAACTTCTAACTTCCCACTCAGATATTAACAAGGAATCAGTTTTAAGAAAAATAAATTGTCCCTGCTTCCTAACCAAAAGTTCATGTCCTCTTCTTGTCTCACTTTTGGCAAAGGTGGGTGAATAAGCACTAATCCCAATGGCCATCGGAGGGTTGGCTTCTGAGATACCTGGCTAGTTTAGCCCAAACTGAGACTTTAATTTCAAAATGGTGTACTAAGTACAAGTTGAAGTTTCCTCTGAGTGCCTAGAAATAATTTTGCTTAAAAACTAGATTAAGAATTTAAAGAATAAATGTTGAGGTGGTTGGATTGAAAAGGAAATCTGTAGACTAGACTCATCTGAGACTGCTGAGAAAGGCAAGCACAGACTGCTGGGGGTGGAGGGTACACCGAGGCTACACAGACTTGCAGCAGAAAGGGGTCCAGGGCAATAGACAAGGCATAGATACCATAGCAACAGCAGCCAGAAAGCAATGATGGGGTGTCTGCCCCCAGGCTCTATCAGGTCAGAGACAGGGCAGCAGCCGCTGATGACCTCAGGAGGGAGTGGTGAGTACCAACATCTAACAGACCAACCACTAAGGTGCCCTGACAGGTGGCACACCCTGTCCTTCCTCTTCCTGAAAGCAGGCCAGGATGCAAGCTACAAGGGCAACTCTTGCCTCTTTCCCAGGCAGACCATGCAAACAGATGCAGCAGAGAATCTAACAGGGAATCTCAACCACAAAGCTAAATGCACGATCAAGGAACATGAAGTATTCAAGAAAATCAGCCTCCATGAGTTAGACAATGAACTAAAGCAACGGAAGAACTTATATATGATGAAACAAGGTTAATAGAATAAACAAAACTTATTAATAATCAGCACTTAAAAACTAGAACCCTATTTCCTCATTCTCAGGCCACCAATATTTTGCCTCTTCAAACTGCAATCCATTCCAAAATAGGGAACTCCCTATATAGTAGGAGCATTTCTTAAAAATAAATAAATTTATTTATTTATTTATTTTTGGCTGTGTTGCATCTTTGCTGCTGCACGCGGGCTTTTCTCTAGCTGCGGCGAGTGGGGGTTACTGTTCATTGCGGTGCGTGGGCTTCTCATTGCGGTGGCTTCTCTTGTCGTGGAGCACCGGCTCTAGGCACGCGGGCTTCAGTAGTTGTGGCACACGGGCTCAGTAGTTGTGGTGCATGGGCTCAGTTGCTCCGCAGCATGTGGGATCTTCCCGGACCAGGGCTTGAACCCGCATCCCCTGCATTGGCAGGCAGATTCTTAACCACTGCACCACCAGAGAAGTCTCAGTAGTAGCATTTTAAAGATATTTCTTTATTTTCCCAAGTAAAAGCTATTTAGGGGAACTAACTTGCATTTGAGTGAGGAAAGGTCCACATATATGGATACCTGCTTCATTTCCTCTGCCCATTATTTTAAAGCAAAGCCAGCTATCCGGTCATTTCATCCATAAACCCCTTCTGAAGGAAGAGGTTTTCATGTGGACTTGGAGAAGCATAGCCCATAGATAGGCAGAGAGGAAGGAGTATGGAATGAAATGAAAGTACAAGGAAAGGTTTGGACAGGAGATGAAAATTGTATGTACAGAGGCAGGAGGAAATGATTTTGAATGGATGGAAGGTTGGACAGATCGGGGGGAGATAATTATGAAAAGTTTCAAATGCCAGCCTGAGGATGTGCGTTTCTACAGGGAAGGTTTAATTAGATAATCATACAAGGTTTTAGGGGTGGTATGAGTCAAGCAGTATTTTAGTGAGAATCCTCTGGGGTGAGTGTGGGCCCAGTGGACCCAAGGAAAACAAAATGAATAGAGGGTGGAGGAGCATAGAGGGCCCCGTATTATAATTCAGCCCAACAAGGGCCCAGACCACCTGGGGATGGTGGAAATGGAGAGGAGGGATGAGCTAGGATGCATTTTAAAGATTGAAAGTGCAGAATTCAGTGCCTGGCTCACCATAGTGGTTAAGGAAAGAACTAGAGATGGCTACGAGGCTCCAAGTCTGGGCAGCTTGGAGACTGGAAGTGTCATTTACAAAGTTAAAGAAAATGGGAAGAAGAATCTCTTTGGGAGATTACGAGCTTTATTTTGGATTTAATCATGGGATGCCCAATTATAAATATCTGGTAGTCTGTTGGAGATGCAGGATTGGAACCTGGTGAAAGTGATACAGAAGGTTTCCATTTATTCATCTAAAATTGATAGTTGATATTAGTTTTACGTATGGAGAATGGAAAGAGAAAGAGGGAGAGAGGGTGGGAAGGGAGAGGAAGGAAAAGGGAGGGGAGGAAAGAACAGGGGAAGGTAGGGGAGAGGAAAAGTGAGGGAAGGAGAGAAAAGGAGAGGAAAAGGAGCAAGTCAGGAGGAGGAGGAATCATGGCTAAGACAGGAAAAAAAGGTAAAAGTACCAGGATAGTAAAACAATCTCAGAAGTCAAAGAAGAGCACCTTTCTAAAAAGAAAACTTTTGGTCATTAGTGAGACTCTGGTGGCTGGAAAGCCCACTGAATATGCATGATGTCATTCACTGTACATTCACAGCACACACAAGGCCACATTCAATCTGCTGACCTCGAGGGCAGAGTACAAGGAGCATTTGTTCCCCCCAGCCCTTGCCTCTGCAGAGAAGGAGAATTCTGTACTGGGAGGGTTTTAATTTTGAATCAGGCTAGTTGTTAGCTATGTTGTGAAAAAGCTAGTTTTCAGAAAGTGAAATATTCATTTCTGCTTATGGTCACGGTAGTACGTAGATGGTGGGTAACAGGCTTGGGAGAAAAATGGGCCCCTATTTTTGTGTCAGGGATGAAGTGGCAAAGCCTGGACTCACCAGTGGAGAAGAACCAACCTAGCTTAGGAGGAATGAGTTGTATTGTGACTTGTACTGTGACTCAAACAGGGCTTACTTATGCAACTTAGGTGCCTCCTTTAGTGACTTCTGGAAAAACAAAGCTAAGATATAACCTTGTAAGACAAACTGAAGTCCTGTAAATCATATCAGTCATGGGAAATTTTGTCATGGCCTGGATTAGGTGGCATGACGAATATAAACAGAAGGGAGATAGCTCTAAGAAAAGAGAGGAATTGGGATTTGTCTGTGTATTACTAGAATCATATGGAAGAGAGGTGAGTGGGTTCTAGAAAACTTGGTGGTGCCAATATAGGGAGGAATGGAACTATACAGAGGAGATTGTTAATTCATCAGGTTATTTTGTTCATTTAAATATTCTTTTAGAAATGTCCAGTTTCAGGCTATGCTTATTAGAGATATCTTAGATTTTATTCACCAACAATTCATCTTTTTCTTTAATTTTTAAAACCTTTAATGATAGAAAATTTCAAACTTAGAAGTACAAAGAATAGTAAAATGAACTCACATGTACCTATTATCCAGTTTCACCAATTTATCAGCAGTTTCTAAAAACCTATTCTCCTTTTCTTTAATTACCCAATCTTTTTTTTTTTTTTTTCTCCTGGAGTATTTTAAAGCAAATCTCAAACCTCATATTTACTCACCTGGAAATACTTCGATATGTATCTAACTTTTACTATAAAGAAGTTTAAAAAATGGCAACCATGCCATTTTGATAATAATACACTTAAAATAATTCCTTTATAAAACTGAATACTAAGTCCATCTTCAAATTTCCCTGATTATCTCAGATATATTTTACAGCAAGTTTGTGCAAATCAGGATCCAAACAAGGCCCATACATTGGATTTAGTTATTCTATCTTTTAAATATCTTTAATTCTCTAAAAATCAATCCCTCTATTTTTTATGCCATTATTTTTTGGAGAAACTAGCTCATTTGGCTTATAGACTATCTCATTCAGGATTTGATTTATTGCATTTTAGTGGTTTTGTTTAAAATGTTCTTTTTTTGTCTTGTTTTCTGTAAACTGATAGTTAACCTACTGGCTTGATAAGATTCAGGTGATTTTTTTAGGCAAGAATACTTCCTAGGTGGTGGTGTGTTTTTCTTATTGTAGGACATCATTATACAGTCCAGTTGTTTTACCTTTAATGATACCAAGATTGATCAGTGGCTTCAAGTGATAGCAGTCTAATATTTCCATTATGAAGTTCTTCATTGAGTTTAACCTAATTGTTTTAGCAAACATTGATAATTGTTGCCTAGATCCATTATTTTATTAGGGGTTGCAAAATGATGATTTTATAATTCCATCATTCCTTCTGCATTCACTGGTTGAATTATTCTATAAAGAACTTTTCCACATCAACAATTTGGTTACCATGAAATACAGTACATACAGGAAAGGCAGAATAAAATCCTTGATATTGCCCTTTTTAATACATTTTTTAGTAATGATTTGGTGCTCTAGCAACCTCCAAAGATGACCAATGACATATTTTTAAAATCACTATAACCTCATGAATTTTTAGTTATCTGATGTGTTCTAATTATTTTTCATGTTCAAACTGCCCTTTCTTTGGCCAGTGAGAGCCTCTTAAGGATGGCTTTTGCATCTTTTTGATGTGACCCTGTTTGTTTTGAAACACTTCCTTGTTTCTTCTTTGACATAAAACTATGTCCCAGACTCACCTTTTAATTCCTGGCCTAGACTTGGAATCAGGCATTTTCCCAAAGAGTTCTGGTTCCTCTTAGTGGGAATGGTATTTAGAGACCATAATCTGAATGCTTGTTGGGCTTATTACTACTAAATTCATTGCTTCTAGGCCTTTTTAAGAGACAAAGCAATGAAATATGTTCTTTTTAATTTATTTTAAGAGACAAAAAATGAATTCATACTGATATTTTCTATTCAAATACAAGATTATGGGATTTTTACTTAACTTCTTTGATTTTATACTCATGTCAGTAATCTTACTGTTATTAGTGATACTGATGTTTTAGTATCTCTTATTTTTGAATCAATGGCCAAGGTTCACCAGATCTTTAAGAAAATTTGAACAGTGAAAACAGAAACAATAAAAGGAATTAAAAATATATCAATGCAAAAAAAACTCCCTATAATTAATATCCTCAGAGACATAAGAGATAATATTGCCCCCATGGAATTATTACAAAGAAATCTTAACCTGCATTAAATGTGTTGCAAACTAAAGCTAATTAGTAATGATATTAATATCATAGAAACGAAACTGTTCAGCAAGGGAGAAGTGAGATACAAACACAAAACAAGTAAGTTAAGAAAAAACCCTGTAATCTTACATTTAAATTGTAAATATCAGTAAGAACTCAGCTTTTCTCATTTTCAAATGTATATATTTTCTCACTGTTTATTCTGAAAAGTCCACAAAACAATGACGATTCAGGAGCAAAGAATATCCCTCATGCCCAGATGGTGGTCTCTAAATACCATTTCCCAATGAAAAGGAACTAGGAATCCTTGGAAAAATACCACAAGGATGCAATAACCAAATCTAGGATATGAAAACTCTATAGAAACATTTGATCAAAATTCTCCTACAAACAAATGGCATGAAAAAAAAAAAGAGAGAGGAAATAATGTGTGTAGTGTGTGGATCTTGTTTGAATCCTATGGTGTAAGAAATATATGGTCTTTGTCCATGGTTATATAATATTAAAAAATTACTAATTTTGGGGGCTTCCCTGGTGGCGCAGTGGTTGAGAATCTGCCTGCCAATGCAGGGGACATAGGTTCGAGCCCTGGTCTGGGAGGATCCCACATGCCGCGGAGCAGCTGGGCCCGTGAGCCACAATTACTGAGCCTGCGCGTCTGGAGCCTGTGCTCCGCAACAAGAGAGGCCGCGATAGTGAGAGGCCCACACACTGCGATGAAGAGTGGTCCCCACTTGCCACAAGTAGAGAAAGCCCTCACACAGAAACGAAGACCCAACACAGCCATAAATAAATAAATAATTTTTTAAAAAAATTACTAATTTTATTACATATAATAGTAGTAGTATTGTGTGGAAAAAAGAGACCTTACTACTAGCAATATATTCTCAAGATTTTACAGTTGAAATGATGTATTTGGGATTTGCTCTAATACACCGTAGGGAAAAAAAGGTGGAGGAGACATAAGTGAAAGAAATTTGGCAAAATAAATATTGAAGCTGGATTGTGCGGATTCCACATACTTTCCTTTCTATTTCTTGTATGCTTGAAAATGACCATAATAAAAAAAAGATTAAAAAAAAAAAGACTTTATTTAGAAACACTGAAGAAGACCCAAATAAATGGAGAGATATTAGGATGCTTAAAAAGTAATAAACTAATTAAGTTAATTAAAGGAGCACAGGAAGCAAGAGAGAATCCAGCCCAAATCCCATGCCTCGGGGTCTAGCAAGCAGCAGGATGTGCCTGAAATTCCCCCAAAGCTTCAGTTTACGGCCTGGACTTGGCTCCAGATGTCCCTTGACCCTTGGGCCTCCCTGGCCTAGGGCAGCAGTTCCCCTTCCCAGCCTGCTGGTGGGAGGCCCTTCATATAGTGGGCTGCACGTGCAGCCTCATGATTTGCAGAGCCCTTTTGGACACGAGTGAATAGTTGGTTACATTCTCCACATTTTTATGCAGATGACATTGCACAGGGTGGAGACTAGAGACTGAGGCAGCTGATTAGGAAATCATGGAGGGCAGCTCTGGAAAACAATCTCCCTAAGGGACATCACAGGAAACCTGCACAAACTCACATCCCTTTTGGTTTGTTCCTCTGCCATGGTTGCAAGCTTCAGTCCTGCTGCAGTGTCCCTTTCTCCAGCTTCCATCTCCCCCACCAGCTGTTGTTTCCCCTCCCTCCCTCTGCTCCCACCCAAGGTACAGGAGGACTTCATTCCATTCAGAGAACTCCTGGTGTTTCCTGGCGGCTGGTGATGATTCATTTTTATTCCCTTGAATCTTCTCCTCGGCCAGAGCATTGTTTTCCATATCCTTCCCACCCCCCCAGGAAAGAACAAAAGGCAATATTTGGTCTTCTGGCTGGAGGCTATGCTAGATCATCACATCCCATATATGGCTTGGGCTGTGGGTCCCTCCAGCTCTTAGATTTCACAAAGCATTTTGAGATAAACTCTAACAAGAGGATACATTCACTTTCCGGTTGAAGTGATGTATTTATTATGTGATTCATCTGTCCCCTAAGATTTCCAGTTATAGTCATGAAATCTGGCCTCGACCCCTAAAGCAAACCCTTGTGTTTATAAGAAGTAACCCAAGTAACCCACACATTTTCAGAGCTGGAATCATGCTTCCATCCCATGAGATTGTAAACTCAGCAAGATAAAATTTTCTCTGTTGCAAATCAACCATGCTTGAAAAGTTGGTACAGAAATAAGTTATAAGTAAGACAGGTTTGAATAAGTTCTAATTCAAGCATTTCATTTTCTCTCTTCTACCCCAAACTGTGGCCAGATCAATGGGACTTTCAATTGTCTTTTATTTCACGTCGTGATCCCAAAAGGAGCCATACCCATTTTAGAAAGGTGAAGGATACAAAATTGACTCAAGCCATCCAGAATTAGATTTGCAGCAGAAGGGAAATAAGGTTCTTGGAATCAAAGAATGTTAGGGGTAGACAGATGTTAGCCAGCATCTACCCTCTCCTTTTACAGGTGAGAAAACTGAAGTCCAAAAAGAGTCATATTTTGCCTAAGGTCACAGAAGTAGTAAGTGAAAACGGGTTCAAAACCAGGTTTACTACAAAAGACCCCAAACCCACTCTCTCCCTCATGCCAGCTTCTGAAGGGTCCTCCTTACTGGGATCCACGGCCTCACTCGTCTCTTCTCCTTCCTTCTACAGCCACCTCCTCTACAGCACCCCTCCGCTCACATCTTTCCTGGCTCAGAACTGTTATTCTTGGCCGTCCCCAGTGACTTGCAGTTGTATCACATGGCACTCCTGTGCCCTTCCCAGACCACATGTAAAAGTAGCTCTTCCCCAAGCAAGCTCTGTGCTTGCCTGTATCTTTTCCAATGCAGTTTTCTCTGCCCAGAAGATTCTTCCTCTCTATCTTTACCAGGCAAAATCCTCCTCCCTTTCAGAGGATCAGTTCAGATGCTACTTCCTCCACAACTCCTTCATTAACTCTCCTAAATGAAACCTATTTCTCCCCTCTTTGTCTCCCTGCACTGTATACTGTGGACCTCCATTTTCATAGATATCCCATTCCACCTGATGTAATTCTGTAGTTAGTTATGAACATTCGGCTTCCTCCCACTAGTTTATAAATTCCTGTAAGTCAAGGACCAGATCTCATTTACAGCCCCAGCAGAGTTATTTGCTCAGAGTAAACATCAAAACATCTTTATTCAAATGAATATAACAAAACAGAAACAAACTCACAGATAAAGAGAACAAACTAGTGGTTACCAGTGGGGAAAGGAAAGGAGAAAGGGGCAAGATAGGGGTAGGGGATTAAGAGGTATGAAATACCATGTATAGCACAGGAAATATAGCCAATACTTTATAACAACTTTAAATGGAGTATAATCTATAAAAATATTGAATCACTATGTTGTACACCTGAAACTAATATTGTAAATTAACTCTAATTCAATAAAAATTTAAAATTTTTAAAAAATTAAATTGGATTGAAATCCATTATTTTTAGAAACCCAACGGCATTTAGACATGCAATTCTAAAGAGCAGAATTTAAGTATTTTATATATTTCTATTCTTGATGTTCTTAGGTATGCTGAAGGGCATTTTTATCTCCTATAATGTGTCTTGGATAAAAATAAGGAGGATTATTTTTCCTTTGCTATTTACTTAGATCATGCTCAGCAAAAAAGTCCAACTAAACATATATTTGTTGAATATGTAACAATTGCCAATCGTCCCTGTCTGCTATTAAAGAAAGTTACAATAGACTAATAGCTTAAGGAACTACTTTTGATTAGGAATCAGAAGACCTTGGGTCTACTTCAGCCTATATCAAATTTCTATCAATGTGACCTTGGACAAATCAGTTAATCTCTATTCATCTTTCCCATCGGTAAAAAGGGCTGCTTATAAAAGGTGGGTTCTTTCGTGGACATGGATGCCACACAACTAGCAACAAGGTTGTAGACCAATTTTGCAAACACAGAGTATGAGTTAAAGCACTGGTTCTCAAACTGTAGTCCCCAGACCATAGCATCTACTGGGAATTTGATAGAAATTCACGTTCTCGGGCCCCACCCTAAATGGACTGAGTCAGGAACACTGGTTCCTTGGTCTGGGGAACGTTGGGTTCTGGTGCTTCCTCTCCTCCAAGTGGAAGGTGGTGCTGGTCCTATAGGAGGCTGCGCTGGGGTAGTTCCTCCCTATCCTACCAGCTCACAGTCTAAGCAGTCTAGAATGATCTTGTGCATCATGTTTAAACAATTCTGCTTACCAAAGGCACCATGGGAAAATAACATTTATCCTAACTTTCTTCACAGAGGTAAAGCTCTGTCTGAGGCTCAGAGGACATGATTGTGAAAATACCTTGAAAATTGAGAGGGACCATACAAATGTAAATATTGTTAAAGTTGCCAAGTTTCTGGGGGAGTTGTATGAAGGACGAAAACAGAATAAATGGAAGAGACATGGATGACAGATTATATAAACTACTCAGCTTCTGAAGAAACCATCATTTTGATTGTATACATAGCTTTCCTCCCTTGATTTTTATCCTACTTGTCTGTTTATACTTGAAATACAGGCATACCAAATGGATAGAGTGAAGACACAGCAATGTAAAAGGGAGCCCAACACCCCATGACCAGTATCTGGCTACTTCACTTGCTTCTACAGAGATTAAAACCTCTAGCGCCCTCTTGAGGGTTCAACTGGAAGGAGCATGGCATTTGATTGTGGAGCAAATACTGTTTTCCCCCTATTTCCACAATTGCCTGTCACTTGAGGAAAGAATCTGAATTGGGGCTTCCCTGGCGGCGCAGTGGTTGAGAGTCTGCCTGCCAATGCAGGGGACACGGGTTCGAGCCCTGGTCTGGGAGGATCCCACATGCCGCGGAGCAACTAGGCCCGTGAGCCACAGCTACTGAGCCTGCGCGTCTGGAGCTTGTGCTCCGCAGCGGGAGATGGTGAGAGGCCCGCGCACCGCGATGAGGAGTGGCCCCCGCTTGCCGCAACTGGAGAAAGCCCTCGCACAGAAACAAAGACCCAACACAGACATAAATAAATAAATTAATTAATTAAATAAACCCAAAGTTAAAAAAAAAAAACAAAAAACCTGTCATCTTTAAAAAAAAAAATAGCTTTAAAAAAAAAAAAAAGAATCTGAATTGTTTGCAGGTAGTTCTGCTTCATCACCTAGCACAGACAAGAAACCCTCTTCAGTTTTGCCTAAGCAAGACAGATTGGGTCTTTTTCAAAGGCAGAATTGCTTGTCCTCTTGAATTTTGCCCCTTCCTCCTCTAACAAACCACCTGTGGGAATTACTTTCCAGAGGGAGCTGTATAATAGGGCAGCTAATGACCTTGAATCATAAAGCCAGAGTTTTAGTTAGGCCTCTGCTATTTACTATATGGCTGTGGGTAAATTCCATCTCTTGACCTCATTTTCCTCAGGGTATTTGAGTGGGCTGTCTGGTATTTGTTAACTACAAAACATTTACAATAGAAGGTGATATTATCGCACTGCTGTTAGCAAAGCATAGTAGCCAAGGAAAACTATCTTGGTCAAGATCTGTTGTTTTCTAAAGAAGATAGTTTGTAGACAGAGAAGGAAGCCATGTTTATCTGCAGAAATTAAATGACAAGGGAACAAACCAAGACACCCACTTCCTTGCATGTCTATCCAAAACACGGTAGAATTAGTTATTAGTGGTTATTGGAGTCTCGTATCTGCTTCTGCATTCAGTCTGTTGTGAGATACTGTTTTAGCTGAAGTATGTGAAGAAAATCCAGCCTCACACAGAGAAGGAGCTGGAAATGAGAGAGGTATTTCAGCAGCTTTTCAGATATGCTGGTGGCTATTGATTTTTGTACTACACCAAACTGCCAAAATGATCGTTTCTTAAAGAGTAGTAACAATATGGAATCTGAAACCATATCAATGACTTTTTTGTACTCTGTTACACTAAAATCCACTGATCAATCTTGTGGTTTGAATAAGTCTTTTACTCACGCATAGGGTAATGGTGGTTCACTGAGTTACACAGAACTTCAAAGTTTTCACACATTTCATTACACAATACCAAAATTCATTAACATCACCACCAAATTCATCAGAAAAGTGTTCAAATATAGAGAATTTGTGAGGTTAACTGTGGTAGATACAAGTTTTCCAGATTTCTAATTTTCACTTGAATGCTCAAATTTTATCTTTGGCACAAATACTGATAATTGATTTCCTTAAAGGGATAAGTTCATCTTATTTTTGAGAAAGGATCTGCCAGATACTGAAGTCTGAAAAACCATAATTTGTTTGCCAGATTTTTTTTTGAAGTAAAAATGGTGTTCCAAAGAAAAGGGACTCTCGTTCAGGTTACGCAAGTGCTTTCCTTCAAGGTGACCTTCCTAATTTGACATTCAGTAGAACTACTTAATGGGTATTCCCGTTTTGTCACACTGAATAGTAAAAGGACATGAATCCAAGGGTCAAAATTTAATAAAATTAAGAATTTTACTGCTTGATCAAGGACATTCTTAGGTGAAACTGGCAAGTTTTTTAAAAAAATTATTGCAAATGTGTGATGGTGAAGAATACATTTACTAATAGTTTGGTGCCACTATCTTGATTCTTGCTAGGATGCCAGCAGTTTTAACGACCATCGTTTTTGCACTGTTGGTTCTGACATCAACCCCGGGGAAAAGGCAAATAATGCCTTGGTATTTATCTGAAAACAGTTTACTTCATGGGCTGCCTGAAAGAGTCTCAATGACACTCAGGAAACTGGGAACCACACTCTGAGAATCAGTGAGGTAGACAACCTTCCTGCCTCAAAGACTGCACTGTAATTTCCTCTAAAACTTCTCTTGAGAGAGTTAGCCTGAAGTAGATATAGAGAGAAAGCTAGAGAAGAACCAGAGGCCTAATAGTATTGATACTTCAGTAGACCAAGAGGCTTCTGAGGAAAACTTATCCTCTTCTGCCCCCTCGTGGTACACCATCAATAATGCAACGGATTACACAAGGGAGGAGTATGGTTTCTTTGTTGATGTGTCAGTGGCATTATTTCACAGCCACACTCCCTACATTCACATTCAAGATCTAAGTGTGTTTGAAAGGGAATGTAAAAGAAAAAAAAAATCCCTTTTAAATTCGTATCAAAAAATACTTAGGAATAAACTTGACCAAGGAGGTGAAAGACTTACATGCTGAGAACTATAAAACATTAATAAAGGAAACTGAAGATGATTCAAAGAAATGGAAAGATATCCCATGCTCTTGGATTGGAAGAATTAATATTGTTAAAGTGGCCAAACTACTCAAAGCAATCTACAGATTTAATGTGATTCCCATCAAATTACCCATGACATTTTTCACAGAACTAGAACAAATAATCCCAAAATTTATATGGAACCATAAAAGACCCAGAATAGCCAAAGCCATCCTGAGGAAAAAGAACAAAGCAGGAGGCAGAACCCTCCCAGACTTTAGACAATATTACAAAGCTACAGTAATCAAAATAGCATGGTATTGGCACAAAAACAGACATATGCACCAATGGACATGAAAAGATGCTCAACATTGCTAATTATTAGAGAAATGCAAATCAAAACTACAATGACATACCACCTCACACCAGTCAGAATGGCCGTCATTAAAAAGTCTACAAATAACAAATGCTGGAGAGGGTGTGGAGAAAAGGGAAACCTCTTGCACTGTTGGTGGGAATGTAAATTGGTGCAGCCACTATGGAAAACAGTATGGAGGTTCCTCAAAAAACTAAAAATAGAGTTGCCATATGATCCAGCAATCCCACTCCTGGGCATATACCCAGACAAAACTATAATTCGAAAAGATACATGCACCCCTATGTTCATAGCAGCACTATTTAGAATAGCCAAGACGTGGAAACAACTTAAATGTCCATCGACAGATGAATGGATAAAGAAGATGTGGTACATATATACAATGGAATATTACTCTGCCATAAAAAAGAATGAAATAATGCCATTTGCAGCAACATGGATGGACCTAGAGATTATCATACTGAGTGAAGTAAGTCAGAAAGAGAAAGACAAATACCGTATGATGTCACATATGTGGACTCTAAAATATGACACAAATGAACTTATCTACAAAACAGAGACAGACTCACAGACATAGAGAACAGACTTGTGGTTGCCAAGGGGGAGGAGGGAGGGGAAGGAATGACTGGGAGTTTGGGGTTAGTAGATGCAAACTATTATATATAGGATGGATAAACAACACAGTCCTACTGTATAGCACAGGGAACTACATTCAATATTCTGTGATAAACCACAATGGAAAAGAATATGAAAAAGAATGTATATATGTATAACTGAATCACTTTGCTGTACAGTAGAAATTAATACAACATTGTAAATCAACTATACTTCAGTAAAATAAAATTTTTAAAAAACGTATCAAAAAAAGATCTAAATGTATTTAATCTTTTAGTGACTAAAACCCAGGAGAATAAATTGTTATCGTGATAAAGGCTGAGGGTAGGCTCTCTGGTGAAAATAACTGGTACCCACTTAATTCTCAGGGGTCCTCCTGCCACCCCTTTTCTCCCAGTGGCCCCAAGGCTTGGCTCCCTGTGTCAATGAAAACCTTTGCTACCCACCACTGAAGAACAATTATCCTAGAGTTCTTCTCTCTTCTATCCCCAAAGCAAGCTTAAAAAAAAAAAATTGAGTTCTAAGGGTCTTCATGTATAATAAGAATCGGGAGGTGGGCCAGGGATTACAAAGGCTGTCCTCTGTGCCTCATTCTGTTTCCATTGGGCTCTCATAGAGACGGACAAAATCCGTACACAGAGGTTCTAACACGGCCCTCTTCACACTTCGGGATAGAGTGGCAGATCTGGATACGTGAGAGAAACCCAAAGGCCAGGATTACCAGAGGCGTCCATGTATCACAAGAGCTGGTGCGCAAGTGGAGACCTGAGAGGAACTGACGGACAGGGGAGGGGACAGGACCCGGGGCTGGCAGCCCGGGCGGCAGAGAGAGAAGCGGAGCCCGAGTTTTTTATTCCCCCTCCCCTCTCCCTTCCCCTCTTGCCCAGCTCCCCCGTGGCCAGGTGAGAGCTACTGCCAACCAAGCCTCCTGGGCAGAGGCGAGCTGCAGCCTACGCAGCTTCGAGAAAGCGAAGAGAGAAAAGGGAAGAACAGCCCGGGGGTTGGGTGCGGGGCGATTCGCTCTTCGGTCTCCAGGAGGCCGTTTCTGCGAGGTTATCCACTGGCAAGGAACGTAGAAGGACGTGGAAACCCAGAACTCTCTGTGAGGCTGAGTCGAGGGAGGAGGGATTAAATAACGAGCTAGAAGAGAGAGACACCCGGAGTCTTTCGTCGCGAGCCTTGAATTCATCTCCGCCGGATTTTACGCCAACGTCTAAGGCAGAGGGTGGGGTCAGGGGCCACCCCAGCTCCTTGCTGCGCTCTTCCGTGCGGTCTCCAGGTGGTCCCGACGTGTCCTCCTACTGCCTCTCCTGGCTTCCAGCCCGCCTGGAAATGCTCTAGCAAACAACCTGCCCCTCCCTCAACCAGTCATCTCCTCGCTAGTCTCCAGGACCGGCCTCCACTGCTCCGCGGCCTCTCAAGAGTGCCCCCTGGTGGCGCTCGCCCTTCTCACCCATCAGATCCCATCTGAGAGGTTCCCGACCGCCTAAGGCTGGGCCACGCCTACGTCCCCCAGGCACCCTGCACTTTACTGGAGTTTTACGCGCGTCGCTCACTCTACCTTGCATACCCGCCTTGGTCTGTCTATGCCGAACCGTAAGCACTGTGTGGGCGAGGACTCTGTCTACATCCCTGTTGTATTCCGGGTTCCCAGCAGTGTCTGCAGAGAGCAGGCAAACCGTGAAACCTAGGCTCCAGCTTTGACCGTGAACTCTCAGATCACCTGAGGATACATTCTTCTGAAAAATTCTTCTCCTGCTTCAAGACGTAGCTCAACATTTCGCCCTCCTTAGAGTCTTCCTTCCCTGACGTACCATCCCTACTAATACTTGGCCCTTCCTCTGTGGCTGTAGCCCCATTATTGGTATTGATAGTAGCATATATCCAACTGGCTTGGAAGAGATTTAGATCACTGTATGTGTATCTTCCCCACTGGAGTTCAAGCTCCTTGAAGGCAAATGCCACTCCCAGCCCTATTCCTTCATAGTCTACCTTGCATAGAAGTCACTGTAAAATATGCATTAATTCCATGTTTCCCAGGAAAGAAAACCAAGTTTTTCTCTCAGAAACAAGAACACTGGTGTTACTGGCAGGAGCATGGGTTAGGCAGGTTGAACTTGAGTGATACAATATAAAGCACCGCTTCGGGTTGTAATTTTCAAAAAGGATTTGAGGGCTTCCCTGGTGGCGCAGTGGTTGAGAATCTGCCTGCCAATGCAGGGGACACGGGTTCGAGCCCTGGTCTGGGAAGATCCCACATGCCAAGGAGCAACTAGGCCCGTGAGCCACAACTACTGAGCCTGCGCGTCTGGAGCCTGTGCCCCGCAACAAGAGAGGCCGCGATACTGAGAGGCCCGCGCACCGCGATGAAGAGTGGCCCCCGCTTGCCACAACTAGAGAAAGCCCTCACACAGAAACGAAGACCAAACACAGCCAAAAATAAAAAAAAAAAAAAAAAAAAAGGATTTGACCCACGAAAGATGTTTAAAGTGGATTTTGCTAAATTAATCTATTTATTCACTGACCTTCATCATCATGTCAAAGATGCATTCAGATGGAAAACGTTGTTACCTCAAGCTGAAGAGGAGGCTTGGTGTACTAGAAAACTCACAGATTTTACAATCAGACAAACTTGAGTTTGAATCCCACCTCTGCTCCTTATTCCTTGAACAAATCACTTAACCTAATAACTGTTGTCAGGCTGGCAGAGAGATCAGGCATAGGTGGAATTACTGTTATTATTATTTTTTGTAAGCAGTGAACAGACAAAAAATGTTCTCTAAGTAATAAAACACAAAATTGGAGTATACCCAAAACTTAAGGATATATTCAAATAGCATTTATAACTAGTATACCTGGAGTACTCTTTCAATTACAAAGATGAAAACTGAATTCAAATAGGTTAAGCAAAAGGGAGAACTATTAAATCACAAGTCAGGGGCATCCGGGTGTGCGTCCAGTTTCAGGCACATCTGACCAGAGGTTCAAGTGACCTCCTCGGAGCTCTGACTGGCTCTCCACACCTTGGGCAGGCTTTCTCCATAGCATGGGTGAGAATACCGTCAGAAACCCAGCTGCTCATCTTATGAGCTGAGCAAATCCAGAAGGAAACAGAAATGAGTCTCTGTGGCCTGGGATGAGGAAGGACCAGGTCAGAACCCCACGGAATGGGGAAGGGCCATTTCCCCAAGCAAAGCTGGGTGGTTTTACCAGAGGAAGAGAGCAAATGCTGTCTAGGCAAAGCCAAGAGATGCACTCTACAACCAGTCTGAATTAACTGGGTTTCAGTTGTTCCCAACTACTTTATAAATATTGCCTCATTTAATCCTTCCACAGCACAATGACATATGTGGTGTTACTCCCATCTTACAGTCATATAAGGGGAATTGATAAAAGTAGTTCACCATCACTCATATTAACTACATATATATATTTTAAAAATTTTATTGGGGTACGATTGATTTACAATGTTGTGTTAGTTTCAGGTGTACAAATACACCTGAAAGTGAATCTGTCATGCAAATACATATACCTACTTTTTTTTGGATTCTTTTCCTACATAGGCCATTACAGAGTATTGAGTAGAGTTCCCTGTGCTATACAGTAGGTCCTTATTAGTTATCTATTTTATATATAGTAGTGTGTATGGGTTAATGCCAATCTTCCAATTTATCCCATAGTAACTATATATTAACTTATACTACCATAGCATCTGCCTTGCTCAAAAACTCGATTTGACATTATGATGAAAGTCAGTGAATAAAGCATGCCCAGAATGTTCTACCTTCTTATCTCCCAAGATCTTGGAGCTCACCAACTCCTTGATGCCTTTCCTAACAAATACACCATTCATTTGAATTATGGTTATAATGACAAACACGTATTGAATTTACTATGTGCAAGTGCTGTGCTAAACGCTTTACATAGATTATCTCCTTTCATCCTCCCCACTCTCCTATGAGGAAGTCACTATTATCTCCTGGGTTCAGATGAAGACAGAGAAGCACAGAAAAGTGAAGTCAATTGTCCAAGGGGGTGGGGTCAGGATTCTAACCAGGGCTTCCCATGCAAGAGCTCGCCCTCTCGACCACTACCACACCTGCATGTGACCCCAGGCACATTATACCATTTAGAACTTATTGCACGTACTTCTTTACACACTAGTCTCCAGCATCTAGCAGAGTCACTGAGCAAGGCAGCTGTGATGGTAGTATAAGTTAAGACAGACTTAATATAAGTGATGGTGAACTACTTTATCACTTCCCCTTTTATGACTGCAAAATGGCAATAATAAAGCCAGGTATCACATTGTATTGTGGAAGGAGTAAACAAGGCAATATTTGTAAAGTAGTTGGGATAGGGCCTGACACACAGCAAGTTATTGTTATTGTTAGTGGTAGTATCATCATCATCACCAAGCTAATCAGTTATGCTGAAGCCTGGGGATGGGAGACCTGGGTAAGAAGGGGTGTCTGTATAGAACAAGTCTCTCTTGGATCTATGACAAGAGAGACACCCAAACATCTGGTTTCCCTTTTTTGTTTTCCAAGAGAAGGTTCACCACAGACTGGGTGCTCCAGGAGATGCTGGATGGGTGTTCCAGAAGTGCCAAACCCAAGGGTTGGGGAATCAGGTCTTGCTTGAGGAAACAGGTGAGCAATATTTTTTTCTCCTATGCCTGGTCAGTGCAGTAAGCCATAGGTGAGATTTGAGGGGAAACTTCTACCAGCACAGCCCCTCGCACCTCTGTCTCCCTCACGCTGTTTGAAATTCCATCCATTAGTGGCTTATGTGAGTTAGTGAGGAGGACTTCTAGAGAAGCAGGAGTTAGTTACATCTTGGAGTGGCGTCATTAGACAATCTACGTAATACAAGGATCCTTAAGCTTTTTGTGACCTAGCAACTCTGACAGCCTGGTGAAATTTTCTTAGAATACTATTTTTAAATTCATTTTTAAAAACAGAGATTACAAAGGAAAGCAATGACACTAAAATATAGTTAAAAATAATTTTGTAAGTTTTTTTTGTTTGTTGGTTTTTTTATAATGTTATTTTAAATTTGCTCTCTCTATATTTTTTTAATTAATTAATTAATTAATTTATGGCTGTGTTGGGTCTTTGTTTCTGTGCAAGGGCTTTCTCTAGTTGCGGCAAGTGGGGGCCACTCTTCATTGCAGTGCGCGGGCCTCTCATTATCGTGGCCTCTCTTGTTGCGGAGCACAGGCTCCAGACGCGCAGGCTCAGTAATTGTGGCTCACGGGCCTAGTTGCTCCGCGGCATGTGGGATCTTCCCAGACCAGGGCTCGAGCCTGTGTCCCCTGCATTGGCAGGCAGATTCTCAACCACTGCGCCACCAGGGAAGCCCCTTACTTTGTAAGTTTTGATACAATATATGTGCTTCTTTATTAGCTCATAGCTACCATCATTTCAAATTAGTGATAAGAGCTTATGATCTTTCAAGATGTCTGCAATAACTGTAATGTGCTATGAAAATGTCTGTGCTTGGGCTTCCTTGGTGGCGCAGTGGTTGAGAATCTGCCTGCTAATGCAGGGGACACGGGTTCGAGCCCTGGTCTGGGAAGATCCCACATGCCACGGAGCAGCTGGGCCCGTGAGCCACAACTACTGAGCCTGCGCATCTGGAGCCTGTGCCCCGCAACAGGAGGGGCCGCGATAGTGAAAGGCCTGCGCACCGCGATGAAGAGCGGTCTCCGCACCGCGATGAAGAGTGGCCCCCACTTGCCGTAACCAGAGAAAGCCCTCGCATGAACCGAAGACCCAACACAGCCAAAAATAAATAAATAAATAAATAAAGTAGCTATAAAATTTAAAAAAAAAAATGTCTGTGCTTTCTAGGGTAAAGAATCACAGGTCCTGCTATTACAACTGGAGTGTGTTGCCTATGCTCGTAATGGAAGGAAATGCTTGATTTCAGTTTGAGGTTAATGAAAAGAAGTAAATATTTTCTTATCCAAGTTCAAAGAACTCTTAAAATTTTCTCTCCAAAGAGTCCAGCTCCCTAGGTTAAAAACAAACAAACAAAAAGATGCTTGCTTTAAGATCTGAAATTAAGAATTTACCTCAGAGCCTGGTGTTAAGAATATGGGAACTTGGATGGAAAGGGATAGAGAAAGGGAGAACCCTCAGGCAGTGGTTCTTACATTTTAGAAAGTCAAAGAAACCTGGAAAGCTTATTGATGATGCAGGTTCTCCCTCCAGAGACTGATTCAGCAGGCCTGAGGGTGGCATCTGGGATTCCTCCCAGGGCCCCTTAGCTAGGAAATGGTTCCACTAGCATCAAACCCAGGTTTATCTGACCCCAGAGCATGGGATTCTAATTAATACGCTCCCCTACTGGAACAAGACAAGGATGCCCACTCTTGCCACTTCTATTCAACATAGTATTGGAAGTTCTAGCCACAGCAATCAGACAAGAAAAAGAAGTAAAAGGAATACAAATTGGAATGGAAGAAGTAAAACTGTCACTGTTTGCAGATGACATGATACTAGACATAGAAAATCCTAAAGATGCCACCAAAAAACTACTAGAGCTCATCAGTGAATTCATTAAAGTTGCAGGATACAAAATTAATATACAGAAATCTGTTGCATTTCTATACACTAACAATGAACTATAAGGAAGAGAAATTAAGGAAATAATCACATTTACAATTGCATCAAAAAGAATAAAATACTTAGGAATAAACCTATCTAAGGACATAAATGACCTGTACTCTATAAGGAAAACTATAAGACACTGATGAAAGAAATTGAAGACAACATAAACAGATGGAAAGTTATATCATGTTCATGGATTGGAAGAATTAATATTGTTAAAATGACCATACTACCAGAGGAAATCTACAGATTCAATGCAATCCCTATCAAAATACCAAATGGCATTTTTCACAGAACAAGAGCAAATAATTCTAAAATGTATATAGAAACACCAAAGACCTGAATAGCCAAAACAAACTTGAGAAAGAAGAACAGAGCTGGAGGAATCATTCTCCCTGACTTCAGACTATATTGCAAAGCTGCAGTCATCAAAACAATATGGAACTGGCACAAAAAATGACACTTAGGTCAATGGAAGAGAATAGAAAGCCTAGAAACAAACCCATGCACTTATGGTCAATTAATATACGACAAGGGAGGCAAGAACATACAATGGAGAAAAGACAGTTTCTTCAATAACTGGTGCTGGGAAAACTGGACAGCTATGTGTAAAAAATGAAATTAGAAATTTGCTAACACCATATATAAAAATAAACTCAAAATGGATTAAGGACCTAAATGTAAGAAAAGAAATCATAAAACTCCTAAGGGAAAACAGGTGGAACATTCTTTGACATAAATTAGAGCAAAACCGTTTTGGATCTGTCTCCTAAAGCAAAGGAAACAAAAGCAGAAATAAACAAATGGGACCTAATTAAGCTTAAAAGCTTTTGTTTTGTTTTGTTTTTTAATTTATTTATTTTTATTTATTTATGGCTGTGTTGGGTCTTCGTTTCTGTGTGAGGGCTTTCTCTACTTGTGGCAAGCGGGGGCCACTCTTCATCGCGGTGCGCGGGCCTCTCACTATCGTGGCCTCTCTTGTTGCGGAGCACAGGCTCCAGACGCGCAGACTCAGTAATTGTGGCTCACGGGCCCAGTTGCTCCGCGGCATGTGGGATCTTCCCAGACCAGGGCTCGAACCCGTGTCCCCTGCATTGGCAGGCAGATTCTGAACCACTGCGCCACCAGGGAAGCCCTAAACTTAAAAGCTTTTGCACAGCAAAGGAAATTATTGACAAAATGAAAAGACAACCTACTGAATGGGAGAAAATATTTGCAAATGACATGATCAACACAAGGTTAATATCAAAACTATATAAACAGCTCATACAATTCAACATCAAAAAAACAAACAACCCAATTTAAAAATGGGCAGAAGACCTGAATAGACATTTTTCCAAAGAAGATACACAGATGGCCAACAGGCACATGAAAAGATGCTCAACACTGTTAATCATCAGAGAAGTGCAAATCAAAACTACAATGAGATATCACCTCACACCTGTCAGAATGGCTATCATCAAAAAGACCACAAACAACAAGTGTTGGCAAAGATGTAGAGAAAAGGGAACCCTGATACACAGTTGGTGGGAATGTAAATTGGTGTAGCCACTGTGGAAACAGTATGGAGGTTTCTCAAAAAACTAACCCAGCAATTCCTCCCCTGGTTATATATCTGAAAAAAATGAAAACACTAATTTGAAAAGATACATGCATCCCAATTTTCATAGCAGCGTTATTTATAATAGCAAAGATATGAAAACAACTTATTATTTACAATAGCAAAGATATGATATCACTTATATGTGGAATCTAAAAAATAAAATAAACTAGTGAATATAACAAAAAAGAAACAGACTCACAGATATAGAGAACAAACAAGTGGTTACCAGTGGGGAGAGGGAAGGGCAGAGGGGCAAGACAGAGGTAGAGGATTAAGAGGTACAAACTACTATGTATAAAATAAATAAGCTACAAGGATATATTATACAGCACAGGGAATATAGCCAATATTTTATAATAACTATAAATCAAGTATAACCTTAAAAATTTTTTTTATTTTTAAAAATTTTTATTGGAGTATAGTTGAACCTTTAAAAGTTGTGAATCATTATGTTGTACACCTGAAACTTATATAATATTATAAATCAACTATACTTCAATAAAAAAAATACACACACACACACACACACACACACACACACACATTCCCCTACTAACCAGAGACAGGATCAGGGCCAGGATATTACCAAGGAAACCAGTGTTCCAGGACATTGAGAAAATTGTGCAAGACACGGCTAATGTGAAAGCCAGGCTTTGCATCCAGGACTCCTGATTCCTAAGCCCAGTGCTGTACCGCCAGAGGGTCATAAAAGGGAGCCCAAAATCGACTGACAGTTTTACAGCCTATTCTACGGCTGACCTGGCCCTGTCTCCTACCACTACCTCCCCCACAGGTCACAGTTGTCCTTCTATCATCAGGCAAGTAGCCCAGCTATTCCTGACCCCATTTGCCCTGCCTCAGTGAAAAACAGGCCTGAGTCTTCACCCAGAAGACTACAGTTCTGCCTGTACCCATTGCTGGCCTCTATCAGAATGGATAGCAAAAGACAGAGCCTTTTGCTGGCAGAGCCTTTTAGTTTCCATCTGCTAAAATAAAAGCTCAAATCTCAGCAGAGTGTTTTCATAGGGAACATTCCCATGCCTTGCTGGGCACATTTTGAGACGCTATTACTAGTCTGTGATGGAAACTAAAGCACATTCTTCATGGGATTCCCAAGGCAGGGAATTCAGTGGCTACTGCCAGTGGGGAGTTCAATGGGTCCCATCAGTCATCTCCTGTCTCATTTCATTTCTAAGACCTTACGAGAGCTGACAGACCAACCCTGAGGTCTCCCCTCACCCCTTCTGCTTCATACCCTGGGCATTCAATCGCTGACTGTTCCTTACATGATTTATCTGAGTTGTTAATCTTTTAGCAATGTCATTCCAAGTTTTTATTTATTTATCCCCTTGTGGAAATGAAAGGGAGTGTCAATCCCTGCTAAAGGGCAGATAAGCCTGAAATAATAACTAGGGCCGCTGAAAATTCCCCACTTTCTCCGAGGTCCTCTGCGGTCTAGGAAATGAGCCTTTTAAACCTCTGGGTCTTGAAAGTATATGGCCAGAAGGAAGGGAGGGAGAACTGGGCAGCGTTTCCAGGACCCAGGATGAAGTACCCAGCTGTCCTGCTCGTACCTTGGTCCTTGTGTTAAGCCTTAGATGTGGGTATTGCTGGAGGATTTCTACTTAAAAGAATGCATTCTTTGTCCCACCTTTTCTAATTAGACCAGCAGAGACTTTCTCTTTTAATCTTAAAGGTATTTCTCCAAGCCACTTCCTTGAAGGGACAAGCTTTCCCAGTTCTTCATTCATATAAGTTTCAAACATCATATAGGGGACTAGTATTGGTGAACACCAAGATTACCTGTTAACCCTTTTCAGAGTTCTCTCTACTTCCTTAACATCAGGTTCATAAAGTAGTGAATTCCTGCTTCCTCCGTCTCCTCACAACCCCCTCACTTCTTTCCTCACAATCCACCTCTACTTCCATCACAACAAACTGCTTCCCTGAAGAACAATCTTTTCCAATCTTCCACAGTCGTCGCCTCTGATATCTGCAGCATTTGGCATGTTTGACTCTCTATTTCTTGAGGCTCCTAGGTTCCCACACTCGGCTCTGTCCTGGTTCCAATCCTTCCTTACATCTGCTACATCCCCTCTGCAGGCCTCTCCTCCCTCTCCTGCCCACCTGCCAGAATGTCCCATTTCAGTCCTGGCTTCTTTGCTTTCTTGATCTCTGTGTCTCTGAAGCCATAGCTCTGTTCAGGGGACACGTGGCAGGGAACCACAGTGATAAAGAGGAAGCTCCAAGGCCAAGCTCGTAGGCCCGAGGGAGGTGGCCTCCCTTCCAGAATCACCCTCCTTGCCCAGGAGTTATGTCTGGCCCTGGGGAAATGACAGTGGCCCGGACTGGTCAGGAAAGACTATGGCTCGTGGGACAGTCCCCAGACAAGTTATCAGGCTCCTGGTGGCACCTCTGTTATTTTCACAGCAGGAATCTGCCTGGCAACCCTTAAACCAGTGGCCCTTCAGGGTCCTTCTGGATTTGCTGCCCTTCCCACCCAGAACCGTGCTACCTTGCAGCCTTTAGATATGTCTCCGTCCTCCCTGACTCTCCTCCCACCCATTCATTTTATGGAGTGGAAAGAATAATGAAATAGAGGCCAGAAATCTGAGGTCTAGCTCTGGATCTACCACCAATTAACTGTCTCCATAGGCCTCAGTTTCTCAGCAGTGATATGAGAGGTGGGCCTATGTCATCTCTAAGATCCCTTTAACTCGTGGTCAGGAGGCCTCATCACCTTACCCACTTTGGGAATCAGGAGCTATTAGGGCAGAGCTCTGGCAGATGTTGGCTAAAGGACGATGGAATTTTGTGGTTGAAGGTCTCCCAATGGAGGAGACTGTAAAGCTGGAAGAGCACTTTTATTGGAGGGCATAAAAGCTCTATAAGCGCTTAGAAAACAAGAGAGTCTACAGTTAACCAAAAGAGCTGTGGGACCCAAAGAAAAGCTTACCCTCGGCTTTGCCAACAGTGGTGCAGTGGCGGAAGCAGTGGGAACAGCTGAGCAAACATAATGACAATCACTTCCAAAGTTTGTACGATAATCATTTATAAGAAGGAAACAGCTCACACCCCTTGGGTCTCTGTGGGTAGAATCTAAGCCTAAGAATTTGATCCTGGATTATATTAAAAAGAACAACTGTAGTTTCAAAGCTTCTGCCAGTTCTTTGTATTTTTTTCATGATAAAGTCATAGAGCAAATAATTCCGTATTTAGCTGACCCCAAAATGAATTATTATGCTTGCAAAGTCAGGACACCACCGCATTTGGAATGGTGGGAGAGAACTACGATGTTTTACATGCATTTGGAAGTAGTTCTTAAAATAACTGGGTAGAAAGACGGAGGGAGCAATTCAAACGACATGCAGAAGAGAGTAGATTGCGTCAAAGAGATACTTTCTGGAGCTGGGAAGGTAAATCAGTAAAAAATGTCTTGCAATACTAATGTCTGATGTTCAATTGTTTCCTTCCTTGAGCTGCAATTAACCTGCATTACCTCATTATTTTTGAAAATGGTTATAACAGGCAACAATCTATGGTGATTGGAACTTTGCGGATGTGAAGAAAGAAGGGTGGTTCCCAATGTGGAATAGGGCACTGCAAGAAAAGGCAGCTGTTGGAGAAGGGATGTTTATGAATAAGAAATAGTTGAGACTTAGGAATTAAAAGGAGGGTGAGGTTGAAGATACAGAAGAGATAGGAAAACTGATAGAAAAGTTTCCTGAGGAGATGCAGACATTAGAACCTGTGGCGTTAAAGGAAGTATTCACCTCAGCAATTGGCACTACCAATCTGAATCCATCCCCATTTCCAGGCTGCCACACAGGGCACCCTATCTGGGCATTCCATTTTTCAGACTTTTCCGTTACTATCTGCTCCTCCCCACTCCTTAGTTAAAACGCCTGTCTCGTGTCCCAGTCTCCCAAAGACTTTATTTGCTATACTCCACATGCTGTCAAGCAGCTAAAAGTAAAGTATCCTGGTACATGCTGTGCAATGTGGTAGCTACTGGCTGCAGGTGGCTCTTGAGCACTTGAAGTGTAGCTAGCCTGAATTGAGGTGTGTCTTAAGTGTAAAATGCACACCAAATTGTGAAATTTTGTAAGCAAAAAAAGTGTACACTATCACATTATGAATATATTGACTAATGCTGAAATGATCATGCCGGGGGTATGTTGGTTTAAATAAAGTATATTATTGAAATTAATTTCACCCATTTATTTTTATCTTTTTAAATGGAGCTACTAGAACATTTAAATTATGTGTGTTGCTCACTTTATATTTCTACTGGAAAGCGGTAATCTAGACGAATGGATAGTGGACTGGACAGACTAGCTACAGTGTCTACCAGACCACAGCCCCTTCCACGGGCAAGTGCAGAGGGGATTCTAGAGCCTGTAACCCCACACCCTCCGCCCTGACCACTTCCTCTAACAGCTTCCGGAGGAAGAGCACATGACAGGTGATATTTTTGACTTTTTGCAAACAAAAAATATCTTTGTTTTGCCCTCATGTTTGATTAATGTTAGATAGTTAAATATCCTTTTGCACTCAGAATTTTGAAAGCATTACTGCATTGTCATTTACGTGTCAACACTGGTATTTTGAAGGCCGCTACTATTTTGATTCCCAACTCTTGGTGTGTGATGTGTTGTTTTTTGTGGATGTCTTCCACATCTGTTTGAGGCTCTTCTCTTTATCAGTATCATGGTATTGGAGTTTGGTGCAGGCATTTTGTGTGTGTTTGTGTGTGTGTGTTGGACATTTTACAGGCCATCTCAACCTGGAAACTTATGTCCTTCATTCTCGTATTCTTTGCTGGATAATTTCCTCCCCTTCATCTTCTCTGTCCTTTTTTTCCTTTGGATGTTGAAATTCCTTGATTGAACTTCTATTTTTGCATTTTTGTTTCCTATTGTCCGTTTCTTTAACAGTTTATTTTCTATTCTGAAAAAAATTCCTCAGCTTTATCTTCCAACCAATCTATTGAATGTTTAATATTCAGCATATTCCCATTCTCTAATTGTTCCTTCTTATAGCAGCTATTTCTTATTTCATGGACACAATATCTTCTTTTATCTTTCTGAAGGTATGAATTATAGATTGGTGGGTTTTTCTAAGTTTTCTTCTGTTCTCAGCATCACTGCATACAAATGTATACAGCAAAATAGAAACAGGCTCACAGACACAGAAAATAAAGTAGAGGTTACCAGTGGAGAGAGGGAAGGAGAGAAGGGCAAGATAAGGATAGAATTTTCAAGATTGCCTTAAGAAGGCAACACTTTATATTGTAATTTTGAGCCTATAGAGGCCAAAAATGTTAACAGAAACCTGTCAAAATGATTGCTATGTACTGACAACATTTTCAATAGTTGAACACAAAAGATTTTTTTTTGACTTGCCTAAGCTATGAATGCTAGGTACAAAGTTTCTTCTAGAAAAACTATCAGTTTAGTGAATTTTGGTTCTGCTAGGCTGGAAATGTTACATGCAAAGGTAGTGTGAAGACTTGCATTTGTTTAAATAGCTCCTTTAACAGTGAACAGTTTCTATTTCCACCTTAAATCAACAAGATGAATGAGTACATAGCGTTTGGAGAACATGGCAACCATTTGTCATGCTGGGAAGCTGTCCAAAACCTGTGTAAACGCTTCCTATATAGGGGGAAATTTCCATCTTTTAAATCCTGGGAGACTAAAATACATGAATGTGACCCAGTTTCCTCCAGTCAGATGCAAG
Organism: Balaenoptera acutorostrata; assembly: GCF_949987535.1. Lineage (NCBI taxonomy): Eukaryota > Metazoa > Chordata > Mammalia > Artiodactyla > Balaenopteridae > Balaenoptera > Balaenoptera acutorostrata. The sequence goes on from NC_080066.1 coordinate 132,627,854, forward strand.
ATTTTTGATGCAGCAGAGAACAACAGGAAGAGCCACTCTGCCTCTGATGAGAGGTGGGGACTGGGAGGGGGAGAAAACTCTAGGGTGCTTTAAAGTTCTATTACTTGACCAGGGTGGTGGTTATATGGAAGCTTGCTATGTAATAATTCTTTTATGTTTTGTGCATTTTTTGCATGTGTCATTCTTTATTTTTATTTTTTTTATATATATGTTTACCTACTTTTCTTTTTTTTAAATTAATTAATTAATTAATTAATTAATTAATTTTTGACTGTGTTGGGTCTTCGTTTCTGTGCGAGGGCTTTCTCTAGTTGCGGCGAGTGGGGGCCACTCTTCATCGGTGGTGCACGGGCCTCTCACTATCGTGGCCTCTCTTGTTGCGGAGCACAGGCTCCAGACGCGCAGGCTCAGTAGTTGTGGCGCACGGGCCTAGTTGCTCCGCGGCATGTGGGATCTTACCAGACCAGGGCTCGAACCCGTGTTCCCTGCATTGGCAGGCAGATTCTCAACCACTGCGCCACCAGGGAAGCCCCATTCTTTATTTTTTTAATAAAGGTTTTAAAAACTCAATTGTGGCAAATATAGGGGAGAGACATGGAACTTCCAGAACGAGGCAGACAGAGGTCCTGGTATCCTGGTAGTCCTCCCGAGCCCTGCATCAGCAGTGTGAGTTGTAGGCCTCATGTTCAGTGCACTCCAGGGGAGCAATTCCTCAGGCAATTTGGGCATAGTTCTTGACATATAGCCTCCAAGACTGTTTCTCTGACTCTCCTAGTGTTCTGTGATCTACCAAATATCCTTTAATAAATACTCTTCCTGCTCTAACTAGCTAGAGAAAGTTCTTGCTTGTTGACTGATACAAGGAAATTCAGGTTCTTTTCAGGTCAGATCTTGACTTGACACTAAAAACACAGTCCTCAGGGCCACCAGAATGCTAGCTTGGTGGTCCCTCCAGACACTAGGGGTTCCTCTGTTTTACAATCAGAGCATACAGGGTTGAAACCACACATAGCATGCTCTGCTGCTTTTGAAACCATGGGTAATTATTAGTTAAATCCATTTCACCTGTAATCTGCCTTCACTAATCAAGGTCGTTTTAATTGTTGCTACTAAAGACTTGCAGGTCCTCCAAGCAGCGCCTGGCCTAAACAATACAATGTTTGTCTGAGTTCTTTTCCAAGAACTTGGAGTCAGCTGTGTCTAGCTCGAGTTGAGCGGCTAGGACTGGATAAGACCACCAACCCTCCAACTGGGCATGCACGAGTGTCCACTCAGTGACCTTTTGACAGCAGAGGGCTGAAAACTCCACCCTCACATCATGCTAAGCACCTCCATTTTTGAACATGCAGAGGCCTGTAGCTTAGCTACACCTGTGCAGAATGATGATTACTGCACCTTTTCCCTATTACCTTTCCCCACGCCCCCTCGCCTCAGACTGCCGTGCTTCTTTATTCTTTATCCCATAAATACCCCGAGCTCCTTGCCTCCAGGGAAGCAGATTTGAGACTTGTTCTCCCATCTCCTGCCTTGGCTGCCTTGTGAATAAACTCTCTCTTTGCTGCAAACCTTGGTGTCTCAGCATTTTGGCTTACAAAACTAACCTGGTTCACTAATACTTTCAATTGACTATTATTACCTGCTCTGAAAATCATCAATTTTTCTACATCAGTCTCCACTATTTTTCCTTTCCTTGCTGCTCCCTAGAAAATACATGTAGACACACATACACACCACCACCAGTGCAACCCAGGATACCCAGGAATGTGTAAAAGTCATGACATACTCATGTGACACTAGAAAGTAAGCTTCATGGGCAGAGATGTTTGTCTATTTTGTTCAGTGCTCCATCGCAGCATTTAGAATGGTGCCCAGCACATATTAAGTACCCAATAAATATCTGTAAAATGAGGGAATACCCTGCCCTAAAATGCATTCATCTGCTAGTTCATCCAACAAAGAACAGATGCTTATGGAGAGTGACAGGCTCGTGAAGGCACTGGTCTGGGTGTCGGACATGCCATGGTGATTAAGGCACAACTCTGCCCATGAACAGTTCAGAATGAGCTGCTTATTCCAGAAACATTGCTACCAGCCCTCAGAATATATTTTGTCCCCTCTATAAGCCCACTTGGAGCTTCTCTTTAAAGAAGATGTGGGACAGCGCAGATAGGAGGTTTTTTAAATCAAGAAGCAATATCTTCCCTCCGTGATCTCAGCTCCAGGCCACGCAGGAAGGAGCAACAATGCAGAAAGGCAGATTAAATATCCAGGTGTGCTGAATATTGGTCCATGCTACTGCCCTGACTTTGGTCCCAGTCTTTGGTCCATGCTAGTGCCCTGGCTCAATGGTTATGAACCAACTTTGACCCTGAATAAGGCAATATCAGGGTGGCGACTCATAATCAGATCTTATCACTCTCCCCAGGGGCTTTTCCTCGGACTTGGAATTAAGCCACTATCCGATCTGGCCCCTATGTGATCCTTACCCTAGATGATCTGGCCTTGCTTGCCTCCCACCACCCTGCAGTTGCCTCCCTCACCAACCCCACTGGCCTCCAGCACAAACTTGTCCCACCCTTGGTCTTTCCTCAATCATTCCCTCTTCTAGGAATGTTCTCTCCACTGACGTTGCACTTACTGGTTCTTTTTTTAATCACTGAAACTCAAATGTCACCTTCTTGGCCACCCAAACAAAGGTAGTCCTCCCACCATTTCTTTCACATTACCTCACTCACTGTGTGGTAATTTGGGATGCTTCCGTATCTGGCCTTTTTCTTGTGTTTAACATTCTTCCTCTATCCTTCTTCCCCCTTCTTCTCTCCCTCCCTATTCCCTTCTTTCCTTCCTTCTCTTTCTCTTTTTAGGTCCACCTTCTCCTCTAGATTCTTAGTTCCATGAAAGCAGGAGCTTGTGGATCCAATTCACCCGTGTGTCCCCAGTTTCTGAAACAACGCTTCACATACAACAAACATGCAATACACATTTGCTTAAAGGATACATTCATCTGCATCTTTAAAAGCTGAGGCTGACATCACTCCCTGCCAGGGTAAACTATTACCTGCCACTTGTTAAGCAATTTTGGCAGAATTTTCACAATTGCAGAGAAACCATGCTTAATAACAGCTTCCTGGGAAAAATGTGTGTTGGTATTATGGTTTGGGTCATCACTGGTGGAAAGGTTGTGAAAAGAAGTGGCCCAAACAAGAAGTGGCACGAAAAGATAACAGCTAAAATTCAAGATGATCAAGAAGTAAGTCAGCATTACATTGTTCAGAGCATCAAATGTATCCCTTGTTAATGTGAAAATTTAAGAAGTTCAATGTCCTTCATACACAGCTCAGGGAACAATCATCCAACAAATGTGCTCCCCTTTCTAATTGTTCTCCCACGCTCTACTGCACTTAACCCTCATAGCAGCCCTATGAGAAGAGCCTATTCTTTTTTCTTTTTAAAGTCTTAATCATGGCAACTTTAATTTATTTATTTATTTTTGGCTGTGTTGGGTCTTCGTTGCTGTGCACAGGCTTTCTCTAGTTGTGGCAAGTGGGGGCTACTCTTCATTGCAGTGCGTGGGCTTCTCATTGCGGTGGCTTCTCTTCTTGCAGAGCACGGGCTCTAGGCACATGGGCTTCAGTAGTTGTGGCACGTGGGCTTCAGTAGTTGTGGTACTTGGACTCAGTAGTTGTGGCTCACGGGATCTAGAGCGCAGGCTCAGTAGTTGTGGCGCGCAGGCTTAGTTGCTCTGTGGCATGTGGGATCTTCCCAGACCAGGGCTCGACCCATGTCCCCTGCATTGGCAGGTGGATTCTTAACCACTGCACCACCAGGGAAGTCCCTAGAAGGACCTATTCTTTATCCCCATTTTTCAGATGAAGAAACAGCTTAATGAAATCAGCAATTTGCTCAAAGATGCAGAGCCAAGTCTGCCTTCAGAGCAATTAGGAATTGTTACTGAGCTCAGAAATGAGCAACAATAATAATGCATGTGGGTTAAGAGGAGTCCTTGGGGACATTTTAAAAATTGCTTATGTGTGTGTGTGTGTGTGTGTGTGTGTGTTTCACAGCACAACTCTAGGAAAACATTCCAAGCCACACCAAGGTCAGAAGATATGACTCTGTTCCTAGCTCTACAGCGGACCAGCTGTGACAGTGACTGAGTCACTGAAGATTGAAAGACTACAGACACTAGGAAAGAGTCTATTTGGCTCAAGATACTTTCCAGCAAAATGATGAATATAACAGCTCTTGGTGCATTCCTGGTTGATTTTAAAACATCAGCCTAATCAAACCAACAATAGCTAAGCGAGAGGGAAAAAGAGTCTGAGATACTTACAGATGATGTAAGAAACATTTAATGACTATGTGGCAGAAAAATAGCTCATATCAGGAAATTTTTAAGACACTGTTTGGAATACATGGTCCATTTCCATGTATGAGAGGTATGGATTCACTGTGACCTGAAAAAGCACAGGCACATTTTTAAAGCCATGTACCCAATTTTGTATATTTTCTATATTTTATCTTAAAGAAAGTCCCCACAAAATCCAATCAGTCTGTGCATGCCCCACATGGGAAGAAGAGCTAAAAGTGCAATAGCCCTGAGAAAGCTAACAAAATTAGCCCTGCTGAGCGACTGTGCCTTTACGTTCCAAATCTACTTAATTGTCTTCAGTCATGTTTAGAGTTAGGCTGGGTTGATGGGTTGGTTGGTGTGTTTATTAATTAAGCATAACACAAAAATGTGTTTTTAGAGGCTAATTTAGGAGATCATCAAAATGGATTTCAATAGGACAAAAGTGATACTGTACTTTCATTTTAGCTATTAAAGCAATGAATTTGAATATGCTGTCAATCTCAGTTCATCCCCCAGGATTTTGTGATTTGAATTGTATCTCACATAAAATAAATTCCATTCCTTTTTTTATTCTGTGACTTGGCAATAAATAATAGAGAAGACTTAAAAGAAACACTATTGCATTATTAAAGTTATTCTAACCGAGGCCATTTTGCAAAGAATTTTTTAAATGTTAAGTAATGTTCACACCTAGTTATAAAGGCAATGGATACAGAGCATTCGCATTCTAATTGTTCCCAGAATGACGTGTACAACACTGAGCAGGACACACAAAAAATGACAAGAGAATATTCGCCTTGCCAGTCAGATTAGTAAAAATAGCACGTCCAAAGGGTCATCACATCCATCAAAATAATTAATTAATAACATTAAAGTTTATATTTCCTGAAAGCTTCTGCTGAAGTCAGAGAGTCATCAGAGCTTTATTCCCAGAACACTGGAACAGGGAACTTTGTTTTCCTTCTGGCCAGGCTAAATTGGGGAGTTCTCAGGATCTTAGATTCATGGGTTGCTTTTGTGGGAGCTTAAGAAAGAGAAAAAAGAAAACATACCCTGTGCTCCCAGTACTTTTTCAATTTTTCTATTTCTTCTTAAAACCTGAGTGCTGTGTGCATGTGTGTGTGTGTGTGTGTGTGTGCACACGTGCGTGTGGTGGTTGTGGGGTGGGTGGGATGTTCTATTTGAAGCACAATTTTAATCCCAGATCTCGGTAAGAACTGCCTCATCTCCACCTAATCAAGATCTACATCACACTGCTTCCCTCCCTCCACTTCGCCACTCTGCAACAAACCCTCCCCCATGCACACCTCACACTGTCTGTGGTTTATCTCTTCTGACCAAAAATGGATCCTAATGGGGGAGGAGGATGAAGAGAGAAAGATATATAAGAAATGCTACCACCATGACCATAACCACCAACCAACAGTTGATGCTCCTCATGGCCCACCCCCGATCCTGGGGAGAAAGGCACCCCCAGAGGTAGAGTTGGAGAACATTATCCCTTATTATTATAGATGCAAAAGCCCTTAAAAATATTAGCAAACAGAATTTAGCAACATATAAAAATAATCTACACCATGACCAAGTTGGGTTTCTTCCAGGGAAGCAAGCTAGTTCGACGTATGAAAAGCAATCAATTAACCATATTAAGAGGTTAAAGAAGAAGGAAAAAAATCACATGATGTTATCAGTTGATGCAGAAAAATTATTTGACAAATTCAAAAATCATTTGCTCATTCATGATGTTAAGAAAAAACTCTTAGAAAAAATAGGAGTAGAGAACTTCCTCAACTTGATAAAGAGCATCTATAAAAAATCTACAGCTAACATCATACTTAATAGCGAAAGACTGAGTGCTTTTTCCCTAAAATCAGGAACTAGGCCAGAATGCTCACTGTCATCACTCTTATTCAACATGATGCTAAATTTCTACTTAGTGCATTAAGATAAGAAAAGGAAGTCAGATGTATACAGAACAAAGAAGAAATAAAACTGTTCCTATTTGCAGATGACATATGCAGAAAATCCCAAGGAACCTACAACAACAACAAAACCTCCTAGAATTAATAAGTGAGTTCAGCAAGGTTGTAGGATACAAGGTAAACATATAAAAATCAATTGTATTGCTATACACTAGGAATTAACACACAGACACCAGCATGTATAATCACAAAAAAAAAAAGAAGAAGAAGAAATACTTAGGTGTAAATCTAACAAAACATGTGTAAGACTTGTATGCTGAAAACTGCACAATGCTGATGAAAGAAGTCAAGGAAATTCAAATAAACAAAGAGAAATACTGTGTTCATGGATAGGAAGAGTCACTATAGTAAAGACGTCAATTCTCCCAAATTAATGTTTAATAAAATTTCTTTTTTTTTTTAATTTTTAAGAACATTTTATTATAGAAAACAATAAAAACAATAAAATATAAACAAAAATAGCAGTATAATGAACTCTTCTGTATCCATTATCCAGGTTCAACTCATAGTTAATCTTTTTTTTTTTATTTCTGAGATATACATTTTAAAGTAATAACTAGAATTATGACTTATAACATTATACCAGAACATATAAGATTTTTAGAAATTTCATGTAATGTCTGAAACATTTATATTAACATATTTCCATACAAATAACCCAATGAAAGTTTAGTATTAGTTGTTTTGTTTGTTTCTTTGTATTTATACTGCAGGTTCTTGTTAGTCATCAATTTTATACACATCAGTGTATACATGTCAATCCCAATCGCCCAATTCAGCACACCACCATCCCCACCCCACCGCAGTTTTCCCCCCTTGGTGTCCATATATCTGTTCTCTACATCTGTGTCTCAAATTGTGCCCTGCAAACTGGCTCATCTGTACCATTTTTCTAGGTTCCACATACATGCGTTAATATACGATATTTGTTTTTCTCTTTCTGACTTACTTCACTCTGTATGACAGTCTCTAGATCTATCCACGTCTCAGGAAATGACCCAATTTCGTTCCTTGTTATGGTTGAGTAATATTCCATTGTATATATGTACCACATCTTCTTTAACAATTCGTCTGTCGATGGGCATTTAGGTTGATTCCATGACCTGGCTATTGTAAATAGTGCTGCAATGAACATTCAGGTGCATGTGTTTTTTTGAATTATGGTTTTCTCTGGGTATACGCCCAGTAGTGGGATTGCTGGATCATATGGTAATTCTATTTTCAGTTTCTTAAGGAAACTCCATACTGTTCTCCATAGTGGCTGTATCAATTTACATTCCCACCAACAGTGCAAGAGGGTTCCCTTTTCTCCACACCCTCTCCAGCATTTGTTGTTTGTAGATTTTCTGATGATGCCCATTCTAATTGGTGTGAGGTGATACCTCATTGTAGTTTTGATTTGCATTTCTCTAATAATTAGTGATGTTGAGCAGATTTTCATGTGCTTCTTGGCCATCTGTATGTATTCTTTGGAGAAATGTCTATTTAGGTCTTCTGCCCATTTTTGCATTGGGTGGTTTGTTTCTTTAATATTGAGCTGAATGAGCTGTTTATATATTTTGGAGATAAATCCTTTGTCAGTTGACACGTTTCCAAATATATTCTCCCATTCTGAGGGTTGTCTTTTTGTCTTGTTTATGGTTTCCTTTGCTGTGCAAAAGCTTTGAAGTTTCATTAGGTCCCATTTCTTTATTTTTGTTTTTATTTCCATTACTCTAGGAGGTGGATCAAAAAAGATCTTGCTGTGATTTATGTCAAAGAGTGTTCTGCCTATGTTTTCCTCTAAGAGTTTTATAGTGTCTGGTCTTACATTTAGGTCTTGAATCCATTTTGAGTTTATTTTTGTGTATGGTGTTAGGGAGTGTTCTAATTTCATTTTTTAACATGTAGCAGTCCAGTTTTCCCAGCACCACTTATTGAAGAGACTGTCTTTTCTCCATTGTATATCTTTGCCTCCTTTGTCATAGATTAGTTGACCATAGGTGCGTGGGTTTATCTCTGGGATTTCTATCTTGTTCCATTGATCTATGTTTCTGTTTTTGTGCCAGTACCATACTGTCTTGATTACTGTAGCTTTGTAGTATAGTCTGAAGTCAGGGAGTCTGATTCCTCCAGCTCCGTTTTTTTCCCTCAAGACTGCTTTGGCTATTCGGGGTCTTTTGTGTCTCCACACAAATTTTAAGATGATTTGTTCTAGTTCCATAAAAAATGCCATTGGTAATTTGATAGGGATTGCATTGAATCTGTAGATTGCTTTGGGTAGTATAGTCATTTTCACAATATTGATTCTTCCAACCCAAGAACATGGTATATCTCTCCACCTGTTGGTATCTTTAATTTCTTTCATCAGTGTCTTATAGTTTTCTGCATACAGGTCTTTTGTCTCCCTAGGTAGGTTTATTCCTAGGTATTTTATTCTTTTTGTTGCAATGGTAAGTGGGAGTGTTTCCATAATTCCTCTTTCAGATTTTTCATCACTGGTGTATAGGAATGCAAGAGATTTCTGTGCATTAATTTTCTATCCTGCAACATTACCAAATTCATTGATTAGCTCTAGTAGTTTTCTGGTGGCAGTTTTAGGATTCTCTATGTATAGTATCATGTCATTTGCAAACAGTGACAGTTTTACTTCTTCTTTTCCAATTTGTATTCCTTTTATTTCTTTTTCTTCTCTGATTGTCGTGACTAGGACTTCCAAAACTATGTTGAACAATAGTGGTGAGAGTGGACATCCTTGTCTCATTCCTGATCTTAGAGGAAATGCTTCCAGTTTTTCACCATTGAGAATGATGTTCACTGTGGGTTTGTTGTATATGGCCTTTATTATGTTGAGGAAAGTTCCCTCCATGCCCACTTTCTGGAGAGTTTTATCATAAATGGGTGTTGAATTTTGTCAAAAGCTTTTTCTCCATCTATTGAGATGATCATATGGTTTTTATTCTTCAATTTGTTAATATGGTGTATCACATTGATTGATTTACTTATATTGAAGAATGCTTGCATTCCTGGGATAAACACCACTTGGTCATGGTGTATGATCCTTTTAATGTGCTGTTGGATTCTATTTGCTAGTATTTTGTTGAGGATTTTTGCATCTATGTTTATCAGATATTGGCCTGTAGTTTTCTTTTTTTGTGACATCTTTGTCTGGTTTTGGTATCAGGGTGATGGTGGCCTCATAGAATGAGTTTGGGAGTGTTCCTTCCTCGGCAATTTTTTGGAAGAGTTTGAGAAGGATGGGTGTTAGCTCTTCTCTAAATGTTTGATAGAATTCACCTGTGAAGCCATCTGGTCCTGGACTTTTGTTTGTTGGAAGATTTTTAATCACAGTTTCAATTTCATTACTTGTGATTGGTCTGTTCATATTTTCTGTTTCTTCCTGATTCAGTCTTGGAAGGTTATACCTTTCTAAGAATTTGTCCAATTCTTCCAGGTTGTCCATTTTATTGGCATAGAGTTGCTTGTAGTAGTCTCTTAGGATGTTTTGTATTTCTGCGGTGTCTGTTGTAACTTCTCCTTTTTCATTTCTAATTTTATTGATTTGAGTCCTCTCCCTCTTTTTCTTGATGAGTCTGGCTAATGGCTTATCAATTTTGTTTATCTTCTCAAAGAACCAGCTTTTAGTTTTATTGATCTTTGCTATTGTTTTCTTTGTTTCTATTTCATTTATTTCTGCTCTGATCTTTATGACTTCTTTCCTTCTGCTAACTTTGGGTTTTGTTTGTTCTTCTTTCTCTAGTTCCTTTAGGTGTAAGGTTAGATTGCTTACTTGAGATTTTTCTTGTTTCTTTAGGTAGGCTTATATAGCTATAAACTTCCCTCTTAGAACTGCTTTTGCTGCATCCCATAGGTTTTGGATCGTCGTGTGTTCATTGTCATTTGTGTCTAGGTATTTTTTGATTTCCTCTTTGATTTCTTCAGTGATCTCTTGGTTATTTAGTAACGTATTGTTTAGCCTCCATGTATTTGTGTTTTTTATGTTTTTTTCCCTGTAATTGATTTCTAATCTCATAGCGTTGTGGTCAGAAAAGATGCTTGATATGATTTCAATTTTCTTAAATTTACTGAGGCTTGATTTGCAACCCAAGATGTGATCTATCCTGGAGAATGTTCTGTGGACACTTGAGAAGAAAGTGTAATCTGCTGTTTTTGGATGGAATGTCCTATAAATATCAATTAAATCTATCTGGTCTATTGTGTCATTTAAAGCTTCTGTTTCCTTATTTATTTTCATTTTGGATGATCTGTCCATTGGTGTAAGTGAGGTGTTAAAGTCCCCCACTATTATTGTGTTACTGTCGCTTTCCTCTTTTATAGCTGTTAGCAGTTGCTTTATGTATTGAGGTGCTTCTATGTTGGGTGCATATATATTTATAATTGTTATATCTTCTTCTTGGATTGATCCCTTGATTATTATGTAGTGTCCTTCCTTGTCTCTTGTAACATTCTTTATTTTAAAGTCTATTTTATCTGATATGATTATAGCTACTCCAGCTTTCTTTTGATTTCCATTTGCATGGAATATCGTTTTCCATCCCCTCACTTTCAGTCTGTATGTGTCCCTAGGTCTGAAGTGGGTCTCTTGTAGAGAGCATATAAATGGGTCTTGTCTTTGTATCCATTCAGCAAGCCTGTGTCCTTTGGTTGGAGCATTTAATCCATTCCCGTTTAAGGTAATTATTGATATGTATGTTCCTATGACCATTTTCTTAATTGTTTTGGGTTTGTTTTTGTAGGTCCTTTTCTTCTCTTGTGTTTCCCACTTAGAGAAGTTCCTTTAGCATTTGTTGTAGAGCTGGTTTGGTGGTGCTGAATTCTCTTAGCTTTTGCTTGTCTGGAAAGCTTTTGATTTCTCCATCGAATCTGAATGAGATCCTTGCCGGGTAGAGTAATCTTGGTTGTAGCTTCTTCCCTTTCATCACTTTAAGTATATCATGCCACCCCCTTCTGGCTTGTAGAGTTTCTGCTGAGAAATCAGCTGTTAACCTTATGGGAGTTCCCTTCTATGTTATTTGTCATTTTTTCCCTTGCTGCTTTCAATAATTTTTCTTTGTCTTTAATTTTTGCCAATTTGATTACTATGTGTCTCGGCGTGGTTCTCCTTGGGTTTATCCTGTATGGGACTCTCTGCACTTCCTGGACTTGGGTGGCTCTTTCCTTTCCCATGTTAGGGAAGTTTTCGATTATAATCCTTCAAATATTTTCTCTGGTCCTTTCTCTCTCTCTTCTCCTTCTGGGACCCCTATAATGCAAATGTTGTTGCGTTTAATGTTGTCCCAGAGGTCTCTTAGGCTGTCTTCATTTCTTTTCATTCTTTTTTCTTTAGTCTGTTCCACAGCAGTGAGTTCCACCATTCTGTCTTCCAGGTCACTTATCCGTTCTTCTGCCTCAGTTATTCTGCTATTGATTCCTTCTAGTGTAGTTTTCATTTCAGTTATTGTATTGTTCATCTCTGTTTGTTTGTTCTTTAATTCTTCTAGGTCTTTGTTAAACATTTCTTGCATCTTCTCGATCTTTGCCTCCATTCTTATTCCGAGGTCCTGGATCATCTTCACTATCATTATTCTGAATTCTTTTTCTGGAAGGTTGCCTATCTCCACTTCATTTAGTTGTTTTTCTGGGGTTTTATCTTGTTCCTTCATCTGGTATGTAGCCCTCTGCCTTTTCATCTTGTCTATCTTTCTGTGAATGTGGTTTTTGTTCCACAGGCTGCAGGATTATAGTTTTCCTTGCTTCTGCTGTGTGCCCTCTGGTGGTTGAGGCTATCTAAGAGGCTTGATGGGAGGCTCTGGTGGTGGGTAGAGCTCTTAATCAAATCTCTATCAAAAATCTCAAAGAGAGTTTTGTAGATATAGGCAAGATTATCTTAACATGTATATGGTAAGGAAAATCACTAGAATAACTAAAGCAACTTTGAAAAAGAAGAATAAAGTGAGAGGAATCAGTCTATCCGATTTCAAGTCTTACTGTATAGCTACAATGGTCAAGACTGTGTGGTACTGAAGGATAAAAAACATAGATCAATAGAACAGAGTACAGGAGAACCTTCAAGATACCAGAGAAGTAAGACCTGGAGGTCACCTTATCACCACAGATACATAAAAAATACATCTACATGTGGAACAACTCCTACAGAACACCTACTGAATGCTGGCAGAAGACCTCAGACTTCCCAAAAGGCAAGAAAATCTCCATGTAACTGGGTGGGGCAAAAGAAAAAAGAAAAAAAAGAAGAGATAAAGGAATCGGGATGGGACCTGTGCCTTTGGGAGGGAGCTGAGAAGGAGGAAAAGTTTCTGCACATTAGGAAGCCCCTTCACTGGGGAGGATGGGGGCAGAGTTTCAGAGCCTCAGAGGAGAGCGCAGCAACAGGGGTGCAGAAGGCAAAGTGGAGAGATTCCCACACAGAGGATCGGTGCCAGCCAGCACTCCCCAGCCTGAGATGCTTGTCTGCCCGCTGGGGTGGGTGGGGACTGGATGCTGAGGCTCGGGCTTCAGAGGTCAGACCCCAGGGAGAAGACTGGGTTTGGCTGCATGAAGACAGCCTGAAGGGGCTAGTGCACCACAGCTGAGGGAGTCTGGGAAGAAGCCTGGGCCTGCCAGAGAGGCAAGGGACCATTGTTGGGGGGTGTGCAAGGAGAGGGGTGGGCCCACCATAAGAGCTTCTTTCTCTGTGCACTCATAGATGGCAGGGCACCACCTACATGAGCTCCAGGGGTAGGCACAAGCCACGGCGGCTATCTCGGTCCCCAGAGGCAGGTCCTCTACCGCTGCCATCGCTGCCACCAAGTGTCCTGTGAGCAAGTGCAAGTCACTGCCCACACCTTCCTGGGAGCCTGTGCAGCCTGCCACTGCCGAGGGTTCTGTGATCCGAGGCCAACTTCCCCAGAAGATCGCACAGCGCGCCTCAGGCTGTTGCAACTTCTTGCTAGCTTCTGCTGCCGCAGGCACTCCCCGCACCTCCCAACTGTGACTGCTGTATCCCTCCATCTCCCTGGCCTGAGTGAGTAAGTGAGCCCTAATCAGCTGCTGCTTTCACCCCCTCTTGCCTGGGCAAGGAACAGACTCCTGAGAGTGGCCCACATGCAGAGGCTGGGCCAAAACCAAAGCTGAACCCCAGGGGCAGTGCAAGCAAAGAAGAAGAAGGGAAATCTCTCCTTGTAGCTGTAGGAGCAGCGGATTAAATCCCCGCAATCGGCTTGGTAACCCTGCATCAGTGGAATATCTGAACAGACAACAAGTGTTCCCACAATTGAGACTGTGGACTTTGGGGTCAAATAAGACCAGATCAGAATCTGAGCTAGCCCCACAGTACCAACAGCAGGTCCAGAGACCTACCTAGAAGTACTGAGGACGTCCTGGGTAGGCAGGGATTGGTTCACTGTGGGGGCAAGAACACTGACAGCTGAGACTGCAGGAAAATATTATTATCATTACTATTTTTTTGTTTTGTTTTATTTTGTTTTGTTGTTCTTTTTATATAATTCTTTTAATTTTTATTTACTTTTTCTTTTTTATGCTTTTATTTTTAATATTTTTTTTATACTTCTACTTTTTCATGAGATTGTGTTTTTTCTTATTTTAGTTTTTTTCCTTTGTTTTAATCTTTTTTAACTGTATTTTATATTTTCTATTTTTACTTTACTTTTTTGTTGTTTTGTGTTTTTCCTTTTGTTTTCTTCTTTCTTTTGTTTTTATCTCTTTTTTGGTCATTTCTGTGTGTTTGTTTTATGCTTTCTTTGCCTCTTTCTTAGTTTGCACTCTGCTTTTGATTTGTTTTTGATTTTTTGTTTTTGTGACTTTAGTTTTTAGTGTTTGTTTTCCTTTTGGGGTTTGTTTATTTGTTTGGTTGCTCTCTTTTTTGTTTTCTCGTGTGTGTGTGTATTTCTTTGTGTGTTTTTGTAGTTTGGTTTGCTTTTACCATTTGACTTGGGGTTTTGTTTGTCTGTTTGTTTCCTTTTTTTTTTTTTTTCCTTTTCTTCCGCACTGTGCAGCTTGCAGGGTCTTGGTGCTCTGGCCAGAGGTCGGGCCTGAGCCTCTGAGGGGGGAGACCTGAGTCCAGGATGTTGGACCGCCAGAGAACTACCAGCTCTAGGGAATATTAATCAACAAGAGCTCTCCCAGAGGTCTCTGTCTCAACACCAAGACCTGGCTCCACCCAATGGCCAGCAAGCTCCAGTGTTGGACCCCTCACATTAGCAAGACAGGAACACAACCCCACCCATTAGCAGACAGGCTGCCTTAAGTCATACTAAGCTCACAGACACCCCAAAACACACCACCAGCTGTGAACCTGCCCATCAGAGGGGCAAGATCCAGGGCCAACCACCAGAACGCAGGCACCTGTCCTCTCCACCAGGAAGCCTGCACAAGCCACTGGACCACCCTCAACCACTGGCGGCAGACACCAAAAACAATGGGAACTATGACCCTGCAGCCTGTGGAGAGGAGACACCTAACACAGTATGTTAAACAAAATGAGAAGACAGAGAAATATGCTGCAGATGAAGGATCAAGGTAAAAACCCACAAAACCAAAAAATAAAGAGGAAATAGGCAGTCTACCTGAAAAAGAATTGAGTAATGATAATAAAGATGATCCAAAATCTCAGAAATAGAATGGAGAAACTACAAGAAATGTTTGACAAGGACCTAGAAGAAATAAAGAACAAACAAACAGTGATGAACAACACAATAATTGAAATTAACAATACTCTAGAAGGGATCAATAGCAGAATAACTGAGGCAGAAGAACAGGTAAGTGAGCTGGAAGATAGAATGGTGGAAATAACTGCCACAGAGCAAAAAAAGAAAAAAGAATGAAAAGAATTGAGGACAGTCTCAGAGACCATTGGGACAACATTAAATGCACCAACATTCGAATTATAGGGGTCCCTGAAGAAGAAGAAGAGAAAAAGAAAGAGTCTGAGAAAATATTGGAAGAGATTATAGTTGAAAACTGCCCTAATATGGGAAAGGAAATAGTCCATCAAGTCCAGGAAGCACAGAGAGTCCCATACAGGATAAATCCAGGGAGAAACATGCCAAGACACATATTAATCAAACTATCAAAAATTAAATACAAAGAAAAAATATTAAAAGCAGCAAGGGAAAAGCAACAAATAACATACAAGGGAATCATCATAAGGTTATCAGCTGATTTTTCACCCTAAACTCTGCAGAATAGAAGGGAGTGGCAGGACATATTTAACGTGATGAAAGGGAAAAACCTATAACTAAGATTACTCTGTCCAGCAAGGATCTCATTCAGATTCGACAGAGAAATTAAAACCTTTACAGACAAGCAAAAGCTAAGAGAATTCAGCATCGCCAAACCAGCTTTACAACAAATGCTAAAGGAACTTCTCTAGGCAGGAAACACAAGAGAAGGAAAAGACCTACAATAACAAACCCAAAACAATTAAGAAAATGGTAATAGGAACACATATATCAATAATTACCTTAAATGTAAATGGATTAAATGTTCCAACCAAAAGACATAGACTGGCTGAATGGATATAAAAACAATACCCGTGGGCTTCCCTGGTGGCGCAGTGGTTGAGAGTCTGCCTGCTAGTGCAGGGGACACGGGTTCGAGCCCTGGTCTGGGAAGATCCCACATGCTGCCCAGCAACTAGGCCCGTGAGCCACAACTACTGAGCCTGCACGTCTGGGGCCTGTGCTCCGCAACGAGAGAGGCCACGATAGTGAGAGGCCCGCGCACCGCGATGAAGAGTGGCCCCCGCTTGCCGCAACTAGAGAAAGCCCGTGCACAGAGACGAAGACCAAACATAGCAATCAATAAATCAATCAATTAAAAAAAAAAAAAGACTCCTCATTTAAAAAAAAAAAAAAAAACAAGACCCGTATATATGCTGTCTACAAGAGACCCACTTCAGACCTAAGGACACATACAGACTGAAATTGAGGGGATGGAAAAAGATATTCCATGCAAATGGAAATCAAAAGAAAGCTGGACTGACAATACTTGTATCAGATAAAATAGACTTTAAAAAAAAGACTGCTACAAGAGACAAGGAAGGACACTACGTAATGATCATGGGATCAATCCAAGAAGAAGATATAACAATTGTAAATATATATGCACCCAACATAGGAGCACTTCAATACATAAGGCAACTGCTAACAGCTATAAAAGGGGAAATCAACAGTAACACAATAATAGTGGGGGACTTTAACACCTCACTTACACCAATGGACAGATCATCCAGACAGAAAATTAATAAGGAAACACAAGTTTTAAATGACACAATAGACCAGATAGATTTGACACTTATAGGACATTCCATCTGAAAACAGCAGAATGCACTTTCTTCTCAAGTGCACAGGGAATATTCTCCAGAAGAAATCACATCTTGGATCACAAATCAAGCCTTGGTAAACTGACAAAAATTGAAATTGTATCGAGCATCTTTTCCAACCACAACACTATGAGATTAGAAATTACAGGGGAAAAAACTGTAAAAAACACAAACACATGGAGGCTAGACAATATGCTACTAAATAACCAAGAGACCACTGAAGAAATCAAAGAGGAAAACAAAAAATACCTAGACACAAATGACAATGAAAACACTATGACCCAAAACCTATGGGATGCAGCAAAAGCAGTTCTAAGAGGGAAGTTTATAGCAATACAATCCTACCTCAAGAAACAACAAACATCTCAAGTAGTCTAACCTTACACCTAAAAGAACTAGAGAAAGAAGAACAAACAAAACCCAAAGTTAGTAGAAGGAAAGAAATCATAAAGATCAGAGCAGAAATAAATGAAATAGAAACAAAGAAAACAATAGCAAAGATCAATAAAACTAAAAGCTGGTTCTTTGAGAAGATAAACAAAATTGATAAACCATTAGCCAGACTCATCAAGAAAAAAACGGAGAAGACTCAAATCAATAGAATTAGAAATGAAAAAGCAGCAGTAACAACTGACACTGCAGAAATACAAAGAATCATGAGAGATTAGTACAAGCAACTGTATGCCAATAAAATGGAAAACCTGGAGGAAATGGACAAATTCTTAGAAAAGCACAACCTTCTGAGACTGAACCAGGAAGAAATGGAAAATATGAACACACCACTCACAAGTACTGAAATTGAGACTGTGATTTAAAATCTTCCAACAAACAAAAGCCCAGGACCAGACAGCTTCACAGGCGAATTCTATCAAACATTTAGAGAACAGCTACACCTATCCTTCTCAAAGTCTTCCAAAATATAGCAGAGGGAGGAACACTCCCAAACTCATTCTACGAGGCCACCATCACCCTGATACCAAAACCAGACAAAGATGTCACAAAGAAAGAAAACTGCAGGCCAATATCACTGATGAACATAGAGCAAAAATCCTCAACAAAATACTAGCAAACAGAATGCAACAGCATATTAAAAGGATCACACAATATGATCAAGTGGGGTTTATCCCAGGAATGTAAGGATTCTTCAATATACACAAATCAATCAATGTGATATACCATATTAACAAATTGAAGGAGAAAAACCATATGATCATCTCAATAGATGCAGAAAAAGCTTTTGACAAAATTCAACACCCATTTATGAAGAAAACCCTCCAGAAAGTAGGCATAGAGGGAACTTACCTCAAAATACTAAAGGTCCTATATGTCAAACCCACAGCCAATATCGTTCTTTTTTTTTTAATTTAATTATTTTTCGTATTAGTTACCCATTTTATAATTAAGGAAACACTCCCATATACCATTGCAACAAAAAGAATAAAATACCTAGGAATAAACCTACCTAAGGAGGCAGAAGACCTGTACTCAGAAAACTGTAAGACACTGAGGAAAGAAATCAAAGATGATATAAACAGATGGAGAGATATACCATGTTCTTGGAGTGGAAGAATCAACATTGTGAAAATGACTATACCATGCAAAGAAATCTACAGATTCAATACAATCCCTATCAAATTACCAATGGCATTTTTCACAGAACTAGAACAAAAAGTCTTCAAATCTGTATGGAGACACAAAAGACCCTGAATAGCCAAAGAGATCTTGAGAAAGAAAAAAGGAGCTGGACGAATCAGGCTCTCCAGCTTCAGACTATACTGCAAAGCTACAGTAATCAAGACAGTATGGTACTGGCACAAAAACAGAAATATAGATCAGTGGAACAGGATAGAAAGTCCAGAGATAAACCCGGGCACCTATGGTCAACTGATCTATGAAAAGGAGGCAAGAATATACAATGGAGAAAAGACAGTCTCTTCAATAAGTGGTGCTGGGAAAACTGGACAGCTACATGTAAAAGAATGAAATTAGAACACTCCCTAACACCATACACAAAAATAAACTCAAAATGGATTAAAGACCTAAATGTAAGACTGGACACTATAAAACTCTTAGAGGAAAACATAGGAAGAACACTCTTTGACATAAATCGCAGCAAGATCTTTTTTGACCCACCTCCTAGAGAAATGAAAATAAAAACAAAAATAAACAAATGGAACCTAATGAAACTTAAAAGCTTTTGTACAGCAAAGGAAACCATAAACAAGACAAAAAGACAACCCTCAGAATGGGAGAAAATATTTGCAAACGAATCAACTGACAAAGGATTAATCTCCAAAATATACAAACAGCTCATGCAGCTCAACATCAAAAAAACAAACAACCCAATACAAAAATGGGTGGAAGACCTAAATAGACATTTCTCCAAAGAAGACATACAGATGGCCAACAAACACATGAAAAGCTGCTCAACATCACTAATTATTAGAGCAATGCAAATCAAAACTACAATGAGGTATCACCTCACACCGGTCAGAATGGCCATCATCAAAAAATCTACAAACAATAAATGCTGGAGAAGGTGTGGAGAAAAGGGAACCCTCTTGCACTGTTGGTGGGAATGTGAATTGATACAGCCACTATGGAGAACAGTATGGAGATTCCTTAAAACCTAAAAATAGAATTACCATACGACCTAGCAATCCCACTACTGAGCATATACCCAGAGAAAACCATGATTCAAAAAGACACATGCAGCCCAATGTTCATTGCAGCTCTGTTTACAACAGGTCATGAAAACAACCTAAATGCCCATTGACAGACAAATGGATCAAGAAGATGTGATACATATATACAATGGAATATTACTCAGCCATAAAAAGGAATGAATTTTTTGGGGTCATTTGTAGAGACGTGGATGGACCTAGAGATTTTTATCCAAAGTGAAGTAAGTCAGAAAGAGAAAACAAATATCGTATATTAACGCATATATGTGGAATCTAGAGAAATGGTACAGATGAACCTGTTTACAAGGCAGAAATAGAGACACAGATGTAGAGAACAAACATATGGACACTCAGGGGGGGAAGAGGGGGCGGGATGAATTGGGAGATTGGGGTTGACATATAAACACTAATATGTATAAAATAGATAACTAATGAGAATCTGCTGTACAGCACAGGGAACTCCACTTTGCTGTACAGTAGAAACTAACACAACATTGTAAAACAACCATATCCCAATTTAAAAAAAGAGTAGAAAACCCAGAAATAGACCCACAAAAAATGCCCAAATGATTTCTGACAAACATGAAAAATCAATTCAATGGAGAAAAGATAGCCTTTTCAACAAGTACTGCTTGAAGAAATTACACATTGATAGACAAAAAGAGAACAATGACCTAAACTTCACACCTTATTCAAAAATTAACTCAAATTGGGTCATAGACTTAAATGTTAATATGAAACTATAAAACTTTTAGGAAAAAAAATGTAGGAGAAAATCTTTGAAATCTAGGTGTAGGCAAAGATTTCTTAATTTGACACCAAAAGCAAGATCCATAAAATGAAAAGTTGATAAATTGAACTTCATCAAAATTAAAAACTTTTACTCTATGAAAGCTCTGGTAAGAGAATTAAAAGGCAAGCCACATAGTGGGAAAAAATATTTACAAACAAAGAATATATAAAGAATACATAAAGAATTCAAAACTCAACAGGAAAAAAGCAAACAATCTATGGGCAAAAGACATGAAAAGCCATTTCACAAAAGAAGATATACAGACGGAAAGTAAGTACATGAAAAGGTGTTAAACATCATTAGCCATGAGGGAAATGCAAATTAAAACCACAATGAGCTATCATTAAACACCTATCAAAATGGCTAAAATAAAAAATAGTAACAACACCAAATTCTGGAGAGAATGTGGAGAAACCAAATCATTTTTGCATTACTGGTAGGAAGGCAAAAGGTACAACTACTCTGGAAAACAGTGTGACAGTTTCTTTAAAAAATAAAGCATGCCAGTAATCAAAGCAGTGTGGTATTGGCACAAAAACAGACATATAGATCAAAGGAACAGAATAAAGAGCACAGAAATAAACCCATACACCTACAGTCAATTAATCTTCAACAAAGGAGGCAGAATATACAATGGAGAAAAGATAGTCTCTTCAGCAGGTAGTGTTGGAAAGCTGGACAGCCTCATATGAATCAATGAAATTAGAACACTCCCTCAAATCATATGTAAAAATAAACTCAAAATGGTCTAAAGATATAAATATGACATGACCCCATAAAACTCCTAGAAGAGAACATAGATAAAACATTCTCTGACATAAATCATACCAATAGTTTTTTTAGGTCTGTCTCCCAAAGCAAAAGAAATAAAAGCAAAAATAAACAAATGGGACCTATTCAAACTTAAATGCTTTTGCACAGCAAAGGAAACCATCAATAAAATGAAAAGACAACTGACAGATTGGAAGAAAATATTTGCAAATGATGTGACTGATAAGAGATTAATTTCCAAAATATACAAACAGCACATACAACTCAATATCAAAAAACCAAACAACCCAATCATTAAATGGGCAGAAGACCTAAATAGACACTTCTCCAAAGAAGACATAGGGAGGGCCAATCAGCATATGAAAAGCTCAACACCACTAATTATTAGAGAAATGCAAATCAAAACCACAATGAGATATGACCTCACACCTGTCAGAATGGTTATCAACAAAAATTCTACAAATAATAAATTTTGGAAGGGTGTGCAGAAAAGGAAACCCTCCTGAACTGTTGGTGGGAATGTAATTTGGTGCAACCACTAAGAAAAACAGGAAGGAGGTTCCTTAGAAAACTAAAAATAGAGCTACCATATGATCCAGTAATCCCACTCCTGGGAATACATCTGGAAAAGATGAAAACTCTAATTCGAAAAGATACACGCACCCCAATGTTCACAACAGCACTATTTACAATAGCGAAGATATGGAAGCAAACTAAATGTCCATCAACAGATGAAAAGATAAGAAGATGTGGTATATATATATATATAATATATATATATATTATATATATATATACATACACACACACACACACAATGGAGTATTACTCAGCCATAAAAAACAATGAAATAATGCAATTTTCAGCAACATGGAAAGACCTAGAGATTATCATACTAAGTGAAGTAAGTCAGACAGAGAAAGACAAATATTATAGCGGAGACCTTCAATATGGTGGAAGAGTAAGACGTGGAGATCACCTTCCTCCCCACAAATACATAAAAAATACATCTACATGTGGAATACCTCCTACAGATCACCTACAGAATGCTGGCAGAAGACCTCAGACGTCCCAAAAGGCAAGAAACTCCCCACGTACCTGGGTAGGGCAAAAGAAAAAAGAAAAAAGAGACAAAAGAATAGGGACGGGACCTGCACCACTGGGAGGGAGCAGTGAAGGAGGAAAGGTTTCCACACACTAGAAGCCCCTTCACAGGTGGAGACGGCGGGTGGCGGAGGGGGGAAGCTTCGGAGCCATGGAGGAGAGCGCAGCAACAGGGGTGCGGAGGGCAAAGCGGAAAGATTCCCGCACAGAGGATCGGTGCCGAGCAGCACTCACCAGCCCGAGAGGCTTGTCTGCTCACCCGCCGGGGCGGGCGGGGCTGGGAGCTGAGCCTCGGGCTTTGGTCGGATCCCAGGGAGAGGACTGGGGTTGGCGGCATGAACACAGCCTGAAGGGGGCTAGTGCGCCACAGCTAGCCGGGAGGGAGTCTGGGAAAAAGTCTGGAGCTGCCTAAGAGGCAAGAGACCATTGTTTCCAGGTGCACAAGGAGAGGGGATTAAAAGCGCCACTTAAAGGAGCTCCAGAGACGGGCGCGAGCCGCGGCTATCAGCATGGACCCCAGAGACGGGCATGAAACGCTAATGCTGCGGCCACTGCCACCAAGAAGCCTGTGTGCGAGCACAGGTCACTATCCACACCCCTGACCCCGGGAGCCTGTGCAGCCCGCCACTGCCAGGGTCCCATGATCCAGGACAACTTCTCCGGGAGAACAAGGAGCCCTCAGGCTGTTGCAACATCATGCCAGCCTCTGCCACCGCAGGCTCCCCCCACATTTCAATTATGACTACCATACCCCTCCCTCCCCCCAGCCTGAGTGAGCAAGAGCGCCCTAATTAGCTGCTGCTTTAACCCTGTCCTGTCTGGGCGGGGAACAGACACCTGAGGGCGACCTACACACAGAGGCAGGGCCAAAACCAAAGCTGAACTCCAGGAGCTGTGTGAACAAAGAAGAGAAAGGGAAATTTCTCCATGCAGCCTCAGGAGCTGTGGATTAAATGAACTTCATGTACCCTGCATCTGTGGAATACCTGAATAGAGAACAAATCGTCCCAAAATTGAGGCAGTATACTTTGGGAGCAACTGTAGACTTGGGGTCTGTGGTCTGTGACTGAGTTGTTTCTTATTTTTTTTTTTTTTTTTTTTTTTTTTTAAATTTATTTATTTATTTATTTGTCTATGGCTGTGTTGGGTCTTCATTTCTGTGCGAGGGCTTTCTCTAGTTGCGGCGAGCGGGGGCCACTCTTCATCGCGGTGCGCGGGCCTCTCACTATCGCGGCCTCTCTCGTTGCGGAGCACAGGCTCCAGATGCGCAGGCTCAGTCGTTGTGGCTCACGGGCGCAGTTGCTCCGCGGCATGTGGGATCTTCCCAGACCAGGGCTCGAACCCGTGTCCCCTGCACTGGCAGGCAGATTATCAACCACTGCGCCACCAGGGAAGCCCCTGTTTCTTATTTTTATGTTTAGCTTAGTTTAGTTTATAGCACTTGTTATCATTGGTGGATTTGTTTATTTTAATAATTTTTTTTAATTTAAAAACAATTTTTACTTGTTGTTTTCTTTCTTTTTTCTCCCTTTTCTTCTGAGCCGTGTGGCTGACAGGGTCTTGGTGCTCCAGGCTGCTGTCAGGCCTGAGCCTCCAAGGTGGGAGAGCCAAGTTCAGGAAACTGGACCACCAGAGACCTCCCGGCCCCATGCAATATTAATCAGTGAGAGCTCTCCCAGAGATCTCTGTCATAACACTAAGACCGAGCTCCGTCTAACGGCCAGCAAGCCAAAGTGCTGGAAGGCCCATGCCAAATAACTAGCATGCCAAATAATAAACAACCCCACCCATTAGCAGAGAGGCTGCCTAAAATCATACTAAGTTCACAAACACCCCAAAACACACCACCAGATGCGGTCCTTCCCGCCAGAAAGACAAGATCCAGCCCCACCCAACAGAACACAGGCACCAGTCCCCTCCACCAAGAAGCCTACACAAACCACTGAACCAACTTCACCCACTGGGGGCAGACACCAAAAACAATGGGAATTACGAACCCGCAGCCTGTGAAATGGAGACCCCAAACACAGTAAGTTAAGCAAAATGAGAAGACAGAGAAATATGCAGCAGATGAAGGAGCAAAGTAAAAACCCACCAGACTAAACAAATGAAGAGGAAATAGGCAGTCTACCTGAAAAGAATTCAGAGTAATGATAGTTAAGATGATCCAAAACCTTGGAAAAAGAATGGAGAAAATACAAGAAACAAGGACCCAGAAGAACTAAAGAGCAAACAAACAATAATGAACAACACGATAAATGAATTTAAAAATTCTCTAGAAGGAATCAATAGCAGAATAACTGAGGCAGAAGAACAGATAAGTGACCTGGAAGATAAAATAGTGGAAATAACTACCACAGAGCAGAATAAAGAAAAAGAATGAAAAGAATTGAGGACAGTCTCAGAGACCACTGGGACAACATTAAACACACCAACATTTGAATTATAGGGGTCCCAGAAGAAGAAGAGCAAAAGAAAGGGACTGAGAAAATATTTGAAGAGATTATAGTTGCAAACTCCCCTAATATGGGAAAGGAAATAGTCAATCAAGTCCAGGAAGTGCAGAGAGTCCCATACAGGATAAATCCAAGGAGAAACACACCAAGATACATATTTATCAAACTATCAAAAATTAATACAAAGAAAAAATATTAAAAGCAGCAAGGGAAAAGCAAGGGAATCCCCATAAGGTTAACAGTTGATCTTTCAGTAGAAACTCTGCAGGCCAGAAGGGAGTAACAGGACATATTTAAAATGATGAAAGGGAAAAACCTACAACCAAGATTACTCTACCCAGCAAGGATCTCATTTAGATTCGATGGAGAAATTAAAAGCACCACCAAACCAGCTTTACAACAAATGCTAAAGAAATTTCTCTAGGCAGGAAACACAAGAGAAGGAAAAGACCTACCAAAAAAACCCAAAACAACTAAGAAAATGGTAATAGGAACATATATATCGATAATTACCTTAAATGTAAATGGATTAAATGCTCCAACCAAAAGACATAGACTGGCTGAATGGATACAAAAACAAGACCCATATATACGCTGTCTACAAGAGACCTACTTCAGACCTAGGGACACATACAGACTGAAACTGAGGGGATGGAAAAAGATATTCCATGCAAATGGAAATCAAAAGAAAGCTGGAGTAGCAATACTCATATCAGATAAAATAGACCTTAAAAAAAGGACTGTTACAAGAGACAAGGAAAGACACTACATAATGATCAAGGGATCAATCCAAGAAGATATAACAACTGTAAATATTTATGCACCCAACATAGGAGCACCTCAATACATAAGGTAAGTGCTAACAGCCATAAAAGGGGAAATCGACAGTAACACAATCATACTAGGGGACTTTAACACCCCACTTTCACCAATGGACAGATCATCCAAAATGAAAATAAATAAGGAAACACAAGCTTTAAATGTCATATTACACAAGATGGGCTTAATTGATATTTATAGGACATTCCATCCCAAAACAACAGAATACACTTTCTTCTCAAGTGCTCATGGAACATCCTCCAGGATAGACCATATTTTGGGTTGCAAATCAAGCCTTGGTAATTTTAAGAAAATTGAAATCAAAGCATCTTTTCTGACCACAATGCTGTGAGACTAGATATCAATTACAGGAAAAAAAACTTTAAAAAATACAAACACATGGAGGCTAAACAATATGCTACTAAATAACCAAGAGATCACTGAAGAAATCAAAGAGGAAATCAAAAAATACCTAGACACAAATGACAATGAAAACACAATGACCCAAAACCTATGGGATGCAGCAAAAGCAGTTCTAAGAGGGAAGTTTATAGCAATACAATCCTACCTCAAGAAACATCTCAAATAAACAACCTAACCTTACACCTAAAGCAATTAGAGAAAGAAGAACAACAAAAACCCCAAAGTTAACGGAAGGAAAGAAATCATAGAGATCAGATCAGAAATAACTGAAAAAGAAATGAAGGAAACAACAGCAAAGATCAATAAAACTAAAAGCTGGTTCTTTAAGAGGATAAACGAAATTGATAAACCATTAGCCAGACTCATCAAGAAAAAGAGGGAAAAGACTCAAATCAATACAATTAGAAATGAAAAAGGAGAAGTAACAACTGACACTGCAGAAATACAAAGAATCATGGGAGATTAGTATAAGCAACTATATGCCAATAAAATGGACAAGCTGGAAGAAATGGACAAATTCTTAGGAAAGCACAACCTACCGAGACTGAACCAGGAAGAAATATAAAATATAAACAGACCAATCACAAGCACTGAAATTGACACTGTGATTAAAAATCTTCCAACAAACAAAAGCCCGGGACCAGATGACTTCACAGGCAAATTCTATCAAACATTTAGAGAAGAGCTAACACCTATTCTTCTCAAACTCTTCCAAAATATAGCAGAGGGAGGAACACTCCCAAACTCATTCTATAAGACCACAATCACCCTGATACCAAAACCAGACAAAGATGTCACAAAGAAAGAAAACAACAGGCCAATATCTCTGATGAACATACATGCAAAAGTCCTCAACAAAATACTAGCAAACGGAATCCAACAGCAGATTAAAAGGATCATACACCATGATCAAGTGGAGATTAACCCAGGAATGCAAGGATTCTTCAATAAACGGAAATCAATCAATCAATCAATGTGATACACCATATTAACAAACTGAAGGAGAAAAATCATATGATCATCTCAGTAGATGCAGAAAAAGCTTTCGATAAAATTCAACACCCTTTTATGATAAAAACCCTCCAGAAAGTAGGCATGGAGGGAAGTTACCTCAACATAATAAAGGCCATATATGACAAACCCACAGCCAACATCGTTCTCAATGGTGAAAAACTGAAACCATTTCCTCTAAAGTCAGGAAGAAGAAAAGGTTGTCCACTCTCACCACTATTATTCAACATAGTTTTGGAAGTTTTAGCCACCGCAATCAGACAAAAAAAAAGAAATAAAATCGGAAAAGAACAAGTAAAACTGTCATTGTTTGCAGATGACAAGATACTACACATAGAGAATCCTGTGCTACCAGATGCTACCAGAAAAGTACTAGAGTTAATCAATGAATTTCGTAAACTAGCAGGATGCAAAGTTAATGCACAGAAATCTCCTTCATTCCTATACAATAATGACGAAAAATGTGAAAGAGAAATTAAGGAAACACTCCCATTTACCCCTGCAACAAAAAGAATAAAATACCTAGGAATAAACCTACCTAAGGCGATGAAAGACTTGTATGCAGAAATCTATAAGACACTGATGAAAGAAATTAAACACGATAAAAACAGATAGAGAGATATACCATGTTCTTGGATTGGAAGAATCAACATTGTGAAAATGACTCTACTACCCAAAGCAATCTACAGATTCAATGCAATCCCTATCAAACCACCAATGGCATTTTTCACAGAACTAGAACAAAGAATTTCACAATTTGTGTGGAAACACAAAAGACCCCTAATAGCCAAAGCAATCTTGAGAACGAAAAATGGAGCTGGAGGAATCAGACTCCCTGACTTCAGACTATACTACAGCTACAGTAATCAAGTCAGCATGGTACTGGCACAAAAACAGAAATATAGATCAATGGAACAGAATAGAAAGCTCAGAGATAAACCCACGCACATATGGTCACCTTATCTTTGATAAAGGAGGCAAGAATATACAATGGAGAAAAGACAGCCTCTTCAATAAGTGGTGCTGGGAAAACTGGACAGCTACATGTAAAAGAATGAAATTAGAACACTCCCTAACACCATACACAAAAATAAACTCAAAATGGATTAAAGACCTAAATGTAAGGCCAGACACTATAAAACTCTTAGAGGAAAACATAGGCAGAACACTCTTTGACATAAATCACAACAAGATCCTTTTTGACCACCTCCTAGAGAAATGGAAATAAAAACAAAATTAAACAAATGGGACCTAATGAAACTTAAAAGCTCTACACAGCAAAGGAAACCATAAACAAGACGAAAAGACAACCCTCAGAATGGGAGAAAATATTTGCAAATGAAGCAACTGACAAAGGATTTATCTCCAAAATATACAAGCAGCTCATGCACTCAATATCAAAAAAACAAACAACCCAATCCAAAAATGGGCAGAAGCCCTAAATAGACATTTCTCCAAAGAATATATACAGATTGCCAACAAACACATGAAAGCATGCTCAACATCATCAATCATTAGAGAAATGCAAATCGAAACTACAATGAGGTATCCCCTCACACCGGTCAGAATGGCCATCATCAAAAAATCTACAGACCATAAATGCTGGAGAGGGTGTGGAGAAAAGTGAACCCTCTTGCACTGTTGGTGGGAATGTAAATTGATACAGCCACTATGGAGAACAGTATGGAGGTGCCTTAAAAAACTAAAAATAGAACTACCATATGACCCAGCAATCCCACTACTGGGCATCATATACCCTGATAAAGCCATAATTCAAAAAGAGACATGTACCACAACGTTCATTGCAGCACTATTTACAGCAGCCAGGACATGGAAGCAACCTAAGTGTCCATCGACAGATGAATAGATACAGAAGATTGGCACATATATACAATGGAATATTACTCAGCCATAAAAAAAACGAAATTGGGTTATTTGTAGTGAGGTGGATGGACCTAATCTGTCATACAGAGTGAAGTAAGTCAGGACGAGAAAAACAAATACTGTATGCTAACACATATATATGGAATCTAAAAAAAATGATTCTGATGAAAATAGGGGCAAGACAGGAATAAAGATGAAGATGTAGAGAATGGACTTGAGGACACAGGGAGGGGGATGGGTAAGCTGGGACGAAGTGAGAGAGTAGCATTGACATATATACACTACCAAATGTGAAATAGATAGCTAGAGGGAAGCAGCTGCATAACACAGGGAAATCAGCTCTGTACTTTGTGACCACATAGAGGGGTGGGATAGGAGGGTGGGAGGGAGGGGATATGGGGATATATGTATACATATAGCTGAGTCACTTTTTTATATAGCAGAAACTGTATAACAATTGTAAAGCAACATTAGAATACTCCTTAACATTGTAAAGCAATTATACTCCAATAAAGATTTTTTAAAAACATTTTTAATAAATATATAAAAAAAGAAAGGAGAAAATAATTCTTTTCACTGTGAATATTAAGGAAGCTTCCAATCTATAAAGAGATATTTAGGCAAGGGTCTCCCAAAATAAATGTGCACAGAATTTTAAAGGTATTTTTTCCAAAATTAAGCAGAAAAAGATATAACCACTTTATCCTAGATTGCTATCTTTACTGACAATTTTCTTTGAATTTTATTTTATTTATTTACTGACATTTTTATCTTGCAAATGCCATAGATATTTTTTCTAGGAGAAAGATATTTTCCATTACTTCCATAATTAATTTAGATATGGTGAGTCCCTCTCCTGGGAATAATGGTTTTTTTTTCAGTGAGAAATAAACAACACTGGCTATATCTGCAAAGGACCACCAACTGAGAAGATACTGAGAGATTTCTGAGATTTGAGATCAGGGCAGATTTTAATCATTTGCTTTGCTACTTTGGGAACTTGTTAGTGAATTTCTCCAAAGAAGATATAGAGATTGCCAACTCATCATTGACATCAGTATATACAATTACATTTAAAAAGCTTTATTTAGCCAAGGCTAAAATCCTAATCATCACCACCCAGAGAAAAGCATAACAGACTAAATTACAGACTAATCAATCTTGAGTTACTGAGGTTGCTCTGAAGTTGATCACACTGGGAGGGGAGACCAGAGTGTCCCAAGAATGTTACTTGGTATCACGACCTAGGCAGGGTTGGTGCAAGGAAGACCCAGCCATCAAATCTGGCTGAAAGCCAACCTGGCAGTGCTGAGAGTATTAGTGTACAAGATCAGTAATTATAGATCAAGATGTTGTGGAGAAGGATGGGGAAAATACGATTAAGTAAGGCATTTGGTATTAATCAAGGCTAAAACATAGAGCATCTTTGAATCAGAAGACAGTGGAGAGTTCCCTAATTAGACCTCTCATTGAATCAGGAGGCTCCTCTCCCAGATTCCCAAAAGGTGGCTATCTAATCTGAAGACCACAAAACCAATAGAGCACAAGGAATAAGCAACAAATTCTCCTCATGTCCCTTGAGCTTCTTAAAAAATTTATTTTGTAGATTGACTGAACAAACATCCAGCATCCTGAGTGTGGCTGAAGAAAATCACCCCACTGCACAGATTGGTGCCCCATCAAAACATCTGTCTCTAACCCTTGCTGGGCCCTCAATACTACATGACCAGCCTTCTTATAGCCTCTTCCCTCTCTCTCTGCTACTCTCCTTGAAACCTATCTTCAACCTCATTGCTCTTCTAACACCCTCACATTACTCGCAGCAGATGAACTCAGCTTCCACTGTATACCATCCAATGGGGTGCATCCCAGATTCCTGAGCCCCAACAATCAAGTTTACACAGTTGTATCTGGTTTCGCCACCCCATCAGCATGGAGGAAGCATTTGCCTTTACAAGCCTGGCTTTTTCACCTCTGCTCTGATTTCCATTCCCTCCCGTCTCCTCAGGAGCCTTCCTTTAGACATCAGCACCTTGCTTTTGTGTCTTTAACGTGTCTTTTCTGCTGGTGTTTCCGTCAGCATTAAATATGTGCTTTGACCTTCTCATATTTAAAAAAAAAACACATTTGACCTACATTCCACTCTACTTAGCATCATCTCTTTCCTTTCATATCAAGCCTCCTGAAAGCTTTATTTATGCCTGTTTTCACTTCCTCAAGTCTCATTTACTCTTCAATCCCTTGTGATCTGGACCCAGTCATTCCCTCCCGCCCCCAGCCACTACCACCAAAGCTGCTCTGGCAAAGCAGTTTACTGAGATCCTTCTTGTTGAATCCAATAGTCTTGTTGTATGTAGCCCTTTTATTATTTGACCTCCCTGCAGCATTTGTCGTTGTTAAATAATATCTCCTTTTTGAAACTCCACCCTCCCGGGCCTTGCATGATTCAACTTCCTCCTGATTTCTTTCCTACCTTTATTGTGCTTATTAAATACATGGGTCCTGATTCAAAGCAACTGTGAAAAAAATTACAACATTCATGAGACAACTGAAATTCTGAACACTACTTTTTTTTTTATACAAAATACACATAATATGTATTCATATATATGTAGGAAAAATTCCAAAGGCTATGTATCAAAATATGGACAATCATTATCTCTAGGTGCATCACATTATCGACATTCTATATATTCTTTATGCTGATGTATTTTCTATAATAAACGTATTTCATTCATATTACATTTGAGATAAGAAAATGTTAAAAATCATCTTTTTTTGTGAGGGAGGTTGGGGAGGGCTCTAAAAATAAAAAATAAAAATCAGTCAAAATGTCCTTACAAATCTTCCAAAGCCTAAGCCACAAAATATCTATATTCCACATACTCAAGTTTTAATAAATCTTGCAAACAACCTTTATGCCCTCAAACATAAAAGTCCCCATTTTAGACAAAGGCAAGCTCTAGGCTTTTCATTCAGGCCAAGCCCCACCAAGTCATTTCTGTTGGAGCTTCTGATTCACGGGGCTGCCATACAGAGAAGATTTCCTATAGGTTGACACCAACTCTAGCACAGTCATATGCTTTTCACGTACTCATTCACAACATCAGCTGAATACCTATGGTGAGCAAAGCATTACACAGGGTGTGTCACAAGTTATAGATTAATTAACACCACACACGACTGCCTCAAGTAGCGTACAACCTCGTGGGGAAACGGCACGGACACGAGGCAGAACAAAGGGCACTAAAAGAGAGGAGAGCGTATGGAGAGAGCTGATAATATTTCACACTGGTATACAAATATTTTCAAACAAATCAGCAAATACTTGGAAATGTATAGGTAAAAACTGAAGTGCTCTTTTTCACTTTTCATTCGTGTTTGTACTCTGAAAGTAGTTATCTCTACAACTCATTTGCCACTAAATCATACGCCAGGTTCTCCTATATTAGTATGTAACTTTTCATATAGGAATATTTAGTCTTTATTTGAGGGCAGACATTTTTGTGCCCACCACTTTCCCAATGTATCACACACAGAACAGACGCTATAAATATTTCCAAAATGAACAAACTGAGCCAGCTCCTAGAGCTTCCCTCGGTAGCCTGCCACACTGTATCAGATGAAAGGTATCACCCAGATGTGGCACACAGAAGCACGGCCCAGGTTCTGCCTAACGTAGAATATTTTTCCCTTTTAATTCCACAGTCATGAAAAGCTAGGCCAGGCAGAAACAGAGAAAAGCTCAAAGAAGAAACATTAAGTATGTATAAGCAAAATCACTTCATATTAAGAAAGTCTGAGTTTTATTTAGCATTTTATCTGAGGCGCTGAGAGTAAAGGAAGAAAATGAAGATCAATCCCACATTCAATTTTAAGGAGTCTTGCAAAAATGAAAGCACACAAACTGTAACAATCTTGCAAGTATGAAATGCCTTATGTTTACAATACACAAAAAATACCATAGGGACTTCCTATCAAAAGGAGATAGTCTGAGTATCTGCAAAGTCTTTCCAATCTGAAGATTCCAACACACGTTGTTCTGCTGTTTTTCCCAATTCCAACGTAGAACTCTGGACAAAACAAACAATACAAAAAGCTTTTCTAGGCCAAGGACCCTCTGAGGGAGTGTGATATCGGCCCGGAGAAACAAGTCAACTGGCCTAGTGTTGGGACCAACATAAAATGCTACCTAAAAAGCTGAAAGCCTCAGCATTTACATCTCAGACTAGATCAAAGAGATGATTCTCTTTAAACTACAATTTCATGATTATATAGAAAATCACTGTTCTTCAGACAATAAAGTCATACTATACTACTAAGTATTTTAAGGTGATTTTTACCTCTTTGTAAAGAAAGAGTCAAAATAATAATTAGGATTTTTTTTAATGAAAAACAAGGTTCACTCAAAGTTAATAAAACGAATCAGTGACCCAACTATATGTACCCTCAAAGTAATTAATTCTACCCAGGCTGCCAAGATAAACAAATGAAGAAAAAAATTAGAAGCTTATACACAAGAAGATATTTTTAAACTATAGACGTCAAAAAAAGAAAAAGAGCTTTAGACATGTAGTATTTCCCTAGAAGAGCATTTCCCTAGAAGAGCATTTACTACAGTTATTACATAGTAAGCAAAGTAAGAATTGCAGGAAAAAACAACCTAAAAATTGGTATTAAATTTGTTTAATATCTTTAATAATTCTATTATTTGTAAATCCTTCCATAAAAAGGGCATTACAGTTCTTCAGTTTATTGCAAACATATCTTTGAAAAAAAGTCAGCCCTACTGTTGAAGCTATAATACAAATTTTTAAATTATTGGCACTATACTAAAAAGCACAATGGAGAACATCTTATTTAAATAAAATGAGGATGATACTTCACTGGGGAATATAGCCAACAGATTTTTTTCTCTCTCCATATCTACATCCAACGGTGGTGTTTTATAGGCAAATTTTAAGCAAATGCAAGTTTTTAAAAAATAATGAAAGCCATGTTTTGCTCAGGAATACTATTATACACAGATCATATAGATTGTTTTATAGCAGATACTAGTCTGCCAAATTTCAGATGGCAAAATGCTAAGCAGTGAGTTTGGTACTGTCCAGCTAGTTGTTTCTTGTCATCCTGGAGAATCTGTCAATGCGTAATGTTTTTTGTTTGTTTGTTTGTTTGTTTTAATAAGCTTTTTGTGTTTTTTTAAAAGTATTTTTTTAATTAATTAATTAATTTATTTATTTATTTATATTTTTGGCTGTGTTGGGTCTTCGTTTCTGTGCGAGGGCTTTCTCTAGCTGAGGCGAGCGGGGGTCACTCTTCATCGCGGCGCGCGGGCCTCTCATTATCACGGCCTCTCTTGTTGCGGAGCACAAGCTCCAGACATGCACGCTCAGTAGTTGTGGCTCACGGGCCTAGTTGCTCTGCGGCATGTGGGATCTTCCCAGACCAGGGCTCGAACCCGTGTCCCCTGCACTGGCAGGCAGATTCTCAACCACTGCACCACCAGGGAAGCCCATGGGTAATGTTGAGACCATCTTGTCACCACCATTTCTCTTCTCAGAGGTGACTCCACTATGATAGAACATTCATATCCTTAAGATGCAAGGCCTAGCAAAAAACCGCCCACAAATCCACTGGATATCACAATGTTCTGTTTAACAAATTCTGTTGCTTCTTCTATTATATTGTTGATTTCAGGTGCTGCCTTATTTGCTCGTTTCTTAATCTGTCTTTTTGCTTTGTTTACATCTTTTTCAACTCTCTTCCAGTCGATCCGCACATAGCCACTGTGACTGGCAATTTGAAGGAGAAGAAAGCCACCACCTACTGCAGTTGCTGCAAGTTTTCCAACTTTCTGGAACAAAAATCCTGCACACCAGCCACTCACTCTACCCATTACAATCTGGGTGGCTACTGAGTATTTTTCTACCATAGGTCCGGAACTGTGGCCAAACACTCAATTCCACCAGTGGTGTCTTCTTGCATACTCAGTTAAATCCAACACTGCGTAAGAGTCATCATCACTTTCATATTCTTGGGGAGGGGCGTTCCGGGTCGCCATGATCTAATAATGCAAGCTGCTCAAAACCAAGATAATGACTTTTAATATGAGAGTACAAGATTTTTAGTTATAGAACAAAGATGGGGGTAAGGGGCCTGAGACAACACCTAGCCCAACTTCCTTCCATCAGACCCACTATATAGATTAGGAAATGGAGGCACCAGGAAGTTAACTGAATTACCCAAGAACATATAAATAGTATTTACCTCTTACCTTTTATGAACACTTACTCTTTATGTGATTATATTACGGAATTATTAACTTATTAAAGTATGAAAATGGTATTGTGGCTACAGTGAAAAATCTTATTTATTGGAGATAAATACTGAAATATTTGTGGATGAAATGATATTATGGCTAATATATGCTTCAAAATAAGATAGAAGTGAGGTGAATGAATGAATAGGTGTAGATGAAACAAGGTTGACCATGAGTTGCTAATTATTGAAGTTGAGTGATAGGTGTCTAGGATTTCAGCTTACTCCTCCATCTTCTTTTATATGTGCTTGAAATTTTCAATCATTAAACAATTTTTTAAATAAAAAACTCTATAGTGGATTTTGTTTTTGACTATGATAGACTAAATGGTACCTGTGGTAAACAAGCATAAAACTAGAAAAATATATGAAACAATCATTTCAAATGTTGGACAAGAGGCAGTGCAGGACTGTGATCCCTGATGGAAGGGAAACAAATGATGTAAGTAGCACAATCACCCTTGTTTTCTGACCGGAGATAATTTTCCTTACCATGATGCAAGGATGGGGAACCCAAACAAAGCTGGTAGTCTCACTGAGCTGAGGAAACATAGTTTAAAGTTCAAAGGTGTTGAGATGAATGGAATTTTCTCAGAAAGGAGGGAGCTTCACAAAGATACTCTAGAAATCTGCATGAAGTTCCCCTGATAACTTCTACTGAATTCTTAGCTGATCTTGCACAGTCCAAGACTCCTGAAGGCCAAGCAGGAAACCATCACAGGGGTCCTGCAGCTTACACAGGGCTGGGATACATGGAATGCTAACCAGTCGAGAGGAGAGACCCCTGGTACTCAGTTGATAGCCAAGAAAGGCCACACCTTAGTACAATGGATATTCTAGCTCTAAAATAAAGACTAGATCTGCCCTAACCAAGTTAAAAACAAGATTCAAAAGTACTGTGTCAATTCACAAGTAAATTAACTGCCATCAGAACAAAATTCAACACCATCTAAAAGAAGACAATAAAATCTAGGCACTTAACAATATACTATACACAATCCAGCATAAAATTTAAAATTATCAGGTAGAAAAAGATCTCTCTGTACTTTTCATTCAATTTTTCTGTAAGCTGTTCTAAAAAAACACTTGATATTGGGACACCATCAATATCAAGTGATATAGCATATGTGTAATTGGGTTTATAGGACAGAGTGAGAAAGAACTCTATCCTATTAACTATCAACTCTATCCTAATAGCTCTATTATTTGGAGGAATAATGTCTGATTTTTTTCTTCAAATTTGACGGAAAATATCAGCACACAGCTCTAAGAAGTACAACAAGCAACAAGAAAGATAATCACAAAGAAAATAACATCAAGACTCATTGTAATTACATTGTTGAAAACTAATGATAAGAGAAAATATTTAAAACAGCCCAAGACGCATTACATACAGGGATCTATGACAAGAATTATGACTGACTTGTCATCAAGAACCAATGCAAATCAGGAGACAATGGAATGACATTTTTAAAAATTACTAGAGAGGGAGGAAAAGGGGACCCATCAACATTTATTAACCTGTAATTGCATATCCAGCAAATATCTCCTTTAAAAAATGAAGGTGAAATAAAGACATTTTCTTACCAGGAAACCTGCACTGCAAGAAGTGTTGAAGGAAGTTTAGGATGAAGGAAAATGACATCAGGAAGGAAACTTGGATTCATACAAAGGAATAAAGAGTACATGAAATGGTAATATATAAAATAGAAAAATCTATTTTTGAGTCTGAAAACATAATACATATCTGAAAAATCCAAATGTAGATATTTTAGGCTGTCAGTATATCAAAGGGAACTGTGGCTTTCCAATTTTGTGCTTTAAAAAAATTACAGCATTGGCCTTCTGCCAAGTGAGATTACAGTGAGAAGACTGTGGTCTATGAGGAAGCAGGTTCTCACTAGACACTGAATTGACCATCACTTTGATCTTGCACGTCCAGCCTGCAGAACTGTAAGAAATAAATTTCTGTTGTTTATAATCAAAAAAAAAATTTACAGTTTTCATTAGATTGTGTATGCAAAAAACTGGTCATGAAATATTAATACATGGCATTTAACTAGTGCAATCTTTGTTATACCATGCTTCTCTTTTTCTGATTCCTTTGGATAACTTATTAGAATATTAAAAAAGAAGCAGAAGTATAATAGGTTTATGTTAGCATTTAAATAATATTTTGATAATAATTTCTTCTCTTTTTATAATCTCCTATTGATTTACCTATTATATCATTCTTCCCCACTCCCACCCCCAGCCAACCTGCTGAGTTCAATTTTCCTCATATGTACTTTCAAACTGATAATTAAAAAGACGGTATAAAAACAGTGTCAAAAGAAAATCTAGAAGGTGCTCGTTTCAGCAGCACATATACTAAAACTGGAATGATACAGAGAAGATTAGCATGGCCCCTGCCCAAGGATGACATGAAAATTCGCGAGATATTCCATATTTTTCAAAGAAGACATACAGATGGCCAAAAAGCACATGAAAAGATGCTCATCATCACTAATTATTAGAGAAATGCAAATCAAAACTACAATGAGGTATCACCTCACACCAGTCAGAATGGCCATCATCAAAAAATCTACAAACAATATATGCTGGAGAGGGTGTGGAGAAAACGGAACCCTCTTGCACTGTTGGTTGGAATGTAAATTGATACAGCCACTATGGAGAACAGTATGGAGGTTCCTTAAAAAACTAAAAATAGCAATACCATATGACCCAGCAATCCCACTACTGGGCATATACCCAGAGAAAACCATAATTCAAAAAGATACATGCACCCCAATGTTCAGTGCAGCACTATTTACAATGGTCAGGACGTGGAAGCAACGTAAATGTCTATCAACAGAGGAATGGGTAAAGAAGATGTGGTACATATATAGAATGGAATATTACTCAGCCATAAAAAAGAACAAAATAATGTCATTTGCAGCAACATGGGTGGACCTAGAGTTGTCATACTGAGTGAAGTAAGTCAGACACAGAAAGACAAATATCATGTGATATTGCTTATATGTGGAATCTCAAAAAAGGTACAATTGAACTTATTTACAAAACAGAAGTAGAGTCACAGATGTAGAAAACAAACTTATGGTTACCGGGAGATGGGTGGGGGAGGGATAAATTGGGAGATTGGGACTGACATATACACACTATTGTATATAAAATAGATAACTAATAAGAACCTGCTGTATAGCAAAGGGAACTCTACTCAATACTCTGTGATGGCCTATATGGGAAAAGAATGTAAAAAAA
The DNA here is from genome assembly GCF_949987535.1 of Balaenoptera acutorostrata. Lineage (NCBI taxonomy): Eukaryota > Metazoa > Chordata > Mammalia > Artiodactyla > Balaenopteridae > Balaenoptera > Balaenoptera acutorostrata. The sequence continues at coordinate 132,666,038 of NC_080066.1, forward strand.
AAAAGAGTGGTTATATGTATATGTATAGCTGATTCACTTTGCTGTATACCTGAAACTAACACAACATTGTAAATCAACTATACTCCAATAAAATTTTTTTTAAAAAGGTAATTAAGGTAAAATAAGATCATATAGATGGGCCTAATTCAATAAGACTGGTGTCCTTGAAAGAAAAAATTAGGACATAGAGACACACAGAGAAAAAAGTCATGTGAGGACACTGGGAGAAGAGTGCTATCTACAGGCCAAGGAGAGGGGCCTCAGAAGAAATCAGCCCTGCTGACACCTTGATCTTGGACTTGTAGTCTCCAGGATTGTGAGAAAACGAATTTCTGTTCAGCCATCCAGTTTGTGTACTTTGTCATGGCAGCCCTAGGAAACTAATACATCCTCTAAGAAAGAAACTAATACACCCTCTAAGAAAGAAACTAATACAAGATAGTACATCAAAAAAAAAATCTAGAAGGAAGAATAATATGTATTTCTACCTAAGTTCTTTCTGCAATTTGGGTTACAGGCATATATATTTTTTTATTGATGTAATTATGCTATAACTTTGTATCCCACTTTTTTACTTGATACTATACTGTAATTAGTTTCCATTTTTTATATATCTGTGTAATATTCCATGCTTTAGCTTTTATTCTTTTATTTGTTTTTTTAAGTACTTTATTTCAGTTTGGACATTTTGGTTGAAGAGTGGGTAGTTTTAATGGATAACTCTGTGTTCATGTGTTTTTGGTTTTATTTATTTTTGTGTGAATGGTCTGTTTCTGATATCAGAAACTGCAACTGAACAATCATTCACATCACAGAGGTTTATTTTTTCAACTTTCTCCCTTTTCTTGCATCTCATCCCCCAAAAGTATAATCTCATCCATCCCACAGGGTCCAGTTCAGATCTTAACCTCTTTACTGAAATTTATCTGAACTTCTTCTCGGATCCTCTGTAGTGCAGGATATATAGTGATATTCAATAAATACGTGTTGACTTAAAATGAAATTGAATCTGGGGCTAGTCATTTATAACTCAATAAAAATTAGTTTAATAACATTATTTTATTGGAAGTTGTGAAGGTTTGAGAAAACTGTAATGATTTAACCATTAACTTTATTTTCCTTTTTGTGTATGCAAAGGAGTATTATATGTAAAAAAAATCTATATAAGCCCAATTCTAAATGATTTAAAATTTTTAATTAAATGAAAGCCGTGTAATATAATTTAATTGACATGATTTTTTCATAGTGGTACAAAAATAATAGTATATTTTGTAATCTATAGCATCTTGAATTCAATAAATACACACTTGAGGTCAGATGTGGTGGCAAGGAGAGTATATATTCTGGCTACCTGGGAGGTTAGAGAGGAAGACCCAGGGAAAAGGAGAGGAGCACAGAAATGAGAAATTGGAAGATGTCAAAAGCAAATGTCAAAATGTCGTGTCAGGACAGTTCTGTATATTCCACAGAGTTAACACCAAATTACATACTCCCTTGCATGATTCCCTCATAGTCCTTGTGTGCTAGTTCTGTCTTCCCAACCAGATCATACATTTTGCAAAGGGAAAGGTGGTGTAATCTTCTCCCGTAGAGCTGGCAAAGCACTTGAGCTGCAAACCTCGGCTTGGTGTTTAGTGATTGTGCATTGTTTCATCTAAACGTACACCCATCAGAAAGACATTTCTGTTTTGGACTCTAACCTGAAAATCAAATTATCCTTTTATTTTTCTGGTCTTATGAGTTAATATGAATCAGAATCTTATTAGTATATAAAAGATGCTATTCTTTACTTAAGACCACTCTGCTAACTAGACATCCTACGGACTGCACTCTCATGCTTATTTATGAATATGTGAATATCACAAAAGGAAACCAACACAACTTTGCTAATGACAATATATAAGCTGATGCTAACAAAGAGGAATGGAAATCTTGAAGTTTACCCCTTAATTCTCTTATCGTATATATAATGAAAAAACCTTAGTCTTCCATCTGCCTATGTAGGGAAAAACCCAGTTCTTCCTACTGTGTGTTTCTTTCCTATGTGTCTCCCTTACTAGGTCCCACAGAACACTTCACTCTGGTCACCAACTGTGTGGAGGTTTTTCCCCACATCAAGCAATTCTCCACGATACCACCTGGGTGTTCTACAGTCTAACTCAGTTCTGACACTGCTTACCTGGACTTAGCATCAGATCCCTCAGGTTAAGGGCTCAGTCCCACAAGATTGCCCCTCCCACCACACTTCAGATGCCAATCACTAGTAGGTCCCCAGGCTACCCACAACTTCTGTCTGAGTTTGCCTACAAATCAGAGGTTCCAGTGACCCCCTCCTCAGGTTTGATCAATTTGCTGGAGCTCACAGAACTCAGGGAAACACTTACTTACATTCACCAATTTCTTAAAGGATATAATAAAGGACAGATGAACAGCCAGAGGAAGAGGTACATAAGGCAAGGTCTGGGAGAGCCCAAGCACAGGAGTTTCTGTCCCCATGGAGTTGGGGTGCATGACCCTACCTTATAGATGTGTTCAGCAACCTGGAAGCTCTCCAAACCCCATACTTTGGGGATTGTATGGAGACTGTATTACATAGGCATGATAGATCATTAACTCTATTTTCAGCCCTTCTTTCTTCTCAAGATATTGGAGGTTGGGGCTGAAAATTCCAGGCTTCTAATCATGGCTTGGTCTTTCTGATGGCAAGCCGTCATCCAGGAGCCATTTAGGAGCCCACTCAGAGTCACATTATTAGAACAAAAGATGCTCCTAGTGGTCTTATCACATAGGAACTTACAAGGGTTTTAGGAGCCCTGGTCCAGGAACCAGGAGCAGAGACCAATATATATAGTTTCTATTATTTCACAGTATAATATACAGATTTATTTTTAAATTTTTTCAAATATTTTAAAAGATTTTTAAAAACTCAACACATAAATAGAGAAAAATAAATAAACGGGAGTCTGGTGGAAGAGAAAGTAATACAGGTGAAGAAAGCAAAGAGAGGGCATGATCCTAATGTCTGGTAGTAATGGATCAAGGTTGTTTGTGGATTTGCTCACTATTGACAATTGTAACCATACTAAAACATTTTGCTTTGAACAGGATTAGATTTTGGAGGAAAGGTCAGTCCCCAGATTTCTCATGCACTGGAAGTAGCCTCATTTTCAATTAAACCTTGTAGGCATATTCTGACAATAACACTGTTTTCATTACTCAGCGTACTTTAAAACATGCATGTGACTCAGGAAACAGACGTTATGAAAATTTTTATATTTATCTGTACTAAAAGTGTCCATCCACTACTGGACCTTATTTTTAAGCCAATATTCTCTTCATAGTAAAATATTTTCACCAATTTATAATTTTTTCAATACAATATTTGCTCTGGAGATATGGCAAAAGCGTGGAGGCAGATAGGGAGTTGGGAAAGAGATCTCAAGAGTATTCAGGGCAGAAAAGGAAATATGTATGATGAAATGGAGGGAAGAAATGAAGCATATACTCTGTGAACCTCAATTCAAAATGTCCAAAAACTTGATTCATCATCCACTACTACTTCAGTGGAAAGATGAAAAGAAGAGAAAAGTGGGGGAAATATTTAGAAAACTAAATTGCCAGAACTTAGAGAAAAACATGGCACAGTGGAGAGAACACAGTCTATGGAATCACACCTGATCTTGAAGACCAGCTCTGCCACTAACCAGCTAATAATGACCCTAGGCAACTTAACCTCTTGGAGACTCTATTTTCTCATCCGCAAAATGTGTACATTTATAATACCTATGTCATTTGGTTGCCAGGAATGTTAAAGAGTTTTCTCTTTTTTGGCCACGCCGCATGCAGGATCTTAGTTCCCCGACCAGGGATCAAACCTGTGCCCCCTGTAGTGGAAGCGTGGAGTCTTAACCACTGGACCGCCAAGGAAGTCCCTAAAGAGTTCTTACTGGACTCTACTAATGATCCCTTTCCTGTGACTTCAATCTCATTATCTCTTTAGGCTCCTTTCCTCAGACATTTTTTTAGTCTCATGCTTCTCTTTGTTTTATTGCCCTTCATCTTGGATATTAGATGCCAAATGCTGATCAGCACTTTCCCAAATGATTTTCATGGAGCCCAAATTCCATAAATGTTAATAGAATAGGATTACTTCCCTGTGGTCAAATAAATCTAGGTAATACTAGGTTAGAAAAAAATTATCAAGGTTCTTTTAGTAAAGAATTTCTCAGTCTTTAATATACTCATGTGCATCATAAGTCTCCAAGAGAGTGCGTGTGGTTTTTCACACACTTAATTGACATTATAACTCTTTTTCCTGAAGAATCATATGATGCTAGTATTACCCCCAAAACATTTTTTGGCAGTGGGAGACAATGGCTCAAACTCTCTTAACGGGTACCACATCCTTTTTTTGCGTCACTCACTACTTTTTGGGAAATCCTAGTCTGGAGTTTCTCTCTCCAACTGCCCTCTTGCAATTGTCAACTGGGCCATAATTGGCGGAGTTAAAAAGATGTTCATTTAGTACAAGAAGTCCTGTCAATGATCATTAACAAGGCTGGGATGAAGAAGGTTCATCTAAATGGCAAAGGCTTTAAAAGATCAAACCTTGTTGATTCATAGTCTTGGCAGCAGAAAAACACAAGGATAAATGTACCATTCTTGCGACGGATGTTGCTAATGAGGCTCTGCATAAGTGGGGGTAAAAGGGTACATGGGAAATCCATGCCTTCCACTCAATTTTGCTGTGAACCTAAAATTGCTCTAAAAATAAAGTCTATTTTAAAAAAAACCTGAAAAAACATAAAAACAAACATGAGCATTCTGACATTGTGAAAAAGGACTGCTGGTGCTAGTAAATGTCAGATAAACAAAAGTTTTTCTTTATGGATTACTTTTAAATCATTTTAAGATTTCTATAATAACCAAGAATTTATATCATTTCGTTTATACCATTTATACTATTTTATATCATTTATGTACCTCATGACAACTTAATTATCCTAGTGACAGGATTATAAGTTAATATCAGGTCATCAGTTAGAATTTTGAATCTTGTGGTTTAAATCCTGGGTGACTTGAGAGATTAGCTAGCAGAACTATTCCAAGTCTTTAAAATATGATCCTGGGATGACATGAAGGGGGAATTATTTAATATTTTAAGACCGATTTTAGCTATCTTGATGTGATTTTATGATGAGTATTTTATACACGTAAGCATGTTTAACATGTTACAGCTAATTCATTTCACTAACATTTGGATAAGAGAATAGAAGAATTGTTCAACAACTTCCCACACCTCTTAAATAAATAGACTTTAACTAACACCCAAACTCCTGGCATTCTTTACCTCTTCTCTCGATGTCCCTATAAGCATATTCTATCTTCTCTATCTGCAGCTTTCTGAGCTAGTTTTTCTGAGCAGATTTCTGGGTGAAAGATTTAACTCTACCATTGTAATAGGTGTCTTAGCTTGACAAGAAGCTGGGACCCAGACTCACCAGGACCCAGGGATTGGGAACACCTCTCTGTGCACCTGGCCTGGGCTGGGGGAAGCTCACAAAGTTCCTCTCTTCGCCTAGTTCCGTATTACTTGTAATGGCAAATGTCACCTATTTGCCATTACAAATAATGCTGCAGTGAGCATCCTCTATGTGCCTCCTTGTGTACCTGTTCAAGAGTTCCTAGGGTAGACACCTTGAAGTGAAATTGCAGCCTTATAGTGAATACGCATTCTCAACTTTACTAAATTTTGCCAAATTGCTCTAAGTGATGATTCTAACTTACTCTCTCCTCTCCCACCCCAGCAGTGTTGATCCATATTGTCTCCACCCACTGGGATGGTCAGACTTTTTAATTTTTACCAATAAGACAAGTGTGAAATGGTACCTCACTGTGGTTTTCATTTGCATTTCCTTGATTACTCTTAAGGTTAAACCCCCGTTCCTCCATGAATTGCCTATCTATATTCTTTGCCATTTCTATATTGTGTTATCTTTTTCTTTTCTTTTTAGGAATCATTTACATATTAAGTACCAATTATTTGTCCATCGCCTGCACTGTAAATACCTTCTCCCAGTCTGTAGTTTATCATTTCCTCCATGCTATCTTTTGTAATACGAAATTTTGAAAAAATCTAGTCAAATATTCCAATCTTTCATTTATGGTTTGAACTTATTTTGTCTTTCTTAAAAAATATTTTCACGCCCTAACATACAGAAATTTTCTTAAATTTTCCTCCAAAAGAGTTAAAGTTTTGCTTTGGACATCAAGGTCTAATTCAGCTTGAGTCACCTCTTGTATATGGTGAGATGTGGAGCTCTAGTGCTATTTTTCCTCCTGTGGTTAACTATTTTCCCCAGAACCATTTCTCACATAGTCCATCTTTCCCCTGCTGATCTGTATGGACATCTCTTTTATTTATTTAGCAAGTTTTCTTACTTGCATGGGTCTGTTCCTGGACTCTCTAATCTGTTCCATATTCCATTTGTCTATCTCTGTACTTACATCACACTGTTTTAATTACTTAACATCATTACAATTTTGATATCTGATAAGGCATGTCTCCCTGCTTATTTGTCTTAATTTCTCTTGGCCGTTTGTTCTTTTGTATAAAATTTAGAGTCAGCTTATTAAATTCCACAAAAATGGAATTTTTATTGTATTAACATTTATTAATTCAAGATTTGTTGTATTAACATTATTAACTTGGTAAAAATAAACTTTTTCTATTTAATCTACCTATTTACAAAATAATAATAAACCTTTCCATTTATTTAGGTCTTCTTTAACATCTTCACCTCAAAGATCTGGTACATATTTTGTGATATTTGCTTCTCAGTGCTGTTTCTTATCGGTCTTAAAAAATGATATTTTTATTTTAAAAAATTACATTGACATAACTTATTGGTGTAAAGGAATGTAACTGATTTTTTTAAAATAAATTTATTCATTTATTTATTTATTTTTGGCCGTGTTGGGTCGTTGTGTCTTCGTTGCTGTGCACGGGCTTTCTCTAGTTGCAGCGAGCAGGGGCTACTCTTCGTTGCCGTGTGCGGGCTTCTCATTGCAGTGGCTTCTCTTGTTGTGCAGCATGAGCTCTAGGCGCATGGGCTTCAGTAGTTGTGGCATGCAGGCTCAGTAGTTGTGGCTCGAGGGCTCTATAGCACAGGCTCTGTAGTTGTGGCACACGGGCTTAGTTGCTCGGTGGCATGAGAGATCTTCCTGGACCAGGGCTTGAACACATGCACACTGCACTGGCAGGCAGATTCTTAACCACTGCGCCACTAGGGAAGTCCCTGTAACTGATTTTTGTATAAGGATCATTTATCAAGTAATCTTGATGAATTCCAATAATGTGTCTGTCAATTCTCCTGGATTCTCTTTGTACAGAATTGTTTAATCTGCCATTAATGACAGCTTTTTTCCTATCTTTCTTTTTATTTCTTGTATGTTTTATTTGATCAATTGATCAATTGATTGATTGATTGATTGACTTATTGCAGTGGTCAGGATATCTGCTACTATGGCAACAAAATAATGGTAATGTGATAATCCCTGTTTTTTTGTTTATTGAGCTAAAAAAAATGTGTCTAACTTTTCTCCATTTAGAAAGAAGATTACCATTAGTTTTTGGTATATAGACTTCATGAAATTAGGGAAGCTCTCATTTACTCCTTCTTTCCTTAGAGTTTATTTATTTTCTTATTTATTTTAGGTGTTGAATTTTATCAAGTGTTTTTTCTATAACTATTGAAATAAACATGTGATTTTTCTCTTTTACATTAATAGATTTCTCAGATGTTAGACCGTTCCTGCATTCTTGGGAGAAACTACTTTAACCTAATATATTTCAATATACGGTTGGGTTTGATTAACTAATAGTTTACTTATGATTTCTATGTTAATAAGTGAAAATGAGCCTGTAACTTTCTTTGCTTTTCATCTCCTTATGCAATTTTGAAAACAAGTGTAAACCAGCCTCATGAAAAGAGCTGGGGCATGTTTTTTGAAACAACTTGCACTAAACAGCATTATCTTGCTGTTTATCTATACCTCTATCTATATCTATACCTATGCAACTGTTTAAGCCTGGAGCTTTTAGGGTGACTGGGGGAGATCTCTGATGACTATAATTGTAGTTACTTTAATGATTATTGGTCTGTTCAAGTTATTTTTTGTGACAATATTAGCTTTCTATTTTTCTCAGAAATTCACTTTTATAAATTTCAGATTTATTAGCATATAGTTCTTAAAAAATATTCTTTGTCATATGAATGCTACAAAGGAGGCCGGGAAATTTAGTTTTTATTCTGGGTAATCATGTGTCCAGCTAAAAAATGGGTATTCTTTTTTCAACTTATGAAAAAACAAATATTAGTAGACAATTTGCAGTCATTTCCACAGCTGCCTTGATTAGCAACATGCTCCTGGCTGATGCCAGGGCCTTAGCTTGTGCTTTCCCGGCAGGTCTAAGGGGCAAGAATGAGGACAGATCTCAGTGCCTGTGGTGCCCGGACTGAAATTACCACTCCTGCTTTTTCTCTTCATCAGGCAACTGGGCCCCTCAGGAACCCCTACTTAACTCTTCTACCCCGAGGCTGTTGTATGTAAAAGTTCCCCCTTGTTATACTCTCCTGGGCCTCTGGGAATGGAGGGAGAGGAGGGACATTCAGGGAGTTGGATGTCTGCCTGCATATGACCAGCATTCTGTCCTTACCTCCCACTTACCAGGCTATATTCCCCTTATGGTTTCCCATGAGGGTTTCACTCAAATTTTCCCTTTATTTTTTTACTTTTTTCAGCTCCATACACCTCCCTCTCCCTCTGAGGCCCCTCCAGGGATAGGTTTGGAGGAGGAGGCCAGCAGCCTGAGCTAGTCTCCTACTTGTCAAGAACCAGAAGTGCCTTGTTTTTGTTCTAATTTGGGGGGCCTGGAGGCCTCAGAGGAAGTTATTTATGTCCCTCTGTGGGGAGAGGTACATGATGTTATCAAAGATGTTTCCCATCCCAAAAGGAAATGAGAATTCAACCAGTGGCTACAAAGGGAGATGTGAAACCTGAGATGCACAGTTTCTGAGAAGAGCCTGGACCCAGGCTGCTTCTCCTGCAGGCTGAGCCCCCATGTTGTAGGGTTGATTAGAACTTTCTGATGAGTTTGGGGGGCCTCAAGAACAGAGTTTTGTACTTCCCTTCCCTGGGTAAACTGAGAGAAGGGCCCTAGAGGAGCTCCAAGTCCAGCCTGACTCAAGGCAATGAATTAGCAATGCTGAGTGTGGTGTCCATGTAAGTAGCCCTGACAGCAGCCCCAAAGAGGCCCATGCACACCTGGGTGGCACAGAAGAGCCTCTGGAATTGGCATTTGCCCTGAAGAACACAGAGCTGAGAAGGAAGAGGGCTCATAACTGCGACAAAGAAGAAGCAATGCGTGTGGAACTTGCTGACTACAAGCCAAGATGGAGCTGCAGACATCAGCAAGGGAGCCGGGTGGACACAGGACAAGGTCAAGTCCAGAGAGAGGACACCAGTGAGGGCAGAGGCTGGCCCACTCACAGGCATCCCTCCCTCACGGTCAGGACACTGTGCAGCCCCTGGAGTCTCAGTCTACCCCCAGGAAGAAGGAAGATGGAGAATGTTAAATGAACAGAGCAATTAGACAAAACTGATTGTTTTAAACTGGAAGGACTGAATTAAATTGAATTGGCAAGTTTAAGTTTTCTACCATTAGCAAAAACTGAATTGAGCCGACTTACGGAGATATAAGGAAAGCTCCCCCCACTTCATTTTTTTTGCACACCCAAACTGAAATAATGAATATCATAACAGAGACAACCTTCACTTTGATTTTTATCTTATTAGTTTAAACCTTTTTTTTTTTTTTTTACCATTTAAACCTTCTCATTCTATATGTTTTGCTCAGTCTATTGCTCACTAAATATTATTTCCTTTTTAAGCTTTTCTGCCTTTCCCCCTACGTCTTCTATTTTATTATTGATTCATCTTTATTTTCCAATTTATTATTTATTAAAATCTCACTTTCTTATGTGTTTAGAGTTACATATATTTGCAATGAGTAGCAAATACTATATAGATCTATAAGGTAATATCTTCAACCCACCAATTTAACACTTTTAAAAATTAAATAGTGTAAAAATATTTAAAATGGAAGACAAGCCAGGCAATTTAAGATAGATCTGTATAAGCTTAACTAGCAAATAAAATAGTTTGACCCTTTATATTTTTATAGCCAAACTTAAATATCCAATATAAAATTTAAAGTAGAGCAGCAGCACTTGATATCTGAAAGTTAATTTATATATATTGGTATGTAAAGCATTTTTTGGAAAAGAGAGTATTTGTTATGATTTAAAATTTATATATTAGAGTCTTTTTTTTTTTACTTTGCAAAATACCAGATCAGCGAGGTCACAGTCAACTGGTTAGTTAGTCACAATAAGTTGGTGAGCGAGGACAGCCTCCTATGGCAAACATAGCTGACAACTTTATGTGAACAAACCCAGTTTGCTAGAGCCTGCCTTCCAACAGCTGTGTTATAAACCATTCATCTCTCAACAGTCTTTGAAACTATCATCACAAACTTTCAATATTAAAGGAAGCTCTTTGCCCTCTTAGTAAACAGATTTAGATGAACCTGCAAATTCATGATAAGAAGCAGAGTAATTATAGATTGAACCTACATTTTACGGCAAATCATACTATAAATATTTACTTACCATCTACCTGGTCTGTCTAAATAAAGGTTAATTGTTAATCCAGTGCTTTCAGTGGTTTCAACTTACAAAAGCATTTATATCAATGGTATCTTAGAGTTTTTCTACAAGTTCCTGCTTCAAAAAAATTTGACCTGAGTTTAACTTTATATTAAGGCTGAATCAAAAACAGTGAGGGGGAGGACCTTCAAGACAGCAGAGGAGTAAGACGTGGAGATCACCTTCCTCCCCACAAATACATCACAAATACATCTACATGTGGAACAACTCCTACAGAACACCTACTGAACACTGGCGGAAGACCTCAGACCTCCCAAAAGGCAAGAAACTTCCCAGGTACCTGGGTAGGGCAAAAGAAAAAAGAAAAAACAGAGACAAAAGAATAGGGATGGGACCTGCACCTCTGGGAGGGAGCTGTGAAGGAGGAAAGGTTTCCACACACTAGAAGTCCCTTCACTGGTGGAGGCAGGGTGGGGGGAAGCTTCAGAGCCACAGAGGAGAGCGTAGCAACAGGGGTGCAGAGGGCAAAGCGGAGAGATTCCCACACAGAGGATCGGTGCCGACCAGCACTCACCAGCCCGAGAGGCTTGTCTGCTCACCTGCCGGGGCGGGCGGGGGCTGGGAGCTGAGGCTCGGGCTTCGGAGGTCAGATCCCAGGGAGAGGACTGGGGTTAGCTGCGTGAACACAGCCTGAAGGGGGCTAGTGAGCCACAGCTAGCCGGGAGGGAGTCCGGGAAAAAGTCTGGAGCTGCCGAAGAGGCAAGAGACCATTGTTTCAGGGTGCGCAAGGAGAGGGGATTCAGAGAACCGCCTAAACGGACTCCAGAGATGGGCGCGAGCTGTGGCTATCAGCGCAGACACCAGAGGTGGGCATGAGACGCTAAGGCTGCTGTTACAGCCACCAAGAAGCCTGTGTGCAAGCACAGTTAACTATCCACGCCTCCCCTCCCGGGAGCCTGTGCAGCCCGCCACTGCCAGGGTCCCGTGATCCAGGGACAACTTCCCCGGGAGAACGCATAGCGGGCCTCAAGCTGGTGCAACGTCATGCCAGCCTCTGCGCCGCAGGCTCGCCCCGCATCCGTACCCCTCCCTCCCCCCGGCCTGAGTGAGCCAGAGCCCCTTAATCACCCGCTCCTTTAACCCCCGCCTGTCTGGGCAAAGAATAGATGCCAGAGGGCGACGTACATGGAGAGACGGGGCCAAATCCAAAGCTGAACCCCAGGAGCTGTGCGAACAAAGAAGAAAAGGGAAATCTCTCACAGCAGCCTCAGGAGCAGTGGATTAAATCTCCACAATCAACTTGATGTATCCTGCATCTGATACCTGAATAGACAAAGAATCATCCCAAAATGGAGGCGGTGGACTTGGAGAGCAACTGTAGACTTGGGGTTTGCTGTATGAGACTGACTAGTTTCTGATTTTTATGTGTATCTCAATATTGTTTTTAGCACTTGTTATCATTAGTGGATTAGTTTATTGGTTTGGTTGCTCACTTCTTTTTTTATTACATTTTAATTTTTTTATTTTAATAATATTCATTTTAATTTTTCATTTTAATAACTTTATTTTATTTTTTTTTATTATTCTTTTTTTTTCCTCCCTTTTCTTCTGAGCCGTGTGGCTGAAAGGGTCTTGGTGCTCCGGCTGGGTGTCAGGCCTGAGCCTTCGAGGTGGGAGAGCCAAGTTCAGGACATTGGACTGCCAGAGACCTCCTGGCCCCAGTAATATCAATCAGCAAGAGCTCCGTCTCAATGCTAAGACCCAGCTCCACTCAACGACCAGAAAACTGCAGTGCTGGACACCCCATGCCAAACAACTAGCAAGACAGGAACACAACCCCACCCATTAGCAGACAGGCTGCCTAAAATCATAATAAGTTCACAGGCACCCCAAAGCACACTACCGGACACAGTCCTGCCCACCAGAAAGACAAGATCGAGCCTCATCCACAAGAACACAGGCACCAGTTCCCTCCACCAGGAAGCCTACACAACCCACTGAACCAACCTCACCCACTGGGGGCAGACACCAAAAACAAAGGGAACTACAAACCTGCAGCCTTTGAAAAGGAGACTCCAAACACAGTAAGTTAAGCAAAATGAGAAGACAGAGAAATATGCAGCAGATGAAGGAGCAAAGTAAAAACCCACCAGACCAAAAAAATGAAGAGGATATAGGCAGTCTACCTGAAAAAGAATTCAGATTAATGATAGTAAAGATGATCCAAAATCTTGGAAATAGAATGAAGAAACTATAAGAAACATTTAACAAGGAACTAGAAGAACTAAAGAGCAAAAAAACAACAATGAACAACACAACAAATGAAATTAAAAATTCTCTAGAAGGAATCAATAGCAGAATAACTGAGGCAGAAGAATGGATAAGTGACCTGGAAGATAAAATAGTGGAAATAACTACCACAGAGCAGAATAAAGATAAAAGAATGAAAAGAATTGAAGACAGTCTCAGAGACCTCTGGGACAACATTAAATGAAGCAAAATTCGAATTATAGGGGTCCCACATGAAGAAGAGCAAAAGAAAGGGAATGAGAAAATATTTGAAGAGATTATAGTTGAAAACTCCCCTAATATGGGAAAGGAAATAGTCAATCAAGTCCAGGAAGTGCAGAGAGTCCCATACAGGATAAATCAAAGGAGAAACATGCCACAACACATATTAATTAAACTATCAAAAATTAAACACAAAGAAAAAATATTAAAAGCAGCAAGGGAAAAGCCACAAAAAACATACAAGGGAACCCCCATAAGGTTAACAGCTGCTCTTTCAGCAGAAACTCTGCAAGCCAGAAGGGAGTGGCAGGACATATCTAAAGTGATGAAAGGGATAAACCTACAACCAAGATTACTCTACCCAGCAAGGTTCTCATTCAGATTCGATGGAGAAATTAAAACTATTACAGACAAGCAAAACTAAGAGAATTCAGCACCACGAAACCAGCTTTACAACAAATGCTAAAAGAACTTCTCTAGGCAGGAAACACAAGAGAAGGAAAAGACCTACAAAAACAAACCCAAAATAATTAAGAAAATGGTCATAGGAACACACATATCAATAATCACCTTAAATGTAAATGGATTAAATGCTCCAACCAAAAGACGTAGACTGGCTGAATGGATACAAAAACAAGACCTGTATATATGCTGTCTACAAGAGACCCACTTCAAACCTAGGGACACATACAGACTGAAAGTGAGAGGATGGAAAAAGATACTCCATGCAAATGGAAATCAAAAGAAAACTGGAGTAGCAATTCTCATATCAGACAAAATAGACTTTAAAATAAAGACTATTACAACAGACAAAGAAGGACTCTACATAATGATCAAGGGATCAATCCAAGAAGAAGATATAACAATTGTAAATATTTATGCACCCAACATAGGAGCACCTCAATACATAAGGCAAATGTTAACAGCAAAAATGGGAAATTGACAGTGACACAATAATAGTAGAAGACTTTAACACCCCACTTTAACCAATGGACAGATCATCCAAAATGAAAATAAATAAGGAAACACAAGCTTTAAATGACACATTAAACAAGATGGACTTAATTGACATTTATAGGACATTCCATCCAAAAACAACAGAATACAGTTTCTTCTCAAGTGCTCATGGAACACTCTTCAGGACAGATAATATCTTGGGTCACAAATCAAGCCTTGGTAAATTTAAGAACACTGAAATCATATCAAGCATTTTTTCCGACCACAACACTATGAGACTAGATATCAATTACAGGAAAAAAACTGTAAAAAATACAAACACATGGAGGCTAAACAATGCACTACTAAATAACCATGAGCTCACTGAAGAAATCAAAGAGAAATCAAAAAATACCTAGACACAAATGACAATGAAAACACAACAACCCAAACCTATGGGATGCAGCAAAAGCAGTTCTAAGAAGGACGTTTTTAGCAATACAATCCTACCTCAAGAAACAAGAAACATCTCAAATAAACAACCTAACCTTACACCTAAAGCAATTAGAGAAAGAAGAACAACAAAAAATCCAAAGTTAGCCAAAGGAAAGAAGTCATAAAAATTAGATCAGAAATAAATGAAAAAGAAATAAAGAAAACAATAGCAAAGATCAATAAAACTAAAAGCTGGTTCTTTGAGAAGATAAACAAAATTGATAAACCATTAGCCAGACTCATCAAGAAAAGAAGGGAAAAGACTCAAATCAACAGAATTAGAAATGAAAAAGGAGAAGTAGCAGCTGACACTGAAGAAATACAAAGGATCATGAGAGATTAGTACAAGCAACTATATGCCAATAAAATGGACAAACTGGAAGACATGGACAAATTCTTAGAAAAGCACAACCTTCCGAGATTGAACCAGGAAGAAACAGAAAATAAAAACAGACCAATCACAAGCACTGAAATTGAGACTGTGATTAAAAATCTTCCAACAAACAAAAGCCCAGGACCAGATGGCCTCACTGGCGAATTCTATCAAACATTTAGAGAAGAACTAACACCCATCCTTCTCAAACTCTTCCAAAATATACCAGAGGGAGGAACACTCCCAAACTCATTCTATGAGGCCAGCATCACCCTGATACCAAAACCAGACAAAGATGTCACTAAGAAAGAAAACTACAGGCCAATATCTGATAAACATAGATGCAAAAATCCTCAACCAAATACTAGCAAACAGAATCCAACAGCACATTAAAAGGATCATACACCATGACCAAGTGGTGTTTATCCCAGAAATGCAAGGATTCTTCAATATAGGCAAATCAGTCAATGTGATACACCATATTAACAAATTGAAGAATAAAAACCATATGATAATCTCAATAGATGCAGAAAAAGCTTTTGACAAAATTCAACACCTATTTATGAGAAAAACCCTCCAGAAAGTAGGCATAGAGGGAACTTACCTCAACATAATAAAGGCTATATATGACAAACCCACAGCCAACATCGTTCTTAATGGTGAAAAACTGAAACCATTTCTCTAAGACAGGAACAAGACAAGGTTGCCCACTCTCACCACTATTATTCAACATAGTTTTGGAAGTTTTAGCCACTGCAATCAGAGAAGAAAAAGAAAAAAAGGAATCCAAATCGGAAAAGAGGAGGTAAAACTGTCACTGTTTGCAGATGACCTGATACTATACATAGAGAATCCTAAAGATGCTGCCAGAAAATTTGTAGAGCTAATCAATGAATTTGGTAATGTAGCAGGACACAATATTAATGCACAGAAATCTCTTGCATTCCTATACACTAATGATGAAATATCTGAAAGAGAAATTAAGGAAACACTCCCATTTACCACTGCAACAAAAAGAATAAACTACTTAGGAATAAACCTGCCTAAGGAGAGAAAAGACTTGTATGCAGAAAACTATAAGACACTGATGAAAGAAATTAAGACAATACAAACAGATGGAGAGATATACCATGTTCTTGGATTGGAAGAATCAACATTGTGAAAATCACTATACTACACAAAGCAATCTACAAATTCAATGTAATCCCTATCAAACTACCAATGGCATTTTTCACAGAATTAGAACAAAAAGTTTCACAATTTGTATGGAAACACAAAGGACCCCAAATAGCCAAAGCAATCTTGAGAAAGTAAAACGGAGCTGGAGGAATCAGGCTCCCTGACTTCATACTATACTACAAAGCTACAGTAATCAAAACAGTATGGTACTGGCACAAAAACAGAAATATAGATCCATGGTACAGGATAGAATGCCCAGAGATAAACCCATGCATATATGGTTACCTTATTTTTGATAAAGGAGGCAAGAATATACAATGGAGAAAAAGCAGCCTCTTCAATAAGTGGTGCTGGGAAAACTGGACAGCTACATGTAAAAGAATGAAATTAGAACACTCCCTAACACCATACACAAAAATAAACTCAAAATGGATTAAAGACCTAAATGTAAGGCCAGACACTATAAAATTCTTAGAGGAAAACATAGGAAGAACACTCTATGACATAAATCACAGCAAGATCCTTTTTGACCCACCTCTTAGAGAAATGGAAATAAAAACAAGAATAAAAAAAATGGGACCTAATGAAACTTAAAAGCTTTTGCAAAGCAAAGGAAACCATAAACAAAAGAAAACGACAACCCTCAGAATGGGAGAAAATAGTTGCAAATGAAGCAACTGACAAAGGATTAATCTCCAAAATATACAAGCAGCTCATGCAGCTCAATATCAAAAAACCAAAAAACCCAATCCAAAAATGGGCAGAGGACCTAAATAGACATTTCTCCAAAGAACATATACAGATTACCAACAAACATGAAAGGATGCTCAGCATCACAAATCATTACAGAGAAATGCAAATCTAAACTGCAATGAGGTATCGCCTCACACCGGTCAGAAAGGCCCTCATTAAAAAATCTACAAACAATAATAAAAATAAAAAATCTACAAACAATAAATGCTTGAGAGGGTGTGGAGAAAACGGAACCCTCTTGCACTGTTGGTGGGAATGTAAATTGATACAGCCACTATGGAGAACAGTATGGAGGTTCCTTAAAAAACTAACAATAGAACTACCATATGACCCAGCAATCCCACTATTTGGCATATACCCTGAGAAAACCATAATTCAAAAAGAGTCATGTACCACAGTATTCATTGCAGCACTATTTACAATAGCTAGGACATGGAAGCAACCTAAATGTCCATTGACAGATGAATGGATAGAGAAGATGTGGCACATATATACCATGGAATATTAGCCATAAAAAGAAATGAAATTCAGTTATTTGCAGTGAGGCGGATGGACCTAGAGTCTGTCATCCAGAGTGAAGTAAGTCAGAAGAAGAAAAACAAATACTATATGCTAACACATATATATGGAATCTAAAAAAAAAAAAAAGGTTCTGACGAACCTAGGGGCAAGACAGGAATAAAGATGCAGACATACAGAATGGACTTGAGGAGATGGGGAGGGGGATGGGTAAGATGGGACGAAGTGAGAGAGTGGCATTGACATATATACACTACCAAATGTAAAATAGATAGCTAGTGGGAAGCAGCTGCATAGCACAAGGAGATCAGTTCAGTGCTTTGTGACCACCTAGAGGGGTGGGATAGGAAGGGTGGGAGGGAGACGCAAGAGGGAGGGGATATGGGATATATGTATACCTATAGCTGATTCACTTTGTTATATAGCAGAAACTAACACAACATTGTAAAGCAAATATACTCCAATAAAGATGTTAACAAAAATAAAAAATAAAAATAAATTAACTTATGTGAAATTCAAAAAAAAGAAAACAAAAAAGACCAAAAACAAAAACAGTGAGAGGGATAATGTAGTTCCACATAAACAATTTAATTTCATCTGTTGTGTCTCTAAATCAAAGAGTAGATTTCGCAAGATTGTGTGTATTTTACCCTGCCCCTGTTATTATATGTGCATAATGTCATGGTTAAGAATATTCAAACATTGCTATTTTAATTCTATCACCTCTAGTGTCCTTTTATTTTTTCTTAATTTACATATAGTTAAATTTATTTTTTTCAGTTTTGAGTTCTTTGAGCTTTGACAAATGCCTAGAGTTGTGTAACCATGGCCTGAATCAAGTCAAACCCTTCCATTACCCCCAAAATTCCTTTGTGTTGGACTGTGTAGTCAACCCTTCCCTCTCAGTCCCTGGCAAAGATTGATCTTTCTATTCTGGCAGTATTGCCTTTTCCAGAATGTAATATAAATGGAATAACCCAGTGGATAGTCTTTAAATCTGGCTTTCTTCCTTAGTATAATGCACTTGAGATGCATCCATGTTTTGTATGTATCAATAATCACTCCTCTTCATTGCAGAGGAGTAGTTTATCCTGCTTTTATTGCTTGAGTAAAGTGTTTATCCATTCATCAGTTGAAAGACTGGTTTGTTTCCAAGTTTGCTACTCTAAATATTCACATATAGGCTTTCATATGAATATATTTTTTCATTTCTGGAGTAAATTTTAGTAATTTTTCAAAACATTGCATTGTTTTAAAATTTTTATCCTTTAGTTTATCAGGTGAAATGCAGAAAGCTCAGACATAAAGAGGACAGCTGTGAGGATAGTTAATTAAATTTGTTAATTTTCCCCTTTGCTCTTTCCTGTGGCAACCTTTTAAAGCTCTCCATCATTGACCTCTGATTTCCTTTAGGATTAAACCCCCTGTCTCTTTTAGAAACAGAAAACTATAAGACATATTTTATTTTTTGTACTTAGCAGCTTTATTCCTAATAGCCAAAAAAAAGGAAACACCCAAATGTCCATCAACTGATGTGTCATATCCATATAACAAAATGTTATTTGGCCATTAAAAGGGATGAAGTACTGATATGTGCTACATCATGGATGAACTTTGAAGAGATTGCTAAGTGAAAGAAGCCAGTCACAAAAGGCCACATGTTCCATTTATATGAAATACCCAGAAAAGACAAATTTATAGAGCCAGAAAGCACATTAGTGGTTGCCAGGAGCTGGAGGAAGCGGGGAAAGCGAAGTGTCTGCTAATGAATATGGAATTCCTTTTGGGGGTGATGCAAATGTTCTGGAAGTAGATAGTAATAATGATTGCACGACTTTTAGACACATATTTTTAAATTCAGCCTTGGCTAGAAATTGTAGTTGAAGGCAAATAACATGTCTCAATCTGCAGTTTATTGGAGAACTTCAAGAAAGTAGACCCTGTAGACAGCTGCTTTGAAGAGACAAGACTGAACCAGTCATTTTGTCTTATTCAATAAGAGTAAAAACTGGAGAATATTTAGGAGACTTTTACTTTGAAAAAATTGTGACTGTAAATATTAAACTACATTAGAGTAGTGACACCATATTGTCAGATATATACATATTCTGTAAGTTGTTTACACATTTTTTCTATCGAGTTATGATTGTAAGAGTTCCCTTTAAATCATGTCTTAAGTAATTAGTGTTGTCTTACATAACCCTAATCTTGTGGCTAAGCTACCTTTAATTATTTGTTATGGAAACATTAAATTTACTCATTATATGTTCATTATAGGAAACTAAATTTGTTAAAATATTGTTTTGTACCATACTAAGTTTAAATAAGATGCTATAAGAAAGTGACCCAGATATGTAGTGATTCAAATGAGAGAAATTTATTTTTCTCTGGTAATAGTCCAGAGGTAGGCAGATAATCTAGGCAAATAAGAGACTCCATTCCATGGGGTCATTTGGGTATCTAAGCTCCTTCTCTCTTGCTGCTCCATAATCATGTAGAACAGGAATCAGTAAGCTTTTTCTGCAAAGGGCCACATGGTAATTATTTTAGGCTTTGTGGGCCATACATTCTCCGTCATAATTTCTCAAGTCTTGCATTGTAGCATGAAAGCAGCCATAGACATATAAATGAGTGGGTATGGCATTATTCCAATAAAACTTTATTTACAAAAACAGATGGCAGGCCACATCTGGCCCATGGGTTAAAGTTTGATGACTCTTGTCCCAGAGTGTGATCTTCGTCTTTGAAGCTCCATTCATGCTCTGGTTTGTGGGAAGGGATAAAGAGGCAGTGAAAGGCAAGACATTACTTACAAGTGGACACATCATTTCTGCTAACATTCTATTGACCAAAACTTAGTCACATGGCCACATCCATCTAGTTCCAACTGAGGCCTGTGAATGTCTCTACCTGGGCAGTCATGTACCTAAGTAAAAAGTGGGGGTTTGATTATCAAAAGAAAGAAGAGAGTGGATATTGGGGAACAATTATTAGGCTCTGTCACTCACCTCAAGTTGTAATACACAGCTAGCACTGTGGTCTTTAATGATTTATAGCTTCTCTGAATCATTCTGGAACTTAAATCTGCGACGGCCTTTGCTTATTAGTCAGAGGTATTCAAGAACCTCCCTCTCTTCATTTTCTCCCTATGAGCATCAGCAAAATCAGAATCCCAGTCAAGCCAGAGTCTGAACAAAAACTGAAAGACTCACAGAAGTGGTCTACATTGAAAGGAGAAAGAAGATGTGCAGAGGTAAGAGACCACAGCTCCAGAAAGGAACAGAAAAAGATGGAGAAGGTTGTGGCCTTAAGACTTTCCAGTTCCCATGAGGCCTAGGTGCTTCCTGCTTTCAGTTCTGTGCATCTTCCTTGAACTCCCTTTGTGCTTGAGCCTCCTCAGGTGTGTGACAGGTAAAGTTTTTGAAAAATTGCATGTCTAAAACTGTTTTTATTCTATACTCATACTTGATTGATAGTTTGGGGATGAAATTCACTTCTCCTCTGTAGGTTGAAGACATTACTCCATTTTCATCTAATTTCCAATGTTGAAGTCAAGAAGTCAAAAGCTTTCGCTTTATCCTTAGTGATCTAAAACGCCACAAGTATGTGCCTTGATGTGATCTTTTTTTCAACCATTTTGCTGGGTTCTCAGTGAACTCTTTAAATTTGAAAACTTTTATCCTTCAGTGCTGGACAATTATCTTGTATTCTTTCTCTGATAGTTTCTTCCCCTCCATTTTCTCTTGTTCTCGCTTGCTGTGGCACCTATTAGACTGATGTTGGACCTCCTGGGTTGATCTCTTATTTTGTTTTATTTTCTCTCCTATTGTCTATCTCCTAGTCTTTTTGCTCCACTTACAATTTAAAGTTGATGGTATCCTCAATTTTAAATTCCAACCCTTTAAGTTTTTATTTGCTATCTTATTTTTAATTTCTACAAAGCTTTTTTTGCTGTTTCTGAATATTCCATCTTTATATAGCATCTAAATAATTTTATTATGGATAGCATATCTTCTTATTCCAAAGTATTCTACTGCTGCATCGCCTCTGCTTCCTCTGAGAGGTTTCTCCTTGATTATTTTGCTTTCTGTCTTAGATGTTGGAGGACATCCTCAAATATCTGGATGTCCCATGGATTTCCATTTCATGCACTCACTTTAAATAGTCCAGGTGACATTATCCCCATTGTAAGAGTGGGAAGCCTGAAGCTCTCTAGGACACCTGACTATGCAGAGGGGAGCTGAGCCTGGCACTCAACCATCTCATTCTTAGTCCAAGCTAAGCCCACTGTATAATGAAAGCACCTCTGAAAGTCAGTGCCCTGAAAATGTCTGTGGTGTCCCTATACAAGAATTAATCTTAGGCCACTTGCTAAAAGCTGCTCTCGAAAGAAAATTCACTCGAAGAAGGCTCTTTCTATGTTTATTCTTTCTCTAGAGGCAGCATTCATAGGACAAGAATAGATTTGTCTCTAGCAGAGAAACCCAAGGATGGGTCACAAGATGTCCTGTTTACAAGGAAACTCCTTCAGGGGGTGACCAGAGGCTGGAGTCTCTAATTGCCAGAGCAGCCCAGTGTGGCTTCAGGATGGGGAGGAGTGGTTCTCTGGCTGAGACATCTCACTGTAAGTGGAGAAGAGATGGTCCAACTTGGAGATGCAGATACTGTAGAGAAAACCCTTGTAAAGCATGGAAACTTCCTCAACTGGACAACAGGCCTGTTTAGGTGGAACGAGACCAGCATATACTTTTCTTTATAATAGAGATTTCCTTCTTCCCAGAGACAAAGAACCAACAATGGTAAAGCAGGAATTACCCAGACAGAAGGAATAACCCAAACCACAGTTCCATTCTCCGAATTGGCACAACTCAGTAAGGAGGGAGAAGTTGACTTTGTGCAGTTTCAGTGTTTCACCAAAAATTAAAGAGACCAGATAAAGGCAACCCAATCCAGGAGCTATGGCAGCTGAGATGAAAATAAACAAGAAAGCTTCAGGTTCTAAGAAGAAAGGATTACAACATGTCAATTTTAGGATTGTTGATTACATGGAAACCACAGAAAGCACTGATATTTTCATTCGATGTCCAAAACACCTAGGAACAAAAACCTTTTAAAGTATGAAATTATCTCCCTGGGGAATATGATGTGAAACATTTCCATTTCCGGTTCTACAGTGCACTTGTGCATGCAACTTTCTCCCAGAGTAGGATAGAAACAAATGCTCATTAGACCTCTTTGGGCTTGCTTCCAGCAGAGGAAAATGTTCTGGGTGAAATGGCATGCCAGTAAACAGCACTGGACCTGGCATTTATTTATCCTAAAGAATTGGGGTGGGAAGTTGCTTTCCTTTCTCAGCATAAGCAACTGCCCTGGGCAGCCAAAGAGGAAATAGGAGGGCGGTGGGCTGGAAAGGGTCTCTAAGTTCTGGTCCTGTTGCTGTCACTAACTAGGTCTTATTGGGCAAGTCACGTAATCACTCACAACCTGTTTCCTTATGTATAAAAGGAGACAGTTAATAGTTCAAAGCCTTTTTTCACCTCCAGTTGATCTGGGAAGCTTTGAAAGAATACAGATGCCTGGGACTGAATCAGAACTTCTGGGAGTCTAGGTTTTTAAGGCTTCCCCAGTGGTTCAGATGAGACCACTCCATAGGCCAGTATTTTAGGAGTAACTAAACAAGATGTTCAAGATCCCTTCCAGGTCTAAAATTCTCTGATGGGAAGGTAGAGAAGAGAAGGTCAGGGAGAGGTGCTCTTCTGCAGCATCTGCATCACCTGTGAGCTTGTTAGGAATGCAGACTCCAGGGGGAGGAGCTCAAGACGGCTGGAGTAGAAGGGGTGGAGCTCACCTCTCCCCCCGCAAACACATCGAAATGCAGGCTCTTGGGCCCTATTCCAGAAGTTCACTGAATTCTAATCTATACGTTCACAAGATTCCCAGTGATTCATAAATACATGAAAGATAGCCCTGCTCTATTCTACATAATCAGGAGTGAACCTGCCTACCTATAGGCCAATGGGTCGTTTTCCTGCCCAGTCTCTGTGGCTTGGCCAACCCAGGAACACAACACGAGGGAAACATGCGACTTCAGGTGGTAACTCTTACTGGGGGCCATGCTCCTCAAAAAATGAGATTTTAGGACATTGCCACCTCAGTATAAGTCCCCTTTCCAACTGGTCATAAATGCCTGTGAAAGCAAAAGTGAGGCCAAAGGGAGAGCTAGGCTGTGTGTGTGTGTGTGAACATGTGTGTGTGTTGCATTATTCTTCCAGTTTATCAACCAGATAAAATTTCCCAGAAGAATTTCTAGAAGTGAGGTTGACAGTGTTGAGGAGAAGGAAATTTTAACTTGTGTTTGACTGCTAGTCCTTGATTATGGCAGGGGGAAATAAAATATATTGCAGCTCACTTTCTCAGACGTTTGCTATTCTTACCCACATCCTGTCTTGAGAGTTGATCCCCAATGGAAGAAAAAAAAACACCTCCACACAGAAAAGACCTATTTCTGCTCTTAGGGGAGGGAGAGAAGTCTGATTTACAAAATTTGGATAAGACATGTAAAAGACAGAATTTAAAAACCAGGAAGCAGGAAGCGGGTGAGGCCGGGTGCCGGAGGCTGCGGCGGCGGCCCCAGGAGCTGCGGATCCGCGCCGCCTGGACAGAGGCCCGGCCACCTGGCGCCACGAGCAGTCCTAGCCTGGGCGCACAGCTGGGAAGCATCCCGCGCCCCCCACCGCGACTAACAAGGTGTTTCCACAAAGCAGGCATCCGGCTCATCGCACCTACCCCAGCAACTCAAATTCACCACCTCAGACTCCCGCCAGCGTATCAAAGATGAGTTTCAGCTGCTGCAAGCTCAGTACCACAGTCTGAAACTCAAATGTGACAAGCAGGCCAGCGAGAAGCCGGATATGCAGAGTCATTATGTGATGTCAACTACAAATTGGCATTTTCCATTGGCACTTGCCATCTACCTCTACGAGGATTAAATCATGCGCCGCTGCAGCTGCTGAATTTCAACACCCCCTGAAAGGAGTTCAGGTGGAGAGCAGAAATGAGGCACTGGGTGCTCTGGGAAAAACTGGCAGAACAGACCTTCAGATAGTTAGATATTTTCAGGAGACAATTTTATGGGCCCAGATCTTGTATCTCCTCATATCTAGAAAAGCACTAAAATCCTTCACAGTGACAACTGCTCCTTGTGACCACCAGTAACCTTCACGAGACTAGCAGCAACCTTCTACAAAAATATGTGCTTGATTGCCTGTATTCCCCCTCCACCAAAATCACATATATACTGACCTTCCCGCCTGCCTCTTTGAAGCAGTTTCTCAGAGCTATCTGGGATGCTCTCTTCCGGGCAGCAGTCCTCATTTTGCTCCAAATAAAACTTAACTCGCAACTCTCACATTGTGCATGTTTTTTTTTTTTTTAAGTCGACAGTGAGGTACTACGAAATGTCCTACGGCTTGAACGTGAAGACGCACAAGCAGGCTGAAATCTTCAAGGGGCCGAATGGGATATGTGCCCAGGTCCTGCCCTACATTCCCCAAGAGCAGAGGGCCAAGCAGGGCACTGCTCCTGAGCTGAACCCCATCAGCTGACAGCAGCTCCAAGCCCACCAGCTGTCCCAGCTGCAGGCTCTGGCCCTGCCCCTGACCCCACTGCCTGGGAGGCTGCAGCCCCCTTTGATGCCGGCAGCTAGCGCAGGCACCGGCCTCCTCTCGCTCTCTGTGCTGGGCTCCTCGGCCCACCTCTCCAAGGAAGACAAGAACGGGCATGATGGTGACACCCACCAGGAGGATGATGGCGAGAAGCTGGATTAGTGGGTGGCTGGGATGTGGAGGGTGGAGTACAAAGGCGAGTCAGACACAGAGAGAGAGGAAGGTTCAGCTCAAGACACGTTATAGCCCAGGATTGGCTAAACTCTGGTAGTATTTATGGTAGCCGCCTGCCGGGGCCCTCACCCTGCTTGTGTGCCACCCGCTGGCTTTGCTCCTACCCCTGACTCCCGGCCTCCCTCTTCCTCCCCTGCAGCCTGAAAGGGTGAATACCTGCTCATACCACAGATTAGGCAAGCTGAGGCCTGGAAGTGCAAGTGGGAGGCCAGTTCAGAAGGGAGCAAAACCTCAAGAGGTCCAACACCACCTGCACTTCCCCGATTCACACATGTGTAACTGACAGTCCTCCTGCCGGGCCCCTCTGGGCACACCTGGCCTCCCACCCTGGCACTGCATGCAAACACAATGCTAGCTGCCCCTCCCCACCCTGGACGTCCCACATCTCCCCCTCCCGCCCACTCACCCTCCACTAGTTCCCGATGCCCACGCCCACCTGGTCCTCCCCCCTCACCCACGAAAGAAAGAGGGGCTGGGGACAGCAAGCTTAGCCCCCAGAGCAGGGTGGGGTGGGTGACGACCCAGAATTCCCTTTCTCCCCTTCCCGAATAAAGATGAGGGTACTCTAAATAAATAAATAAGTAAATAAAATAAAAATAAAAACCAGGGGGAAAATGATTCAAAAAATCTTCCCACAGACGCATAGCACAGGAGATCAGCTCAGTACTTTGTGACCACCTAGAGGGGTAGGATAGGGAGGGTGGGAGGGAGGGAGATGCAAGAGGGAAGAGATATGGGAACATATGTATATGTATAACTGATTCACTTTGTTATAAAGCAGAAACTGACACACCATTGTAAATCAATTATACTGTAATAAAGATGTTAAAAAAAAAAATCTTCCCAGACAGAAGAAAATCTATTGCTATTTTTTTCTTAAGAAAAAAGCTCCCGGGGACTTCCCTGGTGGTGCAGTGGTTAAGAATCCGCCTGCCAATGCAGGGGACACAGCTTCAAGCCCTGGTCTGGGAAGATTCCGCACGCCGGGGAGCAACTAAGCCCATGTGCCACAACTACTGAGCCTGCGCTCTAGAGCCCACAAGCCACAACTACTGAAGCCCGCATGCTTAGAACCTGTGCTTCACAACAAGAGGAGCCACCACAATGAGAAGCCCGTGCACCGCAATGAAGAGTAGCCCCGCTCACTGCAGCTAGAGAAAGCCCACACACAGCAACGAAGACCCAACGCAGTCAAAATAAAATTAAAAATTAAAAAAAATTTTTTAAAAAGCTCCCAGTTTCATCCTTTTATGGCATTCCACTGAAATAAATTTCTTAAGAGAAGCCGTAAGCCCCATGGGTATTGCAAGAGTGGTGTTCATTACAGGAAACAGATGATGTTCTTCCTATGAATGCAAATATTTCTTCTGCTACTTTGAATATGTGCCATTTTTACTTTCCCTTCCAAGCTAAAACTGAACTTTTTATGGGAATGTTTTCATAGTTATTATTCATAGAAATTATTCCTGATATAACACAGGAACAATGTCTATAACTCTCCCAGTTTTGTAAAAGAAAGAAATCCTTGTCTAAGAAGGGTAGCACTTGTTTATCTCTATACCCATAAATCAAATCAAAATTTGGCAGTCTTGCAAATGGGCTTCCAGGTTGCCTGGCCCTAGGATTGAGGACAAGAAAAAGGTTCTCCCCAGGTCCACGCACAACCTCTACCCTCCAAATCCACCACACATATCCCTCCACTTACATTACCTCCACTTACATTCTTGCTTCCTAAGGATAGGTGAGCCAGTGGCCGTTCAAAACACTAATATTGATATAAATTTCTCAGATCATTATCTTTGGAGATTGAACAGACTGGAAAGTTTGGAGAGGAGGTTGGAAGGGGAGGGACTGAGTAACAGGCATGAGACAGATGGCATTCTGCAGCAGACACCCTGAAGGTAAGGGTCAGGTTTGGACAGTAGAAAGGCAACATGATAGTTTGGAGATTCGAGGGTCAAGGAATAGGGTTCATGCAAGGCAGCAGAATGCTACAGAAAGGTTAGAGAACATCAAGTTCACACTGCGTCGTACCTCAGTCTTCTGATGGCTGACCCAAGCCCCTCCTCTGTATGTACATGGTAGATTGCCAACCCTATCCTAGGCCACATTTCCTAAGTGACACTGACTGAGCAGTGTAAGGAATAGAGATGTGAAGAAAGACCCTTACCCATGTCCTGACCTTCATCGGATCCAAGCCTCAACCTTGGCTGCATTCTCTTTTCTCATTTCAGGTTTTATTTTTTTTAATAAAGAAAAATCTAAGTTCTACACTGTTAAATATGTGTTACACATATGTACATGTTTAAACAGGAGCATTCACATCACATTGACTTGTGGATGTCATGACTCTTCCTACCATCTCTCTAACATATACACATCTCTCACAAACAGAATAACCAATGAAAGACTTTGCAATCTTGGATTTAATATTTCGTGAGTCAAGAATGTCTCTACCTCTTGGGGCTACCCATTTCACTACTTGGCAGCATTTTGAAAAGATAACATCTCTCCCCTCATATTGAATGTAAATATGCTTCCATGTAGCATTTCCTTTTTGATCCTCATTCTTCCCTCTGGCTCCAAACAATAAATTTAATTTTCATTCTGTGACACAACCCTTCAGCTATCTGAAGAAGGCAATCAACTCCTCATAGGACTATCTGTCACTGTTTTTTTTTTTTTTTTTTACACACACACACACTGTATTTTATTTTTACAAGAGATAGACTGACACCAAGCATTGTACATGGATGACCACAACAAAAGCAACAATGATTGCAATTACCAAACATGAAACACACTCATACTATGTCATAATATTGACATTCAGTCCAGTAATCCTCCACTGTAACAGCTCCTTTACTTTGAAGTGAAAATTGATTTGTATATTCTTTGCCTCTGAGTCCTTGTGGGATTTTTTTTTTAATTCAGACAGAAAGTCACAAAAATTATACTCATCCTCATCAGTTCACTCAGTCCCATGTAATTAATTTTTTTTTCCATCTTGATCTTTTGTTAGCACTTTTATGAGTTCATCCGTTTTTCATTAGAGTTCTGAAAATGCTTATTCATTCAGTTCAGCAGTACAGTCAGTTACCAGAAACCCGTACTTGTCAGAGTCTTTTCCATGAATTTCTTGAAGATGAAACCCTTTTATAGGAACATATTTGCAAAATCATCAGAGTACACCCAGAACTGTCTGTAAATGACAAAAGACTTAAAAATGACCATGGTTAAAGATTTGATGAAAGTTCATAATAATGCAGTTGACAAGAAAATTAGTTATTTCTGAGATATACATTTTAAAGTCATAACTAGGATTATTACTTATAACATTATACCAGAACATATAAGATTTTTAGAAGTTTCCTGTAATGTCTGAAACATTTATATTAACATATTTCCATACATATTTCCATACATATACAAATATAAGATTTTTAGAAATTTCATGTAATGTCTGAAACATTTATATTAACATATTTCCATACATATTTCCATACAAATACAAATATAAGATTTTTAGAAATTTCATGTAATGTCTGAAACATTTATATTAACATATTTCCATACAAATAACCCAATGAAAGTTTAGTATTAGTTGTTTTGTTTGTTTTTTTATACTGCAGGTTCTTATTAGGCATCAGTTTTATACACATCAGTGTATACATGTCAATCCCAATCGCCCAATTCAGCACACCACCATCCCCACCTCACCGCAGTTTTCCCCCCTTGGTGTCCATATGTCCATTCTCTACATCTGTGTCTCAACTTCTGCCCTGCAAACTGGCTCATCTGTACAATTTTTCTAGGTTCCACATACATGCACTAATATACGATATTTGTTTTTCTCTTTCTGACTTACTTCACTCTGTATGACAGTCTCTAGATCCATCCACGTCTCAACAAATGACTCAATTTCGTTCCTTTTTATGGCTGAATAATATTCCATCGTATATATGTACCACAACTTCTTTATCCATTCGTCTGTTGATGGGCATTTAGGTTGCTTCCATGACCTGGCTATTGTAAATAGTGCTGCAATGAACATTCGGGTGCATGTGTCTTTTTGAATTACGGTTTTCTCTGGGTATATGCCCAGTAGTGGGATTGCTGGGTCATATGGTAATTCTATTTTTAGTTTTTTAAGGAACCTCCATATTGTTCTCCATAGTGGCTGTATCAATTTACATTCCCACCAACAGTGCAAGAGGGTTCCCTTTTCTCCAACACCCTCTCCAGCATTTGTTGTTTGTAGATTTTCTGATGATGCCCATTCTAACAGGAGTGAGGTGATACCTCATTGTAGTTTTGATTTGCATTTCTCTAATAATTAGTGATGCTGAGCATCTTTTCATGTGCTTCGTGGCCGTCTGTATGTCTTCTTTGGAGAAATGTCTATTTAGGTCTTCTGCCCATTTTTGGATTGGGGTGTTTGTTTCTTTGATATTGAGCTGAATGAGCTGTTTATATATTTTGGAGATTAATCCTTTGTCCGTTGATTCATTTGCAAATATTTTCTCCCATTCTGAGGGTTGTCTTTTCGTCTTGTTTATGGTTTCCTTTGCTGTGCAAAAGCTTTGAAGTTTCACTAGGTCCCACTTGTTTATTTTTGTTTTTATTTCCGTTACTCTAGGAGGTGGATCAAAAAAGATCTTGCTGTGATTTATGTCAAAGAGTGTTCTTCCTATGTTTTCCTCTAAGAGTTTTATAGTGTCCAGTCTTATATTTAGGTCTCTAATCCATTTTGAGTTTATTTTTGTGTATGGTGTTAGGGAGTATTCTAATTTCATTCTTTTACATGTGGCTGTCCAGTTTTCCCAGCACCACTTATTGAAGAGACTGTCTTTTCTCCATTGTATATCTTTGCCTCCTTTGTCATAGATTAGTTGACCATAGGTGCGTGGGTTAATCTCTGGGCTTTCTATCTTGTTCCATTGATCTATGTTTCTGTTTTTGTGCCAGTACCATATTGTCTTGATTACTGTAGCATTGTAGTATAGTCTGAAGTCAGGGAGTCTGATTCCTCCAGCTCCATTTTTTTGCCTCAAGACTGCTTTGGCTATTTGGAGTCTTTTGTGTCTCCATACAAATTTTAAGATGATTTGTTCTAGCTCCGTAAAAAATGCCATTGGTAATTTGATAGGGATTGCATTGAATCTGTAGATTGCTTTGGGTAGTATACTCATTTTCACAATGTTGATTCTTCCAATCCAAGAACATGGTATATCTCTCCATCTGTTGGTATCATCTTTAATTTCTTTCATCAGTGTCTTATACTTTTCTGCATACAGGTCTTTTGTCTCCCTAGGTAGGTTTATTCCTAGGTATTTTATTCTTTTTGTTGCAATGGTAAATGGGAGTGTTTCCATACTTTCTCTTTCAGATTTTTCATCATTAGTGTATAGGAATGCAAGAGATTTCTGTGCATTAATTTTGTAACCTGCAACTTTACCATATTCATTAATTAGCTCTAGCAGTTTTCTGGTGGCAGTTTTAGGATTCTCTATGTATAGTATCATGTCATCTGCAAACAGTGACAGTTTTACTTCTTCTTTTCCAATTTGTATTCCTTTTATTTCTTTTTCTTCTCTGATTGCCGTGGCTAGGACTTCCAGAACTATGTTGAATAATAGTGGTGAGAGTGGACATCCTTGTCTTGTTCCTGATCTTAGAGGAAATGCTTTCAGTTTTTCACCATTGAGAATGATGTTTGCTGTGGGTTTGTCATATATGGCCTTTATTATGTTGAGGTAGGTTCCCTCTATGCCCACTTTCTGAAGAGTTTTTATCATAAATGGGTGTTGAATTTTGTCAAAAGCTTTTTCTGCATCTATTGAGATGATCATATGGTTTTTATTCTTCAATTTGTTAATATGGTGTATCACATTGATTGATTTGCGTATATTGAAGAATCCTTGCATCCCTGGGATAAATCCCACTTGATCATGGTGTATGATCCTTTTAATGTGTTGTTGGATTCTATTTGCTAGTATTTTGTTGAGGATTTTTGCATCTATATTCATCAGTGATATTGGTCTGTAATTTTCTTTTTTTGTAGTGTCTTTGTCTGGTTTTGGTATCAGGGTGATGGTGGCCTCATAGAATGAGTTTGGGAGTGTTCCTTCCTCTGCAATTTTTTGGAAGAGTTTGAGAAGGATGGGTGTTAGCTCTTCTCTAAATGTTTGATAGAATTCACCTGTGAAGCCATCTGGTCCTGGACTTTTGTTTGTTGGAAGATTTTTAATCACAGTTTCAATTTCATTACTTGTGATTGGTCTGTTCATATTTTCTGTTTCTTCCTGATTCATTCTTGGAAGGTTATACCTTTCTAAGAATTTGTCCATTTCTATCAGGTTGTCCATTTTATTGGCATAAAGTTGCTTGTAGTAGTCTCTTAGGATGTTTTGTATTTCTGCGGTGTCTGTTGTAACTTCTCCTTTTTCATTTCTGATTTTATTGATTTGAGTCCTCTCCCTCTTTTTCTTGATGAGTCCGGCTAATGGCTTATTAATTTTGTTTATCTTCTCAAAGAACCAACTTTTAGTTTTATTGATCTTTGCTATTGTTTTCTTTGTTTCTATTTCATTTATTTCTGCTCTGATCTTTATGATTTCTTTCCTTCTGCTAACTTTGGGTTTTGTTTGTTCTTCTTTCTCTAGTTTCTTTAGGTGTAAGGTTAGATTGTTTACTTGAGATTTTTCTTGTTTCTTTAGGTAGGCTTGTATAGCTATAAACTTCCCTCTTAGAACCGCTTTTGCTGCATCCCATAGGTTTTGGGTCGTCGTGTTTTCATTGTCATTTGTCTCTAGGTATTTTTTTATTTCCTGTTTGATTTCTTCAGTGATCTCTTGGTTATTTAGTAACGTATTGTTTAGCCTCCCTGTGTTTGTCTTTTTTACGTTTTTTTCCCTGTAATTCATTTCTAATCTCATAGCGTTGTGGTCAGAAAAGATGCTTGATATGATTTCAATTTTCTTAAATTTACTGAGGCTTGATTTGTGACCCAAGATGTGATCTATCCTGGAGAATGTTCCGTGTGCACTTGAGAAGAACGTGTAATCTGCTGTTTTTGGATGGAATGTCCTATATATATCAATTAAATCTATCTGGTCTATTGTGTCATTTAAAGCTTCTGTTTCCTTATTTATTTTCATTTTGGATGATCTGTCCATTGGTGTAAGTGAGGTGTTAAAGTCCCCCACTATTATTGTGTTACTGTCAATTTCCTCTTTTATAGCTGTTAGCAGTTGCCTTATGTATTGAGGTGCTCCTATGTTGGGTGCATAAATATTTATAATTGTTATATCTTCTTCTTGGATTGATCCCTTGATCATTATGTAGTGTCCTTCCTTGTCTCTTGTAACATTCTTTATTTTAAAGTCTATTTTATCTGATATGAGTATAGCTACTCCAGCTTTCTTTTGATTTCCATTTGCATGGAATATCTTTTTCCATCCCCTCACTTTCAGTCTGTATGTGTCCCTAGGTCTGAAGTGGGTCTCTTGTAGACAGCATATATATGGGTCTTGTTTTTGTATCCATTCAGCCAGTCTATGTCTTTTGGTTGGGGCATTTAATCCATTCACGTTTAAGGTAATTATCGATATGTATGTTCCTATGACCATTTTCTTAATTGTTTTGGGTTTGTTTTTGTAGGTCCGTTTCTTCTCTTGTGTTTCCCACTTAGAGAAGTTCCTTTAGCATTTGTTGTAGAGCTGGTTTGGTGGTGCTGAATTCTCTTAGCTTTTGCTTGTCTGGAAAGCTTTTGATTTCTCCCTCAAATCTAAATGAGATCCTTGCTGGGTAGAGTAATCTTGGTTGTAGGTTCTTCCCTTTCATCACTTTAAGTATATCATGCCACTCCCTTCTGGCTTGCAGAGTTTCTGCTGAGAAATCAGCTGTTAACCTTATGGGAGTTCCCTTGTATGTTATTTGTCGTTTTTCCCTTGCTGCTTTCAGTAATTTTTCTTTGTCTTTAATTTTTGCCACTTTGATTACTATGTGTCTCGGCGTGTTTCTCCTTGGGTTTATTCTGTATGGGACTCTCTGCGCTTCCTGGGCTTGGGTGGCTATTTCCTTTCCCATGTTAGGGAAGTTTTCGACTATAATCTCTTCAAATATTTTCTCTGGTCCTTTCTCTCTCTCTTCTCCTTCTGGGACCCCTATAATGCGAATGTTGTTGCGTTTAATGTTGTCCCAGAGGTCTCTTAGGCTGTCTTCATTTCTTTTCATTCTTTTTTCTTTAGTCTGTTCCGCAGCAGTGAATTCCACCATTCTGTCTTCCAGGTCACTTATCCGTTCTTCTGCCTCAGTTATTCTGCCATTGATTCCTTCTAGTGTAGTTTTCATTTCAGTTATTGTATTGGTCATCTCTGTTTGTTTGTTCTTTAATTCTTCTAGGTCTTTGTTAATCATTTCTTGCATCTTCTCAATCTTTGCCTCCATTCTTATTCCGAGGTCCTGGATCATCTTCACTATCATTATTCTGAATTCTTTTTCTGGAAGGTTGCCTATCTCCACTTCATTTAGTTGTTTTTCTGGGGTTTTTTCTTGTTCCTTCATCTGGTACATAGCCCTCTGCCTTTTCATCTTCTCTGTCTTTCTGTAACTGTGGTTTTTGGTCCACAGGCTGCAGGATTGTAGTTTTTCTTGCTTCTGTTGTCTGCCCTCTGGTGGTTGAGGCTATCTAAGAGGCTTGATGGGAGGCTCTGGTGGTGGGTAGAGCTGACTGTTGCTGTGGCAGTCAGAGCTCAGTAAAATCTTAATCCACTTGACTGTTGATGGGTGGGGCTGGGTTCCCTCCCTGTTGGTTGTTTTGCCTGAGGCAACCCAACACTGGAGCCTACCCGTGCTCTTTGGTGGGGTTAATGGCAGACTCTGGGAGGGCTCACGCCAAGGAGAACTTCCCAGGACCTCTGCTGCCAGTGTCCTTATCCCCACGGTGAAACAGAGCCACCACTTGCCTCTGCAGGAGACCCCCCCAACACCAGCAGGTACGTCTGGTTCAGTCTCCCCCAGGGTCACTGCTCCTTCCCCTGGGTCCCGATGCACACATTACTTTGTGTGTGCCCTCCAAGAGTGGGGTCTCTGTTTCCCCCAGTCCTGTCACAGTCCTGCAATCAATTCCCACTAGACTTCAAAGTCTGATTCTCTAGGAATTCCTCCTCCCGTTGCCGGACCCCCAGGTTGGGAAGCCTGACGTGAGGCTCAGAACCTTCACTCCAGTGGGTGGACTTCTGTGGTATAAGTGTTCGCCAGTCTCTGAGTCACCCACCCAGCAGTTATGGGATTTGATTTTACTCTGATTGCGCCCCTCCTACCGTCTCACTGTGGCTTCTCCTCTGTCCTTGGACGTGGGGTATCCTCCTTGGTGAAGTCCAGGGTCTTCCTGTCAATGATTGTCCAGCAGCCAGTTGTGATTCTGGTGCTCTCGCAAGAGGGAGTGAGAGCACGTCCTTCTACTCCGCCATCTTGGTTAATCTCTCTGTCACTGTTCAATGCATTAAGCTATCTTTTGTTCACATGCCCAAATGAAGGAAATGATTAAATCATATAAAATTTCTCATAAAACCCTGGGCAAGCCCTCTCCTGGTAAGTCCAACATGATAATGCTTTTTTACAACTCTTCGCCTTACCTTATGCCAACTTCCTTGATTGTCATAACATGTCTTAGTCAGCTTGGGCTGCTAAAATAAAAGTGTTACAGACTGGGTGGCTTAAACAATAAGCAGATACTGAAACCAAATGGATACTGGTGAGAGTCCTCTTCTGGGTTTCAGGCTGCCATCTTCTCATTGTATCCTCATATGGCAGAAAGAGGGAGAGAGAGCTCTTTGGGGTCTCTTTCATAATGGCACTAATCCCATTCGTGAGGCCTCCACCCTCATGACCTAGTTACCTCCCAAAGGCCCCACCTCCTTTTACCATTACATTGGGAGTTAGGATTTCAACATATGAATTCAAGGGGGACAAAAACACTCAGTCAATGACACCACCACAGACTTAACACTGTACTGCCTCCTTCTTGATTTGTTTCTAAAAGACAACTCCACAGTTGTATTAGAACCTCTTTTAGTCTTTTTCTTTTCTTTTTTCTTTCCACACCACTGTTTCATTAGGGATTTCATTAAGGTTCAATCTCTAAGGATGAGGGAGTTACTTAGGGTGCACAAAGCCTCCCCAGATCTCATAGTGAACCACCAGCTCAGGCTCTTTGGTGGGATCGTGGACCCCTTCCAGGTGCAGACTAGTATAAGGATGCTGCTTTGGCTCCATGCCTGGGCTGGTGGGGGGGGGTAATTCTCCCCCACCCAAAACATGAACCACATGGAGGCCACGAAGAGCTGCTTACACACAAGATTCCAAGAAGCAGGCCTGGGGGACATGTGCACACAGTTCCTGATGTACACGTCCAGGTCCCAGTGACTTGGTTCAACCTCAGGTCTGGGTGGTCCCAGACACACCATGGATCTCTCTCCTGCTGTGAACTGATGATGGCCATACCCCATGCCATCATCAGCCAGGGCTCATAATCTTCCACCTGCATATTATACTTCTTGGCTGCGGCTGCCCGTTCTTCTGAGGTCTTGGGATAGGGCCCTGGGAGCACGTCCTTTATAATGTGGGAGGCTGTCTGTGCTCCCAATGACACCACATTTCAGCCTGCCCTCTGCAGCCCTCAGTCTCCCAGGACCAACCCCCAGCCGCTGCCATCTTCATCTTCTTCCCTGGAAACTCTTTATAGACAATAGTCCTAAACCAAATGTCTATTTAAGACCCTATGGTTCAGGGGCTTCCCTGGTGGTGCAGTGGTTAAGAATCCGCCTGCCAATGCCGGGGACACAGGTTCCAGCCCTGGTCTGGGAAGATCCCACATGCCGCAGAGCAAAAGCCCGTGCGTCACAACTACTGAGCCTGCACTCTAGAGCCTGTGAGCCACAACTACTGAAGCCCACATGCCTAGAACCCGTGCTTCGCAACAAGAGAAGCCACCGCAACAAGAAGCCCGCACACCGCAACGAACAGTAGCCCCTGCTCGCCGCAACTAGAGAAAGCCTGTGCGCAGCAACGAAGACCCAATGTAGCCAAAAATTAATTAATTAATTAATTAATTTTAAAAAACCCTATGGTTCTAATTTAAGCTGGTGATTTTTTTTTCCCCAACAAACACATGAACATGATTAGCAGTGCTCTCTTTCTTTTAGTGAATTAGATGGTGCACTGATCACATTATTTTTTAGACTAACGAGTCTCAACTTTGTTAGTACATTATAGTTACTTCAGGAGCTTTTAAAAATCATGATGCCCAGGCCATATTTCAGACCATTTAAGTCAGAATCTCTGGGATGGAAGTCAAGCATCAGTATTTTCAAGTACCCCCCAGATAATTCCAATGTGCATCCAAGGTTGGAAACCATCCAGAAGGGGAAAGAAATGGAGGAAGAGCTCGATGAGAAAGGCCAGCCAATGTGAGAAACGTGAGGTTTTGGCTGATTGATTTGATGCCTGCTTGAATGAACGGTTGGTTGAGGGGAGCTAAGATCTCACATGCCTTGTGGCCAGAAAACCAAAACATAAAAAAAAAAGAAGCAATATTGTAACAAATTCAATAAAGACTTAAAAAAAGAGAGAGATAATGACTTAGTAGTATGCTTGAAATACTAATGACAAGTCAAGAGAAATTGATTAAAACAGAAAAATAAGTGTTTTAAGATATGTATATTACTGTGCAACACTATGATTGAACTAGACTCTCTGCTGAGAATGGTGGCACTTTGGTTCCTGACATGCATGGAAAGTCCCCAAAATGTGGGATAGCTTGCCTTAAAGGTTAACATTCATGTAATCCTGAAGTTAGAAAGCCCCTTAAGCAATCAGCAGGGATTCGTTCCCTTCCCCTCCACAGGACAAGATTCTAGAGAGAAATAAGAGAGAACCAGACATTCCAAAATCCCAGAAAAGTGTTTATCATTTTCTTTGGAAGTATGCTTCATTCCCTAGCCAGACTTAACATTTTTTTTTTTTTAATTCTTTGTTTTTGTTTAACTGAAACCCATGTTGCAATTTAAACCTATTTCCTCATTTGGTTCTCAGAAGCAATGGAAAATAACAAGTTAATTTCTTCCTCATGATACATCAAGCCAATCCAAATAACTCTAAACCATTCAACTTTTTCTTTGAAATCCATTGTCTGCAATCTTTTCTTAAAATTCTGTATTAGAATTACATTCTGAATACTAAAATCCTAAGTACTAAATCTCAAAATACTAAAAAACATTAATATGCTTTTATAATAACTAATGACTTAAGAAAAGGGAGCAATGAAAAGCACTGTTATATGTGCAATAAAAAAGATGTTTAAAATTATTTACAAAAAGTTAAAGTCCACACAAGGGATTTTGCCTATTAGATAATAAAATACTCTATCAAACTACAAAAGATTAAAGCAGTACAATCCTGGCAAACAGATCAACAGAATAAAATAGAGTCCAAAAAAGAAAAAAAAAATCCATTAGTGCTACTACTACTAAGCCATAAAGGTGCCCAACATGATGACATTAGTAAATTCCCCTTGGGTGCCAGTGCCACACATGTACTGTCTCCATTAAAACCTCACAACATCAGGGAAGACGCAGAGCTAGCACTCAGCAAGCAAATCCAGACCTCTCTGCCCCCCAGCTCTGTGCTCTTAATGAAAATATGCCAGTGCCTTCATTTTGAATCAGTAATATTTAAAATTGGAAAAAGGGCACTGGAGCAATTCACTAAAAAATGTGAGAAAAAGTAAAGTTAGATTACTTTCTTACATTAAAAAAAAATTGGGTGGACTAAAATCTGAAATTTAAAAAAATAATAATAAAATGTACTATGTTAACTGTAGAACAGTCTTATAATCTTAGACCTTAGAAGAAGGTCCTTACTAGAATGGCACCAAGGTTGGAAACCCAAAAGGATAACTGATGTATCTGACCACTGGTACAGAAGAAGACACTCTAAAGAAAGTTAAACAAATCTAGAAAAACTCTTGCAATGCATGTGAGAAACAAAGGATGGATATCTTTAGTTATAAAATGCACTTACAAATAAATATGAAAGATATCAACATCACAATTAAAACTGGGAGAAGGATATGAACAGACATTTCAAAAATGAAGAAAGCTAAATTGCCAACAAACATATACAAATGTACTCAATTTACAATCAAAGATATGACACTGAAAATACCCCTTCTAGGGAGAAAGTGTGAGCAGATAGAGGCATCCTCATACACTGTGGGTAGACACAGAAACTGGTACAAAGAAACATTTCTTCATCCAGAGAATAAAGGAGGTGAGTTAAGTAATCTCTAGATTCTTTCCAGATCTGAAATTCTAACAGTCTTTATTTCTCTGAGTTATGCCAGTGCTGTATAAAGGCTTTAGCAATCAATAAAATATATTTTATAAAAATAAATTATTAAGATATATTTCCCTCTCCAGCGATTTGAATCAATTTTGAGACTTATGTGACCCATACAGAAAACCTAATTGCACCCAACACAAACATTTACCAAGGTATTTTATGCCAAGGATGTGGAAGCACTGCGAATACTAGAGGCAGCCAGGAGCTGGGTGGACAGAGGAAACCAAGAAGTAAATAGACAAGGATTCTCAGGGTGAAAAGCTTTCCCAGAGCTATGGGTGTGGGAGCACATGAGACAGGCATTTAAACTAGCCTCGGGGATAAGGGGAGTTGGAAACATTCCTCATAGGCTCAGCTCCCAAAATGGATCTTAAAGGGTAAGCAAGCTTTAAACATATGAAGGGGGGATGGCTTTCCAGGGAAGAGAGCAACATATGCAAAGACAAGGGGACACTGGAGAGCATGGTGAGTCTTAGGACCTCTTAGTGTTTCCTGAGGCTGCAAGACATGGACAGCTAGGAGCCAGAGAGGAAAGAAATAGGTTTTAAATGTCATCATAAAAAGCCAGGATCTTATTCCTATGGTAACTGTAAACCATCAAAGTAGTACCGTAATAAGATCTGCACTTGAGAAAAAACTCACTCCAGGAGATTCCCATTTCCAGTAAGATAGCA
This sequence comes from Balaenoptera acutorostrata, assembly GCF_949987535.1. Lineage (NCBI taxonomy): Eukaryota > Metazoa > Chordata > Mammalia > Artiodactyla > Balaenopteridae > Balaenoptera > Balaenoptera acutorostrata. The sequence continues at coordinate 132,705,513 of NC_080066.1, forward strand.
GACTGAGATAACCAGAAAAAATTCCAGGTACAAAAACGTAAAATGGGTTAAAGTTTTAAAATTAGTTTAAAAGTACAGTCAAAAGTCACAAAAGACTAAGTGAAATCGCTAGATAACAAACACAAAGAGGGAACTGAAAATTCAAGTGGTGAGTGCCTCAGCTGATGCAACACTCAGTTAAAAGGGTGGGAAATTTTGTGCTATTTCAGGAACTTGAGCTTAACTGACCCCAGGCGAGGTGTGGGCCTGGGAGAAGCAGGGAGTTGGAGCAAAGACTCTTTGAAGAGCTTCCCCCTTCAGTGACCTCATCCTTTCTCACCTACTCAACAGCACTCCAGCAGTGCTTCACTCTCTGCTCACGACATCAATGTTTTATCCTTACTGGGTCATTCCTATCAGCACACTAATAATATGCTGTTATCTCGAACATCTTAAGAATCCTTTCTTTGACCTCAGTTCTCCTGCCACCCACTGCCCCATTTCTCAGTTCCTCTGTGCAACACACCTCCTCAATAAAGTTGCCTCTACTTAGCATGTCCAATTCCTGAAAAAATTCTAGGTACAAAAACTTGAAATGGTTTTTGTATTCTCTCTTAAACCCAGGCCAATCAGGCGGCATCCACACCCTTCACTAAAATTGCTCTTGTCAAAGTCACCATGAGCTTCATCTTGCCAAACCCCTGATCCTTAGTTTACACAATCTGGCAGCATCCTTGACATAGTCAATCATTCCTTTTCTCGGGTACACTTTCTTTACTTGGTTTCGAGAACACCGTATTTTCCTGGTTTTTCTTCTACTTTGCTAGCCACCTCTTCCTGGTCTCTGTTGTTCACTTTCCCTCTCTTTCACTCAGTGCTGGAGAGCCCCAGAGTTCAGTTCCCTTCCACTTCTATCTGCACTCACAACCTTGAGCATCTCACCCAGTCTTATGGGCTGAAATACCAAGAAGCAGACACCAAGATGGGATTAGATGTGCAAGAGATTTGTATGCTGTGAAGCATAAAGGAAGCAGGAGTAGGTTGAGAGAGGCTTCAGATCATGATGCCACCCCTATGAAAACAGAGGAGGAAGGAGGGAGGTTTGGGTAGGAAGAGTCTCAAACTGCAGCTCAGTTCCAAGAAAATTTGACCAGGCTGATGGGGAGTCCTTGACTTTCCCATTAGAGTTAGTCCATGCCCTACAGGAATGGGTCTGCACTAGTACCCAGCTGTGCTCCATCACAGCTGGAACAGCCTCTGTGTGAACATGGTGGTGGATACGGAGGGGTTGTCAGTCAGGAACATTCCCCACAGCAGGAGATCTGAGTGGTCTGTTCCCATGGCAGCCACAAGTCCACCCTTTCACTTACATAGGTCTACTTTTCCAGGTAGGTTTGGGGAGCAGCTCTTCCATGGTTCCCATGGCCTCCAGTCTTAAGGGAAAACTTAGAGGAGAGGGAATTGTTGGAGTAGTTTCCAGGGCATAACTGGTACTCATCATCTCCTTCCTCCATTATCCAGTCTAAATTTCCCTCGCCCTCAGCTATCACCTTAGCAGGTCTTGGTGGCTTCCCTGGTGGTGTGACCCAAACCTTCATTCCTGAGGCATCTTCTCAGGTTGGGGTAGCTGCACGTGTCCATTCACAAGTAACAAGGAGCCAGGGAGCACCCAGAGGCTTCCTAGTGGATCATCTAGCTCCACATGTCTTCCTCCTGCCCCCTTGTGTAACAGCAGCTCCACTTCCTGCCAAGATAGCGACACCTCTCCTTGCCTGCTTGGCCCTGGATACAAGAAATCCAAAGGGCTTTGACGGTGGCCATAGTCCCTGGCAAGGGGGAGCCTCTTTGGGAGACCAGGATCTCTAACCCTGCAAATCCCAGAGTTGCAGCGTCAGGAAGGACAATACCTGCCAGTGGATCATTGGGAGTGATGGGGTGGGGGGGGTCACTCATGCTTCCACCCTTTGGTTCCCCAACCCATATATTATTTCAAATGGGGACACAGTGCCATACAGAGGTCTCTGATTTAATACATACACTGCATCCTAAAGGATAACGCCCCATCCTCTCAGAGTATTGCGTCTGAGCTGATTCTTCAGCTGTGCCTTTGGAAGACAGTTTCAGAATTCTCTGAGGCCTGCTTCTTCTAGGAAATGTGGTTTGTGATACAACCAATGGATTCCATGGGCATGGGTTCACTCCCATATGTTCTTCACTATGAAATGATTCCCCTATGCTGCGTGGGATCCTATGCCTGTGGATCGGACATTCTATAAGTCCCCAAATAAGGATGCTGGCTGAGGCTTGCTCTATGGGCAGGCGAGGCAAAGCATGCCTAGAATAAGCATCTAACCCTGTGAAAACCAATCACTGATCCTTTCAGGATGAAAGGAGCCTAATGTAATTGACTTGCCACCAGGTGGCTGATTGGTCTTCTCAGGTAATAATACCATATCCAGGTGCTCAGCACTGGTCTCTATTGCTAACAGGTCAGACTTTCAGAGGCCACAGTAGCTAAATCAGGTCAGTAGCCCTCATCTCGATCACTGTGGCACATTCCATTTGTGTGCCCATCAGCCAGTTCTGGGGTGGCTGATTATGAAGTCTGCCTAATGCCATCTGGCTGAGCCAATCTGTCTACTTGATTGTTCAGAGTCTCTTCCACGGGGGATGCTTTCTGGTGGGCATTACATGTGACACAAAGATCATCACACTTTGTGCCTCCTCCCATCAGTCCATCCATACATCTTATACCAGATTTTCCAGTACATTTCCTGTCCAGAGAGCCAGCCCATTGGCCACTGCACAGGATCTATGTGCATCCTCACCTCAGGCCATTCCAGCACAAAGTAGATGAACAGGTGCACCTCTCACATTCCATCCTTGGGAAGATTTTCACTCTCTAATGTCTTTCAAGGCGACTCCTGAATGTGGCTATAATTTTCAGCTTACACAATATTCCAAGCCAACTCATTTGTAAAACAAGCTTGGGATTATGCCTCTACCTTTGGCTGCTCACAAGGATCTCTCCATATGGCCACAAGTATGAGCTGGGGCAGAAGCATTGGTGCAACTGTGGGGTGACATGGGGCTCTGGACTATCTGCTCATGCAGCTTATTCATGCCCTCTGGTCCTACCTGGACTTGATCCCAGATGTACCATTGCCCTCTCACTATGCACTGCTGCTGGGCTCCTCTGAATTTAAGACTTGATGGGTTTGATGACAGGAATCTTGGTCACTTTTATTCACTGATTTATTTATAGCACCTAAAAAATGCCTAGGATATAGTAAGAGCTCAACAAATATTTACTGAGGAAATAAAGAACAGAAATGAATGTAATAGTGAACAAAGAGTTAAAAGAATTTTTTTCAAAAGTTAGTTCCTTGGGGCTTCCCTGGTGGCGCAGTGGTTGAGAATCTGCCTGCCAATGCAGGGGACACGGGTTCGAGCCCTGGTCTGGGAAGACCCCACATACCGTGGAGCAACTAGGCCCATGAGCCACAACTACTGAGCCTGCGCGTCTGGAGCCTGTGCTCCGCAACAATAGAGGCCACGACAGTGAGAGGCCCGCGCACCGCGATGAAGAGTGGCCCCCACTCGCCGCAACTAGAGAAAGCCCTCGCACAGAAACAAAGACCCAACACACCCAAAAATAAATAAATAAATAAATAAATTTATTAAAAAAAAAAAAAAAAGTTAGTTCCTTGAAAAGACTACTAAGTCAATAAAACTTTAGTAACATTTATTAATTTAAAAAGGGAGACAGTAAAATAAACAATGTTAGGAATCAAAAAATGAGACAGAGGTACAGACATGGTAGCTGAAAAAATTAATCAACCACTTCTCATCTTTACTGCTACCACCTTTACTTTTCCAAACCACCTTTCTTGAACTGCTACTTATTTTCACTGTGTCCAGTCTGTCCCCACCCCCAGTCTATTTTCTACATAGCTACCAGAATCATCTCTTTTTTCAACTTTTTTTTTTTTTTTTTTTTTAGAAGAAATCAGGCTGTGGTTTTTTTTTTTTTTTTAATGAGGATCTTGAATCAGATGCGTATGTTTGATTGATTGATTGATTGATTGATTGATTTTGGCTGTGTTGCGTCTTCGTTTCTGTGCGAGGGCTTTCTCCAGTTGTGGCAAGCGGGGGCCACTCTTCATCGCGATGCGCGGGCCTCTTTCGTTGCGGAGCACAGGCTCCAAACGCGCAGGCTCAGCAGTTGTGGCTCACGGGCCCAGCCGCTCCGCGGCATGTGGGATCTTCCCAGGCCAGGGCTCGAACCCGTGTCCCCTGCATTAGCAGGCAGACTCTCAACCACTGCGCCACCAGGGAAGCCCCTCAACTTTTTACTTTAAACTAATTTTAGATTTACAGAAAAGTTGCTGAAAATAGAAGAGTTCCTCCACCAAGCTTCTCCCCATGTTACATAACCATAGTACAATTATCAAAACTAAGAAATTAACATAGGTACAATACTATTAACTAAACTGCAGACCTTATTCAAATTTCACCTATTTTTCCACTAGTGATCTTTTTCTGTTCCAGGATACTATCCAGGACCCCAAATTACATTTAGTTGTTGTTTTTCCTCAGTCTGCTCCAGTCTATGACATTTCCTTAGCCTTTACATGTCTTTTATGATCTTGACACTTTTGAAGAGTACTGAGCAGTTAAAGAAGTAAAATATATCACATTCAGAGAGAGAAAGCCACTAAGAAAACTTTTATGTTTATTAATTTGAAAGCTTGGATTTGGGAACAATTCCTATAAAAACTAGTCAAAGCAAACTCAAGAAGAAATGCTGAATAGGCCTAGAGCTTTTCAAGAAATTAAAATCTACCTCCAAAAAAAAAAAAAAAAGGAAAGAAATAAACAAACTTTAGATCTAGTCAGTTTTATAGGTGAGTTCTAGCAAAACTTTAGGAAACACATACATAATCTCAACCTTTCAAACTGTTCCAATGAGTCAAAAAGGGGGTCAACTCGCCCATCTCATGTTATGAGGCAAGTAAATGCTTGATACTAAACCTAGACAAGAGCAACAGGAGGAAAGAAAAATCTAGACCAACCTCCTAGTGAATAGAGAAGAATGATTCTTTCTGATTTATGTGGGTCCAAAAATATGATCATCTCAAGATATATAGGAAAAACATTTGATAAAAGATGTATAGCCTTTTAAAAAATCTCTTGGCAGGCTAGAAATACATGGGAATTTCCTTAACTTAATAAAGAGTATCCACCAAAAACCTAGAGCAAACATTATACTTAATGATGAATCATTAGAAATATTTCCTTTCAAAAAGGAAATAAGGCCAAGATGCTGGCTATCACTATATCCATTTAACATTTTACTGGCAGTCTGAGGAAAAGATAACAAGGCATACTTATTGCAAGGAAAGAAACAGAACTGTCATTATGCACAGATGGTATCACTGTCTGCACAAGAATTCAAGAGACTGAATGGATAAATTATTTGAAATAAGAAAGCAGACTAATTTTAGAAATTAAGAAGCAGATCTGATTTGGTGGTTGAGTAAGAGAAAGAAGAAATAAGGATGATATCTGGTGTTCTGGCTTGGGAAAATACGTAATGTGGTACCATTTACTTAGATTGCTAATTCTACAGGAAAGTGAGCCTTGAGTCAGGGCAGAGTTATTCTAGGTGGGTAGCTTCCTGAAGAACTTATCTATAGCCCTAAAGATCACTGGAAATACAAGGAGATGGAGGAAAGTGTCGTCAGAACCTCTACTGAAGAGATTACTACATGTAGTTGTACAGAATACTCTGATAAGCCACTTGAGATGTGGGTAAGACTCCTCTTCCCGCAATGGAACATTCTAGTAAAAGTGGCAACTCACTGGACTGACTCCTAAGGAGGGAGGTTCTGATTAGCCCCATGGGTTTTGCTTTTCTTAATGGGATATACAAGTTTGGGACAAGCTGATTTGGTCAGGAAAATAGAAGAGAAGCTGGGGCTTTGGAACACTGACAATTCTTTCTCTGCCCTTCTCAAAAGTTCTCAGTCTCTATTCTAAATAAAGGTTGAGGATATTAGCTAGACTTATTGTGGTGGTCATTTTGCAATACACACAAATCATTAGGTTGTACCTGAAACTAATATGTTATATGTTATAAATTATATAATCAATCAATCAATATTGAAAGGGTGACATGGAGGGACAAATTAATAACTAGCTAAGAGGCTCATGTATCTCAGTCTCATGCTGGGTGGTGGAAGCCGATGAGTTCTGCTCAGTATGTGACAAGTGAAATGTGACAACTTCACATAGTTGGTTGGATATGTGTGTCTGGAGCCTGGAAATGCATATTTGAGAGTTAACAGCATATGAAAGAGAGTTGAAACCATGGGCATGGATGGATGGATCATGTAGAAAGTATGTAGAGAGCAAAATGAGAAGAGACACACTCCAAGAATGGAATGCTGAAGAAGAGAAACTGAGAATGTGTAGCCAGAGAAGTAGGAAGAAAACTATTTCAGTATCTTTTTTCTTTTTTAATTGAAGTACATTTGATTTACAACGTGTTAGCTTCAGATGTGCAGCAAAGTGATTCACCTATATATATTTATAAATATATATATTCTTTTTCAGATGCTTTTCCATTATAGGTTACTAAAGGATATTGTATATAGTTCCCTGCTATACAGTAGGTCCTTGTTTTTTATCTATTTTATATATAATAGCATGTATCTGTTAATCCCAAACTCCCCCTGCCTTTTCTCCTTTGGTAACCATCAGTTTGTTTTCTATGTCTGTGAGTCTATTTCTGTTTTATAAATAAGTTCATTTCTATCTTTTTTTAAGATTTAATATATAAGTAATATCATATGATATATGTCTTCGTCTGACTTACTTCACTTAGTACGATCATCTCTAGGTTTATTACGGCAGTATCTTGAAAGGATCCAGGAGAAGAGGGAACATTGAGGAGAAAACGTGCATCAGTGACAAATATTTGCAGAGTGAAAAGAGCTCACTGTCAAAGCCACACAGGCAAATTAATTAAATTCGTTTTACTCTTGTTGAATATGGTGATCTTAAAGCAATAAGATTTAACCCTGACAGATTCATTTCCTAACTCATTTGTTCACTCATATTTAACAAAGACCCACTGTGTGCAAGATTTGTACCATTATCTCTCTTTCCTTCTCTCATATTGAGCCAAATTCAAACTCTCTCAGTAGTTTCCTGAGATTCTGAGAACAGGCACGGACTCAATATATAAATTTTCCTTTTTTACTTGATTAATTCCTAAACAACTTCAGCTCAGCACTTCATTCTTATGTGTGTTAAAATCAAATAGCTTAAAAAAAAAATCAAATAGCTTTTCTGAGGTTACAACCTCTGGTTTTCTATATATTTCCCCAGTGTTTTATATTCATTAAAAACATATGAAGAATCCATGTGCTCATGCTTTAGCTTTTCCCATGCAATCTTATTTCAGAATCATCGAAGCAAACTCTGCTCAGTATTCCCTTGAGATCATCTATATTCTTTATAAAGATATTTCCACTGAATCTAATGTAATGCCTTCCTCACTGGATTAGGATACATGGCCCCATATTAATGTTTTCATGACCACCTACTACTCAACACCTACTAGGTATCCTTTTGCAATCAAAGAACTTAAAATATTGTAAGGAATATAAATTATAGAATTATAATACAAGGCAGAAAATGCCAGGAGAATGAGCAAGAGACTATGAGATTTCATTGGAGGAGAAATTAGCTTTGGCTTGAGCGACCTGGAAGAGTTTCACAGAGAAGGTGGCATTTAAGTGGGTCTTAAAGAAGCAGAGGGATTTCAATAGGTGAAGTTGGGAGGGGCAATGGTGTAAGCAAAATCAGCAAAGCACAAAGAAAGTCCAAGAAATGATATGTAGGTACACCTGGTGGAAGAAAATATATCAGAGACACGAGGGGAGAGATATAAGTGCTGACAGCTAACTCAGTACTTATTAAAGCCAGGCAGCCTGCAAAGTGCTTTACGTTCATCATACCATTGAATCCTCATACAACTCAAAAGGGCAGCTACCATTCCCACTTCTGTTTATCAGACAAGGAAACCAAGGTACAGCAGGATCCAATGACAAATAGGAAGTGCCTGAGCCAGGATTTGAACCCAGGAAGTCTAATTGCAGAGCTGCACCCTGGGCCCAACATTGCTGGAGAAGGTAGAGGGACTATAGGAGAAGTGGGCAGAGGTCCAGGAGAACACTGGGTCATGGATGTGAACGGAGGAGTTTCAAGAAGGCAAGTGTTGTTCATAATTGTAAATCTCTCAGATAATTCATAACCCCAGACTGAGAAAAAGTTTTTGAGGGGCTGATTAGTTGGCTCCAGGAGACTTCGGGAGCAATGTCAAAGGAGCCAAAACACAGAGGAGTAAAGAGGGAGTAGGTGGTAGGATTGCGAGGCAGCGACCATGAGCCATTTTTTTCTAGGCTTTTGATGCCCAAGGTAAGGAGCGAGAGGACAGCAGCTGGAAAAGAGTGATCAGTCTGTGATTTTGTTTTTTGGGATAATTTATGTGAAGGAACGTTAGTGGAAAGTGTTAGAGAGAGAAGACAACTGAAATGCCAAAGTCCTTTTGGGGAATGGGGGGATAAAGAGATCAAGGATGCAGGGGAAGGCTCGGAGAGCCATAGAGAGGAGGAGAGAAAACTTTTTCTCTGAGCCAAGAGGAAGGGAAGACAGGAAGTGAGGTAGTGAGGAGAGGTTAAGCAAGCCTACTTCTGATGACCCCAATCACCCTGGTGAAGTAGGAGCCAGGTCCAGCGCTGAAAGAGGTAGGTTGGGCTGGAGGCAGAGACTTGAGAATTGTGGTCGTGATTGGAAACAGTCAGTGGAATGTCAACAAAAGTTGTGTTGCGGCTGGCCTGGCATAATGAACTGAGGAGGCTGGCACCTCTCTCCACCCTGCTGTGATGCTTGCTCAGGTAAGAGCTCACCTATAACAACTCACCTCCTTTGTTCTCCCTTCCTGAATGAGACACTCCCACCACTCCAGCCCTCTACATCCTGCTTATTCCTGCTCTCTTTCTAACTCCTTCACTCATTCCTCAAATGGTCTCATTCCATAGATTTGGCTTGGTATTGCTTCTCTAGCCAGCTCTGACTTCTAGCTTCCATATTCAATTATAGCTCCTCCCTTTGCGGTCCCTGCTTTGTAGCTCATCACCTTGTCTGTCCAGCCCGAGCGCTGGAACCTTGAATGGCATATGCTCAAGAGGCAAGCTCCAATAAAGGCTAGCATGTGGAAGGGCTGCAAACAGCTACAATGGCCTGATTTAGAGAGCCTCTGTGCTAGATGATCTCAGGTTGCCTTCCAGATCCCCTCTCCACATTTTTCCACCTGCCCCAGCCCCCAGAAGGGATCCTGTTTACTATCCAGAGGTCACTCTATGGATAATAAACAGGAGCCCTTGCCCACTGATTTCCAGTAGGGTTACGCCAATGGATAAGTAGGAGAGAGAGGGCAAGATATTTATTCCTTCGGCTCCCTCCTGCGTGATTGCAGGCTGGCAGCGGCTGCATCCCTCCACCAAAGAACACAGCTTTTCTCCAGCAGCTTCTCCTACAGCTATAACAACAACCACAACTCCAGCTCCACTCTTGTAAATTCCAGTAACCGCTCCTTGTCTTTTCAGGACTAAGAAATGTATTGGTAGGATGTGCTTCAACGTCCCTGTTATCTTCCCCTAATGTCTTTGAAAGCAGTCCATTAACCCCTCTTCAATTTTCCCACTTAAGGATGGTGTCTTTTTCTTTTTTTTTTTTAACATCTTTATTGGAGTATAATTGCTTTACAATGGTGTGTTAGTTTCTGCTGTGTAACAAAGTGAATCAGCTATAGGTATACATATATCCCCATATCTCCTCCCTCTTGCATCTCCCTCCCACCCTCCCTATCCCCCTCTAGGTGGTCACAAAGCACCAAGCTAATCTCCCTGTGCTATGCGGCTGCTTCCCACTAGCTATCTAGTCTCCATTGGGTAGTGTATGTATGTCCACGCCAGGATGGTGTCTTTTTCTTGCCACAACCTAACTGATACAGTCCCAAACCTGAATGGGTCCAATTAGCATCATTTTAAGACACATGTAGCAGCCACTATGAATCCTGGAGGGATATCAGCGATAACTTAGACGATGGAGAATCTTTACCTGGATGTCCCACTGGTATCCTCAAATTTAATGTATCTAAAATCAAATCCATTGTTACCATCCCCTTATCTAAATTTGTTCCTTTTTTCCCATTCATTCTTTAATTTAAGTATTCTCTGTTTATAGAATGCTCTCCATGTGCTGGGCACTATGCTATGCACTAGGGGTTCAAAGAGGCCCAGAACAATGTTCCATCTCTCTAGGGGCTCACTTCTTTGGGGGAGACCCATCCCACAGTTGTTGGGCTGGGCGTAAATAATCTGATACATACCTTTTTTTTAACAGTAGGAACTACCTGCTGGCAAAGCATAGAGGAAGAATCCAGGATGAGGCACAGGCCAGAAGACTTCCCCAAGGAAGTCATATATCAGCTGAACCTTAAAGAATAAGTAAGCTTTCAGCAGTGGAGAGAGTAAGAGGGTGAAAGAACACTCTAGGCAGAGTCAGCATGAGCAAAGAATACAGGTATGAAAGTGCATAGCATGCTCAGGAAATGAAAAGCTGTCCTGTACAGCTGGACCAGAGGGTACATGGTGAGGAAGCAGGTAGGCTGGGGTGGGGATGGCAGGGTAAGGGAAGGCAGGGAATAAGTGATAAGGTTTAAAAAAAAAAAAAAAGTAGGCCTGGTCAGATTATGAAGGGTATTAGTTGTAAAAATATTTGTAATTGTTATGACACCTAATGTGGTATCAAAGGTCTTCTGAAGTCTTGTACTTCTGGCCCATCCCCCAGAACAAACAGACAGGGCTTTCTATTTGCCTTAGGGAAGAGATGTAACAAGGAGAGCCAGGAAACAAAGAAAGTAAGGCCTGGCTTTTGGTTTCTACTGAGGATTTTCTAAGTGTGTTAGAGCTTATAGTTCTGAGGAAAAAATGTCTGCTGAATTTCTAAAATCTTGGGCCCTAAAGGATTAAGGGTGTAGCTTTTACCATAAACTATACTTTAGATAGAACAGTTGGAGAGTCATGTTGGCTGCCCTTAGGGCTTTTCCTTTCCCATTTCAGATGCCAGACCTACAGGTCACAGTTGGGAACAGGAAAGAATAGAAGAACGGAAGAGCCTAATGCGAACGAGTATTCCCACTTACAGTGACTTAGTCATCAGGGGAATATCCAGATGAAATAGCGCAGGGCACAGGGCAAGACCTCTGGATAGCATACAACCACATACATTAAGGAAGAAGGAAAAATCATGAAAGAGACTTTTTTTGCAGACTTCTTTCATATTTAGGTATGTCTAATTGGAAATTCATAAATTACTGGTATGAACTTGCATCAATGTGCAAGCATACATGCTAGAAGCTACCAATAAATATCTCCTGAAAATAAACAACTAAAAAATGCAATACAGGCTACAGCACCTTTCTGTTTCTGCTTCATGTCACCTACCCTAATTTACTAACTCATGGAAAATATTATATAATTGCAAAGTTGTTTGGGGTGAAATCAAGTGGTGCTTCCTTTAGTCAAAACATACTGCAACTGTTGGTGGGAATGTAAATTGATACAGCCACTATGGAGAACAGTATGGAGGTTCCTTAAAAAACTACAAATAGAACTACCATACGACCCAGCAATCCCACTACTGGGCATATACCCTGAGAAAACCATAGTTCAAAAAGAGTCATGTACCAAAATGTTCATTGCAGCTCTATTTACAATAGCCAGGACATGGAAGCAACCTAAGTGTCCCTTGACAGATGAATGGATAAAGAAGATGTGGCACATATATGTAATGGAATATTACTCAGCCATAAAAGGAAATGAAATGGAGGTATTTGTAATCAGGTGGATGGAGTTAGAGTCTGTCATACAGAGTGAAGTAAGTCAGAAAGAGAAAAACAAATACAGTATGCTAACACATATATACGGAATCTAAGGGGAAAAAAAAAAAAAAAGGCCATGAAGAACCTAGTGGCAAGACGGGAATAAAGACACAGACCTACTAGAGAATGGACTTGAGGATATGGGGAGGGGGAGGGGTGAGATGTGACAGGGTGAGAGAGTGTCATGGACATATATACACTACCAAATGTAAAATAGATAGCTAGTGGGAAGCAGCCGCATAGCACAGGGAGATCAGCTCGGTGCTTTGTGACCACCTAGAGGGGTGGGATGGGGAGGGTGGGAGGGAGGGAGATGCAAGAGGGAAGAGAAATGGGAACATATTGTATATGTATAACTGATTCACTTTGTTATAAAGCAGAAGCTAACACACCATTGTAAGGCAATTATACTTCAATAAAGATGTTTAAAAAAAAACATACTGCAAGAATTACTTCTAAATAATATCTTTGATTTGGGGGCCCAAATGTCCTTAAATAAAGTGATTTAAATAAGGAAAGAAGTCATTTGAACAATCGTATGTCTATCGTGAGCCAGGCTGAAAGCACCATATTAGATGAGGCAGCCTGGTTTCTAGCTTTGGCAGAAGTTCTAAGTATTTACTAGGTCTGCTACTCTCTTTGCTCCCATCATCTTGAAACCAAGAAGGTTTATAAACGTCCACTGAACATACCTGTGGGATTTTAGAGAAAATTTGCCTATCACTCTTCAGAAAGCATCTATTCTGTATCCTGGCCCCTTTGTCTTGATACTTGCCACTCCGTACTGCTCTGAATTAATTAGACATCTAAACATCTCAGGACAATGTTTTTGTTTTGTTTTACAAAATTATTATAAAAGTGCAAACTTGATGCATCACAACGCCACTTTCATTTTTTTTTTAATGGACTGGTGCTTCTCTTTTCAGTTAATTTGCCTTATAAGTTTCTTGGAATTTCAGAACTACAAGTTTTGGAAGACCATAACCATAACTGAGGTTGCCATAAGAGACCTACTCGTTTACATTCCCATTTTCCCTAAAAGCGACAGTAATGAGAACAGCTGAAAATGGGCAACTACTTAGCCCATATGCATACCTTTGTATGAACTGAAAAGATCATGCTTTTTTTGGGCAGATGTAGAGCACAATAGGAATCATGGCTTAGGGAGCAGAGTTACAGGCTAGATTTCAGATCCCACTCACTCCCTCAGCCAAGGTTGCTTCAAAAAGACTTCAACCCAGCCTCAAATCAGCTCAGTCCCTGATGGATTAAGGTAATTTGCCCTCGTTCTAATTATCCTCTAAAAGATAGGTGAACCCTCCCTGGAGAGTATTTTTACACAATGCTCAGCATTTAATCAAAAATTGTCAGGACCAAGAGAAAAAGAGGACCATAGAAATGTACTTACAGATGACTCAGATATTAGAATGATCTGCCATAGACTTTAAAGTAACTGTGATTAAAATGTTCAGTAAAATAAATGATAGGATAGAGAACTTCACAAAAGGACTGGAATGTATAAAAATCACAAACATAAGTTCTAGAACTCTAAAATTTTGGGTCAATATATGTAGATTGCAAATTACCAATATTAAGGACTATTAATATTAGTGGAAAAGTTGTGAAGAGAAAAGGGAGGTAAAGTATCTGGCAGAGCATAGGAAGAGGCCTTTGGAATGCAGCCATGGGAAAGTAAAAGAACCTCAAGCAAAGCCCTCCCGGGTCTTGCACCTGCATTTCTGACACCACATTGGAGAGACAGCTGAGCTGCCTAAGCAGCAGTGTGCTGATGCATGCTGGAAGGAAGTTTTCAGGGGAGTGCCAAGATTTTTTAAATCCTAGGAACAGCAAAAGAAGTTTGAAACATATACCTGAGTCGACATAGAGAAGTGTTAGAGTCCAAAACCAAATCTCTCAGGCCATGATGGGGTCCAGAAAGAGGCTGTGATCAATTCCAACCATAACACACAAAAGGATCTGAACTTTTGAATAAACAACCAGATAGGCAAAGAAAGCATTTCTGTCTCAAAAGCAAGCAACTTCTCTTTCATTTCACCTACTAAGTTGTGTTTGCTTGACACTCATGTTTTTAATTTCAGAACATCTTTTCTGAGCTATACCCAAATCTCCTTAAGCGCTGTTATTATTTTTGTTGTTATCACCATTCCCCGTCTGTGCCTCTGGTGTGTTAGAGCCTGTTTTACTTGTTCTTCCTCTCCATGAAAGCTTGGCTCTTTAGGTTTATTGTTCTTTTTCTTGGAGTTGGTCATAGAGACTCAGTTTACCTACATGCCTTAAATAGTTTGCTGCTGTTCTATAGAAAGCAGCTCCCAGGAGGAAACATTTTTGTTTCTTGGTTTCCTTGACCTCTCAGGGTTAACAAGGTTTCACCCTTCTTCAATCTCCTAAGGACCCAAAGAGTCTGGGCATACTCCCGTCAGCTGATCTTGATCTTCCCTAGAACATCAAGGATTCCCTTGAGTCAAGATACTCTAGGCATGAATGCTTGTGGTCGCTTGCTTGGGACGTTCTTATGGTTGTTGCCTAGCTCTCGTTTGGACAATAGAGAAGGGAGTCCAGCTATAGCTCCCTACAACTTTGCTTTCAAGGTGATGAACCATTATCATCATTATGTTTTGTTTTTTCTTTTTTTTTTTTTTAAAGGTGATTACCTTTTATTCCAGTACTTTTTGTTGTTGTTGTTGTTTTTTCCTTTTTACAGTGAACTCATTTTAAGCCACAGATCTATTATTTTGATGGCTCATTTTTTTGTGTACCCTAAAATACAAATTTAACAGAGAAGTCTTCATTGGGTTTTTACTACTGCATTTACTGCTGATTGAATTTGCAAAGTTGGTATGCAAGATCTAGTGTACAAAAAACATCTGTTCAAAATATGAATATGGAATTGACTATTGCCTTGAAGGTTCTATTGGATTCTGTGGGCCTATATCACTATCTGCCATGTGGTAGAGGGATGCTTCCACAGCTTTTCTTTATTGGAACAAGTGTGAAACATTTCTTTTACACTGCGCCATGACATCATAAGGCCTTGGGACCATGTGATTATGAACAGAAACATATTGGAACAGTACTAGGTCACACTGACTAGCCAGAATAGATTTATATAAATGTTTTAAATTATTTAAATAAAAATGTAAAATTAAAAGTTCTTACAAGCTTGTTAATCTTTGGGCATATGAATAGGAGTCCAAGTTTGAGAAACTTGCAGTGAAGATTGCTCTCAAATGGTCTCTGTCTAGCCATGAGTCCCAGAACCTACATTCAAAAGCCTTACTAATGTTCATTTAACTGATGTGAATTGATGTGCTAACTTCTAATTTCTTTTTTTTCAATATCTTGAAAATATTAGTTACCTGGTTTTTATTCAATATTTAAGCACCAGCCTTTTACAAAAGCTATAGAAGTCAATTTTTTAAAGAGTTGTATGTAAGTCCTTTCCCTTTTTTGGTGTAGTGTCCTCTCATTCATTCTATCTCTTCACTGCCACTTGATGTTTCAAAACATGAAAGACCTAATTTGGAAAAACAAGAGGCAGAAGAGATGATTGATTTATCTGTAGTTTCCAAAAAAAAATTTTACTTTTAAATTCATTGTAAATGATGCACAAATAAATTCCTAATTTGCTTAGTTCCACTGTACCTACTATGTACTGTGTGCTTCTATTCAGTGAGAAGCAGCTTAATTTTTTTCAAAATTAAAAGTCTGTAATGACTTTGGTTCACTTACATTTAATATTATTGATGGTATATTTGAATTTGTATCTACCATCTATTTGTTTTCATATTTTATATTTTTTCTTCTCTTTTCCCTTCTTTTGAAATAGATGAATATTTTGTTATTGCATTTTCTTCTTTATTAATTATATATTCTTTTACTATTATTTAGCTGTTACTCTAGAGAGTATGACATGCATTATTGACTTATTATTGTATAGTGTATATTAATACTTTTACCACTTCCTAGATGATGCTAAAACCTTAAAACATTTTAACTCCATTTATCCCCATGCCTTTTGTGCTATTGTTGTCATGCATTTAGTTCTATATGTATTTAAACTACAGAAGGCATTACAATTGTTGTTTTGTATAGTGTGTATTTATTTAGATTTACCCAAGTGTTTACTCTTTCTTTCCTGCATTTCTGTTTTTTCTGTCTGTGATCACTTTCCTTATGCCTGAAGAATTCTCGTTATTACTTCTTTTAGAGTGAGTCCTCTGGCAATGAATTCTCTTAGATTTTCTTTGTTGAGAAATGTCTTTGTTTTGTCTCTGATTTCGGGAATATTTTCACTGGGTATAGAATTCCAGGTTGGCACCCAGGAGTATTTCTCAAACTCCTTTCCCTGTTCCTAGGATTTTAAAAACTTGGCACTCCCCTGAAAACTTCCTTCCAGCATGCATCAGCACACTGCTGCTCAGGCAGCTCAGCTGTCTCTCCACTGTGGTGTCAGGAATGCATGTGCAAGACCCAGGAGGGCTTTGCTTGAGATTCTTTCACTTTCCCATGGCTGCATTCCAAAGGCCTCTTCCCAGCCTTTCCTCCACTTCATGGGCCAGAACTCAGCCACCAGCCACATCCAAATTTAAGGGAGGCTGGGAAATGTCATTTAGCTGTGTGCCTGGGGAAAAGAGGAAACTGGTATAGTGAGCAGTTCATCTATACTACAGTAATTAGTGGGAATTCAATTTAAAATCATTAACTTTTTCCAAACCAAGTTCAAGGAGCTAAGAATTCTTTAATGGACTTTTAAGTTGTGCTCAAATTAACTCATGTATGATAAAAACTAATGTTTACTAAATTCTAAAGTGTAATTTATCCTTACTAGTGTTTTTTTTCTCTTTAACTAACTCATACAAAAATAATAAAACTAATGGCTTTTAACTAGGTTATTGTATAGAATTTTCACTTATTTGGACCATTATTCCAAAATTTACTACACTTAACATTGGAGACAGAATACTCCCTGGACAGACGCATGTGTTTCCTCTGCTTTCCTGCCTTGGGGTCACAGAGTGTGAATGCTGAGAAAGTAAAGAACTGTGCTAAAGGACGCACTACAAATTCATGCTAATTTCAGCTGTGCTCTCACTCTTGTCTGTCAACCACCATCACCATGACCACCACCCCATCACTTCCTAGTGGTGCTTTAGGGCCTTCCCCACATTGGCTCCTCCATCCTTCTCCAAATTCCTCATACCCCTGACATTCCTTACTTTCCAGACAAACTCCTCACCTCACTCTTCTTATTTAATTGTAAGTTTTTGCTCATTGGTCATCTATCCTCATTCTACGTAGGCAGGGACCATATCTTTCATGTTCACAGCTTTATTTCCAGTGATATTTGGTGAATGAATCAATGAGGCTCTCTGGGGTCAGCTCTATCTTGTACCCTACTTTTCATCTCAAAATATCTCTGTCTCTGTATACACCACCTTCAGATTCTTAACTCCCATCATGGGAGAAGATCTTATCTTTCTAGGGTTCACTTCTTCACCACTATTTCCCATCCCAAAATCTTTGAGTCTTGCTCCCTCAATCATCTCCTCTTCTCCAGCAGCTTTACTCTCTCCTTTGTCAGCTCTCAAAATAGGAACAATTTTCCCCCAGCTTGAAAAAGTCTTGTTTTCCCCTCTGCCTCTTTTAATTTCTTTCTTTCCTTTCACAGCCAATACGAATTGCTGGTTCCAATGACTCATGACCCATGCACTCCTTCATCTTCTACAATCTGATAATTGCTCTACTCTGGGCTCTTGAAGGTCATCAGTGACTTCCTACTTGCCAAATTCAATGATCTTTTCTTAGTCTTCATTTTCCTCGTTCACTCTGCAATATGTGAACTATTACATACCATGGCAGAGACTGTTGGTTGACCACCAAATATCCCATTCTCCCCTTTTCCTTACCAACACAACTTCAATTTTATTTGAAGTGGTAACATGTCCAACTAAAGGACAAAATTTCCCAGCCTTTCTTGTAGTAGAGATGGCCTTAGGAAACATAAGCTTACATGCTTGAATTCATTAGGTTAATGTCAGCTGCTGTAAAAGATAAATTCTAAATTCTCATCAGCTTAGACAATAGTACTTTCTTGCTCACATAATACTCAAAATGTATGTTCCTAGCCAGCAGAAAAACTCCTACATGGTCATTCTCGGACCCAGGTCCCTTCCATGTATTGGTTCATCTTTTTCTAGGACCTCAAAGTCCTCTACATTCAGCTAGTAGATGGAGAAAGAGGATGAAGGATAGCATGTAGGAGGCCAGAACTCAGCTATATGATGAGACATAACTGCAGAGGAGGCAAGAAAATGTAGTATGTGTGACTGCCCAAGAGGAGGAAATGGATTTAGTGGGCAACTAGCTAGTCTCTGGCCTACCGTTACAGTTAAGCCATTCAGTGATAGATTCGGCCCTAACCCAACCATCAGGCATGAATGGAACAGGCTGTAGTCACTGCACCCTGACTGGGTACATTCTAGGGCAGAAAATCTTACTCGTTCAATCCTTTAAGCCAAAGATGAGCATTTCTTCTTTACTGTCTGCCATAACAAGTTTATTACTCTTAACATTTTTTTCTCTTATTGTTGTTGTCACAAAGCATGAATTAATTTGCATTCTGCCATAATAAGAACCATTTCTAATCACAATTAGACTTATTCGCCTTTATAGCTGTGGAAAGTGAAGTTTGAAAAATACTGAGATAAAGAAATAGGTGAGGTAAGATGTACTATGAGTTTGTATTTTAAATCCCCCAAGAAAGCCACAACTGCAAAATGTGAGTCATGTTGGTTGTTGTCAACAATAATGCTTTTTTGCCAAGTACAAAAAAAGTATCGATGAAGTTTATAAGATACACGGGGATCACAGTGTCTTACTGCCCAGATTAATGACTCCCCTGTTAGTTTAATTCTCTCTGTAGACTGTAAATCAGTCTTCCCCAGCATTTCCTTACCATGGTTACTGACAGATGACATTTACTGTCTACTCTTGACCAGCGGTTAAAAATGGCCTGCCTATAAATTATCCTTCGTTCAGCTCAGATTATTCTCTAATAGGAAGACATTTATCTGTATTGAAATTCAAGGTGATCACAGAATGTTTGAACCACATAAATTTTCCTCCTCTCTCTCCAACCTTATTAACAGTAATAATAGTAATTCATTCTTTTTTTTTTTTTTTTTAATTTATTTATTTATTTATTTATTTTTGGCTGTGTTGGGTCTTCATTTCTATACGAGGGCTTCCCCCAGTTGTGGCAAGCGGGGGCCACTCTTCATCGCGGTGCGCGGGCCTCTCACTATCGCGGCCTCTCTTGTTGCAGAGCACAGGCTCCAGATGCGCAGGCTCAGTAATTGTGGCTCACGGGCTTAGTTGCTCCGCAGCATGTGGGATCCTCCCGGACCAGGGCTCGAGCCCGTGTCCCCTGCATTGGCAGGCAGATTCTTAACCACTGCGCCACCAGGGAAGCCCCAGTAATTCATTCTTAAAGTTGGAAGTTTCCAACTTTTCAATCGTTTGTTCTCAACGCTCTCGTGCTAAGAATGTGTGTTATTTCAAATAACTCATCTTTCATACAAATTAGCACAGACACAGAGGAACAAGTGATTTCAAAAGCCAGTCTCCATTTCTTCCAGAGCCACATACAAAATAATTTTGACACCCAGACTTACATAAGCATACAAAATAATTTTGACACCCAGACTTACATAAGCATACAGCTTAAATTTGTTTGACCTGGGCTTTCTGCCTGGCAGTTGAACACAGAAGAATATCTTAGCTTCTTAGAATGAGAGATCAAAATTGTTTCTGACTCAGGATAGAGTCTTTCAGGACAAGGAAAAATAGTATCATGGTTATTCATTCATTTAGTGAATATTTATGGAGAGCCTACCATGTGCCTAGCAGCATGTGCTGGGACCTGGGGGAGAAAGTTAAATAAGACACAGCCTCTGCCCTTGAGAGATTCACACCCCAATGTGCAAACACACAACACAATATAATACATTAAATGTGATGGGGCTTTCAGCGAGCCCAAGAAAGTGGGCTTCTTAGGTTCAGGGATGAGGGTGAGGAACTTCTGGGGAGAAGCTGAAGAAGACTGTTGAAATAAAAATCCAAGACTATGCTGAGGAAAGCAAGATTAAAAAAAGGTATGAATAAAAAAATAGCATCGGAATGCTGTGACCTAGGCATTGGCCTAACTTGCCTGAGGTCACCAAAAAGGGGTTTAGGGAGGCTTCTTTAAACCTGAGGTAAGTGTAGGTGGAGCTTAAGGGCCCACTGCCTCTGGGTCTCAACTGAGATGCCCACCAGTACCATCCTGGTAGTGGATAATGGATGCACCACCCAGATCCCCCTCCAGACTAAAGGGCTTACTTCTCTAACTACTGGCAAACAGTCCTCACTATCAGCCCCCTCTAGCTGTTGCCTTGTCTCAAAAGAATTGCTGCACTCAGGGTCATGTGCCCTTCTCTGGGCCCCCAGTGCCTGGCCCACCCAAGGTGATAAGGCCCTCACCCCCAGCTCGGGGCAACTCCAAAGACCCCTTTCAGCTTCTGAGCTACCAGTCGGGTTGGTTCGGGCCTTTTCTTGAAACTCTATCACAGCCTGACTTCGCCCTCTGCCCAATCCTGCTTCTGTTCCTTCTCTTTCACAGGTGTTAATCACCAAAGCACTCCCTAATAAATATCCGACACACTAGCCTCCAGCTCAGAGTCTGCTTCACAGGGAACAAACCAGCCACACCTGCCAACAACATCCCTTAGAACCACAAGCAAACTGCTAGAAAATCTCAGTAATCAGTGAACCGTCAAACCTATAATTGGGTTGACAAATGCATTATTCCACCATTTATTTATTCCCAGGTCATCACCCAAAGGCATTTTCAAAAATTCATTCTGATCTTTAGGGTTTAAACTACAGCCAAGCTATAACTGAGAATATGTTTTCTCCAACATCCAAGCATACAGAGATCCTGATCCTGATTTATATGTGGACGCTGAGGTCGGCCAGGACACACCCACTCCCCAGAATCTCTGGAGGATTTAATTACCTGCTTTGGCAGCAAAAGATATCAAAATGAAACTCTGTGCTCTTGTCTTGCTGGACAAGAGTTTGGGGAACCCAAAAAGCAGAAATCAGAATGGGACAAAATGAAGAGTTTACTAAGCCACCTGCAAACTTTAGCCAACAGATGCTAATGTGATGTTTGTGCAGACTTGGCCACATGACATATGCAACCAGCAGAAATGTAGGCAACTGGCATGCTGTCTGAACCTGGGGGAGTTCTGCCTCCCCACCTCTGAGCAAATAAAGGAAATCACAGGGTCCTTCCTTTGTCTCCCACCCTCTTGTCTTCTCTGCTCTTCTCTTCCTCCAAAGCAGAGGCCTGGGGAATCCAAAAGATCTGGATGCCATTCTAGCCTCATCATTTACTAATTATGTAAACTTGGAGAAGTTATTAACCTGAGTCTCATTTTCCTTATCTGAAAAATGGGAGAAAAAGAAAGAAGACTTCTCGCGTGCTACTGACAGGAATAAAAACATTGACATCACTGACAGAGCCATGCAGAGCAAGTCACAGCACTAAGCTTAAATTCCAGTCCAGTGGTTCTTACTGTAACTGCACAGTGGAGTGAAGCCTGGAGGGAGCTCCCAGAGAGTCTGATATAATTGGTTTAAGGTGTCGAATCATCAGAAATGTTTACAGCTTTCTAAGTGATTCTAAAGTGCAGCCAAGGATTGCAGCCACTATGGAAAACAGTATGGGGGCTCCTTAAAAAACTAAAAGTAGATATGATCCAGCAATCCCACTCCTGGGCATATATCCAGAAAAGATGAAAACTCTTAATTCGGAAAGACACACGCACCCCAATATTCATAGCAGCACTATATACAATAGCCAAGACATGGAAGCAACCTAAGTGTCCACTGACAGATGAATAGGTAAAGAAGATGTGATATATATATACAATGGAATATTACTCAGACCTAAAAAAGAATGAAATAATGCCATTTGCAGCAACATGGATGGACCTAGAGATTACCATACTAAGTGGAGTAAGTCAGACAGAGAAAGACAAATATTATATGATATCACTTATATGTGGAATCTAAAAAAACTGATACAAATGAACTTATATTTACAAAACAGAAATAGACTCACAGACATAGAAAACAAACTTATGGTTAAAAAGGGGAGGTGAAGGAGGGATAAATTAGGAATTTGGGATTAACGGATACACACTACTATGTATAAAACAGATAAACAACAAGGACCTATTGTATAACACAGGAAACTATACTCGATATCTTGTAATAACCTATAATGGAAAAGAATCTGAAATATATATATATATATATAAAACTATAAATGGAATCACTTTGCTGTATACCTGAAACATTGTAAATCAACTATACTTCAATTAAAAAATAATAGATAAATGAATAAATAAATAAAGTACAGCCAAGGTTGAGAATGATTGCTCCATGAAGATTATTTTCTATTTAAGGCACATAACTACCATATGAGTTCAGTATAAGTACTCCTCCTCCCTCCATTTCCACAGACAAGGAAACAGGTTTAGAAAGGTTAGAAGGTTGCTCAAGGGTACAGAGCTAGCAAGGGGGCAAAGCTGAGATCTGAATTCACACAGTACGACCGCAAAGACCCTTCCCATCACCACCACACTGCTGTACCACCACCTCACCCCCTGCATGTGAAGAGTATCTAGCACGGCTGCTAGCACACAGCAGATGCTCCAAAATTGGTAGCTAAGTTTGTTCTTTACTTTTTAGCTTTCCTCCTCTCTATTCTCTGCTCTTCACAATCCCTAGCCCAAAATATTGCTTAGGAGTGAGGGATGGATAAGAACAGTCAGTATGGATCCAGGAAATCCCATTCTTTTTCCTACTCTCCCCTTCCTAAAATCTGGCCATGAGCATACACTTGTTTTCTGTTTAAAATATTTGTAGATAGTTATTACAGATACCAGACTGAAAATATCACAAATCCAAGGAGAAATTTTTCAACCATCCGTTCTCAAGTTTAAGTTAATGTTTTATTTGCCTATGTCAACTTCTAGTTCTTTTCCATGAGCATATATGGTTTTTATATTTACAAAATCATAATATAATTATATATTTAGATGTGTCTGTTCACATTATACCATATATATTTTTCCAGAAGATTTGTCTTATAACCCAATTAAGCAACCTACAGATAATGAAGATAACTTTACTATGTAACTGGGCCCAAGATATTTTCATTAGAAGTTTCCCTCTAGGGGGAATGGGGGGGAACCTTAGTCTTGTTACTATGAAAACTGATATAAAAGTGTATAACCATGTAAAAGTCACATGACATGACATTTGCCTTCCCTTCTTTGCTGTAAGTTCCTCAAGGCCCACACACCTCACTCCCATGCCTGGCACAAAGTAAGAGCTCAAAAAATACTTGATGTATGAAAAATGATACTTTTCTGGGCTGAACAGTGAAGTTGTACAATAAGATTTCTTAGGCAGAGGGACAGGAGACTCCAAAGTTAACCATGAGAATAGGGCAGGGTGAACCAGAGCAAACAGGCAGGAAAGCAGCTGGAAACCCCATGGTAAAGGCTAGCTACATTGGCCAGGAGGAAGCATGTGGTTTCCTGAATTGTATCTGTTCAAAGCCATCAGCCTTGAAGCATGACATATATAGACCATGTCAAGGATCGACAGCTGCCCCTTCAGTCCCATTTGAGAGTTGTTTCTAAAAAGTTGTGTACATTCTTGGAAGGGGTATGAAGGTCAAGACAGCTGGAACAGAAAAATAAGACTGCAAAAAATGGGAGTCGGTACACTTCAGAGAACATCCCGATACAACGTCATTAGAGGAAGATGCTTAACCTAGAGTCTATTGGGCCTCCTCCAGGCAGCATAGCGAGACTTCAGGAAACTGTGAACACACTGAAATTGGTATAAATTGTGCATATGTGTGGCTGTCTGTCTAGAGAGGAGACCTCACATTCATCAGATTTTTGTGCCCTTTGGTTATCGGGCCTGCTACTTCTTCCTCTTCATCAACTCAAATGGAGCTCCTCTAAGTCCATCATTATTCGTTAGGGGCTGGAGGTGGAAATAAGAGGTGGTGGGAATGAGAGGGAGAAGGGAACTAAGCCCTCGGAAGACCTTCTATTAATTGAGTCAATAGATGTGAAAGGATTAGACAGTGTTCAGCATATAAAAATAGGGGCTTATAAATGTTAGCTCTCACTATTTTTATTACTCTATGCCAAAAGCCTTATGTTTTCTCAGCTTCACAATAACCCTACAAGGTCAGCATAAGTCCCATATCCTATTTATAAGGAAACGAACTCAGAGAGATTAAGTAAACTAACCCTCGGGTCACAGCTAGTGGTGGAATTCAGAAAGATCTAATACCAAAGCTTGGACTCTTTTGTCTCCACCCCAAGACCTGAATTACTGGCCAGGCTTTCAATCTGAAAGCAGCCTCTCCGGCTACCCTTTAGGCTTTTACACCTAAAGCCCGGTCTTACTCTCTCCCTGAGTCGTCTGTCCATCAGAACAGGCACTGAGCCACAAAATGAGCTTCTTTCAAGCCAAGGCATAATCTACTTGCTTATGTAATAGGGTCCTGGTCATCCCCCTGAAATTCCACACTCAAGCCAGTTTCTTTCCCAGGGTATCAAGTGTTAATTAAAGAAATAAGTCACGCTAAGCACAATTAACTCCCTCCACTCTATCATGCAGCCAAGTGAAAGGCCAGAAGGGCAGAAATGTTTTCTAGTCGTCACAAACCAGAGTGAAAAAGCTCCAAACTAAGTCTCCTATTTTCTGGTTTCAAAATCCATGCTCAAAATTGCAGTTAAACATTAGCTACTAAAACAGCCTTCCTAAAACATGGGAGAATCCTGACAACTGTATGTACTTAGCGCTTCCTATGTGTTTGCACTTCACACGTGTTATCCCTATGTTTCAAAAGAGCCAAACAAGCTGGTTAGATGTTACTTCTTGAGAGGTTAAGCAAGTCTCTCAGGGTCACACAGTGAGTAACAGAACCAGGACTTAAACCCGGGTCTGATATCATCAGCACTCTTAACCATCCTCCTCCCACCATGTCTACACAGCCACCGTGATTCATGCTACCCAACATCTCCTGTTGGTTTTCCCTGGAGCCACTTGCCTGGAATCTTGAGAGGAGAAGCCACGGAAGCAAGACAGATGGACTCTATAAATAGAAGATCCGGGTTCCAGGTCCAGCTCAAGTACCAGCTCTGTCACCTTGGGAGATGATTTAACCTTCCAAGATCTGTTTCCTCACCTAGGCAATGAAGCTCATTGTTCCTGTTTCAGGATCTAGAAGAGAATGGAGCTAAGGCTTAGGTGTTATGCGAAGGTTGGTTACCTTTTCCCCTCCTTAAAGCACTAATGCGAAAACTAGTGGTAGCGCTTTCTCAGCCTCCCAGCCGCGCTCAACTTCAGAGTTCTTCTCGGCCACTACCAGAGTCCCACCACGCCACCACCTCCTCCTCGGGCCCCTCTCCTCCCAGTGGCTGCGGCTTAATTTCCCCTCCATTTCAGTAGTTCTCTTGCCTCGCAGGAAGGACTGGTCTTGGACGCTGGGAGTCTCCTTCCTTCCTTCCTCCCTCCCTCCCTTCCTCCCTCCCTGCTTCCGACTCTGGGCTTGAGGATCTGTCTCTCCTCAGGACCCGGCGCGTCGGGGCGGAGCTCTTCACTCGGCTGCCGGGGGTCTCTGCGAAGCCAGCGCGGGGTGCGCACCCGGCCGTGCGTCCCGCCCCGAGGGGCGGGGTGTGACCCGAGAGTTGAGATAAGAGGCGCCTGCGGTGAGGAACACACCGCCATCCGCGGAGCTTCCTTGGCGGCGCAGCCTCTCCGGCGGAGCCGCGCGCGGGGCGCCCGGGGGGCCTCCTCTGCACCCAGACGCCGTGGCCCCAGCCCTCCCGCAGCCTCCGCTCCGGCTCGCCGCGCCTCCCGCCATGAGGCCGCTGTTCTACCGCTGCTGCAACACCACGTGGGTGGAGAAGGGAAACTCAGCGACGATGGGCGGGGTGCTCTTCAGCGCGGGCCTCCTGGGCAACCTGCTAGCCCTGGGGCTGCTGGCGCGCTCGGGGCTGCGGTCGTGCCCGCGGCGCTCGCCGCGCCCGCCGCGCTCCGTCTTCTACGTGCTGGTGTGCGGCCTGACGGTCACCGACCTGCTGGGCAAGTCCCTCGTGAGCCCCTTCGTGCTGTACGCCTACGCGCAGAACCGGAGCCTAAGGGGCCTGGTGCCCGCATCCGGCAGCTCGCTGTGCCAAGCCTTCGCCTTCTTCATGTCCTTCTTCGGGCTTGCCTCGACGCTGCAGCTGCTGGCCATGGCCCTGGAGTGCTGGCTCTCCCTGGGGCATCCCTTCTTCTACCGACGGTACATCACGCCGCGCCGGGGCGCACTGGTGGCGCCTGTCGTGGGCGCCTTCTGCCTCGCTTTCTGCTCGCTGCCCTTCGCGGGCTTCGGGAAGTTCGTGCAGTACTGCCCCGGCACCTGGTGCTTCATCCAAATGGTCCACGAGGGGCGCTCGCTGTCGGTGCTGAGCTACTCAGTGCTCTACGCCAGCCTCATGCTGCTGCTGGTCCTCGCCATCGTGCTGTGCAACCTGAGCGCCATGCGCAACCTCTACGCGATGCACCTGCGGCTGCGGCGGCTCCCGCGCTCTGGCCCCAGGGAACGAGCGGAGCTGGCCGCCGGCGAGAGGGAAGAGACCCCGCCGCCCCTGGAGGAGCTGGATCACCTCCTGCTGTTAGCCCTCATGACTGTGCTCTTCACCATGTGCTCCCTGCCTTTAATTGTGAGTCGCTTGGCGCTAAGGCTGCGGGAGACTGAAGCGCGTCGGGCCGCAGCTGCCGGGAGGGAAGGGTGGAGCGCATTGGACGCGGTGCAAGAGGAGCTGCGCCCTGAGCCAGGAGGGTTTGTTGCTGCATTCCCCGGATCAGGTTCCCTCCACAGCCCCCAGGAGATAGAACCCAATTTGTTGAGCCAAAACAGGTAAAGCCCAAGAAAGGTAGGGAAAGCCGGAGCCGGATGGTGTCCCCTTAGCCCCGCAGAACCTCTCCAGTTAGCAGAACCCCCTCCTCCCTGCTTTCCTCTGGGAAGATCTCGGGGTTATTTATGCACCTCAGGACTTTGAGGAGCAGACCTTGGTTCCTCCTTGGCAATACGAGTCCTTTACCACTTCTCGATGGCTACGCGAGGTTTTATTTCGTTACACCTGCCCATGATTTTAGTGGCATCAGAAATGGGCAAATGGCATCTGGGAGTTCTCCCCGGTGTTGGCGTGGAAAGGGAATAAGGGAAGGTGTGCTCCTGCCAAAGTGATTTGCATATGTGAGTGACTGAAAGCATAGGTTTAGGTTTTTGTTAACTCGTGCGTAAACTTTGAGGAGTGGCGGATGCCGTTTCTGGTGCTGCAGCTGCGGGGGATGGTGGCGGCAGAGGCGGAGAGGATTTGGATTAGCAGATGTGTAGGAACGTTTCCGCTGGTGGTGTCGTTCTGATAACCTGTCTCGACAGGTTTTGTTTCTATCTTTGCAAGCGAGGTGACCTGAAAGCCATTATCTTGGGTTTCAATCACTAATGGGGGTGGTGGTGCAGATTGAATTACTTCGTCGTTTTGCAGGTATTTCCTCTTGTGACCCCGGCCAAGACACCTAGGAGTGGCTGAGGCTTGAGAGAACTTTTTCAGCCTTGCTCCTCTCCCTCTCCAGACCCCACAGTGTACTTGTTCAACGTTAACAACATTTAAATAAATTCGTTGCCAAGTCCAGGTCACTGGAGTCCTGAGACTTATGTGAATAAGAAAGTTAAGTTTCTCCTGGCAATGTAGCAGTTTTGGACATTACTTTAAAGGGTGGATGAAAGTTAAATATAGAGTGATTTTTCCCTTAAATGAAGGCCTTAATGTGTTGGGCAAAGAGCTCTCTGGGTTAGGATCAGAACTCCCCAAGATAAATAAATAAATCTATATCTATATAAACAGAGAGATAGAGATATAGGTATAGATATTTGGCAGTGGTTTTCAAACTTTAGCACCCTCAGACTCATCAGCAGTGCTTTTAAAAACAGAGCTGGCTGGGCCCCATTCTCCAGAGTTTCTGATGCAGACATTTTTGAAGAATTCAGCAGCCTCTTCTTCACCTGCTGATGTGGGGATCACATTTTGAGAACCACACTCTAAAGCAAGCCTTAGCAATCACAGCCCACAGGCCAAATACGTCCTGCCTACTGTTTTAGTGCAGCCCTGGAGTTAAGAATAGTTTTTATAAACATTTGCCATAAATTTGATGATAGGGCACATGAACTCTGAACCCCAACTAAGTCAAATATGATTCCAAGAAAAAGACTCACGCTTCTCCTTAATAGACATGTATTACCAAAAATTGTACTCAATTATTATTACTATTATTATTACATTTTTAATTTCATCAATTAAAATTGTAGAAATGTGTTTTCTCTCTTGTTAATAAGTATCTACTAAATATTCACTATTTGCTTCTTGGCTCATAAAACCTAAAATGTTTGCTCTTCGACGCTTTACAGAATATGTTTTCAGACCCTTGCTCTAAAATAAGAGCCTTACTTACCTGTGCTGTGCTAAAAGCAGAAATTAGCCAAATGCCTGGACATTATGTCCTGAGTTTGAATGTTTTAGTAAGAATAATGCAGAAAGCATAATACATTGGAAAGAACATTGCATTTGACGAGTGTCTAAGGAGATTTGAATAACTCATAGGGGCTTGTGAGGATTGAAGGAAATAATAGATTTGAAAACGATTTTCTAAAAAACTTGTAAAGTTTCAAAGACATGCAATGCGGACAGCATTCTTCACGGGAAGTATCATTTCTAGAAAGGATAAGGGCTTTAGCATGGGTTTGAATCAGATCTCATCACTTACTAACTATAAAAGCGCTTACTTATCCTTTCTAACCTCAGTTTCCTTATCTGTGATGAGGATAACTATTCTTGCTCTGTAAGATAGTTATGAAGATTTGAAGTGTTATATATACATATATATATGTATATATATATATGTATATATATATATAGACACAATACACACACACTAACCAGGTGCCTGGTGGCCTCAAAATTTATTATTACTAATTATTATTACTAATTATAACTTCCATTTATTATAATTGCCTGCTAGACATAGAAAATTAATTAAGAAATATGATCTCCGAGGATAGTATAATATTTTAAGGCAGTGGTTCTCAAACTTGTTCTAGTCTAAGGACCCCCTTTTCACTCTTAAAAATTATTAAGGACCCAAAGATCTTTTATTTATGTGGATTATATCTATTAGTATTTACAATATTAGAAATTAAAAATAAGAAAAATTGTAAATATTATTGTAAAACAAGTTACAATGTACTTATTGCTTGTGTTTTTGCATAGGTGAAAGAGAAGTTTGAGATTTCAAAATTATTTAATGAATGATAATGAAGTGTAGGAATATTAGCAGGTAACATGGGAAAAAGCATGTTAAGAGCACAGAAGCACTGAGAACAGTCTCTGAAAATGCACATATGTATACCCTATTACCTTAGAAAGGTCTAGAAAATGCAAGAGTACACAGCACATATTCCATTAGCCATGGGAGTGATGATGTCATTCATTACACATCAGGCAGCTTCTGCGAAACTCACTGTACACTTATGAGAGGATGAAAGTGAAAAAAGACAAGTAACATCTTTTTATGAAAATAGTTTTGACCACATAGACACACTGAAAGAGTATTAAAGACCCCCATTCTTTGAAAATCACTTTTCTAAGGAAAGGATTTAGTGATTGGAAAAAATAAGGCTGTATGTGAAGGTGGCTAAACTTAAAAAAAAAAAATCTTGCTCATCACATAAATATTGTATTTCATTAAGCCCGTGAAAAGTTTGTTGGAATATGATTTTCTAATTAACTTTGTTATAATGCTGGATTAGAGCAAGATGTTTAGATTGAATTCTCAAATTTCCAATTTGATACGGTAAAAAGAAAGTATAGAGAATATGGGAGGAGCTTTAGCGGCAGTTTGCAGCATGTTCTTTAATGTATACAAAGTATTTTCATCAAAATTATTTTTACCTTAGAAAACCACAGTGTTTTGGAGGTTGGTCGGGGAGCAGGAATGGCTGAAAGAGGGTTTTCACGTATAGATTCAACGTAGTAGTTGAGAGGTTTAGAAGCCAGGTAAAGGTGTGCACAAGCTTGTGTGATCGCATATATCAGAATCCATGGAGTCAGAGAAGTGGTTAGAGGACCTCCTGCATGCATTGAGATAACTCTGTGTGAGTGTGTGTGTGTGTTTCCTTTTGTTGAGCAGAAAGAAGGGTGGGATGCTACATCCAAAGGAGGCTGTTACAAGTTGTGTAAGGGATGGTAGCAAGAGACTGGCCCAGGGAAAAGGGTCAGAAGTGGATTTAAAGAGCTAGAGCAGAGGCTGAGGTCTAGGGTGTGGTGATAGATGAACTGAATGGGAGAGGACGTTGGAATCAATGTTGCTGTCCTAAGCAGGGATGTCCAGTCAAGCTGTCGCCAGAGAACAGGCAACAGCAACATTTTTTTGTGGACCCCTAATTTCAACAGAGGGCGCTCTTCTCACACCAGTTCTCTGTGTAATGCCCTGCATGCGTTGAACAAGCCAGTTGTGTATTCTGAGGGTATTCCGTATTCAAGCCCTCTGTCAGAGGAGCAGTTTATAAAGTATCTTCTAGGGAATACCATTGATCATGAGAGGATTTTTCGAAAGTCTAGATTGTGTTCAAACGGATATCTTGTGAGAATTAATAGAATATGTACTTTGATCACTGTCACGAGGGAATATATTTGTCATATTTTTAGTAAACTCAAAAAATAAATAAAATTAAAAGGCCGTTTGTAGAATATTACATTTCTAATACAAGTCAAGTGACTTGAAAGTACAAATAACCTAATAATATGCAATAGAATTGATATGGATAAATAGTGTACAGAAATAAAAGTTGTCTTAATTATATAAACATCATTCAGTTACCCAGATCCCAACTAATCAAGCATTCTCAAATAGTAAGAATTATATCTTGCTGCACTCCACTTTGAGGAGAAAGGAGCAAATATAAAGATTAAAGTCATATAAAGTGTTTGCTTTTTCAATCAACTCAAGTGTGTAGCTTGTTGTCATCCATTTATTCATTCATCTCAGATCTGGAACCTACAACATTCCAGTCACTGTAATTCATTGTGGGGATATAAAATGAGAAAAACATCACATCTGCCCACAGAGCTATAATACTGGGGGTGAGAGGGAGTGACTAGGGCCAGAAAGGAGTTAGAAAAGGAAAGGGATTGACTCCTAATTGATAAAATAATAATACTAGCTAATTATTGAATTATTATTAATGCAAGGACCTGTTCTCAAGGTTGTACTCATACTATCTCATGCAAATTTCATAACAATCCTGAAAGATAGGTGCACTTATCCCCATTGTATAGATGAGGAAACAGAGTAACTTGCCTGAAGTAACACAGCCAGTGAGGCGATCCTATCTAACCTGGATGGTCGGACTCTAAAGCTGATGAGCTTAACCACCACCTTAACCATCACCAGAGGCTTCGTGATGGGGGTAATATTTTAGGTCAACCTGGAAAGAAGGTAGGATTTGGGCATGTAATCAATTTCCACATCTGTAAAATGGAGATAATGAACACACTTACTTCACAGGACTTTCATAAGGATGAAACAAACTTTTAAAAGTAAAACGGAATGGTGCCTGAGAATACGAAGCTCTGTGTGGACATTAGCCATTTTTATTACTCTTAGTGTTATTAAGCAGTGATGATGGGAGAGGGCTTCCAGATAAACTCTTGTCTTCCTAAGTGTACTAGATGGGCATATCTGAGCCTACAGAAAAGAGAATAAAAAGGTAAGGAAACACTTATGGGAACATACATCTTCTCATATCCCTGATGGCGTTGAATGGGTCTGGTCGGTGTACTTATTCATATCCCCTCCCATTAATGTTGAGTTTGCATATTTTCTGGTCCATTAGAGTCCATTTTGTCCCATTATGGATTTAGAATCTCAATGAGCATGGGCGATGTAAGAGCACGGAGAAAAAGTGGCTGGCCTCCAACCGAGTGGGAGACAGTTGTAGAGCTGGTCTAGACAGCAGTGTCGGCTGAATGGCAGGAAAGGGGTGAGGCAGTTTGCAGGGCCCCCAAGAGGCCAGAGAGCTCAAGGAAGAGCAAGACAATACAGGAGTGGCTGGGCACAGGTAAGGAGGCTTATCGCTCTGTGTATGTTTCTTTTTTCTTCCTAGCCTGAAAACAGGATGACGACCACAGAATGATAAGCATCTGTGCTAAAAATGAGTAATTTACACACGTTGTCTCCTGTCTTTCCGTTGGAATATGTCCTGCCTCTTCACGATGATTAAATGTTTCTGTTTCAGATGGACTCACAGACATAGAAAACAAACTTATGGCTATCAAAGGAGAAATCGGGGGCAGGGATAAATAAGGGATTTGGGATTAACAGATACACACTGCTATATATAAAATAGATAGACAAGGACCTACTGTATAGCACCGGGAACTGTATATCTTGTAATAACCTATATTGGAAAAGAATCTGAAAAAGAAAAAATATATACATTTATATGTATATACATATACATATATATGCTGTACGCCTAAAACATTGCGAATCAGCTATACTTCAATAAAAAAAAAATTCAGAGAAAGAGAAAACAAGTTTCTGTTTCATTGGTGTCTCCACACATGTGACATTTCACAAGTGTGACTTATTCCTGGGCTAACCAAGAATCGAGGATAGGAAGGAGGCAGAGGAAAAAGGGAAGAGAATCAGTATCTACGGGAGTGAGGTGACTCTGTAAACGACTCAGTAGACTAGATTTGTCCCACTTCAGCTCTTCCTCTACACCGCCAGGCAGGGAGTGGGCAACTCCAGCCCTGCCACACTCACCGCAGGTGGACCAGCTCCAGGGACTTAGCCAGGGGCTCCCAGGAGGACCTGGCTTCCACTGAGCCTCCCAGGTCGGCCCTGCACCTCCCTGGCTTCTCACTTGCACCCATCCGCCGTGGTGGCCTTAGCTGCTTATAAATTTACCCAAATGAATACTCCAAGCCAAGCTGCCATACTCTTATGGAAAAGTAATGTTTCCTAAGTGAAGTAAGTGAATTTGTTGCGGCCATCGACCTTCCGCTCTCCTAATTGAATGTTTTTCTTTAAAACAGTATCGTGCTTACTATGGAGCGTTTAAAGCTGTTCACGAGAAAAATGGAACTGCCGAAGAAATTGAAGACCTCAGAGCCTTACGCTTTCTCTCTGTGATCTCCATTGTGGACCCTTGGCTTTTCATCATTTTCAGAACATCGGTATTTCGGATGTTTTTTCACAAGATTTTCATAAGGCCTCTTATGTATAGAAACTGGCAAAGCAATTCTTGCGGAACTAACATGGAATCCAGCCTATGACAGTGTGTTAACCTCTCTGGTAAACTCAGGAATATATCACATTTTCTGGCAAAGAACCATGATCAAAAAAATCTTACAAGTTATATCCTTAAAAGCTATGTCCCATAACAAAACATCTAAATGTATTTTCAAAACTATTCGATCGATCTTAATAATGTGTTGTCACTCTATGTTCATGAACCGGTTCAGTGGGGTTTTTCAATAGCAACTACAGTTTCATATATTGTAAACAATGTTAAAAGTCTTAAAGCAATGATAGTAATTGTTCCAATGTTTGTACTTGGTGTCCCTAATTTTTAAAGGCAGTCTTGAGACCTCTGGGTCTTTATTTAAATTCAGTAGAAACAACACAGTTTACAATTATGTGATAGGTGTTCTTAAATTTTCTTACCCTCTTTATTTCTAGTGGAAGCTGATTTGTTTATTTTGCATCACAATTGCCCCTGTTTAATTCTTTCCTTTGCCAACTGATACAAGTATAGCCTGAATTATAGATGCTCCTCTGAAAAGGGTGGTAGAAAATATAACTAGGTGAGGTGTTTGGAGGGTCCTTCCCCAGCCACCCGCTGGGAAAACGCTCACCACCTTGTGTGAAGAGGCGAAGCTGTAAATAAGTAAACGAAAGGCAAGATGTGACTATGGTCTACACCCTAGAGAAGAAAAAATTCTTTTTACCCTTTGAAGTCCAGTTTCTTGTGTGTTGAGGTAGGGGTGTCAGTAGGCATGAAAATTTGGAGTGGGCTACAAAATGTTGTTTCAGTTTTTGGAACCTCCATCTTGTAGGTTTATCAAAATAATGGATTCTTTGGTGGGGAGGGATTTATGGTCTTTGGAAGACAGGGAAGTATGACTTCCCAGAGAGCATGTTTACTAAACATGGCTGTGTCACAGCCGGGCATTCAGCACAGGGACAAACTCACCCGGGACTCAGTCAGCTGAGAGCAGTGGCAATGACCTTAACATCTACATGTTAAAGCCATGTTCTGCCCTTGGTGGAGACAGTAAGACCTTATTGAGGTTCCTGAGAGATACGCTTTCAATCTGGAGCAGAACACGGCTCAGATAGAGCACCACCAAGCACTTTAATTGTACATAATGTTTACAAAGGTTAGCAACACTATGACCAAAAGGGAAAAGTGGGTAAAATACAGCTGCAGCTGTTTAACTAAGCAAGAGACCGTAGACCCAGCCTGCAGGGAAGAACTTTCACCTTGGGTAAAAGATGAAAGTTTTTTCATGGGGGCGTCAGAGGGGTTTCAGCATCTGTGGGGTACCTGACACACTCAGACTCTGAGCTGGAGAGCCAGCTACATCTGAAGAGCCTGAGACCCCCATTCAGCCATCCCTTCCAAAGATCAGAGTATTTGCCTTATTTTCAGCTTAGCAGCAGCCCCATTTTTTCACCTCTGGTTTATCGCAGAGGTGGTATTAACCTGGAAATATGTATGTAATTTTTGTGTGTAGCAAAACTGTGAAATGGCCAAATTAGGAATACAGGAATTATAATCTGAGACTATGATGTGATGAAAAATGCACTTCTTTTCAAGTTTAACTCTCGTTTGTATATTTAATTTGTAAGTACCTGTGTGTGTTTCATTGTCAGAGGAAGTGCATCTGTTTCATGCTCTCCTTTTGGAAGGTGTGTTATGATCATTGTCAAGATCATTTGAAAAGTTCCCAGATACATCAATAAACATAACTTTATGATATTTTGCAAAGAAAATTACCTTTCTTCAAATGAAATAAAAGGGTTTAGTTTTTTTATTTTGTTTTGTTTTCTTGTTTTGAGTAAAGGGCTACCAGCAGTCTTTCATTCTCTAGCAGTTTAATACTGAGGATTTTTATAGGCTGTTCTGTTAGCATATGTATTCCTTTCAACAAGTTTGCACAGGTTTATCCAAGGAGTTAGTGGTGCTTTCTGTTTAACACAGAATGTAGATATAACATCTGGATGAAATCCATGTTAAGTTAAAAGTCAACTCTTCAATGATCTTCACTGATTTACTCATTAGATCATTAAACATTAAATAAGTGTTAATTGACACATACCTTGGGTTAGGCACTTAGGTGCCGAGGGAAAAAAATACATAAGACTCAGTTCTGGTGCATGATTTGCTTATTGTCCAGTGGGGGAGACAAGCACGTAAACAGTTACAATAGAGTATGGAAATCCCAGTAATAAACGTGCACACACAGTCCCATTACAGAAGAGGAAACCTGAACTAGGGGTGTTGTGTAGGGTTATCAGAACTTCACAGTGAGAAAGATGCTTAAGTGAAATATTGAAGATGAGTAGGAATTTTGACTCCAGTTGAAAACTAAAGAAAGGACTAAAATAGTCTACATAAGAGGAAATACATATGGTTAATAAATGTAGAAAAAATTCCTGTCTAATCAAAGAAATGCTAAATTCAAATTATCAAGGACCACACACAAAAATAATTATGACTGTCAATAACAGAAAGGCTGTTAGTAAATAAAAGGAACACATGTGCTCCCCGGTGAGTTGGTAAATTTGTCCACCTTTTCTTGATAGCAACCTGACACTGCATATCAGGAGCCTACAAGTGTTCTTTTCTACCATTCCAGTGACTTCACTCTAGAATTCTCTTCCAGAGGGGCTGTCACAGTTATGTGCAAAACTCTTCTTTGTAGCATTATTTATAATAGCAAAAAGATGAAAAGGAATCCATCTACCTGATCAAAACGGGTTAAACAAACTCTTCAGGTATAATATAGATACACACACAAACATATATGAAAATTATGTAGCCATTAAAAAAAGACGTTTTCAAATAATTTATAAAAATTGAGAAGAAAGCTTACAGTGTAATACGAGGTGAAAAAAGCATGATACAATGTATTTTAAGGTATGATCCATAATTAAATATGCCTATAAAATACCTTGAAAAAATAAACCAAAGAAAGTGTGAACCACAGTTATCTTTTTTATGGACGCTTTTTCCCACAATTCTTCATATTTTCCAAGTTTTAAAATAATACGTCAAAATTTCTTTTATGTGAAATTCTGTTTTTAAAAGAATGAATAGAAATGGACTGAGAAGACAATGGGGAAAGGCACGAAGGGAAATCTTTCACGTCTATAAAGGACCAGTATGTGCAAAACCATGCAGGAATAAAGGAGTGTGGCATGTCCAGGCTTAGTTAGTAGCTTCATGTGGCAGAAGCTTGGGAATTATGAGCAGAGGTGGCAGGAAAAGAAGCTGAAAAGAGAGGCAAGTTTCACACCATCAGGGGTGTTTGTTGCAGGCGGTGGAGGTTTGGAGCTCTCGTGGGGCCCGTATACACGCTGGAGACTTTGAAGCCAGGGTGCAGTCGGAATGGAGTTTGAGGAAGGTCGTGCTGGTGATATGGATTATGGATGGTCAGGTGGGAGGCCTCGTGTGGTTGTGCAGTCCGTGCACTAGACCAGGGTGCTGGTTAAGGAAGAGAGTGGGACTCACTTTCCTGGCTGCTTGCCTGGACGTGGAGTGCATCACCTCAGAAGAAAGGGCCCCCTTTGATGATCTTTCTGCTGGGAGGAGGCACAAAAATGCCAAATAGGCAGGTCCAGGAGGGCCCTGCTGCCAGGGAGGGAAAGAGGTGAGAAGGAGCTGAATTCAAGCAGTGCCAGGGAGAGGTAAGTTGCACAGCTTTTTAGTAGGTAGAGCTGATAGGGAGGATTCCAACTTATGACTCAGTTGTGCCTTTATTCTTCTTTCAATATATTCAGGCACAAGTTAGGGAAGGGAAAAATTCTGAAAAAAGTCTCTTTTTCTTTTTCTTTTTTTCCTGACATTCCCAGTATACCTGGACAGAAGATTGCAGTTATGACTCTAATGAACTTTCTGGGTCATCTATGGATTTTAATTATATGTTACCCAGCCACGTTAATAAAGGGCCAATGATTAGGACTGTTAATTTAGTTCCAGAAGTCTATCAAAGGCTGACTGGGCTAGATACTCCTGAAGCTTTAGGGGAGAGAAGGGATCCCACAAATAAAACCACTAGGATGATCCAACTAGTGGATTCGCTGGTCCACGAAAAAAGAAAAAGAAAAAAGAAAATACCAGCCAGAAGACCAAAAAATGAGCAAAAGACTCCATTCATAATGTTTCTCTGAACTCTAATTCTCAGATCTTTTCAGATCTTTTCAGTTGCAGGTAATCAGATTCTCAGATCTTTTCAGTTGCAGGTAATCACTGACACCTAACTCCCAAAAGCATATTATCTGTAATGCTCTCAAGGCAGTTAACAATATTTCCATACAGGCAGCCATCACGGATCATTGTTTCACATGCTCATAGTACTAATGGCAGTGAGGAGCCTTTGGCCCATGCAGGGAAAGATGCTCCCCTAGACGTGCTGCTTCCTTCATCTTCTTGCAGATGCTTATTGGGCCTAAGCATGCCAGTTGTTCTGTTGTGAAAGAAAGCCAACTAAAGGGCATTCATCACAGAGTAACATTACCAGAGATTATGTCTGAAGGTGAGCTTTCATTAGGGGACTGATTATATAATTTTAGCTCTATATAGAATAGAAATCTCCATTAAAATATGTAAAGTTATTTTTTAACTTTTGTAATTTGACCTTTTTATAAATTTTTGGAACTACATTTTTATGTTTCATCTTCTTTTCCAGGCTTCAAAATATTTGAAGACTAGATATTCACCTATTTTTTTTTTTGGCTTTTCCCATAATGGCATGAACTGTGGAAGGGCAAAAATAGATTATAAATATATGTTGATTAAAAGGTTCTCTCTCCCATGATTTCCCCAAAACATAAGTGTACTCGATAAGAGGCTGCTATAACTTGGTCAGAGATTCCACTGTATCTGAGAGGAATGTTCTGACTGCAGCATATAAGGACTTTTTTCATAGGTTACCCAAAGGTGAAAATAATAAAATGCAGGAGAAAATATTTTTGCTCCCTATTTTTCCTACTGTCATATACATTGCGGAAATTAACATGTTTCAGTTTTATCCAGGACCTAGAAATTCATAATTAACAAAATTAACAGTATGAAAAGTTTCTTAGGCAATTTAAAAATTGTAAGGACAACTTTGTCTTACTGGCAAAGAGAGTTTGGCGCCTTCTCTTGTAATTCCTCTCAGGAGTGAGGCTGGGATTGCCGTTCTGGGTATTCCCAGTTTGGCCTTTGGGTGGAGGAAAGCTGAGCCTACAGGTGAGGAGTGGTATGTAATTAGGGCTTGCTTTCCCTGCCTCTCCACAATTGCCTAACTTGTTGAAACAAATCAGCAGATCTCACCTGATATCAGAAAGGTAAAAATTTCAATCTGCCACACAGTTTAACAAAAAAAAGACTGCATGTACTCAGGAGTCAGTCCAGTCTTAAAAATATTTGCAATGAATCCATCCATGCTCTGGTTACAGAGTAAATGAAATCAAATACAAAGAGAAGAAGAAATGAACTTGGTTGGTTTTTTGTTTTTTGTTTTTTACTTTTTACTACTTAAATCCTAACACCAGTGAGAATAATAAAGCATAAAGTCAAATCTTATAAGAAAGTATACTTTTAGGGTCTCAAGCTCATAGGGCCTTATAATGATTCTTAATTCATAGAAACCTCTTACAAACCAATCAGAAACCCAGGACAAATTAGAATATAAAAATAATACAATTTAGGGCAAATGTTACCAAGTGCTGCAGTATGGGGCAAAGATCTAAAAGCAAAGCCCCAAATCAAAGATAATTGACATTCAAGATTAGCCTAGTAGTGCATTATATAGACACCCGGACAAACAATGAAGTTGATAGTTTGCTGACATCAGTTTCTTATTGGTACAAAATAGGATATGGAAACAGTAAGTGCCACACAGCACAATTCATTATGAATTGGGAAGACTTCTTTAATTCCCCCCAATTTAAAAATCACTCAGAGTTCTCAATTATGTTAAAAAGACAAAGTGCAATGATTTACTCGTTATGATTGACACAGCCAAAATAAAATGACCTCCCCCCAAAACTAAAATGGGAACAAAGAGCTATGGAAACAAATAGTAATATCAGGCAAAGTAGAATTTAAGGTAAGTTTTAATTGGTTAAATGGTTAAAAAGTTCATCTGTGGCTGTAAGATACAATCAGTAGTGAATACCTTACAGCCTTGACTCATTTTTACCAAACAACATGTCAAAAGTACAAAGGAAAAAACACTAGAAACAGGAGAAATTGAAAAATCACTGTTGTCATGGATGATTTTCATGCCCCACCAGCAAAAATAGATCAAATGATAAAGACATCTGTTTAAATATATTTCTATTTCTGTTATCACATCATTCAAAACTCAGATGGATTTTTATTCAATAGGCAGAGTATATTTAGCATGGTCTGTTTTTAAGCATAGACTATGACTTAGTCCTGTAATTCACTTTGTGGGGGGGGCCTTAGAAACACCTCCAGAAAGGCATACTGTGGTCCTCCAGAGTAGCTCAAACCCACGCTCAACAAGAGGCTTGGACGACTGCAAAAGATACAGTCCTTATGTATGTGCGGGCAGAGAAAAAGGACAGTGTTTCAAACATGAACCCCATACTCAAAATCATACTGTTACCACCCTTTTGAGTCAGACCTCAACAAGGTCCTCCTGACCCATATCACTGGAGCCAATAGAATGAGACCAAACTTGGTTCAGAAGCACAGGAAAGCTTTATTCTTTGATGGAAGAACTGAGAGGTGTGAGCTCCCATTCTAGAGCGTGTGCTCTCCTGAATAGGCTGTGCGTGGAGCTTCTTTATCTGGCTCTTGACAGCGGGGGAGGGGGCGAGTTCTCCAGAGGCTTAGGCAGGTGTGCTTCTCAGGCTCCAGACTGCAGTGCCTCGGGCAGCGTCTCTGCACACGGCCCGCCACTGCCATCTTGAATTGTGTCGTGTGCAGCGCTTCTTGCACTGCCCAGTGAGACAGCAGAGCATTCAGGTGCATGGGTTTTGTGCTGGTAACTAATCCGACGTGTTAGGTGCAAGGCCTCTGCATATGGTCCCTTATAGGCCAGCGAAACTAGACTAAGCACAAAAGAAGAGGTTAGACTTTATCACCTGGATTCCATCTTATTTTTCCTGGGGATGCCAGGGAGCTTTACTGGTGACCATAAGGACGGATCCTCTGTCTGTTAGCTGTTCATTTGTGATCAGCTGCTTTGTGCATGCAAACTCTGTATACTGCGAGCCAGGATGAGTATCAGTCAGGATTTTATTTATTTGATAATAGCGATTCACCAAAGCAGCAAAGGAGAAGTCAGCTGGTGAGTTATATCATTGTAACAGGCAGCGTCTAACAGAGCTGCCAGTGACTCCTGTCTCCTGGAATTCATGCCTTTGTGAAATCTCTTCCCCTCCAGTGTGAGCTGGACCTAGAGACTTGCTCTTAAGGAGTGGAATACAGCAAAAAAACATCTGGGGTGTTGCACTCCAGCTTTGGTAACAGAAAAGACTGTGGCTTCTGCCT
The DNA here is from genome assembly GCF_949987535.1 of Balaenoptera acutorostrata. Taxonomy (NCBI): domain Eukaryota; kingdom Metazoa; phylum Chordata; class Mammalia; order Artiodactyla; family Balaenopteridae; genus Balaenoptera; species Balaenoptera acutorostrata. Next base: position 132,746,519 of record NC_080066.1, read on the forward strand.
CACGTGCTTGCTCTGATGGAAACCAGCTGCCGTGCTGTGAGAGGCTCACATGGGCAAAAAACTGAGGGAGATCCCTAGCCAACAGCCCGTCCAGAACTGGAGGCCTCAGTGCAACAACCCACGAGGAACTGAATCCTCCAACAGCCGCATGAACCTTCTTGGAAGTGGAAACTTCTGAATCCAGCCTTGAGATGGCTGCAGCCCCCGCCAACGCCTCTGCTGCGACCTTGAGAGAGACCCAGAGGACCCAGGTAAGCGGCGCCAAAACGCACCCAGAAACCGTGAGAGAAATGTTGTTTTAAGTCACTAAATTTGGGGGTAATTTTTTCTGCAGTCATAGATAACTAATGCAATCATGACTATTAAATTAATGGATATACAAATTATACACAAATCCATAGCATACTTTGTTGATAAATAGGATACATGAAACAGTTATAAGCCTTGATGTTATACTAGGCTACAAGGGAAATCTCAACAAATGTAAGAAGGCAGAAATGGAACATTTCATCTTCTCTGGTTAGGAAACACATTTTTATTTAAGTGGAAACCAAAAAAACTCTCCAATTACTTGGGAATGTTAACTTTTTTGTATTATATTAAATGGTGCATAAAACGTGCATATACTGTTTAAATAATAGTTATAAGGTGAACATTCAAGAAAACTCCATGCAGGTCAAGAAACGGAACCAGAGGTGAACACTATCCTGACGTTGGGATAACCATGTCTTCACTTTTCTTCATTTTACCACCTAAATGTGTATCATAACACATGTACTCTTTTGTGTCTTTCTCCCTAGCTTAGCACTGTCTCAGATCAGATTCCTCCCATGCAGAGGAGAGACAGGGATTCAGGTGTGTGTGATTTGTGGAGCTCATGCCCTCAGGAAAAAGGTGGTAAAGGACACAGGGACAGGGCAGTGACAAGAGCTAAGCAAGGATGAGGTGTCAGCCTGATCCCCAAGGGACCCTGGAGCCTGGAAAGCACCACTGTGTTGGTACCGCGTGTCATAAGCAATCTTTGGCCTGGGTGTACCGGGGGTGGCCTTCAGGTCGGGCAATTTTCCAGAGCAGGGGCCACCTGTGAACCATGAGCAGCCAATACTCATAGAAGCTGAGGAGTGGGTGCCCTGGCCTGGAAAAAGGGATGTGGGCAGCACCCACTACGTATTATGTTTGAGATTCACCTCACTGTCTGTGTGGCTGCAGTTCGTATGATATCATTGCCGAATAATATTCTACTGTATGAATATATCATATGCTGCCAATGAACATTTAGGTTGTTTCCCGATTTGTTTATTACAAACAATGCTGCTTTGGCTGTTTTATCATGTATTATGTCAGGCAGGTAAAAGAGTATGTCTAATACCTAGGAGTGGAATTTTGGGATTGTAGGGTATGTGCCTCTTCTATTTTATTATATTATAAAAAAATTGTTTTCCAATTTACAATACCACCAGCATTGTTTGGTAGCATTGCTCCACTTGTATTTCTGGACTTTTTATTTTAGCCATTCTGGTAACTTTTAACGGTATCTCACTGAGGTTTTAATGTGTTTTCCTTTTTATTATTGATGTCGTACACCTTTTCATGTATTTATTGGTTTGGAAATTCTCTTTTTATAAAACTTTTGTTCAAGTCTTTTGCCTAGGTTTATCATATAATGTCTTTTTTTTCTTATTGATTTGTAGATGTCCTATCTACTGTTCCTTTGTTAGTTATATGTGTTGCAAAAATATTTTCCCATTCTGTAATCTGTCTTTTCAGTCTCTCTATGGTGACTTTTAATGAATAGAAGCTATTATTTATTGGAATCTAATTTATTAAGCTTTTCTTTTATGGTTAAGCTTTTTATGTCCTGATTGAAAATTTTTTTCCTAACATGGAATCACGAAATATTTTTCTACATTATTTTATAAAAGCTTTATAGTTTTACCTTCACTCTTGGGTGTTAATCCACCTATAATTTATTTTGTGTATGGTGTGATGTAGATATTCAATTTTATATTTTTTTACCATATAAATAACCAATTGTCTCCAATTGAACTTTTAATCAAAAAATTCATCCTTTCCTCATTGGTATTAAATATTATCTCTGTCACATATCAGGTTTCCAAATTTGTGTCTTTTTCTAGTCTCTCTATACTATTCCATTGGCCTGTTGTCTTAGTTACTGTAGTTTTACAGTACCTGGTACACTAATTCTTCTACCTAATTCTTTTTCAAGTGGACCCTGCTAATCTTAGTGCTTTGTGTTTCTGTATAAAATTTAAAATAAGCTTGCCAAGTTACACCAAAAACAGACAAAAAACCTGCTGGGAGTTTTACTGGGATTGCACTTGATCTTTTGATCAATTTGGTATATCTCCCAATTTACTTTTTATTAAATTATAATATACATACGGAAAAGTATAGAAATTATAAGTAGACAAATTAAACACACTAAGTAACCAGCACCCAGATCAAGAAACAGAATACCACCAGAATCTCAGGCCTCTAAAGATCCCGTTTTAGCTACCATCCTCACCCACAACAGGTACTAATATCATGTATTAATTTTGTCTGCTTTTGAACTTTACTGAAATAGGAAAAAAAATCACACAGTATGTACTTGGCTTTTTTTTCATTCAGCGTTATGCTTATGAAATTCACCCATGTTGTTCAGATAGCTATATTTTGTTTACTCTCAGTGTTGTAGTGTGTAGTCTTCCACAGTATGAATTTATCACAATAGGTTAATCCATTGCATTGTAGATAGACATTTCAGTTATTTCTAATTGGGGATATTACAGATAGTAATATACATTCTTGTACACATCTTTTAGGAACGTAAGCATGCATTTCTCTTAAGGAAATAACTGGGAATGTAATTGCTAGGTCATAAGTTTTGTCTTTGGTACATACTGCAAGCAGTCTTCCAAAATGGAGTGTATTAATTTATACTTCCATGGCAGTGTGTGAAACTTCTAGTTGATCTACAAGCTAATCAATACTTTACATATTGTCTTTCTATTTCAGTTTAGCCGTTCTGGTACTGTATAGTGGTATCATGTTGTGGTGTTAATTTGCATATTCCTGTATGCACTTTTTCATGTGTTTATTGGCCTTTGGATATCCCTGTCTGTGAAGGCTCTGTTAAAGTCTTTTTCCCATTTATAAAAGGTTGTCTGCCATTTGCTTATTGACTTATGCCATCTCGTCATCCAAATCTATTAGGTTCTTAAATTTAGGCAGTATGTGGCAAAATTTTGTACAGAGAAGGAATTCTATTAAATCCAATCTATTTGTTTTCTGGAATTCAAAATAAGAATTTAGATTATGAAGGATACCTGAAGTCACTGTAAGTGTGTTTCTGCTGAATCTGGCTTCTGGTGTCTCATCTCCTGATGAGCTTGATAGTGTGCTAACTGCTCATATTACTGAGATTCTCTGATGCCTAAGATGATGGTCCCTTCCTCCAGAGAGGTTTTGTATTTGCTGGGCACTTAGAGTCAGTCCAGGATGACTTTAAACCAATTCACGGCATAAAGCTTTTTTGGACCAACCAGGAACGGTGAATTGGGGTTACAAACTCACAATCTCTGCCAGCATGTGGTTATAACTACCTGGAGAAAGGGTTTTTCTTTTCTTTACTCCTGCACAGTTCAACATCAAAGGACTTTATTTTTCATGTGTCTCTTGGGGATGAGGATTAGAGAGTGACATCAGGTTTACTTCCTTTTATTTATTTTTTAAAATTTTTGAATTTTTTTTTTTAACAATTTAAATTTATTTATTTATTTATTTATGGCTGTGTTGGGTCTTCGTTTCTGTGCAAGGGCTTTCTCTAGTTGCGGCAAGCGGGGGCCACTCTTCATCGCGGTGCGCGGGCCTCTCACTGTCGCGGCCTCTCTTGTTGCAGAGCAGAGGCTCCAGACGCGCAGGCTCAGTAATTTGTGGCTCACGGGCCTAGTTACTCCTTGGCATGCGGGATCTTCCCAGACCAGGGCTCGAACCCATGTCCCCTGCATTGGCAGGCAGATTCTCAACCACTGCGCCACCAGGGAAGCCCCAAAATTTTTGAATTTTATTTTATTTATTTTATTAAACAGCAGGTTCTTATTATTCATCAGTTTTATACACATGACTGTATACATGTCAGTCCCAATCTCCCAATTCATCACACCACCATCCCCCACCCCCTCCGAAGCTTCCCCCGCTTGGTGTCCATACGTTGGTTCTCTACATCTGTCTCAACTTCTGCGCTGCAAACCAGTTCATCTGTACCATTTTTCTACGTTCCACATACATGCGTTAACATACGATATCTGTTTTTCTCTTTCTGACTTACTTCACTCTGTATGACAGTCTCTAGATGCATCCACGTCTCTACGAATGACCCAATTTTGTTCCTTTTTATGGTTGAGTAATATTCCATTGTATATATGTACCACATCTTCTTTATCCATTCGTCTGTCGATGGGCATTTAGGTTGCTTCCATGACCTGGCTATTGTAAATAGTGCTGCAATGAACATTGGGGTGCATGTGTCTTTTTTTTTTTTTTAATTATTTATATATTTATTATTTATGGCTGTGTTGGGTCTTCGTTTCTGTGCGAGGGCTTTCTCTAGTTGTGGCAAGCGGGGGCCACTCTTCATCGCGGTGCGCGGGCCTCTCACTATCGCGGCCTCTCTTGTTGTGGAGCACAGGCTCCAAACACGCAGGCTCAGTAATTGTGGCTCACGGGCCCAGTTGCTCCGTGGCATGTGGGATCTTCCCAGACCGGGGCTCGAACCCGTGTCCCCTGCATTGGCAGGCAGATTCTCAACCACTGCGCCACCAGCGAAGCCCTGCATGTGCCTTTTTGAACTGTGGTTTGCTCTGGATATATGCCCAGTAGTGGGCTTGCTGGGTCATATGGTCATTCTATTTTCAGTTTTTTAAGTAACCTCCATACTGTTCCCCATAGTGGCTGTATCAGTTTACATTCCACCAACAGTGCAAGAGGGTTCCCTTTTCTTCACACCCTCTCCAGAATTTGTTGTTTGTAGATTTTCTGATGATGCCCATTCTAACTGGTGTGAGGTGATACCTCATAGTAGTTTTGATTTGCATTTCTCTAATAATTAGTGATGTTGAGCACCTTTTCATGTGCTTCTTGGCCATCTGTATGTCTTCTTTGGAGAAATGTCTATTTAGGTTTTCTGCCCATATTTGAGTTGGGTTGTTTGTTTTTTTAATATTGAGCTGCATGAGCTGTTTATATTTTTTGGAGATAAATCCTTTGTCCGTTGATTCGTTTGCAAATATTTTCTCCCATTCTGAGGGTTGTCTTTTTGTCTTGTTTATGGTTTCCTTTGCTGTGCAGAAGCTTTTGAGTTTCTCTATGTCCTATTTGTTTATTTTTGTTTTTATTTCCATTACTCTAGGAGGTGGATCAAAAAAGATCTTGCTGTGATTTATGTCAAAGAGTGTTCTGCCTATGTTTTCCTCTAAGAGTTTTATAGTGTCCAGTCTTACATTTAGCTCTCTAATCCATTTTGAGTTTATTTTTGTGTATGGTGTTAGGGAGTGTTCTACTTTCATTCTTTTACATGTAGCTGTCCAGTTTTCCCAGCACCACTTATTGAAGAGACTGTCTTCTCCATTGAATATCCTTGCCTCCTTTGTCATAGATTAGTTGACCATAGGTGCGTGGGTTTATCTCTGGGCTTTCTATCTTGTTCCATTGATCTATGTTTCTGTTTTTGTGCCAGTACCATATTGTCTTGACTACTGTAGCTTTGTAGTATAGTCTGAAGTAAGGGAGTCTGATTCCTCCAGCTCCGATTTTTCCCTCAAGACTGCTTTGGCTATTCAGGGTCTTTTGTGTCTCCATAGAAATTTTAAGATTTTTTATTCTAGTTCTGTAAAAAATGCCATTGGTAATTTGATAAGGATTGCACTGAATCTGTAGATTGCTTTGGGTAGTATAGTCATTTTCACAATATTGATTCTTCCAATCCAAGACCATAGTATATCTCTCCATCTGCTGGTATCATCTTTGATTTCTTTCATCAGTGTCTTATAGTTTTCTGCATACAGGTCTTTTGTCTCCCTACGTAGGTTTATTCCTAGGTATTTTATTCTTTCTGTTGCAGTGGTAAATAGGAGTGTTTCCTTAATTTCTCTTTCAGATTTTTCATCATTGGTGTATAGGAATGCAAGAGATTTCTGTGCATTAATTTTGTATTGTGCAACATTACCAAATTCATTGATTAGCTCTAGTAGTTTTCTGGTGGCATCTTTAGGATTCTCCATGTATAGTATCATGTCATCTGCAAACACTGACAGTTTTACTTCTTCTTTTCCAATTTGTATTCCTTTTATTTCTTTTTCTTGTCTGATTGCCGTGGCTAGGACTTTGAAAACTATGCTAAATAATAGTGGTGAGAGTGGACATCCTTGTCTTGTTCCTGATCTTAGAGGAAATGCTTTCAGTTTTTCACCATTGAGAATGATGTTTGCTGTGGGTTTGTTGTATATGGCCTTTATTATGTTGAGGTAGGTTCCCTCTATGCCCACTTTCTTTCTGGAGAGTTTTTATCATAAATGGGTGTTGAATTTTGTGAAAAGCTTTTTCTGCATCTATTGAGATGATCACATGGTTTTTATTCCTCAATTTGTTAATATGGTGTATCACATTGATTAATTTGCATATATTGAAGAATCCTTGCATCCCTGGGATAAATCCCACTTGATCATGGTGTATGATCCTTTTAATGAGCTGTTGGATTCTGTTTGCTAGTATTTTGAGGATTCGTGCATCTATATTCATCAGTGATATTGGTCTGTAATTTTCTTTTTTTGTAGTATCTTTTTCTGGTTTTGTTATCAGGGTGATGATGGCCTCATAACATGAGTTTGGGACTTTTCCTTCCTCTGCAATTTTTTAGAAGTGTTTGAGAAGGATGGGTGTTAGCTCTTCTCTAAATGTTTGATAGAATTCATCTGTGAAGCCATCTGGTCCTGGACTTTTGTTTGTTGGAAGATTTTTAATCACAGTTTCAATTTCATTACTTGTGATTGGTCTGTTCATATTTTCTATTTCTTCCTGGTTCAGACTTGGAAGGTTATATCTTTCTAAGAATTTGTCCATTTCTTCGAGGTTGTCCATTTTATTGGCATAGAGTTGCTTGTAGTAGTCTCCTAGGATGCCTTGTATTTCTGCAGTGTCTGTTGTAACTTCTCCTTTTTCATTTCTAATTGCATTGAGTCCTCTCCCTCTTTTTCTTGATGAGTCTGGCTAATGGTTTATCAATTTTGTTTATCTTCTCAAAGAACAAGCTTTTAGTTTTATTGATCTTTGCTATTGTTTACTTTGTTTCTATTTCATTTATTTCTGTTCTGATCTTTATGATTTCTTTCCTTCTGCTAACTTTGGGTTTTGTTTGTTCTTCTTTCTCTAGTTCCTTTAGGTGTAAGGTTAGATTGTTCATGTGAGATTTTTCTTGTTTCTTGAGGTAGGCTTGTATAGCTATAAACTTCCCTCTTAGAACTGCTTTTACTGCATCCCATAGGTTTTGGATCATCGTGTCTTCATTGTCATTTGTCTGTAGGTATTTTTTTATTTCCTCTTTAATTTCTTCAGTGACCTCTTGGTTATTTAGTAACATATAGTTTAGCCTCCATGTGTTTGTGTTTTTTACGTTTTTTTCCATGTTATTCACTTCTAATCTCATAGTGTTGTGGTCAGAAAAGATGCTTGATATGATTTCAGTTTTCTTAATTTTACTGCAGCTTGATTTGTGACCCAAGATATGATCTCTCCTGGAGAATGTTCCATGCGCACTTGAGAAAAAAGTGTAATCTACTATTTTTGGAATGAATGTCCTATAAATATCAATTAAATCTATCTGGTCTACTGTGTCATTTAAAGCTTCTGTTTCCTTATTTATTTTCATTTTGGATGATCTGTCCATTGGTGTAAGTCAAGTATTAAAGTCCCCCGCTATTATTGTGTTACTGTCGATTTCCTCTTTTATAGCTGTTAGCAGTTGCCTTATATATTGGGGTGCTCTTATGTTTGGTGCATATATATTTATACTTGTTATATCTTCTTCTTGGATTGATCCCTTGATCATTATGTAGTGTCCTTCCTTGTCTCTTGTAACATTCTTTATTTTAAAGTCTATTTTATCTTATATGAGTATTGCTACTCCAGCTTTCTTTTGATTTCCATTTGCATGGAATATCGTTTTCCATCCCCTCACTTTCAGTCTGTATGTGTCCCTAGGTTTGAAGTGGGTCTCTTGTAGGCAGCATATATATGGGTCTTGTTTTTGTATCCCTTCAGCAAGCCTGTGTCTTTTGGTTGGAGCATTTAATCCATTCACGTTTAAGGTAATTATCGATATGTATGTTCCTATGACCATTTTCTTAATTGTTTTGGGTTTGTTTTTGTATGTCCTTTTCTTCTCTTGTGTTTCCCACTTAGAGAAGTTCCTTTAGCATTTGTTGTAGAGCTGATTTGGTGGTGCTGAATTCTCTTAGCTTTTGCTTGTCTTTAAAGCTTTTGATTTCTCCATCGAATCTGAATGAGATCCTTGCCGGGTAGAGTAATCTTGGTTGTAGCTTCTTCCCTTTCATCACTTTAAGTATATCATGCCACTCCCTTCTGGCTTGTAGAGTTTCTGCTGAGAAATCAGCTGTTAACCTTATGGGAGTTCCCTTGTATGTTATTTGTCATTTTTCCCTTGCTGCTTTCAATAATTTTTCTTTGTCTTTAATTTTTGCCACTTTGATTACTATGTGTCTTGGCATGTTTCTCCTTGGGTTTATCCTGTATGGGACTCTCTGTGCTTCCTGGACTTGGGTGGCTATTTCCTTTCCCATGTTAGGGAAGTTTTCAACTATAATCTCTTCCAATATTTTCTTGGATCCTTTCTCTCTCTATTCTCCTTCTGGGACCCCTGTAATGCGAATGTTGTGTGTTTAATGTTGTCCCAGAGGTCTCTTAGGCTGTCTTCATTTCTTTTCATTCTTTTTTCTTTATTCTGTTCCACAGCAGTGAATTCCACCATTCTGTCTTCCAGGTCACTTATCCGTTCTTCTGCCTCAGTTATTCTGCTATTGATTCCTTCTAGTGTAGTTTTCATTTCAGTTATTGTATTGGTCATCTCTGTTTGTTTGTTCTTTCATTCTTCTAGGTCTTTTTTAAACATTTCTTGCATCTTCTCGATCTATGCCTCCATTCTTTTTCCAAGGTCCTGGATCATCTTCACTATCATTATTCTGAATTCTTTTTCTGGAAGGTTGCCTATTTCCACTTCATTTAGTCGTCTTTCTGGGGTTTCATCTTGTTCCTTCATCTGGTACATTGCCCTCTGCCTTTTCATCTTGTCTATCTTTCTGTGAATGTGGTTTTTGTTTCACAGGCTGCAGGATTGCAGTTCTTCTTGCTTCTGCTGTCTCTCCTCTTATGGATGAGGCTATCTAAGAGGCTTGTGCAAGTTTACTGATGGGAAGGACTGGTGGTGGGTAGAGCTGACTGTTGCTTTGGTGGGCAGAGCTTAGTAAAACTTTAATCCACTTGACTGCTGATGGGTGGGGCTGGGTTCCCTTCCTGTTGGTTGTTTGGCCTGAGGCAACCCAACACTGGAGCATACCTGGGCTCTTTGGTGGGACTAATGGCAGACTCTGGGAGTGTTCATGCCAAGGAGTACTTCCCAGAACTTCTGCTGCCAGTGTCCTTGTCCCCATAGCGAGCCACAGCCACCCCCTGCCTCTGCTGGAGACCCTCCAGCACTAGCAGGTAGGTCTGGTTCAATCTCCTGTGGGGTCACTGCTCCTTCCCCTGGGTCCCGATGCGCACACTACTTTGTGTGTGCCCTCCAAGAGTGGAGTCTCTGTTTCCCGCAATCCTGTCGAAGTCCTGCAATCAAATCCCACTAGCCTTCAAAGTCTGATTCTCTAGGAATTCCTCCTCCTGTTGCCAGACCCCCAGGTTGTGAAGCCTGATGTGGGGCTAAGAACTTTCACTCCAGTGGGTGGACTTCTGTGGTATAATTGTTCTCCAGTCTGTGAGTCACCCACCCAGCAGTTATGGGATTTGATTATATTGTGATTGCACCCCTCCTACTATCTCATTGTGGCTTCTCCTTTGTCTTTGGATGTGGGGTATCTTTTTTGGTGAGTTCCAGTGTCTTCCTGTCGATGATTGTCCAGCAGCTAGATATGATTCTGGTGTTCTCACAAGAGGGAGTGAGAGCACATCGTGCTACTCCACCATCTTGGTTCAGACTGAGAGGATCACTATATTTTCATGAACAATATTTATTCTTTACATCATCAGACTTGACTCCAAAAGCTTTGAGAGTCATCTCAGACTCATATAGGATGGCAAAGTATATGCAGGTTTACTTCTGGTTCATCCCTTTTTTTAATAAACTCATTTATTTATTTATTTTTGGCTGAGTTGTGTCTTTGTTGCTGTGCATGGGCTTTCTCTAGTTGCGGTGAGCAGGGGCTACTCTTCGTTGTGGTGCACAGGCTTCTCATTGTGGTGGCTTCTCTTGTTTCAGAGCACGGGCTCTAGGCGTGCGGGCTTCATTAGTTGTGGTATGTGGGCTCTAGAGCACAGGCTCAGTAGTTGTGGCGCACGGGCTTAGTTCCTTCACGGCATGTGGCATCTTCCTGGACTAGGGCTTGAAACCTGTGTCCCCTGCATTGGCAGGCAGATTCTTAACCACTGCGCCACCAGGGAAGCCCACTTCTGATTCATTCCTAACATGAGGAAATAACCCTTTGGGATCCTAGCCTTATGTGGGAAGGTTTCCTCTTAAATTCTCCACGTTTGCCACAGCTAAACCTTTAATTTCCAAACTCATGTGCCCTCAGAGGACTTAAAAAATAACAACCAAGTTTCCTTAGTTGGCACATGTCTTCAGAGGCAAAAGCAATGCCAGTGTTCTACTTTTCCCTACATATTTCCATTTTCATTTGGATTTTGGCCTGAAATATCCTTACTATCTTTTTTATGCTTTTCAGACTTTTGAAATCTTTGTACAACATTTTTTAGTTGCTTTCATCTGGAGGATTAGTCTAAATAGTCTAGTCTGTTACATTACTGAAAATATGATTTCTTTTAAGTTTTCAGACTATCAAACAACCATGGGAACAGGGAGGGAAACTCTTAAATGAAATAACTAAAATTGTTTTAGTAAATAATTAAAACAAACTGATTAATGTAAAAAATATATATATAGGATCCTGTATTTTAGAGGGAAAGCTATAGCAACAAGTATTTTTAATATGGGAAAGGAGAAATAGATTACATTATTTACAATTTAGGAAAAAGAACACAGTTCCTAAGCAAAATGGGATTTAAAATGATAAAGACAAATAAATGAAAGAATGAGAAAAAATATAAGTAAACCAAAAGCTGATTCTTTGGGTGAGGGGGAGAGGTAGGAAACACAAATTTTACTAATTAATTGGGAAAATAGCACAAAATAAAATTAACGATCAAAGAGATATGACACTGATAAAAATTTGCAGTTGTAGGAAGACACTAGGCACCAGTAATTTTCATAGTCTACTTGCTAGAGCCCCAGAGGGTAGGGCACAGGAGAGGAGCTGGCAGGAAATCAAATCGGTAGGGGGTCCAAATCTTTCTCCATCTGAGTCATCCAGAGCAGGTCCATTTTTATTGATACCTAGGCTTGACAAAAAATACCACACAGAAGAGATACAAATTGTACCAATTTCGAGGATTCTCTAGAAGGACTCACAAGACTCACATATAGGCTAAAAAACACAGTCAACAATGGGAGAAAGCACATGGGGTGAAATGCAGAGAAAACCATGCACAAGCTTCCTAGAGTCCTTGTCAGTGGGGTCACACAGATGTGCTTAATTCCTCCAGCAATGAACTGTGACAACACCTGTGAAGCAGTGTCCACCAGTGATGCTCATTAGGGATGTAGTGCCCAAAGTTTCTATTGGAGTTGGTCACATAGGCAGCCTCTACCTGGCACATAACAAAAATCTTAGACTTTTTGAAGGAAAACAGGTGTTGAGCATAAACCATATTTTTGCACAGTCTAAAAATATTAAAGCACCCTTATCACTTAGAGAATGATGAAAACCCTCCCAAAGTCCAAGTTCCCAGAAGCCAGCCAAGGGCCAACCATGCAAGCAGGCCTGTCTAATGATAACAGTCTCAGGCCTGCTATGTTAACCCTTTTCTACACACAGAATTTTCTAAGAAGAAAGAAAGGCATCATTATAAACTGATACTATAATGTATCTAGAAAATATAAAGGAATCATCTGATAAGCAATTAAAACGAATAAAAGCTTATAAATATGGCTTAATATAAAATATATAAAAATCAATAACATCTTTATATACTAGAAGCAACCTATACAAAAATGAACCAAAAATTTTAAAAAAGGTCCTGTTTGCAACAGCTAATAAAACATACATAATGCCTGGGAATAATCTTAACAAGGTATGTAGTGATGTCACGAAGAAAAAAATGCAAATTATATTGAAAATATAAAGTAAGACTTGGAAAAATAACTAAGTGTTTATTCCAAGTTATATTCCTAGTTAGGAAGACTTCATATGAAAATAACTATGTCCAAATTAATTTATGCGTTTAATGTAACGCCAATTAAAATGTCTACTCCTTTGAGTTCCTTCTTTTCTTTTTTTTTTTCTTCTTTTTTTTTTAAACATTTTTATTGGAGTATAATTGCTTTACAATGGTGTGTTAGTTTCTGCTTTATAACAAAGTGAATCAGTTGTACATATACATATATCCCCATACCTCTTCCTTCTTGTGTCTCCCTCCCTACCACTCTCCCTATCCCTCCCTTCTAGGTGGTCATAAAGCACCCAGCTGATCTACCTGTGCTATGCGGCTGCTTCCCACTAGCTATCTATTTTACATTTGGTAGTGTATATATGTCCATGCCACTCTCTCACGTTGTCCCAGCTTACCTTTCCACCTCCCCATATCCTCAAGTCCATTCTCTAGTAGGTCTGTGTCTTTATTACCATCTTGCCTCTAGGTTCTTCATGACCTTTTTTTTTTTTTTTTTTTTTTTTAGATTCCATATGTATGTGTTAGCATACGGTAACTGTTTTTCTCTTTCTGGCTTACTTCACTTTGTATGACAGACTCTAGGTCCATCCACCTCACTACAAATAACTCAATTTCGTTTCTTTTTATGGCTGAATAATATTCCATTGCATATATGTGCCACATCTTCTTTATCCATTCATCTGATGATGGACACTTAGGTTGCTTCCATGTCCTGGCTATTGTAAATAGAGCTGCAGTGAACATTTTGGTACATGACTCTTTTTGAATTATGGTTTTCTCAGGGTATATGCCCAGTAGTGGGATTGCTGGGTCGTATGGTAGTTCTATTTTTAGTTTTTTAAGGAACCTCCATACTGTTCTCCATAGTGGCTGTATCAGTTTACATTCCCACCAATAGTGCAAGAGGGTTCCCTTTTCTCCACACCCTCTCCAGCATTTACTGTTTGTAGATTTTTTGATGATGGCCATTCTAACTGGTGTGAGATGATATCTCATTGTAGTTTTGATTTGCATTTCTCTAATGATTAATGATGTTGAGCATTCTTTCATGTGTCTGTTAGCAATCTGTATATCTTTTTTGGAGAAATGTCTATTTAGGTCTTCTGCCCTTTTTTGGATTGGGTTGTTTGGTTTTTTGATATTGAGCTGCATGAGCTGCTTGAAAATTTTGGAGATTAATTCTTTGTCAGTTGCTTCATTTGCAACTATTTTCTCCCATTCTGAGGGTTGTCTTTTTGTCTTGTTTCTGGTTTCCTTTGCTGTGCAAAAGCTCTTAAGTTTCATTAGGTCCCATTTGTTTATTTTTGTTTTTATTTCCATTACTCTAGGAGGTGGGTCAAAAGGGATCATGCTGTGATTTATGTCATAGAGTGTTCTGCCTATGTTTTCCTCTAAGAGTTTGATAGTGTCTGGCCTTACATTTAGGTCTTTAATCCGTTTTGAGTTTATTTTTGTGTATGGTGTTAGAGAGTGTTCTAATTTCTTTCTTTTACATGTAGCTGTCCAGTTTTCTCAGCACCACTTATTGAAGAGGCTGTCTTTTCTCCACTGTATATTCTTGTCTCCTTTATAAAATATAAGGTGACCATATGTGCGTGGGTTTATCTCTGGGCTTTCTATCCTGTTCCATTGATCTATATTTCTGTTTTTTGTGCCAGTACCATACTGCCTTGATTATTGTAGCTTTGTAGTATAGTCTGAAGTCAGGGAGTCTGATTCCTCCAGCTCCGTTTTTCATTATCAAGATTGCTTTGGCTATTAGGGGTCTTTTGTGTTTCCATACAAATTGTGAAATTTTTTGTTCTAGTTCTGTGAAAAATGCCAGTGGTAGTTTGATAGGATTGCATTGAATCTATAGATTGCTTTGGGTAGTAGAGTCATTTTCACAATGTTGATTCTTCCAATGCAAGAACATGGTATATCTCTCCATCTGTTTGTATCATCTTTAATTCTTTTCATCAGTGTCTTATAGTTTTCTGCCTACAGGTCTTTTGTCTGTGTAGATAGGTTTATTCCTAGATACTTTATTCTTTTTGTTGCAATGGTAAATGGGAGTGTTTTCTTAATTTCACTTTCAGATTTTTCATCATTAGTGTATAGGAATGCAAGAGATTTCTGTGCATTAGTTTTGTATCCTGCTACTTTACCAAATTCATTGATTAGCTCTAGTAGTTTTCTGGTGGCATCTTTAGGATTCTCTCTGTATAGTATCATGTCATCTGCAAACAGTGACAGCTTTACTTCTTCTTTTCTGATTTGGATTCCTTTTATTTCTTTTTCTTCTCTGATTGCAGTGGCTAAAACTTCCAAAACTATGTTGAATAATAGTGGTGAGAGTGGGCAACCTTGTCTTGTTTCTGATCTTAGTGGAAATGGTTTCAGTTTTTCACCATTGAGAACGATGTTGGCTGTGGGTTTGTCATATATAGCCTTTATTATGTTGAGGTAGGTTCCCTCTATGCCTATTTTCTGGAGGGTTTTTCTCATAAATAAGTGTTGAATTTTGTCAAAAGCTTTTTCTGCATCTATTGAGATGATCATATTGTTTTTCTCCTTCAATTTGTTAATATGGTGTATCTCATTGATTGATATGTGTATATTGAAGAATCTTTGCATTCCTGGGATAAACACCACTTGATCATGGTGTGTGATCTTTTTAATGTGCTGTTAGATTCTGTTTGCTAGTATTTTGTTGAGGATTTTTGCATCTATGTTCATCAATGATATTGGCCTGTAGTTTTCTTTCTTAGTGACATCTTTGTCTGGTTTTGGTATCAGGGTGATGGTGGCCTCGTACAATGAGTTTGGGAGTGTTCCTCCCTCTGCTGTATTTTGGAAGAGTTTGAGAAGGATAGGTTTTAGCTCTTCTCTAAATGTTTGATAGAATTTGCCTGTGAATCCATCTGGTCCTGGGCTTTTGTATGTTGGAAGATTTTTAATCACAGTCGCAATTTCAGTGCTTGTGATTGGTCTGTTTATATTTTCTATTTCTTCCTGGTTCACTCTCGGTAGGTTGTGCTTTCCTAAGAATTTTTCCATTTCTTCCAGCTTGTCCATTTTATTGGCATATAGTTGCTTGTAGTAATCTCTCATGATCTTTGCTATTTCTGCAGTGTCAGTTGTTACTTCTCCTTTTTCATGTCTAATCCTATTGATTTGAGTCATCTCCCTTTTTTTCTTGATGAGTCTGGCTAATGGTTTATCAATTTTGTTTATCTTCTCAAAGAACCAGCTTTTAGTTTTTTTGATCTTTGCTATTGTTTCCTTCATTTCTTTTTCATTTATTTCTGATCTGATCTTTATGATTTCTTTCCTTCTGATATATTTGGGGTCTTTTTGTTCTTCTTTCTCTAATTGCCTTAAGTGTAAGTTTAAGTTGTTTATTTTAGATGTTTCTTCTTTCTTAAGGTAGGATTGTACTGCTATAAACTTCCCTCTTAGAACTGCTTTTGCTGCATCCTGTAGGTATTGGGTCATCGAGTTTTCGTTGTCATTTGTTTCTAGGTATTTTTTGATTTCCTCTTTGATTTCTTCAGTGATCTCTTGGTTATTTCGTAGCATATTGTTTAGCCTCCATGTGTTTGTATTTTTTAAAGTTTTTTTTTCCTGTAATTGATATGTAGTCTCACAGCATTGTGGTCAGAAAAGATGCTTTGATTTCAATTTTCTTAAAATTACCAAGGCTTGATTTGCGACCCAAAATATGGTCTATCCTGGAGGATGTTCCATGAGCACTTGAGAAGAAAGTGTATTCTGCTGTTTTTGGATGGAATGTCCTATAAATATCAATTAAGCCCATCTTGCGTAATATGACATTTAAAGCTTGTGTTTCCTTATTTATTTTCATTTTGGATGATCTGTCCATTGGTGAAAGTGGGGTGTTAAAGTCCCCTAGTATGATTGTGTTACTGTCGATTTCCCCTTTTATGGCTGTTAGCACTTGCCTTATGTATTGAGGTGCTCCTATGTTGGGTGCATAAATATTTACAGTTGTTATATCTTCTTGGATTGATCCCTTGATCATTATGTAGTGTCTTTCCTTGTCTCTTGTAACAGTCCTTTTTTTAAGGTCTATTTTATCTGATATGAGTATTGCTACTCCAGCTTTCTTTTGATTTCCATTTGCATGGAATATCTTTTTCCATCCCCTCACTTTCAGTCTGTATGTGTCCCTAGGTCTGAAGTGGGTCTCTTGCAGACAGTATATATACGGGTCTTGTTTTTGTATCCATTCAGCCAGTCTATGTCTTTTGGTTGCAGCATTTAATCCATTTACACTTAAGGTAATTATTGATATGTATGTTCCTATTACCATTTTCTTCATTGTTTTGGGTTTGTTATTGTAGGTCTTTTCCTTCTCTTGTGTTTCCTGCCTAGAGAAGTTCCTTTAGCATTTGTTGTAAAGCTGGTTTGGAGGTGCTGAATTCTCTTAGCTTTTGCTTGTCTGTAAAGGTTTTAATTTCTCCGACAAATCTGAATGAGATCCTTGCTGGGTAGAGTAATCTTGGTTGTAGTTTTTTCCCTTTCATCACTTTAAATATGTCCTGCCACTCCCTTCTGGCTTGCAGAGTTTCTGCTGAGAGATCAGCTGTTAACCTTATGGGGATTCCCTTGTATGTTATTTGTTGCTTTTCCCTTGCTGCTTTTAATATTTTTTCTTTGTATTTAATTTTTGATAGTTTGATTAATATGTGTCTTGGCATGTTTCTCTTTGAATTTATCCTGTATGGGATTTTCTGTGCTTCCTGGACTTGATTAATTATTTCCTTTCCCATATTAGGGAAGTTTTCAGCTATAATATCTTCTGGTATTTTCTCTGTCCCTTTCTTTTTCTCTTCTTCTTCTGGGACCCCTATAATTCGAATGTTGGTGCGTTTAATGTTGTCCCAGAGGTCTCTGAGACTGTCCTCAATTCTTTTCATTCTTTTTTCTTTATTCTGCTCTGCTGTAATTTCCACTATTTTATCTTCCATATCACTTATTCGTTCTTCTGCCTCAGTTATTCTGCTGTTGATCCCTTCTATAGAATTTTTAATTGCATTTATTGTGTTGTTCATCACTGTTTGTTTGCTCTTTAGTTCTTCTAGGTCCTTGTTAAACGTTTCTTGTATTTTGTCCATTCTTTTTCCAAGATTTTGGATCATCTTTACTATCATTATTCTGAATTCTTTTTCAGGTAGACTGCCTATATCCTCTTTATTTGTTAGGTCTGGTGGGTTTTTGCCTTGCTCCTTCATCTGCTGTGTGTTTCTCTGTCTTCTCATTTTGCTTAACTTACTGTGTTTTGGGTCTCCTTTTCACAGGCTATAGGTTCATAATTCCCATTGCTTTTGGTGTCTGCCCCCAGTGGCTAAGGTTGGTTCAGTGGGTTGTGTAGGCTTCCTGGTGGAGGGGACTAGTGCCTGTGTTCTGGTGGATGAGCCTGGATCTTGTCTTTCCGGTGGGCAGGTCCGTGTCTGGTGGTGTGTTTTGGGGTGTCTGTGGCCTTATTATTATTTTAGGCAGCCCCTCTGCTAATGGGTGGGGTTGTGTTCCTGTCTTGCTAGTTGTTTGGCACAGAGTGTCCAGCACTGGAGTTTGCTGGTCATTGAGTGGAGCTGGGTCTTGGCATTGAGATGGAGATCTCTGGGAGATTTTTGCTGTTTGATATTACGTGGAGCTGGGAGGTCTCTTGTGGACCAATGTCCTGAACTTGGCTCTCTCACCTCAGCGGTAGAGCCCTGATGCCTGGCTGGGGCACCAAGAGCCTGTCATCCACACGGCTCAGAATAAAAGGGAGGAAAAAAAAAAGAAGAAGAAAAAATTAAATTAAATTAAATTAAATTAAGAAGTTATTAAAATAAAGAATAATTATTAAAAAAAATTTTTAAGTAATAACAAAAAAGAAAAAAAGGAAGAAGAGAGCAACCAAACCAAAAAACAAATCCACCAATGATATCAAGCATTAAAAACTATACTTAAAAAAAAAAAAAAAGACAGACAGAACCCTAGAACAAATGGTAAAAGCAAAGCTATACAAACAAAATCACACACAGAAGCATACACCTACACACTCACAAAAAGAGAAAAAGGGAAAAAATATATATATATTCTTGCTCCCAAAGTCCAACTCCTCAGTTTGGGATGCTTCGTTGTCTATTCAGGTGTTCCACAGATGCAGGTACATCAAGTTGATTGTGGAGATTTAATCCGCTGCTCCTGAGGCTGCTGGGAGAGATTCCCCTTTCTCTTCTTTGTTCGCACAGCTCCTGGGGTTCAGCTTTGGATTTGGCCCCGCCACTGCGTGTAGGTCGCCTGAGGGCGTCTGTTCTTCTCTCAGGCAGGACGGGGTTAAAGGAGCAGCTGATTTGGGGGCTCTGGCTCACTCAGGCCGGGGGAGGGAGGGGTACGGATGCGGGGCGAGTCTGCAGCTACAGAGGCCAGCGTGATGTTGCAGCAGCCTGAGGCGCGCCATGCATTCTCCCGGGGAAGTTGTCCCTGGATCACGGGACCCTGGCAGTGGCGGGCTGCACAGGCTCCCGGGAGCGGAGGTGTGGAGAGTGACCTGTGCTTGCACACAGGCTTCCTGGTGGCGGCAGCAGCAGCCACCTTAGCGTCCCATGACCGTCTCTGGGGTCCGCGCTGATAGCCGTGGCTCACGCCTGTCTCTGGAGCTCCTTTAAGCAGCGCTCTGAATCCCCTCTCCTCACGCACCAGGAAACAAAGAGGGAAGAAAAAGTCTCTTGCCTCTTAGGCAGGTCCAGACTTTTTCCCGGACTCCCTCCTGGCTAGCTGTGGAGCACTAGCCCCCTTCAGGCTGTGTTCACGCCGCCAACCCCAGTCCTCTCCCTGGGATCCGACCTCTGAAGCCCGAGCCTCAGCTCCCAGCCCCCGCCCCCCCGGCAGGTGAGCAGACAAGCCTCTCGGGCTGGTGAGTGCTGCTCGGCCCCGATCCTCTGTGCGGGAATCTCTCCGCTTTGCCCTCCGCACCCCTGTTGCTGCACTCTTCTCCGCGGCTCTGAAGCTCCCCCACTCCGCCACCCGCTGTCTCTGCCCGCGAAGGGGCTTCCTAGTGTGTGGAAACCTTTCCTCCTTCACAGCTCCCTCCCACTGGTGCAGGTCCCATCCCTATTCTTTTGTCTCTGATTTTTCTTTTTTCTTTTGCCCTACCCAGGTACCTGGGGAGTTTCTTGCCTTTCGGGAGGTCTGAGGTCTTCTGCCAGCGTTCAGTAGGTGTTCTGTAGGAGTTGTTCCACGTGTAGATGTATTTCTGATGTATTTGTGGGGAGGAAGGTGATCTCCACATCTTACTCTTCCGCCATCTTGAAGCCTGAGTTCCTTCTTTAAAAGAAGAATAATTTTTGCCTACATTGACAAAATGATCCTAAAGTTCACTTGGAGAATGAAAAGGGAAGAAAATGCTGAAAAAAATTAGTTGTGAAAGGATTAGCCCTATTCTGTTTTAATCACAAAGATATGGTAATTAAAACCATGTGATGTATGTACAAAGAAAAGTCTAGATCAACAAAGACAAGTCCAAATATTGATCTTACTATATGAATGACAAAGAATGCATCTCAAATCGATGAGGAAGAGAAAGATTAGTCAATATATGATATAGTAATAACTGTTTAACAATTTGGAACATGTTAATCTAGGCCCTAACTTGTTTTTAGAGAAAACCAAGCATGTCTTATCTTTTTATAATTTCCAATGGCCATTATTTGACACCTAATTAAAGCCAAGATATATTTGGCTTTGAAAAGGATTTACAGTTACAGTTTATATGCTGCTTCCATCCAAGGCCATGTGAACTTGGGTAACTTGTTAGCTTCTAGAAGACTCAATCTCCTTCCTCCTTGCAGGATTGTGGTGAGGATTTAAAATATATGTAAAGCTCTTAGCCCAATATTTGACATATTATGGTTGCTCAACAAATGATGGCCAGTACTAACTACTAAGTGTTAGTACCACTACTCAGTGGTGGTGGTAGTGGTTGTGATAGTAAGAGCTCACTAAGTAAGAAAACTGTAAGTCCCTCAAAATAAATAGATAAAGAACATGAACAGAGGGAATCCCTGGCGGTCCAGTGGTTAGGACTCTCTGTGGTGAGAGAGTTCTCTCTGCGGTGAGATCGACCAGGTTCAATCCCTGGTCAGGGAACTAAGATCCTGCAAGCCGCACAGCATGGCCAAAAAAAATAAAAATCAATCAATCAATAAATAAGAACATGAACGAGACTTCTCAAAAGAGAAAGTAAAACTCATAAACTTGGAAAACAGTTCAACCTCACCAAAAGCCAAAGAAGTGCAAATCAAAACAATGGGATGGCATTTTTTGGTCTACTAAATTATCAAAACATTTTTTAAAACAGTAGCATCCAGGGCTGGGAGGGTATGTTGAAAGTGGTATTTTTGTACATTACTGATAATATGTAAATTTGTATAACCCTCTTAGGAAGTTATGTGGAAACATATACTGTCATTTCAAAAAATATCATATTTTTGATTCAATAATTTCACAGCTGAGATTCAGTCCTAAGAACAGTTCCCTAAACATGGAAATACTACATGAATAAAAATATTAAATGTAGTTGTTATTGAATAATTGGAAATAACCTAGCTGTCCAGAAATTGGAGGAATAATTAGGATTTACTCCATAGATATGATAATACTACATAGAAAATTCTTACAGTAAGAAAGAAAAAAGCAGGATGCAGCATTTTCTGTGTAGTATTGTACAGCAGACTAAACTGGAAGGACATATTTCAAATTAGAAACAGGAATCATATTAAAGTGTATGATTATGGAGAATTATTAATTTTAAATTTTAAAATTATAGTTAATTAAAACTAGGTTTTCCTGACTATTTCCAAATGGGTTCTTTCTCTTTTTTTTTTTTTTTTTAAATTTTTATTTATTTATTTTTGGCTGTGTGGGGTCTTCGTTTCTGTGCGAGGGCTTTCTCCAGCTGCGGCAAGCGGGGGCCACTCTTCATCGCGGTGCGCGGGCCATCTCACCATCGCGGCCTCTCTTGTTGCGGAGCACAGGCTCCAGACGCGCAGGCTCAGCAATTGTGGCTCACGGGCCCAGTTGCTCCGTGGCATGTGGATCTTCCCAGACCAGGGCTCGAACTCGCATGCCCTGAATTGACAGGCAGACGCTCAACCACTGCGCCACCAGGGAAGCCTCTTTCTCTTTTAAATGACACCAAAATTTAACTTCAAAACTCTTAAAAGCTGATAGACGTGAGTTTTTACATTGCTCCTCTAGAGGGAGCAGAAGTACTTAAAATACATCCTCACCAAACCCACCTAACTCACCATAGTCAAGAATCTTAAAACTGGAAGTGACTGCAAAGATAATCCAGTGTGTTTTCTTTAGCGTAAGGGATATACAGAAGATAATACCTAGCTATCAATCATTCATTTTCTATTATTAGTGCTGCTTTTAAATGACACAGACTTTCTTGAATTATAGTTTATATAATTTTTTTAAATTAATTTTTATTGGAGTATAGTTGCTTTACAATGTTGTGTTCATTTCTATAGCAAAGTGAATCCGCTATGCACATACATATATCCCTTCTTTTTTGAATTTCCTTCCCATTTAGGTCAACACAGAGCATTGAGTAGAGTTCCTTGTGCTATACAGTAGGTTCTTATTTGTTATCTATTTTATACATAGTATCAATAGTGTATATATGTCAATCCCAATCTCCCAATTCATCCCACCCCACCCCCCCGGTATCCATACACTTGTTCCGTACATCTGTGTCTCTATTTCTGCTAAAATGATCTATACCATTTTTCTAGATTGCACATATATGCATTAATATACGATACTTGTTTTTCTCTTTCTGACTTACTTCACTCTGTGTGACAGTCTCTAGGTCCATCCACATCTCTACAAATGACCCAATTTCGTTCCTTTTTATGGCTGAGTAATATTCCATTGTATATATATACCACATCTTCTTTATCCATTCTTCTGTTGATGAGCATTTAGGTTGCTTCCATGACCTAGCTATTGTAAATAGTGCTGCAATGAACATTGGGGTGCATGTATCTTTTGGAATTATGGTTTTCTGCCAGTATATGCCCAGGAGTGGGATTGCTGGGTCGTATGGTAGTTCTATTTTTAGTTGTTTAAGGAATCTCCATAATGGCTGTATCAATTTACATTCCCACCAACAGTGCAAGAGGGTTCCCTTTTCTCCACACCCTCTCCAGCATTTATTGTTTATAGATTTTTTGATGATGGCCACTCTGATTGGTGTGAGGTGATACCTCATTGTAGTTTTGATTTGCATTTCTCTAATAATTAGTGATGTTGAGCAGCTTTTCTTGTGCTTCTTGGCCACCTGTATGTCTTCTTTGAAGAAATGTCTATTTAGGTCTTCTGCCCATTTTTTGATTGAGTTGTTTGTTTTTTTGATATTGAGTTACATGAGCTGTTTGTATATTTTGGAAATTAATCCCTTATCAGTTGCTTCATTTGCAAACATTTTCTCCCATTCTGAGGGTTGTCTTTTCGTCTTTTTTATGGTTTCCTTTGCTGTGCAAAACCTTTGAAGTTTCATTAGGTCCCATTTGTTTATTTTTGTTTTTATTTCCATTACTCTAGGAGGTGGGTCAAAAAAGATCTTGCTGTGATTTATGTCAAAGAGTATTCTTCCTATGTTTTCCTCTAAGAGTTTTAAGGTGTCCGGTCTTACATTTAGGTCTTTAATCCATTTTGAGCTTAGTTTTGTGTATGGTGTTAAGGAGTGTTCTAATTTCATTCTTTTACATGCAGCTGTCCAGTTTTCCCAGCACCACTTATTGAAGAGACTGCCTTTTCTCCTTTGTATATTCATGCCTCCTTCGTCATAGACTAGGTGACCATAGATATGTGGGTTTATCTCTGGGCTTTCTATCCTGTTCCATTCATCTGTATTTCTATTTTTGTTCTCTTTCGGCTTTCTCTCTCTCTCTCTCAGTATCTTTGTATAGACACATGGGTTTTTATAATTCGGTTTGATTCAAGTCTAGTAAATCTTTTTTTGTTGTTGTTCAAATTGTTGCAACTTTGGGCTCCCTATTTTTTTTTAATTTATTTAGTTATTTTTATTTTTGGCTGTGTTGGGTCTTCGTTTCTGTGTGAGGGCTTTCTCTAGTTGCCGCGAGCGGGGGCCACTCTTCATCGCGGTGCGTGGGCCTCTCACTGTCGTGGCCTCTCTTGTTGCGGAGCACAGGCTCCAGATGTGCAGGCTCAGTAGTTGTGGCTCACGCACCCAGTTGCTCCGTGGCATGTGGGATCTTCCCAGACCAGGGCCCAAACCCGTGTGCCCTGCATTGGCAGACAGATTCTCAACCACTGCGCCACCAGGGAAGCCCCGCTCCCTATTTTTTTGAACTTAGATTTACAGATAATGTTCCCTCCTCTGAGCACTATCCTAGTCCTCAATTTATGCACAATATTTTTTTTGCTAATGTTCTTCTCTGTGATTAACTTACGCAATACTCTTTATTATATATATATATATTGCTGTGTGTTTTTGTCTAATATAAACAGCTTTCTGCCTTTTGATTTTCAACTTAACAGTTCATGACCATAAAAAGTATTTATCTCTGGCCTACCAAATCCATAGTTTGTTGTCCATTTTCTTTCCAATTTTTATTGCTTTTGTCTCTCCCATTGTCTTTGTCTTCATGGAGGGTAGGCAGGAGCCAGGGCATGATGGGTCTTATATGCCAAGTTGAAGAATTTAGGTTTTAATCTGAAGGCAGGGGGGAAACATTGACCAGTTATAAACAGGGGAGTATCATGATCACATCTCCTTTTTGGAATGATTACTCAGGCCATAATATGAATAACTGAATGGAGGTGAACAGGACTAGAGACTGGAAAACCAGTTAGGAAGCCTCCTAACCTGCAGTCATTCAAGCGAGTAACATAATTTTTTTGGTTTCCTGGTGCATATAAAAGTTATGTTTATACTATACTACACTCTATTAAGTGTGAAATAGTATTATGTCTAAAAAAAGTGTACATGCCTTTATTTAAAAATACTTTATTGCTAAAAAAATGCTAACCATTATCTGAGCCTTGAGCAAGTCATACTCTTTTTGCTGGTGGAGGATCTCGCCTCGGCGTTAATGGCTGCTGACTGATGGGGGTGGTGGTTGCTGACTTCGGGGTGCCTGTGGCATTTTCTTAAAGTAAGACAACAGTGAAAATTGCTGTATTGATTGACACTTCTTTTCACAAATGATTGCTCTGTAGTATGCAATGCTGATAGCATTTTATCCACAGTAGAAATTCTTTCAAAACTGGAGTCAGTTCCCTACAGACTGTCATGCAGAGTGAAGTAAGTCAGAAAGAGAAAAACAAATATCATATATTAACGCATATATGTGGAACCTAGAAAAATGGTACAGATGAACCGGTTTGCAGGGCAGAAATTGAGGCACAGATGTAGAGAACAAACTACGGATACCAAGGGGGAAAAGCGGGGATGGGGGGGTCGGTGGTGGGATGAATTGGGAGATTGGGATTGACATGTATACACTAATATGTATAAAATAGATAACTAATAAGAACCTGCTGCATAAAAAAAATTGGAGTCAATTCTTTCAAACTACGCTGCTGCTTTATCAACTAAGGTCATGTAATATTCTAAATCCTTTGTTGTCATTTCAACAGTCTTCACTGCATCTTTACCAGGAGTAGATTACATCTCAAGAAACCACTTTCTTTGCTCATCCATCCATCCTTATCCATTCAAGTTTTTTTTTTTTTAATTTTTATGTTATATTGGGGTATAGTTGACTAACAATGTTGTGTTAGTTTCAGGTGTAAAGCAGAGTGATTCAGTTATACATACACATGTATCTATTCTTTTTCAACCTCTTTTACCATTTAGGTTGTTACATAATATTGAGCAGAGTTCCCTGTGCTATACAGTAGGTCCTTGTAGGTTATTATCATGAGATTACAGCAATTCAGTCACATCTTCAGGCTCCACTTCTATTTCTAGTTCTGTTGCCATTTCCACCACATCTGCAGTCATTTCCTCCACTGAAGTCTTCCTCAAAATCATCCATGAGGGTTGGAATCAACTTCTTCCAAACTTCTGCTCATGTTGATATTTTGACCTCTTCCCATGAATCACGAATGTTCTTAACGACATTTAGAATGGTGAATCCTTTCCAGAAGGTTTTCAATTTACTTTGCCCAGATCCATCAGAGAAATCACTGTCTATGGCAGCTATAGTCTTACAGAATGTATTTCTTAAATAACTTGAAAGTCGAAATTACTCTTGATCCATGGGCTGCAGAATAGATGTTGTGTTAGCAGGCATGAAAACAACATTAATCTCCTGAACATCTCTATCAGAGTTCCTGGGTGACCGGGTGCATTGTCAATGAGCAGTGATATTTTGAAGTGAATCTCTTTTTTGTGTGAGCAGTTGGTCTCAACAGTGGAGTTAAAATACTCAGTAAACCATGTTGTAAACAGATGTGCTGTCATCCATGTTTTATTGTTCCATTTATAGAACACAGACAGAGTACATAATTCTTATGGATTCTTAAGAATTCTTAAGAGAAATCTTGATTCTTAAGGAAAATACCTAGGATTTTCAGAATAGTAAATGAGCATTGACTTCAACCTAATGTCACCAGCTGCATGAACCCCTAACAAGAGTCAGCCTGTCCTTTGAAGCTTTGAAACCAGGCATTGACTTCTCTCCAGCTATGAAAGTCCTAGATGGCATTTTCTTTCAATAGAAGGCTATTTTGTCTACACTGAAAATCATTTTTTAGTGTAGCCACCTTCATTAATGATCTTAGCTAGATCTTCTAGCAGATCATAGCTAGATCAGCTTCACCTTGTACTTTTATGTTATGGAGACGGCTTCTTTCCTTAAACCTCATGAACCAACCTCGGCTAGCTTCAGACTTTTCTTCTGCAACTTCCTCACCTCTCTCAGCCTTCATAGAATGGAAGAGAATTAGGGCCTTGCTCTGGATTAGGCTTGGCTTAAGGGAATATTGTGGCTGTTTTGATTTTCTATTTAGACCACTAAAATTTTCTCCGTATCAGCAATAAGTCTGTTTGACTTTCTCATTGTTCATGTGTTCACTGAAGTAGCACTTTAATTTCCTTCAACAAGTTTTCCTTTTCCTTCACAATTTGCTAACTGTTTGGCACAAGAGACCTAGCTTTCAGCCTGTCTCAGCTTTCGACATGTCTTTCTCACTAAGCTTTTGATTTAAAATGAGAGAATTGCAGCTCTTCCTTTCACTTGAACACTTACAGGCCATTGTAGGCCATTGTTATTAATTGGCCTAATATCAGTAGTACTGTGTCTCAGGGAATAGGGAGGCCTGAGTAGAAGGAGAGAGATAGAGTATCAGCCTGTCAGTGGAGCAGTCCAAACATACACATTTAATCCGTTAAGTTCACCGTCTTATATGGGAGCAGTTCAGACCCACCCCAAACAATTACAGTAGTAACAGCAAAAATCACTGATCGCAGATCACTATAACAAATACAATAACAATGAAAAATCTTGAAATATTATGAGCATTACCAAAATGTGATACAGAGCAAATGCTGTCGGAAAAACTGTGCCAGTAGACTTGCTCGATGAAGGGTTGCCACAAACCTTCAATCTGTAAAAAGAAAAAACACAGTATCTGTGAAGTACAATAAAAGTGAAGCACAATGAAATGAGGTTATTACTTACACATGCCTGTGTAGCATGCTGCCTTTATAAATGCCAAGTTCCATGGCAGCTTATCTTAATTTGGATATAAACGGCCACAATTTCCCAGCTAATGTACTTTCCTACTCCTGGAAGTGATTACACACTGTTTCTGTTTGAAATCGCCAACATCCCTTCTTCCTTCTCTGGTGGAAAATCTCCTCATCCTCCCCGCCAATTCCGCCAACCTACCTGCATCTGTGCCCATGTACACTGACTTTCAGCCAGGAGGAAATGCACCTGCTCCCCTTTATGACACCCCCTACTTGTGCCTTACTCTTCTCTTCTCAAAATTCTCAAGCTGTTTGCACTGGCAATTACTGATTTTCTCTCGTGTATCATCTTTTTCTCCTTCTCTACAGGACGATTTCCATCTATGTACTATTACCCATTTTATAAAGGGAACTCCATGACCCCTCCAGATACCACTGAATTTCTCAGCACCCCTCATGGTTCTCCAAAACTCGTCCATATTGTGGTCTTCATTCCTGTGGTTTCTCATCATCAGTTCTCTCCTCATTCTCTCCCCTAGTTCCTCTCTAATCAGGTTTTGTCCCTGCCACTCCACCAAGAGAGCTCTTACCAGGGTCACCAATGGAGTACCTCCTGCAAAAGTCAGTGGCCGGTTCTCTGCACCCACCGTGTTAGACCCCTCAGCAGCACTGGCTCAGCCCACTGCCCCCTCCTTTATTCATTCAACACATATTTACTGAGTGCTTACTCTATGCCAGGCACAGTTCTAATCCCTGGGATGATACATCAATGAATTAAAGAGACCAAGATCCCTTCCTTCTAGGAACTGAAATTCTATCAGAGGGAGACAGTCGACAAGCAAAAAACAAAAAGTAGCAAAATCATGTGTGTTAGAAGGCAATAGAGCTATGGAAAAGAGAAAACATAGAACTCAGCATGGCCTGTGGAATTTCCCTTTGACACACAGCTATCACCATAACAAAACACACCCTATGTGACAGCAATATTTAATATCAAATCAAATTGTAGGGTATATCTATATGTCTGTATATCCCCACATAATAAAAATGAAGCACATTTTCATCTGCTATCTTTCTTAAGTCAATACTCTTCTCCCTCCTACTTCTCCTGGATTTGATATGATACTGGAGAAAAGAAAAAGTAGAAACTCAGGGGAAGAGATAGTGGGGATTTGAGAGTTCTTAGTTTGTTCTAGTTGCATAATATTCCATTGAACAGATATACCTAATGTATTTCCATAACTATCTTTTACTTAACATTTAGGCTAGTTCCTAAAGCTAACATACAAATAATAATGAAAGAAACTTTCTTATACTTACAACTTTGAGCATTTATTCTTTCAGCTTCAGTTTGCTCATCTGTAAAAGGAGGATATCTCTGACCCTTCCTACAGAACTGATATAATAAGTAATGAGGTAATTGTACAAAGCCTTTAACAGTTTGGGGAATATAATAAGAAGTCCTTAATAAATTGCACTATTTTTATTATTATCATCTGATTATGAACTTCATTAGAGGGACCATATTAACATTATTCAGGACATGGCTCAGTGATAAAATAGCTGACCCCCACTGACTACTTCCTATGGGTCAGGCCCTTAGCTCAATGGCAACCTTTAAAGGTCTGAGTACTGTTATTATCCCCATATTACAGATGAGAAAACTGAGGCATATAAAGGTAAAGTAACTTGCCAAAGGACAGAACTAAAATTTGAAATCAATGCAATCTGACTCTAGAATCCATTCTCTTAAAACTCTATTGCGCTGCCTCAGAATATATATGCCTCAATAAATTGTTGTTAAGTAAATAAATAAGTGGATTATAGATTTCTAGAAATGCAATTTCACATGCATATTTTTAAACCTTTAATATGTATTTCACTATAAGGTATTCATTACACTTTTAAGTTTCTTAAAAAGAAGTATAGAAAAATTTATATATAAAATTATCACAACTATGGGGGAAAAAGATGTGTATAGAAGAAAAATTGAAACAAACACAATAGAATCTTTTTTGAATTTTATTTATTTTTTAATACAGCAGGTTCTTTTTTTTTTTCACACACACACACTGTATATTTTTACAAGAGATAAATAGACTGACACCAAGCATTGTACATGGATGACCACAACAAAAGCAACAATGATTGCAATTACCAAACATGAAACACACTCATACTATGTCATAATATTGACATTCAGTCCAGTAATCCTCCACTGTAACAGCTCCTTTACTTTGCAGTGAAAATTAATTTGTATATTCTTTGCCTCTGAGTCCTTGTGGGATTTTTTTTTTTAATTCAGACAGAAAGTCACAAAAATTATACTCATCCTCATCAGTTCACTCAGTCCCATGTAATTAATTTTTTTTTCATCTTGATCTTTTGTTAGCACTTTTATGAGTTCATCAGTTTTTCATTAGAGTTCTGAAAATGCTTATTCATTCAGTTCAGCAGTACAGTCAGTTACCAGAAACTTGTACTTGTCATAGTCTTTTCCATGAATTTCTTAAAGATGAAACCCTTTTATAGGAACATATTTGCAAAAGCATCAGAGTACACCCAGAACTGTCTGTAAATGACAAAAGACTTAAAAATGACCACAGTTAAAGATTTGATGAAAGTTCATAATAATGCAGTTGACAAGAAAATTAGTTATTTCTGAGATATACATTTTAAAGTAATAACTAGGATTATGACTAATAACATTATACCAGAACATATAAGATTTTTAGAAATTTCATGTAATATCTGAAACATTTATATTAACATATTTCCATATAAATAACCCAATGAAAGTTTAGTATTAGTTGTTATGTTTGTTTATTTTTTTATACTGCAGGTTCTTATTAGTCATCCATTTTATACACATAAGTGTATACATGTCAATCCCAATCTCCCAATTCATCACACCACCACCACCACCCCCAGCTGCTTTCCCCCCTTGGTGTCCATACGTTTGTTCTCTACATCTGTGTCTCAATTTCTGCCCTGCAAACCAGTTCATCTGTACCATTTTTCTAGGTTCCACATATACGTGTTAATATACAATATTTGTTTTTCTCTTTCTGACTTACTTCCACTCTGTATGACAGTCTCTAGATCCATCCACGTCTCTACAAATGACCCAATTTCGTTCCTTTTTATGGCTGAGTAATATTCCATTGTATATATGTACCACATCTTCTTTATCCATTCATCTGTTGATGGGTATTTAGGTTGCTTCCATGACCTGACTATTGCAAACAGTGCTGCAATGAACATTGTGGTGCATGTGTCTTTTTTTTTTTTTTAATTATTTATTTATTTATTTATGGCTGTGTTGGGTCTTCGTTTCTGTGCGAGGGCTTTCTCTAGTTGCAGCAAGTGGGGGCCACTCTTCATCGCGGTGCGCGGGCCTCTCACTATCACGGCCTCTCTTGTTGCGGAGCACAGGCTCCAGACGTGCAGGCTCAGTAATTGTGGCTCATGGGCCTAGTTGCTCCACGGCATGTGGGATCTTCCCAGACCAGGGCTCGAACCCGTGTCCCCTGCATTGGCAGGCAGATTCTCAACCACTGCGCCACCAGGGAAGCCCCCATGTGTCTTTTTGAATTATGGTTTGCTCTGGGTATATGCCCAGCAGTGGGCTTGCTGGGTCATATGGTCATTCTACTTTTAGTTTTTTAAGGAACCTCCATACTGTTCACCATAGTGGCTGTATCAGTTTACATTTCCACAAACAGTGCAAGAGAGTTCCCTTTTCTCCACACCCTCTCCAGCATTTGTTGTTTGTAGATTTTCTGATGATGCCCATTCTAACTGGTGTGAGGTGATACCTCATTGTAGTTTTGATTTGCATTTCTCTAATAATTAGTGATGTTGAGCAGCTTTTCATGTGCTTCTTGGCCATCTGTATGTCTTCTTTGGAGAAATGTCTATTTAGGTTTTCTGCCCAGTTTTGGATTGGGTTGTTTGTTTCTTTAATATTGAGCTGCAGAGCTGTTTATATATTTTGGAGATTAATCCTTTGTCTGTTGATTTTTTTGCAAATATTTTCTCCCATTCTGAGGGTTGTCTTTTCGTCTTGTTTATGGTTTCCTTTGCTGTGCAAAAGCTTTGAAGTTTCATTAGGTCCCATTTGTTTATTTTTGTTTTTATTTCCATTACTCTAGGAGGTGGATCAAAAAAGATCTTGCTGTGATTTATGTCAAAGAGTGTTCGTCCTATGCTTTCCTCTAAGAGTTTTATAGTGTCCAGTCTTACATTTAGCTCTCTAATCCATTTTGAGTTTATTTTTGTGTATGGTGGGATGGAGTGTTCTAATTTCATTCTTTTACATGTAGCTGTCCAGTTTTCCCAGCACCACTTATTGAAGAGACTGTCTTTTCTCCATTGTATATCCTTGCCTCCTTTGTCATAGATTAGTTGACCATAGGTGCGTGGGTTTATCTCTGGGATTTCTATCTTGTTCCGTTGATCTATATTTCTGTTTTTGTGCCAGTACCATATTGTCTTGATTACTGTAGCTTTGTAGTATAGTCTGAAGTCAGGGAGTCTGATTCCTCCAGCTCCATTTTTTTCCCTCAAGACTGCTTTGGTTATTTGGGGTCTTTTGTGTCTCCATACAAATTTTAAGATTTTCTCTTCTAGTTCTGTAAAAAATGCCATTGGTAACTTGATAGGGATTGCATTGAATCTGTAGATTGCTTTGGGTAGTATAGTCATTTTCACAATATTGATTCTTCCAATCCAAGAGCATGGTATATCTCTCCATCTGTTGGTATCATCTTTAATTTCTTTCATCAGTGTCTTATAGTTTTCTGCATACAGGTCTTTTGTGTCCCTAGGTAGGTTTATTCCTAGGTATTTTATTCTTTTTGTTGCAATGGTAAATGGGAGTGTTTCCTTAATTTCTCTTTCAGATTTTTCATCATTAGTGTATAGGAATGCAAGAGATTTCTGTGCATTAATTTTGTATCCTGCAACTTTGCCAAATTCCTTGATTAGCTCTAGTAGTTTTCTGATGGCATCTTTAGGATTCTCTATGTATAGTATCATGTCATCTGCAAACACTGACAGTTTTACTTCTTCTTTTCCAATTTGTATTCCTTTTATTTCTTTTTCTTCTCAGATTGCCATGGCTAGGACTTCCAAAACTATGTTGAATAATAGTGGTGAGAGTGGACATCCTTGTCTTGTTCCTGATCTTAGAGGATATGCTTTCAGTTTTTCACCATTGAGAATGATGTTTCTGTGGGTTTGTTGTATATGGCCTTTATTATGTTGAGGTAGGTTCCCTCTATGCCCACTTTCTTCCTGGAGAGTTTTTATCATAAATGGGTGTTGAATTTTGTGAAAAGCTTTTTCTGCATCTATTTAGATGATCATATGGTTTTTATTCTTCAGTTTGTTAATATGGTGTATCACATTGATTGATTTGCGTATATTGAAGAATCCTTGCATCCCTGGGATAAATCCCACTTGATCATGGTGTATGATCCTATTAATCTGTTGTTGGATTCTGTTTGCTAGTATTTTATTGAGGATTTTTGCATCTATATTCATCAATGATATTGGTCTGTAATTTTCTTTCTCTGTAGTATCTTTACCTGGTTTTGGTATCAGGGTGATGGTGGCTTCATAACATGAGTTTGGGACTGTTCCTTCCTCTGCAATTTTTTGGAAGAGTTTGAGAAGGATGGGTGTTAGCTCTTCTCTAAATGTTTGATAGAATTCATCTGTGAAGCCATCTGGTCCTGGACTTTTGTTTGTTGGAAGATTTTTAATCACAGTTTCAATTTCATTACTTGTGATTGGTCTGTTCATATTTTCTATTTCTTCCTGGTTCAGACTTGGAAGGTTATATCTTTCTAAGATTTGTCCATTTCTTCCAGATTGTCCATTTTATTGGCATAGAGTTGCTTGTAGTAGTCTCTTAGGGTGCTTTGTATTTCCGCAGTGTCTGCTGTAACTTCTCCTTTTTCATTTCTAATTTTATTGATTTGAGTCCTCTCCCTCTTTTTCTTGATGAGTCTGGCTAATGGTTTATCAATTTTGTTTTCTTCTCAAAAAACCAGATTTTAGTTGTATTGATCTTTGCTATTGTTTTCTTTGTTGCTATTTCATTTATTTCTGTTCTGATCTTTATGATTTCTTTCCTTCTGCTAACTTTGGGTTTTGCTTGTTTTTCTTTCTCTAGTTCCTTTAATTGTAAGGTTAGATTGTTTATTTGAGGTTTTTCTTGTTTCTTGAGGTAGGCTCTTGAGGTAGGCTTGTATTGCTATAAACTTCTCTCTTAGAACTGCTTTTGATGCATCCCATAGGTTTTGGATCATTGTGTTTTCATTGTCATTTGTCTGTAGGTATTTTTTGATTTCCTCTTTGATTTCTTCAGTGATCTCTTGCTTATTGAGTAATGTATTGTTTAGCCTCCATGTGTTTGTCTTTTTTACGTTTTTTTCCCTGTAATTGATTTCTAATCTCATAGTGTTGTGGTCAGAAAAGATGCTTGATGTGATTTCAGTTTTCTTAAATTTACTGAGGCTTGATTTGTGACCCAAGATGTGATCTATCCTGGAGAATGTTCCATGCGCACTTGAGAAGAAAGTGTAATCTGCTGTTTTTGGATGGAATGTCCTATAAATATCAATTCAATCTATCTGGTCTATAGTGTCATTTAAAGCTTGTGTTTCCTTATTAATTTTCTGTTTGGATGATCTGTCCATTGGTGTAAGTCAGGTGTTAAAGTCCCCCACTATTATTGTGTTACTGTCGATTTCCTCTTTTATACCTGTTAGCAGTTGCCGGCGCTCCTATGTTGAGTGCATATATATTTATAATTGTTATATCTTCTTCTGGGATTCATCCCTTTATCATTATATAGTGTCCTTCCTTGTCTCTTGTAACATTCTTTATTTTAAAGCCTATTTTATCTGATATGAGTACTGCTACTCCAGCTTTCTTTTGATTTCCATTTGCGTGGAATATCTTTTTCCATCCCCTCACTTTCAGTCTGTATGTGTCCCTAGGTCTGAAGTGGGTCTCTTGTAGACAGCATATAGATGGGTCTTATTTTTGTATCCATTCAGCAAGCCTCTGTCCTTTGGTTGGAGCATTTAATCCATTCCCGTTTAAGGTAATTATTGATATGCATGTTCCTATGACCATTTTCTTAATTGTTTTGGGTTTGTTTTTGTAGCTCCTTTTCTTCTTTTGTGTTTCCCACTTAGAGAAGTTCCTTTAGCATATGTTGTAGAGCTGGTTTGGTGGTGCTGAATTCTCTTAGCTTTTGCTTGTCTGTAAAGCTTTTGATTTCTCCATCAAATCTAAATGAGATCCTTGCCGGGTAGAGTAATCTTGGTTGTAGGTTCTTCCCTTTCATCACTTGAAGTATATCATGCCACTCCCTTCTGGCTTGTAGAGTTTCTGCTGAGAAATCAGCTGTTAACCTTATGGGAGTTCCCTTGTATGTTATTTGTCATTTTTTCCCTTGCTGCTTTCAATAATTTTTCTTTGTCTTTAATTTTTGCCAATTTGATTACTATGTGTCTTGGCATGTTTCTCCTTGGCTTTATCCTGTATGGGACTCTCTGTGCTTCCTGGACTTGGGTGGCTATTTCCTTTCCCATGTTAGGGAAGTTTTCGACTATAATCTCTTCAAATATTTTCTTGCATCCTTTCTCTCTTTTCTCCTTCTGGGACCCCTATAATGTGAATGTTGTTGCATTTAGTGTTGTCCCAGAGGTCTTAGGCTGTCTTCATTTCTTTTCATTCTTTTTTCTTTATTCTGTTCCGCAGCAGTGAATTCCACCATTTTGTCTTCCAAGTCACTTATCCATTCTTCTGCCTCTGTTTTTCTGGTATTAATTCCTTCTAGTGTAGTTTTCATTTCAGTTATTGTATTGTTCATCTCTGTTTGTTTGTTCTTTAATTCTTCTAGATCTTTGTTAAATATTTCTTGCATCTTCTCGATATTTGCCTCCATTCTTTTTCCGGGGTCCTGGATCATCTGCACTATCATTATTCTGAATTCTTTTTCTGGAAGGTTGCCTATCTCCACTTCGTTTAGTTGTTTTTCTGGGGTTTTATCTTGTTCCTTCATCTGGTACATAGCCCTCTGCCTTTTCATCTTGTCTATCTTTCTGTGAATGTGGTTTTTGTTCTGCAAGCTGCAGGATTGTAGTTCTTGCTTCTGCTGTCTGCTCTCCGGTGGATGAGGCTATCTAAGAGACTTGTGCAAGTTTCCTGATGGGAGGAACTTGTGGTGGATAGAGTTGGCTGTTGCTCTGGTGGGCAGAGCTCAGTAAATCTTTAATCCACTTGTCTGCTTATGGGTGGGGATGGGTTCCCTTCCTGTTGGTTATTTGGCCTGAGGCGACCCAATACTTGTGCCTACCTGGGCTCTTTGGTGGTGCTAATGGTGGACTCTGGGAGGGCTCACGCCAAGGAGTACTTCCCAGAACTTCTGCTGCCAGTGTCCTTGTCGCCACTGTGAGACACAGCCACCCCCTGCCTCTGCTGGAGACCCTCCAACACTAGCTGGTAGGTCTGGTTCAGTCTCCTATGGGGTCCCTGCTCCTTCCCCTGGGTCCCAATGCACACACTACTTTGTGTGTGCTCTCCAAGAGTGGAGTCTCTGTTTCCCCCTGTCCTGTCGAAGTCCTGCAATCAAATCCCACTAGCCTTCAAAGTCTGATTCTCTAGGAATTCCTCCTCCCATTGCCAGACCCCCAGGTTGGGAAGCCTGACGTGGGGCTCAGAACCTTCACTCCAGTGGGTGGACTTCTGTGGTATAAGTGTTCTCCAGTTTGTGAGTCACCCACCCAGCAGTTATGGGATTTGCTTTTATTGTGATAGCGCCCCTCCTACCGTCTCACTGTGGCTTCTCCTTTGTCTTTGGATGTGGGGTATCCTTTTTGGTAAGTTCCAGTGTCTTCCTGTCGATGTCTGTTCAGCAGTTAGTTGTGATTCCGGTGTTCTCGCAAGAGGGAGTGAGAGCACGTCCTTCTACTCTGCCATCTTGAACCAATCCCACAACAGAATATTAAGAGTGGCCATTTTTGATGGATACACTCATAGGTGACTTTTTTCTTCTATTTTTCCAAAATTTCTATAATGAGTTGTTACTTTATACAAAGAAGTTGAATAACCATAGCCTTACTTTTGTGTTATATGTGCTTTTCCACCTTACAGTTGGTTCTGTTCTTAGACACAAAGCTTTCTGGTAAAAGAGAATGTCATGATTATATTAGTCTCTTTTTCCTCTATCAATCTTAGAAAGGAAATTAGGATCACAGGTAATTTGCCTTCCTAACATTTTTGGAGTGACTCTTTTGATCTAAGCTGTTGTGCTAATAAGCCGTGTTGTGGATTTACCTTTCTGTTATTTCCTGTCTGAGGACAAGAAAACCATATTAACTTATGGGTTTTTGTTTGTTTGTTTGTTTGTTTTTGCCCAGTACTTCCTGATACTCCAGACCTTTCTCCCTGGTTTTAGCAGTAGCTAGGGCATTCTATGCTGACTGCCTCAGAGAAAGGACAATATATCAGAACATAGGCATCAATTCTTTTTTTAACATCTTTATTGGAGTATAATTGCTTTACAATGGTGTGTTAGTTTCTGCTGTACTACAAAGTAAATCAGCTATACATATACATATATCCCCATATCCCCTCACTCCCACCCTCCCTATCCCACCCCTTTAGGTGGTCACAAAGCACCGAGCTGATCTCCCTGTGCTATGCGGCTGCTTCCCGCTAGCTATCAATTTTACATTTGGTAGTGTATATATGTCAATGCTACTGTCTCACTTTGTCCCAGCTTACCCTTCCCCCTCCCCGTGTCCTCAAGTCCATTCTCTACATCTGCGTCTTTATTCCTGTCCTGCCCCTAGGTTCTTCAGAACCATTTTTTTTTTTTTTTTTTAGATTCCATATATATGTGTTAGCATACGGCATTTGTTTTTCTCTTTCTGACTTACTTCATTCTGTAAGACTCTAGGTCCATCCACCTCACTACAAATAACTCAATTTCATTTCTTTTTATGACTAATATTCCATTGTATATATGTGCCACATCTTCTTTATCCATTCATCTGTCGATGGACACTTAGGTTGCTTCCATGTCCTGGCTATAGTAAACAGAGCTGCAATGAACATTGTGGTACATGACTCTTTTTGAATTATGGTTTTCTCAGGTTATATGCCCAGTAGTGGGATTGCTGAGTCATATGATAGTTCTATTTTTAGTTTAAGGAACCTCCATACTGTTCTCCATAGTGGCTGTATCAATTTACATTCCGTTTTCTCCACACCCTCTCCAGCATTTATTGTTTGTAGATTTTTTGATGATGGCACAGGCATCAATTCTTAGCTTATGACTTTTAAATGATAAGACCACATCCGAAGAGATAAGGAAGAGCAAAGTTTCACCACTTCTCCCCCGGTAGTTCCACAGTCTGTGAAGGAGGGACGGTGAAGTTTAAGAGAACTGGGAGAGCTTAGATGTTAACACAGGGGTTTCCTAGATAAGGTTGCTCTGTACCCCCAAATCTCAGGGAGGTTTGAGGGATCTGAGAGCATAGAAAACCCATGTTTCACTTCTTGGGTAGAAACAGGGCAAGCAGCAGGAAACGAGAGTTCTCCAAGCCTTATGTGGTATGGAAAAAGTGAGAATATTTCCCAGGAGCACAAAAGTCATGATGACATGAAAAGAAAGGTGACCAGATGTGATTTTATTCTTCAAGTTCACTCTTTATTCTGCCAACTGCAAGCTGCTGTAAGTTTTAGTTTTAGAATTTCCATTTAGTTCTTTTTTATAGTTTCCATTTCTTTACTAAGATTCTCTACCTGCCCACTCACAATTTCCTGTAGTGTTGTGAACAAATCTTGAAGTTAGTTTCTATTGACTGCTTTTTTTGTTTGTTTTTAACCCTTTGGTTGACTTTTTGCTACCACTTTTACCACCTGGTGGTGATAGTGTCGGAACTGAGTTAAGCAACAACATTAACACGTACCAAGAGTCTGTTGTCAAAGCAATCACTTCAAGTGGGGCAGGGCACCATCTCATTAGAAATGGTGCCTAATGTGTGATGATTTCCAATGTTCAAATAAGGACAGTTACAAAAGCCTTGTGAAAACTGTAAGGATAGCATCTCCAGTCTTCTTGATCAGTCTCAAGAAACCAACAAGACCTTCCCACTCATTAAGGAGGAGAACTGGAAGAGAACCGAAAACATTAGCATTTAACCCCCTGCCTTCTACCAAGTAGAAAAGAGTCCTCCAATGATTAATTTTTTTCTAAGTAAAAAGCAGCTTCCTTGCATTTCCTTATATAAAGATAATACATACTTGTAGAAAAATCCACCAAGACAGAAAGACATAAAGAATAAAGTACTACTAGAGAAATTACCATTAATATTTTGCTGAACATCCTTCTAGATGCTGCTCTATGCAAATACTTATGCATATAATTTTATTTATGAAAGGAATAATATACATGCTTTTAACTCAAGTGGTAGAGATCATTATCAGTAAATATAGATACACATCTTCCTTTTTAATGACTGTATACTGTGTTATATAGGTATACCAAAATTTATTAAACCAGTCCTCAATGGTAGGACATTTAGTTCTAGATTCTTGCAATGATGAACATTATTTCTGCTTTCTCTGTGTATGTGTAACATCTTTGTGTACTTGTCAGATTATGTCTCCTTGAGGCAGTATATTTCTATAACACTATTTCTGGGCTGAAGCATATTCAACCGACTTGACGCCTGGACCTATAGGGCAGTGTGGTGACTTTGTATTATGTCAACTCAGCTAAGCAGGATCTATTTTCCAGAATTTTGCATGGTTTCAGTGTTGCGTGAGCTCTGGAAGGCAACAGTGAGGCAGTGGCCATGGTTTTCACGCTCTGAAGGACAGTGCAGGGCTCCAGGTGTGGTGGTAACTCTAGCACATTGTAGCTCATCTGCTGGCTCCCCTTGCTGGCATGAGGCAGCACCCAGCTCCTGCCAGATCTTCAGCTTCTCCAGGTCCTAAGCCAAGTGCATGTGCAGCTCCATGAAGGGTGCCAGCTTCTCCTGCAGTATATCTGCATCATCAAAGTTGGAAGTAATGAGAGACACACGCAGGTGCAGTCTGTCTTTGAAGATTACAGTTGTTCGTGAATTCCAGTTTGTCCCCCCAAGTTCTAAGTCTGTTCTTGCTCTCATCCATGTCCAGCTTTCTATCCTGACTGCCTCTGGCTGATCTATGGTGATTTCAGGTTCAACACTAGAACCAGAGACAGCAAACAGGTTTATATAGACTCCCCCACCTTCTCCCACCCACATGTAAGGTCCAAAGAAGCCCTGTCCAGTAGAACTTCTGTGATGACGTGATTCTGTTTCTCTGGTTGAATCCTGCTGACCAGTGGGGAACAGAATGTAGACAGAAAGCCAGCATGCTAGGAACAGCAGGCTGGAGGAAAGAGTCCTGGAGATACACCAGCCTGCCACCACTGACATTCTTACATGAGCAAAATAACCCCCTGTGAGCTTGTGCTGTTGGGAACCCTATCCCCAACCTAATTCTCAAGCCAGAATCATCAAAGTGAGCGAAAATAGTCATAGACTGCAAGCAGGCTGCAGGAAGGGGTGCTCTTCAGCAGGCAATCTTTCCTTTACTCTCAGAGGATGACTTCCCACACGCCCTTTCCAGTTCCCTTTGCAGATCCTTCCCCAAGTGAGTATGACCTTCCTTACAAAATATAATTACCCATGTTGTCTGTCAAACTGGGTTTTTTGTTTTAAACATCAGCCCATTTTCGTAACTCTGCATATGTGACAGTGGGTAGTAAGAAACCATTTTTGTCAGCTCCAGTCTCTGAAACTGGCCACTTACCAATTCAACTTTACCAGGAACGGTTCTTTCCAGATGGGTCCTGAACGGTTAACTGAACATGAAAAAAATGTATGGCTGAACATTTTCTTTCGCGGCTGAGCTTGAGTAGAGAACAATGTGCAGTGGTTTCAAGTTGTGCCCACAAACACAATTCTACACAATCACAAGGAACATTTCTTTTTTTTTCCTTTTTTTTTTTTAATGGTTGCTTAAACAAGTGGTTATCCGTTACGGTGTTGACATAAGAAAAGGCGATATGTTGGAACAGGCAGCTTGCTGTGAGCGTGTTTTGGTGCCTTGAATGCACAGGCTTGCTTTTCACTTCCTCCTAACTCTGGTCCCGCCTTCTCGGTGTGTTTTCCTGAAAATGCTTTTAAAAAGAAAAGAAAAAGAACATATTGGTCTTACTGCAAGCCGTCTTTGGTGTCTGTTGTTCCCTTCTTTTTCACGTCTCACGGGACTGGGTCCTCCTAACTTCTCTACTGTTTAGTGAGTCGCTTAGCTCTCGCCGGCGTTGCCCGCCTTCTGTGAATGCTGTGCAGACCCCGCCAGTGCCCCGCACTCCCTCCCAGCCCTCTACCAGGGCTAAACCCTTCCCGGCGGTGGTCAGGCAGCCTGCGGGCATCCAGCAAGCCGAGCGGAGACCGAGGACCGCTGCTCCCACCGCCCACCCTTGCGCCTCGCCCGGCGCGCACTCCGCCCCCGCGCTCCCGGAGAGACTTGCAGTGTGACGCGCCCACCTCCCGGCGGCTCGCCGGCTCTCGCTCTGGGGCAGCCGCCACCCCCGGGAGACGCGGAAGAGACGGCGGCGGCGGCTCCCTGGGCGCGGGCCGGCGGAGGAGCGTGGAGCGCCGTATGGATGCGGCGGCAGAGCGGCTTCTCCGCGAGCCTTGGGAGACCCGGGCAGGGCCCGCCCTCTGTGCGCGCTGGGGGCCGGCAGGGGGCTCTGGATTTCGGTCCCTCCCCTTTCCCTGGGTGTCTCGAAACGCTCCGGCTCTCAGACCCTCCTCCAACCAGGTGCAGGCCGGCGGGAGAGGAGGACGCATCTCTTCTTCTGGCGCCCCACCATGGGCAATACCTCCAATGACTCCCGGCCGGAGAACTGCGATACTCGACAGTGGCTCCCCTCCGGCGAAAGCCCAGCCATCAGCTCCGTGATGTTCTCGGCCGGGGTGCTGGGGAACCTCATCGCGCTGGCGCTGCTGGTGCGCCGCTGGCTGGGGGACTCGGGGCGCAGCGCCGGCCGCGGGAACTCCATCTCGCTGTTCCACGTGCTGGTGACAGAGTTGGTGTTCACCGACCTGCTCGGGACCTGCCTTATCAGCCCTGTGGTGCTGGCTTCGTATGCGCGGAACCAGACCCTGGTGGCCCTGGAGCCCCAAAGGCGCGTGTGCACCTACTTTGCCTTCGCCATGACCTTCTTCAGCCTGGCCACCATGCTCATGCTGTTCGCCATGGCCCTGGAGCGCTACCTAGCCATCGGACACCCCTACTTCTACCAGCGCTGGGTCACGTGCCGTGGTGGCCTGGCTGTGCTGCCCGCCATCTACACAGTCTCCCTGCTCTTCTGCTCCCTGCCGCTGCTGGACCACCGGCAGTACGCCCAGTACTGCCCCGGGACGTGGTGCTTCATCGGGCATGAGCAGACCACGTACCTGCGGCTCTACGCCACCTTGCTGCTGCTGCTTATCATCGCGGTGCTCGCCTGCAACTTCAGCGTCATCCTCAACCTCATCCACATGCATCGCCGGGGCAGGAGAAGCCGCTCCGGACCCTCCTTGGGCAGCAGCCGGGGCGGCCCTGGCAGCCACAGGAAAGGGGAAAGGGTATCCATGGCGGAGGAGACGGACCATCTCATTCTCCTGGCTATCATGACCATCACCTTCGCCGTCTGCTCCTTGCCTTTCACGGTAAGTCGCTCCCTTCGTTTCCACAGAGGAACTGGGCAGCCTTCGCACACTCTCCCCTCTCACTCCCACCCTTTCCACCACCACACACATTTTGCAACTTGTAAAATGATGGCCTCGTTTGTAAAGGGTCTATAGCCTTCCCCTCTCACTTACCTTTGCCTCACTTCCTACTTTCCTAACCCCAGCAAACGGGCATCTCTGTGCCAGTGCTTCTCATTTAGCAACACAGTCCCCCTGAAAGGGAATCTTGGCTCTCCACTAAGCCAGCGCAGACTCCCACCCTAGAGCCCAAAGCCGCTGTACAAGGCCAGTCTGGCTTAGTACCTGACGAAGAAGCAGCCCTTTCCACCTTTGGATACTTGTCAGTTACAACCTGACTTCCCTGAGCTGTAGTTTGCCTCCCGGTGCCCCCCATCCACTGGTGCTAGTTCTCCAGGCTCTGCCTTCTATTTCTCCTAGAGCAAAATGTAATACTCAACCCATAGCATTCCAGCTGACATTGAGAATGGTCCCAGGTGAGAAGGGTCCATGTTGCCAGAAGTCCAGAGCATTCACTGTCTTCAAAGTTTAACAAAACCTAGTTTACAGATTTCCCAAACTACATATTGGGAGTATAACTCTTTGTTGCCATGAAAATTCATAATATGTTCATAATGATAATTAGAGGATAGGCTGCTTGGTTGGAGGAACCCCTTGCCTAGGTTCTGGGCTGGGTGCTGCCCTGGCTGGGGGCAACATCAGTGGTTAGTTCCATGATGCTGTGAGTTTGAACCTCCGAAGGTGTAATGTGGGTAGCAGAGCCTGGGATGTATCCGAGCATTTGCTGGCCTCTTACAGAGAAATGAGAGCTCAGTTTTAGCAGCTCCGCTTCCTAATCTTCAGAAGCACAAGACTGACCCTACAGGGAATAAACAGTTGGCAGTGACTCTCACCTGACACAGTCGTGGAGAAAAGAAAAAGATAAACGATGCTGCCGTTGGCAAGTGTGACCTGTAGAAGCTGAAGAAGTAACTTTATCCTACTTCCCGCCTCACTCGCTGCATTTGATTATCTTCATAAACTCATCCATGGGGGTGGGAGGGGACACAGGATCCTAAAAGCCTAGATATGACCCTCCCCCCCCCCACAAATTAACTCCCTTTCTTCCCTATGTTCTCTCCTCCCTGGTCCCCACTTCTGTCAGGGTAGAAGCTGCTCTGAATCAATAAGTTACACTTTGAGAGGAATGAGATGGAGTATGTAAAAGATGCCCTTTTACAAAATCAAGTAGGATGTGGGAGGCTGCATCTCCCATTCACCCTGAGCTGGGGAGTTTGCAACAGAAATGCTGTGAGGTAGAAACCAACATGGCTTCTACAAGTTTGTTTTGTTTTACTGGTAGAACTACATTAGGAGCTAAATTAACTTTTGGGGGTTGGGGCTAGGATGCAGAACATACTTGTATCTGTGAGAGAAAGCATTTCAAGTTCCACTAAACAACTTAGGATTTAACATGAGAGATATAAACCATTTCTGAATTGGGGGGTACCTGTTTTGGACTGGTGGGAATCAGGATGTCAGTTCTCAGAGTTTTATCTATCATTTGTGAGTGTGTATGTATAAAAATACCTTCCACCCTCAGCTACTTAAATAGCTTGGGAACAGGCTCAGAGGTGACCGCACACTTGTGAAAAGGACTGTTATTCCCTTTCTTCCCTTTGAGGAGGAGAGCAGGAGGAAAAGGTCTCCCCCTTGATCATGACTGACCTGCAGCATAAACTGTATTTTTTAAAATAAAGTCAGTGATTTTCAATAGGTTCCCCTGTTTTCAAGTAACTTTGCCTTTTGTCATGAGAATTCCATCATTGCCATATGTTGATTTTCAGATACACACACACACACACACACACACACACACACACACACTCGTTTCATTTACTATTAAGCCAGGGGCAACTCCAGAGTTGCCAAATGGAAGAACTAGAAGTCTGGTTAGAAAAGGTGGGGACGTAGGAAGTTTGCTTTGAAGCTGAGTTTTTATTTGAGTGCCTGTTTATGGCTTTGGGGGGCCAGATGAAGATTATGAGGAGGCTTTAGCTCCTTCAAGCCACTCCTTGGCATTGACAGTATCAGCAAATATTATCGAGGGTCTCTTCTGCATGTATGCATGGCAAAGATTCCCAGACAAAGAGCGGGGAAAATGCCTAGTGTGAATGTAATCTAGCAACTTGGCCACGCTGACTTCTTGCCTTGGGGCTAACATGACACATTTTCCAGATGAACTACAGATAACCCAGTAGGTGCAAAACAGATATTTGAACTGTACCCTAAATGGGAAGTATCAAGTCATCTCTCAATAGGGAAATTTA
The DNA here is from genome assembly GCF_949987535.1 of Balaenoptera acutorostrata. NCBI lineage: Eukaryota > Metazoa > Chordata > Mammalia > Artiodactyla > Balaenopteridae > Balaenoptera > Balaenoptera acutorostrata. Next base: position 132,790,945 of record NC_080066.1, read on the forward strand.
CTTTGACCATTGACTAATTTTATTTTATCAATAGTTTATTGATACTTGTTAGTATTTTTCATTTACACAGCACTTTAAGCATTATGAAATGCTACACTATCCAGAATTTAATTACTTCTTGGAAGGCTTATCTGACAATTCGAAACTCAAAGCTACTGAATTGTGCGTTACATTCTGCTATTTCAGAATGCTTGGCATGTGTCCCTGGGGGTTGCTTTTCCCCCATGTCCTTTTATTCTACTTGGCCCACACTAAAATTGTGGTCAGAAATGGCCTACACCAATCTCCCGCCCAAGGCAGGAATCATTTCCGCATATCCTAACCAGGGCTCTGATAGAAAAGGCAAGGGCTTCTGGTTGCCTTCAGAAATTCTCCTCTTCTTCTAAAAGAGCACATGCAGCCCAATAGAAATACAGCATGAACCACAAATGCAAGCCACATAAGGAATTTCAAGTTTTCTTGTAGCCACATGACAAAAAGTAAAAAGAAACAGATGAAATTAATTATTAATATATATTATTTAACCCAGTATATCAAAAATATTATCGAGGCAAAATGTATCAATGTAAAATAATTATTAATGAACTATTCCAACTAATTTTCTTCCTGTGTCCCAGAAAATACTAGCAATCTACCCTGTCTCTGCCTCTTTCTAACTCGGGATAACAGAACTGCTTTCTGTGGCCCTCAAAGTGGGCCACACCACTGGCCCAGCAAGGAGAGCTCACAGCTCTGTACCCAGTGGGACACCAGCCTAATCAGCACTCCAGGAATGAGAAGAGGGGAGTGGGGAATTGAGGAAACCTGAACTGCTAACGAATGTCAGCCATTGTCCCAAGGTGTGGGCAGGTTCCAATTACTGCTTCCTCCAAGAATGCCAGTCTAGGACTTTCAAAGTTTGGGAATTGAAACTCAAAATGTTAAATGCCCAGCACGCTGTAATGAAGTCAAGTTCAACTTCAAATGTCATTATTATCAACATCAAAATGGCTTTTTTTTTAAACATCTTCATTGGAGTATAATTGCTTTACAATGGTGTGTTAGTTCCTGCTTTATAACAAAGTGAATCAGTTATACATATACATTTATCCCCATATCTCCTCCCTCTTGCGTCTCCCTCCCACCCTCCCTATCCCACCCCTCTAGGTGGTCACAAAGCACCAAGCTGATCTCCCTGTGCTATGTGGCTGCTTCCCACTATCTATCTATTTTACATTTGGTAGTATATTTAAGTCCATGCCACTCTCTCACTTTGTCCCAGCTTACCCTTCCCCCTCCCCGTCTCCTCAAGTCCGTTCTCCACGTTTGCGTCTTTATTCCTGTCCTGAATGGCTAACATTTTTGAGTGCAAATTTTTACATACATTAATCCATTATCTTCACAACAATCTGTCAAATAGGTAGCATTTTTACTCCCATTTTACAAATGAGGCAAATAACTTACCCTGGGTCCCACAGCTAGTGAATGAGTGCTGGAGCCAGGATTCAAAGCCAGGCAGCTTAAGCATAGAGCCTGTGCTTTTAATCACAATACTGTCGGAAAGTACTCATTTCAGGGGTAACATATGAGAAGATTAATCCAAGATTTATAAGAGAATTTTGAAGATGTTATAAATATCTGGACCACTTTGTCTCTTAATTTCAACTTTTAGCTTTAAAAATACAATGGCAAAGACCTTTTTCTCCGTATCAGATCAAGGGGCCTGAGCTGGGGCCAAGGGTACAGTTTCTTTTTTCTTCTGCACAGACCTATGCATTAAAAGGCTGAGTCTGAGATTTTAGGAGATCGGCTAGTGTAAATGCTGGTCTAAATTAAGAAATAATCAGATTACCCCTCACATAAAATTTTCTGTTGGTACACATAAGATATAACTGATTTTTTTAAAAAGCATTATTTTGGCGATCCAATATAAAGTCATGCATAGGACCAATAACATATTCCAAACTGTTTATGCACTAAAGGAATATTGTATAAATTAATACATTCCTCATGTTAATCAGATATTGTCATCATTTCACAGTAATAAATAGAAACTTTCTTCCTGAAATGAAACAGGACACAGGAAATATATCAGACCTCCATTCTTGACTCAGATACTGTTTGTCTCTTAATTTCCAACCCATATCTAGCCATTTTCTCACTACTTTACTAATAATTGTGAATAACTTCTGGTCATTTTAAACTGTTTTCCCCATGCCATTAGGATAAAGTGCTTATGCATTTTATTCAGTTCTGAAATTTCAAGAGTGAACCATTGACTCATTCTAAAATGTCTTCATCTTTAGAAATTCTTTAGGGCTATAATTTCTAGGTTACTCTGATTAGTGGAAATCTGACCTTTGAAATACAGAACAAACTCAAGTAAACAGTACTGGAGTTTCCCATTCATTCCTGGTACTCTTTATGTAAAATGTAACATGAATGGGGGTTGTAAAACTGATTTGAAATTTGTCAATTACATACATGCACAGTATCACAATTCTAGTAGGGATGAAAGAGAAATTCAGAAATCTCTATGCATAACCAAAACGAACTTTGCCTGGTGATATTTTGAGTAAATATCCATGTACTATCCATAAAGGGAAGGCCCTTTATCATTCATACATCATCAATGATGTGTTTGGGGATTGTTGGAAGAGTTTTAACACACCTTACCTTTTAAGAGAAAGTTCTTGTATATGAGTGTTTTCACTTGACACCTTTTCCTTTGCCATTTGATATTATGAAATTGTGGTTGTAAATAATGACATAATTACACTGAATTTTAAAAATTTAGGCAGCAAGAACTATGGTCCTTTTCCCTAAAGAGAAGTGATGTGTTATGTCTACATCCTTGGTCAAGGTGATCATCACTGCCTGCCATCTAGCTGTGGAAAGCGTGGAAGAAAGAAAAGACCCAAAGAAAACCAAGTAGCTACTTAGATATAGCCATGGTTTTAAAATCTATAAACAGGAGCAGTAATACCCATAAATCTTTGTGACACATTTGGAAAAAAGTCTCCTACAAACCCATAATCAGTCAGTGGTGAATTTCATGTGAGACTTTACATCATAGGCTTTTTATATAGATGGTGGCAGAGTGTGTAGTGGCTAAGAGGAAAGTCTGGGTCCCGCTGCTATAATTGCATGGCTTCCCTACTTACCTGCGGTGTGATTTGGGACAAGATAACTAATTGTCTGAGCCTTGATCTCCTCCTTACTAAAATGGGAGTAATAACACTTTACAGATTTGTATAAAGATTAAACACAACAAGACACAAATTTCTTAGCACCATGCCTGGCATACAGGTATTCAGTAAATATTAGCTACTCTTTCCACAGGATTCAGTTTCCAAAGGAAAATCATGGTATATTAATGACCAGGAACTGAATTCTGGAAGCTCCATATCATTTGTTTGATTGGCCAGGCCTAAGTGGGTCTTTTGCTTTTAAGTGTGATAAATGAATAATTTTAAACTATTTCAGTTTTAGGGTAAAGGTCTAAAGCAGTGGATCTCAACTTTGCCTGCATATTAGGATCACCTGGGGGGCTTTAAAAGCCCTGACACCTGGGTTACAGCCCAGACTAATTAAATCAGAGTCTCTGAGAGAGGGAGCAAGCCATCAGAGTATTTTTATTTCTTTATTTTTAACTTTTTTTCTATCAGAATATTTTTAACGATCCACAGGTAATTTCAGTGCACAGCCAAATAAATTTCTCATTTACTCTAAAATTCTGAACCCACTATGTAGTCACATTAAAGGTAGGAAAGTAGCTGAAAGAAACAGTGCCAGGTCAGTGCCAAGATAAAGTTTTCCATGGAGGTGGCAAGGATTCTATGGAAGACAAAAGAATACTAATTTTCCCCTGTGCCGCTTTCCAGGTATCACAACAAGCTCTGTATTCTTAGCAAAGCCCTATAGAGAGAGTCTGTCCTAAGGAATTAAAATTCACTAGGCTGGTTTACATTAGTCCTTGGTATTTTTCTCATAGCAGATTTATTTGTAGTATGTGCAAAAGCATGTATAAATTCTACCAGCCTCCGAAGCTGAAGTCCAGAATATCACCGAAACATTATTAATTAATTGACTTCTATCCATTGTGTCAGCCTTTAATTAAAATCCAGGATCAGCTGGAGGGAGAGAGGAATGAGGAGTTAGTGTTTAATGGGTGCAGAGTTTCAGTTTAGGAAGATGTAAAAAGTTCTGGAGATGGATGGTGGCGGTGGTTGCTGACCCCTGTTCTTTTTATATGATGGTCAGTCAAGTGCAGCCGCAAGAGGAGACAGGAGATGCTCCAGGAAACACAGTCAGACTCACAGGTCTGAAAAACAGGAAGCACTGCGTAACGTGCAGGGCCACATGGGGAAGCACCAGTGCAGGTCAGGAGGAAAAAGGAGCGGGAGCTGGGGAGAGCCTGGGCCATGGACTTTACTGGAGTTTCTGAGGGAAAGGCAAGGCAGAGTAGGGTAAACAGTTTAGGACTGGCTATTTTGAAGCATTTCTACAGGCTCTAAGCTATACGAGTAGCCCCTACTTGCCTCTAGCCCCTAGTTGCCCTGTACCAGGCCTTGGAATGATTAAAGCTGCCTCCTAGGGGTAAAGAACCACACAGAGGAGCTCTGCATTGGTTAGTTTTCATATCAAGCGATTGCTCCTGGGTGAGCCCTTGGCTCTCTCTAAGAATTGGCTAGCCCTGGAAGGGGCACTCTCTCCCCAGCCAGAAAGTTTTTATGATGTCAAAACATCATAATATACAGAAAATAAAAATACAAACAGTACAGTTGCACAACAATGTGAAGGTACTTAATGACACTTGAAAATGGTTAAAATGATAAATTTTATGCTATGTATAATTTAAATTAAAAAGAAAAAACCCAGGGTCCACAAGATCAAAATGGTGAACTCCAGGCAAAAGCCAAGAACCAAAGGGAAAAAAATGGAGAGGTAGGGGAAGACAAAACTTACATCAAGAACTTCAAGGTTCTCTGAAGTATGTCTCTTTTCCAAGCATAAAAGAGGAAATTATCTTCTACAACATATTGACCACCTCCTAAAATGCAAATTTTAAGCATTTCTAAAAATTACTCAGCATAGTGGATGAAAAGGAAAGGAAACAAATAGTACAGAATTGCTTCATCCTCTAAAACCATTTTTCGCTTCTCATTGGTCTGTCACACTCTAAAGAGATAAGGAAGTATGGTTTGCGTTATTTGCCACTGAAAACCTGACTCATCTTCATGTGTGACCCATGACACTAGAGGCTGAGCCCTCTCTACATGGCCCACTAGACAATCCAGTATTATATTCTTTGGCAAAATTAGATCTAAACTCAGCTACAGACTTTGTCTACAACAGAATGCTCAGTTGTATATGTGTGTGTGTGTGTGTGTGTGTGTGTGTGTGGTGACTAATATATTTTAATCTATCGGGTTTATGTACACTGTTATCCTGAATTCCTAAACTTCAAAATCGCTCCTTAAATACACCATATAAATACTACTAATTTCTCATCCAAAATAGTTAAGCTGACAAGAAAAGTATTGCTCCCGTGCATATCCCCACCTAACTTTCCTCTTCTCTGTATGCCCAGGGACATCCACCATCAGTTCTTTCTTCCTTTTTTTCCTTTACTCATCTGCCAAGTCTTTTCTGCATTCCCTTAAGCCAAGATTCTCTGGCATAAACACCTATGGCTGCCAAACCTTCCTGATACTGTCCTAACATAAGCAACCCGAAGATGACTACTCTTCTCCCTCCCTGCAATTTGCTTTGTATATCCAGTTGCCAGATGCCTGCAGAATAAGTAGCAGGGTTGGGGGGTGGGGAAGGAAACAAACCATTCCTTCTTCTGACAAGGGAGAGTGGAGGACAGAAGGAGTAGCTCTCTAACTCACCAGCTGCCTTTGGTAAGAAAGTCCCAGGAGCTCTATAAACAACTGGTTTCAAACGACTAGGTGTGATTTACATGTTTCTCTCTTTTCTGTAAGCCATGTGGAAATGTTTGATCTTTATCAAACATTTGTTTGGTCCATTCTCTGCAATCTGACCAAAACGTTGTGTTGTTCAAACGTTGTGTTGAACAAACGTTGTGTTGTTCACTAAATATCTAAGAAATCGGATGAGAGCTGGTATACCGCTTTGAGGACATTGGCCAGTGCGTAAAGATGTGTCAGCCTTCCGGTGTTTAGGACTTTGTTCTGAAGACCTTTGGTCTAACATAGGCGACCTGGATGTAGCACACGGTGAGCGTTGCTCTGGTGTCAAGGGACTCGGAATTTGTGTCCTGAGTCGGCCACTAACCAGCCCTGGGAACTTGGGCAAGTCCCTCACCTCTGCACCGTGGTGTCCTCACTGGTAAAATGGAGATAATAAGGACTAACGTTGGGGGGGCACTTATTAAGTGAGCAGTTTTCAGTAGCTGACCTGGATGATTTCCTGTCATCCTGCCAACAACCCCAAGAATAGGTATTGTTATCATTATCACCCATTTTAAAGATGCAGAAATGAAGGCACAAAGAGGTTAGTTTTCTTACCTATGGTCCCAAAGCTATCTGTGGAGCCAGGATTCAAACCCAGGCAGCCCAATGGCCAGAACACAGGCTCTGTTGTGTGCCCTCTCAATGAATTGTCGTAATGAAGCCAGATTCAGTTTTTGGAAGTAAATGCAACATGTTAATAACTCACTTCCTCATCTGTCAGAAAGAGACAATACTTATGTTTCAGAGTGTCTATAAGGCATAAACATGTGTGAGAGGAGTGAGATTTCGCTACCTCTCTCTCACCACTACGACCACACACAAAACACGTTTTGCTTTTCAATCTTAAGAAATTGCATATGGTCTAAGCCTGTCCACTGCTACAATGTAAAACTAACATCCTTTTCCCCTTTTGCTTCTTACAGATTTTTGCATATATGAATGAAACCTCTTCCCGGAAAGAAAAGTGGGACCTCCAAGCTCTTAGATTTTTATCAATTAATTCAATAATTGACCCTTGGGTCTTTGCCATCCTGAGGCCTCCTGTTCTGAGACTAATACGTTCAGTCCTCTGTTGTCGGGTTTCATTAAGAACACAAGATGCAACACAAACTTCCTGTTCTACACAGTCAAATGCCACTAAATAGGTTGACCTTTGAGGATGGTAGTTAAGAAGTGCTTAGTTAGCCAGCATCTGGAAGATCATTTTGAAATGGTTCCTTGGAGAAATGGAAAAAAGTTAGTTTATAAATACAATGAAGCTACCCTAATAAAACAGAGTAAACAAACATTTCAGCAGTGGTTTGGGCTACAGACATGCTGACAAGGCACTTCGTGGAAGGTATCGGAAGGATCTATAAAACCTACCCTCAAAGAGCATGTTCCCTGGCCTTTAGAGGAACAACGAATTGCATTTAAGATCCAGTGCCTTTTGATTTAAGCTTTCCTGTTGAATGAGAAAGCATGTAGCTTTGTAATTTGTTTAAAACCGTAAATACTGTGTTTTCTATTTTAATCTTCTAGGCTAGTACCATTATAAACATACAGTGTACAGTCAGACCAGATAAAACTTCTTACGTATTCTCTAGGAAGTGGATATGTGCAAGCAACCAAGCCTGGTGTCTTGTGATCGTCCTTTCTTTGGACAATGAGTCTGAAAATCATAGGTACTTTGTACTGTATGTTTATGTATGTGGGAGTACTCTCTTTTTACAACAGTATTACTCAGTATTACTGAGTAGGCTCAGCTCGTTAATGTCAGCTCTTTCGCCATCCACAAGAAGCTGTGTGTCAGAGTGTCAGGTTATTTATTTTATAATGTCTGCCGTGCTAATAGTAACCAAAAAGGCTAGGAATTTTCCTCTTAACAATAAATAGTAGACTATTAAGAGAGGTAATTCTGATTAATACTCTTCATTCTACTTCCAGGGAATGGCTACGTCTGAAGCCAAATATTAGGATTAAAAACTGAAAAATCTGGTCAGTTCTTCAGATACACTGGAACTCTTTTAATGCTGATGTTGAGGCCGTAACTAACATCTACTTTATAGGATGTTTGTATTGTAGCAAAATTCATCTGGGAAATATGGCTTGACTTATACTGTATAGGAAATCATGTAACAGTGATTCATATCTTAATATATTTCTAAATCTAAATGTTTGGCATTACGTAAACTCGGCATAAAATATTTCAGTGAATTTGCACTGTTTAATCATATCTTAGTTACAGTGTAAACTCATCTGAAATGTTACAAAAATAAACTATAAAACAAAAAATTGAAAATGGGATAGTATGTGATGAATTCCCCCCAAACAACAATTTATAATTAGTGTAGATATAATAATTTTTAAAATGAGATAAAAGTGGAAAATTTTCATTTAATTTGGCAGGTTTTAAAGTGTGGTTGCACTACAGATTAGAGTTTGAAACATTCAATACAGTACTTGGTATTAGAGGATTTTTTTTCCCTTATAGCATGATCTTTGAAATAGTGGACACCTTATTTTTTTGCAGTGAGTGTTATTACACCATAGTTGTAATAAAAAACCAAATAAGAATGTTAGTCTCATTGAGTTGCTTACGCAAAACTATTTCCTGTACATAGTTATCAGACTAGATGATCACTTAGGAGTGATTCCAGACCTATCTAGAAATCAGTGTATTTTGACACAATCTATGTCAAATCATCCCTTATTTTAAAAAGAATAAATGAATGGTTTGCTTTCCTACTAATTTAAACAAACCAGGCAAAGTTTAACTTAGCTAAAATCTGGACATGTAAATAAATCTTCCCTGTCCACCAAGTATGCTAGAGTTAAGAAATTGTTCTAAATAGGATTAACTAGGCTCATGGGTAATTCCTAAACATAAAATTCTAAAGTTACTTTGAATGTGGAAGATTAATTTCCTTTATCAGATGACGTTTTTTCCCTCCAAATGAAAATGTTAAGTACAATCATTCACCATACCTCACCACCCCCCAAAATTCTCGAATAATGCCTGAGAACTTAAAAACACAAACTTGGACATAATATCACTAGTGGCAACACAATTTTCACTCTGTGGTCCCAAAATATGAGTTTAAGTCATTAAGAACTGATAGATTTCCAGAGCTTTGATTCCTAGTATACTCCTGTTCTTTGCACTGTGTTAAATGACTAAATCCTGTTATTTCATCTGCACTGATATTTACATAGAAGGAACTGAAAGTTAAAATCCTATGTAATAGTAAACCGCTTACTATTAATGGAAATTTCAAGGTAATAGAAAAAATTACTTATATTGGATATGTAAATATTTTTTAAATTTTTAAAATATTTTTAAAAATCACATCACATCAGACGTACCTGTTTAAGTTTACTGACTCATTTTCACGTAAAATAAAAAACGCAGAATTTAGCCTGGTATATCAGAGAACTGAATTTTGATGAAAAAGACCTAGATTTTATTCTTTGCCCCTGACAGTCAGTGGAATGAAAAGGGAGAAAGAAACTATAGTGGATATTCAACTCAGAATGCCAGCCCTGACTTTAGGTGTCCAGAAATGGGATGGACCAAAGCAGTCTATCCTGAGCTGAATTTCCTGGATGGTTCACTGTGGCCCCAGGTCATCTTTCCCAAGAGAAAACTGGGAAACTCTGGTACTAAACTGTGGCCTTGAATCTCCAAAGATCCTGAGAGGGCCTGAGTTTGCTTAGAAACTATAGAAAGCCTCCAAAAGACTTGAATCTCAAAGTGGTCTGGACCCATGACAACCTAGAGCCAGAGCAAGGCTCTAGAAACAGCACCAACCCAAAACTGCCATGCTGGCAAAGGCTGTGAGCCCTGGGCAGGTGGAGGGAAAATCCGATCCACAACACTACGTTCTCAGTGTAACTCAGTTCAACTGTTGGTGCCCCTGCCGGCTCACATCAGTGCACTTTGAAAGACAGATTGCCCTCTTGCTATTGTAATGTCAGCTCTGCTTTGAACCAAGAAAAAAACAACATAGTCAAGTTTAGAATTCGATGACTTTGAAAGGCAGGGGAAGACAATTAGCTCACACTTAAGATGAGGGTTTTTTTTTTTTTTTTTTACTTCACTTAGCCAAATCTAATGGTTTAAGCCAAAAATTATGGTTTTCTGAATTTGGGGAAAGCCCCTACTTGAGTCATTCACAGAGAAACAGTCTTCCCTGCAAATTTAATATGTGTGGACTTGCAATACCTACTCATGATGACCATCTTCTGCCTTTATGAAACACAACTCCATTGGAATTCCTCTTTGATTGCACGTTTAAAACATACGTATAATCATTATACTAACAGCATTATCATTGATTTTTTTTTAATTTACAAAGCATTTGATCACCTGAAATACACACTATGGAAATAAATGTCATTTTAGCAATTCACAGAAGCTATAGTCTAATTTATACATGGGAACAAGGCCATGTATTGGGCATTAATTTTTATTTCAGAAAGTTACTTTATTTTCTGGTAGGTTTTATGATTTTTATTGTAAGTAAATTTTCTTGAATTATATTTTTGTATTTCCTATAAAATGTATGTACAATTAAAGGTCAGTTTGGGTAGTTTAATTCTGTGATCTGTGTGTTTCATTTTTTAAAATATGCCAAGTCAAGCAGATCAGTGATGATTCCAGCAGAAAGAGCTGGCACATTGAAAAGGGTAATTGAGGACTGTTGACTGAAAGGAATACTTACAGAGGGAAGGGCAGGGTTAAGGGAATCAACAAGGGATGGTGGAGGAGCCCTTGGAAGCTGTTACCACTCCCAGGCCTGAAGGGACAAGGGAGGAGCCGTAAAAGCTGTGTCCCACCCAACAGAAGCTATGGACTTAAGTAGGGAAGCATAGCTGCTGCCAAACCACAGGGAGGGAGGGAAGGGACTACCTTCCTGGAAGATCTTCCTGCTCTTCTGCCTGTTCCTCCCATTGGCCAAACCCAACTATAATCCAGAGAGTAAGGGGAACCTGGGTAATGCAGTCCATGAAGACCACAACACAGGTGGAGAGTAGACTTAGAGGGGCAGATGAAGAATATCCAGCATAAGGAGATTAAAAATATGTTCTCCTTTTTAAAATTACACCAACAGCTCTGTGGTGACCTAAATGGGAAGGAAATCCAAAAAAAAGGGGGGGATATATGTATATGTATAGCTGATTCACTTGGCTGTACAGCAGAAACTAATACAACATTGTAAAGCAACTATACTCCAATAAAAAATTTAAAAAATAAAATTACACCAACACAAAAACTGAAAACACAGAATGGGCAGCCTTTCTGCCTTCTACTCCAAATAGATATCCTCTAGCAAGCTTAGGGAATAAGCATCAGCCCCACGTGTATGGAAAGGCGTAAAATACTATAGATTCCCTTACCAAAATATTTATCCTAGACCCTGTTCCCTTGAGGCTCAGCATTTACATTTATCCAACCCTGGAGGCAGTTTATATGATTGGAGGAGAGGAAGGAGATCGGACTGAAGCATCTTTCTGCTCTCCCTGCCCACAGCAGTACAGCGTAATAGCTCTTCCTAAGCAGAAGAAAGGGTGATAGGGTTAAAGATGTATGACACTGCCGCTGGTGTCCTCAGACAAGTTATTTAACCCCTCTGACTTCCAGTTTCCTCATGTATAAAGATAATAAAATTATCCACCTCTGTAATTATTGTAATTATTTTGAGGATTAAATGAGTAAGTACATACAGGACATTCAGCACAGTGCCTGGACGCGGTAAATGCAAATAAGGTTAGGGATTAGTACTTTCTCAGATGCCTGGTTCAATGGCCCCTCTGACCTCTTCACACACGTCTGATTCAGATTGCTCATTCTTAGTGCCTGTCGTGAAGCTGGGATCGTGACATCTATTTATTAAGTCTGGGCAACTGTCAAGAATGAAGACGATAATAAGTATGCGGGATGAGTTTGTATTTCAGAGAATGCAATGAAAATTGGCACAATGGGACAATGTAGAGGACCCAGAGTCCGAGGTAGAATGTAGAGTTCTAGGTGGAGAAGCACCCCAGACTTCTCTAGGCAAAACTTTCCTGCTTTCTTCAACTGTCCCTTATGTGGCACCCCACCATTTTGGTGCCCTCTTCCAGATCTTATCCAAGTTACCAATGTTCATCTTAATATGTTGGGCCAGAACCAAACATCAAGAAATAATTCTAAACCAGTCTTTCCAGGACTTAGTGCTGATGTGTCAGTTGCTGGCTTGATCTGGACATTATCTTTCCGTTAATGTAACCTGAGATTACAAAGCTCTGTGAGCAACTGTGTTATACCTTTATATCGTTCAACAAATGAAAGAAGCACCAGCTTTCTACTTTACAGAGAGGAAAAGTGGGCATGCAGGAGGGAAGTGAGTTGCTCACTAAGGACATCCTCATAAGATACCCTTATGATTATGGCTGTGGCGATGACCTTGCTGCCTGAGACCACACAGTCATTTGGTTTCTCATTAGTCATTAGCCTGTGAGTTCTTGGGTTGGATCTGTAGACTAGTGATGGAGAGCTTCGAACTTATCAGTCAAGCTTGGTCTGTTGTGTTAACAACTTGGACCTTGAGATGATGTGGAACTAGGTGCCAGTGCTGGACCCCAAAGAATAATTTTTTCCTTGAAAACGGAACACACCACTTTTAGTTATCAAATGATATTTTTGCTAGAATTAACTGACCAAGGCTCACCTCAGCCCTAAGAGTGTGCCTGATCTGTCATGATAAATCAAACATTCAAAAATTCAACAGCTGCACAATTAAACCTTTGAAGACATAGTTGAGATTATCTTTCAGCTCTTAAAAAACTCAACACGTCCACGTTGTTAAGAGCTCAGAGGAACAAGCCAAAAGCCATACACCTTTAAAAACTCAACATTAACTTTATATGCTTTTAAAAATAAATGTCCTCATGTTATTTGTAAAATGAAAGACACAGTAACCAAAACACGCCCGGCTGAGTACCGTGGTGTACTACTCTTTGACCTGTAAAAATGAATCTTTCTGGTGGGAGTAGGTGTTCCGATAAAAGCAGAGCAAGCTTAACTATAAACTAGAGGTCCTCATTCTCTTTACTACCTATTATGGTGACTAGCGAGTCAGACGCCCACTTCTGAGAGGAAACACTAGCTCAGATGTTCACATTTTCTTGTGAAACGCCAGTTTGGAAAACTAAGGAAGGTGGGGAGAGTCAGATTCCTGTCTACCTTCTACGAATTTCTTCTGTGTTCTACATTAAGTTATGGTGAACCACAGTGTCTGCAAAGAAATACTAAGCGAGGAAGCACAATTATCTTGTGTTATCAGTATTAAAACCTTTTTAAAATAATGTCTTGCCTTTAGTTTATCTTACTCGAGCATGTTAAAATGCTATTTAAATACTATTTAAAATGCTTCATATTAGAAATTTTGGATTAAGAGACAAAACACATGGGGAAAAAAACCCGATCACATTTTTTAAAATATAAATTTATTTATTTATTTATTTTTGGCTGCATTGGGTCTTCGTTGCTGCGCGCGGGCTTTCTCTAGTTGCAGCGAGTGGGGGCTACTCTTCCTTGCAGTGCACGGGCTTCTCATTGAGGTGGCTTCTCTTGTAGCAGAGCACGGGCTCTAGGCATGTGGGCTCAGTAGTTGTGGCTCGCGGGCTCTAGAGCGCAGGCTCAGTAGTTGTGGCGCATGGGCTTAGTTGCTCCGCGGCATGTGGGATCTTCCCGGACCAGGGCTTGAACCTGTGTGCCCTGAATTGGCAGGCGGATTCTTAACCACTGTGCCACCAGGGAAGTCCTTGATCACTGTTTTTTAAACCAACACCCCGAAAAGTTCATTAAGAATGGTGAAACTGGGATTGAAATACAGACATCTGATGGATGACATCTTCCCTCTGCACGATGCGTCCCTACTCCTGAGGTCCCTCCCCCACTCTCTGCCCTGCTCCTAACTCCAGCCACCGAGCCCACGTACTGTGCCTGGTGCACACCAGCAGGCTCCCATTTCAGGGTCATTGCCCTGGCTGTTGTCTCTACCTGAAATAAATGCTCTTCCCCCAGTCAGCCATGGCTCACTTCACTTCCTCACCTCCTTCAAAATGTTACTCCAGTGACACCTTCTCAGTGAGGCCTTCACTGACCCCCTTCCTAAAATTCCCTCCCAACCTTACACACCCCCTTCCCTTTCCCACACTCTATCACGTTCCAATGTGAGTGACCTTAAACATACCTCAAAGTTGACATATTTATAACATTCATGGTCTGTGTCCTTGCACTAGAATCTGAGGTCCAGGAGGGAGAGATTGTTGTCTGTTTTGTTTTGACGTCTAATGTTATAGTATTTTACAGCGGCGGCCAGATGTCCCATACACTTGCAATTGTATCTTACAGATTTCAAGGTCTTCTTCTGTTTTAAAATTTTACTCAGTATATTATTCATCGGATATTCTGAAAATTATTCAATGCTAGGTATTGAGTGTTTTATGTATATTCATTTAATCTTCAAAATAACGCAGTAAGGTAGATATTGTCCCCATTTTTTCAGATGACAAAACAGATGTCAAAGTTAAGCAACTAATTCAAAATCACATAGCTTTAAAGGGAAAGTAAAAAAAAAAAAGAAAAAATTAAACTATTTTCTGATCTCCAGCCCAGGGATCATTCTACTGATCCCACAGAAATGGAGATCTGTAACGGACCTCTATTTCTGACTATATTCCACTGTAATGAAAACTCCATGGGCCATGGACCTTGTCATTCTTTATCACCACCATATTTGCAGTACCTAGGATAGTGTCTGGTATGTTATAGGTATATATATATATAAATGTACATATACGCACACACATATTTGTTGAAAGAACTAAAGAGTGAATGAAAGGCTAATGTCGAGGACACAGTCTCTATTCATCTCTGAATAGACTCAAAATAGTTAATCTTCCACCTCCTCTTCTTCTTCCCCTCCTCTCTGAACAACTCAATCCCAAGCCCATTAGGTGGGGCAGAGGAAGGTTGGCTTCTGCAGCTGGGGGATGTGTGAGCCTAAGCAGGGTCGTGGAGCCCACGCAGGGGAGGCTGGTGTGGAGGGTCAGAGCCCAGGCAGGGGGAGGATGCATCCACAAGGGGGTGGGGCAGTGTGGGATGCGGAGCCCTAGTGGACTGGGGAGAGTGTCCCCGCAGAAAGGCAGCCTGGCGTGGGGTATCAGATCCCCAAGGGGGTGAGGAGATTATCCACACAGCGAGAGTGATGCAGTGTGGGGAGTCAGAGCCCAGGGGGGATGAGGAGGCTATCTATTGATACACAGGGGTGAACTGGTACAGGAGGACAGACCTGAGTGGGAGGCGAGAGCATCCTTGTAAAGGGATGGCCCAGGGACAGGGCTTAGGAGCCTGAGTGGAATGAAAAAGGCATGCACCTGTGGGGGCAGCCTGGCATGAGCTGCCAGAGCCCAGGCAGAGTGAGGATGGTGTCCACATGGGGCAGCTGGGAGCTCAGATTGGGGAGTGAGAGCTTGAGCCAAAGATAGAGGCGTAGGGAGGGGTGATGGCAGGGATGAGAGACTGGCTACTAACAGAGGGATTTATCAAACAAGCAAATACATTAAGGATAATGGAAACCAGGCTTGTCACTGTTGGAGAAATATAAACAGAAAAGTTAGAATGAACTCTGTAGTGCTGGATTGGAATTGGTGGTATTGGTATTAACTCATATTTTTCAATATATAAAGATAAATACAGAACTAAATACATATGTAAATGTGTGTGTGTTTTCTCTATTTCGTCCACTGAGAGAAACTGGGATTCCTTGCCCTATAGCAATGAACACACCTAGCACTTGGATCTTGATTTCTAAATGCCACTTTCCTCTAGAAGGAACCAGGGCTCCTTGGAGAAATGTCTGATTCCAGATCTGGGGCAGAGAAAGTGTGAGATGACCCAGGGGCATCTTATGGGACAAGAAAAAAGGAAGCGCTCAAGGAGTGAGGGGCCATAAGAGGATATGTACGTTGTTCCAAAGGAAAGAGAATGTCTTTGGAGACACACACCGAAGTATTCAGCAGGTGATGATGCATCACCTCTGAAACCTAATCTCAAATAATTTAAGGGAAAAATGTTATGTGTACTGTACTTCCAATGTTTCTGTGAGCTTATAATTGTTTCAACATTTAAAAAATTAAAAAATAAAACAGCAGGCACACTCTGTGCAAGAGGAAGAAAACAAAAATGTCATATTTGTTGTACATAGGGAGACATTAACAAGGGTAAACTAAAATCGGAATCTGATTTCTATCACTCTGATTCATTTTTCCCCATATATTCTGTTTTTGAGCTGTGAGTAATTATCAATGAAATGAAAACAAGAACTAATACTAACGATAGTGAATGTTAATGATAACTGTCTTACTGGCTGGTGAATGCTGTGGTCCATAAAGCTGCTCTTTATAAGAACTGTTATCTTAACCTTTCCAACCTGTTCACCAACAAGTCAGGCTAAGCACTAGTATGATGCTAATGGTTTGGCTTAAAGAATTTATATACCTATCATCGTGTTTCCATTAGAAAAAAAAAGAAACTACACGCATTTGCAGTTATGAACAGTTATTTAAATTTACATGAGTTATTTTGGAGGGAAATACAATTATTTCAGCAGCGACTTAATGACAATTTTAGATATTTTAGAAAGTGATTAAAAGAAAACATGGTTTATCCACCAGAGGTCCAGTCCCATATTGTGATTACCTGAACTGTGGGCTTTCCCAGCATCCTCAGAATCACTAGTTTATCCTTATCTACAGGGTAGCCCTCCTTCATCCTTCTTGTTTCTCGATTCAACCTGCACAAGTGCAACAAGGTTTGAAATCTCACAAATGGAGATTAATTATTCTTTTTTTTTTAAATTAATTAATTAATTTATTTATGGCTGTGTTGGGTCTTCGTTTCTGTGCGAGGGCTTTCTCTAGTTGTGGCAAGCGGGGACCACTCTTCATCGCGGTGCGCGGGCCTCTCACTGTCGCAGCCTCTCTTGGTGCGGAGCACAGGCTCCAGACGTGCAGGCTCAGTAGTTGTGGCTCACGGGCCTAGTTGCTCCGCGGCATGTGGGATCTTCCCAGACCAGGGCTTGAACCCCTGTCCCCTGCATTGGCAGGCAGATTCTCAACCACTGCGCCACCAGGGAAGCCCCTAATTATTCTTAAAGATGAATTTCCACAAGACCTTTTCCTCATGGGAAATCTGTCTTCTCACTTTTCCTGTCAATCATAAATCTCGCTCAAAAGCACAGAAGGGTTCTGTTTACTCTAGGGACTACGTAACAGGATACCCAGGTGAGGGAGGAGGTTGTCAGGAAATTAGTCAGAAGTGCTGCTTTGTTCTGTTTAGCACTCATATCCTCCCCTGCCCACCCTCCACGCTGCCGCCAGCGCATTGCCCTTGGAGGCTGAATTGCACAATGGTTGGTATAAAGTTTGGATTTTGAAGTTAGACCACGTTTCAAACCCTGCCTTTGCCCCTTACTGTGTAACCTTGAGCAAGTTACTAAGAGACTTTCTAAGCCTCTTTTCTCACCTCTATCATGAGGTACTTGTCCATCTCACAGAATTTCTGAAAGAATCAAAGGATATGTCACATAAAATACTTAAAGCAATGTCTAACACACGGCACATGCTTTTTAAAATGCTGGTGGTTTTTATCATTATTGATGTTTTAAATGATCATGTTATTAAGATCCCATATTTATAGTGTATTGAGTTCCAACCCCCTGCTGTTCAAAGCTTTTTTTTTTTTTTTAAGTGTTTATTTATTTATTTTTGGCTGTGTTGGGTCTTCATTTCTGTGCGTGGGCTTTCTCTAGTTGCGGCAAGCAGGGGCCACTCTTCATCGCGGTGCGCGGGCCTCTCACTATCGCGGCCTCTCCCGTTGCAGAGCACAAGTTCCAGACGTGCAGGCTCAGTAGTTGTGGCTCACGGGCCTACTTGCTCCACGGCACGTGGGATCGTCCCAGACCAGGGCTCGAACCCGTGTCCCCTGCATTGGCAGGCAGATTCTCAACCACTGCGCCACCAGGGAAGCCCCCAAAGCTTTCTTATCACGAGAGGCGCACACACACACACATGCAAACCGCCAGCACCACCAACCCTACCACCAGTGCCAGCACATCAACCTCATGCTATTTGTGGCCACCTAATGACTTTGACAGATGTTACCAACAAGACTGAGGATGACTGGGGACCCTGACAGAGGTGATGTAGCTGATTGGAACTATATCTGTGTTCACAGCAGAGAATCACCAAAGAACTAGTGACTTGAGCACCTGCCCCACTTGTCTCCATACCACCCAGACATTTGGAGGCATTCATACACTTCTTTCCCCAGACTGTCTCATTTCATTCAAATGTCACTTCCACAGCCAAGTCTTTTTTGACTTATATAAAATAACCCTATAAAATATTCCCATCACTCTTTTCCCCCTCCCCACAGTCTATTCGTTTTTCTTTACCACCCTTTTCACCCTTCTCACTACCTAGCATTAGTGTGTGTGTGTGTGTGTGTGTGTGTGTGTGCTTATTGTCTTTCTCTCCAAGTAGAAAAAAATCTCCATGATGGCAGGATCTTCATCCTTTTCGTTTACCATTAAAACAATATCTCATGTAGCAGGGGGTTCAATAAATATTAAGTTAATGAATGAATCTAATTGTCAGCTAGCAGTTTAGGCACAAAGGACCCTAATTTTTAATTGAGGCCAAAGATCTTTGGAAAAATAAAATATTCCCATGTTTGCTACAGAGAGATTTACAAGGAAAAGAAGACAACTTTAGCACAATTCATGCAAAAAGACAAAACAAAGCCAAAGAGCCCTCAAAGTAGCCTTCACTACGTAGCTCTTAATACACATTTGTAAAAGCATATCTTTTTGTATTATTTCTTTTCTGTTTATTTTCATGATTGGGGTTTCTCTTCTCATGAAATATGTTTCCAGGAATAGAACCCCACTCTATAACATTGCACCTATAGGACCTAGCAGTCCAACCTGTGACTATGGTCCAGAACCAATTCGTTCCTAAGTCACCAGTTTCCTAACGTCATTGGCCCCTATCATTCTGAGCGTGAGAGCCAAGCTCCTTAGCAGATGAGCAAGGATGGCTGGGTCCGCTCGCTCCCTCCTCTTACCTCATGCACCCCCAGCTCCTGTCTCAGTGCTGAGGTACTTCCGGTTTCACTTCGCCATGCCTGGTCTCACCTTGTCCCTGAGTCTGCAGTGCCTCTATCTGCCTGTCCTGGTACACACCTGTCCATTTTTAACTCTCTGAGGAAGGGATTCCTGACCGCCTCTTCCTACCACAATATTAATGAAAATGAAACTAATTCAACATTATGATCAATAATATGTTTGTAACCCTTTGCTAAAACTGGTTAGAGCAACTAAAACTAACCCAGCCTCTGTTTTTTCTCTAAAACTATATATACCTCTGAAGTCATAACTTTAAAATGTTTTCTTTTACATTACTAAAAGGAATATCCTCCCATTCCATATCAATTATAGCTTGTGAGATCCTAATTACGGTAATACACGTCTCACTGATACTTGTGGAATTGTATCATGACCCAAATCCAAATCTGCAAAAGAAAATGAATACAGATAGAAAAAATATACCTCAGACTAGTTGTTTGTTCCCCTGCAAATAATCTTACAAACAGTACCCAACTTTTAAGAAAAAAAAAAAAAAAAACCACTTAACCCCAATTCAGTCAGATGAATCTCTGTGAACCAGTTGTATCATCTTTTAACTCAGCAATAACTTTAAATAAGGAACCCACAGAATTATATATTCCAGGAAAATTTTCAGAGTATAAGTTATATCTCACAAATAATGGCGTTAACCATTATTTTACATGAATTTTTCTCAGGGCAAAACATAAAATAAAACTGATATCTGATAGGCATTTGCATTTCTTATGCCAAAGAAATGTTTTTACCCCAGGGGTTAAAACTAGAAACTACGGTTTGAATTTCTTATGAATTCAAGATAAGACCTCAAAATAGTGACTTAAATAATGAACTAGGTCAGGTATCATATACAAAAAAGTTTTTAGTAGGCTTTCACTTTAAATCTTTATCCAAAAGTTTTGTTTGTTACTCAGACTATTTATTTGGAGAGAAGAATTCTTAACCAAGACTTAGGACCAACATGGACATTTAACTTTGGCTGAAACAGTAACAAAAAAGAGAAATTAGGAAATACACACATAAGAAAAGAACCTCTGCTTTCTTCATGAAGAGATCATTATGACTGTATTTCTTGTTTCCAAACATCAGTAAATAAAAAATGTTCACTGAGAGGATTCTTCTCCGGAAATGCAAATGGTGATTAAGAGGATTCTTCTTTAGACTTTTCTTTGGAAAGTCCTGTGAAAATCAAATATACTCATGGGAATACTGTTTTTATTTTTTGTATCCATTGTACTTCCGAAAGGATTTGACGGCTCTAGAAAATATAATGGATAATGTCCAATGTTGGAACACAAGAAATGTTTTTCAGAAGAACCCTTAAAAGACTTTTATTAAAAATTTTAAAATTTGGCCCAGTGAAGGCATTCTGTATACGGTCAAGAAGATGTAATATACGTAAGATACTCTCTGATTATCTAGCAAGACAACATTGTGGTGACTTTTTATTCTCAGTGTAGTTAAGCTTGAACCATTTCCCACAGTTCCCTTCTCTGCATGGCTCTGGGGTCAGGCTGGTCACAAGAGAAATTCTTGCCAGATTTGGAAGGCAGAAGTGAAGCAGCAGCCATGTTTAAGCTTAGAATGTTGCTGTTAGGTCAGGTACAATTGCAGCTCATGCAATTGCTGTGGATTTGCCAGTTCACTTTGTTGGCGTGGGAAAGGAGTGGCTGGGCCCCTAGTTTCCCACCTCCTCCCAGATCTCCTTGGGACAGCAGCTGGGCCCACTGTGCCTCCAACAAGGGGCTGGATTTCCTTATTCAGCTTGTTCAAATCCTGGGCCAAGCTCACATGCTGCTCCGGAGGGCACAGGTCTTCTGCAGGTCACTCACATCATGGAGGAGATAGTGGGAGTCCCATAAAAGGTATCCTAGATATCTAGTCTAGATCTCCTCAACTGATGAAAGAGATCCTAAAAAAAGATAATACTCTTATTAAGATTTATCTGGCTTCTAGCTCCCTTTGGGAATATTTTTAACTTCATACCATAAACAAGGTTTGTAAGGGTGAGTCTACCAACTTTCCCAAGAAGGCTGTCTTTTGGGCCAAGGAAAACAAGTAGTACAAAGATGGAGGCTCATTCTAGAGAGATCTTTGTAGAGCTGACAGTGTAAAAGAGGTATCTTGTCTCCATGGTTTGCACAGGCTATCCCCAGAACAGTATAGGTTGTTTCATTATTCAAAATAGAGGAAAACATATATAACTACACAGTCAGTTGACCAGAATAAGAAGGAAATACTGTCACTGCCCTACTCTATTGGCTTGGAAGCCTAAGCAATGGAGTTAGACAAGAAACAGAGACAACAAGTATGAGAACTAAAGAGGAAGACACATTGTTTGTAAATAATGATTGTCTGTATGGAAAATCCAAGAGGCACTTTAGACAGATTATTAGAATAATTTTTTTAAAGTTCAGCAAGTTTTCTGGGAAAAAAAGATTAATTTGGAAAAACCTATAGTGTTCCTATACACAAACAATGACAAATGAGAAAGCAGAGTTTTAAAAAATTAAATATATAATATTAAATGTAAATTATACATCATTTTTAAAAATGAACAACAAAAACTACAAAGTTCCTCAGAATAAATCTATCAAAAGATGTGAAAGACTTTTATGGAGATAATTATAATACTTAAGTGAAAGATATAAAAGACTGACTAAATATAAAGTTATATTATGGTCATGAGTGGGAAGACTCAATAATGTACAGGTATCAATTCTCACCAAATTTATCTATAAATTTCATGCAATTCCAATCAATACTTTTTGTGGTATTTGTGGGTGTGTGAAAACCATAGTGAGATACCACTCACACGCACTAGAATGGCAATCAAAACAATTTTTTTAAATGGAAAATAGCAAGTGTTTGTGAAGATGTAGAGAAATTAGATCCCTCATACATTGCTGGTAAGAATGTAAAATGGTGCAGCTGTTGTGGAAGACATTTTTGGAGTCCCACAAAAAGCTAAACATAGAATTCCCATATGACCCAGTGATTCCGTTCCTAGGAATATACCCCAAAAATTGAAAACAGAGACTCAAACAGATAATTGTATGTCAATGTTCATGGC
This sequence comes from Balaenoptera acutorostrata, assembly GCF_949987535.1. Lineage (NCBI taxonomy): Eukaryota > Metazoa > Chordata > Mammalia > Artiodactyla > Balaenopteridae > Balaenoptera > Balaenoptera acutorostrata. The sequence continues at coordinate 132,813,192 of NC_080066.1, forward strand.
AGCACTATTCACAATAGCTGAAACATGGAACCAATCCAAATGCGCATTATCTGATGAATGAATAAGCGTAATGCGGTATATCCATACAAATCAATGTTATTCAGCCATGAAAAGAAATGAAGTACTGACACCTGCTACAACATGGATGAACCTCATGCTAAGTGAAAGGTGCCAGGCACAACAGGCCACGTATTATATCGTTCCACTCACATGAAATATCCAGAGTGGGCAAAGTCATAAAGACAGAAAGCAGATTAGCGGTTGCCAGGGCCTGGATCGGGGGAGAACAGGGAGTCACTGCTTAATGGGTGTGGGGTCCCTTTCAGAGTCATAAAAATAACTGGAACTGGATAACAATGACGATTTCTCATCATTGTAAATGTACTAAATGTCACTAGTGGTAAATTTTATGCTGTGTGTCTTTTATCACAATAAAAAACACAAATGATAAATTGTATACATTAAAATGTAATAACCCTACACATTTAAAGATTCCATAAATAATGTGAAAAGAGAAACCACAAACCCTAAAAGACCTTTGCCCCTCATGCAGCCCAAAAGGATAATCTATCAAGAATATTGAAAAGAACTTGTGTAGATCTACAAGGAAATACAAATAACACAATGGGAGAAAGAGCAAGGACATGGTCAGGCAATTTATAGAAGAGAGAACCTAAACGGCAAAAAAAAAAATATGGAAAATATTTGGCCCCATCAGTAATTAGGAAAATGCAAATGAAAACACATTTTGCACCCTATCGGACAAGTAATACTTTAAAAGCCCGATAATACCTGGTATTAGTGAGGATGTAAGGAAATGGCATCTCTAATGCATGGTCAATAATGTACACTGGAGCAACTTTGGAGGCTAATTTGGCAATAGCTGATAAAGGTAAAAGTCTGTATATGGTATGTACCAACTAGCAATTCCACTTCTAGAAATATACCATAGAAAACATTGTTTTGGTATAAGAAGATGTGTACATATATGCTCACAGTAGCATTCTTTATTATTGTCAAAAGGAGGCAGGGAGGAAAGAGCTTTAAATAAATGGGCAAATAAACTGTGGAATACTCCCGCAACAATTAGAATGAATGAATAAACTAGATCTAAATGTTTACCTATGGATAGGTCTCAAAAACAAAGTTGAGTGAAAAAAGACAAATTTCAAACTGATTTATAGGATAAACTGATACTTGTGTTAAAGTTTTAAACATACAAAGTGAACCAAATGTTGCTATCAATGCAGACATCTGTAGTGAAGGTACAAAATCTTAGAAGGAAAGAACACCCAGTAACTTTCTTATGGTGTTTCTCTCTGGTGATGGAAGGGAGGAAGTGGGATGGCACAAAAGGGATATTGTCTCTAATTTTAATGTCTTAAAAAATCTGCAGCAAATAAAACACATTGTTAATAAGTGTTAATTCTTATTAACACTTAGGGGGCACCGACATTCTTTGTTATATTACTTTCCATGCTTTCTGTGAGTCTGAAATTTTTCAGAATAAAATAACCAATAGTCTATTAATATGGAGAAATAACATAAGAAGCAACTCTGCAAAGACTAAGTACATAAACGTATGCATTTTGTCACGGTGAGAAAATCAACTAAATAAGTGTGTGTGTGTGTGTGTGTGTGTGTGAGAGAGAGAGAGAGAGGGAGAGAGAGAGAGAGAGAGAGAGATGATCCAAGCAAAGCAAGCAGCCAGATTGTGTTTCTTTGCAGGAGAGACCTCATAATGACAACTTTAATGATACTCCCTAGTCAGAGGTCAGAGATCCCCGGACAGTGACACGCCCGGACACTTGTCCATTTGCCCAGGACAATGTGTGCTGCTATTGACTCAGGGCAATTCCTGTTTCTCTCCCAGAGAAGGCAGCCAAATGACAAATCCAGAACAAAAGCCATCACCCATTCCTGGTTCTCCCAATATTTTTCATAGACCCAAGTTTCATTTATTTGCTTATTGACTTGAATCTGATATGGGACATAATGTCATTGGTTTGATCAGACATAGCTTTTTAGATTACCTTAGCTATCATAATTACAACTGGGAAAAAAAGTGATCTCCAACTTATTTACTTTTGAGGCCATGTCCTGACACCAGCTCATGTTTTCTGAAGAATAACGAATGGAAAATGCTACCACCACTTATTTAACAGATTTGCTGTTGGTTTTCTGGGCTTTATATTCTGAGTCGCCATTCAAACAGTCTTTCAGAAACGACAGCTTCTTGGCAGAGAGGCTAAGAGGTTCAGCGGTCCCACAATTGAGATCTCTTTCTTGCCGTGCTGCATCCAGATTGCCTGCCTGCTCAGCACGTAGGAATGCTTGATTCACATGCTACTTTTTGGAACTAATAAACACTCTTCCCTAATGCTGGGCTAACTGGCAGAAGCCCTGACTTAGCGTTCTTGAGCTTTTTGAACCTTACCACAGGAGATAAGGCAAGGAATTCTGTTCCTAAGAATCACTGCAAATTTATAAATATTGTGTGTCAGTAAATGTGACATTAAAATGGGATTTCTATTTGGTTGCGTTTGTGGCTGTTATTTGTTTTTTGTTTTTTGGGTTTTTTTAACATCTTTGTTGGAGTATAATTGCTTTACAATGGTGTGTTAGTTTCTGCTTTATAACAAAGTTAATCAGCTATACATATACATATATCCGCATATCTCCTCCCTCTTGTGTATCCCTCCCTCCCTCCCTATCCCACCCCTCTAGGTGGTCACAAAGCACCGAGCTGATCTCCCTGTGTTATTCAGCGGCTTCCCGCTAGCTATCTGTTTTACATTTGATAGTGTATATATGTCCATGCCACTCTCTCACTTCGTCCCAGCTTACCCTTCCCCCTCCCCGTGTCCTCAAGTCCATTCTCTACATCTGTGAGTGACTGTTATTTGCACAGCAGCCTTTCTGAAATAAGGAGAGTGTACTTACTCATTAAGCAGAGTACAAGATAAAATTCGTAATCTTTTTCCTTCATCTCATCATCCAGATTTTTCTAGAACACAACCTTCCCTTTGAGAATGTAAACTTCTTGGCAGCAGGGACTTGGAGCTACTTATTTAGCACGAGACCTGGCACCTAGTTGGTATCTGTAGAGAATAGTGCAGACATCAGGTGATCACATGGATCATGGTTTGCCTTACCTAACCAAAACACAGGAAGCATCTCCTACCCTCTGCCCTTAGAAGACTGAATAAGAAAACAACAACAAAAAAGAACTAAAAATACTAGGATTCAAGTCATCCTCAATCAAGAGAACATATGAAGAATCATAAGTACAACAATTGTGATTTTGGGGAAAAAACATCTAACACTAAAATCTCTAATGATAAATAGCTCATGAATAATTCATCTATGTCTAAAGGACAATTCTTTATATTGAAGGACAAGGACCAAGATATTCATTTTTATGCATATACATACACATACTTACAAAACAGGAAATATTTTCATTTATAACCCTAAAGCTTCTAATTTTTAGGGTGGATGGACCTTGGTACCTAAGGGAGACTTTCTTTGCTAATCAGCATGATGACTTGAGTGTGTAAATTTGGGTATAAGCAAGGTGGCAGAGTTGAACAGTTCTGTCTAATTTCAGAGGGAGAAATTTGCAATCTGAAGGAGGTCAGTGCACAGCAGAAATACTTTTGAAAAAGAGCCTGAGACACTGGGTGTGCTACATAAAAGAAAGATCAGAGAGAGAAAACTCTTGTGAAGATGTGGTCAAGGACCAGGAAGAGCCTTTGGGAAACAATTGTCTCATTAGTGTTTAAGCTGTTTGCTATGGGATTTATGACATGAAATGCCTCCCCCATCTCCTGAACGAAGTCTTCAGTTTACATTGCTCCTTAATGCTTTTCTGTGTGACTGAATTCTATTCAATGATCTAAGAGATGTGCTGAGTTCTGTTTCTGGATTTACATGGAGCAAAAGAAAGAGAGGACATACAGACAAAGGAAGGAGAGAATGACAGTTCAGCTGACTCCCTGTTAGTCCCTCTCGGGTGTCTCTTAAACATCTCAGACTTAACATGGTAAAAGCAGAACCCTATTCTTCCACTCCAACCCTGTTCCTTCCACAGGCTTCCCCATGTTATTAAATTGCACCACATCCACTGCGCTGCTCAAGCCAAAATCTGCTCTCATTCCTCATTTTTTCTCACTTCCTACCTGTAATCCATCAGCAAGTACTTCTAGGTCCACCCCACTAACATACCCCAAATCCATCCACTCTTGCACCCTTGTCCCCATCTCCTATCTCTCTCAGGAACTACTGCAATAGTCTTCTAACTGGTCCCCTTACTTCTGCTTTTGTCAACCACACTCACCCTGCACTGGCTCATGGTCTCTTCACATAACATCCACAGTGACCCTTAGTACTAAAAATCAGATCACATTCCTCCCATATTTAAAGCTCTCCAATATTTATCCATCCCACTGAGAATACAGTTCTCCTTCACCATGGCCTACAGAGCACTGCACGATCTGACCCTGCCCCTCGGGCCACATCTTACCCCTCTCCCATTTCAGTTCCATCTCAGCAGTACTAGCATTACTTTTATTTCTCAAATACCTTTGCCACAAGAGCATTCCCTTTTCCTAGCGTGTTCTTCCTCTAGATCCTTGCATGGCTAGCTCCTTTTTCTTATAAGATCTCATCTCAGATGTCACTTCCTCAAAAAATGGTTCCCCATTCTAATGCAGCTATTCTTCTGCTAGAAAATCCGATCCTATGACTCTGCTTTCACAAAACTTACAAAGAGGCTCTTGGGAGTGTGAGAGTAAGGCCTCAGCCTCCTTCCCTTGTAAGTTCTCGGAGCATGCATGACTTCTGCAGGTATAACAATTGGTTATTTTCAAATGTATTCTTACTAGGATGGAATGAGACCTGCCATACTTACTATAGATCTCTCCCTCACAAAAAAGTGAGCTTCACGTTGGTAGGGTTGCCAGGTAAAATACAGAACATTGATTAATTTGAACTTCCAATAAACAATAAATTATTTTTTATTGGAAGTTCAAACTTAAGAGTCCTATATTTTTATTTGCTACCATCTGCATGCTGGGCCCCGAACAGTGGCCTGAGGTCAGGAGGAAGCTTTGCAACAGACAGAGCTGGAATCAAATCTGCACTCTTGGATATAGTATGGAAGCAACTTTGAGCAAGTTACTTAACTCTCATTGAGCTTCAATTTCCTCATCTATAAACAAACCCACCTCACAGAGTGTTTATGAGGCTCTAATGAGGTAGGCTTTGTGAGAGCACTTAACATAGGGCCGGGGGCTGGATAAATAGGAGACCTGCAAAAAAACATTAATCTGCCTTCCTACTCTTCTGGTACTTCAGGTCTGATCTCTGGCTGAGATGCTGAAAGCCAATTTTTGTCTAAGATAATTAGAATCAGCCTTGAGGGCAATTGAATTAAGGAAATATCAATTATCTATTGCCACCGTAATGCTGTGTAACAACCATGAAACCTCAGTGGCATTCAACAGTAACATCTATTCTTGCTCTTGAGTCTAGGGGTTGGCTCGGCAATTGTGCTAATCTGAGCTGGGCTAGTGGGGCACGCTTAGGCATCTGTGGTCAGCACTTGGGTGGGGTGGGGACCAGCTGGCTAGGATGACCTCAGCTGGGATGACTTGGTTCTGTGCTACATGGCCTCTCATCTTCCAGTAGGCTGGCCTGGGCCTGCTCTTATGACAGGGATAAGGCTCCAAGAGAAGAAGCAGAAATCTGCAAGTACTTTTACAAGACCATTTGCATTGTTTGCTATTGTCCCATCGGCCAAAGCAAGACATGTGGCCAAGGTCAGATCTGGTTAGAAGGACACTACCAAAAGGTATAGAGAGAGGCATGAAACCATTAGTGGGATCAATCTGCAATACCCCCAACACATGGAATTTGTAAAATAAAATTTCAGATTTAGGAAGTCAATAAATGAAGGCATTAACAGTATAGTAGATACCCGATTGAGAGGTCTGCTCTGCTTCTCTTCTCTGGAGTTGCCCAGCCCACCCATGCGGGTGGTTTCCTGGCAGCCTTGCTTATTCTGTGTGACCCTACACCCTGGTTTTGGCTGACCATCCAGAGGGGGAGCCTCTGACCCCAGCCAACCTGATCACATTCTCTTTCTAGAATTTGGAAATGGAACCAAGAGGGTTGAGTCAGAATCTGTGTGCGACATGTAAGCTTGGGTGCCCTGGGGAGGCCGTGTTTTGCCACATGAACTGAGGAGCAGGAAAAAATAGCCATTCTCTCAGCCAGTAGACAATGGATTAAATGAAGTAAAAGCTGTATTCGTGTCCTATTGATGCGGTAACAAATTACCACAAACTTAGTGGCTTAAAGAAGCAAATGTATTATTTTACAGTTCTGGAGATCAGAAGTCTGAAATGGGTTGGCAGGGCTGCATTCCTTCTGGAGGCTCTGGGAGAAATTCCATTTCCTTGCCTTTTCCATGTGCTTCTAGAGGTTGCCTGCATTCCTTGACTTATGGTTGCATCACTATAACCTATGCTTCCATTGTCACATCTTCTTCTCTGAGCCCGGCCTCCCTCTTTTAAGGACCCTTGTGATTAAACTGTGTCCACCTGGATAATCCAGAACAATCTCCCCATCTCAAGATCTTTAACTTAATCATATCATCAAAGTCCCTTTTGCCATGTAAAATAGCATTTTCATGGGTTCCAGGAATTAGGACATCTCTGGGGGTCATTACTCTGCGTACCCTAAATGCTCATGGAGGAACAGAGATGAAAAGAAAAGGTTCCAACAGCCTTCTGCTTCTGGACCAAGTCAAGGCGTTCCGGTATTCCTGCCTCTTGTTTCATGACACACTCTTACATCCTTTTAAGGAGTCTTTTGGGTGATAGCTCCCTGGAGACTCTGTTGAGAAGAATCCTGAAAGCTTATTGAAATGCGTGATCAATTAACAACGTCTGACACCAGTATCAAACCAGAGAGTTATATTTACTTATTTGATACACACACACACACACTCTCTCATCATCCTTGTTCTGTATTAGAAATTATAGAGTTGTCATGGCTGAGTGTAAAGAATATTTGTACTTATCAAACTGGGGCTTAAACTATGAAAATTTAAATCTTTGTTAGTGGTATCAGAACCTGAATTAAGGGATATCACCTTCATGACTGCCTGTAACATATACCACGTAACTTGGGGCGTGTGGGTAGGCTGCGTGTTACCAAGTACCGGATACCTAGCACTTAGAAGACCAAAAAAAAAAAAAATCAGCGTGGTGTTTTTTCTACCCAATACCTTTCCCTCTGAACAAAGTAACTTTTCAGGGACTGATCACAAGCCCGCATCAAATGTCCATCGCCTTCTCTCGCCTCTTCCTAAGTCGCGTGGCCACAGCCGGGAGGCCATCTGCATCACCATGCAAAACACTTTTCCTTGTCAGAGCACTTTCTCATAGGAGAAGGGCGTTGGTTTCAGGAACTCCAAGTTTTATTTCTGTCCGTTTTGTTTAGTACCATGTGTCAGGAGCTCACTTATGCCTGGATCCTTGGCCTGGCTTTTCTAGGAAATTCTGCCCTGAGTGACACTTAATAACTTCACTAATCACTCATTCCAGTGGTCTCAGTGACTTCCCAGAGCTGAAATTACACTGCCATGTTCACATCAGACAGGAAGAAAGATAAGATGAACCTGTCATGCTCCAGAATTTCTGAGGAACAAAAAGGGGGGCCGGGGGGAAGGTGGGGGGGGAGGGCGGGTATTGCTCTATTTTTTTAAGTGGCCTCAAGAATTGAAACTGTCTCTCAGAATCAGCGACAACACTCACAAGAAGAGGAAACAGACCAAATACCTTTACAAAAGAGACTCCTTTCTGTTAACTCCCGCTGTAACGTTCTCTTTTCCGGAGGGATTCTTTCTTCTCTGAAGGTTTAAGGAGGCAGATGTGATTTAATCCCCCACTGGAGTTTTGTTTTGTTTTTTTTTTTTTTTAATTTATTTATGGCTGTGTTGGGTCTTCGTTTCTGCGCGAGGGCTTTCTCCAGTTGTGGCAAGCGGGGGCCACTCTTCATCGCGGTGCGCGGGCCTCTCACTCTCGCGGCCTCTCTTGTTGCGGAGCACAGGCTCCAGACGCGCAGGCTCAGTAGTTGTGGCTCACAGGCCCAGCTGTCCTACGGCATGTGGGATCTTCCCAGACCAGGGCTCGAACCCGTGTCCCCTGCATTAGCAGGCAGATTCTCAACCACTGCGCCACGAGGGAAGCCCCCCACTGGAGTTTTTAAACCCTGCAGAATGAGTGTTTACAAAGCAGGATAATTTACTAGATGTTGTAAAAGAGATGTCTGTGTGTCTGTTTTGCCAAGAAATTAAAATCCAGTCTTTGCCGAGCAGCATAAATATCCTTGGCGGAATCCAAAGGCTCAGTAGCAAAGATAAAAGTAATTGTTCCCTCCAGCCAATTGCTCACACTTACTGCAAAACATCTGTCTTCCCCCGCGGTGAGTTTTCTCCCCTCATGCAGTCGGCTCTGGGAATTACCATCCTCTGGCTCTTGGAAGGCCCATGAGGGAGACACTGATGTGTGATGCTCTGAGTCACGGAATTACATCTCTCTGCAGCTCCAGGAACACAGAGGCCCACAGAGGTCCAATGAGTGACCTGAGACATTTCATCTCTCAGCAATCTGATATTTTCTCCTCTAGTAATGAGCAGTTTTAAAGAAAGACATTTATATTTTAACTATGTCATTCTTTTTACTGCTTTAAAATCTGATTTGATTTTCTTCAGCTCTCTGGGCTTCATATAAATGTCGGTAAGCTGAATAGATTGTCAACACTTGGACTGATGACCAGTTATCAGGAGATTTCTCAGCTTTACATTCAATGAAGCAACTCAGGCACTGCTTATGTGAACACTGGTGCTTTTAAGATTTTTTTCCTTACCCCCTTTACATGTCCTTAAAGAATATCACCTTGGGAGTAAAACAACCACAATGGCTTGATTCCGAGCAAGACCTCTTTTTTCTTCCTTTTCCTGTGACATACGCTCAAAACCAAACAGTTATCAGAAAACTAGAATTTACATACACCCAAATTTAAAATCAGTTCTTTTTAAACTAGTTAGAACATGTTATATGATTTAAAGGTCAAAAAATATCTAGCATTTCAGCAAAAACTTGAATCATCACCAGTAACTAAAATTAGAGAATATTACTTGGCAGTTAATTCAGTTTATATACTTGACAATACTACAGCTGTATTTCTTTTTAAAATAGCCTCTTAAACTTTTAAAAGTCACTCAACTGCTGATTTGTTTAGAACAACGGTTGCTTGTGTACTTATCTCACTTTTCTTCTGAATGTGGGTTCCGAGGGTGAGACACCTCAAAGCGCTGCATGGGGAAACCAAACACCATTTCCCTCCTTCAGAAGCTTAGGCAATTGCAAGGGATGGGATCCCCAGCCCAAAGGGCTGTCTTCATCCTCTAATGGCCAGACTCTTTTCTTTCTTCTCCACTTACTGCTACCCTTGCTAAAAATGTCAACATTTCTTTTTATTCATTATTCAGTTTTTGTCAAAAGCTTCTACTAAAAAAGCAATCACCCCAGATCCTTTTGGAAAAGGAGTAATGTAATATAAACCACTCCTTTAAATCATAGTAATATACAGTAGGTTATTACTTAGAATGCTTAGGGCTGGGAGGTGGAGTAGAAAGAGGAGAGAAGGAAGTCTCTTCCAAGAGAATGATTAAAGTAGGCTATTTGGCTCCATTGTGACACTGTAGTTCACACTTTAAATAAATATTGTAGATTTTAGGTTATAAATTGGGTTTTTAAAATAATTAATTAATTTTATTTTTGTCTGTGTTGGGTCTTCGTAGCTGCGCACAGGTTTTCTCTAATAGTGGTGAGCGGGGACTACTCTTCGTTGCGGTGCGTGGGCTTCTCATTGCGGTGACTTCTCTTGTTGCGGAGCATGGGCTCTAGGTGCGCGGGCTCAGTAGTTGTGGTTCGCGGGCTCTAGAGCGCAGGCTCAGTAGTTGTGGCACAAGGGCTTAGTGGCTCCACTGCATGTGGGATCTTCCCGGACCAGGGATGGAGCCCGTGTCCCCTGCAACGGCAGGCAGATTCTTAACCGCTACGCCACCAGGGAGGTCCCTAAATTAGTTTTAAAAGTCAAACATCCTGGGGAAACATTTTTAGTACATTAGTAATATTATTACTGATATCTTTTCCTCGCAGAACTACCAATAAAATGGTATGAAGTGTCATGGTTCTGCCCATTTTTTTGTCTGACAAGTAGTTATAAAAACACAAGATTTCTTTTAATAAACCAAGCAAGTCAAGTTTATTCCAGATAAAAGAAAAAGTAAAATAGAAACAAGTTGAAATCTATGACTAAGATTTTTCAGATGAAAAACCACCTAAGAGTAATTACCTTCCATCTTTCTTTAGCAAACTTAATATACCAAAACTTGGATTTATACAAATGATACCTAGAAAATATTTCTTCTTTGATAACACGAAGTAAAATTTCTTTAAGCATCCTATTTTTCTAGTTCTATTAAGCAGTTTATAAATATAACTTTAGTATTATATGTGTTGTTAATGGGAAACAACCTCCCTTATAAGTAAAACACAAATCTTCCAAGATTTTAGCAGAAAATAAAAGTCCGCAGGAAGTCATATATGTTTTCTCCATGTTAACTCCCACTGAAGCTCTGACTCAAGAAGAGACACACACACACACACCCTCATTCTTTAGTTCCCCTTGACCCAGTCGAAATCGATTTAGTATTGTCTTTTATACTTATAAACACATATACTCATACTGCTTTTGATTTTGCTTTTGTGGCTTATCATTGACATTAAAAAAAAAAACTTGACTAAATAAAAGAGAACATAGGAAATAATTATGGAAAATCCAAACTCAAAAAATAGGCACATTTTTAAAGCACGTATTTCTGATCCTAAAATAACCTCCCTCTGACCCTAAAGGACTGGTAGAACTTTGCAGACACTTTGCCCCGCTTGTTTCTCCCTAGATCCCCACGTTTCTCAAGTTTGCCAAAAAGTCCTGGGAATTATACCCATAAGAACCAATCTAAAATGACTTATCTTAGACACCGATTTTGACATTTTCCTTTTATTTCCTTGCCTTAAATTTTCTTCACCCCCAGATTCTCCACTTAAGCCTAGTTTCCCATATGAGGGACACAAATGATTTACAGGGACATGATGATTACAATAATGAATTGACTACCACTTTCTAGCCCAGGCTACTGGCTCTCTCCACTTTTGTAGACAGCACACCAAATATAAACCCAGCTGTGTGTTATTCCCCAACTGGACAACAGCCTTTGCATACACACAGTAGTGTGGCCTGCTCCACACACTGGCCTTGGAAGGCATGGAGTTCAGGGACTCAGGTTGCCCCGGTCTCCATAAAACCATCCTACGTGGAGGACGAAGCCCCTCAAAACTGCAGGAACAAACCACATGGAATACTTGAACTAAAGGAGCCATAGGACTAACCATTTGAGCAGCAAAGGGGGTGTGTTGGGGAGGGTTATTCGGAAATAAATCTTCGGATTAATAGCCCATCGAGAACTGGGATTTGACTATGTGTTGTTTATGACTCAATGTGGAATGTTACCAAATTCCATTCATGGAATTTTATTCATACCTGAAACATAAACTAGGGAAAAGAATTCAACAGCAACAACAAAATAGCAACAGACTCTCAGTAATTAGAATAGGTTCTGTATTTCCACTTTCTGTAGAACAACTACAGTTCAAGATTAGTAGTTTCTTATAAACTGATTAACTCAGTATCCCAGTGAGCAGAGCAGAAACCAAAAATTGATGAGTTTCCATTTTTTTCAGATGGTTTCCCTTTTCTTCTCATTGCTGTCATGCAATAGCTCATTGCTCTTCCTAAGGAAAAATGTGTTTTGCCAGTAAAGATGTCTTAAGGAGGCTGGTCTTTATACAGATCGGTGTCCTGATCTTCCCAGACTTGCCACTAACAAAATTCCTCTCACAGGAACTTCCCCCATAAGCATCCCAACCCACTGCCCTTAAATTCTGATGGGCAACTCCATCCTAGATATTCACATTATCTGACCTCCAGAATTATCTTCCATAAAGTATATATGGATAAAAAACAAGATTTTCAGTGTATAAATGTGGCATTTCTGAATGAGACTTTTTCTTCTTCAATGGCTTGTGACATTAACATCTTAAATGATCTTCCATGAGAAAACTTTCTATCCAGTTAGTTATCCAAGTGTCTCTTACCAGGAGTGGAATAGAAAAGACCCTGAAGTGGATAAGATTTTTGTCATCTCAGCATGAAACTTCAGTACATTAAAACTAAATTACGGTGCTTCCATAACTTCTTTTGGCCCTAAGAATCATTCTATTTAGTGATGAAATGAGAGAGAGAGAGAAGCATGCTCTGAACAAAAGTTGGCACAAGAGGAATTGGATTCGAGTGTGAGAGCTTTCATCGAAGTTGTTTATCATGAAAGAACAGGCATGAAATATTTAGGCTCTACACGGGCTTTTATTTCTAAGGAGCCCACATTCTTGTTGGGCCCGTTTCTTAGATTGCATGACTCCTTAGGAAAAACAGCTCTATCATAAGCCAGATACTAATTAATGGCAAAGAATTATATTCTTGCAATAATCATCCAGGGAATTCTTTGGGGTTTGTTTATTTGTTTATTTTTGTTTTCTTTTCTTTTTGAAAGGTGTTAAATATGCCAGGAAGTACTGTGCATTTGATGCTCATGATACAGTCCTTTTATTTTCACCAGGGGCATTTTTGCATGCATAGGACAGAGTTCCTCACCAGGTGACAAAAGCAGCCTGGCTGTTTATTGTAGAAGCAAAGTACGTCTTCAGCCAGTTTTCACAAAGCATGCTGCTCTGGACCTCTTTAGGTGCCCTTTCCTCAGGACAAGCCTCTACTTTTATTAGGCCAATAAAAACTTACAGCCCTGGAGTCTTTTCCTCTTCAAACATGTGACTTTGAGTGTGTCCACAGGCCAAGAAGAAAATGTGAAATACTGACACCCAGACCCACCAGTCTGTCCCTGCCTTTAGCACGGGCATGCTCAGGCACAGATGGGCTTGATGAAGCAGACTTCTGCCAGGAGACCTGTTTCACCAGTTGTATTTATTTGGAGTACCTGAACCTTGACTTCCATAATTGAGGCTTCCGAGAACTGTTATTCTAACAAAACACCTGATGTCTATGGCGTACTCATAACATGCCAGGCATTTAAGTAGACTTGGCTCCTTTCATCTTCACCACATTCCTAAGCAGTAGGTTCCTTATCTTACGGATGAGGAAGCAGAAGCTCAGAGAAGTTCGGAAAGTTGCTCAAGGTCATCCAGCTGAGCAATTATAGAGACGGGCTTCAAATACAAGCAGTTTGAGTCCAGAGCCTGTACCACCTTTTGGGAAGTAGTTTACCTCTTGAAATGAAAGAATGTAATGAACATTTAAATAACTAAACAAACAAATAAATAATAACAACAACAATGCCTACAGTAGTTCCTTTACTCAGAGCTGTATATGAAAATCATAGAAGAATTAGTTGAGAATGACTGGGGTTAGTTTATTTATTTATTTTGGCTGTGATGGGTCTTCGTTTCTGTGCGAGGGCTTTCTCTAGTTGCGGCGAGCGGGGGCCACTCTTCATCGCGGTACGCGGGCCTCTCACTGTCGCGGCCTCTCGTTGCGGAGCACAGGCTCTGGACGCGCAGGCTCAGCAATTGTGGCTCACGGGCCTAGTTGCTCCGCGGCATGTGGGATCTTCCCAGACCAGGGCTCGAACCCGTGTTCCCTGCATTGGCAGGCAGATTCTCAACCACTGTGCCACCAGGGAAGCCCCTGGGGTTAGTTTAAAACATCCCATAAACTGTATAAAAATGTACAATGAGGTTCTTACATAAACTTACAACTTCTCCTGTCTAAGGAGTTAATGAAAACCCTTCACCAGGTGCGGTTAAGAGAATCACCTTTCTTCTTGTCCAGTCGAAATGCTCCCCTCACTGTTCACTCTCCCAGAGTCTGCTTATCTCACAGTGTCCTTGCCCCAAGGCGATTTGGAATTGCTCAAAGTTGACTTTAAGCACCAAACCATTATCTATAGATTACTGAGAAGGTTTGCACATTGCCTGCTGTAGACCTTTTTTTTTTTTTTAAACTCAGTGAATGGTTTCTCTCTCTCTGTCATTCTCATCCCCTCCCCTCTCCATTCGCACAATCCTGTAACATTTTATTTATACCTGTTCCAAGAGCTCTACATCTTACATCTGTTTCTGTACTGTGTTCTACCCTCTGCGGCAATATAAGAATTATTTTATTTTGCTTCTTTGGGCGTGAAGTGTGGTTTCCTGACAGAGATCTCCAGCTGACACTGTTGGTCCCCCATCCTACCCTCTCAGTGTTCACCTCACTGGTGACTGAGAACACCTGTGATTCTCCCCCTGGCCAGGGAGCAAGCTTGCAGGTTGAGCCAGAAGCGTCAGAATTGGTGACCCTGAGAGCAGTATTCAATCCACTGGTGGATGGGAAATTGGAAGATAAAAACTTCCTCACTCCTGGTTAGTAAAGCTCTGAGGCATATTCATCTCCCAGGGTTCCCCAGGTGCCATGAAAATCCACGTAATAGTTTCAAACATACCCCTAGGCAGAGCACTCCCAGTGACTTCTGTTCAGTCATTTCACATGTAGGCTCAGTGGGGACTAGAGAAGCTGACCGAGGTGAGCTGCTGCCAATGTGATTAAAGCATCAGATTATAAAGATTATAAACGTTGATTCTATACAGTATTGGCAAGCATGTGAGAAAACAGGCATTCTCATGTAACCTTTGTTGGAGTGAGAAATAATATAATTCTTGGAAGGCAATTTGGCAAAACTCTGAATGTGTGCATACACTGTGGCTCAGAAATTCCCCTTTTAGGAATTGATTCTGCAAAGATACTTGCCCATGCATGTCTAGAAACTTTCATCGTAGCATATTTATAGTAGCAAAAACAATGTCCCTCAAAAGGACACAAAAAAGTTGTGGTGCATTCATATAAGGGAATACTTCATAGCCTTAAAAAAATGAGATGAATCTGTGTATATTGGGGTAGAACATCTCCAAGATATACAGTTAATAAAATAAAAAGGCAAATTACAAAATATTGTCCCTTTTTGTTTTTAAAAATTATATACAAGTAAGCCAGATCATATCGAAAGACATATTGTTTTCTGGATAGGAAGACTCAATGTGAAAAAGATACCAGTTTTAAGTTATTTAATAAATGGAATGCCATCCCGATAAAAAAAATAACATCAGATTTCTTTTCTGGAGCTAGATAAATGAATTCTAAACTTCATGCTAAAAAATAAATAAATAAACCAGCAAGAATAGCCAGAAGAGCAAGAGCCTGAAAAGGATGAGCAATATGGGGGTGAATGGGGAAACAGAACCCCTATCAAATATTAAAACATATTATAAAAGCCTCTATAATTCAATTGTATAGTACTGGTGCATGAAAAGACAGACCAATGGAACAATAGAAAGTACAAAATTAGAGCCAAATTGATATGGAAATGTAATAAATGATATAGATGGCATTTCAAATCAGGGGAGAAAAGATGGACTTTAAAATATTCTTTTTAATTAAAAAATTTTTGACTTAGAAATTTTAGAATGAATAGCCATGTAAACAAAGGTAAAATTGGATCCATATTTCATACCATATACCAGCATACATTCTAAATGGATCAAGGGTCTAAAAGTACAAAAATAACCCATATTAGTATTAAAAGAAAACATGAGTGAATTCATTTAAAACTTCGGAGTAAGGAAAATCTTCCTATCTAGGACTCAATATCCAGGCACAATAAGATAAAAAAAAGCCTTCACATGACAAAAAGGTTCATAAGTTAAGGTAAAAGACAAAGGACAAATTGGGGAAAGTGTTTGCGATGTTTATCATGGAGCTAATCTCTGTAATATATAAAGATCTATAGTCTATATTATAGACTGAGAAAAAAAGACTGGCAACCTGGGTGGAGGAATGAGGGTACAGACCTCCAGTTATAAGGTGATCTATGCACGGCATGATGACTATAGTTAACAATACTATAGTGTGTTCTTGGAAGTTGCTAAGCAAGTAGATCTTAAATGTTCCCACAACAACAACAAAATAGTAATTATGTGAGGTGATGGAGGTGTTAACTAATTTTATTATACTAGTCATTTTGCAATATATATGTGTCAGATCATCACCTTGTACATCTTAAACTTACACAATGTTATATGTCAATGATATCTCCGTAAAACTGAGAGGGAAATGATTGACAACCTGATAGAAAATTTGGAGGAGCCATGAATAGATAATTTCTAGAAAAATAAAAACATATGACCTTTAAACATAGGAAAAGATTTCAACCTCACTCACACTAATAAAAATTAAAATTAAAATACAATGAGATAAAAAAATAAAGCAATTATAGTCCAATAAAGATGTTAAAAAAATTTTTTTAATAAATAAATAAAAAGAGGAGATATGGGGATATATGTATATATATAGCTGATTCACTTTGTTATAAAGCAGAAACTAACACACCATTGTAAAACAATTATATTCCAATAAAGATGTTAAAAAAAAAAACAGTGAGATATTTCTCTACCAACAGATTGACAAAAATCCAAACTCCTACAATTTCTTCTGTTGTGGAGGAACTGGAACTCCTTTTTTTTTTTTTTAAACATCTTTATTGGAGTATAATTGCTTTACAATGGTGTGCTGGTTTCTGCTTTATAACAAAGTGAATCAGTTATACATATACATATGTTCCCATATCTCTTCCCTCTTGCGTCTCCCTCCCTCCCACCCTCCCTATCCCACCCCTCTAGGTGGTCACAAAGCACGGAGCTGATCTCCCTGTGCTATGCGGCTGCTTCCCACTAGCTACCTATTTTACATTTGGTAGTGTATATATGTCCATGCCACTCTCTCACCCTGTCACATCTTACCCCTCCCCCTCCCCATATCCTCAAGTCCATTCTCTACTAGGTCTGTGTCTTTATTCCCGTCTTGCCACTAGGTTCTTCATGACCTTTTTTTTTTTTTTTCCCCTTAGATTCCGTATATATGTGTTAGCATACTGTATTTGTTTTTCTCTTTCTGACTTACTTCACTCTGTATGACAGACTCTAACTCCATCCACCTCATTACAAATACCTCCATTTCATTTCTTTTTATGGCTGAGTAATATTCCATTGTATATATGTGCCACATCTTCTTTATCCATTCATCCGATGATGGACACTTAGGTTGCTTCCATGTCCTGGCTATTGTAAATAGAGCTGCAATGAACATTTTGGTACATGACTCTTTTTGAACTATGGTTTTCTCAGGGTATATGCCCAGTAGTGGGATTGCTGGGTCGTATGGTAGTTCTATTTTTAGTTTTTTAAGGAACCTCCATACTGTTCTCCATAGTGGCTGTATCAATTTACATTCCCACCAACAGTGCAAGAGTGTTCCCTTTTCTCCACACCCTCTCCAGCATTTATCGTTTCTAGATTTTTTGATGATGGCCATTCTGACCGGTATGAGATGATATCTCATTGTAGTTTTGATTTGCATTACTCTAATGATTAATGATTTTGAGCATTCTTTCATGTGTCTGTTGGCAATCTGTATATCTTCTTTGGAGAAATGTCTATTTAGATCTTCTGCCCATTTTTGGATTGGGTTGTTTGTTTTTTTGTTATTGAGCTGCGTGAGCTGCTTGTAAATCTTGGAGATTAATCCTTTGTCAGTTGCTTCATTTGCAAATATTTTCTCCCATTCTGAGGGCTGTCTTTTGGTCTTATTTACGGTTTCCTTTGCTGTGCCAAAGCTTTTAAGTTTCATTAGGTCCCATTTGTTTATTTGTGTTTTTATTTCCATTTCTCTAGGAGCTGGGTCAAAAAGGATCTTGCTGTGATTTATGTCATAGAGTGTTCTGCCTATGTTTTCCTCTAAGAGTTTGATAGTGTCTGGCCTTACACTTAGGTCTTTAATCCATTTTGAGTTTATTTTTGTGTATGGTGTCAGGGAGTGTTCTAATTTCATACTTTTACATGTACCTGTCCTGTTTTCCCAGCACCACTTATTGAAGAGGCTGTCTTTTCTCCACTGTATATGCTTGCCTCCTTTATCAAAGATAAGGTGACCATATGTGCGTGGGTTTATCTCTGGGCTTTCTATCCTAGGAACTGGAACTCTTATACACTGTTGGTGGGAATGCATAATTGTGCAACCCCTGAAGAGGGGCATTTAGCAATAACTAGAAGAATGATATGTATCTACCCTTGACCCGGTCATCCCACTTTTAAAAATGTATCCCAAAGGAAAAAATTATATATACACAAATTATTTATTGTGACATTATTTATAATAGCAGAAGATTGGAATCAACTCAAATGTCCATCAATGGGATACTGGTTTAAATAAAAAAACAAAGTGCCTCCACATAGTTGAATCTATGCAGCTATAAAAAATAATTAAGACAGCACTTGATTTAGTGATATAGAATGATGTTCAGGACATATTATTAAGTTATTATTTTAAAAAGCAAAGTGAAGAATAGTGTGTTAATATCCTATATTTTAGGTAACAAAGGGGAATATATATATACATATATATGTCCTTATATTTTCACAGTATAAACACTAAAAGTTTAAATCAAAAATTAATAAAAATTGTTACACATAGAAGAGGTAGGAAACAGAATGGAAGGATCAGGGATGGAGGCAATATTTCTCTTAAGATACCTTCTTATAGTTTGACCAGGAGACATGTACTTCTTTTCACTCATTCAAACAATACAATTAAGTCAAAATGAAAAGAGAAATCTCTATAGACTGAAAGCAAATTGGAATAAATGAAACTAATTGTATGTCATATTGGTAACATAACTTCACAGAGAAAGGCAAAACTTCAAGTAACTTCAGAACACAGTTGTTTGACCACATATACATGATGGGATATAGTCAGTAACTGCAAATAAGTTTCAGCATCATTTATTAGTTTTGTTAGTAATAGTAATATTCATATTGTTATTACTGTTATTTTGAAACTTTTATATATGGCAGGATAAAATAAATAAGCAATAATGTTATAGGGAAACAACATTTTTAGGTTAAAAATGGATACTAGAATAAAATCAAACAATTTAAGTAAGAATTCTGTAATCATATTTTTACTGGAAATATCAGTATGACCTCATAATTTTTAAAGTATGTTTTCTGCCTCTGACCACTGAAAAATCCAATAACAGTGATCATTTGCAATACTTAGAGTTAGATCTCTAAATACCATCCCCACTCCCAGAAAAAAAACCAAAAACACTAAAGAGGATCCTTGGAGGAATGACTAAGTTTTGCAGAGAAAAAAAGACAGAGAGAGGAAGGAAGGAAGGAAGGAAGGAAGGGAATGTATAACGTGACCCTGAGCATTCTGTTGTGCCAGAAAGTAATGAAGTGTTTTAAAGATGAACACAGTCAATTATAAAGAATGAGGGAGCCCACTTGAATGTGTTCTCCACAGTCAACCTGCAAATCAAAAAGAATCAAGACTGACTGAAATCATACTAAATATTTAAAAATCCAGGAATTTGTAAAATACTCAAAAAATCATCTGTGTCCATTGGAATTAGCTTGTACATGAACTCTCTTTCTACAATGGCAATGAAAGGGAAAGAATTGGCACATTTATAGTGCCTTTCCTACACAAGTTCTATTTCTAAATATCCACGTAGCCATAATAGATGCCAGAAAGCACCACGTTACTGAATGTTTAGAGCTGCTAAGTGTATAAAGGAATGATAAAATCCAAAAACATCTATTCTACGATCCCTAATGAAGTAATTGATTCAGGCTGTGGTCATCAACAAATGCTAAAACTCTAGAAGAAAGGTCAACGGGAACTAGATATTTGCAGGGTGCCAAGCATTGATTACTTATTGGTTATAAGGAGGAAAGAAAAACTTTATATTGGAGAGACTAGGCTGTTACCTTCACCACACAGATAAATCTTGCCAACATTAACAATGGGACAATTAGCTACGGTGACCCTCCTCAGCTGCTGCCATCTAAAGGATGCGGCACCACCTATGAAATAGTCTCGTCAGAAAGTCAATCCTGGGGCTTCCCTGGTGGCGCAGTGGTTGAGAATCCTCCTGCTAATGCAGGGGACACGGGTTCGGGCCCTGGTCTGGGAAGATCCCACATGCCGCGGAGCAACTGGGCCCGTGAGCCACAACTACTGAGCCTGCGCGTCTGGAGCCTGTGCTCCGCAACGAGAGAGGCCGCGATAGTGAGAGGCCCGCGCACCGCGATGAAGAGTGGCCCCCGCTCGCCGCAACTAGAGAAAGCCCTCGCACAGAAACGAAGACCCAACACAGCCATAAATAAATAAATAAAAAATAAAAATAAAAAAGTCAATCCTGTAAAAAAGAATGAAATAATGCCATTTGCAGCAACATGGATGGACGTGGAGATTATCATACTAAGTGAAGTAAGTCAGACAGAGAAAGACAAATATCATATAATATCACTTACATGTGATATTTTATATCTAAAAAATGATATAAATTAACTTATTTACAAGACATAAATAGACTCACAGATATAGAAAACAAATTTATGGTTGCCAAAGGGCATAATGGGGTGATGAGGAGGGGGAGATAAATTAGGAGTTTGGGATTAACATATAAACACTACTATGTATAAAACAGATAAACAACAGGGACGTACTGTATAGCACAGGGAACTATATTCAGTGTCATGTAATGACCTATAATGGAAAGAATCTGAAAAAGAATATATATACATACATACATACATATGTATATAGATAACTGAATCACTTTGCTGTACACCAGAAGCTAACAAAACACTGTAAATTAACTATACTTCAATTTTTTAAAATGGTTTAAAAAAAGTCAATCCTGAATCTAAGCAACTGTAGAAAGAATTTTTTTACAATTGTAGAAAGGCAATCAGAAAAACTGAAAGCACACTGAATATTAGATGGAAAGATTGTTCTCAATTTTGTTATGTGCAATTAGGAAAATGAGCTTTTTGTGTGGAGCTGTATTTCACATTTATACTGTACCGAAGTATTTAGGGATGAAGTGTCATGACATCTAGGATTTGCTTTAAATACTTCAGCAAAGAAAAGGATAGATTAAGAAAAAGATGAAATACGGCAAAATGTTAATCACTATTTACACTCACAGAGAAGTATTTGCATAAAGAGTTCATTATAATCAGCTATTTTCTGAATATATTTTCAAAAATTTTTGAAAACATTTAAAAGGGACAACTTGTAAAAACTAAAATTTTAGGACATTCCACTTTTATTCTTAAAATATACATATACAATTTTCTGTGTATAAACAAAGTTTGCTTTCACTCAGTCATTCGTTAATCGTGGTGCTGCTCACCATGTCGGCAACATAGTCCAAGCCCTCATGGGAGCCTACATTAGAGATGAGGAAGCAAACATTAAACTAATCGTGAAATGAATTATTTTACTGCAGCTGTGATGAGACCTCAAAGGAGAAGTCCAGGCTGTGAGGAGAACATCTAATACCAGGAGATCTGGCCTTGGCTGGGGAAGTGACGGCCAAGCCAAATGCAAGAGAAATGTATTTTTCCCAAATGCAGTAGAATCCTGGGAACTCATGAAGAGAAACAGCTGAATTATTGGCAGCAAGAGAGGACTTGAAGGTTTGGGGCTGGAGCCAGCTTCAGGTGTGGAGAGTCAGTCAGGCGTGGACAGAATCTCTAGGGACCCCCCCCCCCCACACACACACATGCCTTGTCATGCGTTAATCTGGCAGGAAAACGGGGTCCTTATCCATATGGGCCAGACAGAGGTGGTGAGGCAGGGAGAGAAGCTGGTTAGGGACTCCCTGCCGGAGTCAGCGGCGCTCTGTTTGCTGATGGAGAGAGCTGAGGGCCAGCTGGGAAAAGCTGGGAAAGACCAGGGCCAGGGAAATTAGTCAGGGCTCACCCAAGCACACATAAACTTGGATAAAAGATCAGACTCAAGTTTATTTACAAACAACAGTGCATTACTTGAATTCCCCAAAGTAACACTCCTAGAAGAGTATTAACTATTAACTAGAAGTCCTTCCAGATTGCAAACTTGTCTTGGAGCAATAATAAAATATCTTGTCTCTTCTGTCCAAGAGAAGAGATTGGATTGTCTCTTGGCTTTGGCTAGGCAAATGTATCCTCCTCGGAAAAAGACTTTCTGTTTCCTTATCCTTTAAAGGTGGAATAACAGTAGTGAGTCTAAAAGAGCCTGTACCTATGGCTTAATCCTTTTTTTATTATGAAATATTTTAAGTACATGTGAAGTGCAGAGTATTATACAATGATACCTTACCTACCACTCAGAATTTTAAAAATTTAACATACGATTAATATATTTGCTATTTAAGAACAAAACATTACACATACAGTTGAAGTCCCTTTTATATCCTTTCCCGAAGCTATTCTCCTTCCCTCCTGGAAGCAACTACTTTCCTGAATTTACTATATACAAATGAAAAGGTAACTTCATATATATGTAAAGCATATGTATGTGAAATTATACAAATATATGTATATGAAAAGTATACATCCACAAATAACACACAGTATGGTTTTGTGCATCTTAAACAAATTTTACAATAAGTTATCCAAGTCTTATCACACCATCAAGTATCAGCCTGCAACATGTTTTTGTCACTTAATATTGTTTTTTCAAGATTCATAATATAGATCTAGTTTTTTCAGTTTAACTATTGGTCATATTCCATTATGAGAATACTCTATAATTTGTTCATCCGTTTCACCTACTGGTGGGCATTTTAAAATTGTAAACTTTCAAATATTATAGATCATACTGCTGCAGTGAACTTCCTTTTGCATTACTTTAGGTGTACATGTGCAATTTTCTCTAAGATTTACACCAAGAAGTGGAATTTTTGTTTCTAGCTTTTAATCTAAATATGACTCTAGCATCCTTAGGTACAGAATCTATCCTCAAACTGCTTTGACCTTGGGGGTGACAGAGAGATTCAGCAAGACTAAGGATTGTTGATGGATTATATCATCTTGTGGAATGATTAATATACATTTATTTATGGGACATTAGGACATTGCTTCCATGCTTGCTTTATTAATTATAATTTTGTTAATCAGTTAATGATTATATGTATAGTTACATATTATAATTTACCTACCATAAATAACTTCCAATTTTATTGGTATATACTCCCTTCAACCCAAGGTATTTAGTTAAACAAGTCTTAGTTCCCCCGGGGAAATCTTAGGATAACATCTTCTCATCTTTCATAACCCAAGGACTATTTTTCTATCAAACTGCAAATAAATTCACTAGTTTTCTTATTTTATATTAATAAGGACTGCTCAATCCAAGTGTTGGATCTTTAGAAGATAACTGATGTTACCATACTGTGTTTATCTAACTTCCAGCTGTAAACCAAGAATCTTAATATTTTAGCTATCCTGTGATTTTTTTCAAGGAAACCCACTTAAATAACATCACTGATCTAGAACCCAGCAGAGATAACCTATAC
Source organism: Balaenoptera acutorostrata (assembly GCF_949987535.1). NCBI lineage: Eukaryota > Metazoa > Chordata > Mammalia > Artiodactyla > Balaenopteridae > Balaenoptera > Balaenoptera acutorostrata. The sequence goes on from NC_080066.1 coordinate 132,836,845, forward strand.
GACCTAAACTTCTGAATTACTAAACATGATTTTAATTATTAACATATTAAACATTAATATAAACTATTAACATATTAAAGCATTTCATTCCAACTATTTATATGTGCAGTCATACATTACCTAGAAAGATATGAGAGAAAAGAAAATAATCCAATGTTAAGAGCAAAGTAAATCAATGATAAGTGCAGATTATGAATCGATGAAGAGTTCTTTAATGACTGTTCATAGCGAAATTTGTTTTCCTTTTTGTCGTTGTCTCGTTTTCCATCCATGAAAGAGATAATGCTATGACTCTTTCATTCACATTTGCTCGGGGAAAATGTGAGAACTGATACATAGCTTTAGTTAAACTCATTAAATTGTTGGATTTATTGAGTTCATTTAACTCAGTTAAAATAAATCAGGTTATCTCAACATAGACCACCATTAGATGGTATTATCTGGCAAAAAAATACATACGAGCTTAACTTTAGCCGAACGTAGTGGGAGTAAGCAGAATGTGTTTTCCATTCCTGTCTTCATAGATATCCTCTAAACTTTAGATGACCTGATATCATTCCAGAATGGGCCAGAAGCCCTGGATTCTCCCCCATTCAAAGTTGTACTGCTGAAGCTGGATCAGAAAGAAGCAGCCCACAATTTGTATACCAGCACCAGTAACTATTAAATTGAATAAGCAAGTTCTGAAGGTCACAGTGAGATGAGATGAGGAAAACTTATTCAGCCTTATGGATACTTTTATTTTCTATGAAGATGATCTGTGCTTCTTGAACATTTCATAAACACAAAGGTACAGTGCCATAAATAATCATATAAGCCAGGTATCATATTTCATTCAGATAGAAACAAATGCTTACCTTTTCTGAGAAGAAAGCATATGTTTCCAGGCATTCCCTAATGATGCTGTTTATGTGTGGTCAGTTTTGAGGGGCAAGATTGCATTTGCGAGAAAATTTTGTTGCTAATTTACACTTAGACTGAATCCACCAGTTGAGAGCCTCCCACTTGGGCAAATGCAGAGACAAAGAGCTTCCCTTCCTACCATCTCCATGTATAGGGCAGCCTCAGAGACTGAAGTCCAGACCCAATAATAGCTAATGGTTTTTAGCATTTACTGTGTGCCAAGTACTGTTTTATGTGCTTTTAAAGTATTATGTCATCGAATCCTCACATAACCACATGGGTTAGAAGCTATTATGATCCCCATTTTACAGGTGAGGAATTTGAGACACAGATAAAGTAACTTATCCAAGTTGCACAGCTCCAGAACTAGTGCTCTCAAGCACTAGACCACACTGCATATTTTACACAACTCCAGTAGAGCCAATCAGCTACACACTGGCTATGGTCCAAAGCCCTCAGGGAGCCTGGATCTCTTCGGGAGCCATTCTAGGCTTTGGAACCCACTGTCCAGACCCAAAATCCAAAGGGAAAGATGAAAACAAAATAAAACAAAACTGGGGCTTCCCTGGTGGCGCAGTGGTTGAGAATCTGCCTGCCAATGCAGGGGACACGGGTTCGAGCCCTGGTCTGGGAAGATCCCACATGCCGCGGAGCAACTAGGCCCGTGAGCCACAACTACTGAGCCTGCGCGTCTGGAGCCTGTGCTCCGCAACAAGAGAGGCCGCGATAGTGAGAGGCCCGCGCACCGCGATGAAGAGTGGCCCCTGCTTGCCACAACTAGAGAAAGCCCTCACACAGAAACGAAGACCCAACACAACCAAAAATAAATAAATAAATAAAATTAAAAATAAATAAATAAATAAAGTATAAAATAAAACAAAACTAAGAGTTAGACCTGCCATTCATTTTGAGGTGGCCATCAGAAAGTCCTGGAGACTCTTCAAATCAAAGTCAGTTTGGAGCTTCCTGGTTTTTTCTCAAGATTGGAATTTCATAAACCCCATAAACAGTTCTTCAAATGCTAATAGTTGTACTACTAAAAAGTGAGGGGAGATCTCCTGGTCAAATAAATTTGGAAAAAAATAACATTCTACTGAAGATTCACAATGAATCATAATGAATATGAATATATATTGAAGGCGCATAGAAATCCTTCAATAAAGAAACTTGTTTAATTTTGTTTAAGCTAGTATTTCCCAAAGTTGTTCTCCTTAACATTTCCATGGAACATCATTTGGGACCGGTGCTCTAAGAATGAGGTTGGCCAGTGGCCCCTTAAGCCCAGCGTGGGAAGATATAGATAGATCCTCTCTGGTCTGCCGTGCCTTGAAAACATTCCACAAGAACGCTTACAGCCTCTGCATCACCCCTCCTCCCAGCCTAGCCTTAGGAAAGCTTTCTCCTCTGAGAACTTTAGCAGGACCTGAGTTCTGAGGTTGGTGCTCCACACCCCCAGGCCTAGGCTTAGCTTCCTAAGTCTCCTTGGTCTTTTCTGTCAACGGCTTGATGTGTGGCCCTGAGCAACTTGAAAATGAGACATTCAGATCTAATCCCAAAATCAGGGAGCCAAGACATTTTGTTTGGATTTTTGGAAGATATTTGGCAATTTTCCATAGAAGTGGTTCCTCAATAAGCAGTGAATCATAAACATCCATTATGGACAGGAGCAACTGTGTAATAATAGACCAGACACACGCTGTCCTTATGACCTTTTCTCCAAAGTGGAGCTAAATTGAATTAAGTTTGTTCCCACAGTAGATTACTCAGCATTTTTTAAGGGTATGAGAAACCTGGAAATTACAAGGCAAGCCACAAATGAATTGCTGTTCAGTAAAGTCACACAACTAATAGGAAGTTAATTTACTCTGTGGCCAAACATGGCATCTAGTTCTCAGCGTATCAAAGAACACCAAGCCAGGAAGTGACCACTTTACAGGTATCTACTGCTCCACCCAACCAAGGATCTCAGAACATTTAAAAAGTGTCAACGGATTAGGATTTTCATTTTACTGGAGCAGAACAATACATAGGCTAGTGAAGTTGTTTTATGACATCCCCATCATCGTCTCCTTTTTCAGTTGCTAGGGAAGGTGGGAATTAGGACTGATTTTTTTTTAACCATTTAATTGAGGTATGATTGACATAGAAACCGCTACACATACTTAATGTGTACAATGTGATGAGTTTGGAAATAAGTATACATCCATGAAACCATCACCACAATCTATGCCATAAACATATCTATCACCTCCAAAAGTTTTCTCCCACCTGCTTTATCATTATCATTATTATTTTTTTTTAATTTGCATGTGTATGATAAGAATGCTTAACATAAGTTCTACCCTCTTAGCAAATTTTTAAGACTACAAGACAGTATTATTACCTTTTAGGCACTACACTGTGTAGTAGATCTCTAGGACTTATTCATCTTGCATAACTGAAACTTAGTACCCTTTGACTAATACCTCCCCATTATCCCCTCCCCCAGCCCCTGGTAACCACCATTCCACTCTCAGCTCCTATGGATTTGACTATTTTAGATTCCTCATGTAAGTGGCATCATGTAGTATTTGTCCTTCGGTGTCTGGCTTATTTCAGTTGCATAATATCCTCTAGGTCCATCCATAGTGTCACAAATGGCAGGATTTCCTTCTTTTTAAAGGCTGAATAATATTCCACTGTATGTATATACCACATTTTCTTTCTCTGTGCCTCTGTTGATAGACATTTAAGTTGAGTCCACATCTTGGCTATTGTGAATAATGCTGCAATGAACATGGGAGTGCAGATATCTCTTCAAGATCCTGATTTTAATTCCTTTGGATATATACCCAAAAGTGGGGTTACTGGATCATATTATACTTGCTAAGGTGCTATCCATGAAAATCATGAAGATGGTTAATGTCATTCTGTGTTTAAGTTATAATTTTCATAAGAAATACATGAAACTTCTCATTAGATTTTTACAATAACGACCTAAAACTGTTATTATAACAAGTGAAATCTGCACAATGGAAAGGGGGGTAGCTATGTGACATTGGCCAGATTTGTTTCTATGGCTTTAGTTTCCTCATATTAAAAGAGAGACTTGAAAGTCATTAAGCTTCTTTTAAACTCTGAATTTTTTTTTTAATTTAATTTTATTTATTTATTTTTGGCTGTGTTGGGTCTTCGTTTCTGTGCGAGGGCTTTCTCTAGTTGCAGCGAGCGGGGGCCACTCTTCATTGCGGTGCGCGGGCCTCTCACTGTCGCGGCCTCTCTTGTTGCGGAGCACAGGCTCCAGACGCGCAGGCTCAGTAGTTGTGACTCACGGGCCTAGTTGCTCCACGGCATGTGGGATCCTCCCAGACCAGGGCTCGAACCCGTGTCCCCTGCATTGGCAGGCAGACTCTCAATCACTGCGCCACCAGGGAAGCCCACTCTGAAATTCTATGAATATACTATAACCTGTTATGAGAGTGGAAATGATCCATTATGTAGAATTACATAATTTATATTGAACTTTTCCCGTGGGTTTGCCTTAATTCCTCAAAGAAATGGCTGTAACTGCCATTTCCTATACCTCTTCGTAGAGTGTCTGGTACCATGTCTGTTTTCTTCTATACTATGCCTCCATGCCTAGCACAGGCTCTGGTGTTCAATAAATACTTGTTGACCAGCTGACATAGAAGACAACTCTGCCTTTACTATGCCACTAAAATTTCTCACCCAGAGTCTACTAACCTCCTAGTGTCCAAGCCAAATGGCCTCCTCTTGATCCTTATTCTTCTTGACCTCTCTGTAACTTGAGACACTGTGGGATTCAATCTTCTGCTTTTCTCTTAGCCTTCTATACATGTCTCAAGGAGTTGGACCACCAATCGCTCCTTTAAAGGAAAATAACCCTTTCTGAAGAAGTGGGCTTGACAGCCACTTGTTATAGCATCTGAACTCTCACCCTCAACTTTGACCCTCAGATGATCTCCTAATCCTGTGTACCTGGCTTGGAGTTCAGTCTTCTGAATTCTTTGGACCAGAGCTGCCTGCACTACAGGCAAGGAAAGGTCTAGGTTCTTGGCTAGAAAATGAAGTAATAATAGAGAGGAATTGACTCAGGAACTCGCCAACAACATGGACTGGCCAAACGTGATAGCAGAGTCAGTAGGGGAACTACAACCGGAGCAAAGTCTGGAAGTCAGAAAACTCTGAATGATATCAGGTACTTTGTCCCATAAAGCAAAAGTGGCAGGGCTGCTTAGAAGCAGTGATGGCAAGGCAGCCTCCAGGGCCCGCTGGTTGGCCTAGTCCATCTGTAAGGCATATCAAGCTCGTTGGGCTCCTCATAAACTCAAGGCATTGAATGGGTACGCATATAGTAGGGGAAAGGAAGGCAGCTTTTCATGCTTAGTGGATTCTTTAGATTTTATACTTCCTCGTGATCAAGGAAAAGGACAAAGTTGGTCTCTTTCATTTTACAGTAGTACTTATTAGGCACCAGGTGCTCTATATGCACTATTCCATTTAATTCTCACAACAACCATATGAAATAGGCAACATTCTTCCAATTTTTCAGGAAACAGAGTCTTAGTAAGGTTTATTACGTGCTCAGACTCGCTGGAATTTGGATCCAAGTCCTCCATACCCTTAAATACTCTCTTACAGTGCCCTCTCAGCATTCAATAGATAAGTGCTAGACACTTTATTGGACCTATGGAGGGTAAAAACATGAATTAGACATAGTTCCTGTACTCAAGGAGTTTATGTTTTAATGGGATAAATAGGATCCAATCAAATAGGTATCATACAAAGCAGAATTAAGTGTCATAGGAAATTAAAACAACTATAGCAATTGGAGACAGAGTGAATAGTATGAGTACAGGTATCAGAGAAGAAAAGCACAAGATGGACACAGGAATGTTGACTAATGCAGGACTGCTAGGGAGGATAAAGCTTGAAAGGAGGTAGGAGAAGATGCAGTCAGAATGGAAGTTTGAGATGGATAATGAAGAACTTTACATTTCCAGCCTAGATTTGATTGTATTCATTCCAGAGAACAATCGATGTTTTCAAGCAGGAGGGTGCTTTCGATAAAGAAGTCTGGAAGTGGTCTGCAGTGAGGATTGAAAGTGGATCAGCTTGAGTGAGAAAGAATATTAAGGAGGTTGGAAACTATGGAGGCCAAGAACTCCAGCCAAGAGGTAGAGAACTGAATTAGAGAGGGACAGAGGGACTAGGGGAAAGGGGACGGATGGGAAGTGAGATTAACAAAAGTTGGTAAACAAATAACTGTGGGGAATAAGTGAGAAAAGAAGTAAAAATGACTCTAAGATTTTCACCCTGGATGATTAGAAAAATGATGGTGTCAGCATCAGAAATGATAATGGAGCTCAGAAAGGAACTGAGGAGGAAGAGGGCTTAAAGGGAAAGTGATGAATACAATACCAACATGGACAGGTTCACAAGAAGTTCAGGGGCAAACACCAGGTAGGAATTGAAAGTGTAGGACAGATGACCAGAAGCTCAGTCAGGGCTGGATAGAGAAATGGCTGTGTCCCACGCATGAAGAATTGAAGCCATGCCAGAACCATGGGAAAGAAATCTTTCATTCATTCAATTAATTTTTATTGAGCCCTTATTCTATACCAAACACTGTCTGAGGTCTTAGGAACATAATGGTAATGGAAGTCTTGCCTTCATGGAATTTATTTCCTAGAATGTAGACCAAAGAGAAGAAGATCAAAGGTGGAATCTTAGAGAACATTTACTCCTAGAAGATGGAAGGGTAAGAAAAACAAGGCAGGGAACAGACAGAATTCTATGTCTCAGATATTGAAAGAGGAGAAATTTCAAGAAAGCAAGAAATATTGCAGAGAATTAATTTGTTATAATAATTCCATAAACATTAATTAAGTGCCTTGAACCTGCCAAACATAGAACAGAAGACCAGAAAAGAGTCTACACTTGGGGAGCTTACATTCCAGTAAAAGGCTGCAAAGGTAAACAAATTAAACAAGATAATTATTCATTGTCATAAGTGCCATAAAGAAATGAACAGGATGAAGAAGTGAGGAGAAGCTGGAAGAGGGAGAAGGCTTTATAGGCTGCCAGGTGAGACCTCTTAAAGAAGTGACATTTGAACTGAGACCTGAGAATGATTAGCTATTACAGAGCCATGGAAAGAATGTTCTAGGTAGAAAGAACAACAAATGTGAAAGTGTGAAGTCGTTAGAAAGGGTCATCAGAGGAGCAGAAAGGAAGCCAGTGTGGTCGGAGCCTACTGAACAGGAAGAGGACTGGTATGAAATGAGGCTGAACAAACAACTGCCAGTGGGCCAGCAGAGAGTTTGTTCTGTGACAGAGAAGATAAGGAAAGGGCCAGATTTGGACTGAAAATGAATAGAATTTGTTGAGAGATTAGCTATGGGAGAGGAAAGAAAGGGGAAATCAAAGCTCCTCTGCTAGAGTAATCAGGTGGATTCTGGTGCCATTTCTTTTGATGTGAAAGACTGGGAGAAAAATACATTAGCGTGATAAAGAGCTCCATTTAGGATATATAAAACTCAAGATACCTGTGTGAATATTACTTGGATTGCCAAATAATGGGTTTTGGCAATAAGAAGGCTATTGTTTTCTAACTGGAGATGTGGTCGATGGTAGTTCTGAGGTAATACCCTTAAAAACACTTCCCTTCTAGTTCCAAAAGAAAGTCTCTGTGAAGTATCTAATTGGTGTGATTTGGGCTCAGTGCCCAAGTACAAATAGACTTCTAAGGCTGGATCTTACCTGTCACTTTCCCATTCTTCTTGCTGGTGGGCAATGGGGCCAGAGAAAGTATGCAGGGTCCGTTACCAGAAAGAAGGTGGAAGGGTTTGCCACACAGACAACAAACATAACCGCCAAAGGCAGAAGAGTTGGCTCTACTCCTGCCGATATGGCAAATTTTTTTCTGGTGTCTTCTCCACTAAAATATCACAATAATTTGTATTTTGTTTTGTTAGAGACAAAAGTCACACTGCAAAATGGTAGCTGTAGGTGAGCATCTTTGCCAAAATAGGCTGACTTTGTTGATATAGCCAATTGGCCATCCCGAAGTGATTCTTACTAAGAGACAGAAAGGCTGAAAAATAAGTTGCCAGCTTGATCTAAGTGTTCATTCATTTCCTCATTAAACAACTACTTAATAGTTAGTACTTAATATGTGCCAGGAGATGTGGGGTATATATAGATGTACAAGACAAAGCCTTTAATCCTGTGGAGGAGACTAGATATGAACATAAACAGTAATGCAGTAGAGAATGGGTTAAATGTCATTTGAAACAAAGTCCACTATAGGAACCTAGCAATCATAATTTAAGGAGGATGTGGTACTTACATAGAGGAAAAGAAATATGAGAGAAGAAGTTTTGCCAAAGTATGGAGATGAGAAGGACAAGGTGGGATAGGAGAATGGTCAAAATATCTGGTGAACTAGATGCTAAATTTGTATTATGAAGTCGTAAGATATAGGGGTTGAAATGTAGGTTGGGGCAAGATGATAGAAGGTCTTGAATGCCAGGCTTGTAGGACTGGACTTGATAGGATCCCTCTCTGGGCTTGAGTGGAGAAATTACAGGATCAAAGCAGATTTGCTTGGTGGTGAGTTGGGGAATCATTAGAGGTGGGGTGACAGGGAAGACTCAAGAGGTCACCACACCCTCTGTGCATAAGTGATGGAGCTGAGCCTGGGAGAAGATGGTAGCACTAGAGGAAAAAAGATGGATGGAAGAGAGGGTATGAAGAAGTATTTGACAGGACTGGAGGATGGGAGGTAGGGAGAGTTTCAGAGAGGAAGGAAAAGAGGAATTAGCCAAAAGTGACTGGGGTTTTGGGATTAGTGAAAAGGAAAAAGGCAGTTTTGCTTCAGAAACAGGAAGGTCTGGGGGTTTGGGGAAGACATGGTTTGTTGATTTCAGACCTAATGTATTGAGTCTGAGGCACCAGGGGGACAGCCTGGAGTAGCTTTACGTCAGTGGGTTGGGCACGTGGAATTGGGACCAGGAAAGCCACTGGACTGGAGACAAAGCTTCGGTTGGCATTGGCTGGCAGGTGAGTGCTGAAGATGTGACAGCCAGGGTAGAAAGTGTTTGGAAAGGGCTGAGGTCAGAACCTTGGGAAACACAATTAGGAATCTGGTAGTGACAGGAGTCAGAGCAGAGTCTGGGGAGGTCAGAGAGTGAAAGAGAAAATGTGCTTGTGACGGAAGCCAAAGAATGTTCCACCAAGTCTTTTGTGATGATTAACCTGATTTCAGAGAAGCAGTTACCTTGTGGCAAATTGAAAACACATCTTTCATCCTTACTCAACACCCAGGGGCAGATCCTTAGGCTGAGGACAGATTTGTATGCAAACGGGGCTACCAGTTAAGTGAGATTTGTCACTCTAATTTGAACGGGCACTTGTCACATGAGTTAGACTAAAAATCTCCTGGTTTCTCGGAGAGAGAAGGCCTTGACCCCATAGGCAGCGTCTGGACTGCTTTGAGGCTTCCTTCCCGAGTCTATTCAGGAGTGGAGCTGGAGTTGGAGGAAAGGGAGCCAAGAAACTTGACATTCAAAGAGAGGAAGTTCACACAGAGGCAGATTGGAGGGCTGGATTATTTAGGGAAAAGGAGGATTTGTAGTAGGGGAATTAGAAAACCACATCTAGAAGACATTTTTTTTCTCTGTGTGTGTTTTATTAGGAGAAGGGGAAGAATAGGAATGAAAATTAAAAGGGGAACTAATATATGAAAACAGCGATGTTGTCAGATATTCGGGTTAATAAACTCTATTCCCTCATTCAGAAACTTGAGTATTACATTATATTACCCACTTTTAAAAATAACAGTAAGTCACTTATTTCTAAAAAAAAAAAAAAAACCAAAAGTAATACATTGTTGAAACTAGAAAGTGTGGAAACACACACACAAATAAAGTGCAAGGAAAAAAATCAGATTACCTCTAACCCTAATCCAGAGAAACTCCTGTTAAATGTTGATGTATAAAATTCCATTTGGAATTGAACAATTAGGCTTTTTCCAATTTTTTTTACTATTATAAACAATATTATGATGAATACCCTTATACATTCATTTTGAATACTTATTTTAATAATTTATTAACACAAATCCATTTAAGTAGAGTTTTTGGGTAAAAGCTTTTGATAAATACTGCCAAATTTCTCTTCAAATAACTACACAAATTTGCTCCTCCACCATCAGTATAACAGAATGTCTATTTTTCCCCACATTCTCATCAAATCTTTTATATTAATTTGGATTTAACTATATACATAGCTGGGTTGAATTTTTTCCCAAACATTGTTGACGATTGGTATTTCTTCTTTTTTTTGTTTCATTTTTTATTTTTTTGTTTCTTGTTTCTTTTCTTTTTTTTTAATTTTTATTAGAGTGGACGTACAATGTTGTGTTAGTTTCAGGTGCACAGTAAAGTGAATTAGTTATACCTAAATATATAACTACATATAATATATATACATATATAACTACATATATACATATATGTATATATACATATATAACAACATGTAATACATGTATATGTTATACATATATATACATATATATATATATATATATATATATTCTTTCAGAGATTCTTTTCCCATATAGATTATTACAGAATATTGAGTAGGGTTCCCTGTGCTATACAGTAGGTCCTTATTAGTTATCTATTTTATATATAGTGGTGGTATATGTTAATCCCAGTCTCCTAATTTGTCCCTTCCCCCCACATTTCCTCTTTGGTAACCATACGTTTGATTTCAAGATCTGTGAGTCTGTTTCTATTTTGTAAATAAGTTCATTTGTATTATTTTTATTAGATTCCACATATAAGTGATATCATATGATATTTGTCTTTCTCTGTCTGACTTACTTCACTTAGTATGATAATCTCTAGGTCCATCTGTGCTGCCACAAATGGCATTATTTCATTCTTTTTTACGGTTGAGTAATATTCCATTGTATATATGTACCACATCTTCTTTATCCATTCATCTGTCGATGGACATTTAGGTTGCTTCCATGTCTTGGCTATTGTAAATAGTGCTGCAATGAACACTGGGGTGCATGTATCTTTTTGAATTATGGTTTTCTCCAGATATATGCCCAGGAGTGGGATTACCAGGTCATATGTTAGTTCTATATTTAGATTTTTAAGTAAACTCCATACTGTTCTCCATAATGGTTGTACCAATTTACATTCCCACAAACAGTGTAGGAGGGTTCCCTTTTCTCCAAACCCTCTCCAGCATTTATTGTTTGTAGATTTTTTGATGGTGGCCATTCTAATTGGTATGAGGTGATACTTCATTGTAGTCTTGATTTGCATTTCTCTAATAATTAGTGATATTGAGCATCTTTTCATGTGCTTTTTGGCCATCTGTAGGTATTTCTTCTTTTGTGAATTGCTTGTGTATGTCTTTTCCCCATTTTTCTTTGGGAGATGTTCATCTTTTTCTTAATTTTTAAGAGTTTTTTATATAATAAGGATATCCATTCTTTATGTGTCACATACATTGCAAATGTTTTACTCACAACTTTCTATCTTCTGGTGTTGGAATTAATTTCACAGTTTTTTAAATGCATAGGAACATTTAAAATTTTTAAATATATATAGTCACATATGTTAATATATATGGTTCTTGCTATGCATGTTATACTTAGAAAAGTCTTCCCCACCACAAGGCTGAGAAATATTCACCTACATTTTCTTAAAGTTCTTTAGTTGTTTTATATGTATGTATATATGTATATGTATATACATTTTATATAGAACATTTTGATCCATGTGGGTTTTATTTTTGTATTTTGTAATTTTGTATGTGAATAGTTAATCAGTTATCCTAGCACATTTGACAAACTTTGTTCTGGGGAATTTTGTTCAGAGAGATGCAATTGGTGCTGTGAAAAGTGGTTCCTAAGATCAATAAAGTTTGGACCCACTTGCATACTACAATATAATGCCTCTTTTAGGAATTATTAATAATAACCACTAGCAATTTAATAAGGAATCCTAATTAACTTCAACTCGGGGCTTTATAAATATATTTGAGCATGGAACACTCTCTTTGCAACTGAACTACTAAATTCAAGCAAATATTTGTTGCATGTCTATTTTCAAACATATAGAACTATAGGGATTTAAAGGTGAACAAGATATAATCTTTATCCTCAAAAAGCATAAAACCAAATGGGAATTACAGTTTAATAGGGACTGTTTTAGAGGGCAGAATAGGATACTCCCTGTTAGAAGCAGGCAAAACCTTTAGGGCTCGTCAACTGAACTTGTACGAGGGCAGGGGAAAGCGAAAGGTCAGACGAGAGTCCCAGTGACCGGCAGATGGTACCGTGTTGAACCTGGCCTTGCTCAACTTGGACTGACGGTGGCACACCTAACAGGGGGCAACGAAAGCTGTAGAACTAAAGTTTAGGTGAGAAGAGCAGAGATACAGATTTGAAGACATCAGTATAGAGGAGATATATAAAGCTCTTAGGGTAGATTAATACCACGAGAGAGAAGAGCAGAGAGCCACTGCATGAATCCCGAGGTGCGGCTACATTTAGGGAGCAGCAAGGAGAGCTAGGAAAGCAAAAACATGATGGCATCAGAGAGGAAGATGGAGAATCTTGAATAAATTTAGAAGTCCTTGGAATAGGTTTGTTTTATAGTATCATTCTGAGATATTTTACTAAAAATTAATTGGTAATTTCCTGAATGAGAAGCTTGGGACAGAGGGTGAAGGGACTTGCTCAGGGGACCATAATAAATCAGCAGCTACACAGCAGTCCCCCACACATGAGCTTCAATTGGAAATGCAGAAGTTGAGATAGGAAAGAAAATGGAAATTACATACAAGAACGACATCATTTAAAAATGCAAAGAGTTTAAAATACATGGCTAGAATTTTAAAATCATCACGACTATATATTGGCCTTTCTGCTTTAGGAAAGGAGAAAACAGACTAGTGGCAGAAAGAATGGTGGTGGTGGGCACTCCATGAACTGGGGCCGTCTGAGTTTAAGGGTCAACTCTTTAGTTTTGAAGAGTGGTGAGTATGCAGGAGCAATTACCAGTAATGAGTAAAACCACAAGAACCTCTGAAAGTGTTGACAGGGTCACAAAATGTTAGGGTTTGTGAGAAATGTTTGGTAAACCATAGGCAAAGGAGTCCCAGATTCTGATGTGGGAATGGGATACTCATTTGGCTCACAAACAAAAATCGCTTCAACTTGAAATTGTTCTTCTCACGGCTTCCATAAGTGCATCTTCTCTGGTTTGTCTCCTTTCACTTTGATTGCTGTTCTTTGACTCCTCTTTCTTTTCCCCTTTCCTTAAATTCCACATTCATGGACATGGTTCCCTAATTCCAAGTCTCACCTCTTCTATCTGTAGAATCAATTACTTAAACTATTTTCAGAAGGTATTTTCATCTTAGCCTGTCTCTGTTCAGTGTCTCCTCTTTGTGCATAAACAAAACCAACCTCCTAACCCCTCTACTCTTAACGATCACCATCTGTAGAAGCATTTCCCAAGGGTGGGGGAGCTCAGACAGGGCCAGTGCTGAGAAATGACACTGGTACTGGCTGAGGCTATGGATTCAACCCAAGAAGTCTAACTCCTGACTTAGTATTTTAAAAGTCTGGGCAGGGAGAGAGGAACACAGTGTTCAGAGGAGGCAAATGTTTCGGGCAGCGCTAAGAGGTGGAGTTGGTTGTAAAGCAGAACGGATGGATACAGTAAGCAGGTGTGGGCAGGGAAGCCAGGACTTCCATCTGCTAGAAAGTGACCTGGTCACTATGACCCGATCATTCTGCCAGACTAGTCCCCTCCTCCCTCCCTTACATGCCGTTCTTGCTTCCTGTTAGTCCCCTCCTGGAATGCCCTTCCTGTTGGGTTTCCCTCTGCACACCCTGTCTAGTCCAGGAAAACCCCCTCTGGTCTCCATTACATTCACTTTCCGTGACCACCCATCTCACAGTATTTCACTACTCACATAAATACATAACCTCACACTGCTTTATATGGTTACTTAGCAGTTTCATGCTTATTCCTCCCTTTCAGTGAAGGCTCCTCAAAGTCAGGGACCAGGTATGGTGTTTTGTTAGTCCCCCTTCCCATCCTCCACCATACCTTCATAACGCTGACCACATAAAAGGTATTCAGTGAATACTTGTTTACTCAAATCCCATTATTGTGGGAAACCTTCTTAGTGACCTTTGAATGAGTAAGTTCTCAATCTTTAACTTTCTATTTGTATTTGTCACGCAATGGAGATCTATTGTTTTAAACTGTATCCAGAACTTCTGTTTACAAAGTACGGTTTGTGTTATGTCATGCAGGCCAAAAAACAAAAAAAACAAAAACTGTTGGCTTCCGGAAAACATTTTTTATAACATTATTATTGGCAACTCATGCTGATATGGAACTACTTCTTTTCTTTGGCTGAACTTTGAACACAGATTCATGTTCTCCGAGTTTCTTTTGGAGTCAACTTTTCTCTCATGCAAACTTCCTAAGGTTTCCAGCTAAATCTCTCAGTATGAAGCAGAAATGGCCATGTGTACAGAAAAATGATCTAGCTAAAAGTCCAAAATCTGTGTTCATTTTACTGCTTTTAGTTAAAATGTTCTGCAGGCGGCAAGTCCAGAATTTCCAAATGTCCGCCATATGTATAAGCCCAAGCAAATCAAACAATTTTCAATTGTAACTGGGTAATAATATGGTCTACCTTCTGTCTTACTACTTGGGCTTGCAGTGGGAGCAGTAGCAGACAAATATAATTTCTCATTTCCCAGGCCAGAATCATTCCAGAACTCACCCAGAATTCTGTACATGCCAATGATTGCCCCATTTTCCCAATGTCTTTGAAAACCTCATCAAGGATTTTTCTTTTCTAAATGATGATAAATTCTCATATTCTAATCTAGTAAAGTTATTCAAGGTTCTTGTATTTAAATTTTGTCTTCCAGTTAGATTTCAAACTGTAAGTAAATAAACCATTTTTAACATTCCTTTGTACCTCCTACATCTGATTCCAGTACTTTGAAACCCATAACTTAAAATTTTTAACTGATTCATGATCAAGTCAACAAAAGCTTAAGTGGCTTTTTCCATCAGAGATTGCAGGTATTTTTTGGTATTCTGTATTTAGAAGATGTGACCATCCTTTACTTATAAATTTTACTCATAAATATTTATCCTATATTTAGTTACAGGGTCATTCTGACTAAAAAAATAGTTAATAGAAAGCTAGAATATATCAATACTTTCTACTGTATATGTTTAATTTTTCAAATATATTTTTTTAATTATTGAACTTTAACTTTTGTCCCAGGCCTAGTTCCATCTTAGACAGCTTTTCTTCTTAAACCAGTGCAAGGCCAACTGGACACTATATAAAGAGCATCCTTACTGATAACTTCTAGGGTTTACAAATAAGGTAGTACTTCTACCCCATGTCTGATAATTAAGTCCATAATGCTTAGCAACATAGACAATGATCTTGAAGACTGTTCACATAAAGAAGCTAGGACACCTACTGATCCCTACTGCCCAGATCTTCAGTGTACCCCAGGTTCCTTCATCTCCCCAGGGCACAGATAGCCAGTGGGATTCCATTGAATGCTAGGTACACCATCAAGCTGGCTTGGTCCTACATCCCACCTCTCTCTCTCTCTCTCTCTCTCTCTCTCTGTATCTCTTTCTCTCTCTCTTTTTTTTCTTCCTTCTTCTCTTCTCTCCTCTCCTCCCCTCCCCTCTGCTCTTCCCTCCCCTCCATACCTCTCCCTTTTCCTCCCCTTCCCTACCTCCTCTCTCTTTCTCTTCCTTCTCTATTTCATTCATCAAGCATCTATTAACATTTATGATACATGGGGCCCTGTATTGGCCAGTAGAGGCATTATGTTAGAGCTTATGGTTGAATAAAGAGGTGAATATTAATAGAATGATCACAAATTGTGATGAGCTCTATGAACTCTCCCCTTCTCTCTCCTCAAATTGCACACCTCCTTGGTCCCCATCACCTGGTTTGAGGCTGGCCTCATCTGCCACACCCTCACCTGGACTTGGTCTCTGTAGGCTTCTCCATCTCTGTTTCTTCTTGCTGATAATTTTTTATTAAGCATCTCCTTAGTGGAACACATCAAAACGCTTGCTCATTAAAGAAAGTTTCCATTGTTGCCAATGTACTTACTATATTCTTCTAAGGCAGAAAAGTATATTTTATTCATATTTTTAATATGTAAGGAATGATTCAAATCAGCTTTATTTGATAAAGCTTAATGTTGGCAAGGGTGTGGAAAAAATAGAAATTCTAATTCAATGTTACTGACACTGTAGAGTTTGAGGGATTCGTCAGCAGTATCTACCAAAATTTTAAATGTCCATGCTTCTTGCCCCAGCAGATCCTCTTCCAGGACATACTTACATGAGTTGTACAGAGAATTATGTAGAAGAATGTTCACTGCTTCTGTTATAATAAAAATCTAAAACAACCAAAAGGCCCATCACTATGGGATTTGAGAAATAAACAATGGTTCAATCAGGTACAGGGATACTTGCTACCAATAAAAAAAATGAGATAAATCAGAGTGGACTGACAGGGAAAGGTGAAAAAAATCAAGCTATAGAACAATATAATACTGCAAGCCCATTTCTGAAGAAAATCATAAATAGCAATTCTGAAAGAATATGTGAATAGTAGTCATCTCTGGATGGTTGGAATACCTGGGAACTTTCTTTTCCTGATAGATCACCACTGTAATGTTTGAACTGTCACAGTGAGCATGCCTTATTTTGTTAAATAAGTAATCATGGCTACGTGATATTTTTATAGATTAATTTACAGTGGAGTTTTCCCCCTTATTCCCTCCCCTTTATTCGAGCAGTTTCTGTGCATTTCCTCAAGGAATATAACAAAAAATAAAAATAGCTTTTCCAGTCTTTCTGGCTGTTGTGTTCCAAAAGCACAAACCCTTAGGGGAAGGGAATTTGTATGTGCATAAACAAAACGTCTTATTGAGCAGCAAGGGGAAGGCAGAGTCTCACAAACACAGGAAAAGTTGCCGCCTGATGGAGCAGCTGAGGGAGAGAGTAGGAGAGAAGAAATAACCTGCATGCTGTCCTCAGTAGCTGGTGTGTAGGGCAGGAGACCGGGGTAAAAATGGTAAGATTCCAGAAAAGAAATGTCTGTGTCTAGACCAGGAGTTACAACTCAGATGCCTACAGGGGCTAGATAAGTGACATCAGTGAGGGACGCACAAATGGTTGTTAAAAACCAGTGAGGAGTGGTGGGCTATGGCATTCTGGATTGAAAAGGCTCACCTAGAAGGGCAGCTCTGACCCAGGGTCTGCTGACAGCTGCTCAGCATGAGTAGGGGCCCAGTGTTGCCTTCTGATTTTTCAAATCCAAAGTTACAAACTCTTAATTTTTAATCAGCTCAATTGCATAGGTCAAACTAACTGTATACCCATCTTAGTCCTTCTATGCTGCTATAACAAAAATACCATAGACTAGGGCAACCGACAGAAACAGAACAACAGAAATTTATGTCTCACAGTTCTAGAAGCTGGGAAGTCTAAGATCTAGGCACCAGAAGATTCAGTGTCTGGTGAGGGCCTGCTTCCTTGTTCATAACCATCTTTTCACTGTGCCCTCACATGGTGGAAGGGGTGAGGGAGCTCCCTGGGGTCTCTTTTATAGAGGCACTAATCCCACTCCTGAGGGCTCTACCCTCATGACTTAAGCACCCCCCAAATGTCCCACCTCCAAATATCATCGCCTTGTGGGTTAGGATTTCGACATATGAATTGGGAGGGGGGTAGCATAAACATTCAGTCCACTGCAGTATCTGTGTTTGGTTAAACCCAACCAACAGGCCACACATGGGTGAAATGATGGAAGAAAATGAAGCAGCCTCTCAAAATTCCCGTGCTCCAAGCATGGGCCAAGCAGCAGTAGCTGTGGGTATCTCTCTCCACAGGTGCCAGATAGACCAGGGCCACATGCTCCTTCCCACCTCCAGTGCCCTTTTGAAGCACTCAAACCATAGATATTGGATTCAAGAAGATGTGAGGAGACGAGAAACCCAAGAGGACCTGATGTTATGCTTTTTATCTGCCAGTACGGGTGAAGGGAGACAGAGTCAGAAGTGAAATTGAGAAAAAAAATGAAGAAGAAGAATTATTAATACGATAGATGATTTTTCATAATCCTTGCAGGAAAAGCAGAGGTGCTCTGCCCAGCCCCCCAGGGGCCAGCTTCTCCAGAACCACAGCTACGTGAGCTCCTCCCCTGCACACCCAGCAGGCAGGGGTCTTGGCCTCACTTCTCCTGCTCTCTCTTCCTTCCACCATCTCCACAGGTGTTTCCTTCCCTCCCCACAGCCAGGAGGAAGCCCCCCTGCCCCATCTTCCACCACGGTCACTAGGGCACATGTGAAAGTCAGGCCCGTGTAAGTAAGAGGCTGGGAGTAAGAGGCACTTTTGCTTCTGGGAGAAATATGAGTTCTTGGAATCCCCTGTTGGAACAAATAGAAACAACGTAATCCGAAGGGATTTCTCTGCTGCTGGGAATATTATAGTTCAGGCCTGCTAAGTCATGATGTGAAGACTGGCCAGGAAAACTAAATCAACACTTGATTAAAAAAAGACTATTGGGGAGAGGCATTTTAAACTCCACCGACCTACAATCAAACCCATGGTTCTCTTCACCGCTTTCCTCTCTTGCATCTCTACTTTCTCTCCCATCGAGTCTCACAGCTTCAGGTCACACCTCTACACAGGTGAGTCAAGATTCAAGTGCAACTTGTCTGAGCACCAGACATACACTGTCCATGGCCTTGGGCACATCCCATCCTGGGATGTCCAGAAGGTCTCCCAGAGACCTATGGAAATGTTACTAAGGAATTCCATGGAATTGGGGGGTGGAAGGGTGGATGAGGAAAGGGGGGACCAACATGAAAAATGCCCTCCCCTTGCTCCAGGGAAATAGTGGTGTGGATCCCAAGCCCAGGGCGCTCAGCTTGGCTTCCAAAGCACCTGCTGAATTTCAACCCCTGGGGTGATATTCTTCCTCCCATCTTCCCTTTTTCTGTCACTGTTTTTTCAGTCACTAAGGCCTGACATCTCCCAATTAGCTTAGATGTCAATTCTTCCATAAAGTCTTTCTTGACCCTCTGCATCCCACTCTTCCCTCCCCATTACACTAAGTGTGCTGTAGAATAATCCCCTATTATTTGACTGCATATCACTCTAGGCATAAAGGGAGCTGGGAGGAATGAAGAAACTTAACTTTCTTGTTTATATGTCTTTTAAACAGTGATCTTATCTCATTTTATATTTATGGTTCAGACAGTTGGGCAAGAAATATTGAATTTCCTTATTTTCTTCAAACCAATTTATTTTAATTCCAAGCCTCCTGCCAATCTCAGTCATTCTTGGGCCCCCTGCAGGACCAGGACCCCAGGGAGGTTCCTCTGGACCTTAGTTACCAAGACAGCTGCCTGGTTCTCAGCTATGCTGCTTCTGGGCTATGCCTGAGGGCACTAGAATCCTGGCAAGGCCAAGAGCTATGCAGTCGTTTCTCTGAGGTCTCACCACTTCCAGGGAGCAAGAGCTCCTCACTCCACTCCTAATCCCACCCACCCCCAAGGCTGGGGAAACCCCTCCCTCGCTGTCTCCTGCTGCCCTCCCTCCTCTCCCTGGGTCTCCCAGCACAGCTCCCTCAATGCACTTAGACTTTTAAAAATCAAAAGTCAGAAAGGGAAGTGTCCCGCCAGCCAGCCACTTCTGCTTTCTGCCCCCTCTAAGGCAGGGTCAGAACCTGCCTCCCTACTTAAATGAAGGAAGATAAAGAATAAAATACAGGAGGAAAAACAACAACTTGTATCTCAGGAAATTTCTCAGCCATTTGTGTCTCATCCTTGTCCTCTCCTCCTGGCACCCTTGTGGTGAATAATGCCACCCACCACCGCCAAAGGTGTCCACAACCTAATCCCTGGACCTGTGAATATGCTACCTTACATCCTAAAAGGGCCTTTGCAGATGTGACTAAATGAAGGATCATGAGATGGGGAGATTATCCTGGATTATCTGGGGCAACCTGATGTGCTCAATCACAAGATACCGATTAAGATGGGGGCAGGAGGGTCAGAGTCAGAGAGCGAAGACATAAGGATGGAAGCAGAGGTCAGAGAAGAAAGGCACGACACTGCTGGCTTTGAATATGGAGGAAGGGACCATGAGCCAGGGAATGCAGGCAGCCTCTAGAATCTGCAAAAGGCAAGAAAATGGGTCCTCCCTTAGACTCTCCAGAAAGGACACAGGCTTACCAACACCTTGATTTTAGCCCAGTGAAACCAGGTTTGAACTTCTGACCTCCAGAACTGTTAAGATGATACAATTGTGTTGCTTTAAGCTTCTGAATTTGTTGTAGTCTGTTACAGCAGCAAGAGGTACGTAATATACACCAGGGACTATATATGCATCCTGTGTAGGACCTTATGAAGTGTCTTGCACAGAGTACTTGAAAAATGTTTATACAAGTGAATTCTCTGCCTCTGACAAATAGAAACCTAAGAAATTGAAAGATAGCCTACTGGACTTAAAATATGGTTTGGTCTACAGGAGTCTGGCAGGATCATGTTTTGGTTTAAAAATGTATTGTCCAGGTTTTTGCCCTTGTTCTTCCCTCCGTTCCCACTGCCTATACTGAGAGCTTTCTTTGTGCACTGCTCTGAGGGTGGGGGCGACACAGCTGGAAAGAGGAAGACCTTTTTCAGCACCTGGCTTTTGATCACCCGGGAAGACACCACTTAGCTACAAGACTGGCACTGAGGGAAAAAGGAGTTTTTGAAATCTTACACACACACACACACACACACACACACACACACACACACACACACACATTCCTTTTAAATATTAAGAGCCACAACCTGGCCAAATTAGAGCATGGAATTTATGCCATGAACCATGGAGCAGAAAAAATGTGTAATTATGTAAGAGCAGTTTCCACCAAAATGAGAGGCATTCCACGTCCAGGAAGGCAAGAGAGATTCCTAGACTCTGAGACTCCAGGCTCAGCCGCAGTAGGTCTCTGAGAAATGCCAGTGCCTTGTGCTCTGCCTCTCTGGGCCCAGCCAGGAACAGGGTAGGGAGAACTGGGGAAACTACAGGTAAGTTTGGGAGATTCCCGGAGCAGAAAGGACAGTTGAGACAAAGCAGGTGCAAGTAACATGGCCCTGAGGGCAGCAGGCAAAGCTGCAGACGTGGGCAACAGACGCCAGGTATGTTGATGGGACCAGACCAGGTGATGCCCTTCAGCTCGACAAGGGGTGACCTGTGGTGCCTGTACCCTGCCCCAGTGCCAGATGTTACAGAAGCACCCTTGCCCCATCCTCATCCTTCACGTGAGGGGGCACACTCAGACTCTTGCCTCAGCATTTAATCCAAAGAGACTGCTTGATCAAGTGACCCTGATTTGATAGTATTGTCTTCCCATCATTGGCAGAATTGAGCACTGCACAGCGAAGTCATTTCAGTTATGGAGAGACATAAACAATCATATCTCCTCACATCAAAAATTTGTACCCTGGTAAAAATTTATACCAACAAATAACTTTAAGCAGAGCTGAAGTGGAAACTTTTATTGGAGTGACACCCAACCTTTGTTATTTAAGATTTGTTTTTATCCACCAAAGTTTAAAGAAAATAATTCCATTTTATGACTTAATACTTAAAGCATTTTTTCCTTTCTTAAGAAAAAAGGATTTTACAGTAGTTCTACTATGGTTTTCTTTAAGGCCAAGGTAAAATTAGATTTTACAGATCAATTCTACTTTTCATGTATACATTTTATCATAGGAGTCTTTCTCCCTTTTTCAAACATAAGTTGATCATTAAAAGCCCCATCCTGGAAACATCCTTGATATAGAGGGAAGATAAGAATCTGGATCCACTCAGGGAAAGACACCCACAATAATTTTTTTATGGCATATCAGCATAACGTAGCAGAAAAGTCACAAGTCCAGGAGTCAGTCAACATGGTCTCTCGGCTCCCAGTATAGGAGTCTAGTCTCTGGGTGGGAGTTCCATCAACTCATTCGTACCCTGTTTCCTTTTCCCCTATTTGTAAAATGAGGAAGCTGGCAAAGATGATCTCCAAGGCAGTGCTTCTCACACTTTAATGTATGGATTTTGTCACCGTGTGCAGATCCCGGGGCGGGCCTGACATTCTGCCTCTAACCAGCTCCCATGTCAGGCTGATGGTGCCCATCTTCAAACCACACTTGGAGTATCAAGGCTACAAGGACAACCCAGATCTAAATTTTTTTGTTTCATTAACTCCTGTAAGCATTCAGAGTACTGCCATTTGTTCCCATTTTCTCAAATACATTTTGATCAGCTGAAAAAGGCCCATATTGTTCAACTTTTAAGTGAATTAGGGATGGGGATCGCTGTGAAGGATTGCAGATCACTAAAAACAAATACACAAACACACATTTTTTTTCTCTAGCCCAGTATTTCTAGCCCCCTATAGCTGCACATTAGTACCACCTGGGGTGCTTTCCAAAACTCCCAGTGCATTTTCACCCCTACCCACCCCCCCGACCCCCTACTTACCAATGCACCAGAATACAATTTAATTGGTCTGGGGAGGGGCCCAGTGACCAGGTATTTCTCAAAAGCTCTGCTTCTCTTGGGATTCTACTGTGCAGCACAGAAGCAGAGCCACTGCAGGCTAGCTTCTGCAACTCCGAGGCACTCCAGGTATGGCCAAGTTGTTTTTATGCTCCCCACAGCTGTTAGCCATTAACTCCGAGCATTCTCGAGGAAAGCTTAGTTTGATGATACAACTCACGTAAACATTTCTCTTATGAACTTGTAATTCAATAAGACTTCTCAGCAAGGGAGATGATGCAGAGAACCTAGTTTTCTTTGGTCCTTTTTAGAAAAAAACCGACAATTATCAAATTATCGTGCATCCTGTGGCTCTAGGAAGTGCACGGGCTTTAAAGGAGATTTTGTCCATTTTCTCCTTCGCAAGGCTCCACGTTAACCAGCCAAGTTGGCAGAAGCCGGCAGAGGCAGTAAAAGTTCCTGAAGGTTCAGATGTCAACAGAACAATCCGTCCCCAGAGAACAAGTGTTTCTGGAAGGTCGCAGTGGTTAAAAAGCCAGACTGTCACTTGGAATCCTGGCTCCATCATTTTCTAACTATAGGTCCCTGGGCAATTTTCTTAACACCTAGTTTCCTCATGGATAAAAATGTGATGGTGATTAGGTTATGAAGATTAGAATAAGTTAATGTATATGCAGTGCTTTTTTGTACAATGCGTGTTATATAGGCATTATTATCATTATCACATACCCCGTGAGATTAGAAGTGAGATATTATTCTTTCCCCCTTTTAAAATTACATTTTAGCATTGCCTCAGCAAGGCTAGAGCACCTGTGTCTTTGTTTAGAGAACAACTGGAAAGAGGAGTGTGGCGACTGGCAGGGCTGGGAAAGTCAGTCTTAGAGCCAGAAAGGTAAACTGAGGCTGGGTGGTGGCAGACCTTATGGGCTAGGCCAGAGGATCTAGATTAATCTCGTCAGCAATAGAGAGCCATTCGAAATGTTTGAACCAGAGAAAGATGTGACCGTCTTTCTGTTTTAAAACAGACCAGTGCAGAGTTCAAATGGGGTATGCAAGTATCTCGCCTCTTCTTGAGCTGCCAGAGTTTTTCTGCCCTACTTCTACAAGTGGTGCTACCGCAAGATTTGCATTTGCAATTTGTGGTTTTCCTGAAACAGAGAAGGGCTTTCAATCCACTGACATTTCGGTGTCTGCCCCAAGAGGATGACAGTTGAATAAAACCTTGAAGCCCCAATGTACATTCTGATAACTCCCAGCCAGCTGCAGCCCTGGAGTAATTTTATTTTTCCCTTAAATCTTAAAACAGGTAGTTGTATCATCTAAGGCACTTTGGAGATTTTCATTCCAGCCTTTGCCCCGCCCGCCCCCCATCCTGTGCCCAACAAAACCCAAAGTAAAGGAACAAGGTAACTGGGAACAATGTCATGGACCCTCCTGGAGCAGCTGGGGCCCTCCAGATACTATGGGAATGTCACGGAATGGAGAGGAATTGCTAGCCTGCTGTCAAGTAGCTCAGGGGGTTAAGGTCAAGGAGTTTACAACGGAGACTTGGGGCTTGGTCAGATATAATGCAGAATGTGAAAATGCTTACATGCTTAGAAGTTTGCCCAAATCATCTCCCATAGGTTAAAACCAGAGTATGTAAAATTAGGTAACTTGACTCCAGCCTTCTATTTAAGAAAAAGACAAAACACTCTTAAATAAAATAAATATATTCCTTCCAACTCAGAAGTGGGAGGTATTTGGGAAGTGGAGCTGAAATGATGTAACTTCTAAACCTAGTTCTTTCCTGATTTAGGTTATTTAACTCTTAAAATCTCTGTTCTCCCCCCAAATAAGTGGTAATATCAAATTCTCAATCACCTAGATGTGTAGAAGTTCAACAAATGCTTGTTGAGTGCTTACCATGTGATAGCCCCTGTGTTTTTTGGTTTGTTTTCCTTAAGATTTTTTTTGATGTGGACCATTTTTAAAGTCTTTATTAAATTTGTTTCAATATTGCTTCTGTTTCATGTTTTGGTTTTTTGGCCATGAGGCATGTGGGATCTTAGCTCCCCGATCAGGGATCAAACCCGCACCCCCTGCACTGGAAAGCAAAGTCTTAACCACTGGACCTTCAGGGAAGTCCCAAGCCCCTGTGTTTTATTCAATCAGTTCTCATCATAACGCTATTGACCCGGGAATATCATTAACCCCATTTAGCAGATAAGGATACTGAAGCAGAGAGAGGTTAATAACTTGCCCAAAGCCACAGAGCTTGAAAGTAGCAAAGCCAAGATTCAAACTTGGAATCTAGAGTCGGTGTGGCTACAATAAAATGCAGTCACCGCCCTGAACAAGCTGAGAGCCTAGTGGGGAAAAATTGAGTGCATGCAGACATGTTTACAACCCAGGTGCCTCTGCAGGAAATCAAGAAGACAAGAATGTTGAGGGAGAGAGAAGACCTGGTTGCCAGGGTCAGAGAGGCTTCTGAGAAGAGTGGGGTGGGAAATGGGGCTGAAAAAAGTGAGGGCGTATATTTTACCGGGCAGGGAGTGAAGACATTCTAGGCGGAGGGAAGAAGTGTGAACAAGAGCATGAAGGCAAATATCAGGCACATTTGGAGACTGGCCCTACTGTGCTTTAGTAAAGAAGCGTGGCGGAGGCTGGGGAGACAGACTCCAAGAAGCCGAGAGAGGTAGTGAGGGTCCTAACCAGCTAATAGTTGGAGCAAGAGAAAGTAGGAGACATGACTGAGGAAGAATGCCGAGAATTTGGCTACCCTTTAAGACCGTGTTAATTCAGCTTTGTTCGGGGGATGTCTAGCCTGATATCTGGCACATAAGACTTTAAAGACACGTTTGTTGAATGAATAAAGGGGAGAAAGTGTCAAAAAGAACCAAAGATGGGAGAGGAAGTAGACTAGGTGTAAATAATTCAGTACATACCACGAAAGAACTTTGAGGCTTCGCACATGAGTAAATGGTGGGTCTGTGAACTTAAATGGAGAAGTCAAGAAAACAAACTGGTTTGGAGGAATGCCAGTCTACCCCACAATGTTCCGGCAAAGGTCAAGTCAAATGAGGTGAGTACAGTGCTTCTGTAACTCTCTCTGAAGTATACGTGTCTGCATTCATTTATTCACTAAACATTCTTGAGCATTCTTTGTGCCATGTAGTCACTCAACAAATATTTTATGAACATCTATAACCTATATTATATAGATGAATATAACAGAATACTTGCCTGAGAAACTCACTATCTAGTGGTTGAGGTAGAAATGAAATAGAGTAATCATAGTAATAGCCAATGTGTATTGAATATTCACTGTACGCCAGGAAAATGTACTTTGTGTTTTGATTCATCCTTTATATACCTCCGAACAGTCTTGAGGCGTATCTGTGGTAGGTAGAATAGCAACCCCACAGGTGCCTATTTCCTAATCCCCCGAACCTGTGAATATGTTATACAATAAAGGAGAATTAAGCAGGAGATAGAATTAAGGTTGCTAATCAACTGACGATGAGATGGGGAGAGTAGCCTGATTCCCCAGGTGAGCCCAGTGTAATCACAAGGGCCTTTCAATTAAGTTGAAGAGAGGCTGGGGGGCAGAGTCGGAAGGAGGTGAGACAGTGGAAGCTAGCTTAGAGAGATGTCAAGTCTCAACCTGCCATTGCTAGCTTTGAAGAAGGGAGGGGGCTAGAAGTCAAGGAATGCAGACAGCCTCAAGAAGCTAGAAAAAGCAAAGAAACAGATTTTCCTTTAGTACCTCCAGAAGGAACCAGGCCTGCTGATATACTGATATTAGTCTGGTGTAAAAGACCTATTTTGGACTTCCGACCTCGAGAAATGTAAGATGATACATTTTTGTTTCTTTAAGTCACTAAGTTTATGGTACTTTGTTACAGTAGCAATAGGAAACTAATATGCTATTCTAAATTTCTTATTTAATAAAAATGTATGCATTTATTTTAGTGATGAGACAAGAGAGGCACAGAAGTATTGGGTTACTTGTCCAAATTTTGGTTACTTGTCCAAATTTTGACTACTTAACCTTCCTCTTTCTTGGGAGCTTCCTGGTTTTTCTCCTACCCCTCTGACCACTTTTTCCTTGGGCTCTATGCAGGAGGAATTCCTTTGCTCCTATCCAATCTCCAAATGGTAGTATTTGTTAGGAATTTCTCCTAAATACTCTTTCTCTTTATTTTTGAATTCTTTTTCCTAGGTGATCTCATCTAATCCCAGAGTTTTAAATACTTTCTATAACCTGATTCCTCCCTAAGTAATATTCCTAATCGAGACCCCCTCCTCTAAGCTTTACACTTGTAAGCTTGTCATCTCTCCATTCGACATCATTTGGGGGTGTAGGATAGCATACAAACATTTCAAACCCAACATGTTCAAAACAGAATCAATACCTCCCACAAAACCAGTTCCCCACCCGCCACATTCAGTTATGTTTGGCTTAAGTCAAAAAGAAGAGTCAAGCTTCATTTCTCTCTTTCCCTCAACCTCCGTGTTCATCCCACCAGCAAGCCATCCACTTATGTCTGCCTTCACTACTGCTAACCTCGTCCAAGCTACCATCATTTTTCACCCCAGCATCGTAGTCACTTCCCTTCAGCCTCTGCTTCTATCCTTATTCCTCCGTGGATCTATTTTCCTCACCACAATGAGAGTGTCCTTCTTAGGCAGTAAGTCAGATCTTGTCATGTCCCGGCTTAACACCCTTAAATGGCTTCCACTGAACTTAGAATAAGATCCCAACTCCTTTGCAATGACTGGTGAAGCCCTCCCCAATCCAGCTGGTGCCCACCTCGCCTGCTACCACTGCCCCTCGATCATTCACCTTTTTCCATTCACAAGGGGATTCTCTCAGCTGCTCAACCCCTGAAGTTCTTTCCTGCCTCATGGTCTTTATATCTGTGGCTTCCCATTGGTGGGGTGCATGTGCATACATACGCACACACACACTCACGCACACGCTCGCACACGCATACACACACTCACGCACACGCATACACACACTCGCACACGCGCACACACACGCACACACGCACCACGCACGCCTTTCGTCTATTACTCGTTCTTCAATTTTCAGCTTAACTCCTTCCTCCTCAGAAAGGCCAGCACCTACCATGCTATCTAAAGCACTTTTACTCTGCCCCTCAATCCCTCTCCAACCTGATACTCTATCCCAGCCCCCATTTGTTTCCTTTTAGGACTTATTACAACTTGCAGTTATTTGTCACTTTGGTTACTTGTTTGGGGTTTCTTTTTTTTCCCCTCCAACTATGTAAGAGGTTTTTCAGAGGGGAAGATGACTTTTGTCTTCCCAGAAGACAAACCCTCTACTTTGCTTTATGAGGCAGATGGCAACCCCAAACCACGGACAGGTTGGGACCTGCACGAGGGTTTCTTTATTTGGAGTGGGGGGCTTTCTAGAAAGTAAGTTACATAAGGGCAGAAACTGTTTGTCTTTGGTTACCAGTGTAACTTCAGAGCACTATGCCGGACACATAGCAGGTGCTGAATAAATATCTGTTGAACGTTGAATAAATACTGTACATACACAGTAATGTTTAAAATGGTACTGATACTCCCCATATCATTATCCAAGAGTGCTACAACTACCTAAGTAGTGAATTTGAATTTAAATCAATAAAAAATCATAGCCAGTTGAATTTACATTTTATAATATCCTTTTTTATTCCTTTGATTGTGCTTATCTATATATTAAATCAACTATGCATTTAAAAATTTCATGTTATGACAAACTTGATATTTTTTTGACCTAATGACTTTTTGTACCAGTTAGCTTCTTTTGACTTTTTTTTCTTCACTTGTGGTAAAACCACATGGTGCAGATTCAGAGAAAGGAAATGTATATTTAGAACAGACCAGACCAGCACACAGCATCACATTTTTTCCCCCAAAATTGAAGGTGCTAAAGAGAAGTTTTTGGGCCATATGTGATTTATAGGAAATCCCCAATAAGAAATAAAAATAGGATATAAATGTTTCAGATTATGTATAGCAAATACTAATTCTTCTCAAATAGGTATTTGGAGATGAGCTAAAATGTAGTAGCAGGTAAATGAAACAATGTTGATATGTTTAACCTCAAATAAAGCTATATTGAAATCATTAGTCAGAAAGTAACCTACTCCTTTGCATAATATCTGCAGAGTAAGAAACACCTTCATCCTTCTTCCACCCTTCACTAAGGCAACATATATCCAATCCCCCCAGAGAGGACAGAGATGTGGGGTATGTATGTCTGAGGGATTAATGTTCAATCAGTACATTTTTTTTTTGAGGCTACAGCATGCTAGGTGCTTTTGAAAACAGCACGATGAATGAATCACAATACCTGATTTTATATAGGTTACAGTCTGGTTGGAAAAACAAGGCAAAATATGCAAAGAGGCAACAACACATCAGGACCAGAGATTTTACAAGACAGTATAGTCAGCCGCAGGGCCCACCTGTACTACTGCCATTTTATATGAGACTTGAGCGTCCTCAGATTTTGGTTATCTCTGTGGGTCCTGGAGCCAACCGCCCACAGATAGGGAGGCATGACTGTACTAACCGACCACACATGTGCCCTCAAGAGACAGACATGGCGTCAAATTTTGACTCTGAGTCTTCACAGGCTGCACAACTTCTGTCAAGCTACACAACCTCGGAGGGTCGGTCCCTCCTCTGTTAGAAGAGGATTTCAGGGGCATACTTATGCCTCACAGGGCCATGAGGGGATAAAAATGAGATCATCTGTGTGGAGTGTTTGGCACTGGGCATGGCACAAATTAAGCACTCATGAAACATTAGCTATTGTTATGATTATTTTAGTCTTGAAAGTTATATGAGTAGTTGTTTATATAAAGGGAGATGGAGAAAAGCCTTTGTCGGAGAGTATTATTTGCAAACTGTGATATTTGTTGTAAAGCATTTATCATAAACTTACTTAACACCACTGGGACAAATCCCACTGTGATTTTTGCCAGAAGTTTGTGAATTTGAGGTGGCACCTTCTGGAGTCAGAAGGCTCTTTTCCTCTACTAAGATGACTTTCTTATAATTAGACGCTGCCACAGGCAAGAGATAGAGGGATCTTGTTTATGATCACATGACCTAATATAAGAATGTAATTATTCAACAAAAATGTATTTATTTTGAAGGATACAAAATAATATCACATATAGTCATAGTCCTGGGACTTTAAAAGAGCACACACACATATATATATATACCCATTATATATATAATTTATATATATATATATAATTTGGTTAGTCAAACAGTCAAAGAGGAGGATTTATTCTACAAGTGATGGGAAACCCCTGAAAGCCTCTGAAAGATAATTTTTCTTTGTCTGTTTTTTTCATTTTTCTTTTTTAAGTCAAATATATATTGAGGTATAATTTACGTACAAGAAAACGTATCCTTCTTAGGTGTGCCGTTCAATGAGTTTTAACATGTTTTGAGCACACAACCACAACTGCAACTGAGATACACAGGACACTTCCATCTCTCTAAAACCTTTCCTTGTGCCCCTTTGTAGTTATCCCTCCCTCACTCTCAGACCCTGTTAACCACTGATATGATTTTTGATCATATAATCTTGCCTTTTCCGGAATGGCATATGAATGGAATCAGACAGTGTCTAGACTTTTGTGTCTACCTTCTTTCACTTAGTATAATGCATCTGAGATTCTTCCCTGTCTTTACATGTCTCAGTGCGTAGTTTACTTTTCATTCCTGAGAGATACTCCACTGTGGATGTACCACGAGTTTTCTATCCAGACATTTAGATTGTTTCTAGCTTTTCGCCATTAGGGATAAAACTATTATAAACATTCACCTGCAGGTCTTTGTGTGGACAGATGTTTCATTTCTCTTGGGGAAATATCTAGGAGTGGGATTGCTAGGTCTTATGGTAAGGATATGTTTAATTTTATAAGAAACTGCCAAATTGTCTTCTAACATGTCTGTGCCATTTTGCATTCCACCAGCAGTGTTTGAGAGTTCCAATTGCTGCATATCTTTGCCAGCCCTTGATATTGTGAAGTTTTTTGTTTGTTTTAGTAGTTATATAGTGGCATTCACTGTGACTTGAGTTTGCATATCCCTAATGGTTAATGAGGTTGAGCATATTTTCAAGTGCTTATTTACCATCCATATATCTTATATGAAAGAGAATCTGTTCAAATCTTCTGCCCATTTTGTTAATGGGTTGTTTGTCTTATTATTGGGTTATAAGAGTTCCTCATGATCTAGATGTAAGACCTTTATCCAAGATGTATTTTGC
Source organism: Balaenoptera acutorostrata (assembly GCF_949987535.1). NCBI lineage: Eukaryota > Metazoa > Chordata > Mammalia > Artiodactyla > Balaenopteridae > Balaenoptera > Balaenoptera acutorostrata. Next base: position 132,867,703 of record NC_080066.1, read on the forward strand.
AAATATATTCTTCCAGTCTGTGGCTTGTCTTTTCATTTTCTTAACAGTGTCTTTTAAAAAGAGAAAGGTTTTCATTTTGGTGAAATCCAATTTATCAATCTTTATTTTATGGTTCATGCTTTTTACATCCTGAGAAATCTTTGTTCAACCCATGGTTACAAAGATTTTCTCCTATATTTTAAAAGTTTATTGTTTTAGATTTTATGTTTGGTCTCTGATCCATCACTGTAGGGTTTTGACCAGAGTTATACAAAATTTCATTTCTATTTCTAAAAAATAACTGACTATAACACAGAGAACAGATAGTAAAGCACCAAGAGCAGTAGTTCAGAGGCTTGTTGGAAGGAAATTGCAGTAATCCAAATGAGAGATATTTTTTAAAAGCTGCTGGTGATCAAAGTGGTAAGAGGTAGTCTGAAGGAAGATATATTTTAAAATTAGAACCAAGAAAACTTGCTACGGAAAGAGGAAAAGAAGAATGATGGATTACTCCAAAGTTTTTGATCTGAGCAACTGAGTAAGGTTTTGCCATTTTCTAAGTTAAAAGACTGGAAGAGTGAAAATAAAGAGTTGCATTTTGGACTTACAAAATTTGAGATGTCTATTGGACATCCAAGTGTAAATGAGGCTTGCATGGGCATCTGCTTTGTGCCTACTTGCATTTCCTTCCCCTTCTTCTGTTAAGAACCCGGCTGCCCTGTCTTCCTTTGGGGGCCAGCCCTCACACGTGTCAGGCCATGACATTCCAGAGGCATTGACTCCAGCCCTAGGACTGGGCATGTGACTCAGAGTATCACAACTCCTGGCCACATTGCTCTGTCTGAAGATGATGCATTTAGGACCCATGAAATGTCTGCTGGCACAGTTGAGAATCATTCTCTTTTCAGCTGGCTTGCTGAGAGCAAAGGATGCCTGGTTAGTATACATCTCACCACCACTAGCAGAAAGCCTTGATGAGAAATCAGAACTCAGAAGAAAGCAGAGGAACACCAAAGTGAGAGTTCAAGTCTGCATGTTAGAGTTTGGGCTCTTGGGTCCAATGACTCTTAAATCCTATTCTTCAAAATTTCATTTATGTTAACCATTTTAATTTGTGCCAGTTTGAGTTGGGGTTTCTGTCACTTGCAACTCATAAAGTCCCAAATAATAAATATCTCAAATTTTTCCACTGAAATAGCTCTAATGGCATAGAAAAATAAATATAACTCAGTGGTAAACTGATAGTTCAGAGAGGGCCAAAACTTGCATAAGATATCTTTAAAATCTCCTGTTTCATCTTTAAATTTAACGTGAATTTTACATTACTTTCCAAAATACTTTGGGTTTTGTACCAATAAAAAAGAATGCCCTCCATCTTCAAACAAAAAGTGATATTTTATAAAAATGCAACATTTTTTGCCTGTGACTCTGTTTACCCTATTTTGAAATTTGCTCACGACCCTAAGAGAGCTAGAACTTGTCACAGGAATTGCATGGAGGGGATTCAGATCAAGAGAATGTTCAGTTCAATGTAAAGGATGAACCTGGAGGACAAGAGCTGGATGTGAATCCTGGTTTATATACTTGCCAGGTGACTTTAAGAAAGTTTCAGTTTCCACATCAAAAAAACAGGCCTTCATATTTTCTCTCTCTCACACTCATAGGCTTTCATTGTCAACCTTGGCAAACCCTTCCTACTTCACCTGGTTGGTGCAAGGACAAATCTAGTGGTGAGAGAGTTCTCATCCTCCTTGAAAGGAGATCCTTGGGAGTCGGCATACCCTAAGAACTCATCATCACTCTTAGAACTGGAAGTATGATTGGTTACAAATGACTCTACTTTTGAAAACATATTTTAAAACAATTTGCAAATTAATGGAATATCTTCAATATACTGTCTTGACTTTTACAAAACATTTGGCAAGGTTTCTTATGGTATTTTTATGAGTAGAATAATGAAAGCTAACATTACTGCTTAGGTGGAGGTGCAGCTGATTGAATAATACATTGAAAGAATATCGATTACCGGTTCTGAAAAAAGTTCACTTAACTGCACACCACAAGGCAGTCTCTGTCCTTGCCCCTGTCAGGCGCAACATTTTCTCTTAGTAATATGAAAGAAAATTACATATAATTAACAGAAACAACAGATTCAAAATGATCCTGACAGGCCTAGAATATTGTACAGAAACCTTTAAAATAATAATCAGTTTAAACAAATGTTAACTGTTCAGTTCATCCTTTAGCCTTGGGATAGGAAATTCTGGGCTTCAAAGCAATTCTTGTTCAATAGGTCTGAGTATATAGTTAATTATAAGTACAAAATTATTTGGGGAAAAGTGGTTGCCTTTCAGTAACTTAGCTTTGGGTATAAATAGGAGTATAATACCCAGAACTCAAGAAGTAAGAGATCCCACATCATTCAGCACTGAGGAGATAATATTTTGTGTTATACTCTGGAGAAAGATGTAGGAAAAAACTATACTACGTCCCGGAAGAAGTGAGCAAATGTAGGGGAGCTGGAAAACACTGAGGTTGAAAGGGGTTCTGGGATGTGTAACCTGATGAGGACCGAGACTGCAGGGAGACGTGGTCTTTATTTCTTCCAGGCCGTCACAGAGCAGAGGCTGCAGACTTCCTCCCTCTACTTGAGAGACTACAGCCAGGAGGGAAAGGGGGCAGGTGAGGTGGGCTCTAGCTCAGGATGAGAAAGAACCAACAACCCCAGAGCAGACTCTCCCACGGCAAACCCTCCGTCACAGGCTGGTCTTCAACAAAGACTTCACACTCTTCCCCAGGGATCCTGAAGAAGGGCGGCTGTGTTCATCTGGTCACGCTGGGCTAGATGAACTCCGTGGTGTCTTCCAAACCTAAGTTTATGTAATTTATTTACAAATTATTAAGACAAGAAGGTAAATCAGAATGACACCAGCCCATTACAATGTCCCTATTTTTACAAACATAAGGCAAGGCAGGAGGTGCCCCTGGGCGCCTTGTTGTCTCACTGTTTAACTTTGGTAGCAATTGTTTTGCTTCAGTCACTATTGCAACCAGACTGGAATTTCTGTCTGGTTTTACTTTGTTCGTGTAGTGGTGAAGGGCATGAGCTCTGGAGACAGAGCTCAAATTTTGGTTCTACCAGCGTAGATGTGAGGGGTGTTATTTCACCTTTAAGCCTCAGTTTCCAATCTGTAAACTAGGAATGATAATGGACCTGCTCACAGGGTGGTTGCTGAGGATCTAATGAGATACTGCATGCAAAGAACTTGAGTGGTGCCCACAACATAGCAAACCCTCAGTAAATGTTACCTGTGATTATATGGTTGGCAGTAATAAACCGTACCTTCCTTTGCAATGTATCTCTTGGATTTTACCTTCAAATTTACTCTGCCCTATTTTAGGGGCTGAGTTTGTTTTGGAATTATGCTGCTGCTTTGTGAAATGGGACTTCTTGTTTTTTAAGTATTTGTTTATTTATTTATCTATGGCTGTGTTGGGTCTTCGTTTCTGTGCGAGGGCTTTCCCTAGTTGCGGCGAGTGGGGGCCACTCTTCATCGCGGTGCGCGGGCCTCTCACTATCGCGGCCTCTCTTGTTGCGGAGCACAGGCTCCAGACGCGCAGGCTCAGTAATTGTGGCTCACGGGCCCAGCTGCTCCGCGGCACGTGGGATCTTCCCAGACCAGGGCTCGAACCCGTGTCCCCTGCATTGGCAGGCAGATTCTCAACCACTGCACCACCAGGGAAGCCCGTGAAACGAGACTTCTTAAACAGATGATAAAGGGCAGCATGGTGCAGTGGTGAGCGCGGGAGCCTGGTTCCGGTCCTCCATTCGGACCAGCTCTGGGACTGGACAAACCACTTACGCTCAGCATCGGTAAAATGAGAGGGTTACATGGAATGTTCTTTATGCTCTTTCCGGGCTAAAATGGGCTAAAGGTTTTCATCCTCAATGGAGCCATGAGTGGAAAAGAATAATACATCATGAGACCAGACAGAAGGACTGGGAAAACCGAAAAGCCTAAACAGTGACTATTTAAAGTAGTCTGTGAACCAAAGTACCTCTTTATGCTTCATTGTGCAAGTAATGGTCCTTGGGTGCTATAGAAAACAAGGCAATAACAATGTATTCTAACTGTAAATTACTAAAATTGCCCTACATTTTAATAAAGGTGTACCTCATTCAACTGAGGGGAAGTTAAACGTGACACCTGCCAGACATTGCCACACTAATCACATGTCCCTCATTATAGGCCTCCATGCTATGGAAAGTGGTCACAGCCAAATGAGATAGAAAATTGTCTGCTATATAACCCCAGTGTGTTGTTTATTTGATTTGCACTAAAATTCTGTAGATTACAGGATCAAGAACAGATGGAATTAAAAGAATCCTTTTACTGCCTGACAGCCATCTGAAGCTTTACTCTAAGCCAGGTCCACAGGCTCTCTGGGTATTAGATAGAGGCCCCAGAGGCTCTCTGGGTATTAGATAGAGGCCCCAGAGGCTCTCTGGGTATTAGATAGAGGCCCCAGTAATCAAGTGCACACGTTTCACTTCCCTCTCCCTCCTCCTCCTCCCTTTTACTCCCTTCCCCCAATTTATCTAGCACCTCCATTGTGAGTGCACTGTGTATTCAAAGAATAAGATGAAATTCAGGTTTCAAGGAATTGACAGTGTTATAGAAGAAACAGACACGTAAATTGACAATTCTAGCATAAGGGGATAAGTGCAGTACAGAAAGGTGTTCAGAGGATGGACGCCTTAGAGGAGGCTTGTCTAGCCCAGAGCAGGAGTGGGAGAGGTGGGAGGCAACATAAATGATAAAGAAGATTATTGAGGGATGGTGGGTACGGACTCATAAAAGCTAAATAGGAATTAGCCAGGTAAATAAATGGAGTAGGGAGGAGTGGGCATTCCAAGCAGAGGGAAGAACATGAACCGAGGCAGCAGGAAACAGCACAGTAACCACCAAATACACTATAAGCGGTTCCATGTTGCAGAATCGCAAAGTGCGGGCCAGAATGTGGGAAGATAGACAAAAGAGCTTGGCGTGGACTGAAGTAAGAAGGTCCATTTGTGTGATGCTAAGTAGCCTAGACTAGTAGTTCTCAGTGTGGTCCATGAGCCAGCAGTATCAACATCACCTGGGAATTTATTGGACATGTACATTCTCAGGTCCTATTCTGAACCTACCGAATTAGGAACTCTGGAGGTGGGTCCAGCAATTAATTTTCCCACAGGTGATTCTGATGTACACTACAGTTTGAAAAACACTCACCTAGACTTTAGCCTATAGTAGTAAGGGAACTTTTGAAGACTGTTAAGAAGTGTGAGATGCACAGGTGAGGTTTTTAAATATTTAAAAAATTTTTATTTTATATTGAAGTATAGTTGATTTACAATGTTGTGTTAGTTTCAGGTGTACAGCAAAGTGATTCAGTTATACATATGTGTATATCTATTCTTTTTCAAATTCTTTTTCCATTTAGGTTATTATAGACTATTGAGTAAGAGTTCCCCGCGTTATACAGTAGGTCTTTGTTAGTTATCTATTTTAAATATAGTAGTGTGTATATGTTAATCCCAAACTCCTAATTTATCCCTCCCCCCCACCTTTCCCCTTTGGTAACCATAAATTTGTTTTCTAAGTCTGTGAGTCTGTTTCTGTTTTGTAAATAAGTTCATTTGTACCATTTTTTTAGATTCCACATATAAGCAATATCATATGATATTCGTCTTTCTCTGTCTGATTTACTTCACTTAGCACGATAATCTCTAGGTCCATCCATGTTGCTGCAAATGGCATTATTTCATTCTTTTTTATGGCTGAGTAGTAGTCCATTGTATATACGTACCACATCTTCTTTATCCATTCATCTGTCGATAGACATTTAGGTTGCTTCCATGTCTTGCCTATTGTAAATAGTGCTGCAATGAACATTGGGGTGCATGCATCTTTTTGACTTATGGTTTTCTCCAGATATATGCCTAGGAGTTCAGTTGCTGGATCATATGGTAGCTCTATTTTTACTTTTTTAAGGAACCACCATACTGTTCTCCATAGCTCCTGTACCAATTTACATTCCCACCAACAGTGTAGGAGGGTTCCCTTTTCTCCACACCCTCTCCAGCATTTATTGTTTATAGACTTTTGATGATGGCCATTCTGACTGGTGTGAGGTGATATCTCATTGTAGTTTCGATTTGCGTTTCTCTAATAATTAGCGATGTTGAACATATTATCATGTGCCTCTTGGCTATCAGTATGTCTTCTTTGGAGAAATGTCTATTTAGGTCTTCTGCCCATTTTTTGATGGGGTTGTTTGTTTCTTTGATATTGAGCTGCATGAGCTGTTTGTATATTTTGGTGATTAATCCCTTGTTAGTCACATCATTTGCAAATATTTTCTCCCACTCTGTGGGTTGTCTTTTCTTTTTGTTCATGGTGTCCTTTGCTGTGCAAAAGCTTTTAAGTTTAATTAGGTCCCATTTGCTTATTTTTGTTTTTATTTTCATTACTCTAGGAGGTGGATTCTAAAAGATTGCTGTGATTTATGTCAGAGTGTTCTGCCTGTGTTTTCCTCTAAGAGTTTTATGGTATATGGCCTTACATTTAGGTCTTTAATCCATTTTGAGTTTATTTTTGTGTATGGTGTTAGGGAGTGTTCTAATTCCATTCTTTTACATGTAGCTGTCCAGTTTTCCCATCACCACTTGTTGAAGAGACTGTCTTTTCTCCATTGTTTATTTCGGCCTCCTTTGTCATAGATTAGGTGACCATAAGTGTGTGGTTTATCTCTGGGCTTTCTATCCTGTTCCATTGATCTATATTTCTGTTTTTGTGCCAGAACCATACTATTTTGGTTACACAGATGCATTTTAAGTCTCTGCTCAGGTTCCTACTTGTCCTCAAAATCCCTATCCTCATCAACAGCAAAACCAATACGATGACCTTCTAGCTCAGAGAAATCTTAAGACTTCATGGTTTGCTGGGCCATGCAACATTGGATAGCAGGGTCCCAGCTCATCAGATATTTCTGGAAGCCCACTTCTATTACAAGGTGCATCTTCTCCTATTATTCCTACCCAAACAATGCGACTAAATGGAGAGGATTCTGACACCGTTTCTAGCTGGTTCTAGCTGGAAGATCAAATTCCTTTAGGCCCACCATTGAGTTCTGCCACCACAATGCTGTCAACATGTCACCCCACAACTTCACAGGTTTTAATCCCCCTCACACCTGCCACCAATTCTGCAGAACTTGGTGAACATCAGTCCAGGTTTTCCTTCCTTCCCAAGTTCCTGCAGGTGGCAACCAAGAGAGAATCCACCACTCCCTGACCCTGTGGCCCCATCTTGGTTTAGTCTTTTCACTGATCCTATAAAAAACAAATTAGGAATATGATCTCAAATACACATTTCCTTGCCTTTCATGATTTTTAGAGATTATTGCTCTAATGAAAGGCCACTCAAGAAGATGGACTTGCATTTGAGAAGCAAAGTCAATTATATCTTCTTAGATAGGTATAAAACTATAGAGCTGGATAGAATCAAGCTACTGGGAAAGATGGGTCCTGAAAAATCCTTATCATAGAGGTAATATCTTTACAGCCTACAAAAAAATATATATTTGGCACATTTTGGGATAGTCCCCCCTCATCAGTCAAAAATTACACTGAAAAATTTACTAAAAATCTCATTCAGATACCAGATATATGTAAACTTTGAGAAGTTGGTTCATCCTAACTGTAACCCTGTAATTTTCAAGTTTTATTTTTAGCAGTGGGATATTTTCTTTTTTTTTTTTTTTTTTAACATCTTTATGGAAGTTTAATTGCCTTACAATAGTGTGTTAGCTTCTGCTTTATAACAAAGTGAATCAGTTATACATATACAATATGTTCCCATTTCTCTCCCCTCTTGCATCTCCCTCCCTCCCACCCTCCCCATCCCACCCCTCTAGGTGGTCACAAAGCACCGAGCTGATCTCCCTGTGCTGTGCGGCTGCTTCCCACTAGTTATCTATTTTACATTTGGTAGTGTATATATGTCCATGACACTCTCTTACCCTGTCACATCTCACCCCACCCCCTCCCCATCCCACCCCTCTAGGTGGTCACAAAGCACCGAGCTGATCTCCCTGTGCTGTGCGGCTGCTTCCCACTAGTTATCTATTTTACATTTGGTAGTGTATATATGTCCATGACACTCTCTTACCCTGTCACATCTCACCCCACCCCCTCCCCATATCCTCAAGTCCATTCTCTAGTAGGTCTGTGTCTTTATTCCCGTCTTGCCACTAGGTTCTTCATGGCCTTTTTTTTTTTTTTTCCTTAGATTCCGTATATATGTGTTAGCATACTGTATTTGTTTTTCTCTTTCTGACTTACTTCACTCTGTATGACAGACTCTAACTCCATCCACCTTATTACAAATACCTCCATTTCATTTCTTTTTATGGCTGAGTAATATTCCATTGTATATATGTGCCACATCTTCTTCATCCATTCATCTGTCGATGGACATTTAGGTTGCTTCCATGTCCTGGCTATTGTAAATAGAGCTGCAATGAACATTTTGGTACATGACTCTTTTTGACCTATGGTTTTCTCAGGGTATATGCCCAGTAGTGGGATTGCTGGGTCATATGGTAGTTCTATTTGTAGTTTTTTAAGGAACCTCCGTACTGTTCTCCATAGTGGCTGTATCAATTTACATTCCCACCAACAGTGCAAGAGTGTTCCCTTTCCTCCACACCCTCTCCAGCATTTATTGTTTCTAGATTTTTTGATGATGGCCATTCTGACCGGTGTGAGATGATATCTCATTGTAGTTTTGATTTGCATTTCTCTAATGATTAATGATGTTGAGCATTCTTTCATGTGTCTGTAGGCCATCTGTATATCTTCTTTGGAGAAATGTCTATTTAGATCTTCTGCCCATTTTTGGATTGGGTTGTTCGTTTTTTTGTTATTGAGCTGCATGAGCTGCTTGTAAATCTTGGAGATTAATCCTTTGTCAGTTGCTTCATTTGCAAATATTTTCTCCCATTCTGAGGGTTGTCTTTTGGTCTTGTTTATGGTTTCCTTTGCTGTGCAAAAGCTTTTAAGTTTCATTAGGTCCCATTTGTTTATTTGTGTTCTTATTTCCATTTCTCTGGGAGCTGGGTCAAAAAGAATCTTGCTGTGATGTATGTCATAGAGTGTTCTGCCTATGTTTTCCTCTAAGAGTTTGATAGTGTCTGCCCTTACACTTAGGTCTTTAATCCATTTTGAGTTTATTTTTGAGCATGGTGTCAGGGAGTGTTCTAATTTCATACTTTTACATGTTCCTGTCCAATTTTCCCAGCACCACTTATTGAAGAGGCTGTCTTTTCTCCACTGTATATGCTTGCCTCCTTTATCAAAGATAAGTTGACCATATGTGTGTGGGTTTATCTCTGGGCTTTCTATCCTGTTCCATTGATCTATATTTCTGTTTTTGTGCCAGTACCAAACTGTCTTGATTACTGAAGCTTTGTAATATAGTCTGAAGTCAGGGAGCCTGATTCCCCCAGCTCCATTTTTCGTTCTCAAGATGGCTTTGGCTATTCGGGGTCTTTTGTGTTTCCATACAAATTGTGAAATTTTTTGTTCTAGTTCTGTGAAAAATGCCAGTGGTGGTTTGATAGGGATTGCATTGAATCTGTAGATTGCTTTGGGAAGTAGAGTCATTTTCACAATGTTGATTCTTCCAATCCAGGAACATGGTATATCTCTCCATCTATTTGTATCATCTTTAATTTCTTTCATCAGTGTCTTATAATTTTCTGCATACAGGTCTTTTGTCTCCTTAGGTAGGTTTATTCCTAGATATTTTATTCTTTTTGTTGCAATGGTAAATGGGAGTGTTTTCTTAATTTCACTTTCAGATTTTTCATCATTAGTGTATAGAAATGCAAGAGATTTCTGTGCATTAATTTTGTATCCTGCTACTTTACCAAATTCATTGATTAGCTCTAGGCGTTTTCTGGTAGCATCTTTAGGATTCTCTATGTATAGTATCATGTCATCTGCAAATAGTGACAGCTTTACTTCTTCTTTTCCGATTTGGATTCCTTTTATTTCTTTGTCTTCTCTGATTGCTGTGGCTAGGACTTCCAGAACTATGTTGAATAATAGTGGTGAGAGTGGGCAACCTTGTCTTGTTCCTGATCTTAGTGGAAATGGTTTCAGTTTTTCACCATTGAGGACAATGTTGGCTGTGGGTTTGTCATATATGGCCTTTATTATGTTGAGGAAAGTTCCCTCTATGCCTACTTTCTGCAGGGCTTTTATCATAAATGGGTGTTGAACTTTGTCGAAAGCTTTCTCTGCATCTACTGAGATGATCATATGGTTTTTCTCCTTCAATTTGTTAATATGGTGTATCACATTGATTGATTTGCGTCTATTGAAGAATCCTTGCATTCCTGGGATAAACCCCACTTGATCATGGTGTATGATCCTTTTAATGTGCTGTTGGATTCTGTTTGCTAGTATTTTGTTCAGGATTTTTGCATCTATGTTCATCAGTGATATTGGCCTGTGGTTTTCTTTCTTTGTGACATCTTTGTCTGGTTTTGGTATCAGGGTGATGGTGGCCTCGTAGAATGAGTTTGGGAGTGTTCCTCCCTCTGCAATATTTTGGAAGAGTTTGAGAAGGATAGGTGTTAGCTCTTCTCTAAATGTTTGATAGAATTCACCTGTGAAGCCATCTGGTCCTGGGCTTTTGTTTGTTGGAAGGTTTTTAATCACAGTTTCAATTTCAGTGCTTGTGATTGGTCTATTCATATTTTCTATTTCTTCCTGGTTCAGTCTTGGCAGTTTGTGCATTTCTAAGAATCTGTCCATTTCTTCCAGGTTGTCCATTTTATTGGCATAGAGTTGCTTGTAGTAATCTCTCATGATCTTTTGTATTTCTGCAGTGTCAGTGGTTACTTCTCCTTTTTCATTTCTAATTCTATTGATCTGGGTCTTCTCCCTCTTTTTCTTGATGAGTCTGGCTAATGGTTTATCAATTTTGTTTATCTTCTCAAAGAACCAGCTTTTAGTTTCATTGATTTTTGCTATTGTTTCCTTCATTTCTTTTTCATTTATTTCTGACCTGATCTTTATAATTTCTTTCCTTCTGCTGGCTTTGGGGTTTTTTTGTTCTTCTTTCTCTAATTGCTTTAGGTGCAAGGTTAGGTTGTTTATTCGAGATGTTTCCTGTTTCTTGAGGTAGGCTTGTATTGCTATAAACTTCCCTCTTAGCACTGCTTTTGCTGCGTCCCATAGGTTTTGGGTCGTCGTGTCTCCGTTGTCATTTGTTTCTAGGTATTTTTTGATTTCCCCTTTGATTTCTTCAGTAATCACTTCGTTATTAAGTAATGTATTGTGTAGCCTCCATGTGTTTGTATTTTTTACAGATCTTTTCCTGTAATTGATATCTAGTCTCATAGCGTTGTGGTCGGAAAAGATACTTGATACGATTTCAATTTTCTTAAATTTACCAAGGCTTGATTTGTGACCCAAGATATGATCTATCCTGGAGAATGTTCCATGAGCACTTGAGAAAAATGTGTATTCTGTTGTTTTTGGGTGGAATGTCCTATAAATATCAATTAAGTCCATATTGTTTAATGTATCATTTAAAGCTTGTGTTTCCTTATTTATTTTCATTTTGGATGATCTGTCCATTGGTGAAAGTGGGGTGTTAAAGTCCCCTACTATGATTGTGTTGCTGTCAATTTCCCCTTTCATGGCTGTTAGTATTTGCCTTATGTATTGAGGTGCTCCTATGTTGGGTGCATAAATATTTACAATTGTTATACCTTCCTCTTGGATCGATCCCTTGATCATTATATAGTGTCCTTCTTTGTCTCTTGTAATAGTCTTTATTTTAAAGTCTATTTTGTCTGATATGAGAATTGCTACTCGAGCTTTCTTTTGATTTCCATTTGCATGGAATATCTTTTTCCATCCCCTCACTTTCAATCTGTATGTGTCTCTAGATCTGAAGTGGGTCTCTTGTAGACAGCATATATATGGGTCTTGTTTTTGTATCCATTCAGCCAGCCTGTGTCTTTTGGTGGGAGCATTTAATCCATTTACATTCAAGGTAATTATCGATATGTATGTTCCTATTCCCATTTTCTTAAATGTATTGGGTTTGTTATTGTAGGTGTTTTCCTTCTCTTGTGTTTCTTGCCTAGAGAAGTTCCTTTAGCATTTGTTGTAAAGCTGGTTTGGTGGTGCTGAACTCTCTCAGCTTTTGCTTGTCTGTAAAGGTTTTAATTTCTCCATCAAATCTGAATGAGATCCTTGCTGGGTAGAGTAATCTTGGTTGTAGGTTTTTCTCCTTCATCACTTTAAGTATATCCTGCCACTCCCTTCTGGCTTGCAGAGTTTCTGCTGATAGATCAGATGTTAACCTTATGGGGATTCCCTTGTGTGTTATTTGTTTTTTTTCCCTTGCTGCCTTTAATATGTTTTCCTTATATTTAATTTTTGACAGTTTGATTAATATGTGTCTTGGCGTGTTCCTCCTTGGGTTTATCCTGTATGGGACTCTCTGTGCTTCCAGGACTTGATTAACTATTTCCTTTCCCATATTAGGGAAGTTTTCAACTATAATCTCTTCAAAAATTTTCTCAGTCCCTTTCTTTTTCTCTTCTTCTTCTGGTACCCCTATAATTCGAATGTTGGAGCGTTTAATGTTGTCCCAGAGGTCCCTGAGACTGTCCTCAGTTCTTTTCATTCTTTTTTCTTTATCCTGCTCTGTAGTAGTTATTTCCACCATTTTATCTTCCAGGTCACTTATCCTTTCTTCTGCCTCAGTTATTCTACTATTGATCCCATCTAGAGTATTTTTAATTTCATTTATTGTGTTCTTCATCATTGCTTGGTTCCTCTTTAGTTCTTCTACATCCTTGTTAAATGTTTCTTGCATTTTGTCTATTCTATTTCCAAGATTTTGGATCATCCTTACTATCATTATTCTGAATTCTTTTTCAAGTAGACTACCTATTTCCTCTTCATTTGATAAGTCCAGTGTGTTTTGAGCCTGCTCCTTCATCTGCTGTGTGTTTTTCTGTCATCTCATTTTGCCTATCTTACTGTGTTTGGGGTCTCCTTTTCACAGGCTGCAGGTTCGTAGTTCCCGTTGTTTTTGGTATCTGTCCCCAGTGGCTAAGGTTGGTTCAGTGGGTTGTGTAGGCTTCCTGGTGGAGGGAACTAGTGCCTGAGTTCTGGTGGATGAGGCTAGATCTTGTCTTTCTGGTGGGCACGTCCACGTCTGGTGGTGTATTTTGGTGTGTCTGTGGCCTTATTATGATTTTAGGCAGCCTCTCTGCTAATGGATGGGGTTGTGTTCCTGTCTAGCTAGTTGTTTGGCATAGGGTGTCCAGCACTGTAGCTTGCTGGTCGTTGGGTGAAGCTGGGTCTTGATGTTGAGATGAAGATCTCTGGGAGATTTTTGCCGTTTGGTATTACGTGGAGCTGGGAGGTCTCTTGTGGACCAGTGTTCTGAAGTTGGCTCTCCCACCTCAGAGGCACGGCCCTGATGCCTGGCTGGAGCACCAAGAGCCTTTCGTCCACACAGCTCAGAGTAAAAGGGAGAAAAAATAGAAAGAAAGAAAGAGGCTATAATATAGTGAAGTAAAATAAAGCTATTGTAAAGCAAAGCTATACAGACAAAATCTCACCCAGAAGCATATACATATACACTCACAAAAAAAAGGAAAAGGGTAAAAATTAATATCTCCTGCTCCCAAAGTCCACCTCCTGAATTTGGGATGATTCGTTGTCTATTCAGGTATTCAACAGAGGCAGGCACATCAAGTTGTTTGTGGAGCTTTAATCCGCTGCTTCTGAGGCTGCTGGGAGAGATTTCCCCTTCTCTTCCCTGTTCGCACAGCTCCTGGGGTTCAGCTTTGGATTTGGACCCGCCTCTGCGTGTAGGTCGCCTGAGGGTGTCTGTTCCCCGCCCAGACAGGGCGGGGTTAAAGGAGCAGCTGCTTCGGGGGCTCTGGCTCACCCAGGCCGCGGGGAGGGAGGGGTACCGAGGAGGTGGGGCGAGCCTGCGGCGGCCGAGGCCGGCGTGACGTTGCACCAGCTCGAGGCGCGCAGTGCGTTCTCCCGGGGATGTTGTCCCCGGATCCCGGGACCCTGGCAGTGGCGGGCTGCACAGGCTACCGGGAGGGGCGGTGTGGAGAGTGACCTGTGCTCACACACAGGCTTTTTGGAGGCGGCAGCAGCAGCCCCAGCGTCTCACGCCCGTCTCTGGGGTCCGCGCTGATCGCCGCGGCTCGCGCCCTTCTCTGGAGTTCGTTTAGGCGGCGCTCTGAATCCCCTCTCCTTGCCCGCCGCGAAACAAAGAGGCAAGAAAAAGTCTCTTGCCTCTTCGGCAGCTGCAGACTTTTTCCCGGACTCACTTCCGGCTAGCTGTGGTGCACTAAACCCTTCAGGCTGTGTTCACGCCGCCAGCCCCAGTCCTCTCCCTGCGATCCAACCGAAGCCGAGCCTCAGCTCCCAGCCCCGCCCACCCCGGCAGGTGAGCAGACAAGCCTCTCGGGCTGGTGAGCGCTGCTCGGCGCCGAGCCTCTGTGCGGGAGTCTCTCCGTTTTTTCCTCTGTGCCCCTGTTGCTGTGGGGTCTGCGCTGATAGCTGCGGCTCGCGCCAGTCTCTGGAGTTCGTTTAGGCGGCGCTCTGAATCCCCTCTCCTCGCGCACCAGGAAACACAGAGGGAAGAAAAAGTCTCTTGCCTCTTCGGCAGCTGCAGACTTTTTCCCGGACTCCCTCTGGGCTAGCTGTGGTGCGCTAACCCCTTCAGGCTGTGTTCACGCTGCCAGCCCCAGTCCTCTCCCTGCGATCCGACGGAAGCCCGAGCCTCAGCTCCCAGCCCCGCCCGCCCCGGCGGGGAAGCAGACAAGCCTCTCGGGCTGGTGAGTGCTGCTCGGCGCCGAGCCTCTGTGCGGGAACCTCTCCGCTTTGCCCTCCGCACCTCTGTGGCTGCGCTCTCCTCCGTGGCTCCAAAGCTTCCCCCCTCCGCCACCCGCAGTCTCCGCCCGCGAAGGGGCTTCCTAGTGCGTGGAAACCTTTCCTCCTTCACGGCTCCCTCCCACTGGTGCAGGTGCCGTCCCTATTCTTTTGTCTCTGTTATTTCTTTTTTCTTTTGCTCTACCCAAGTACGGGGGGAGTTTCTTGCCTTTTTGGAGGTCAGACGTTTTCTGCCAGCGTTCAGTGGATGTTCTGTAGGAGCAGTTCCACGTGTAGATGTATTTCTACTGTATCTGTGGGAAGGAAGGTGATCTCCGCGTCTTACTCTTCCGCCATCTTCTCCCTCCAGCAGTGGGATATTTTCTAAGCACTATTTGCACCATCTTCCAATATATAAGATAAAAGTCAAACCATTCAGGTTGAAGCTCAGAAAGGGAAGAACAGAGAGCACCTCCTCTCAGCACTTTACCTGTTCCCTTTGCTAGTCTCTGAGACACCTCCATGGGCCCGTGGATTTAGAACCATTGATCTAATTTATTCCCAGTAGGTGTGGATAATCCCACTTCATTAATAAGGCTGATAGTAGCTGTATTAGCCAGAATTCTCCAGAGAAATAGAGCCAATAGGATGTTTATGTGTCTGCATCTTAATTCACCTAGTGCGTGTGTGTGTGTGTGTGTGTGTATGTGTGTAATATACAATACATACAGAGGGAGAAAGAGGGGGAGTGAGATTTATTTTAAGGAATTGGCCCATGTGATTGCAGAGGGCTGGCAGTCTGAAATTTGCAGAGTAGGCCAGCAGGCTAGAAATTCCAGATTTTGCAGTCTGGAGTCTGAAGGCAGTCTGGAGGGAGGACATCTTCCTTCTTCCTCCAGGGACTTTAGTCTTTGCTTGTAAGGCCTTCAACTGATTGTATGAAGCCCACTCATGTGATGGAGGATAGTCTGCTTTACTCAATGTCTACTGATTTAAATGTTAATCACATCTAACAAATACCTTCACAGTAATATCTAGACTGGTGTTTGACCAAACAACTGGGTACCATAACCTAGCCAATTTGATAAATACATTAACCATCACAGTAGCTGAAACAGATTGTGCTGATTTTCCTAGATACTACAGTAGTAAGAAAGGTTCTAAAGAGCTGGGTAACCAGAGATGAAAAACAAACATCTTGAAGTGCCAATGTGGTCAAAAAATGGTTCTTTGAAATGAATAATGTAACCAGGGGTCTAGCAAGGACCGTATCAGGAAAGGCAGGGAAAAGCAGACCTAATTTTGAGGAATTTGGTTTATCCCAAATACAAATTATACAGTAGAAATTAGTCACCAAAACTCTGCCAAAAACTGAAAACTTTTCATTAAAGATCTATTGACATTTGAGGTTATTACACCAGCAGATTGGAGTTTCATGCATAGCTGTGACCTATTTCTCAGCAACTGGTTCTTGTTACCAGGGATGTTAATGAAGGAAATGTAATTTTTGCCTGTTGAAAACTGAGATCATGGTTCTTCCCCAAAGGAATATTAGTTCTTCAATCTAAAAGAAAATAGTTCAGAAAGGAGTGGCTGGATGATAACCAATATAGGTTGTTCATGTATTTACTCACTCAAGTTTTTGGATCAAAAAAAGGTGTGATCTCTTGCACTGCACATCTCAGGTCTCAAAATGCCGCCCCGCCCCCAACCCATTGCCAAGCTAGACTACATAAATTATTATGCTGGTACCACCCTCATCAATTTGGTCGTAGCTGTTGGATCAGGACAGCCATTTTTATATCTACAGCTAGGAGGTAATATGGCACAAACGCTCTACCCCACAGAGAAGATGGTGACTAAGTGACAAGTCTAATTCTCCCTTTGAGAAAGTATTGAGTCCTAAAAAGAAAGTCAGTTAAAAGCAGCTGGTAAGGGGAGCAAAGACTGAAACTCACACAGACAAGCCAGGGGATAGGAATACAGAGATGACCAAGGCACAGAACATGATTTTACAATCTAGTAGAGGTGTCTGACAAGAAAAAGAGAAATATAATACAATATGAGAAACACTGCAATAGCAAGGCACATGGGACACTAAGGGAACATAGAGAAGTGGTACTTAGGTGACTAAGGATGGCTTTCTGGAGGAGACCATACCATTATCTGAGGGGTAATAATGGCAGAGCACTGCGATAGGGCTCCTTGAACTTCTGCTATTGACGGGGTGACATGATGGGTCCCTAAAGCTAGAACTGGACCTTAAGGAATAGAAATCTTCTAGTTCTTAAATTGCATTGTGCTTGCCATATAGCCGAGATATGTGTCTGTGGCTGTCTTTACATGACTTCTGGTTCCATTGCTATTACTTGGTTCCCATGAGGCCCGAGACACCTCTTTTCCTTACTCTTTTTCCATGTGTATTTAAAGCAAGGACCCCTTATTTGAGACAATCAAGAGTCAGTGTTACTAGTAAACTGGAAACCAAACATGCCACTTTTGGTTAACTACTTGTTGTATAAAGAAGCTTTACAAGTTGAGGCCAAAACAACCTAAAAGCCAGAGGTTTGGTTCATGATAAATCATAGTGTCCTTAAAATTCAAATTTCTTAAATGCAAAAAAAGACATACTCCATTTTTTTTTAAACAAGTATTTTTTTTTATTATTAATTAATTAATTTATTTTTGGCTGCATTGGGTCTTCGTTGCTGTGCGTGGACTTTTCTCTAGTTGCAGCGAGCAGGGGCTACTCTTTGTTGCAGTGCACCGGCTTCTCATTGCGGTGGCTTCTCTTGTTGAGGAGCACGGGCTCTAGGCACACAGGCTTCAATAGTTGTGGCCCGTGGGCTTAGTAGTTGTGGCTCGCAGGCTCAGTAGTTGTGGAGCACGGGCTTAGTTGCTCCACGACACGTGGGATCTTTCCGGACCAGGGCTTGAACCCGTGTCCCCTGCATTGGCAGGCGGATTCTTGACCACTGCACCACCAGGGAAGCCCATTTAATTTTTATTATAAAGCCTGAAAGATTTTACTTACGCTAGTGTGACTGATGTATAGTAGACAAACCAAGGGTAATTTATACTCTCCTCCTTTCCAATTAGGGATGGGAAACCATGAAGTCCAAGAATCAAAATGAATGGCTTAATTTCTATACCTCAAACCATCTTCAAGTGTTAATTAAAATTATCTACAGAACACTGAATCAAAATTAAAATTAAACACCTATATACACACACATGCACTTTATGAAAACCAGAATTAGATATATATTTTTCACACCTGCTTCTAATTGATATTTTATTTGACTCAACCTCTCCTTCTAGTTGGGTTTCCTTAGTTGTCAGACTGCAACAGGATATAAAAGCAACAAAGCATAGACAACTACTGTAGAATGGAGAGAAATTTATTTCCATTTATAGATTAATTGGACCAGTAATTGTACCAATAGTAGTGTTAGTGACACTATTTATTGTGCAAAATTATTTGTGAATGGTATCTTACAAGAGATAAAATTGAGTTAAAAATTTGAGCCTTCTAAAAATAAGATAGAATGAATTTTTAATTTACCACACACAGTGTAACATACCTTATGCAAATTAGAGTTGTGTTAACTTGAAAAGGCTGAACTTAAAATATCAATCAAGTTTCAGCACAAAATTAGAAATAATGTAAATCTATTTTTTAATCTTGAAGAATTATAATTGTAAGTTGGAGGAGAGATGAATGAATTACCAACTGTGTTTATGTTACTGGCATATGTCTTGGCCACTTTCACTAGTAAACATTGTTTGTCAGTCCTATGGGAGCAATGAGACATGAAATATGCAAGTTTTGAATTCTGCCAAGTCTTCAGGAACACATCACTCATAAAATGAAATTGTATTGCACTTTCTCTGTTCTGGACATATGCCTGTACCATTCATGTCAATAAAGTTTCTTTACTTTCTTGGCTGGCATCTCAGTCTTACGAGGCAGAAGAGAAAGTCATGATGAATTTAGGTGTCAGGCTATTAAGTTGCGATGGTTAACTTTGTGTGCCAACTTGACTGGGCTAAGGGATGCCCAGACAGCTGGTAAAACATTTTATTTGGATGTGTCTGTGAGAGTGTTTCCAGAAGAGATTAGCTGTTGAATTGGTGAACTGAGTAAAGCAAGTGGTCCTCCCCAGTGTGGGTGGACATCATCCAATTTGTTGAGGACCTGAATAGAACAAAAAGGAGGAGGAAGGACACACTCTCTGTTTGAGTGGAGACTTTCATCTTCTGCTGGCCTCAGACATTGGCATTCCTGGTTCTCAAGCTTTTGGACTCAGATTGGGACTTATACCATCAGCACCCCTATCCTCAGACCTTTGGACTTGGACAGCTGTCCTGATTCTCCAGCCTATAGACCACAGATCAAGAAACTTCTTGGCCTCCATAACTGCTTGAACCAATTTCTGTAACAAATCTACTCTTCAATAGATAGGTATTGGGCTAGCCAAAAAGTTCATGCAGGTTTTTCCATAAGATGTTACAGAGAACTTTTTGGCCAACCCAACAGATATATAGGTAGGTAGGTAGGTAGGTAGGTAGATAGATGGATAGACAGACAGATAGATAGATAGATAGATCCTATTGGTTCTGTTTCTCTGGAGAACCCTGATACATAAGTGATGTTTAGAAAATCTGAAATATATAGCTCATTGCACACAGTCATCTTCTAAATTTTTAGTTCATTAGTTTTTTTTGCCTTTTTCACGTTATGAAACCCTTTGACAGTTTAAAGAAAGCTATCAATCTAACCCTCAGAAAAAGGCCTATGTGCACATGTACACTCCATTTTGCCTACATGTATCATGGACTCCAAGTAAAGAACCCCTCTTTTGATATACAATATTTATGGAAAGAAGGTCCACAGAACCAAATACATACACTCTACCACAGTCACCACTGCCGCAGGTCAGCAGTCAATTTGTAGCATACCATGTATTGAGTACATGCCTATGTAGGATGTGGTCTTGGGTTCAAATTACTTTTCAATACCTTTCCCTCAACACTCTGAAATGTTCTGGGATTTCTCTTTGTATTCAAGATCAAAGAATTTTAGATCATTAAACCAAAGATGAAACAAGATGCCTGATGTTACAAATACTTACAAGTATTATTTTTGGTAACCATTAGAAAGCAGAAATGACAAGCAAAACAAGTTAAAACACAGAAACAGCACAAATCACTCAGTGTGCTAAATTTCATACAATAAAAGTAAAATATGAGTGAGCTAATTAAGGGTATCTTTTTCTCTTAAAATAGTTTCTTAAATCAGTTTATACCAGAAACACACACACACAGGCACACATATATACACATACACTTATATAGGCATACATTGCCAAGCTCTAAAATTATATGAACATACCCAGAATTTATGAGTTTTCATTTAGAATGCAATTCTTAATATTTTTTAAGTTACAAAATGGTTTCTTTAACTGAAGTTTTGTCTATTCAACTGCCTATCATATGTATGTATGAAAGGGCGTCTACCCACAGGATTATCCATTCAGAAAATATAAACTGTGAGTTGAAATATGTCATCAAAGTAAAAAGAAGCCCTATTTTAAAAAGACACTTGAAAACCATAAAAATCATTATTTTCTCTAGTAGGTGAAAAGCTAAAGACCATTCTCAGGGAGAACAACAGCCATGGACAGAGCCTGAACTCTCAGATTTCCTGCTCTATTAGTGGAGATGAAAAACCTCCATTTTATGAAGTTAAGATTAGAGCAAGTGTTAACAAAATAAAGTCAGCTACATATTTTTTAAAATTCTGACACCATTAAGGGAATAAGGGAATTACTAGAAATAACTCCAAAATTCTTTCCCACTGAACTTAAATTCTTTATACAGTGTCTGTCTATTAATAGTTATGAGAAGGAAGAGAAAAACAAAGAAATTTCTATATGATAAGTATTGTTTTGTTTCTGGCTTCCATTATGAAAAAATATATATTTTTTAATTTTATGTTCTCAGTGTTAAATACTATATCTGAAATGTTTATAATAATTGCATTTGAGATGATTTCTAGAGGCTTGGGAAAGAACAATTATAGGTTTTTGCATTTACTTTTAGAAAGGCAAATCATTCCCTGTGTTCCTATAAGAAAATGACCATTGTGAATTCTTGGGTTCCTGCTCATAAGATACAAGATTACTTTCTCTTAGGAAAAACAAATTATGGTTAGAAAGTTTCTGAAGCAGAGAGCAGGGCTCAATCAGAAATTCCTTCCACGGACTGTGGAAAGTGATTCAGGATGTATCAGAATACTCACACTGAAGAAGTTTTAGGTGCTAATTGTGTCTTTAATGTTTTCCTGAAGCCAAACTCAGATTTATGTAAGACATAAGAGGCATGAGAGGCCTATTTTGAGTCTTAGCACTTGGAAAGGCCTTTGGAAAAGAAATGGAAAGGAGACATAGTTTCTGAGGAAACCTGGACAATGTGAACTAATGACTGGGATAAACTTGTGACAAGTCTACAAAAAGGAGCTTTATTGGAGGGGAAAACAACAATCTATTGTATAGACTATCAATGATTAAAAATATCAAAATAAACTTCTAGAAGTCCTTTATAGCCTTGAAAAAAAATACATTTTACAAAATGCTCTATAACATGTAACACAGATTCTGAGAGCTACAAACACTTAAAAGCATAAAGTGTTTGTAGTATACTACTTAAGATGGCATTATCTAAAACAAAAATTCTCAACCAACAGGTGGTAAGTAGCAGCACAAGGAAATTTTCTGAATTTTATTCTCTACAAAATCCATTTTTTAATCCTGCCCAAGGCTGAAATTTTGTCTTGACTTCTGAATAATAAAAATTTTGAAAGTCCCAGTGTCAAATATCCAGGAAGAAATTTCATGATCACAGCTCTGTGGTTTTCTTTGATGACAAAAACATGGGAAGGCGATATTACATTCCATCAACATCACAGAATGGATTGTAGGTTGTATTTCCTAGGCCTTCTTTCAGTCTCCTAGAGTCTAATTTCCTTCTATTGTGGGTTCTTCTTTATACTGCCATTTATTAGTAGAGTTTGATAGAAAACTTTAATTCACAGGTTTAAATTCCTTCTCCCACACATTCACCAAGCATATTAAGTTACATCCTTTACTTCCTTGAACCCTAGTTTCATCATTTGTAATACAAAATTGGAAATACCTACCACTCAGGTCTTCCTTCCTAGGGCTTGAGTATAACTCATCTTCTAAAACATGCAGTATCTTTTCCCCATATATATACCTAGGAATTTACTTTGGTTTGATGGCAGCTATTTTTTCAATTATTTGTTTTCAACTTTCCCACTTATGGATATTTTTCCACTATGGCTTCTGAAAAGATACATGGAACAATCTAACTATTTCCTGTGTCTCATTTTCCCACATTTCCTATTTTTTATGCATAGAAACAAATATCACATCCATACTAACAGCATGTATGACCTGCCTGTCCTCTTTCCCCATCATCCTATAAAATGTTACCAATCTGAAAATTTCTGACCATCGACTATCACCCCATATTCACTGTTGAAAATTCTTTTTTGAAGGAAAATTGCTCTAAGATGTATCTTTTTACCATCAATCCACACCCGTCTACATCCACCCCCGTAATACCTGCATCTCACCTACTGCTTCTACCTGACTTGTGATCTATGGGGAAAACTGTTGACTTACAGTCAGCAACTCTAGTTTGAGTTCTGGTTCCATTCCTTAAGAGCTCTAGAAGAGTCCTCTTAAACAGGGTTCCCTATGAGCATGATCTGGGCATCTTTTTACCTGTTAGAGCAGAGTCTTGGAGGTTGAGTGGGAGAGTAAACATATGAGTCTACTTTATGAAAAGCTCCTGTAGGTGATGCAAATGAGAACTTAAGTATGAGATCTACTTGACAGAACCTCTGAATTATTTTCCTAACTTATAAAATGCCAAGTCTATTTTATAGTGATATCATGAAGGTTAAACAAGGCAATATATGGGAAAGAGTGTTATAAACTGGAAAACTGAATATAAAACAAGGTATTATGCGTCAATATTTCTGTGGGGTTTAGAGTAGAATAAGTTCATTGTCAATCACTTCTGCAGCAACCGTCACACACAGAGGATTAGAAACAAGCATCAATACTGACAATCTTCTGAAATTCTCACAGTATAAAATCTCAGAGTAGGTCAGAACACCACCTTAAAAATGCATAAAGAGGTTTTAAAGCCAACAAACAAAGTGCTTTTACTGCAATTTAAAATTTAAAAAAACAGCTAAAAATAAAATTCATTCTGTCTGACTTGAATTACATTGACTTCATTGTGGGAATCTGCTTCTCAAAGTCCCGATCTTCTAGGAAACTAGAGAAATATTGGAACACTTTGAAGCCGAAATAAAGAAAATTGATGCGCAAATATTGGTCTCTGTTCTTCCCGTACGTAAGTCATTTCCTGGAACTGTAGTAATTGAAATGCCAAGGGAGGTTTACTAACTCGGTCCCCATTTTGTGCATTTTATATTGCAGGGGAATAAACTATACTCTAATAGCCTGGAAAAAATACTGCAGGAAATGACTTCAGCCCTAGAGAGTTTCTAATTCATTATAGTTTCCAGGATAAAACATTCGCCTACAACTTTTAAGTCCCCAGAGGGTTTAATCTACTGAAGCTAATGCAAGCAAACAGGCTGGCAGAAAGGGACTATTACTCTAAAATAATTGTAATTATCCATTTGGGAAGACCATGGACTTTGCACTCAATCCACAATAGATGTTTAACTTTTCCCTTTCATCAAAATAGAAATATTTGAAGTTTACTTTTTCACTCTTGCAGGGAAAAATCACCTAATAAGCTTGTAACCTAAATTTATAACCTATGATCCAGAGTTCAAGCTTATTAGGTCAACAACACTTTGCAGTATCTGGCTCCTGTTTCTCTCTGGCTTCCTAGATTCCATTTCACCAAATACCCTTCTCTCCATATGGAACTCCTTCTCTTGTTTCATGCACCAGTTGTATAATGAGCTGGTTTATGCAGAAATGACCTGATGCATGCAGAAACAATACCATGGGCACCATGTCATCACCCATGCTCTTTCCTCTCCCTGGAAATTCCCGTAACAACTTCTACTTATACTTCAGAATTCAGCTTAAGCATCCCATCCCCTAGAAAGTTTTCTGGCCCTTAGCCTATTTAGCTGCCCTGGGATCCTCTGGGATTCCTTATCATCCTAGGTACCCCTCTGCCCTAGCACTCGTAAGATAACAGGCAAAAATGATTTCCACATCTCTCCCCCACGCTGGATGCTAAGGTCTTTCGGGTAAAGGACAGTGCCTGATTTGTCTTTATATCCATAGTACTTGGCTCAGGGTCTGGCACTTAGTGGACACCACAGGTGTTTGGTGGTTGAATGAACGAATGATGTGATCTAAAGAAATGTTGCATGAAACCTCAGAATCAATTATACCACTTGCAAGTATTGCAATTACTACATATTTTCTAATTTTTTGTGTAGCCAGCTTTTTTTTAGGTGGGAGAAGGTGAACTCCACTTCTCTGGTAAGCAAGGAGGCAATCCAGGGAGTCCCTTGCATGACATTCCTTGTTCTTCGGAGAGTCATTTGAATCCTTCTTACATGTTAAGCAAGTGTAAGCCAAGATCCTCTGGCTGTAGAAAAGGGCATATGAAGTCCAGTCCCCTTTGGTATGCAAATTTCAAGAAGCAGTGAACTTATTTGCATAAGGCTCCCTGGAATTTGAGAGACCTTCCCAGTGGGCCAGAGTGTCCCTGAACAATGCTCAGGAGCAGGGAAAAACAGGGAAGTGTCCCCAAAATAAACCTTGAGGGTAGAAAGTTATGATAATTTTTGGCTGAATGCAGGGCTGAGCTGATAGAGAAGAGCAACAGGAATCCTGGGTCTCAAGAGATGGCAGATGTCAGAACTGCCTCAACCCTGCCCCAGGGGGCTTTGGCCCCCTGGGCAAGAAGCTATGTATGAACAACGGGAGCTGGTCATTAAGAGATGTAACAATTGGGGGACCCAGGCCTTCCCTTGGCATGGAGCTTCTCATTGGAGAGCTTGTGGGTCATCTTCACTTTGACTGCGGTGTGTCTTCAGACCAGCACCAACAAGAAGAACAAAGCAGAATAGTCATAACCCACCCCCCTCATCTCCCACTTTCCCTCCTGTGCCAGAGACTGTGGATTGGTTACACTAATTTCCATTGCTGTTTCCCACTATAGAGCTTGGGAAACCAAATACATGTCTTGCTTCCCAGCTCTTTTGCAGGTAGGAGTGGCTGTGTGGCCCAGCTCTGGCCCAAGCATGATACACAAGCAGAAGCCTCCCAGGCGACTTCTGATTAAGACTTTGTTTTCCATATAAAATGGAGAAAGATGTATCTGGCACTGCCCTCCCTCCTCTTTTCCTGCCTGAATACATTGCTAGATGTTTGAGCCTCAGCAAGCATCTTGCAGTGAAGGGGAAACAAGCCATTACATTATGGATAGCAAAGCAAAAAACAGAACCTAGTACTACCCAGACTTATTGTCACTTAGGTAAAATAAAACTCTACATATTTAAGCTACTGTCAGATTATCGTTATATGCAGTTAAAGCATTCTTAATTGATACAACATTCACATCCCCAGCTGTGTTCATCAGACACTAGTAACCACAAGTGATACATAGATGCATGCGGGAGGTCACCCTTAGCAGGACATCTGGTGGCATGCTACTCAGTACAGAATGGTGCTCCTAGACATTGTACTCTGGGATGCCAAGAGGGTGTTCTTTTCAGCCAAAGGACACTGTAGGTATAAGTATGCTAATTTTTAAAGTTCAGATTGGAAGAGCAAACTCCAATAGTAAAGCAACTATGGACCACATTTATGATCAAATGATTCTTCCAGACCTCTGTGTGGACACTAAATATGGATTTAACCAGAGAGTGAAAGAAAACAATTTTTTAGTGTTGTATATGGAAAGAAAAAGTAAATTGAATAAAAATCATGTTCTAACACAGGCATCTCAAACTCTAAAAATAAGAAGTGAAATATTTAGGTCAAATACAAACCAAATGGTTAGTAATGGTTACCACTTGGTTCTATAATTAGAGTTGGAGGCAAGTGAGACAGCTATTGCATTTTTTTATATTTCTGTATTCTTTGAATTTTTGTTACAAGAATGTATTAATTTGCTAATGGGAAAAAATTTCTGATAAGTAAACCCACCTCTAAGAAGGCATTTATCAAATGCTTACTATGCATTTTCCCATTTAATCCTCAACACTATGTGGTGGGCATTATGTTCACCAATAAAGAAAATAAGATGTAAAGATTTTAAGTAACTTGACAATATCACACAGCCAGTGACTGGAAGAATAATCCAATCGATTTGGACTCGAAGATTCTTCAGTCCAAATCCAAAGCCCATTCTCTAAGCACAGTGCAATACTGCCTCTCCCAGATGTTTCTGGATATGTAGGTATTCTTAATTCTCTTTACCAAGCCTGAGAGTTTCTTTGAATGATGTGTTCACTAGACTCTTTTTAAGGAAACTGTCTTCCAATAGTTCCTCCCCTCTCTCCTTCCCTCGAGTATAAGTATCAATATCTTTAGAAACAGGAATGATCCTACCTTCTTTTAGTGTCTCGTTAGGGATTTACTTACCATTCACACTTGTCAAGACCATCTAAGGCTGGTGTATCCTTAGAGTCCCATCCTGGTAACTTTGGGCAAGAGATTTAAATGCATTAATTACTCTCAGTACAAGACACCAGGCACTCAGAAGGAGTTTCACGGCACAAAGAACTGGGTAGCAGGTTATGTTGTTTCTTTAATGAGGAAATACGTTTAAATGTGAGGAAAATTAATTCTTCAAAAATAGGCTTCCTAACTATATAAAGTATCAATGTAAGAAACAGAAAATTCAGACTGTACCTAATGTCAGAGGAAATGAATGCTTTATTTGAATAAAAGGCTGGCATGAAATATCGCCTACTGTAAGTCAGAAGGTCTGTCTGGAATATTTCACAAGACTCCAGATTCTGCATCTGTTTTTTTATAGCTCTTGAGGCCTATATAAGAACTTGACCCTGGGGTTATCCAAACTAAATCTCGGATAAGCTTCCATTAACATATCTTAGTAAAAAAAAGAATAAGCATATTTTAAAAGACTATGAAATTACAACCTACAACCATAAAGTGTTATAACGTGAATCAACTCTAAGTGGGAGATAGGTTTGAATTCACTGCTTATTCAATGATCCAGTAATAGATCATTTTAGTATTATTTTTACATATTGTATATATTTAATTTTCAATGCAAAAAGAAATATTATTAAAAAAAAGAAATATTATGGAAAGAAAAGCCTTTACACGGTATCATCCCACTAAATGAATGTGAAAGAGACTCAGGTTTAATTCCAAGTTTTGCCATTAATAAACTATATGACTCCCAGATTTTTATCTAAAGCTCAGACTTGCACACCCAGCTCCTTAACTCTACATATCTAGTTATCATTTGGTCATTTTTTCCCTAGATTAATTGCACTGTGGTCAGAGAGCATGTTCTGTATCATTTTAGTCCTTTAGCAATTATTGAGACTTGCTTTACAGCTCAGCACATGTCAGTTTTTATAAACGTTCCATGTGTGCTTGAAAAGAATGTATATTCTGCAGTCAGGTAAAGTTAGATTAAGTTTATTAAATGACACTGTTTAAATCGTTGATAAATTTTCTTCTGCTGGCTCTATTAATTACTTAGGTACTCAAAAATCTCATATGATGGCAAATATGTGAATTTCTATTAGCTTTGTGTCATATAATTTGAAACTGTTATTAGGTGATTACAGATTTACAACTGTTACAACGTACTGGCAAATTGAACGTTCTATCATTATGAAATGACCCTTTATCTTCAGTAATGCTTTTTACCTTAATGTCTTTCCTATCTGATATTAAGGCTATCTTATCTGACCAACTTCCTCTTACCTAGAATTGAATGGTATATCTTTTCCTGTCCTTTTACCTTTAACTTTTCTGTATGTTTAAGTTTAATGTGTATCTCTTATAAACTTTGTATAATTGACTTTTTGATCCTGCCTGACAATCTTTTAATTGGAATATTTGGTCCATTTGCATTTTGTTTACTAGCATTTCAGTTTAAATTGCTGTCTTACTTTGTGCTATTTATCCCACCTGTTCTATGTTTCATTTATTTTCCTTTCTTGCTTTCTTTTGATTATTTTTGATAGCTACATTTTTCCCCTCTCATAGTGAGAAAGTTTTCTATCCTTTTAGTGGATACTCTAAAAATTACAAAATGCATACTTACTGTCTGTTATAAGCTAAAATTAATCAGTAACTTTATCCATTTCCCAGGGAACTTAGGATACATTAACTCTATTGACTCCTTTCCCTAAGCATATATTGTTGGTTAATATGTTAATTCCATCAAATTTGCTCTTTTAAATTTCGCATTTGAGTGTTTTATACTCTCAGTGCTTATTTAGATTCACCCATGAATTTATCACTTTGCTCCTCATGCCTTTTTGCTTCTCTGCCCTCCCATCTGGGATCTCTTTCCTTCCACACGAAGTAGATATCCTGAATCTCCCTATTTTTCTTGATGGCCACCCTGTCTCTGCTATTCTGAAATGTCTTTAACTTACTCCTTTCTTTCAAAAAATATTTTCACTGGATATAAAATTCTGGGTTAGCAATTATTTTTCTTTCAGCCTTTTGAAAATATCATGCCACAATCTTTGGTTCAGCTGTTCTCTAACCACCAATGCTGTGGATATAATCTGTCTTTTCCTCTGACATCTTTTAAGATTTTCTTTGCCTCTGATGTTCTATAGTTTCACTGTGTGTCTAGTGTGGGTTTCTTTTTATTTAATCCAATTAGGGATTTATAAGCTTCTGAATTTGTGAATTGGTATCTTTTATCATCCTGGAAAATCCTCAGTAATTGTCTTCTTATTTGGCATCTCTGCCCCCATTCTCTCTTTCCTCTCCTTCTGGAACTCCTATTAATCTTTAACAGATGTTAATCTTTCTCATTCCATCACCCTGGACTTTTAATCTCTTTTCTATATATTTCATCTTTTTTGTCTCTCTGTGGTATATACTGAATAATTTTTATCATCTGTCTTCTAGTTACTACTCTTTTTTCAGCTGTCTTATTTGAATTTTTAACCTTAGTTATTGTATTTTTATTTCTAAAAGTTCTATTTGGTTCTTCAAATCAGCTCTGGTGACTTTTATAGTTGCCTGTTTTCTGCAGATATGTTCAAGCTTTCTTTTTATTTTTCCAGTAAATCCTTTAACACGTTCATCATAGTTAAAGTCTCTGTCTCACAATTCCAATATATGGGTCATCTCTGAGTTTAGTTCTGTCATTTGTTTAATCTCTTGACAATGGATTGTTTCTCTTATATATATATATTTTTAGGCCTTAGAATTTTTGACTGAATGCCACACATCTTGTGGAGAATAGTTGAGAGAGATAAATAATATTTACACGTGGCCATTAGTGTGGGGGACTGAGTGAATCAAGTCAGTCAAAACAGGTTTGGATTTTATTATTTTACCTTTGGTGTACTACAGTCTGCCTGTTCCTCCAGGGATGGGCTACACTCAGCTTGTACTTGAGTTAGACCTGGGTGCCAGAGGATCTGTTTTCCTGCTCTACCCTCAGCTTTGAGCAAGTCCTGCTTACCTGTGTCACCTGACAAACTTATGCCTCCCAAAGTGGTAAAATGCTCTTCTCACACTGATAGCAGATCTCTGCTTGGTATTGGCACAGGATCCTGGGCCCAAGAGGTTTTCTACCTCTCCCCAGGGACCAAAGTTGTTTTTGTTTTTTTAATTGGGGTATATTTGTTGTACAGTGTTGTGTTAGTTTCTACTGTACAGCGAAGTGGAGTTCCCTGTGCTATACAACAGGTTATTAGTTATCTACATTATACATATATAGTAATCTACTTTATACATATATATGTCAATCCCAGTCTCACAGTTCATCCCACCCCCAACCCCGCTTTCCCTCCTTGGTGTCCATATATTTGTTCTCTACCTCCGTGTCTCTATTTCTGCCTTGCAAACCAGCGCATCTGTACCATTTTTCTAGGTTCCACATATATGTGTTAATATACAATATTTTTCTCTTTCTGACTTACTTCATTCTTTATGACAGTCTCTAGGTCCATCCACGTCTCTACAAATGACCCAATTTCGTTCCTTTTTATGGCTGACTAATATACCATTGTATATATGTACCACATCTTCTTTATCCATTTGTCTGTCGATGGACACTTAGGTTGCTTCCATGACCTGGCTATTGTAAATAGTGCTGCAATGAACATTGGGGGGGCATGTGTCTTTTTGAATTATGGTTTTCTCTGAGTATATGCCCAGTAGTGAGATTGCTGGGTCATATGGTAATTCTATTTTTAGTTTTTTAAGGAACATCCATACTGTTCTCCATAGTGGCTGTATCAATTTACATTCTCACCAACAAGTGGGAATGAGGGTGGTGCAAGAGGGTTCCCTTTTCTCCAGACCCTCTCCAGCATTTATCGTTTGTAGATTTTCTGATAATGCCATTCTGACTGGTGTGAGGTGATACCTCACTGTAGTTTTGATCTGCATTTCTCTAATAATTAGTGATGTTGAGCATCTTTTCATGTGTTTGTTGGCCATCTGTATGTCTTCCTTGGAGAAATGTCTATTTAGCTCTTCCACCTATTTTTGGATTGGGTTGTTTGTTTTTTTGATATTCAGCTTCATGAGCTGTTTATATATTTTGGAGATTAATCCTTTGTCTGTTGATTCGTTTGCAAATATTTCCTCCCATTCTGAGGGTTGTCTGTTCGTCTTGTTTATGGTTTCATCTGCTGGGCAAAAGCTTTTAAGTTTCATTAAGTCCCAATTGTTTATTTTTGTTTTTATTTCTATTTCTCTAGGAGGTGGGTCAAAAAGGATCTTGCTGTGGTTTATGTCAAAGAGTTCTGCCTACGTTTTCCTCTAAGAGTTTTATAGTGTCCGGTCTTACATTTAGGTCTTTAATCCATTTTGGTTATTTTTGTGTATGGTGTTAGGGAGTGTTCTAATTTCATTCTTTTACATGTAGCTGTCCAGTTTTCCCAGCACCACTTATTGAAGAGGCCGTCTTTTCTCCATTGTGTATTCTTGCCTCCTTTGTCATAGATTAGTTGACCATAGGTGTGTGGGTTTACCTCTGGGCTTTCTATCCTGTTCCATTGATCTATATTTCTGTTTTTGTGCCAGTACCATATTGTCGTGATGACTGTAGCTTTGTAGTATAGTCTGAAGTCAGGGAGTTTGATTCCTCCAGCTCCGCTTTTTTCCCTCAAGATTGCTTTGGCTATTCGGGGTCTTTTGTGTCTCCATACAGATTTTAACATTTTTTGTTCTAGTTCTGTGAAAAATGCCAGTGGTAGTTTGATAGGGATTGCATTGAATATGTAGATTGCTTTGGGTAGTACAGTCATTTTCACAATGTTGATTCTTCCAATCCAAGAACATGGTATATCTCTCCATTTCTTTGTATCATCTTTGATTTCTTTCATCAGTGTCTTATACTTTTCTGAGTAGAGGTCTTTTACCTCCTTAGGTAGGTTTATTCCTAGGTTTTTTATTCTTTTTGTTGCAATGGAGAATGGGATTGTTTCCTTAATTTCTCTTTCTGATTTTCGTTGTTAGTTTATAGGAATGCAAGTGATTTCTGTGCATTAATTTTGTATCCTGCTACATTACCAAATTCATTGATTAGCTCTAGTAGTTTTCTGGTGGCATCTTTACAATTCTCTATGTATAGTATCATGTCATCTGTGAACAGTGACAGTTTTACTTCTTCTTTTCCAATTTGTATTCCTTTTATTTCTTTTTCTTCTCTGATTGCCATGGCTAGGACTTTCAAAACTATGTTGAATAATAGTGGCGAGAGTGGAAATCCTTGTCTTGTTCCTGGTCTTAGAGGAAATGCTTTCAATTTTTCACCATTGAGAATGATGTTTGCTGTGGGTTTGTCATATATGGCCTTTATTATGTTGAGGTAGGTCCCTCTATGCCCACTTCCTGGAGAGTTTTTATCATAAATGGGTGTTGAATTTTGTCAAAAGCTTTTTCTACATCTGTTGAGATTAACATATGGTTTTTATCCTTCAGTTTGTTAATATGGTGTATCACATTGATTGATTTGCATATATTGAAGATTTCTTGCATCCCTGGGATAAATCCCACTTGATCATGGTGTACGATCCTTTTAATGTTTTGTTGGATTCTGTTTGCTAGTATTTTGTTGAGGATTTTTGCATCTATATTCATCAGTGATAGTGGTCTGTAATTTTCTTTTTTGTAGTATCTTTGTCTGATTTTGGTATCAGGGTGGTGGTCGCCTCATAGAATAAGTTTGGGGGTATTCTTTCCTCTGCAAGTTTTTGGAAGAGTTTGAGAAGGATGGGTGTTAGCTCTTCTCTAAATGTTCGATAGAATTCACCCGTGAAGCCATCTGGTCCTTGACTTTTGTTTGTTGGAAGATTTTTTTTTTTAATATTTATTTATTTATTTACTTATTCTTGGCTTTTGTTGGGTCTTCGTTTCTGTGCGAGGGCTTTCTCTAGTTGGCGGCAAGCGGGGGCCACTCTTCATCGCGGTGCGCGGGCCTCTCACTATCGCGGCCTCTCTTGTTGCGGAGCACAGGCTCCAGACGCGCAGGCTCAGTAGTTGTGGCTCACGGGCTTAGTTGCTCCGCGGCATGTGGGATCTTCCCAGACCAGGGCTCGAACCCGTGTCCCCTGCATTGGCAGGCAGATTCTTAACCACTGCGCCACCAGGGAAGCCCTGTTGGAAGATTTTTAATCACAGTTTCAATTTCATTGCTTGTGACTGGTCTGTTCATATTTTCAATTTTTCCTGGTTCAGTCTTGGAAAGTTATACCTTTCTAAGAATTTGTCCATTTCTTCTAGGTTGCCCGTTTTATTGGCATATATTTGCTTGTAATAGTCTCTTATGATGCTGTGTATTTCTGCAGTGTCCATTGTAATTTCTCCTTTTTCATTTCTAATTTTATTGATTTGAGTACTCTTCCTCCTGTTCCTGGTGAGTCTGGCTAAAGGTTTATCAATTTTGTTTATCTGCTCAAAGAACCAGTTTTTAGTTTTATTGATCTTTGCTATTGTTTCCTTTGTTTCTATTTCATTTATTTCTGCTCTGATCGTTATGATTTCTTTTCTTCTACTAACTTTGGGTTTTGTTTGTTTTTCTTTCTCTAGTTCCTTTAGGTATAAGGTTAGATTGTTTATTTGAGATTTTTCTTGTTTCTTGAGGTAGGATTGTATTGCTATAAACTTTCCTCTTAGAACTGCTTTTGCTGCCTCCCATAGGTTTGTGATAGTTGTGTTTTTGTTGTCATTTGTCTCTAGGTATTTTTTGATTTCCTCTTTGATTTCTTCAGTGATCTGTTGGTTATTTAGTAACATATTGTTTAGCCTCCATGTGTTTGTGTTCTTTATGTTTTTTTTCCTGTAATTTATTTCTAATCTCATAGCGTTGTGGTCAGAAAAGATGCTTGATACAATTTCAATTTTCTTAAATTTACCGAGGCTTCATTTGTGACCCAAGGTGTGATCTGTCCTGGAGAATGTTCCATGTGCACTTGAGAAGAAAGTGTAATCTGCTGTTTTCGGATGGGATGTCCTGTAAATATCAATTAAATCTATCTGGTCTATTGTGTCATTTAAAGCTTGTTTTTTCTTATTAATGTTCTGTCTGGTTGTTCTGTCCATTGGTGTATGTGAAGTTAATATCCCCCACTATTATTGTGTTGCTGTCGATTTCCTCTTTTATAGCTGTTAGCATTTGCCTTATGTATTGAGGTGCTCCTATGTTGGGTGAATATATAATTGTTGTATCTTCTTCTTGGATTGATCCCTTGATCATTATGTAGTGTCCTTCCTTGTCACATTCTTTTTTTTTAAAGTCTATTTTATCTGATATGAATATTGCTACTTCAGCTTTCTTTTAATTTCCATTTGCATGGAATATCTTTTCCATCCCCTCACTTTCAGTCTGTATGTGTCCCTAGGTCTGAAGTGGGTCTCTTGTAGACAGAATATATATGGGTCTTGTTTTTGTATCCATTCAGCCAGTCTTTTGGTGGGAGCATTTAATCCATTCACATTTAAGGTAATTATCGATATGTACGTTCCTATTACTATTTTCTTAATTGTTTTGGGTTTGTTTTTGTAGGTCCTTTTCTTCTCTTGTGTTTCCCACTTAGAAAAGTTCCTTTAGCATTTGTTGTAGAGCTGATTTGGTGGTGCTGAATTCTCTTAGCTTTTGCTTGTCTGTAAAGGTTTTAATTTCTCCATCGAATCTGAATGAGATCCTTGCTGGGTAGAGTATTCTTTGTTGTAGGTTCTTCCCTTTCATCACTTTTAATATATAGTGCCACTCCCTTCTGGCTTGCAGAGTTTCTGCTAATAAATCAGCTGTTAACCTTATGGGGATTCCCTTGTATGTTATTTGTTATTTTTCCCTTGTTGCTTTTAATAATTTTTGCCTGTAATTAATGTCAGTTAGATTACTGTGTATCTCGGGGTGTTTTTCCTTGGGTTTATCCTGCCTGGGACTCTCTGCACTTCCTGGACTTGGGTGGCTATTTTCTTTCCCATGTTAGGGAAGTTTTCGACTATAATCTCTTCCAATATTTTCTCGGGTCCTTTCTCTCTCTCTCTTCTCCTTCCGGGTCCTCTATAATGTGAATGTTGATGTGTTTAATGTTGCCCCAGAGGTCTCTTAGGCTATCCTAATTTCTTTTCTTTCCTTTTTCTTTATTCTGTTCTGCAGCAGTGATTTCCACCATTCTGTCTTCCAGGTCACTTATCCATTCTTCTGCCTGAGTTATTCTGCTATTGATTCCTTCTGGAGTATTTTTCATTTCAGTTATTTATTGTTCATCTCTGTTTGCTTGTTCTTTAATTCTTCTAGGTCTTTGTAAAACATTTCTTGCATCTTCTAGATCCTTGCCTCCATTCTTTTTCCGAGGTCCTGGATCATCTTCACTATCATTATTCTGAGTTCTTTTTCTGGAAGGTTGCCTATTTCCACTTCATTTAGTTGTTTTTCTGGGGTTTTATCTTGTTCCTTCATCTGGGACATAGTCCTCTGCCTTTTCATTTTGTCTATCTTTCTGTAATTGTGGTTTTTGTTCTGCAAGCTGCAGGATTGTAGTTCTTCTTGCTTCAACTGTTTGCCCTTTGGTGGATTGGGCCAAAGGTTTTTGCATTTACCTCTCCCTCAGAGGCAGTGTATCTTTGCCTGGGACCTGAAGGCAGGAAGGTATGCTCTCTCTACAGCAGTGGTTTATGTCTTTTTTACTCATACAAGAGAAAGGTCTGAGGAAGTGGGCAGTGTTTCATGTCTGTCACCCAAGATTATTAGATCAACCACTACCTGCATGCCTGTGTCACTGAGGGATGTCTTCTCACCAGGCTCCTGTCCCAATCGTTCTCATTAGCACCTAGTGGAGGCTGGTGGAAAGGAGCTCCCAGGTGAATGTGAACTACTGTCATGTCAAGGCTCCTACTTCCTCTAAGCTAATACTTTAGTCCATACTTGGCCCTTAAAGAATTCTTTAAAATTTTAGCTGATTTCTGTTGGGAGACACTTCTTCATGGGTCTCTCAAGTTTGTGCATGATCTGTGAAGAAGCAGTGACTGCCTTTGTTCTGTCTGGACTACCTTCTCAGCCTGGGAAAACAGAGATAGCATTTCCCTCTGGAAGAGAGACACTTTTGATTACTGTCTACCATAATGAAGATGTCTCCCTCCAGAGCCAAGGGGAGGCATGCTTAATACCCATTATAAAATATTTAGGTTCCTTGAGCTCAGGGTACCTTCCTGAAATGCAACCCACTGCATGTATAGGTGTTACCTGGCCTCTACTCAGTGCCCTGTAGGATTGGGGATCAGGGAACTAGCACAGATACTGAAACTCTGATTGATACTGTTTGGGCAAGTAATAAAGTCCCTTGTCTCTGATATAAGAAACTGTGGCAAGCTAACTTATAACTTGCAGATAGCGTGAAATCTTAGAACTTTCCAAGTTTCTTCTTTACTGGCAGCCTCCTATTCTCTGCCAAAGGTGAAACAGTCCATGTATTCTGTCTCAGGGGCTTGTCACTCTGAAATTCAGTTCCTTTGGCTGCCCTCTCTGATGTGTAATAGAAAAGTTATGATTTTTTTTTCTTCTTAGGATGGGAGGAACATTCTCTTGCAGCTTTCTATATCTTAAATGGAAGCACAACTCCCAAGGTGTACCTATTTGATTACTTTCTATTACCAAAGATAGACACTTACTGATCTTTGAATTTAATGTTCTGCTTATACATGCTTAGTTTTTAAAAGAAGCATAAGCTTGGGTAATGAACTCTAGGAATTCTGAAAAATGGCTCATGGAATATTTCATCACAAGGGCTGGAAACAATGGACCAAGGATGTTTACGTTCCAGCATAGGTGAGTCAGGAGGGGGTAAAAGAATCTGATTCATGATGAATGAGATGTTATACAGAATGTACATATGCACTGGCCACCAACTCTTATAGAGAATCATGGAGATATATAGGAAAATTACAACCACTTAGGGGTAGAGAGAGGGCTTTTGAAGCTCTTAAAAATGGACAGGAGGATGTGGTAGAAACACCTGAAAAGGATACAAAGGCTAGGTAGAAGAACAGAAACTGGAGTCTTGAGGATTCATAGATTTTCTATTTCTTTGTTGTTTTCTTCCCTCTCTACATTCACTCTCCCTTTTCCTAATAAACAGAATCTAGATTTCTCTTGTGAGATTCACCTCTTCTGTATTGTGGAAGTCTGGTTAGGGCTGCCATTTAAAGTGCCTAGTGTTCACCTAGCCAACATTCCCAGGACTCCCTGAGTCATGAAAGACAGAAAAACAGCTGGAACTGATCCATTACTGAGCTGTTAGTTCCTGCTACACAGATCCCAAAACAGCTTTGGTTCTTAGCTTTTCAAAGCATAGCTTAACTCTGTGAATTACCTGATATTCTCATTTTGCTTAAGTTAACCAAAGTTGAATTTCTGTTGCTTGCAACCAGAGAACTTCAACTGATACAGGGAAAGTGGTCCAATAGAGGGCATGACAGAGGCTAAAAGAAGCTTTTAAAGGTAGCCTGAAATCCAGATACTTTATTTAAAATTATTAAAAGAACACATATTAACTGTCAAAATTGCTGGCTATGGTACAATGACTAATTGATTTCATGTTTCTACATGCTTGTAGTTAATGGTTAGGCTGATGATGTTTTATTACTAAAAACTATATTTAGAGTTCACTCTCATATCTCCCAAGTAAGAAATAAAAACAAATGAGAATGAACTGAAATAATACACATTACATGCTCTAAGAAAAACATCTAGGAAGGGGTGCTGGGAGGAGCAATGATCTATGTTACAATGAAATATACAGTCGACCCTTGAACAATGTGGGGTTTAGGGGAGCCAACCCCTGAACAGTCAAACAACTTTACAATTAGCCCTCCATAACCACAGTTCCACATCTACAGATTCAACCAACCAGATCCTGCAGTACTGTAGAACGTAGTGAAAGAAATCTACATATAAGTAGAACCACAGTTCAACCCTGTGTTTTCAAGGGGCAACTATACATATATATAATTATATATATAATTATATATAAGGGAATCATTATATAACTTATATATAACAGAATATATATTTTATAGATATATATATATCTTACTCTGCATCCTTTTTAGGGTTATTTCATTATTTTTTGAAAATATTATAAAAGTAAATTTACCATTTTGCCACAGACTAGTTTAACACAGGGTTATTCAACCTTGGCACTATTGATATTTGGGCAGGATAATTCTTTTGGGGGGGGGGCAGGGGAGCTGTCCAATGCATTGTAGGGTGTTTAGAAGCATCCCTGGCCTCTACTAGCCCCACTATATGCCAGTAACACCCCTATAATGCCAATCAAAAATGTCTCTTGAGAATGGACTTGAGGACCCGGGGAGGGGGAAGGGTAAGCTGGGACGAAGTGAGAGAGTGGAATGGACATATACACACTACCAAATGTAAAATAGATAGCTACTGGGAAGCAATCGCATAGCACAGGGAGATCAGCTTAGTGCTTTGTGTCACCTAGAGGGGTGGGATAGGGAGGGTGGGAGGGAGATACAAGAGGGAGAAGATATGGGGATATATGTATATGTATAGCTGATTCACTTTGTTATACAGCAGAAACTAACACACCATTGTACAGCAGTTATACTCCAATAAAGATGTTAAAATAAATTAAATAAATAAAAAATGTCTCTTGACATTGCCAAATGTCCTCTGGGGGGGGGGGGGAGAGGAGGGGGCAAAATTTTTCCCTGATTAAGAAACACTGGTTTTAACATCATGACTACAATAAGACAAATACAACTGCCAGCTCTATGATTCCATTGTGGAATCAACTGTGATTAAACTAGAGTTACATTCATCTTTTAGCTTAAAATGTATCGTGGCTAGAACTAAGTTAATTATGCCAGTTATTGTTTAGAGCTGAGCTGTCTAATACCGTAGTCACCAGCCACATGTGGCTAACAAGCACTTGAAATGTAGCTACTCTGAAGTGAGATGTGTAGTAAGTGTAAAATATGCACTGGATTTTGAAGACTTGATATGAAAAAAAGAATGTAAAATAACTTATTTTTATGTTAACTGAACAATTTTGGATATATTTACTGGGTGAAATATATTAAAATTAATTTCACCTGCTCAGTTCTACTTTTTTAATGGGGTTACAGAAAATTCTAAATTACATGAAACGGCGCATTATATTTCTATTGGACGTCACTGGTCTAGAAACTTGAAATGATTTAGTATTACTTGTTTTTTTAAAAAATTATTTAATTATTAACAAACTTTATTTTTTAGAGCAGGTTTAGATTTCCAGCAAAACTGAGCAGTAAGTACAGAGTTCCCACATAATCCTTGCCTTCCACATGTCCAGTCTCTGACACTGAGTTTTTAATCATGAATTGGTGCTGAATTTTGTGAAATATTTTTCCTGCATCTATTCACATGTTCATATGATTTTTCTCTTTTAGATGGTTGATGTGATGTGTTACATTAATTGATTTTCAAATGTTGATGCATCCTTGCCTACCAAGGATAAATCCCACTTGGTCATGGTACTTAATTTTTTTTGTACATTGTCAGATTCAATTTGTTGACTATTTTTGCATCTATGTTCATGGCCCACTGTTGGTCTATAGTTTTCTTGTACTATCTTTGACTGGTTTTGATATTAGAGTAATGCTGGCCTCATAGAATGAGTTAGAAGTATTTTATTGGCTTCTATCTTTTGGAATAAATTGCAAAGAATTGGTATAATTTGTTCTTTAAATGTTGGATAAAATCCCCCAGTGAACACATCTGGGCATGGTGCTTTCTGTTTTACAAGGTTATTAATGATTGATTCAACTTCTTCAATAGCTGTAGGCCTATTCAGATGGTCTACTTCTTCTTGTGTGAGTTTTGGCAGATTGTCTTTAAAGGAATTTGTCCATTTCATCTAGGTTATCAAATTTGTGGACATAGAGCTGTTCATATTGTTCCTTTAATATACTATTATAATCCATGGGATCTGTAGTGATGTTTCCTCTTTCATTTTTGATATTAGTAATTTGTATCTTCTTTCTTTTTTTTTTTAAACTTCTTTATTGGAGTATAATTGCTTTACAATGGTGTGTTAGTTTCTGCTTAATAACAAAGTGAATCAGTTATACACATACATATACCCCCGTATCTCTTCCCTCTTGTGTCTCCCTCCCTCCCACCCTCCCCATCCCACCCATCTAGGTGGTCACAAAGCACCGAGCTGATCTCCCTGTGCTATGTGGCTGCTTCCCACTAGCTACCTATTTTATATTTGGTAGTATATATATGTCCATGCCACTCTCTCACTTTGTCCCAGCTTACCCTTCGCCCTCCCCGTATCCTCAAGTCCATTCTTTAGTAGGTCTGTGTCTTTATTCCCGTCTTGCCACTAGGTTCTTCATGACCTTTTTTTTTTTCTTTTTAGATTCCATATACATGTGTTAGCATACGGTATTTGTTTTTCTCTTTCTGACTTACTTCACTCTGTATAACAGACTCTAGGTCCATCCACCTCACTACAAATAACTCAATTTCGTTTCTTTTTATGGCTGAGTAATATTCCATTGTATATGTGTCACATCTTCTTTATCCATTCATCTGTCGATGGACACTTAGGTTGCTTCCATGTCCTGGCTATAGTAAACAGAGCTGCAATGAACATTGTGGTACATGACTCTTTTTGAATTATGGTTTTCTCAGGGTATATGCCCAGTAGTGGGATTCCTGGGGCGTATGGTAGTTCTATTTTTAGTTTTTTAAGGAACCTCCATACTGTTCTCCATTGTGGCTGTTATCAATTTACATTCCCACCAACAGTGCAAGAGGGTTCCCTTTTCTCCACACCCTCTCCAGCATTTATTGTTTCTAGATTTTCTGATGATGGCCACTCTGACTGGTGTGAGATGATATCTCATTGTAGTTTTGATTTGCATTTCTCTAATGATTAATGATGTTGAGCATTCTTTCATGTGTTTGTTGGCAATCTGTATAACTTCTTTGGAGAAATGTCTATTTAGGTCTTCTGCCCATTTTGGGATTGGGTTGGTTTTTTGATATTGAGCTGCTTGTAAATTTTGGAGATTAATCCTTTGTCAGTTGCTTCATTTGCAACTATTTTCTCCCATTCTGAGGGCTGTCTTTTCGTCTTGTTTATGGTTTCCTTTGCTCTGCAAAAGCTTTTAAGTTTCATTAGGTCCCATTTGTTTATTTTTGCTTTTATTTCCATTTCTCTAGGAAGTGGGTCAAAAGGGATCGTGCTGTGATTTATGTCATAGAGTGTTCTGCCTATGTTTTCCTCTAATAGTTTGATAGTGTCTGGCCTTACATTTAGGTCTTTAATCCATTTTGAGTTTATTTTTTTATGGTGTTAGGGAGTGTTCTAATTTCATTCTTTTACATGTAGCTGTCCAGTTTTCCCAGCACCACTTATTGAAGAGGCTGTCTTTTCTCCATTGTATATTCATGCCTTCTTTATCAAAAATAAGGTAACCATATGTGTGTGGGTTTATCTCTGGGCTTTCTATCAGTTCCATTAATCTATATTTCTGTTTTTGTGCCAGTACCATGCTGTCTTGATCACTGTAGCTTTGTAGTATAGTCTGCAGTCAGGGAGCCTGATTCCTCCAGCTCCGTTTTTCTTTCTCAAGATTGCTTTGGCTATTTGGGGTCTTTTGTGTTTCCATATAAATTGTGAAATTTTTTGTTCTGGTTCTGTGAAAAATGCCAGTGGTAGTTTGATAGGGATTGCATTGAATCTGTAGATTGCTTTGGGTAGTAGAGTCATTTTCACAATGTTGATTCTTCCAATCCAAGAACATGGTATATCTCTCCATCTATTTGTATCATCTTTAATTTCTTTCATCAGTGTCTTATAATTTTCTGCATACAGGTCTTTTGTCTCCTTAGGTAGGTTTATTCCTAGGTATTTTATTCTTTTGTTGCAATGGTAAATGGGAGTGTTTTCTTAATTTCACTTTCAGATTCTTCATCATTAGTGTATAGGAATGCAAGACATTTCTGTGCATTAATTTTGTATCCTGCTACTTTACCAAATTCGTTGATTAGCTCTAGTGGTTTTCTGGTAGCATTTTTAGGATTCTCTATGTATAGTATCATGTCATCTCCAAACAGTGACAGCTTTACTTCTTCTTTTCTGATTTGGATCCCTTTTATTTCTTTTTCTTCTCTGATTGCTGTGGCTAAAAATTCCAACACTATGTTGAATAATAGTGGTGAGATAGTATTACTTCTTAATGAAATAAATTCTTAAGTCTATCAAATAAGCCAAAAAGACTTCAGAAAGCTTTCCACAGCCCTATGAAATTAATTAGCTCACTTTTGAGCATCATAATTCTTTATTATCATGCCTGAATTGTTTTTTGGCTTCTTCAAACCAATTACTTCTATTCCAATGCTTTGTTCTCAGTGTTCCAGTAGGTTCATTTCTGATTGCTAATTTATCTTCAGGCTGTTCTTTATCATTTTCCTGTACATCAGTTTCTTTTATACACTCAGGAACTTTCCTAGCAGGATGCTGAGATGTTGCAGCATCCATCATACTTAGAAAATCATAAGCAGGCAGAGGAGGTTTCCATTCCTGAGCAGGTAAAATTTCTGGAAGAAAGACAGAATCAAGCATTAAAGATGAACAGATATAAAATCTCATCACATGAATATACTAGAAAATGTTTTATTTTGCAAAATATATTTGTAGGAGTGAAGGCCTTATCAGTTTTCCTTATCTGAGCAAAGCTATATTTTATTATCATCATTGTCTAAGAAGCTTGATACAGTTGTCATTGTTAGACATTTTTCATATATTACATTTACAAGCTATTCTATTTAAAATGCTATTCTATTTTAAATAACGATAAGTATTAATAGGCAAAACACAAAAGGTCCATAATCTCACTGCCTGTTAACCCTTGTTGAGGTTTTAAAAAATAGCAATATGTGTCATGAGATTACATATAGCCAGGGACAAGTTAAAATGAAGAAGCCTCTTGCTTCCCTCCCTATCCCTGTCTTTATCCCAAAGAACTATAACTATGAAATATTCCAGAAAGAAATTTTGGAACATACATAGAGATTTATTATTTAGACAAGTATTTCCTTAAGTTTTAAAGCATTTTCTGTTTTGGAAGATTTGATTAACATCCTTTGCACATACTTGATGAAAAAAAAAGTACATTTTATAAAAATAATTATAGGCAAGAAATCATTAAAAATTGCTATGGAATCAACTGTACTGTAAACAGACAGTGATTGGAATCATGGCAGTGAATCTTAACATTATTTTAAAACATTGGTCATTAAAAAAAGAAAATGAATTTACGCTGATAACATATA
Organism: Balaenoptera acutorostrata; assembly: GCF_949987535.1. Lineage (NCBI taxonomy): Eukaryota > Metazoa > Chordata > Mammalia > Artiodactyla > Balaenopteridae > Balaenoptera > Balaenoptera acutorostrata. Next base: position 132,910,742 of record NC_080066.1, read on the forward strand.
TATATGAGATAAACTAGCTTTTCTCCATTTAGTAAACAGATTTCACACAATTTCAGAGTTTAGTTGCCTATTTAAAATACTATTTGGGAAATAAACTATATATAAGGAACTGTGCAAAGTAAACATTTAAAAAATGAATTCCAGTGAAAGGATCTATACACTGGTACATGAAAAGAAAGTAATGCTCAAAAATAAAAACTTTAGCATCTCTCATAAATCAAATAAAAGCTTAGGACATTCTAGGAAACTTTAATTTCCTAGAGTAGATTAAAGCACAAACGAAAATCTGCATCAATATATATATATATCTATACTCTACTTATTGATATATGATTTCTTCACTCAGACTCAATTATATGAAATCCATGGTACATCAGCAGGGTATTACATTTAGGCTACCCTTGTAATTGATGTTTCAAATTACAGTGCCAGGTTAGCAGACTCAAAAGTGACAAACGGATAAAATAGTTTCTTGAATATAATGACTAGGTAAGAAGTAAGAATAACTATACTTTGCAATATGCAGATAAAGTATCTTTAAGAAAAGTCCAATTTAAAGCACAGCAAAGATTCAGCAGTATTTATTTTTTAAGGTAAACACTGCAGCCTAGTGGTCTGAGATGACGACAAAATGCCTGAAACTGGACATCTTAATTCTGCTAATTATTTCCTGAAGGAACTCTATAAAGATCTTAATGTTTTCAGTTACAAATAAAACTGTACTCTCATCACATATGGGCAATAAAGACATTATTATCAAATTAGTAACGATAATAATAATAATTGCCAACCTTGATTGAGGCTTTACTATATATCAGGCGTTATGTATTTAATCCTTACAACCCTATGAGGAAAGCACAATTATTATCCCAATTTTATAGGTGAGAAAACCAAGGCCTAGAAAGGTCAGAGAACGTGACCAAAATTCAGTGTAAATCTCAGGTAAGAATAGCCAGTGGTGACAATTTCACAGAAATTAAGATGTGCAGCAAGTAAAGTGAGGCAGGGACTGGTGGCACCATGTTACAGATTCAGGCTATTCTAAGAGTAGCTGCAACATCCCTGTCTCAGGTCTGTCTCCCAAGGTGTGGTGAGAGCAGGTCCTGGCAGCACAGAAGACAAGCCCCAATACAGAAAAGTCCTGCTTGGACCTTTGCTTCTTCTCTATTCCCAGAGGCTGCAGGAATAACTTAAGACCAGAAGCAGTGATACAAAGAAGTAATGGAAACCAGAGGTATTAACATAATTGCAATGGAAGAAATACCAGTCTTTCAGGAAACTCAGAAGAATAATTCTGATTCTTTCCTCTAGTAATGGTTTGAGTTGAGGAATCGAAGCCCCCAAGGATGCTCCTTGTAGGAAAGGATCTTTACATGAAGAATAATAACACTTTAGGTTTTACACTTTAAAATGTATGCCTTTGTATACTTAATTTTGATTTTTAAAATAACTGTGACGTAGTCAGAGTAGGAACTATTAATCTCCTTTTATAGCTGTAAAGGAGGGAACAAAGAAAAAACTTGCCTAAAACCACAGTTAGTAATCAAGGAGGCTGGGTCAGAAGCTCAGGTTTCTGTGTCTTTGAACATCACACGACCTTTTTTAAAGCAATTCAGTTGGAGAAGTACTCTGGCCTGACTTACATATAATCCTATCTGACTTAGAGTCCCCGAGGCCTCTGTGTCACAGCAACTGCAAAATGACAACACTCAACTGCTTCTATAAAATAGCAATGCAGATAGAGAAGAGAACGCAGACTATCTGAAGAGTTCAAGAGCTACAACCGAAAGGACCCCTATGTTGTGTGGCTAGAATGAAGAAGCCAGCATTGAGTGATAACAACCATAGAAAGGCTTCTTTCAGATTATGGAAGACAAAATAGTCAATTAATTACTTTTTTACATATCCTAGGAAAATGTTAAAACTAATAAATTATCTCAGAAAATTAAGACTTAAAAATATATACATCTAAAAGGACCCAGAAAAGCCAAAATAATCCTGCACATGAAGAACAGAGTTGGAGGATGTAAATTTCCCAATTTAAATCCTGTTACAAAGATGCTGTATTCAAGAGAGTGGGGCAACTGCCATATGCTATCTGTGTATGTGACAGAAAAACATGTACATGAATGTTCATAGCAGCATTATTCATAATAGCAAAAAGTGGAGACAATGCAAATGTCCATCAACTGCTGAATGGAGAAACAAAATGGGGTATATCCGTCCAATAGAATATTATTCATCCACAGAAAGGAATGAACTACTGATTCATGCTATAACATGGATGATCCTTGAAAGCCTATGCTAAGGGTAAGAAGCCAGACCCAAAAGGCCTCATGTTGTATGATTCCATTTATACGAAATGTCCAGATTAGGCAAATCCATAAAGACAGATGGTACATGAGTGGTTGTCAGGGAATGAAGGGAGGGGAGAATGGGGTGTGAGTGCCAATGGGTATAGGGTTTCTTTTTGCGGTGATGAAAATGTTTTAAAATTCAGTAGTGGTAATGGTTGCACAGCCTCGTGAATATACCAAAAAAACATCAAATTGTATACTTTAAAAGGGTGCATTTTACGGTATGTGGATTACATTTCAATATACAAATACCTTTTATAGACTATTTAAACACAATAATTTAGTTAAAACTGTGTAACTTAACAGAAATGAAGTAGATAGACCTCCTGGGAAGAACAGGTGTGCTGCAATGATTGGCACTTAAAACAAATAAATTCAAGAATCTGATTAAATATATATAAATATACATAATGACAGACTCACACAATGCATGCTGGCTGAGAGACAGTGTAACACTGAATTGGAGTTTATATACCAGAACTGTGTGTGTATACACATATATATTCACAGTGTGTATACATATATATTCACACACACACCCTTATTTCAGAACTCAGTCATGAACAGTGTCAAAATGTTATTATAATATAGTTCATTTGGTTTCCAATAACAAAATCCTCAGAAGTACCTTAGGAAACTTTTCATTACATCAAATTTCACACTGTTTCCTCAACAGACTAATGATCTAGATTATTACATGTTAAGTAATTTAAATTATATCAACAGGCTTGTTGTTGTCACAATTGTATATAAACTAACATACACATCTATACCACAGGTATAAATCCACATAGGTTTTAGAAAAATAGGGATTATGGCATGTCATAAGCCAGCATTATAAATTCTGGGTCAAGATCTATTTTCTTGTGGTTCAAAATTCTGGCTCTGGAGTACAACAGAGCCATGTTGAAATCCAAGCTTCCTCATTTACTGGTTAATTATATGACTTTGAACTAGTTACTTAACTCTTCTACAGGTATTGATAATTCCTATGACTCTTGTGAGAATAAATGAGATAATGCATGTGAATCACGTAGCTTTGAGCCAGACACCTACTGAGCATTCAATAAATGTTAGCTATTATTATTAAATTTCATACGACACTTATTTTCTGTGGGTAATAATACCTACCATATAGGAGACTGTCCCATGGACAATGCTATCAGCGTATTAATATTTAGAATACTTACAAACATTACAATTCAACTCATTCTAGCATCCATGAACGATAATTTAAGTTTAAAAAAATCCACGTAACAAAATATAGAATTGTGCACATTAAAACAGGAAACTTACTGATATGACTTTCTAGTCCTGCTTCTAATTTTTTCAGCCACAATAAAAGGTTCTGTTCAGTGATAGCCTGGTCTGAAGGAAATGCAAATACTTGGCCGCCTGAATGCAGATTTACCACAGCAAGAAGAGGAAGGGGAGGCAGGGTATCAAAATATGCCTGCAAGATTGCTCTCCCCACAGGAGTATTCTTCCTATAAAAGGGAGCAACTGAACACGTTAATTAATATTTCTTTCTATAACAAAATAACAAGAACAACAGTTTGTAAAACATAGTAACCTTTAAATATAGTATCATGCCAAGAAGTTTATTTTATGAAAATATGTCTTAAAAATCAAGAGGTCTGTAACTATGTTATTAGTAATCAGAGTCATAAAAAGTTTCTTTTAACATAGGGTACTTACTGTGTTTCTCTTAGGAGAAAAAAGGCAACCAATGAGTTTTAATGAAAAACATAGTCCAAAGGCTTGTCAATTTTGTCTCAATACAATCAATAAGTTCCTTCCAAAGTTTAGTCAAGTATCTGATCACGTCAGCTCAAAAATTAAATGGCTACAAAACTATAAAATAACAAGATACTCATAATAAATACCCCTTTTCCAAATCAAATTGTCTCTTTTCTCAGGATTAATTTCAAATTAAAAAGATTTTTTAAAGTATTCATACAAGGAAACCACAAGTTTAAGACACTTATTTTTCCTAATACAGCACATTCCACATTATGGAAAGGACTATTTCACTCTGAGATAGCTACAAGGATAATTACCTGGGAAAATTTTGTTTCAAGTAGTAGGCTGTACTGTTAGTGAACTCTTCACAACAAAAGTGTACACTGCCTCATTTTTGTAATTTTTCCAATGAGTTAAAAATGAAATGTCTTTCATCTGATGACTTTGAACAATGGATAGTGTATCTATATACGTGAACTGTGTTCAGAGACATTAAATGTAATAACACAAACCACACATCTAGAAAATATACCAGGAAATATTGTTGGTAAATGCACTGATAATTTTCTGTAAAGTTTTAGGCTGAATTTTTAAAATACAGAAATACAGAAAAAGGAATTAAAGAAAAATGCCAAAATAACACAATGTTTATTTTTCTGTATTTGCCAAATTTCCCTCAATGAACATCCATTACTTTTAAAATCAGAAAAATTATTATCTTTAAAAATTTATTGTATGACACCAAAAACAAAGGCAACAAAAGCAAAAATAAGCAAGTGGGACTACATCAAACTAAAAAACTTCTGCACAGCAAAGGAAACCAACAAAATGAAAAGGCAACCTTCAGAAGGGGAGAAAATATTTGCAAATCATATATCTGATAGGGGATTAATATCTAAAATAACTAAAGAACTCACACAACTCAATCACAAAACAACAATTCAATTAAATAATGGACATAACTGAATAAACATTTTTGCAAAGAAAACATACAAATGACCAAAAGGTACATAAAAAGATGCTTAACATCACTAATCATCAGGGAAATGCAAATCAAAACCACAATGAGATATCACCTTACACCTGTCAGAATGGCTATCAATAAAAGACCACAAATAACAAGCACTAGGGAGGATGTGGAAAAACTGGAACCCTTGTGCACTGTTGGAGGGAATGTAAATTGGTACAGCCAGTATGGAGAACAGTATGGAGGTTCCTTAAGAAACTAAAAATAGAGCTACTATATGATCCAGCAATCCCACTCCTGGGCATATTATATCTGGAGAAAAACATGGTTCAAAAAATACATGCACTCCCAATGTTCACTGCAGCACAGTTTACAATAGCCAAGACATTGAAGCAACCTAAATGTCCATCAACAGAGGAGTGGATAAAGAAGATGTGGCACATATATACAATGGAATATTACTCAGCCATTGAAAAAATGAAATAATGCCATTTGCAGCAACTTGTATGGACCTGGAGATTATCAAAGTAAGGGAAGAAGTCAGAGAAAGACAAATATCATATCATATGATGTCACTTACATGTGGAATCTAAAAAAAATGATACAAATGAACTTATTTATAAAACAGAAACAGACTTAGAGAATGGAATATTATTCAGCCATAAGAAAGAAGGAAATCCTGCTATTTGCTACAACATGGATGGAATTTGAGGGCATTATGCTAAGTGAAATAAGCCAGACAAAGAAAGACAAATACTACATAGTAGTATCACTTATATGTGGAATCTTAAAAAAAAGTCAAATTCATAAAAACAGAGTAGACAAGTTGTCAGGGACTGCAGGGTGGGGGAAATAAGGAGAGATTGGTAAAAGAATACAGACTTTTCAGTTGCAAGATGAATAAGGTCTGAGGATTTAATGTATAACAAGATGACTATAGTTGATAACACTGTACTGTATCATTGAAATTTGCTAAGAGAGTAGAATTTAAATGTTCTCACCGCCCCCCAAAGTTTATAAATATAAAACAAATATGTGAGGTGATGGATGTGTTAATTAACTAGATGGAAGAATCTTTTCACAATGTATACATATATCAAATTATTACAATGTATATTTTAAATATCTTACAATTTTATTTGTCATTTATACCTCAATAAAGCTGGAAAAAAAATAACACAGCAAAAAAAAAAAAAAAAGAATTTACTGTAAAACAGAATTCGATCTAAAACAATGTCATCTTAGACAATCTGAGGGTGTTTAGTTACTAAAATATCATGATAACATACATATTGGTTCCATAATATATAACTCCACAGGTAGAGTTTCATTCCCTAATGAAAATTTAATAATAATTATACTTTCTTTACCTTTTATGTATTAAAAAATAAAAAAATATATACTTACAGATTTAACCAGCAAGGGGTAAGTGAATCCAAGTGTTTCTCTTTTACCAGCGTCAATATTGCTTTTTTATGCTGAGGATTTATGCTGCCATCACTGAATAAAATGAGTAATGGTTTCTGAAGTCTTAAATAAGTGGGAAGATTTTCCACAGTGATTTCTGGCTGTTTAAAACAAAAAACAAACCAAGAAAAACGGGGAATTATAGTGTATAAAGTAGAAAATAATGTTCAAATCACTCTTGCAATTTTAGTTTGCAAAATGTATTTCAAACATTTTCATTTAAGTGGAGATTTTGCTATACTGATCAATAACTATGAATCTCAAGAGTTTTTTAATTTAAACCCATTTTGTCTTAAGAATGAGTTATTTTCAAAATAAAACTACTAATAGAATTTGAAAATAAATTAAAGGAGCTCCCTGTTTTACAAGGATGTAGCACTTCTAATAATTTCTTATGCTAAAATCTGGATCAGACTAGCCAACATACACATGACAAATAAAATTCTTGTTATATCTTTATAAAATTTTTGAAAAAAAACATAAGCTGAGCTTTAAAGATATAATCTTTTAACATCTATGATTACTTAAAAATTAATAAAATCTTACTTTGTTTCAAAATTATGAGTTTTTAGCATAACTAAAGTAATCCAATAATATGCTAAAACAAATTTTAAAAGTCTCTTATTTCTTTGGGGTTTAAAATAACAATGAAAAAATTTAGTAAGAAATAAGAAATTTTACCCTTTTATTCTTTTTACTAATTAAAAAAGAACAATGTTTTTTATATATTTGTAGAAGACAACTTGTCTAGGCTGTTATTAACAAGAATTGAAAAGAGTAACAAACAAAGTTAACATATTCAGGATTAAAAATAGCAGTGACACTATATATAAAATAGATAACTAATAAGGACCTACTGTATAGCACAGGGAACTCTACTCAATACTCTGTAATGGCCTATATGGGAAAAGAATCTAAAAAAGAGTGGATATATGTATACGTATAACTAATTCACTTTGTTGTATACCTGAAACTAACACAACATTGTAAATTAACTATACTCCAATAAAAATTAAAAAAAGAAAATAGCAGTGACTTAGAATATTAAAGGCTTCTACTATTTTCCATTTTTAGTACCACATCTATTAATTCATCTTCTGGATGTACTTATGAGCTGGATTAAATCTTCCTATATCATAAAACTAATCCCCTGCTGACAGATAAGGAAACCAAAGACGAGAAGCTGACTTGCTGAAGTCACACAGCTTAGTAGGAGGAAGAGTTAAATGAAACTAGCACTCAGGCATCCTGTTCACCAGCTTCCCATTTCATTGGATCACACTAGAAATCCAAATGAACAATCTTTTTCATGGTGCCAACCACCTCTGATTCATCCACAAACACCAAACTCTGGCACATACTTTTCCATACTTAGTTCTCAAAACAACTTTCCTCTGCCAATTCTCATTTTCCTTTAAATTCTTTCTCTTCACACTCAAAATCCTCTTTTCACACCTTCCTCTTTCATGATTTAAATCTTAGATCCCTTCTTCTCCAAACTCCTCTGTGTTGTATTCTTGTATTAACTATCATCTTTTCTCTTCTACATGAGTTATGTCCCCTTCCTAAAATTGACAGATCTCATCAAGCCAGCAGAACGGATTTGACGAATCCAGTGCAATGGAGCCATCACTGCTCAATTCAAAAATTTATTGAGAACTTCAAGATCTTATGCTGGGTACTGAATCAAAAAGAAGTAAGATGCTTACCCTGCCCTCAAAGAGTTCATAGTTTAGAGAAGGAAAGAAGTATACAAACTGCTGTGATCCAAGAAAAAACTTAATGTGTGACACTAAGGAAACCTATTGGCTCTAAATTAAAACTAAAAAACAAGTTAGGGGAGGGAGCTCATGGGTGATTTTAGGAAGTGGTATTTGATCTGGGCCTTGCATGAGGAATAAGACCTTGATAGATAGAGGTGTGTGCTAGAGCGGGGATTCCAGATACAGGGAGCATCATGAGGGTGCAGACAGGTGTTAAGGCATGCAGAGTATCTGGGGAACAGTGAGAGTGAAGCGTACCAGACTCAGGCAGGCATGAGGCAAATGTGGCTGTCAAACCAGATGGGAAAATGACTCCATAGGCTTTCTAGCTCTCAGGAATACTGAGATTTTGTATCAAATGAATGACATGGTTAGGCCTGTTTTAGATGACTAACTAACTGGAATATGAATTTGTGGAAAGACAGGCTAGTGACAGGCACTGCTCTTTCCTATGTCAGGAAAGAAAGAGTAAGAGTTGTGTGAGTTTAGAAGTTAAGATTAGAAACAGAGTTAGGAATCATCAGCTGGTATGACAGTAGAAGTTATGGGTATAGATAAAGTCTCCCAAAGAAAAACATAGCAAAAAAAGAAAAAAGGGTTGAAGATGTAATTCTAGAGTGGCCAGAGGGTTGAAAGTGTACCTAGAGAGGATTGAATTGCAAAAGCCAAAGGAAGAGAGAATTTTAAGAAGGAAAAGCACAATCAAGAGTTTTGATTGCTATTCAGAGGTTAAGGAGAAACAGAAAAGGTCATCATATGTGGTCGCTGGAAGGTGACCTTTGGCTATTTGCGTATGTAAGAGACTATAATAGTGTGGGTTCTGATATTCTTAACTTATTCATAATAAGAACATAAAAAGGAACTCCATGTATCTGAGAAAAGTGCTAAACATATTACCTAACAAATAGTTCTAAGTAAGACAGCCTTGGATATATCATTGCTTACTTATGATATTTACATAGTAAATTATCATGTATTTCAGATTTGGGCACTATTTACCTGGACTAATTTGTCATCAGGTTCATTAAAATAAAAGTTCGATGTTATATAAAAAATGTTTACCATCCGGCCATCCACTCCTCTTTCCTATCCAGAGGAAGGATCCAAAGTCCTTCTGGTAACTAGGTGTAGGCCAGGAGACAGATTACTGCTAGCTGGCTACTGTACACAGTCACTGATTATCTAGACTTAAAGCTCCAACACAAAGCAGCACTGAGAAATTTAATAACCACTTGAAGGTTTTAGAATTTATGAAAAGATCGTAACTAAAAGCAAAATAAATTTTATTACAGCTGTTCATTATTTAGTTGAACACTGCAAACCAAAACGTTGTAAATTTGCCTTAACTATAAACATTGATAGTTGCTAAGCTTGCCCACAGTTTCTCAGCCTTAAAGAATATAATCTTAAAGAAAAAAATTAGATACCTATTTTTATCTAGCAGTTAGGCAAAGATTAAAGAGTAAAATGATACAAATCTTCTGTTGGGCGAAACAGGAATAAACGTCAGAAGCCTTCAAAATGTGCCTACCCTTTGGACTAGCAATTCAAATTCTATGAACTTACCATACGTATATAGTTGTAGCAACACCCAAAGATTATCTATAAGGATGGTCCCGGAATAAAACAAAACAAAACAAACTAAAGACATCTTAAATATTAACCAACAGGAAATTAGATAAATTGTGGTTTATTAGTACAACAGAATATTATGCCAATATTTAAAAACTAATATGCAAATCTTTATTTCTTGGTGGAAATATCCCTTAATATAAAAAGATAAACACATATATACACATGGAATTTTTTTTTTAAGTTCGGGAAAATATATCCCCAAATTTAAACTTGGTTAAAGAAGTTATGGTTTATTCTGATTTTCTTCTTTATGGTTTCCTGTATTATCTTGGAAAAAAAAGCTAAAGTCTTATAATAATTCCAAAAATATTACACTATGTATATGCTAAAGAAAGTCATTTAATAATGTCATTAAAGACAAAAATGTTACTTTATAAATAATTTAGAAAACAACATCCTGAAAATAGTAATGATTTGATTAATTATAAACTGTAACTTTAATTGGGGGAGGGGAGGCAATAGAACTGAGGTCACAAAAAACTTAAAGAATACATTCATTTCTTTGAGCCTAAAATGTAATATCATTTAGATCAGCATGACAAAAAACAGTAACAGGAGGATATTCGTTCAGTATTTATAGTTGATAATAGTGCCCCTATGGTACTTTAGAAAGGTAGAAAAGCATAAATTTATAATATTCTAGCTACAATTAATATTAATGCAAAACAACCAAAATCAAGAAATGCAGGTTACATCTGCTGGGCCCCTGAATCCATTATTACACAAAGTAAGCATCAGAAAAGGACTTTCGTAAGACAGTATTTTGCTCTAAAATGGGATAAGTAATAATACCAGGTAACAATTGTTGAGTGTTTACCAGGGGCCAAACACTGTACACAGAGCACTGAACACCCATCTCGTTTAGTCCTTACAATAACGCTCTGCAGCAGGGGCTACTATCACCTACATTTTACACATGTGGAAACTGAGGCACAGAGATGCTTACATACAGGCAGTAGGAAGACAAGCAAGGATCTGAAGCCCAGAAGTCTGCTCTCTGGAATCTATGTGCTTTATGCCAAGTTTCAGCCTAGATTGAGTACTTCAACTGGCCATCAGCCACAAGCATCTCAGCAATAAAAACAATCCAAAGACACGTAAACTTTTGGCAGTGGACTAAAGAAGCGGTATGCATAACAGGTGAATAATAAAACAGAGCAACCCAATGAATCTTGACATCACAACACATCATGCCCTGTGCCAATAAAAGCTGGAAAATCACATATTAAAACACACTGTCTTTAACTGGGCTAGATTTTCTTATTTCAAATAACATCCTTATTATAAAATATACTCACAAATGTTTCCAGTGATGCATTTGTTATTATTTGAACTATTTCTTGAGCATGGACGTTAGCTAATGAAATGCTCTCGATTTTGCCTTCTTTGTGTCTGGCAAGCAGCAGGGCTGGAAGAGTTACAGCATATTTATTTGACCTATGGAGAAATGTAGTATTAAAATTTCCAACCAAAATATAGCAAATCATCAAAAATATGAACAGTTAGGCCAAGAAGTCACAATGGAGGCAGCAAATGGGAAGCCCTACTAAGGAAAAAAGAACTCGATTTCCAGACAAACTTATCTTCTATGTGAGGCTATCTGAGCAAGTTCAAGAACCTTGATAATCTAGATTAGAAGAAAGCAACAGATAGTAATCTAGCCAGATCTGTTTTTCTAGACAACTTATTCATCAAGAAAATGTCCAAATAGGATTAGGAACACACTGAATGGTTCTCCACTTTTTGGGCTGCTCACCAAACTGCTGAGCCAAGGAGACAGGCATTTATGAGAATGGGCCTGTTATTTGCCAGGCACTATACCAGGTGCTTCTAGTTAAGTCTTTATTTAACCGTCAGAACAGCCCTATAACCCTCTGTTTACTGATGATGAAAGAGCGGTAAACAGCAGAGACAGAATTCACACTGAGGTATTCCAGATACAGAGTTTGTGCTCTCTCCACTGAAACAGAGCCCAAATCTGCTCCCTCCTACCACTACTTTTGCTAACTAAACTTCAAAGAAAATCACTAAATAGGAAAAAAATGCCTTGTGTGAAATTACCAGTGATGTAGTCACATTTATATCATGTAAAAACTTAATTCATGCTAAAACAAAAGTATAGACATTATAATATTATAAGCATTAGTAGAAAGCCCAGTCTTCAGATTACCTGTTGGTAATATAACCAGTTGGTTATAAACGAAACATACTCTGAAAACTACTGGTCTAGAAGAGAGTGGGTGACTGTCCATGTGTCAGGTGAACAGGTCTCATATTCCCTAAAGATCTGGAGTTCTGTATTCACTTTTAAAAAATCACTGATTTCATGGCGCTCGATCATCAAAAGCATGTGTCACCAGTATTTAGGATGAAAGATTTAAGCTCAGAAATGACAATGAGGAATAATATAGTCAGAGGGTAATAAACACAAACTGGGGCTTATTAACTCCACGTGCATCTGAAGATGAGTCATAAGTGTAGAACGTAATATGTATTCATAATTTCCAAATTTTCAGTTCAGTCCTTCATTCCACAGCAACTGAAATATTTGATAGTTCACAGGAACCCCGAATTCTACAAATAAAGCAACTTAAGTGGCTAAAAAAAGCACTGCTTAAGTGTATGTCTGCAATAACAAAATTAAGTAGAACTATCAGTTCGTCACCTAAAACTCTGCGAGAAATACAGAAAAACTGATTTTTATGTAGACCTTGGTGGCAAATCAAAACCCAGACACTCAAGAAATAAAATTCCTCAAAAAACTATGACAGGGGCTTCCCTGGTGGCGCAGTGGTTGAGAATCTGCCTGCCAATGCAGGGGACACGGGTTCGAGCCCTGGTCTGGGAAGATCCCACATGCCACGGAGCAACTGGGCCCGTGAGCCACAACTACTGAGCCTGCGCGTCTGGAGCCTGTGCTCCGCAACAAGAGAGGCCGAGATAGTGAAGAGGCCCGCGCACCGCGATGAAGAGTGGCCCCCGCTTGCCGCAACTAGAGGAAGCCCTCGCACAGAAACGAAGACCCAACACAGCCAAAAATAAAAATATAATAAATAAATAAATAAAAGATTACTATTAAAAAAAAAAAGTGAAGTTTAAAAAAAAAAAAAAAAAAAAAAAACTATGACAACTGAAAATTTATCGCAGGTAATAGAATCCAAAGAGGAAAACTTTTAGAGGAAGATGAAGTAGTATGAATCCAATGTTGCCCCATGAGGGCCTCTAGCCTAAAGAAGAATTTTGAATATCTAAAAATTCTAAATAGCCAAGTAGTACTTCCCAGATCTGCCCAGAAGGAAATTAAAAATTTAGTTATGTTGCTGCCCTATTTTCCTTCATCAACTGTGTAAAGACAAACAATATATTATTTTGCAAACTTTTTCCTCCCTAAAGTTAGAAGACCAACAGACTTACAGTGTCAAAACATCTTCTTCAGAATAAATTCCTGTGATAACATATCCTTTTAGGTAGTTTCCTGCTTCCATGAACTCTTCTTTTGCTATAAATACACAAACAAGTTAAAAATCTGAAACCTTTCAAGTTATGTATGCTATTCAACTGACGAACATGTTTACAGATGATAGTGCTTAATTATTCATTAATTATAAAGATGTTTAAGTTCAGACCTTACATACCTTATTGGTTCTAAAATATATCTGTGTTCTTTTTATAACATTTGATTGCTACAGAAATGTACATTGATGTAATACAATTCTGGTTCTGTAAATAAATGTACTCCAAATGTACAGTTGACCCTTGAACAACATGAGTTTGACCTGCATGGGCCCACTTTATACATGAATTTTTTTCAATAAATATAGTACCTGTATTTTCATGTAACAGACCTTTGAACTAAGTGTGGGGAAAAGTATGTGTTCAACTGTGTTCAAGAGATCAGAATATGCGGAATCAAAAGAAGTAGAGTTTGAGTCCTAATTCTATCCAAACTGAGCTTCCTGCCCTTGGGTGGGTCATTTATCAATTCCTTTATTTTTGAGGCAGAGACAGCAGTCTGGGGATTTTCAACTGTGCAGGGGGTCAGCACCCCTAACCCCCTCGTTTTCAAGGGTCAACTGTAATTTATAAGATTTATAGGATTCTAATCATACAGATTTAGTAAATAAATATTGGTTGCTTTTTAATCTACTCCTAAGGCAAGGTAAATGGAGACAGCTGTCCTATATGTAGCCTGGAAAGAAAAGCAGGTAAGTGAAATGATACACACATTATAACCACAAAATCTAAAAGTGCTCATATGCATAGAAAAAATAGAAGACTGGAAATTCTAGTCCTCTAACAGTGTCTGTCTTAGGGTTCTATAATTATGAGGGATTTGTTATCTTCTTCTTTTATTTTCTGTAATGTGTTTTTGTTACTTTTAAACTTTGATTAATTTGTGTATCAGTCTTTTCCCATTTGTTATGATATACATATTCAAAATAAGAACTATTATCTCTGTAGGTTTCTGAATACATTTTCATAAATAATAGCATATTCTGGACCTTATAACCAAGAAGCAAGTCTGAATTAAACAGTTGTAGACTAATGAGAAAAGAGCAAAGGTAGACTGATATAAATGATGTATTCTTGACAATTGAAGGCCAGATGATAGCTCAGCTCGCTGCACAAAAGGTTCATAGCAGTTGAAATAGAAAAACTATGATGGAAGAATTGAATCATAAAGCACCTAGAGGTCTGGGTATGCTGAACCCAAAAGATCTGTACCTTAGTAGTCAGCACTATATTCGTGATGTGAGCGTCAACACTGTTAACACTGGGTAACCACAAGATTGTTTTCTTTAAAAATGATGCATACTTTCCACAAGACTGAGAAACACTGTAGGAAAGCCAGCTTACTAGAGTGGCATAATCCACCAGCAGGCAGCACTGAGAGCTCATTTCTAATCATAAATTTCATGAGAAATGAGTAACCCATGAAAATATTTTCTTTAGCCTGTGCTATACCAAAGTAGAAAAGATTCATAAGAAAACTAGGCAACTAGAAAGAACTGAGTGCTGTACTTTCATTTCTAAGAGAAATTTCTCTAAATTCTGATAAATAATTGATGATTGTTATCTAAAGCAATGACATAATGGAATCTGTTTTAGCTTCTTCTTTTTTGATAAGAAAATTACACTAATATTCCCATATAATTTCCTCATGAAGAAGACTCTAAACTCATGAATATGTTTCTTGCAAGGCTCTGCATGAAACCACTTGTACATAAAGTCTAAGTTCCTTGGGGAATGGGAGCATTTAAGACTGTAGACCTCAGTTGCATATCCATTCCCACTAAATCAAAGTGTAAATTCTCCTTTGAATATCTGAAACCAGGCACATTCTCCTCCTTGGTGAACACTGCATATATGTCAGAATATATGGCAACCCAAATATGAGGAAATACTCAGTCATCTAAATAAGAAGTTTTTTAAACCACTATAAATATACTTGAGGTTTAATATTAACGGTGACTTACAATATTTAGTTGTTTTAACTTTAAACATATTTTAATTGCATAAAATAAATACTTTAGGAGCTTCAAGATGGCGAAGAGTAAGACGTGGAGATCACCTTCCTCCCCACAAATACATCAGAAATACATCTACACGTGGAACAGCTCCTATAGAACACCTACTGAATGCAAGCAGAAGACCCCAGACCTCCCAAAAGGCAAGAAACTCCCCGCGTACCTGGGTAGGGCAAAAGAAAAAAGGAAAAACAGAGACGAAAGAATAGGGGCGGGACCCACACCAGTGGGAGGGAGCCGTGAAGGAGGAAAGGTTTCCATGCACTAGGAAGCCCCTTCGCGGGCAGAGACTGCGGGTGGCAGAGGGGGGAAGCTTCGGAGCCGCGGAGGAGAGCGCAGCCACAGGGGTGCGGAGGGCAAAGCGGAGAGATTCCCGCACAGAGGATCGGTGCCGAGCAGCACTCACCTGCCCGAGAGGCTTGTCTGCTCAGCCACCGGGGCGGGCGGGGCTGGGAGCTGAGGTTGGATCACAGGGAGAGGACTGGGGTTGGCGGCGTGAACACAGCCTGAAGGGGTTAGCACACCACAGCTAGCCAGGAGGGAGTCCGGGAAAAGGTCTGCAGCTGCCGAAGAGGCAAGAGACTTTTTCTTGCCTCTTTGTTTCATGGTCCACGAGGTGAGGGGATTAAGAGTGCCACTTAAAAGAGCTCCAGACACAGGCGGGAGCCGCGGCTATCAGCGCGGACCCCAGAGACGGGCATGAGACGCTAAGGCTGCTGCTGCAGCCACCAAGAAGCCTGTGTGCGAGCACAGGTCACTATCCACACCGCCCCTCCCGGGAGCCTGTGCAGCCCGCCACTGCCAGGGTCCCATGATCCAGGGACAACTTCCCCAGGAGAACGCACGGCATGCCTCAGGCTGCTGCAACGTCACGCTGGACTCTGCTGCCACAGGCTCGCCCCGCATCCGTACCCCTCCCTACACCCGGCCTGAGTGAGCCAGAGCCCCCTAATCTGCTGCTCCTTTAACCCCGTCCTGTCTGAGCAAAGAACAGACGCCCTCAGGCGACCTACACACAGAGGTGGGGACAAATCCAAAGCTGAACCCCAGGAGCTGTGCGAACAAAGAAGAGAAAGGGGAATCTCTCCCAGCAGCCTCAGGAGCAGCGGATTAAATCTCCACAATCAACTTGATGTACCCTGCATCTGTGGAATACCTGAATAGACAACAAAGCACCCCAAATTGAGGAGGTGGATTTGGGAGCAACGATATATATATATATATTTTTCCCTTTTTCTCTTTTTCGGGTGGATGACAGGGTCTTGGTGCTCCAAACGGACGTCAGGCCTGTGCCTCTGAGGTGGGGAAGCCGAGTTGAGGACACTGGTCCACCAGAGACCTCCCAGCTCCACATAATATCAAACAGCGAAAATCTCCCAGAGATCTCCATCTCAACGCCAAGACCCAGCTCCACTCAACGACCAGCAAGCTCCAGTGCTGAACACCCTATGCCAAACAACTAGCAAGACAGAAACACAACCCCACCCACTAGCAGAGAGGCTGCCTAAAATCAGAATAAGGTCACAGACACCCCAAAACACACCACCAGACGCGGACCTGCCCACCAGAAAGACAAGATCCAGCCTCATCCACCAGAACAAAGGCACTAGTCCCCTCCACCAGGAAGCCTACACAACCCACTGAACCAACCTTAGTCACTGGGGGCAGACACCAAAAACAACAGGATCTACGAAGCTGCAGACTGCAAAAAGGAGACCGCAAACACAGTAAGTTAAGCGAAATGAGAAGACAGAGAAACACACAGCAGATGAAGGAGCAAGGTAAAAACCCACCAGACCAATCAAATGAAGAGGAAATAGGCACTCTACCTGAAAAAGAATGCAGAATAATGATAGTAAAGATGATCCAAAATCTTGGAAACAGAATGGAGAAAATACAAGAAATGTTTAACAAGGACCTAGAAGAACTAAAGAGCAAACAAACAATGATGAACAACACAATAAATGAAATTAAAAATTCTCTAGACAGAATCAATAGCAGAATAACTGAGGCAGAAGAACGGATAAGTGACCTGGAAGATAAAATAGTGGAAATAACTACTGCAGAGCACAATAAAGAATGAAAAGAATTGAGGACAGTCTCAGAGACTTCTGGGACAACATTAAATGCACCAACATTCGAATTATAGGGGTGCCAGAAGGAGAAGAGAAAAAGAAAGGAACTGAGAAAATATTTGAAGAGATTATAGTTGAAAACTTCCCTAATATGGGAAAGGAAATAGTTAATCAAGTCTAGGAAGTGCAGAGGGTCCCATACAAGATAAATCCAAGGAGAAACACGCCAAGACACATATCAATCAAATTATCAAAAACTAAATACAAAGAAAAAAATTAAAAGCAGCAAGGGAAAAACAACAACTAATATACAAGGGAATCCCCACAAGGTTAATAGCTGATCCTTCAGCAGAAACTCTGCAAGCCAGAAGAGACTGGCAGGACATATTCAAAGTGAAGAAAGGGAAAAACCTACAACCAAGATTACTCTACCCAGCAAGGAGCTCATTCACATTCGATGGAGAAATTAAAACCTTTACAGACAAGCAAAAGCTAAGAGAATTCAGCACCTCCAAACCAGCTTTACAACAAATGCTAAAGGAACTTCTCTAGGCAGGAAACACAAGAGAAGGAAAAGACCTACAATAACAAACCCAAAACAATGAAGAAAATGGTAATAGGAACATACATATCAATAATTACCTTAAATGTAAATGGATTAAATGCTCCAACCAAAAGACATAGACTGGCTGAATGGATACAAAAACAAGACCCATATATATGCTGTCTACAAGAGACCCACTTCAGACCTAGGGACACATACAGACTGAAACTGAGGGGATGGAAAAAGATATTCCATGAAAATGGAAATCAAAGAAAGCTGGAGTAGCAATTCTCATATCAGACAAAATAGACTTTAAAACAAAGACTATTACAAGAAACAAGGAAAGACACTACATAATGATCAAGGGATCAATCAAAGAAGAAGATATAACAATTGTAAATATTTATGCACCCAACATAGGAGCACCTCAATACATAAGGCAAATGCTAACAGCCGTAAAAGGGGAAAGCGACATTAACACAATCATCGTAGGGGACTTTAACACTCCATTTTCACCAATGGACAGATCATCCATAATGAAAATAAATAAGGAAACACAAGCTTTAAATGATACATTAAACAAGATGGACTTAATTGATATTTATAGGACATTCCAACCAAAAACAGCATAATACACTTTCTTCTCAAGTGCTCATGGAACATTCTCCAGGATAGATCATATTGTGGGTCACAGATGAAGCCTTGGTAAATTTAAGAAAATTGAAATCATATCAAGTATCTTTTCTGACCACAACGCTATGAGACTAGATATCAATTACAGGAAAAAATCTGTAAAAAATACAAACACATGGAGGCTAAAGAATACACTACTAAATAACCAAGAGATCACTGAAAAAATCAAAGAGGTAATCAAAAAAATACCTAGAAACAAATGACAATGAAAACACGATGACCCAAAACCTATGGGATGCAGCAAAATCAGTTCTAAGAGGGAAGTTTATAGCTATACAAGCCTACCTCAAGAAACAAGAAAAATCTCAAATAAACACTCTAACCTTACCCCTAAAGGAACTAGAGAAAGAAGAACAAACAAAACCCAAAGTTAGCAGAAGGAAAGAAATCATAAAAATTAGAGCAGAGGGACTTCCCTGGTGGTGCAGTGGTTAAGAATCCGCCTGCCAATGCAGGCGACACGGGTTCGAGCCCTGGCCCGGGAAGATCCCACATGCCGCGGAGCAACTAAGCCTGTGAGCCACAACTACTGAGCCCGCGTGCTGCAACTAATGAAGCCCACGCACCTAGAACCCGTGCTCGGCAACAAGAGAAGCCACCGCAATGAGAAGCCCGTGCACCGCATCGAAGCGTAGCCCCCACCTGCCGCAACTAGAGAAAGCCCGTGCGCAGCAACGAAGATGCAAAGCAGCCAAAAATAAATAAATATAAATAAATTTATAAGATAAAAATACAAATAAATAAATAAAATTAAAAAAAAAAAAAAAAAAAAAATTAGAGCAGAAATAAATGAAACAAAAACAAAGAAAACAATAGCAAAGATCAATAAAATTAAAAGCTGGTTCTTTGAGAAGATAAACAAAATTGATAAACCATTAGCCAGACTCATCAAGAAAAAGAGGGAAGACTCAAATCAATACAATTAGA
Organism: Balaenoptera acutorostrata; assembly: GCF_949987535.1. Lineage (NCBI taxonomy): Eukaryota > Metazoa > Chordata > Mammalia > Artiodactyla > Balaenopteridae > Balaenoptera > Balaenoptera acutorostrata. Next base: position 132,930,441 of record NC_080066.1, read on the forward strand.
AATGAAAAAGGAGAAGTAACAACTGACACTGCAGAAATACAAAGAATCATGAGAGATTAGTACAAGCAACTATATGCCAATAAAACAGACAACCTGGAAGAAATGGACAAATATTTAGAAAAGCACAACCTTCCGAGAATGAACCAGTAAGAAACAGAAAATATAAACAGACCAATCACAAGCACTGAACTTGAAACTGTGATTAAAAATCTTCCAACAAACAAAAGCCCAGGACCAGATGGCTTCACAGCCGAATTCTATCAAACATTTAGAGAAGAGCTAACACCTATCCTTCTCAAACTCTTCCAAAATATAGCAGAAGGAGGAACACTCCCAAACTCATTCTACAAGGCCGCCATCACCCTGATACCAAAACCAGACAAGGATGTCACAACAAAAGAAAACTACAGGCCAATATCACTGATGAACATAGATGCAAAAATCCTCAGCAAAATACTAGGAAACAGAATCCAGCAGCACATTAAAAGGATCATACACCATGATCATGTGGGGTTTATCCCAGGAATGAAAGGATTCTTCAATATACGCAAATCAATCAATGTGATACACCATATTAACAAATTGAAGAATAAAAACCATATGATCATCTCAATAGATGCAGAAAAAGCTTTCAACAAAATTCAACACCCATTTATAATAAAAACCCTCCAGAAAGTAGGCATAGAGGGAACTTACCTCAACATAATAAAGGCCATATATGACAAACCCACAGCCAACATCATCCTCAATGGTGAAAAACTGAAAGCATTTCCTCTAAGATCAGGAACAACACAAGGTTGCCCACTCTCACCACTATTATTCAACATTGTTTTGGAAGTTTTAGCCACAGCAATTCGAGAAGAAAACGAAATAAAAGGAATCCAAATCAGAAAAGAAGAAGTAACACTGTCACTGTTTGCAGATGACATGATACCACACATAGAGAATCCTGAAGATGCTACCAGAAAACGACTAGAGCTAATCAACGAATTTGCTAAAGTAGCAGGATACAAAATTAATGCACAGAAATCTCTTGCATTCCTATACACTAATGATGAAAAATCTGAAAGTGAAATTAAGGAAACACTCCCATTTACCATTGCAACAGAAAGAATAAAATACCTAGGAATAAACCTACCTAAGGAGACAAAAGACCTGTAGGCAGAAAACTATAAGACACTATGAAAGACATTAAAGATGATACAAACAGATGGAGAGATATACCATGTTCTTGGATTGGAAGAATGAACATTGTGAAAATGACTATACTACCCAAAGCAATCTACAGATTCAATGCAATCCCTATCAAACTACCACTGGCATTTTTCACAGAACTAGAACAAAAAATTTCACAATTTGTATGGAAACACAAAAGACCCCGAATAGCCAAAGCGATACTGAGAAAGAAAACAGAGATGGAGGAATCAGGCTCCCTGACTGCAGACTATACTAGAAAGCTACAGTAATCAAGACAGTATGGTACTGGCACAAAAATAGAAAGATAGATCAATGGAACTGATAGAAAGCCCTGAGATAAACCCACACACATATGGTTACCTTATTTTTGATAAAGAAGGCAAGAATATACAATGGAGAAAAGACAGCCTCTTCAATAAGTGGTGCTGGGAAAACTGGACAGCTACATGTAAAAGAATGAAATTAGAACACTCCCTAACACCATACACAAAAATAAACTCAAAATGGATTAAAGACCTAAATGTAAGGCCAGACACTATAAAACTCTTAGAGGAAAACATAGGCAGAACACTCTATGACATAAATCACAGCAAGATCCTTTTTGACTCACCTCCTAGAGAAATGGAAATAAAAACAGAAATAAACAAATGGGACATAATGAAAATTAAAAGCTTTTGCACAGCAAAGGAAACCATAAAAAAGACGAAAAGAGAACCCTTATAATGGGAGAAAATATTTGCAAATGAAGCAACTGACAAAGGATTAATCTCCAAAATTTACAAGCAGCTCACGCAGCTCAATAACAAAAAAACAAACAACCCAATCCAAAATGGGCAGAAGACCTAAATAGACATTTCTCCAAAGAAGATATACAGATTGCCAACAAACACATGAAAGAATGCTCAACATCATTAATCATTAGAGAAATGCAAATCAAAACTACAATGAGATATCATCTCACACTGGTCAGAATGGCCATCATCAAAAAATCTAGAAACAATAAATGCTGGAGAAGGTGTGGAGAAAAGGGAACCCTCTTGCACTGTTGGTGGGAATGTAAATTGATACAGCCACTATGGAGAACAGTATGGAGGTTCCTTAAAAAACTAAAAATAGAACTACCATACAACCCAGGAATCCCACTACTGGGCATATACCCTGAGAAAACCATAATTCAAAAAGAGTCATGTACCAAAATGTTCATTGCAGCTCTATTTACAATAGCCAGGATGTGGAAGCAACCTAACTGTCCATCGACAGATGAATGGATAAAGAAGACATGGCACATATATACAATGGAGTATTACTCAGCCATAAAAAGAAACGAAATTGAGTTATTTGTAGTGAGGTGGATGGACCTAGAGTCTGTCATATAGAGTGAAGTAAGTCAGAAAAACAAATACCGTATGCTAACACATATATATGGAATCTAAAAAAAAAAAAAAAGGTCATGAAGAACCTAGGGGCAAGATGGGAATAAAGACGCAGACCTACTAGAGAATGGACTTGAGGACATGGGGAAGGGGAAGGGTAACCTGGGACCGAGTGAGAGAGTGGCATGGAGATATATACACTACCAAATGTAAAACTGATAGCTGGTGGGAAGCAGCTGCATAGCACAGGGAGATCAGCTCGGTGCTTTGTGACCACCCAGAGGGGTGGGATAGGAAGGGTGGGAGGAAGGAAGACACAAAAGGGAAGAGATACGGGGATATATGTATATGTATAGCTGATTCACTTTTTTATAAAGCAGAAACTAACACACCATTGTAAAGCAATTATACTCCAATAAAGATGTTAAAAATAAATAAATACATTAATTTAGCAATACTGTTTTTTTCCACTGTCACATTTTATTACAGTTATATTTATACACATACAGATACATCTATATTTTAGCTCTGTCAGCTAAAGAGTCGAGAGGCAAGAACACCCCCATTATTAAAATATTCCTAACCCCTAGATCTTGGTTTCTAAATTCAATGTCCCACTAAAAGGAAACTGGGCTCCTTGGAGAATTGTCTGATTCTAGGAATGGGGCTAGGAACATCATGTGACAAAAGGACATTTTCAAAAAATAATGGCGACATGTCAAAAGGTCATAGGTACCCAGGACGGAAATGAAAAAAAAAAAAAGGACATAATAGTCAGAGTGAAAGGCTCCCACTGACCAAATCTATCTAGGATAACCTGAGCAATCTAATGATAGTAACTGATTATAATCCACTGAATAAAATAAGAACTCAGCCATCCATACTGATAAACAAACAAATGAGTAGTATGCCAACTAATAAAGGCAGAAGGAATAATGGAGTTAGAAATCTCCCACTTGGCAACTGTCATAGTAATACCTCTTGCAGGCAGTGAATTTTAAAACTGCTGTGCAAAAGTAAAATGAGAAACAGGACATTTACAGAGTTTTAAACTATATCCCTACAAGATATTTATTAACTACAAAGCAAAAAGTAGTAACTTTCTAGTAGAGGGGCCTGAAAGATACACCAGTAGATAAAAGAGACATTTCACCCCTCATGGAACTCACATTATTCTTCAAACCATTAGAATCTATATGAACAACAAATTAATATCTGATACAAAATAAGTGATCAGCAAATGTTAGTAGTTAGCGTTTATGAATAAAATCCAAATGTACATAAAAATGTTAATGGATTATAAGAGCCTTTTACTGTTATATGTTTTCTCATCCAATACATGTTGAAAATCCAGCAACTATCATATGATTGTCTGCAAAAAACAAAAACAGGAAGAGGAGCTCATACCTGACTTAAAAGGCTTAGAAGCAATCAATCCAGTAAAATAATTAAAAAGCATCATATCCAGATTACATCATTCTGGCACACCAGACCACCTTTATATACTTTAACATTATGCTTTTGACTTCTGTTGAGAGATAACTACATGTAAATTTTATCATCATTTGTACAGAAGTATGATCAAGTACACTGCTCCTTATGTTGATCTCTAAATAAAATATACATGTATATATACATATGTGAAAAATTCCTCTCAGCATGTACAATCAGAGAAATAGTTTGTCTATGGGTGACTCAGCACCCTAACTTGTATTGTGCCATTTATTGTATAATGATAAGAAATGGGCAAAAATTTTATCTTTCTGTTTCTATTTGCTACCAGATTGCTCAGTGTTAAAGTTTTATGATCAACCGCAGTGTTTCTAGGTATTCTACATAATTATCCCCTACTTTTATTGCTTAACTCTTATCCTTATTTTAATGATTTTATTGTATTTGTGCTTTTTATTATCTGAAGACTAATTCTTTTTGGAAGGAGGCCCAGTGTAAATAATAAATGAGAACTTCAGGACACCAGGCACTTGAGGTAGGTAGAAAACAAAGTCAACTGTGGGTGCAAAAACATGAGAAAGGGAAAGACGGAGTAAAACACAGAGTCATTTACTTCATGATTTTTCATAGAGAGAATACAAATTAGAAGGTTATGCCATCTGGATTTTGCCCTCTAAGATGGTAAGCCACATTGCACACATTAACATTCCTTTTATTTATTTCTTTCTAGTGAGTTCTTTTGGCTTTTATTTTAAAAAATTTTGAAGACAAAGTAGAAGGGGAAAATCACTAGGCAGCAATTTGTAGAAAGCAAAATTTAATAAGTACTTAATAGTATCTACTAAATACAATTATAATGCTAGACTTTGGGGATCTTCTTCCCATACAAATATCCTTAAGATATTTCATTCAGAATTTGAAATTCATCTTAAATAAAAGAAAAATAAAAAGGAGGGAAGTTTGCTACATAAATGGAAAGAGTAAGCATGAGATTGCCAACTAAAAATTGTTACTTGCCATCTACCTCTGCAAGGATGAGGTCACTAGCCACTGCAGTCACCAACCTTCAACACACCCTGAAAGGAGTTCAGGGTGAGATCAATCATGAAGCACTCTGTGCTCTGGGAAAAACTGGCAGAACAGGCCTTCAGATAGCCAGCTATTTTCAGGAGATTTTATGGGCCCAGTTTCTTGCATCTTCTCTTATCTAGAAAAGCAGCACTAAAATCATTAACAGAGACATCTGCTCCTCGTGACTAGCAACAACCTTCTTGTGACTAGCAGCAATCTTTTGCCAAAATATGTTCTTGACTGCATGTATCCCCTTCACCACAGTTACGTATATACTGACTACCCCCTACCTCTTTGGAGCAGTTCCTCAGAGCTATCTGAGATGCTGTCTCCCAGGCTATAGTCCTCATTTTGCCTCAAATAAAGCTTAACTCACAACTCTCATGTTATGCAGTTTTTTTCAGTCGACATGATGAGGAAAACACTAAGGGTTTTGCTACCCAGGTTTTGGAGAGGCCATCCATCTCCAAAGCCAAGAGAATAACATTCCAAGTAATACCACTGGTCAGAAAAAATGCCCTGTGTACTCTTTCTTTAAAATTTACTGAAAGACACAGTCTTATGAAGGACAGAAAAAATAAATAAATAAAGAATAGGAGTTTAAGAATAGAGAAGTTGTAATATTAAAAGAACACTATAGCCAATGATACTATGTAAAAAAAAAGTAAAACTAATTGCTGTAAGCACTGTATCAAAGCTGAAAGCAAAAACATTAATTTGAAATTAAATATAAGATGAATTCATTTTCTTAGTTCAGTCACCCAAGGCAATGGAAATGAAAGCAAAAATAAACAAATGGGACTTAATCAAACTTACAAGCTTCTATACAGCAAAGGAAACCATAAACAAAACAAAAAGACAACCTACAGACTGGGAGAAAATATTTGCAAATGATATGACCGACAAGGACTTAATTTCAAAAATATATAAACAGCTCACACAACTCAATAACAAAAAAAGCAAAAAACCCAATCAAAAAATGGGCAGAACACCTAAATAGACACTTCTCCAAAGAAGACATACAGATGGCCAATAGGGACATGAAAAGATGCTCATCATCGCTAATTATTAGAGAAATGCAAATCAAAACTACAATGAGGTACCACCACACACCTGTCAGAATGGCCATCATTAAAAAGTCTAAAAATAATAAACGTTGGAGAGGGTGTTGAGAAAAGGGAACCCTCTTAGACTGTTGGTGGGAATGTAATTGGTGCAGCCATTATGGAAAACAGTATGGAGGTTGCTCAAGAAACTAAAAATAGAGTTGCAATATGATCCAGCAATCCTACTCCTGGGCATATACCCAGACATAACTATAATTCGAAAAGATACAAGCACCCCTATGTTCATAGCAGCACTATTCACAATAGCCAAGACATGGAAACAACCTAAATGTCCAATACACACACACACACACACACACACACACACACACACACAATGGAATATTATTCAGCCATAAAAAAGAATGAAAAAATGCATTTGTAGCAACATGGATGGACCTAGAGATTATCATACTAAGCAAAGTCAGTCAGAAGGTAAAAGACAAATATCATATGATATCACTTATATGTGGAATCTAAAATACAACACAAATGAACATATCTACGAAAACAGAAACAGACTCACAGACATGGAGAACAGACTTGTGGTTGCCAAGTTGGGGAGGAGTATGTGGGAGGGAAGGATTGGGAGTTTGGGATTAACAGATACAAACTATTATATATAGGATGGATAAAAAATAAGGTCCTACTGTATAGCACAGGGAACTATATTCAATATCCTGTGATAAACCATAATGGAAAAGAATATGAAAAAGAATATATATGTATTACTGAGTCACTTTGCTGTACAGCTGAAATTAACACAACACTGTAAATCAACTATACTTAAATAAAGTAATTTTTAACATCTTTATTGTAGTATAATTGCTTTACAATGTTGTATTGGTTTCTGCTGTATAACAAGGTGAATCAGCTATATGCATATGTATATCCCCATATCGCTTCACTCTTGCATCTCCCTCCCACCCTCCTTATCCCACCCCTCTAGGTGGTCATAAAGCACCGAGCTGATCTCCCTGTGCAATGCAGCTGCTTCCCACTAGCTATCTATTTTACATTTGGTAGTGTATGTAGTCAATGCTACTCTCTTAACTTCATCCCATTTTACACTTCCCCCTCCCCGTGTCCTCAAGTCCATTCTCTACAGCTGTGTCTTTATTCCTGTCCTGCCCCTAGGTTCATCAGAACCATTTTTTTTCCTTAGATTCCATATATATGTGTTAGCATACAGTATTTGTTTCTCTCTTTCTGACTTACTTCGCTCTGTATGACAGACTCTAGGACCATCCACCTCACTACAAATAACTCATTTTTGTTTCTGTTTATGGCTGAGTAATATTCCATTCTATATATGTGCCACATCTTCTTTTTTTTTTTAATTTTATTTATTTATTTATTTATTTATTTATTTATTTATTTATTTATGGCTGTGTTGCGTCTTCGTTTCTGTGTGAGGGCTTTCTCTAGCTGCGGCAAGTGGGGGCCACTCTTCATCGCGGTGCGTGGGCCTCTCACTATCGCGGCCTCTCTTGTTGCGGAGCACAGGCTCCAGATGCGCAGGCTCAGCAATTGTGGCTCACGGGCTTAGTCGCTCCGCGGCATGTGGGATCTTCCCAGACCAGGGCTCGAACCCGTGTCTCCTGCATTGCCAGGCAGATTCTCAACCACTGCGCCACCAGGGAAGCCCCCTGCCACATCTTCTTTATCCATTCATCTGTCGATAGACACTTAGGTTGCTTCCACGTCCTGGCTATTGTAAATAGTGCTGCAATGAACACTGTGGTACATGACTCTTTTTGAATTATGGTTTTCTCAGGGTATATGCCAAGTAGTGGGATTGCTGGGTCATACGGTAGTTCTATTTTTAGTTTTTTAAGTAACCTCCATACTGTCCTCCATAGTGACTGTATCAATTTACATTCCCACCAACACTGCAAGAGGGTTCCCTTTTCTCCACACCCTCTCCAGCATTTATTGTTTGTAGATTTTTTTGATGATGTCCATTCTGACTGGTGTGAGGTGATACCTCATTGTAGTTTTGATTTGCATTTCTCTAGTGATTAGTGATGTTGAGCATCCTTTCATCTGTTTGTTGGCAATCTGTATATCTTCTTTGGAGAAATGTCTATGTAGGTCCTCTGCCCATTTTTGGATTGGGTTGTTTGTTTTTTTGATATTGAGCTGCATGAGTTGTGTGTATATTTTGGAGATTAATCCTTTGTCAGTTGCTTCATTTGCAAATATTTTCTCCCATTATAAGGGTTCTCTTTTCATCTTTTTTATGGTTTCCATTGCTGTGCAAAAGCTTTTAAGTTTCATTAGGTGCCATTTGTTTATGTTTGTTTTTATTTCCATTTCTCTAGAAGGTGGGTCAAAAAAGATTCTGCTGTGATTTATGTCACAGAGTGTTCTGCCTATGGTTTCCTCTAAGAGTTTTATAGTGTCTGGCCTTATATTTAGGTCTTTAATCCATTTTGAGTTTATTATTGTGTATGGTGTTAGGGAGTGTTCTAATTTCATTTTTTACAGGTAGCTGTCCAGTTTTCCCAGCACTACTTATTGAAGAGGCTGTCTTTTCTCCATGGTACACTCTTGCCTACTTTATCAAAGATAAGATGACCATATGTGCATGCGTTTATCTCAGGGCTTTCTATCCTGTTCCATTGATCTATATTTCTGTTTTTGTGCCAGGACCATACTGTCTTGATTACTGTAGCTTTGTAGTATAGTTTGAAGTCAGGGAGCCTGATTCCTCCAGCTCCATTTTTCTTTCTCAAGATTGTTTTCGGAGAGACCTTCAAGATGGCAGAGGAGTAAGATGTGGAGATCAACTTCCTCCCCACAAATACATCACAAATACATCTACATGTGGAACAACTCCTACAGAACACATATTGAACACTGGTAGAAGACCTCAGACTTCCCAAAAGGCAAGAAACTCCCCACATACCTGGGTAGGGCAAAAGAAAAAAGGAAACACAGGGACAAAAGAATAGGGACAGGACTTGCACCTCTGGGAGGGAGCTGTGAAGGAGGAAAAGTTTCCACACACTAGGAAGCCCCTTCACAGGCAGAGACGAGTGGTGGGCTGGGGGGAAGCTTCCGGGCCATGGAGGAGAGCGAAGCAATACGGATGCAGAGGGCAAAGCAGAGAGACTTCCACACAGATGATTGGTGCCTACCAGCACTCAAGAGCCTGAAAGGCTTGTCCGCTCATCTGCTGAGGTGGGTGGGGGCTAGGAGGTGAGGCTTGGGCTTCGGAGTTCAGATCCCAGGAGGAGGACTGGGGTTGGCTTCATGAACACACCCTGAAGGGGGCTAGTGCACCACAGCTAACCTGAAGGGAGTCTGGGGAAAAGTCTAGAACTGCCTAAGAGACAAGAGACCATTGTTTCATCAGAGACCCCCTGGCTCCATGTAATATCAAATGGCAAAAGCCCTCCCAGAGATCTCCATCTCAATGCTAACACCCAGCTCCACTCAACGACCAGCAAGCTATAGTGCTGGACACCCTATGCCAAACAACTAGCAAGACAGGAACACAATCCCACCCATTAGCAGAGAGCCTGCCTAAAATCATAATAAGGTCACAGACACCCCAAAACACACCACTGCACGTGGTCCTGCCTACCAGAAAGACAAGATCCAGCCACATCCACCAAAACATATGCACTAGTCCCCTCCACCAGGAAGCCTACACAACCCACTAAACCAACCTTAGCCACTGGGGTTAGACACCAAAAACAACGGGATCTACAAATCTGCAGCCTGCGAAAAGGAGATCCCAAGTTAAGCAAAATGAGAAGACAGAGAAACACACAGCAGATGAAGGAGCAAGGTAAAAACCCACCAGACCAAACAAATGAAGAGGAAACAGGCAGTCTACCTGAAAAAGAATGCAGAATAATGATAGTAAAGATGATCCAAAATCTTAGAAATAGAATGGAAAAAATACAAGAAACGTTTAACATGGACCTAGAAGAACTAAAGAGCAAACAAACAGTGATGAACAACACAATAAATGAAATTAAAAATTCTCTAGAAGGAATCAATAGCAGAATAACTGAGGCAGAAGAATGCATAAGTGACCTGGAAGATAAAATAGTGGAAATAACTACTGCAGAGCACAATAAAGAATGAAAAGAACTGAGGACAGTCTCAGAGACCTCTGGGACAACATTAAATGCACCAACAGTCGAATTATAGGGGTCCCAGAAGAAGAAGAGAAAAAGAAAGGAACTGAGAAAATATTTGAAGAGATTATAGTTGAAAACTTCCCTAATATGGGAAAGGAAATAGTCAATCAAGTCCAGGAAGCACAGAGAGTCCCATACAGGATAAATCCAAGGAGAAACAGGCCAAGACACATATTAATCAAACTATCAAAAATTAAATATAAAGAAAAAATATTAAAAGCAGCAAGGGAAAAACAGCAAATAACATACAGGGAATCCCCATAGGTTAACAGCTGATCTTTCAGCAGAAACTCTGCAAGCCAGAAGGGAGTGGCAAGACATATTTAAAGTGATGAAAGGGAAAAACTTACAACCATGATTACTCTACCCAGAAAGGATCTCATTCAGATTCGATGGAGAAATTAAAACCTTTACAGACGAGCAAAAGCTAAGAGAATTCAGCACCACCAAACCAGCTTTACAACAAATGCTAAAGGAACTTCTCTAGGCAGGAAACACAAGAGAAGGAAAAGACCTACAATAACAAACCCAAAACAATGAAGAAAATGGTAAAAGGAACATACATATCAGTAATTACCTTAAGTGTAAATGGATTAAATGCTCCAACCAAAAGACACAGACTGGCTGAATGGATACAAAAACAAGACCCGTATATATGCTGTCTACAAGAGATCCACTTCAGACCTAGGGATACATACAGACTGAAAGAGAGGGGATGGAAAAACATATTCCATGCAAATGGATACCAAAGGAAGCTGGAGTAGCAATTCTCATATCAGACAAAACAGACTTTAAAATAAAGACTATTACAAGAGGGGGAGTCTGGGCAAGATGGCGGAAGACTAAGACGTGGAGATCACCTTCCTTCCCACAGATACATTAGAAATACATCTACACGTGGAACTGCTCCTACAGAACACCCACTGAACGCTGGCAGAAGACGTCAGACCTCCCAAAAGGCAAGAAACTCCCCACGTACTTGGGTAGGGCAAAAGAAAAAAGAAATAACAGAGACAAAAGAATAGGGACGGGATCTGCACCAGTGGGAGGGAGCTGTGAAGGAGGAAAGGTTTCCACACACTAGGAAGCCCCTTCGCGGGCGGAGACTGCGGGTGGCAGAGGGGGGAAGCTTCGGAGCCACGGAGGAGAGCACAGCCACAGGGGTGCGGAGGGCAAAGCGGAGAGATTCCCGCACAGAGGCTTGGCGCCGAGCAGCACTCACCAGCCCGAGAGGCTTGTCTGCTCACCCGCTGGGGCGGGCGGAGGCTGGGAGCTGAAGCTCGGTCTTCGGAGGTCGGATCCCAGAGAGAGGACTGGGGTTGGCGGTGTGAACACAGCCTGAAGGGGTTAGCGCACTACAGCTAGCCGGGAGGAAGTCCGGGAAAAAGTCTGCAGCTACCGAAGAGGCAAGAGACTTTTTCTTGCCTCTTTGTTTCGCGGTGCGCAAGGAGAGGGGATTCAGAGCGCCGCCTAAACGAGCTCCAGAGACGGGCACGAGCCGTGGCTATCAGCGCGGGCCCCAGAGGCGGGCGTGAGACGCTAAGGCTGCTGCTGCAGCCACCAAGAAGCCTGTGTGCGAGCACAGGTCACTCTCCACACCGCCCCTCTTGGGAGCCTGTGCAGCCCGCCACTGCCAGGCTCCCGTGATCCAGGGACAACTTCCCCGGGAGAACACACGGCACGCCTCAGGCTGCTGCAACATCATACCAGCCTCTGCCGACACAGGCTCGCCCCGCATCCGTACCCTTCCCTCCCCCCCGCCTGAGTGAGCCAGAGCCCCCGAAGTAGCTGCTCCTTTAACCCCGTTCTGTGTGAGCGATGAACAGACACCCTCAGGTGACCTACACGCAGAGGCCGGTCCAAATCCAAAGCTGAACCCCGGGAGCTGTATGAACAAAGAAGAGAAAGGGAAATCTCTCCCAGCAGCCTCAGAAGCAGCGGATTAAAGCTCCACAAACAACCTGATGTACCTGCATCTGTGGAATACCTGAATAGACAACGAATCACCCCAAATTCAGGAGGTGGACTTTAGGAGCAGAATATATTAATTTTTCCCCTTTTCCTTTTTTGTGAGTGTATATGTGTATGCTTCTGGGTGAGATTTTGTCTGTATAGCTTTGCTTTCACCATTTGTCCTAGGGTTCGGTCCGTCTTTTTTTTTTTTTTTTTTTTACTTAAAAAATTTTTTTTTCTTAATAAATGTTTTCTGAATAATTCTTTCCTTATTTTCTATTTAAAAAATTTTTTTTCATAATAAGTTTTTTCATATTTTTTATTTTAAAAAATTAAAATATTTTTTCTTAATAAATTTGTAACTTAATTATTTTTTATTTTTTATTATAAAAAATTAATAAATTTATTGTAAAAAATTTAAAAAATTTTTTTCTTAATAAATTTTTTCTTAATAATTTTTTTCTTATTTTTTATTATAATAGCTTTATTTTATGTTATCCTCTTTCTTTCTTTCCTTCTATTTATTCTCCCTTTTATTCTGAGCCATGTGGATGAAAGGCTCTTGGTGCTCCAGCCAGGCATCAGGGCTGTGCCTCTGAGGTGGGAGAGCCAACTTCAGGACACTGGTCCACAAGAGACCTCCCAGCCCCATGTAATACCAAATGGCGAAAATCTCTCAGAGATCTCCATCTCAACATCAAGACCCAGCTTCACTCAATGACCAGCAAGCTACAGTGCTGGACACCCTAGGCCAAACAACTAGCAAGACAGGAACACAGCCCAATCCATTAGCAGAGAGGCTGCCTAAAATCATAATAAGGCCACAGACACCCCAAAACACACCACCAGACGTGGACGTGCCCACCAGAAAGACAAGATCCAGCCTCATCCACCAGAACACAGGCACTAGTCCCCTCCACCAGGAAGCCTACACAACCCACTGAACCAACCTTAGCCACTGGGGACAGATACCAAAAACAATGGGAACTACGAACCTGCAGCCTGTGAAAAGGAGACCCCAAACACAGTAAGATAAGCAAAATGAGAAGACAAAAAAACACACAGCAGATGAAGGAGCAGGGTCAAAACACACCAGACCTAACAAATGAAGAGGAAATAGGCAGTCTACCTGAAAAAGAATTCAGAATAATGATAGTAAAGATGATCCAAAATCGTGGAAATAGAATTGACAAAATGCAAGAAACATTTAACAAGGACGTAGAAGAACTAAAGAGGAACCAAGCAATGATGAAAAACACAATAAATGAAATTAAAAATACTCTAGATGGGATCAATAGCAGAATAACTGAGGCAGAAGAACGGATAAGTGACCTGGAAGATAAAATGGTGGAAATAACTACTGCAGAGCAGAATAAAGAAAAAAGAATGAAAAGAACTGAGGACAGTCTCAGAGACCTCTGGGACAACAATAAACGCACCAACATTCGAATTATAGGGGTTTCAGGAGAAGAAGAGAAAAAGAAGGGGACTGAGAAAATATTTGAAGAGATTATAGTTGAAAACTTCCCTAATATGGGAAAGGAAATAGTTAATCAAGTCCTGGAAGCACAGAGAGTCCCATACAGGATAAATCCAAGGAGAAACACCCCAAGACACATATTAATCAAACTATCAAAAATTAAATATAAAGAAAACATATTAAAAGCAGCAAGGGAAAAACAACAAATAACACACAAGGGAATCCCCATAAGGTTAACAGCTGATCTTTCAGCAAAAATTCTGCAAGCCAGAAGGCAGTGGCAGGATATACTTAAAGTGATGAAGGAGAAAAACCTACAACCAAGATTACTCTACCCAGCAAGGATCTCATTCAGATTTGATGGAGAAATTAAAACCTTTACAGACAAGCAAAAGCTGAGAGAGTTCAGCACCACCAAACCAGCTTTACAACAAATGCTAAAGGAACTTCTCTAGACAAGAAACACAAGAGAAGGAAAACACCTACAATAACAAACCCAAAACATTTAAGAAAATGTTACCTTAAATGTAAATGGATTAAATGCTCCAACCAAAAGATAGAGACTGGCTAAATGGATACAAAAACAAGACCCATATATATGCTGTCTACAAGACACCCACTTCAGACCTAGAGACACGTACAGACTGAAAGTGAGAGGATGGAAAACGATATTCCATGCAAATGGAAATCAAAAGAAAGCTCGAGTAGCAATTCTCATATCAGACAAAATAGACTTTAAAATAAAGACTATTACAAGAGACAAAGAAGGACACTACATAATGATCAAGGGATCGATCCAAGAAGAAGGTATAACAACTGTAAATATTTATGCACCCAATATAGGAGCACCTCAATACATACGGCAAATACTAACAGCCATAAAAGGGGAAATTGACAGTAATACAATCATAGTAGGGGACTTTAACACCCCACTTTCACCAATGGACAGATCATCCAAAATGAAAATAAATAAGGAAACACAAGCTTTAAATGATACATTAAACAAGATGGACTTAATTGATATTTATAGGACATTCCACCCAAAAACAACAGAATACACATTTTTCTCAAGTGCTCATGGAACATTCTCCAGGATAGATCATATCTTGGGTCACAAATCAAGCCTTGGTAAATTTAAGAAAATTGAAATCGTATCAAGTATCTTTTCCGACCACAACGCTATGAGACTAGATATCAATTACAGGAAAAGATCTGTAAAAAATACAAACACATGGAGGCTACACAATACACTACTTAATAACGAAGTGATCACTGAAGAAATCAAAGGGGAAATCAAAAAATTCCTAGAAACAAATGACAGTGGAGACACGATGACCCAAAACCTATGAGATGCAGCAAAAGCAGTTCTAAGAGGGAAGTTTATAGCAATACAAGCCTACATCAACAAACAGGAAACATCTCGAATAAACAACCTAACCTTGCACCTAAAGCAATTAGAGAAAGAAGAACAAAAAAACGCCAAAGTTAGCAGAAGGAAAGAAATCATAAAAATTAGAGCAGAAATAAATGAAACAAAAACAAAGAAAACAATAGCAAAGGTCAACAGAACTAAAAGCTGGTTCTTTGAGAAGATAAACAAAATTGATAAACCATTAGCCAGACTCATCAAGAGAAAAAGGGAGAGGCTCAAATCAATAGAATTAGAAATGAAAAAGGAGAAGTAACCACTGACACTGCAGAAATACAAACGATCATGAGAGATTACTACAAGCAACTCTATGCCAATAAAATGGACAACCTGGAAGAAATGGACAGATTCTTAGAAATGCACAACCTGCCGAGACTGAACCAGGAAGAAACATAAAATATGAACAGACCAATCACAAGCACTGAACTTGAAACTGTGATTAAAAATCTTCCAACAAACAAAAGCCCAGGACCAGACGGCTTCACAGGCAAATTCTATCAAACATTTAGAGAAGAGCTAACACCTATCCTTCTCAAACTCTTCCACAATATTGCATAGGGAGGAACACTCCCCAACTCATTCTACGAGGCTACCATCATCCTGATACCAAAACCAGACAAAGATGTCACAAAGAAAGAAAACTACAGGCCAATACCACTGATGAACACAGATGCAAAAATCCTCAACAAAATACTAGCAAACAGAATCCAACAGCACATTAAAAGGATCATACAACATGATCAAGTGGGGTTTATTCCAGGAATGCAAGGATTCTTCAATATATGCAAATCAATCAACGTGATAAACCATATTAACAAACTGAAGCAGAAAAATCATATGATCATCTCAATAGATGCAGAAAAAGCTTTCGAGAAAATTCAACACCCATTTATGATAAAAACCCTCCAGAAAGTAGGCATAGAGGGAACTTACCTCAACATAATAAAGGCCATATATGAGAAACCCACAGCCAACATTGTTCTCAATGGTGAAAAACTGAAACCATTTCCTCTAAGATCAGGAACAAGACAAGGTTGTCCACTCTCACCACTATTATTCAACATAGTTTTGGAAGTTTTAGCCACAGCAATCAGGGAAGAAAAAGAAATAAAAGGAATCCAAATCGGAAAAGAAGAAGTAAAGCTGTCACTGTTTGCAGATGACATGATACTGTACATAGAGAATCCTAAAATCTACACAAAGACTCATAAATAAAAATATTCTTTACATATAGCAAAAAGAAAAAAGGGAAACAAAAATATTATTTGTTGGCAAATAGTGAAATAAATTATGGTATATTCATCCAATGAAATATTATACAGCCATGATGTTTTTGAAGAATATTAATCACATGAAAAAAGGCACCCACTTAATGTTAAATAAAAACAGCAGATACTAACCTAAATACATAGTACTAGCCCAATTACATTAAAATGTATATAAATATGCAATATATAGGTACACAGAAAAACAGGGAAGGGATTACATTAAAGTTCAACAACTCTAAATAATTACAGATTTTTATTTTGTTCTTCAAACTTCTCTGTATTTTCAAAATTCTCTAATTGAATTCTCTTTAATTTAAAAAGATATTAATTCTTTCCAAAAAAAAGCTAGTAAACGAGTCTTTAGCTACATATTACATAATTTAAATGTTCAATTCCACTTACCTGTTGTCATAGTTGGACTAAACAGCCCCAGTACTGACACGCTAGAATAGGAGATCAGGTCTTTATGTAATTTCCCACTTAAATATTCTTCTGCTTCTTGGACAGACATAATGTTCACTGGGCATGAAATCCTGTTGCTGGACGAATATTTAACTATATTCAAAATTAATTTTTAAAGATACTTTTCAGCTTGTAAAAAAAAATAATAAAATATACTGAACGTAGCATATTCCACAGGATAAGCATCTGACAAAATAAAGACAAATACTATTCTAAACAAAAACTCAGCCTCATTAAACAAAATTTCCATCTCCCTAAAAGTGATGGAATGTAGTAGATAGGCTCTGCTCATTAATGTTTCCCCTGTGATCTCAATTCATACCTCCTTAACCTATCCAAAGTGTGTCAACAAAGTATGAGAATTAGAAGTTTTATAGACCTAACATTTTAAAAATCTTAGGGTGAAGCTGAATACTTACAGCTGGATAAATTTTAGGAGATCTTCAGTTCCTAGCATACCAGCATAAGATACTGGGTTCTCGCCTTCCTTGTACATCTTTACAAGAGGAAATTCAGTAACATTTTGCTTGGCACATACATGAGACCAATCTGCACAGTTTACTCTAGTAAGCAGCATAGTAGAGGTGCCTAAATAAAAGGAAAATGCACATTTTATAAATGTTAATGTAGAAAACTCATTTGTTGAGAATTGTCAGTATTTTTTTATATCCCATTCTTTTTTTTTAATCCTTATTGGAGTATAATGGCTTCACACTACTGTGTCAGTTTCTATTGCACAACAAAGCCAATCAGCCATATGCATACACATGTCCCCATATCTCCTCCCTCTTGAGCCTCCCTCCCACCCCTCTAGGTCATCGCAAAGCACCAAGCTGATCTCCCAGTGCTATGTTGCTGCTCCCCACCCGCCAACTATTTCACACTCAGTAGTGTGTATATGTCGATGTTACTCTCACTTCGCCCCAGCTTCGCCCTCCCACTCCATGTCCACAAGTCCATTTTCTATGTCTACCACTTTATTCCTGCCCTGCAACTAGGTTCATCAATACCATTTTGGGGGGGGGATTCCATATATATGCGTTAGCATATGGTATTTTTCTCTTTCTTACTTCACTCTGTATGACAGACTCTAGGTCCATCCACCTCACTACAAATAACTCAATTTTGTTCCTTTTATGGCTGAGTAATATTCCATTGTATATATGTGTCACATCTTCTTTATCCATTCATCTGTCGATGGACACTTAGGTTGCTTCCATATGCTGGCTATTGTAAATACAGCTGCAATGAACACTGTGGTACATGACTCTTTTTGAATTATGGTTTTCTCAGGGTATATGCCCAGTAGTGGGATTGCTGAGTCGTATGGTAGTTCTATGTTTAGTTTTTTAAGGAACCTCCATACTGTTTTCCATAGTGGTTGTATCAATTTACATTCCCACCAACAGTGCAGAAGGGTTCCCTTTTCACTACGCCCTTTCCAGCATTTATTGTTTCTAGATTTTTTGATAATAACCATTCTGACTGGCATGAGGTGATACCTCTTTGTAGTTCTGATTTGCATTTCACTACTAATTAGTGATGTTGAGCATCTTTTCATGTGCCTCTTGGCTATCTGTATGCCTTCCTTGGTGAAATGTCAATTTAGGTCTTCTGCCCATTTTTTAACTGGATTGTTTTTTTTTTTTTGATATTGAGTTCCATGAGCTGTTTGTATATTTTGGAGATGAATCCTTTGTCTGTTGTTTCATTTGCAAATATTTTCTCCCATTCTGAGGGTGGTCTTTTTTGTCTTGTTTATGGTTTCCTTGGCTGTGCAAAAGCTTTTAAGTTTAATTAAGTCCTATTTGTTTATTTTTGTTTTTATTTCTGTTACTCTAGGAGGTGGGTCAAAAAAGATCTTATGTCAAAGAGTGTTTTTCCTCTAAGAGTTTTATAGTGTCTGGTCTTACATTTGAGTCTTTAATCCATTTGGAGTTTATTTTTGTGTATGGTGTTAAGTAGTGTTCTAATTTCATTCTTTTAAGTGTAGCTGTCCAGTTTTCCCAGCACTTATTGAAGAGGTTGTCTTTTCTCCATTTTATGTTCTTGCCTCCTTTGTCATAAATTAAGTGCCCATATGTGCGCGGGTTTATCTCTGGGCATTCTATCCTGTATCATTGATCTATATTTCCATTTTTGTGCCAGTACCATACTGTCTTCATTACTGTAGCTTTGTGGTATAGTCTGAAGTCAGGGAGCCTGATTCCTCCAACTCCATTTTTCTTTCTCAAGATTGCTTTGGCTATTCGGGATCTTTTGTGTTTCCATATGAATTGTAAAATTTTTTGTTCTAATTCTGTGAAGGATTCCATTGGTAGTTTGATAGGGATTGCATTGAATTTGTAGATTGCTTTGAGTAGTATAGTCATTTTCACAATATTGAATCTTCTAATCCAAGAACATGGTATATTTCTCCATCTGTTTATGTCATCTTTGATTTCTTTCAGCATTGTTTTATAGTTTCTGAGTAGAAGTCTTTCACCTCCTTAGGCAGGTTTATTCCTAGGTATTTTATTCTTTTTGTTGCAGTGGTAAATGGGAGTGTTTCCTTAATTTCTCTTTCTGATTTTTTGTTGTTGGTGTATAGGAATGCCAGAGATTCCTGTGCATTAATTTTGTATCCTGCAACCTTACCAAGTTCATTGATTAGTTCTAGTAGTTTTCTGGTGGCATCTTTAGGATCTTCTATGAATAGTATCATGTCATTGGCAAACAGTGACAGTTTTACTTCTTCTTTTCCTATTTGTATTCCTTTTCTTTTTCTTCTCTGATTGCTGTGGCTAGGACTTCCAAAACTATGTTGAATAAGAGTGGCAAGAGTGGACATCCTTGTCTTGTTCCTGATCTTAGTGGAAATGCTTTCAGTTTTTTACCATTGAGTATGATGCTTGCTGTGGGTTTGTCATATATGGCCTTTATTATGTTGAGGTAGGTTCCCTCTATGCCCATTTACTGGAGAGTTTTATCATAAATCGATGTTGAATTTTGTCAAAAGCTTTTCCTGCATCTATTGAGATGATCATATGGTTTTTATTCCTGAATTTGTTATTGTGGTGTATCACATTGATTGATTTGCATATATTGAAGAATCCTTGCATCCCTGGGATAAATCCCACTTGATCATGGTGTATGATCCTTTTAATGTGCTGTTGGATTCTGTTTGCTAGTATTTTGTTCAGGATTTTTGCATCTATGTTCATCAGTGATATTGGTCTACAATTTTCCTTTTTTTGTGATATCTTTTTCTGGTTTTGGTATCAGGGAGATGTGGTTTTGTAGAATGAATTTGGGAGTGTTTCTTCCCCTGCAATATTTTGGAAGAGTTTGAAAGGGATCAGTGTTAGCTCTTCTCTAAATGTTTGATAGAATTCGCCTGTGACGCCATCTGGTCCTGGACTTCTGTTTCTTGGAAGATTTTTAATTCTGGTTTCAATTTCATTACTTGTGATAGGTCTGTTTATACTTTTAATTCTTCCTGGTTCCATCTTGGAAAGTTCTGTCCATTTGTCCAAGAATTTGTCCATTTCTTCGTGGTTGTCCATTTTATTGGCGTATAGTTGTTTGTAGTAGTCTCTTATAATCCTTTGCATTTCTGCAATGTCAGTTGTGATTTCTCCTTTTACATTTCTAATTTTATTGATTTGAGTCCTCTCCCTTTTTCTCTTGATGAGTCTGGCTAAGGGTTTATCAATATTGTTATCTTCTCAAAAAACCAGCTTTTAGTTTTATTGATCTTTGCTATTGTTGTCTTTGTTTCTACTTCATTTATTTCTGCTCTGATCTTTATGATTTCTTTCCTTCTACTTTGGGTTTTCTTTGTTCTTCTTTCTCTAGTTGTTTTAAGTGTAGGGTTAGATTGTTTATTTGAGAATTTTCTTGTGTCTTGAGGTGAGATTGTATTGCTATAAACTTCCCTCTTAGAACTGCTTTTACTGCATCCCATAGGTTTGGGGTCATTGTGATTTCATCGTCATTTGTTTCTATGTATTTTTTTATTTCTTCTTTGATTTCTTCAGTGATCTCTTGGTTATTTAGTAGTGCACTGTTTAGCCTCCATGTATTTGTGTTTTTTACAGGTTTTTTTCCTGTAATTGATTTCCAATCTCATAGCGTTGTGGTCAGAAAAGTTGCATAATACAATTTCAATTTTCTTAAATTTTCCAAGGCTTGATTTGTGACCCAAGATGTGATCTATCCTGGAGAATGTTCCATGTGCACTTGAGAAGAAAGTGTAGTCTGCCACTTTTGGGTGAAATGTTCTATAAATATCAATTAGATCTATCTGGTCTATTGTGTCATTTAAAGCTTGTGTTTCCTTATTTCTGTCTGGATGATCTATCCACTGGTGTAAGTGGGGTGTTAAAGCCCCCTACTATTATTGTGTTACTGTCGATTTCTCCTTTCATGGTTGTTAGCATTTTCCTTATGTATTGAGGTGCTCCTATTTTGGGTACATAAATATTTATAATTGTTATATCTTCTTCTTGGATTGATCCTTTGATCATTATGTAGTGTCCCTCCTTATCTCTTGTAACAGTCTTCATTTTAAAGTCTATTTTATCTGATATGAGTATTGCTACTCCAGCTTTCTTTTGATTTCCATTTGCATGGAGTATCTTTTTCCATCCCTTCACTTTCAGTCTGTATGTGTCTCTAGGTCTGAAGTGGGTCTCTTGTAGACAGCATATATATGGGTCTTGTTTTTGTATCCATTCAGCCAGTCTGTGTCTTTTGGTTGGGGCAGTTAATCCACTCACATTCAAGGTTATTATCGATATGTATGTTCCTATTACCATTTTCTTAATTGTTTTGGGTTTGTTTTTGTGGGTCTTTTTCTTCTCTTGTATTTCCCACTCAGAGAAGTTTCTCTAGCATTTATTGTAAAGCTGGTTTGGTGGTGCTGAACTCTCTTAGCTTTTGCTTATCTGAAAACTTTTGACTTCTCCATCGAATCTGAATGAGATCCTTGCTGGGTAGAGTAATCTTGGTTGTAGGTTTTTCTCTTTCATCACTTTACGTATATCCTGCCATTCCCTTCTGGCCTGCAGAGTTTCCACTGAAAAATCAGCTGATAACCTTATGGGGATTCCTTTGTATGTTATTTTTTGTTTTTCCCTTGATGCTTTTATTATTTTTTCTTTGAATTTAATTTTTGTTGATTTAATATATGTCTTGGTGTGTTTTTCCTAGAGTTTATCCTGTATGGGACTCTCTGTGCTTCCTGGATTTGACTATTTCCTTTCCCATGTTAGGGAAGTTTTCAACTATAATCTCTTCAAATATTTTCTCAGACCCTTTCTTTTTCTCTTCTTCTTCTGGGACCCCAGTAATTTGAATGTTGGTGCGTTTCGTGTTGTCCCAGGGGTCTCTGAGATTGTCTTCAATTCTTTTCATTCTTTTTTCTTTTTTCTGCTCCTCAGCAGTTATTTCCACCATGTTGTCTTCCAGCTCACTTACTCGTTCTTCTGCATCCGTTATTCTATTATTGATTCCTTCTACTGTATTTTTCATTTCCGTTATTGTGTTGTTCATCTCTGTTGTTTGTTCTTTACTTCTTCTAGATCTTTGTTAAACATTTCCTGTATTTTCTCAATCCATGCCTCCATTCTATTTCCGAGATTCTGGATCATCTTTATTATCATTACTATAAATTCTTTTTCAGGTAGATTGCCTATTTCCTCTTCATTTATTCGGTCTTGTAGGTTTTTACCTTGCTTCTTCATCTGTGATTTTTTTTGCCATCTCATTGTTTTTTGTTTTTATGAGGGGGATTGTGTTCCTGTCTTACTGGTTGTTTGGCCTGAGGCTTCCAACACTGGAGTTTGTAGGCTATTCGGTAGAGCTGGGTGTTGGTGCTGAGATGAGGACCTCCTTGAGACCTCACTCTGATAAATATTCCCTGGGATCTGAGGTTCTCTGTTAGTCCAGTGGTTTGGACTTGGAGCTCCCACTGCAGGAGCTTCGGCCAGACCCCGGGCTTGTGAACCAGGATCCTGCAAGTTGCCGGTTAACTTTGGGGTTCCTCCCGTCTCCTTGGGGATCAGAGTCCCCCACCAGCAGCCGGCAGGCGTCCTAGTTGTGGGGAGATGCTAACTCTGAATCTTCCCACCCGGCCATCTTGACCCCACCTCTATATCCCATTCTTATTACAACTTCTCAGCAGCATGAAACACTCCAGCTGAAACACTCTCTTCCCTTGATTTTCTGCAGCACCTTCCTCTATTGGCTCCCACCCCCACCCCTGACTCTCTAGCTGCTCCTTTTTGGTCCCTTTTGCAGGCTCTTCTGCCAGTGGAGTCAGGAGTTCCCCCAAGGCTCAGTTTAAGCTGCTGTCTCTTCTTGTTCTACCCTCTCTTCTAGACAATCTCAATAATCATCGACAATCTAATGAATCCTAAATTTATAGCTTTGGCCCAAGCTCATCCTTTAAAGTTCCAGACCAATGTATTCTTACTGCCTTCTCTAATTCCCTTTGAATGGAAACATCCTCAAACGCAAGATGTCTAAAACAAATATGGTTTCTTTCCTCTGAATAGTGGTGAATGTTGCCATCTTTGTATAACTCGGAAAACAAAGTATCATCTCTTGCACCTCCCCATTCCTAAACTCCACAGGTCTAATCACATCAATCAGCATGCCCTTCAATTTTACCACCTGAATTTTAAATACCTCTTATATCTGTCCCTTTCTCTTCACTGCCACTATTTATCATTTCTCCTAATTTATCTCCCTGAATTCGATATGTCTCTACACTGAAGCTAGAGATATCTTTTCAAAACTCAAATCTACTTTGCTACCAGCCCACACCCACCAGTTTCTGCAGTCAGGTCTTTTCACCCCTTCAGATCTCTGCACGTGTGACCACTTCAAGGAAGCCTCCTCTGACACCCTGATCTGCATCAGATTCCTATACTCTTAGAGGACCAAGCTCTTTTCCCTATCTCATCATGTAATTATGTACTCATCTGTGTTGTTGTATGATTAGAGCTCCCTGAGAGTAGGGACTGTGTCTGTTTTCCTTGTCACTGATTTTTCCAGCACCTAGAGTGGTCCTTGAACATGAAACACCTTAAATATGTGTGTGAATAAACTAAACACATGGAATTCATCTAGGGCTTCACATACCCATCCTGTCTAAATATTATAATTTCTTATTTATTTATTTATTTAAAACATAATTTCTTCTCAGCCCAAGAAAACACATCATAGTGGAATCCCAAAGAGAAATTTCTACTTGTTCTATACTAATACAGTTGACCCTCGAATAACACAGGTTTCAACTGTGCAGGTCCACTTATATGTGGATTTTTTTCAATCGTAAATACTACAGTACTACACGTTCCAAGGTTGGATGAATCCATGGATGTGGAACCTCAGATATGGAGCAACCATGTATACAGAGGGCCAAATCTGTTATTCTCGGATTTTCTACTGCACAGAGGGTCAACGCCCCTAATCCTTGTGTTGTTTAAGTCAACTGTATATGCAAAGCCCTCCAAAATGTGTAACTAATTAGGTGAAGAGATATCAAAAAACAAATGACAAAGCACCATACAACTCAGCTAATGAAAGGAAGGAATAAATTCTAATAAAAGGAAACTTTAATATAATATTAGATCAAAGAAGGAATCTTTGTGTATCAATATAGGTTATATCCTACTTTAAGATGTTATCTACCCATATGATTAAAATTGTGAAATGCAGTATTTTAATATTTTTTTGCCAAAAGTTTTAATACTGAAAATTCTTTCTTACATTTTAAATGATCCTAGATTATATCTCATAGGTGCAATAACTTACCACCTTAGATTTAGTGTTAGCAATCTGTTTGATAATATAGGCAGGGTCTAGTCTGTCTTATTCACCACTATAAACCTGCTGCCTAGTACAATGTCCGTTACATATTATGTGCCCAATAAAAATTTGTGAAATGTGCCCTGATATTTCTTCATGAACAAATTTTCAATGTTTACACTAAAGTATATTAATACCTGAATATTATATGAGCATATAAACAAAAATAAATCTTTATTTCTTGTAAAGTTGGATCTACTCTATAAAGTTCTCTTATCCTTTATTTTAATCATTTAGTCAATAAATATCTAGTGGTGCTTGTACTGGTGCTTGTTCAGACAATATCATATTATGTACTGCCACCCAAGGATGGAACATGGTGTTATTACAAATGTAGTTCTTTCCCTTCAATAAGCATCCTCAATGGGTCTACTGCTAAAAATGTTATTATTCCTTTGTCCAAGTTGAAAACTTTGATGTTATCTTTAAAACTGGAAAAAGAATATTGATACATATCATTAAAAGTTATAAGGCTACTTATATTGAAGTTATCACATTTTTATTTTCTTTCTTGTAAAATGGTTTCAATACTTAATCATGTTTCAAATGGAAATAGTCTAATATTCTAAGATGACTGTAGTAGTACATTCCACATACTTTATCAATGCAGCAATTCCAAATAGGGGTCTTAATTTAAAAGAAAAACAAAACAAAACAGACTCTCTTAGCTACAGATACTATGTAATTATAAAAACTTGACATTTGCTGCCACCTTGTGACTGAGTATAAAATATTCTCCATCCTCTTGTACTAAGAGATAAAAAGTGGCTTTTTCCCAAGTCAACATGAGAGATTACAGGACTAAAGAACCAAAGTATTACAATATTTTCCCAATTTACAAAATTACTGTATAGGCTTCACCTTACACACAAAACACTCTTGTTACATATAGTATGCATTTCTATATTAAGCCTCATGAACTTCCAAAATAATCCATTTATCTGATATCTAATTACTAACAGCATTGTTATTCATAAAGAACATACTAATCAAAAAAGGAAATCAAGCCCTTGGGTTGGTTATCTGCTTTTTTATTCTACAAACACATACAACTAAGAGTCCTTGCATTGAGGGGTCACATCTTTATTTGGTCATTAACAGAGAAGAAAGTAAGAGAATCTTTTTCC
Organism: Balaenoptera acutorostrata; assembly: GCF_949987535.1. Classification (NCBI taxonomy): domain Eukaryota; kingdom Metazoa; phylum Chordata; class Mammalia; order Artiodactyla; family Balaenopteridae; genus Balaenoptera; species Balaenoptera acutorostrata. The sequence goes on from NC_080066.1 coordinate 132,956,373, forward strand.
ATTTTCATTTGGTATCTAACCAAATGGGCTGGGGAGGGGGGAATAATTCTATTATTCAGGGACATTATCCAATTACTATTTCATTGTGGTTTATATTTTCCTCCTTTTTCTTTCTTCTAATTATTTACCAATAAGGCTGGAAAACCTAAGAGAAGAAACTTAAATGTGTCTATAAATTGCAACCATAAAGGAGAATCTAAAAGAGAATGACAAGATTGCTTTAAAAAAAAAAAGTGAGGGATCACAGTATCTATAGACTTAATCATCTCTTCACTTGGGGAATGAAATAATCAAAAGTTGGATCAAATGTGGTTGGGAAATGAATGGAAGAGAAATGGTTCAAAAATGATTTTTTATACCTCTGTTGTTTTTATTACTATAGAACATGTTGCATTTAGGACTGACTTTCTGGAATCAATTTCTTGAGTTCACAGAAGTCCCCAATATAAATATATAAGTTGTATACCAGTACACGTTTTCCATTAAATAAAACAAAATTTATGAAACTGTACTACATTTGCTTAATCATTTACTCAACAATTATTAAACACCAGATATTCTGTAATGTAATGCAATGCACCAAGTCCAGTGAGCCGAGTATAAGACACACTCTCCACCCATAAGGAACTTACTAAATAATGAAAGAGCCTGTAAGCTAGTGCCTCAAAACTAAATGGTGGATGCATTCCTGGAGTAGCCAAGAAAAAGCCTATTTAGCCATAATAGCTTTTATTAACAAGAAAAACGGAGTAGGAGGAAATCATATTAAAGGTACAAAGCATGATATATTCTGTCTTATTCAAATGATTACAAAACATTATACTTACCTAAGCCAACACTATCTCTCTCTTACTAATGCTAAGAGGCCTCCCTACTCCTCCTTTTTTCTTTGCTGGGATGGTGGCATAGACATTTTGAGTCCATTCCTTGGATTCTTATTTGTCTACCACTGAATCAGGTTTCATAGGATAGTTAAAATAAAAAGATCCTGGCTATTAAAAAATATCCTAAGTGTATAGCTTCAAGAACACTGGTATCTTAGTTCCTTCATTAGGATGTGGTCTTATCTACCAAAATTTTATTTAATAGTATTTAGTATATATAGTATTTAGTATATGTTTAATAATATTTAACAGTAACTGGCACAGAGTAGGCACTCAATAAATGTTTGCTGAATGACTGAATTCAGCCAAAAAGGTTACTGGATTAACTATGTAGCTACAAGACAGTTTTATGAAGACAATCAAAGTGAATGCTTCTGAGAATTCTGAAACTCATGGTTCATTAACTTATTAACCTTGAAGACACAAACATAATAACCTGAAATTTTACATGGGTTTCTACATCTTTAGCAAGACACAGTTATACAAATAGCTATGGCTCAAAATCAGGAAAATAAGCATGCATACCACAGTATACCTTTCAACTTAATGGCCACATCGATGTAGGACTGCAGAAATGCCATGGATACTGCTTGCCCTACATTAAAATAAAAAATTAAACAGATATTACAATGTACATATCTCTAAAGCAGCGGTCCCCAACCTTTTTGGCACCAGGGACTGGTTTCGTGGAAGACAATTTTTCCACGGACTGGAGGGTGAGGGGATGGTTTCGGGATGATTCAAGCACATTACATTTGTTGTGCACTTTATTTCCCTTATTATTACATTGTAATATATAATGAAATAATTATATGACTCACCGTAATGCTGACAGGAGGCAGAGCTCAGGCAGTAATGCGAGCAATGGGGAGTGGCTATAAATACAGATGAAGCTTCGCTCGCTTGCCTGCTGCTCACCTCCTGCTGTGCGGCCCGGTTCCTAACAGGCCACAGACCAGAACCGGTCCGTGGCCCAGGGGTTGGGGACCCCTGCTCTAAAGCATCCATACTTATATATAACAAACATATAGATTTATGGGGTTTCCCCAAATTGTTATTTATTAGTAAGAAATATCCTAGTATGCAGTAGTCAGTATTGTCCAGACATTTAAGAGGGTTTCTACGTTCATACTGCAAGGGGTATACTTGAACAGCTATTGTTTGAGGATAAAAGCAATATAGTGCCTATAAATCTATAATAACTGTTAATCAGTCATTAGCTTGAATAACAATAATTTTTCTAAATTAGTAAGCTTAACATCTAGTTTAATTATTAACCTTCAATTTGTAAGTCAGATATATATAATCAGTTTTACAACCCCAGAATCAGCTAGAAGTAAATATTTCAAAGTGTGGAACGTATGAAAATTATGTCACTTTACAATGTGCAATAACAGAATGCAAAAATAAAATCTGCCTACTTTAAATGCCCTAATATGCAATATAGTAGTCACCTCTAAAGGCTCATACTCACAACCAGCATAGAAAAGCACTATGCTGTCAGAAGCTGTTACTGTCTCATTGAATGTCTCTTCTGTTAGTTCCACTGTGAGTTCCAAAGGCAACTGTCTCTTCCTGTCTCTGTAAACAGTTTCTGCCACTTCATCATCTTGAATATCTAAAATGTTTGAAGAGGAATTAATATAAATATAAATGTATAATTTTAAAAATTTAAGCTCTTCTCCCAGGCAAGCATGTGAAAATTTGGTATTTTATAAAAACTTTTGAATTCATACAATCTTAATATTTAAAATGCATGATATTTAGAAAACTTTCCAGTTGTCTGGCTTCCTATCTTAAATGACTCTCAGATGCTTCCTGACCCAGAAACTGTCAAGTTTTAGTCAATTCCAAAAGGCGTTAAACTTGTCGAGAAATAATACAAATATTGCTCTTTTATTTCTAATCAACATATTAATTTATAAGCCAAAGAAGTCCTACCATACATGTTTGACAGTGTTTCTTTAGCTTCTACTACATGCCAAGCACTGTGACAGACACTAAGGAAAGTGGTAAACAAAGCAGACATAGTCCCTGACCACATAGAGCCTCTGTCTATGGAAAAGTCAGTCAATAAACTGATCACTAAATAAGTATATAACTATAAATGTGATCAGTTTAAGAGGAAAGGTAAAATACACAGTGAGAGATTTTAACAGGGAGATTTAGATTGGGAGATCCAAAGTCCACCAGATAGAGAATCAATAAAAGGATGTTTTAGGCAAAGGGAAAACACATGCAAAACTCTGAGAAATAAGAGCTAAGCATATTCTAGGTACTGAGGGAAGGCAAATTTGACTAAAACAAGATGGCCGGAAGAAATAACATGAGAAAACTCTAGGCTAGACAGCAGCTGGATTGTAAGAGGCCATATAAGCCAAGAATTTTGGATTTTATTCTAAGTGTATTGAGTTAAGGGTGGATTCTGAATATGTAAAAAACTTTCATTAACCACAATATATAGAAATATTGAATCATTATGGTGTACAACTAAAACTAACATGTTACATGTCAATTAAATCAAAAAAAACCAAAAATCTTTTCATTAAGATAGACAGATAGACCCATCCACCCACCCATTCATCCATCCAAGTATGTGGTAAAAAAATAAAAAATAAAAAACACATTATGAATTCACAAATATCCTATTGGAATTTATTGTATGGTAACACTGGAGGGACATCTAACTTGATAAGAGAGACAAGCTTCCTAGAAGAGTTGACACGAGCTGAACATTAAAAGAAAAATAAAACTTAGGCAGGCAGTAGAGGCATATGGAGTAAAAGGAACAGCATGTACAAAGCAACAGTGGCATGAAAAATCATGATGAAGTTGAAATCTGAACACTGACTTTCTGATATTAAGAATTATTGTTAACTTTGTAGATGTAGTAATAGCATTAATTATGTTAATTTTAAAAGGAGAATCCTTACATTTCTGAAATACACAGGGAAATATTTATGGATGAATTTGTATGTTTGGAATTTGCTGCAAAATAATAAAGGGAGGGCAGTGATTGGAATAGGATTAGCCATAAACTGATGGTGGCTGGGTGAGGCCAGGTAATGGGTACCTGGAGATTTGTTCTATTATGCCGTCTACTTTATGGTTAAGTTTATAATTCTCTGTAACAACATATTAAAAAGAAAGGAAGGGAGGAAGTGAGAAAGGCAATGCATTCAGAAAACTAAATTATTATTTTCCATATGATTGCTAATACTATAAAATAAAATACTAGGTCTGGATTTCGGTACCATATGGGCAATTTTTAGCTGTGTAACTCTAGTCAATTATATAACTCTGTGTCTCAATATTCAAACCTGTGAAACATAAGAGTTCGACTACTAATTTTAAGGTACTTTTATATACCATATTCTATGACACTAAAAGTTATGCTCTCAATACCAAAATTAATAAAGGCCAATTTTCTCATTTACTGTATTTTTTTCTTATTATTCATGTATTTTCATTTTCCTGCCAGTCCATTCTTATTTCCCAATCCACCCTTTCTTCTCTTATCTTGTCCTAACACCTCCTTCTTGCTTCCCCATTCTCTTAATAAGCCACCCTCATTTATAAATTTATAAATTTATAATTTATAAATTTATTTATTCCTCAGCTCAAACTTTCACCAATTCATATATATATATATATAGTGTGTGTATATATATACACACACACTCTCTTTTTAGCCACACATGTTTGTTATATTTTTTCATACTCTCCTTTTGGAGACCTCAGTCTATTTAATTCTGATTCATCTTGTGCCCATTTCCTTTGAAGGACATTTTTCTTTATATTCCGCTCTTACATGGTAACAAACTCTTTCCAAACCCTCATCCATGTCTCATATAAATGGGAATGAAATGAAAATGAGAGGGAAACTATATACGGGCACAACATCAAACTATATTATGGGTCAATATGGATTACAAACATAGGAAGTTAAGACCAAAAAAAAAAACCCCAAAACACAAAACAAAACAAAAAATTCCACTACAAAGCAAAAAAAGAAAGCTGTAAAAGAAACATGAGAACTGGGCTGAGGAGAGAAGATAGGGGAGAGTTAGAAAAAAAGAGAAGGCAGCACCAGAGGGCAAACTAAAGCCAGAGAATCAGGAAGTAAAACAGGGGACATGGCAACAATGAAATTTTGAAACAGGCAACTACCACTGAGCACAGGAATCTTATTAAATTGGTGGATGATTCCTCTCACTCTGAAGAATATATGAGCCATGACAGGAATAAAGCAGGGAGCAAGAGAGCAGAACACAGATCTGCCTATACAATGACGATGCTATGGAGAAGAATTCTGGCTTAAATCACGAGCAATTCTAACCTCTGTATATCAGAAAAAAACTAGAGCAGTGCTCAAACCAAGAAGCTGGTCACTGGTAACAGTTAAAGCTCAGAGCCCTTATTAAATTTATAATATAGATGTTGATCCTCATAATAAATGGACCTCATGAAAACAATATGTAAATTACTTCCATCTTGGGACTCATGATAATAGGACTATATAAAAAGTATTTACGGGACTTCCCTGGTGGTGCAATGGTTAAGAATCCACCTGCCAATGCAGGGGACACGGGTTCAAGCCCTGGTCCAGGAAGATCCCACATGCCGTGGAGCAACTAAGCCCGTGTGCCACAACTACTGAGCCTGCGCTCTAGAGCCTGTGAGCCACAACTACTGAGCCTGCACACCTAGAACCCATGGTCCACAACAAGAGAAGCCACCACAATGAGAAACCCGCGCACTGCAATGAAGAGTAGCTCCCGCTCGCCGCAACTAGAGAAAGCCCACGCACAGCAACAAAGACCCAACGCAGCCAAAAATTAATTATTAATTAATTAATTAATTAATTTTTAAAAAAGTATTTACTAAATGGGACTCATGATAATAGTACTATATAAAAATTCAAGTATTTGCTAAATGGGATACAAGAATGCACAAGACATAATCCCTGCCTTAGAAATTTTATAGACCAACAGAGAAGAGAGAAAAGTAAATAAGCAATTTCAGAATAGGACTGATGTTATAAAAGAAGTACTACGAATGATAATGATCATAAGTAAGATTTCAAGTCAGAATGCTCCACATGCCATTTGTGTGACATTGGTCAGATCACTTAACTGAGCTAAAACACAGATTTTTTTCCTCTACAAAACGAAGGTGACCTCAGCTAACTCAGAGGACAGCTATCAAAGTAAATAATGTGTGGGAAATAGCCTTGAAAACTATAGAATACTTCAAAAATGTAAGCAATAAGAGCAATAAAAAGAAAAACAGAAATAACATGTTAAAAAGAATTATTAAAATGTTATCAAAATTTACTCCCTATACTGTTAACTATCGGATTCATTTACAACTACAAATACAACTATATTTATCAGAATTTCATATCCTAATAGGAATAATAAAAATAAAATATCATACTGTGGCTCCTGGGTCCTTTTTAAACATGGAGTAGACCAGTAGGGCTGAAAGAACTGATGTGGAGGATAAAGGCACACTTGTGGAAAGCTAGAAGCCTGACATGTAACAATGAAAGGTATCGCACTAAACAAAACAGAGCATCCTTATATCTTTACACCTCATCAACTTGCTAAAATGCGATTCAAAATTAATTTCTTCAGGTCTCTTCACATTCTTGAATGTGACAGTTAATTCACTGAAATTTCACTGACCTTAAGGATGCTGGGCATAAATGGGAGGGGAGCATGATCATCAAAAAAACATATTACCCATATCTGGACCTTCAATGTCATTGTCTTCATCTTCGTGCGTTTCCTCAATGTGCATATTACTTTCCACATGGGATACGATTAAATCAATATTATTTAACACCAAAAATTCCACTGGCACTCCCTAGAAATACATTAATTTTAAAAGATATGACTAAAATATAACAAAGCATTTTGATATAAAGATGTTTTACTTGTTTGACACTAAAATGAAATGAAACTAAACTTCTGAACTTCAATTTTAATATTTTTTTTTAAAAAAGGTAAATTAACTCCACGATCACTATTAAAAGCATCCAAAGTATACGTTATAGAAAGATAGTGTGCGCTACTGAAAAAGAGGGCAAAAAAGAACTGAAAGTCTCGCTTGCTTCTTGTCACAATTACATTATACTGACATCTGAAGCATTTTACATATAACAGTAAGTCCTACCTCAATACAATTGAGGTATAAAAATATATACAACTTTATTGCAAACAGAGACAAAATTATTTTGTATTCTACAGAAATATTCAAAATAATACTTCATCTAAAAAAATTCCACTAAAACGTTTAATTGCCTGTTTAGCCATAAACATAAGAATACTATCTGCCCCTAGGTATTTTAAGAATACCAAATTCTATTCCATCGAAATTATTCCATTAAAATTTCTTTCACTAAGCCTCAACCAAAACATTTTTAAAGCATGAAATTTTAGGCCACTGGATTATTTTAGTCAATTATCCCTGCTGCAACCTCATGATAAAACTTGAAGGGATGAGGAGTTGCTTCTTATGGATGAGCAAAGAAAGTGGTTTCTTGAGACGGAATCCACTCCTGGTGAAGATGCTGTGAAAACTGTTGAAACGACAACGAAGGATTGAGAATATTACAAAAACTAAGTTGATAAAGCAGCAGCAGGGTCTGAGAGGATTGATTCCAATTGTGAAAGACGTTCTACTCTGGGTACAATTCTACCAAGCAGCATTGCTCTGTAGCATACTACAGAGAAATCATTCATGAAAGGAAGAGTCGATCAACGGGGCAAACTTCACTGTCGTCCGAGCTTAAGAAACGGATGCAGCCACTGCCCTGGTCGGTCAGCAGCCACATCAACATCAAGGCAGGACCCTCCACAAGCAAAAAGATTACAACTCACTGAAGGCTCAGATGATGGTTAGCATTTTTTAGCAATAAGGAATTTTTTAATTAAGGCATATACGTTGGTTTTTTTTAGACATAACGCTATGGCACACTTACTAGACTACAGTGTAGTGTATATATAACTTTTATATGCACTGGGACAACAACATGAACTTTAATTCTTCTATAAAACCTATTTCCCGATAACAAATAAAGTAATTTCCTACTTAGGGGTCTTTACCTAATAGTAAAAAAAAATAGCTTCAGAAAGTATTCTTTCCATTACCTGGTCAAAAAGCAAAGCATACTAGCCCCACAGTGTACACATCTGAACAATACTACAGTTCTCAAAGTATTTTCCTATTTGGTCTTATAAAATTTCTTGTAAGTTAGAAGGGGAGGTTTCATGACTATTTCACAAATGAGAAATCTGAGCTTGAAGAAGTTAATTCAGTTATCTGGACCCAGAACTAGCAGGAACAGAATCCAAGTCTTCTGACTCTTTAACCCAGTATTCCTATCATAGACTTACGCAAGAGAATTTAAGTTTAAACTGTCTGGCAGTTCATAAACATATCAATAAGTTTTTAGCATATGTATATAATATTTACAAGAGGTTCAGAATTAAAGAGTTCTTAATTAAGAAAAATTTAAGGAAAAAGGGACACTAACAGAAATTTACAGAGGAAATACAACTGACCTAACTAGTCAAAGTTATCAAAGACATGCAAATTACTACTGAAACTTTTTTTGTGTATAGAAATGATTTTTTTTTAAGATTACTGGTCAGTACTGGCAAAGATGTTTGAGAAACAAGAAATTCCAAACCCTGCTGGTAAAAGTATAACCCTTCTGGAGGGAAATTTGACAATGTATTTTAAAAGTCTTAAAAATTCCCATTTCCTTTAATAAAACTTACTTCCAGAAATTTAGCAAAAGGAAAGAATCAGTGATGTCCAAAAGAGTGTACAAAGGTAGGCATCACAGCACAATAGCAAATAATGAAATATAACTGTACATGAAAAGCAGGATATATAGCATGATCCTAAATTTCTTTACAATATATATATATAGGCAGAAGATTCGCGCCGCTCGGCCACAGGCCGCCTCTAGTGCCGTGGGATGTAGCGCGGGGTCCGCGGCCCCGAGCAGAGCCCGCCGCCTGCCTGTCTTCCATCACAGGGAACTCTCTGCTCCCTGGGCCCGAGAGACCCCACCGTTTCCCCAAGCTGAAGCCACAGGGCATTGAGGTACCAGCCAGATGTCTTCTCACAAAGGACCTGTGGTGGCCCGGGGCAGTGGGGTTCCTGCCGGGAACAGCGAGGCTGACACAGTGGAGCTGTCTGAGCTGGGCCCCCTGCTAGAGGAGCTAGGCAAGCAGGGCGTCGCCAGCCCAACCAAAGCTGAAGAAGAGCAGGCATGCCCAGGGCCTCAGGAAGAGGAAGAGGAGGAGGAGGGGCGGGTGCTGACACTTCCCCTGCAAGCCCACCAAGCCATGGAGAAGATGGAGGAGTTTGTGTGTAAGGACTGGGAGGGGCGCTGGAGGGTCATCCCGTACGACGTGCTCCCCGACTGGCTGAAGGACAAAGACTACCTGCTGCACGGCCGCAGGCCGCCCATGCCCTCCTTCCGGGCCTGCTTCAAGAGCATCTTCCGCATCCACACGGAGACCCGCAACATCTGGACCCACCTGCTTGGTTTTTTGCTATTTCTCTTTCTGGAAATCCTGACCATGCTCAGACCAAACATGTACTTCATGGTCCCCTTTCAGGAGAAGGTGGTGTTCGGGATGTTCTTCCTGGGCGCGGTGCGCTGCCTCAGCTTCTCCTGGCTCTTTCACACTGTCTATTGTCACTCAGAGAACGTCTCTCGGACCTTTTCCAAACTGGATTATTCAGGGATTGCCCTGCTGATTATGGGGAGCTTTGTCCCCTGGCTCTATTCTTCTACTGCTCCCCACAGCCACGGCTCATCTACCTCTCCATCGTGGGCATCTCTGCCATCATTGTGGTGCAGTGGGACCGGTTTGCCACTCCTAAGCACCGGCAGACAAGAGCAAGGGTGTTCCTGGGGCTTGGCTTGAGTGGCGTCGTGCCCACCACGCACTTTACAATCGTGGAGGGCTTCGTCAAGGCCACCATGGTGGGCCAGATGGGCTGGTTCTTCCTCATGGCTGCGATGTACATCACCAGAGCTGGCCTTTATGCCGCACGGATTCCCGAGCGGTTCTTCCCTGGAAAATCCGACATATGGTTCTAGTCTCATCAGATCTTCCACGTCCTGGTGGTGGCAGCCGCCTTCGTCCACTTCTACAGGGTCTCCAACTTTCAGGAGTTCCGATACGGCCTGGAAGGGGGCTGTACTGACGACTCCCTCCTCTGAGCCGCCCTGCAAGGGCACAGGAGGAACTTCCCAAGTGCTTTTAAAATAACTTCTTTGCTGAAGTGAGAGGAAGAGTCTGAGTTGTCTGTTTCTAGAAGAAACCTCTTAGAGAATTCAGTACCAACCGAGCTTCAGCCCACTTCACACTCACTGGGCAATAAACTCTCCATTCCCTCGCTGAGAACAGTGGGGATGGGCAGACGTGGCCGCCCCACCGCTCAGCCGCGCCCTCCTCAGTAAGGCAACTACTGTCCCCTCACAGAGATGGGGCTTTGAAACTCATGTTGAGATTTTACACCCCCTCCAACCATTCTGGGGAAAAGTGATGGACTGGGACTCTTCAGAAATTCTGTTTCTAGAAGAAACTGTCCCTCCCTCACCCCCGTCTTGACTCTGTAACCTGGTTTATAACAGGCCATCCGTTTTTGTAGCACACTTTTGAAAAACAATGATAACCTCGTCCACCTTTCTAGGGCCTGGACCTGCTCACACAGCAGGAAGAACAAAGCCACCAACTTTTACACAGCCCAGCTAATCATGGAAGTGTGTCCAGGCTTCAGATAACTTGAGTTTTAATTTTTTTCTTGGCAGAGTAATGTAAAATTAAAGTGGGGAAAGATATTTAATATTTAATACTAAGCTTTAAAAAGAAACCTGCTATCATTGCTATGTATCTTGATGCAAAGACTATGATGATAATAAAAGAGTACAGAAGATACTTGGCATTCAAAAAAAATTAATAAAATAAAGAATATATATATATTTAAATAAACACACACACACACACACACACACACACACACACACACACACGGAGAGACAGAGTAACAGATTAAAAAAAACACACCAAAATGTTAACAGCAATTATCTTTGAATAGTGGCAATTCACAGAATTTTCCTATAATAAGTGTATGTTACTTTAGGACCACGTGTATTAAATAAGCAGACACTGTAGACCGATATATAAAATGACTAACCTCTTCTGCTCTTTTGAAGACCACATTAGCATTCTGAGGAATCTCCACTTCCAAAGAGTCCCTTTTTCAAAATGGAAATAAACGTTTTACGTTGTTAATCTCAAGAAAAATAGTCATCCAGGATGTCAATCTAAAATAGAGCTGTAAGTTCTTATACTAAAAAATGTTTATGAAGAAAGATTACAATTTAGTGAGTCTGAGAAATTTTACACATAAATACAGATCAGATTTTCTACCCTCTGTCTTAATCTACAGCTTCATTTAGCAAAGTTTAAAGGTCTAAATATTAATCAAGCTGATAATTAAAGACTTTAGCTCAGCAACTGGTTTTAACTATATTAGAGTCCATTAGAGATCTGATTTTATTTACAAGTGAACAGATTGCCATATAAGAAAAATATTAGTGTTCTGCTAAATACAGTATAGTGACTACTTTATGTTTAAAATACCTTAACAAGAGCAGAACTCCTGCTTTGCCCAGAAGACGCCAAGCAACCCATTCTGCAGTTGTTCTATCAGCTTCATATGTAGCTTGTTGACTAACAATAAAAACCAGTGGTAATCCTAGTTGGAGATGAACAGTTGAAACTTGTTGAGGATCTTCAGCAACTTCAGTCTTCATTTAGAAAAAGAACAAAACGTCTTTACTATGTGATAATAATGTTCCAACATTTGGATTTAAACCCTGCTAATTCTTATCAATAAAGATGAGTGAAAAAGCAAGTCTGTGAAATAAATCCATTAACATTAACAGAAATGGTCTCATGATTTTCTAAGTTTAATGCTCCCAGTGTACCTATATAGTTTAAAAATTATGAAACTAACAAATTTTACAAGGAGTTAAACAGAAATTTACAACCATAAAGAATAAGGATATTATAAAGAAACAAACAAAAAAAACAATAAAAAACTGTGGTACTGATAAATAAAGAGATAGATATTTGAAACAAAACAGAACAGATAACTAAGGAACAAATTCTTCCACATAAGAATTTAACATATAATGACATATTACAGAACTATGAGGAACATCTGAGTTGACATCAGCTTGAATATACACATCTAATTTCACCCCCTCCAGAAATCCCAGCACAACTACAGCAGTAGGATTTTTCAAAAGAGATAAACATACATATGTGAAGAAAGGAAAAGAGAAAAGGCAGCAAAATTTTGGAAGCTGGAGAACAAAACCCTAAAGCCATGAGAGAGGAAAAGCTAAGAGACAATTTCACTTTAACTGTAGAATCCTAAAATTGCTCAGGAACTGTCACTGCCTGGTGTCTCTGGAACTGGGAGAGAAATATTGGAAGGGGAATGGCAGGAAGGCTCCAAAATAAGGAGGAATAGGTAAAACCTTTTGGGAAGCATTAGATCCCTAGATTCCCCTCCCCAACTCCATGAACTTAGGTCCCTCCCTCACACCAGAAGAAATCTGGCCGGACTGCAGGAACAGCTGAGAGTGGGACTACCATACCCAAAGCAGGGGGGATTGAGTACCCAAATGCTGAGACTCCTTTTAGCCCTTCCCCACTCAGTTTCCAGTATGCTAGCAGCCAGACTTCTGTACACCAGCAGAAAACTGGAAGTTCCTTTTCTGGGGATCTTGAGTAACCACAAGAAAAAGTCTAAAGCTACTGACATTGAGGTTCACCAGAAAGCAGCCCAGATCCAATCACCCTACGGAGCTCAGAGTTAACAAGTCCCATCTACAGCCTCAGAATTTCCAATCAGCTTTTTTAGTTTTATATTCTAAATCATGAACAAGATGCTTGTTACAAGCATCTGAGGAAAGCCTGTAACATGAAAGACAGAGACCAGAACAAACAGAAAAACAAGTAACGTGGAGGAAACAGACTATTCAGAAGAAGGTTCAGAAAACCACCACTGGTAAGCTCAAAAAGATGGGAAGATAGAGTATTCATAAAGAAATGAAAAATAAAGTTGAATAAATCTGCCAGAAAGTATAGCAAAAGACAGATGGATAATAGAAGAGATAAAATTGAGGGACTAGTTCAAGAGGTCCAACATTCAAATAGGAGTCCCAGAAAGAGAGAAGGGAGAAAACATAAGGGAAGAAATCATCACTGAAATACACACAAAAGTTTCCCACAACTGAAGAAGCATGAGCTGCCAGATTGAAAGAGCCCACTGAGTAACCAGCATAGTGGATAAAAGCAGATACACGGGAAGATGCATTCTTGTAAATTTTCTAATTATTGAGGATTTTTTTTAATCTTAAAAGTTTTCACAGAGAAATCTATATTTACCTATGGTAAGCAGAATTCTAAGATGGTCCCCAAGATTCCTGGTGTACACATTTTGTATAATCCTAATTCCTTGAGTGTGGGTGATACTTATAGCATAGTCATTCCCTTGATTAGGTCACACCATGTAAGACTGTCATAGCACAATGGAGTGAGATTGTCTGCTGGCTTTGAGGGAGAAAACTGCAATTTTTTGAGGGGGCCATGTGGTCAGGATCTGAGAACAGCCTGTAGAAGGTAAGAGCAACACCAGCCAACAGCCAGCGAGAAGGTGGGAACCCCAGTGTTACAACAACACAGAGCTGAATTATGCCAAAACCTGAATGGGTATAACAGCCTGAAGGAGTAGAAAAGCCTCGTTTCTTCTTTGTGTATTTGGAGAACTATAAGAAATTTAGTATTAAAAAGTAAAAAGGGGGAACAGACAGTAAGGCTGGAGATCTGGCAAGGGGCCAAATCATTAAAAACTATATATATCCTCCTAAGAAGATAGGGCTTTATTCTGTAAATAATTGGAAGCCAGTTAGGAACTGCAAAAATTATTGTAACAAGATCATATATGTGTATTTAAAATATATCACTCTGGGCTTCCCTGGTGGCGCAGTGGTTGAGAAGATGCCTGCCAGTGCAGGGGACTCGGGTTCGAGCCCTGGTCTGGGAAGATCCCACATGCCGCGGAGCAACTAGGCCTGTGGGCCACAATTACTGAGCCTGCGCGTCTGGAGCCTGTGCTCCGCAACAAGAGAGGCCACAATAGTGAGAGGCCCGTGCACCGCGATGAAGAGTGGCCCCCACTTGCCGCAACTAGAGAAAGCCCTCGCACAGAAATGAAGACTCAACACAGCCATAAAATACAAATAAATAAATAAATAAGCAAATATGGTTAAAAATATATATATATATATATCACTCTGTTTAAAAAAAAAAAAGAGGGCTTCCCTGGTGGCGCAGTGGTTGAGAATCTGCCTGCTAGTGCAGGGGACGCGGGTTCGAGCCCTGGTCTGGGAAGATCCCACGTGCCGCGGAGCGGCTGGGCCCGTGAGCCACAATTGCTGAGCCTGCGCGTCTGGAGCCTGTGCTCCGCAACGGGAGAGGCCGTGACGGTGAGAGGCCCGCGCACCGTGATGAAGGGTGGCCCCCGCTTGCCACAACTGGAGAGGGCCCTAGCGCAGAAGCGAAGACCCAACGTAGCAATCAATCAATCAATCAATTAATCAATAAAAAAAAAAAAAAAAAAAAAAAAAAAAAAAAAAAAAAAGAAAAAAGGGACTTCCCTGGTGGTCCAGTGGTTAAGACTATGGGGAACTAAGATCCCATATGCCATGTAGCCAAAAAAACCAAAGAACAGAAACAAAAAGACATATACTAAAAACCAATGAATCCTACAATTTAAATGGGTGAATTAAATGATACGTGAACTATATCTCAATAAAGATGTTTTATAAATAAATAAATAAAACATATCACTCTGCAAGCAACAGAGAGCATAAACTTAAAGAGAGTGAAGTACAGGAATACAATATAGACCACATCAGTTGCTATTGCTAAAATAGTACACAAGAGAGAGGGAGAACCTGGATTAAACTGCTGGCTGTTAGAATGAAGAATTCAAAAGATATTTAAGATCTAAACTTAGATGCAGAGAGATGTAGGAATTGAGAATGGTTTTCCAGGTTTCTGCCATGAATGACTGGACAATAAATTAACCAAGATAATGGAGAAAGAACAGGTGGTAAAGGATAACACATTAATGTCGGGCATGTAGAGCTTAGGAGAAAGACATCTAGTTAGCAGTTAAATATATGGGACAGGAACTCTGAAGAAACATCTGACCTGAAAATTCAAATCTGAGAATCAGTGTAGTTAATGCCATAGAAACAGATGAGGGTGTGTTCCAAGCATCTATCACTATGTATGTAGCAAAGCACGCCAACACCTGATGGCTTAAAATAACAAGAATCATTTCTTTTGTCCATATGTCTGCAAGCTCATCTCTGGTCCACATTGCATTAGGGGGCATTTCGACTGGAGGGTGAAGGTTCCACTTTAAAGATGTCTCATTCACTGGCTAGCAAGCTGTTGCTGACTATTATGAGCTCAGCCAGAACTGTGGGCTGTGGACCTCAATTTCTCTTCACATGACTTCTCCTCAGGCTTAATTTCACAGTAAAGTAGCTGGGTTTCAAGAATGAGCAATCAAAGAGAGCAAGGCAGAAGCACATGGCATTTTATGACATACAGCCTCAGAAGCCACATATCATCATTTCAGCCTTATTCTACTGGTCAAGGCAGTCACAAAGGCTCAATCATGGTCAAGGAGAGAAGACATAGACTCTACCACTGGACAGGCACATTGATAAAGTCACATGATAAGAGTTTATGAGATGAGAGAGTTGTTATTGCCACCTTTGGAAAATTTAATCAAAGTCTGATAGGATGAGGCTTTGGGGGGCTTGGAGAGAGAAGTGAGTATATTTTGCAAGTGGGACAGATGTGAATTGTTGTAGTCAATGGTCTACTCTCTGGCTACAATTTCCACCCCTATCACATGCAAACCACACTTCTCTCCAAGATTTCCAAGCCTCATCCCATCAGACTTTGAGACCAATGCAAACTCTAAGATCTCATCATCTACATTCAGGTCTAGTTTGGTCTCTTGGATATAGCTCCTTGAGAACGGTTCCTCTCAATTTGAAAAAATGAATGAATTATTTTTCCCCATTCTCAATAGACAATGATGGAACAGGCAAAAGATAACCACTATATATATTACTGTTTGAAAGGGGAGAAAGCAGAAGCATAAAATGGTCACTAGTGGGTAGGGATTCTGAAGCCCATCCAGGCATATGGGCCAGTTCCTTGATTAGGGCTCAGTCCTACTCCCTAAGGCTTTGTTCTCTGAGGCTCTGGGTTACATATTTGGGCTCTTGACCTGCCCTCCAACTCATCCTTTCTTGTTTACAAAAAAAGGAGCCTGTGTTTGCAGCTGAGCAGATTTCTCAGTCATTTCCTGTCCATAGAATACGGGGAGTCTAAAGACTTCTTTTCATTTTGTGCTGTTTCTGTCCCTTTCCATACAAGCTGGTATACTTCTTCTAAAACCCCGTGGTTCCTTAATTATAAAGTTATAATCCATTCCATTAGACAAAACACAAAATTACAAATGTCCTTGATAGGTAGAAAAAGTAATAGAATAGTACCAAGAAGATTGCTAATAGTACCATAAAAATTACTAATAATTTTATATATCTATAAAAATATGTATATATTTTTAAAATCATAAATTAGTATAAAATATACAAAAGTGACAGAAGCACTCTTGCACTAGGGGTGAGATTACAACTTAGAAATTTTCAAAAAACGATATAAGAAAATGAAGGATTATAAGAGACTACTATGAACTATTACACACCAACAAATTAGATAAACTAGAAGAAACTGATAAACTCCTAGACATATACACTTACCAAGACTGAATCAAGGACTTCCCTGGTGGTGCAGTGGTTAAGACTCTGTGCTCCCACCGCAGGGGGCACAGGTTTGATGCCTGGTTGGGGAACTAAGATCCCATATGCCACACAGCATGGCCAAAAAAAAAAAAAGACTGAATCAAGAAGAAACAGAAACTCTGAACATATAACTAGTAAGGAGAGATTGAATCAGCAATCAAAAATCTCCTAACATAGTAAAGTGCAGGCAGAGATGACTTCACTGGAGAATTCTATCACACATTTCAAAAGAATTAATGCCAATCCTTCTCAAACTCTTCAAAAAAATGAAGAGGAGGGAACACTTCCAAACTTATTGTATTAGGCCAACATTACTCTCATACCAAAACCAGACAAAGATATTATAAGAAAAGAAGACTACAGACCAATATCCCTGATGAAAACTGATGCAAATATCCTCAATACAATACTAATAAAATGAATTCAACAACACTTTAAAAGGATTAAACACCATGACCAAGAGGGACTGATTCCTGGGATGCAGGGATGGTTCAACATACGAAAATCAGGATTGGTTCAAGATGGCGGAGTAGAAGGACGTGCTCTCACTCTCTCTTGCAAGAACACCAGAATCACAACAAACTGCTGAACAATCATCGACAGTAAGACACTGGAACTCACCTAAAAAGATACCCCACACCCAAAGACAAAGGAGAAGCCACAATGAGACGGCGGAAGGGGCGCAAACACAATAAAATAAAATACCATAACTGCTGCGTGGGTGACTCACAAACTGGAGAACACTTATACCCCAGAAGTCCACCCACTGGAGTGAAGGTTCTGAGCCCCATGTCAGGCTTCCCAATCTGGGGGTCCAGCAATGAGAGGAGGAATTCCTAGAGAATCAGACTTTGAAGGCTATCGGGATTTGATTGCAGGACTTCAACAGGACTGGGAGAAACAGAGATTCCACTCTTGGTGGGCACACACAAAGTAGTGTGCGCTTCGGGACTCAGGGGAAGGAGCAGTGACCCCATAGGCGACTGAATCAGATCGACCTGCTAGTGTTGGAGGATCTCCTGCAGAGGCGGGGGTTGGCTGTGTCTCACTGTGAGGACAAGGACACTAGCAGCAGAAGTTCTGGGAAGTACTCCTTAGCATGAGCCCTACCAGAGTCCGCCATTAGCCCCCCCAAAGAGCCCAGGTACACTCCAGTGTTGGGTCGCCTCAGGCCAAACAACCAACAAGGAGGGAACCCAGCCCCACCCATCAGCAGACGAGTGGATTAAGTTTTACTAAGTTCTGCCAACCAAAGCAACAGCCTGCTCTACCCACCACCAGTCCCTCCCATCAGGAGACTGGCACAAGCCTCTTAAATAGCCTCATCCACCAGAGGGAAGACAGCAGAAGCAAGAGGAACTGCAATCCTGCAGCCTGTGGAACAAAAACCAAAATCACAGAAAGATAGACAAGATGAAAAGGCAGAGGGCTATGTACCACATGAAGGAACAAGATAAAACCCCAGAAAAACAACTAAATGAAGTGGAGATAGTCAACATTCCAGAAAATGAATTCAGAATGATAGTGAAGATGATCCAGGACCTCGGAAAAAGAATGGAGGCAAAGATCGAGAAGATGCAAGAAATGTTTAACAAAGACCTAGAAGAATTAAAGAACAAACAAACAGAGATGAACAACACAATAACTGAAATGAAAAATACATTAGAAGGACTCAATAGCAGAATAACTGAGGCAGAAGAATGGATAAGTGAACTGGAAGACAGAATGGTGGAATTCACTGCTGCGGAACTGAATAAAGAAAATGAATGAAAATAAATGAAGACAGCCTAAGAGACTTCTGAGACAATACTAAACGCAACAACATTTGCATTATAGGGGTCCCAGAAGGAAAAGAGAGAGAGAAAGGACCTGAGAAAATATTTGAAGGGATTACAGTTGAAAACTTCCCTAACATGGGAAAGGAAATAGCTACCCAAGTCCAGGAAGTGCAGAGAGTCCCATACAGGATAAACCCAAGGAGAAACATGCCGTGACACATAGAAATCAAATTGGCAAAAATTAAAGACAAAGAAAAATTACTGAAAGCAGCAAGGGAAAAATGACAAATAACATAGAAGGGAACTCCCATAAGGTTAACAACTGATTTCTCAGCAGAAGCTCTACAAGCCAGAAGGGAGTGGCATGATATACTTAAAGTGATGAAAGGGAAGAACCTACAACCAAGATTACTCTACCCGGCAAGGATCTCATTCAGATTCGATGAAGAAATCAAAAGCTTTAAGGACAAGCAAAAGCTAAGAGAATTCAGCATCACCAAACCAGCTCTACAACAAATGCTAAAGGAACTTTTCTAAGTAGGAAACACAAGAGAAGAAAAGGACCTACAAAAACAAACCCAAAACTATTAAGAAAATGGTAATAGGAACATACATATTGATAATTACCTTAAACGTCAATGGATTAAATGCTCCAACCAAAAGACACAGGCTTGCTGAATGGATACAAAAACAAGACCCATATATATGCTGTCGACAAGAGACCCACTTCAGACCTAGGGACACATACAAACCGAAAGTGAGGGGATGGAAAAAGATATTCCATGCAAATGGAAATCAAAAGAAAGCTGGAGTAGCAATACTCATATCATAAAAAATAGACTTTAAAATTAAGAATGTTACAAGAGACAAGGAAGGACACTACATAATGATCAAGGGATCAATCCAAGAAGAAGATATAACAATTGTAAATATATATGCACCCAACATAGGAGCACCTCAATACATAAGGCAACTGCTAACAGCTATAAAAGAGGAAATCCACAGTAACACAATAATGGTGGGGGACTTTAACACCTCACTTACACCAATGGACAGATCATCCAAACAGAAAATTAATAAGGAAACACGAGCTTTAAATGACAAAATAGACCGGATAAATTTAATTGATATTTATAGGACATTCCATCCAAAAACAGCAGATTACACTTTCTCCTCAAGTGTGCATGGAACATTCTCCAGGATAGATCACACCTTGGGTCACAAATCAAGCCTCAGTAAATTTAAGAAAACTGAAATCATATCAAGCATCTTTTCTGACCACCACACTATGAGATTAGAAATCAATTACAGGGAAAAAAATGGAAAAAGCACAAACACATGGAGGCTAAACAATACGTTATTAAATAACCAACAGATCACTGAAGAAATCAAAGAGGAAATCAAAAAATACGTACAGACAAATGATAATGAAAACACGACAATCCAAAACCTATGGGATGCAACAAAAGCAGTTCTAAGAGGGAACTTTATAGCTATACAAGCCTACCTCAAGAAACAAGAAAAATCTCAAATAAACAATCTAACCTTACACCTAAAGGAACTAGAGAAAGAAGAACAAACAAAACCCAAAGTTAGCAGACGGAAAGGTATCATAAAGATCAGAGCAGAAATAAATGAAATAGAAACAAAGAAAACAATAGCAAAGATCAATAAAACTAAAAGCTGGTTCTTTGAGAAGATAAACAAAATTGAGAAACCATTAGCCAGACTCATCAAGAAAAAGAGGGAGGGGCTCCCCTGGTGGCACAGTGGTTGAGAATCTGCCTGCCAATGCAGGGGACACGGGCTCGAGCCCTGGTCCGGGAAGATCCCACATGCCGCGGGAGCAACTAGGCCCGTGAGCCACAATTACTGAGCCTGCGTGTCTGGAGCCTGTTCTCCACAACACGAGAAGCCGCAATAGTGAGAGGCCCACGCACCGTGATGAAGAGTGGCCCCCGCTTGCCGCAACTAGAGAAAGCTCTTGCACAGAAACGAAGACACAACACAGCCAAAATAAATAAATAAATAATAGAAAAAAACCAAAAGAAAGAGGGAGACGACTCAAATCAATAAAATTAGAAATGAAAAAGGAGAAGTTACAACAGACACTGCAGAAATACAAGCATCCTAAGAGACTACTACACGCAACACTATGCCAATAAAATGTACAACCTGGAAGAAATGGACAAATTCTTAGAAAGGTATAACCTTCCAAGACTGAACCAGGAAGAAATAGAAAATATGAACAGACCAATCACAAGTAATGAAATTGATACTGTGATTAAAAATCTTCCAACAAACAAAAGTCCAGGACCAGATGGCTTCACAGGTGAATTCTATCAAACATTTAGAGAAGAGCTAACACCCAACCTTCTCAAACTCTTCCCAAAAATTGCAGAGTAAGGAACACTCCCAAAATCATTCTATGAGGCCACCATCACCCTGATACCAAAACCAAAGATACTACAAAAAAAGAAAATTACAGACCAATATCACTGATGAATATAGATGCAAAAATCCTCAACAAAATACTAGCAAACAGAATCCAACAACACATTAAAAGGATCATACACCATGATCAAGTGGGATTTATCCCAGGGATGCAAGGATTCTTCAATATATGCAAATCAATCAATGTGATACACCGTATTAACAAATTGAAGAATAAAAACCATATGATCATCTCAATATATGCAGAAAAAGCTTTTGACAAAATTCAACACCCATTTATGATAAAAACTCTCCAGAAAGTGGGCATAGAGGGAACCTACCTCAACATAATAGAAGCCATATATGACAAACTCACAGCAAACATCATTCTCAATGGTGAAAAACTGAAAGCATTTCCTCTAAGATCAGGAACAAGACAAAGATGTCCACTCTCGCCACTATTATTCAACATAGTTTTGGAAGTCCTAGCCACAGCAATCAGAGAAGAAAAGAAATAAAAGGAATACAAATTGGAAAAGAAGAAATAAAACTCTCACTGTTTGCAGATGACATGATACTATACATAGAGAATCCTAAAGATGCCACCAGAAAACTACTAGAGCTAATCAATGAATTTGGTAAAGCTGCAGGATACAAAAGTAATGCACAGAAATCTCTTGCATTCCTATACACTAATGATGAAAAATCTGAAAGAGAAAGTAAGGAAACACTCCCATTTACTATTGCAACAAAAAGAATAAAATGCTTAGGAATAAACCTATCTAGGGAGACAAAAGACCTGTATGTAGAAAACTATAAGACACTGTTGAAAGAAATTAAAGATGATACCAACAGATGGAGAGATATACCATGTTCTTGGATTGGAAGAATCAATATTGTGAAAATGACTATACTACCCAAAGCAATCTACAGATTCAATGCAATCCCTATCAAATTACCAATGGCATTTTTTTACAGAACAGGAACAATCTTAAAATTTGTATGGAGACACAAAAGACCCCGAATAGCCAAAGCAGTCTTCAGGGAACAAAACGGAGCTGGAGGAATCAGACTCCCTTACTTCAGACTATACTACAAAGCTACAGTAATCACGACAACATGGTACTGGCACAAAAACAGAAATATAGATCAACGGAGCAGGATAGAAAGCCCAAAGATAAACCCACGCACCTATGGTCAACTAATCTATGACCAAGGAGGCAAGGATATACAATGGAGAAAAGACAGTCTCTTCAATAAGTGGTGCTGGGAAAACTGGACAGCTACATGTAAAAGAATGAAATTAGAACACTCCCTAACACCATACACAAAAATAAACTCAAAATGGATTAGAGATGTAAATCTAAGACCGGACACTATAAAACTCTTAGAGGAAAACATAGGAGGAACACTCTTTGACATAAATCACAGCAAGATCTTTTTTGATCCACCTCCTAGAGTAATGGAAATAAAAACAAAAATAAACAAATGGGACTTCATGAAACTTAAAAGCTTTTGCACAGCAAAGGAAACTACAAACAAGACGAAAAGACAATCCTCAGAATGGGAAAAAATATTTGCAAATGAATCAATGGACAAAGGATTAATCTCCAAAATATATAAACAGCTCATGCAGCTCAATATTAAAAAAACAAACAACCCAATCCAAAAATGGGCAGAAGACCTAAGTAGACATTTCTCCAAAGAGGACATACAGATGGCCAAGAAGCACATGAAAAGCTGCTCAACGTCACTAATTATTAGAGAAATGCAAATCAAAACTACAATGAGGGGGCTTCCCTGGTGGCGCAGTGGTTGAGGGTCCACCTGCCGGTGCAGGGGACGCAGGTTCGAGCCTTGGTCTGGGAGGATCCCACGTGCCGCGGAGCAGCTGGGCCCGTGAGCCCCAATTGCTGAGCCTGCGCATCTGGAGCCTGTGCTCCACAGTGGGAGAGGCCGCGATGGTGAGAGGCCCGCGCATCTGAGATAAGGAGTGGCCCCCACTTGCCACAACTGGAGAAAGTCCTCGCACAGAAACGAAGACCCAACACAGCCACAAAAAAAAAAAAAAAAAAAAAAATTCTTAAAAAAAAAAAAAAAACTACAATGAGTTATCGTCTCACACCAGTTAGAATGGGCATCATCAGAAAAATCTAGAAACAACAAATGCTGGAGAGGGTGTGGAGAAAAGGGAACCCTCTTGCAGTGTTGGTGGGAATGTAAATTGATACACCACTATGGAGAACAGTATGGAGGTTCCTTAAAAAACTAAAAATAGAATTACCATATAACCCAGCAATCCCACTACTGGGCATATACCCAGAGAAGATCATAATTCAAAAAGACACATGCACCCCAATGTTCACTGCAGCACTATTTAGAATATCCAGGTCATGGAAGCAACCTAAATATCGATCGATAGACAAATGGATAAAGAAGATGTGGTACATATATACAATGGAATATTACGCAGCCATAAAAAGGAATGAAATTGGGTCATTTGTAGAGATGTGGATGGACCTACAGACTGTCGTACAGAGTGAAGTAAGTCAGAAAGAGAAAAACAAATATCGTATATTAACACATATATGTAGAACCTAGACAAATGGTACAGATGCACCGGTTTGCAAGGCAGAAATAGAGATACGTATGTAGAGAACAAACGTATGGACACCAAGGGGGGAAAGCGGCGGGGCTGGCGGGGGTGGTGGTGTGATGAATTGGGAGATTGGGATTGACATGTATACACCGATGTGTATATAATGAATGACTAATAAGAACCTGCTGTATAAAAAAATAA
Organism: Balaenoptera acutorostrata; assembly: GCF_949987535.1. Taxonomy (NCBI): domain Eukaryota; kingdom Metazoa; phylum Chordata; class Mammalia; order Artiodactyla; family Balaenopteridae; genus Balaenoptera; species Balaenoptera acutorostrata. The sequence continues at coordinate 132,980,271 of NC_080066.1, forward strand.
ATAAAAGAAAATTCAGAAAGAAAATAAGAAACCTCTTAAAGAAATTGAAAATAGAGGAAAAAAACTAAATTTTAGTTTCGATTGCTATTCAAATGTAAACATTTTCCATCAATAGCTAATTTTCTATGTGGGTGTATATAGTATCTTTGCCGTATTTTGATATTATATTCTTACTACAGTAAAATAATTATGTACACATGTAATAAAAAAATATGAAAATCAATAACTGTAATACACCTCGTTAACATAACAATGGTCAAAAATCACATAATCATCTCAATTGATGCAGAAAAAGCACTTGACAAAATTCAACACTCTTTCATGATAAAAACATTAAAAAACTAGGAAGAGAAGGAAATTACCTCAATATAATAAATGTCACATATGAAAAGCCTACAGCTAACATACTCAATGTGAAAAACTGAATGCTTTTCCTCTAAGATCAGGAACAAGGCAAGGATGTCCACTCTTGCCACTTCTATTCAACATAGTACTGGAAGTCCTAGCCAGAGTAACTAGGCAAGAAAAAGAAATAAACATTCGAATTGGAAAGGTAGAAATAAAATTTTCTCTGTTCACAGATGACATGGTCTTATATGTAGAAAACCCTAAAGATTCCACAAAAATACTATTAGAACTAATGAATAAATTCAGAAAAGTTGCAGGATACAAAATCAACCCTCAAAGATCAGTTGTGTTTCTTACACTAACAATGAACAATACGAAAAGAAAACTAAGAAAATAATCCCATTTATAAGAGCATCAAAAAGAATTAAATACTTAGGAATAAGCTTAACCAAGGAAGTGAAAGACTTGTACATTGAAAACTACAAAACATTGCTGAAAGAAAGAAAAGAAGACAAAAATAAATGGAAAGACATCCCATTCATGTTCATGTTCTTGGATTAGATGTAACATTATTAAAATACTACCCATACTACCCAGTCATCTAGAGATTCAATGCAATCCCTCTCAAAATCCCAATGGCATTTTTTGCAGAAATAGAAAAACCATCCTAAAATACATATGGAATCTCAAGGGACCCTAAATAGCCAAAACAATCTTGAGAAAGAAGAACAAAGCTGGGGCCTCACACTTCCTGATTTCAAAACATATTACAAAGCTACAGTAATCAAAACAGTGTAGTACTGGCATAAAGACAGACATATAGACTAATGGAACAAAATAGAGAGTCCAGAAATAAACCCTTGCATATATGGTCAACTGATCTTTGACAAGGGCACTAAGGCTATATAATGGGGAAAGGATAGTCTCTTCAACAAATGGTGTTGGGAAAACTAGATATCCACATGCAAAAGAATCAAGAGGAAGCATCATCTTACACCACATACAAAAATTAACTCAAAATGAATTAGAAATATGTTAATATAAATGTTTCAGACATTACATGAAGTTTCTAAAAATCTTATATGTTCTGGTATAATGTTATAAGTAATAATCCTAGTTATTACTTTAAAATGTATATCTCAGAAATTTAAAAAAAAAATGAATTAGAGACCTAAATGTAGAACATGAAACTATAAAACTCCTGGAAGAAAAAATAGGGGGAAATCTTCATGACATTGGAATGGAAATGATTTCCTGAAAATGACACCACAAGCACAGGCAACAAAAGGAAAACTAAACAAATGGAACTACATCAAACTTAAAAATGTCTGCACAGCAAAGGGAACAATAAACAGAGTGGAAAAGTAACCTATGAAATGGGAGAAAATATTGCAAATCATGTATCAGATAAGGGGTTAACATCCAGAATATTTAAAGAGCTCGTACAACTTAACAACAGTAATAAAAATACCAATTAAAAAATGGGCAAAGGACTTACACAGATATTTCTCCAAAGAAGATATATAAATGGCCAACAAGCATATGAAAAGATGCTCCATATCACTAATCATCAATGAAACACAAATCAAAACAACAATGAAATATCACCTCACAATCATTAGGATGGCTAGTATTAAAAAAACAATAACAAAAACAACAGAAAACAACAAGTATGAGCAAGGATGTGGAGAAAAATGGAACTCTTGCACACTGCTGGCAGCAATGTAACATGGTGTAGCTACTATGGAAAAGAGTACAGAGATTCGTCAAAAAATCAAAAATAGAACTACCATATGATCTAGCAATCCTATTTCTGGGTATATATCCAAAAGAAAACAGGATCTCAAAGAGATATTTGCACACCCATGTTCATTGTAGCATTATTCACAATAGTCAAGATGTATAAGCAACTTAAACATCAATGGATGAATGAATCAGTAAAATGTGATATTGATACATATACGTCTGTACACACACACACACACACACACACACACAATGGAATATTATTTGGTCTTAAAAAAGAAGGAAATCCTAACAAATGCTACAACATGGATGAACCTTGAGGACATCATGCTAAGTGAAATAAGCTAATTATAAAAAGACATAACTGCATGATTCTATTTATAAGAGGTCTCTAAAGTAACCAAACTCACAGAAGCAGAAAGTAGAATGGTGCTTGCCAGGGATGAGGAGAGGAGAATAGGGGAGTTGTTTTTGAATGGATACAGAGTTTCAGTCATTCAAGATGGAAAAGTTATAGAGATCTCTTGTACACCAACGCGCATATAGTGAACAATACTGTACTGTATATTTGTAAAAACTGTGAAGAGGGTAAATTGCATTTTTTGCCACAATAAAAAAAAAAAGATATGAGACAATAATGTCAGGAGCCAACACCTTGCTATATAATATTGTACACTGCCACATGAGCCTGCAAGAAATAATAGAAGTTAACTGAATAAACCATAATAGCATCCTTCTAATTACCTATATAAGGATAGGCTTAAATTATGTCAAGTGTTTTGGATCTGTCTGAGACAGAGAGCTATCTCAGATGCACAAACAAAAAATAAATAAAAATTTACAGGAAAATGATTATATAATAATTTATCTATTTTAAAATATTTTATCAGGTATTTGCACTTGAAGATTCTTCCTAGTATTCAGATAAAATTTTTCTATCTATCAGAATAAACTGATCATAGAGAAGATCATCAGCATTCCAAAATGTCCTTGGTATTAGCCAACAGCACAATAATTGTACCATTTTCCCATCTGTTTTTATTGCTGGGAATCTTAAGAAGGCATCTAGGGTAACTCCATGCCTGCCAGAATCTCACTTAATTGACTTAAGATTGAAATCACTTAAAATTCCTATGCTTAAGATTTGTTTTCAGTTTGTCAAGACTTAAAATGACATGCCCCTATCATGATTATAAGATGCAGTTGTGCTTTTATATCTACAATAATTAAACACCCAAGTACCCTATCTACTTAAAATAGATACAAATACACACACACAAATGCACACACAAAAACTTCAACCTGCATCTATTTTCACATGCTTAGAAGTAAAATAATGCATATAATTGCAGTGATCATGCATCCAGAATTTACCAAAAGTCTGAATCCCAGTTTCCATTTTTTATTAATGTTTATAGATAATGTCTATTGGTGAATAGATAAAATCCTGAGAATTCTTAATATCTCAACATTGGAAGAAAAGGAAATGAGGAGGGAGAGAAATGGTGAAGAACTGTACAAGGAACTGACCTGGGATTTGTGGTAAAATGGAAGATCAAACCAAATTCAGAGGATATTCTCCCCATGGAAATAAGATAAATGTCCCCTCTCGTCCCCCAGTGAAAGGAAAGGAAAAAAGATCTACATACTGCTTCTTTTTTTTAGTTGTTTGAAGCCAAAATCTAACCAAATAAAAACTGACCAAAATAAAGAACTCAGGAATGAAGCCAGTAAAATTGGGGCTGGTGAGCTCTGAATCTATTTAAATGTGGAAGAAAGGCTTTTTTTTAAAGTGGGAATTATGGTTATAGAACACAGTATAAATATTATAACCTTTACAATGTAAAATAACACAAAACTAAAATCTGGAGGGTAAGAGGAGCTGAGATGGAAATAAATGTAAGAAGTTAGTATTCTCATCTTTCACAGCAAAGAGTAAATTAACATTAGCTAAAATAGAAATATGTAGTTTCTTAAATAATGATTTTCATTTCTTAATGTTGTTCACAATCACTTCAACACTTAAGACAATATTTCCTAAAAAGCCCTCTGATGAAGAAACAATTTCTCAAAAGTTCCATAATTCCTCTAGTTTCATATCAGTTTCTTTTTCTTCTCTTAAATTCAAATAAGATTAAATATAATGTTTCTTACTATAAAGTAACTCATGCAACATATGTCCATTAATCCATTCATCCCTCTATCTGTATGTATCTATATGGATGCAGAGATGACTGGTGTGCATCTAACAGTTCATTTCTGAATGATGGGAACTGGTGGCTTTTAAATTTTTTTATTCTTTATACTTTGCTGCACTGTTTGGATTATTTATGGCACATATACACAATTTTTATTTAAAAAGGACATAGTGAGTGGGAAGGCCTACTGAAGGTTTTACATATGCTCAGGACAACCCTTCGAACTTTCAGAGAGAAAAGTCTGCTGATCACCTACTGAGTCTCTCTAAAATTCTTCCAGGCTGACAGTAAGGGAAGTGGGGCACCAGAAATGCTATAGTTCCAATATTTAGGAACTTTTAAAACAGGGATCAAAACATTCACAAAAGAGGTCTTTTCTTAACCCATGATGTAATCTTTGTGATCTTAGAATGGTCACAGTTCTTTATAACTACCACAGAATATTTCCACAGTTCATTACAACTACCATTATAATTAGAGTGCTATATTGGATTTCAAAAGAACAGCACTTCAAGGCATTTTCAAAACAACAACATTTCAAGGCATTAAAATATCATTTTATGAATACAGTCTATCCTCTATTCTACCTTTAATAAGGTACTACTCCTAAATCTGCCTAAATGAAATAAATATGTCCAAGGGGGAAAGATATAGCTCATCTAAGTAAAATGCATATCTGTGAATCAAAACAATAAATCTTATATATGAATTATCTAATATATTTAAATAAGACACATACCAGCAGAGGTGCTTCCATTGTCTTAATAAAACGATGAATGTTCAGTGTAGTCAATGACTGTTCCATTAGTGTTCTCCTACATTGCTGGGTCAAGTCCAAGACTGGTTTACAATGAAAAAAATAGAGATGTGCGTATTCTATATCTTCAGTGCTGTAAATTAAAAATTAAGGACAGACCCACTTGAAGTTCAACGTGTGATCCTTCTACCATGCAGAAAGATACAACAAATCTCTTTGTCCATGCTTTTGAATTACTGTTTTGGTAAAATCCTAAAACAATATAACAAAATAAAATGGACCTAAGCAAAAAAGAGGATATAAGAAATTTCTGAGTTGTATACACAGTTTTTTTCCTGAACTCTTTCATATGGTAGCTTCTAAATTAGAGACAGGTCTACACAATCTTTTTTTTAGATAAAAGACTGTCACCTTGAGCACAATGAGATTATCTTAAAATATAGTAGCTTTTCTATAGCTGTGCTAAATAAATAAAGCTTTGTAACACAAATTTTCTAGGTTTAATTTAAACCCAAATCTGTTTTGAATAAACTTCAGCCAAAACATGCCTTAAATTAGAAACCATGTGACACTTTGTGGGAGTTAGTGAGTTTGTATCTGAAATATTACAAAACTCAGCAAATATGGCTTATAATTTGAGTTTTGGCATTCCCTTCAAGAGAATTCAAAGATAAACTTAAGAGTGAGTAAGTAAGGTTTGCCAAAATTAAAATAGCATTTTATAAATCTCCATATGGCATTAGTAGAGTTTGGCAAAATACTGCAAATTTTTATTTTTACAATATTATTTTAATTCTTGACACATGCTTCAACTGAGCTCCAAGATTCACTGATTTCAAATTTAATTGCAAAGTAATTTCTAATAGATTCAGTGATTAAAGAAATGATCAATCAAAGATTACTTAATGCCTACACTGTTAGGACCTATGTTGAATATAAGAGAATAAGATGAATAAGATGATTCGAATCCTTGAGGGGCTTAGGCTAAAGGACATATATTTAGTAAAAAAATGAAAATGTGATTCATAAGTGCTAGAATATACAAAGTGCTATGAGAAACAAATAAATATTTCATTCTGCCTCAAGTCAGGAAAGAGAAGAAAGGGAAGGGAAGGGAAGGGAAATCATTATAGAGACTGAAAACAGTAAGAGAGAATGACTTCTCCAAGAAGATAAGACTAATGGGTATTTCAGACAAAAGGAACTATAGAGCCAAGACCCAATCAAAGTGTATAACTTTTTGAGAGGAACCATAAATAGTCACATATTGCTGAAAGGAAAGTGTTGAGAGCAAGAGGACCCAGCTGAGGTTGGACTACCTATCATAACCTCTGAAAGAATAAAATAATGTTGGAAAGTTATTTAATCAGGGATCATTTGGTTGTAGGTAACAGACACCAAAAAGGTGGGAGTGAGGGGGATTTACTGGTAGTTTAGAAGAGCATCTCACAGAATACAAGGAAAATTCAAGTAACTGGATCACAGAATAAATGTATAGATCTGAACAGCAAGAGTTCAGGGACATTTGGCCATCAACACTTTTTACCTCCCCGCTCTCTCTGCTTTACTTCTACATGGGCAAAACATTCCTGCGGGCAAGAGAGCCAAAATGCTGTATAGTCCAGCTTCTCCATGCCCAATTCCAAGTTCCTGGAAAAAGGCATCCTATCTGCTCAGGTAAGTCCATGGATTGGATGACTCTAGGTCAGGTGGCCACCTCCAAATTAATTGACTGTGATATGTATGAGGTAGGGGTAACACCCTTCTTGGCCTATACACAGATTCTTTAAGAAGGGAATATGGGGAGGTAGCAGAAAGTACTGGTGTCTCTATAGCATGCTACCTCTTGTACTACCTATCACATATACCCTTCTTTTTAAATTTTTTTACCATTTAAAAAAAAATTTATTGGAGTATAGTTGATTTACAATGTTGTATTAGTTTCAGGTGTACAGCAAAGTGAATCAAATATATATATATATATATATATATATATATATATATATATATATATATATATATATCTCCACTCTTTTTTAGATTCTTTTCCCATATAGGCCATTACAGAGCATATATACCCTTCTTAACCGACATTTCAAACACACTCAGGTCCAACATGATATAACAATTAATATACTAGATTATTCAGTGTTATCGCCCCAGCAACTAGAATAGTGCCTAGAACATAGAAGGCATTCAATAAATATTTGTTGAATGAAACGATGAACAAAGGAAAGAAGAAAATAAAAAGAACAAATGAAAGAAAAGATACATTCACCTCTTCCCCATTAGGAGACAACTCGAAGTCATCACTAACTACTTCACTCAGAAGTGATGTCCCAAGACTACATTATTCTGAATCCACAGTCCTTCTCTATCACATCAGGTCCAGATGTGACTCCTCACCATTTTGTAGCCATGAATAAATGAGAATGCAAACTTCTCCAATATGTCATGTACTCAAAAGTTTATGAAAAACAGAATAACTGTACATTTTTAAATTCTCATTTTTAAAATGGGGGAAAGCATAAATCCTTCCAGAACATTACAATGTTTAGTTATAGATCAATATATAGTCTGTCTTGCTGAATAGTATTTGTAAAATAAATGAGAGGACTTATACCTTGCCAATAAATAACCAAACCTCTATGTTTTAAGCATGTCACCGTTACTTGCAATTATTCATTAACAGAAAAATAAAGAAGCTAGTAATGCAAGAGAAAATACAAACAACCCTCAGAGAAAGTGTGGGGCTAGCACAGAATCATAATGGGACTGAGAATCTCAAGGTTCCCCCATTCCAAGATGGGAAATTGGTAGTCTACATTGGGAGTAGCAAAGTAGCTGGCTACACTACTGCTCACTGTAAGTGTCTTGAGACTCAGTGACTACTTACTGTAAAGTTTTAGGGTATTGTCAGCATGATTCTCAAATTGTTAAAAACATTAATTCTTATACAAATAGCAAACATGCATCAAAGTTTTATTTAATTCACTGAGGGAACCAGCAGAATGGCAGTTCAATAAGAAGATAGAAAAAGGAATGCTGGTTAATGTCATACAGAGCAATAAAAACATAACTTTTCTTTGCAAGCACTTCACTCTCTGCCTATCCACTCCCCGCAAAAAAAAAAAAAAAAAAAACTGTTTCACTTTATCAGTTTTCTGTGTACTAACCTCTATGTTTACAAAGTTGTAAAATGTCTGGGATTTAATTAATTGTGTGTGGTATATCAAATAGTCACTGTTTTCTGAGAGGTGAGCAGGAGGGCTCGTTAAAAACTCTTGCATGGTTTAAAAAGGTCACACAATCACCATTTTGCCCTGCTTTGTTTTCATTTTCCTGAAGAGCATTTTGAAGCCAAACTTAGAAGTCTTCAAATGCACTGGTTATTCCTTGTGTCCCCATGTACTAAACAGAAGAAAAACTTTAACCCTAGGTTGCCCAGCCAAAAGCAGTCCAAAGAAGGTCTCTACCTAAAATTGTAAGCTAGAAACTAGACAAGAAAATTAAACATTTAAAACATTCTGTTCAAAACTGTACTCAAATATATTTAAGATTTTTCTGGTATAGTAACTTATGGAACTCTCAGGAAGAATCTCTGGAGCTTAGTTATGAAAGCTGTTATTTTATCACCTATCTGATCACTGTGGCAGATCTATTCATAAAATACACGTGGCCACTCAAGGGATCACATCTTGTGGCTTATCCATACTGCCTTCGTTCACCTTAGTTTAACATCCCTTCTGTATATTTAAGTTCATTTTAGTACAGCAGATAATAGTGATGAAGAGGATTTCAGGTTTCACTTATATATTCACATCTGGTTATGATTCCTCTCAGATAAGTCCACACTGTGGGAGTATGATGGAAATGCTGAATAAGTAATGTGAAATAAGTGAACTTAAAATTGTTAACTTATGCTTCTTATACATACCCAATACTTTCCAAAAGGGCAATTTCTGTGGTTAAGACAAATTGGTACGTGGTCCCATACACAAAAGCAGCTTCCATGACAGCTCTGTGCTCTGAAGAGAGAGAAAGAAGTTGGGAGAGAGGAGGAGTTATTCTATTCAAAATACTTTCCTACACCCTTTTATGCTCTATTATGTTTAAAGAAAAAGCCTTTGTAGGGATCCCAGTTGGGAAAATGCAGGCAGTTAAAGAAGTTATAAAAAGTCTGTTCTAGTCAAGGTAAGAGAAGAACTAAGAGGGAATAGAAAATGAGCTATACTTGAGAATATATGACAAATCTGTGATAGTTTCTTCCCAGTAGTAGGGAAGACAATATGAGTTCATCATACAACTTTCATATGTTATATTTTATATACAAATATGTGTACACTATTTCTGGCTTAGTTTGTTTTTAATCAAACTTATTCTTATATATAGTTTAAAGAGACAACTCTACAAGGTGTTATCAAGAAAATGAACAGTTCCTCTACCCTCAACCACCATTTCCAACTCCCAAGGGACAGCTACTTTCAACTCTTTTACTCTTCCTTTTGGTATTTACCTCCAAGTCTCTAAATGACCTTCTTATACTCTTATTTCCTGATTTTTTTTTTTTTTTTTAGTGTTAGTATTTTCTATTGACTTCCCAATATGGAAGATGATAAATTAGCTCTCCTTTCCAAAACCCCACTCCACAAATATACACAATTCTATCCCCTCAACGTGCTCAATATAGTCCTAATTTTTATTAGATCAATAGTCAGGATTTACACTGTTGGGACTCAGTAAATACTATTTCCTTTTGAAATTTTTTCACTACAGTTACAGGTATCTTTTTAAATTTTCGTTTAGATTTCTTGCTAATTTATTCCTAAATTCTTCCACAATTGTCTAATGCTCTGAATACTTCAAATACATCAGTCATATTATCAACACCCTCTTGTTGCAGACATTTTTGCAGAGCCTTCTGATTTGCTCCAATGTGGACTCTGCTGCTCGACCCGCCGCACAACTTTCATCCTGGGGACTCACTTCATTGTCACCCTGGGAATGCTCTGATTCTCACTCTTACGTTGGGTCCTTGGCCTGTTACCCACATCTTCTTGACTAATTTGTTCCCTTGCTCCCATTCTCTAGCTCCTTCCTGGGAGAGGATATATGGAATACACATTTTTTGCAACCTTACACTTCTCAAAGTGTCTTTATTCTACTTTCATAACTAACTATAGTTGTCGGCATGTAGCATTCTAGCATTTCCCCTGAGAATTTTGAAAGCATTGCTCCACTGTCTTCAGTTCCCAGGACTGCAATTGAGAAGTCCAAAGCCATTCTGATTCTTTTTTTTTTTTAATTTATTTATTTATTATTTATTTTTGTCTGCGTTGGGTCTTCATTGCTGTGCACGGGCTTTCTCTAGTTGTGGCGAGCAGGGGCTACTCTTCCTTGTGGTGCGCAGGCTTCTCATTGCAGTGGCTTCTCTTGTTGCCGAGCATGGGCTCTAGGCACGTGGGCTTCAGTAGTTGTGGCACATGGGCTCTGTAGTTGTGGCTCGCGGGCTCTAGAGCGCAGACTCAGTAGTTGTGGCACACGGACTTAGTTCCTCCGCGGCATGTGGGATCTTCCCGGACCAGGGCTTGAACCCATGTCCCCTGCATTAGCAGGCGGATTCTTAACCACTGCGCCACCAGGGAAGTCCCGCCTTCTGATTCCTGATCCTTTAACTGCAATATTTTTTCCTTTCTTGAAGATTTTAGAATAGCGTTTGTTCCCAATATTCTGAAAATTCAATATGAGATGCTCTGGTGTGGCTCTACATTTAAACACTCTGCTGGGATTCAGTGGGCCCTTTCAATTTGGAAGCTCAAAATCCTTCAGTTCTTGGAAATTACCTTAAAGTATTTCTTTGAAGATTCCTTCCTTTTCATATCTTATTTTCCCTTTTCTCCTCACTGCCATTTCTAGGTAGTTATCTTCCCCTCCCCGACCTAATCTTCTACCACTTGAATCACATATCATTAGATTATTCCACTCACCACTCTGCCTTGTTGGAGTCATCTACAACCCAAGCCAGGGTTAATCCCCCTCATTCCATGAAAAATTTTGCTTCTGTCACACTGTCACACTCTCCAATACTACTCCTATCATAACCTTGGTGATTTTACTATCCCCATAGATGATCCTCGCAAAATCCTAGCCTTTCAGTCCTTGGTCTTCTCTGGAGACTCCAGTGATCTCTCTTCAGCCCTGCCTTACCCACTCACTGCCAGGGTCCCACTCCAGGCTTTGTAATCACCAATCACTGCAAATCCCTCCAAAATGTCCAGCACTCCTCCCAACACACACACCCACACACACACACCCTTCCATCTCCAGGTCACTCTGTCTAGTACATAACTTTAACCTTCCCAGATGTACAATCCTACCATTTTCACTGTCCTTTATCCACCTCGTGTCCTCTCTTCCCTCCTAACCCAGCTTAAATTCCATGGTCAGTCTTTATAATCACTCCCCCGCCTGTCTCACTAAAACACAGTCCAAGTTAAATCAAATAATCTGCCTGTTCTGTACTTACATCCATGAAAGTGAATATGGCTGGGGGAAAAAAAGAAAAAAGGAAAGAAAACAAGAACCTGCTAGCATCACCATGTCAATGGTTTCACTTTAGATTACTGGCATCAACTATTACTGCTGCCTAGCAACCATTCTTTATTTTCAGGCCTTCTAAAACAACTATTTCATCTCTTCTTTCCTCAAACTATCTGATCACTTTATTTCTATTTCATTGAGAAAATGAACAAATTAAGAAAAACCCCAAAAGCTCCCAGCACCATATCTATCTGCCCCCTTAACTAAATTGATGTCCATATTCTGTCTTCCCTTCTAATACCATAGGTGAATTTTCTGTGCTCCCAGTAAAGAACAACCCCTCCCCCGGATCACTAGATTCCATCTCCTCTAGTCTATTCGAAGATGTTGCTCCAGTAATTCTGCCCTCTTTTTCCTCCACGATGCATTTTCCTTTTGTTACAAGAACTTTCTTGTCAACATACAAATATGCTTCTTAAAAAATTCTTGAGGACTTCCCTGGTGGTGCAGCGGTTAAGAATCTGCCTGCCAATGCAGGGGACATGGGTTTGAGCCCTGGTCCAGGAAGATCCCACATGCTACGGAGCAACTAAGCCTGTGCACCACAACTACTGAGCCTGTGCTCTAGAGCCTGCAAGCCACAACTACTGAGCCTGCGAGCCACAACTATTGAAGCCCATACACCCTAGAGCCCATGTGCCGCAACTACTGAACCCACGTGCTGCAACTACTGAAGCCTGTGCACCTAGAGCCCGTGCTCCACAACAAGAGAAGCCACTGCCATGAGAAACCCACGCACCGCAAGGAAGAGTAGCCCCCTCTCTCTGCAACTAGAGAAAGCCCGCGCACAGCAACGAAGACCCAATGCAGCCAAAAATAAATTAAAGAAGAAAAAAATTTTTTTTAATTCTTCACTTGACCCCACATACTCTTCCAGCCACTGCCCCATATTTTTCCTTCCCTTAAAAGGAAAACTTCTCCGATGAGTCTCTATAGTTACAGTCTCCAGTTGCTCTCTACCTATTCTCTTACACCCCTGTCAGGCATTTACCCCAACCACTCTACAAAAATTGTGTGCATCAAGGGCATGGGTAACTTCCATACTAAGCATAATGGTCAACTGGTAGTTCTTATCCTAATTAACCTTTCAGTATCCTTTGATACAACTGCTCCTATCTCTATCACTAAAATCCTATCATCACTTTGCTTACACACAGGCCATTCTTTCTGCCTCCTTTACCGACCTGTGGAAGATGAAGTATCTAATGAGTTCAGTCTTCTTCTCTTTTCCATCCAGCCTCACTCCCTTCATGGTCTCCTCTGGCCTCACAACTTTATGTCACAAATGTATATCCCTAGCCTGTATCCCCACTATCAAATGCAGACTAGTAAAATCCCATTACCTTGTTGATATCTGTACTTGGCTGTCTAATGGGTACTGCACAAGTATAATGTTCAAAAGTGGATTCTAGAGCTTCCTCTCCAAACTATTTCCACTCTTCCCCATCTTAGTTATCAGCAATTTCACCTTTCACGTAGCTCAGGCCAAAACCCCAGAGCCACCCTGGTCTCTGCTATTCCTCTCTCATTCTACAACCAGTATATCAGAAAACTCAGTTAGTCTTACATCCAAACTACTACTAAAGTTCAAATGTATTGCCACCACCATTGCTAACACCCTGGTCCAAGCCACCTACCACCATCTCTTGCCTGCATTATTGCAATAACTTCCTGATTTTCTCCCTTATTCTATCATTGCTCCTTCTAGTCTATTCCAAACCCAGAAGTCAGACTGACCCTGTTAAAATATATATCAGGGATTTCTGGCTCCCTGTATAGCTCATCCCTCTCGTTAATTACAATTACAAACTATGGACAAAATACAATAACCTGAGGGGCCCTGAAAAGTAAACAATAAACAGGCTGATTTTGGAGCATTATTTTACAAGTACATAAAGTTCAATGGCATACTGTGTAGCCATCAAGCTTTAGGTGTATAAAAATTGAAATTTCCAATAAATGATTTTATTTCATAGAGTACATATGATTTTTTAAATGTCTTTAACATTTTATATTAACATGTTCAAGTTATAACCATTAACAAGTAAAAATCCTGAAAGCATAACTATAATTTGTTCATGAAACATTTATAAACTTCTTTATGACAAAATTACCTATGAATGCGCAAGGTGATGCTGTCAAAATTAGATTTTTTAAAAATCAAGAAAAATACGTCATAAACAGCAAATACCAAGGTAAAAAAGGAAGCCAAGCCAGTCAACAACATTTATCAAATACTATAAACTACTGTATCAGGTACCACGAGGACTGTAAGGAAATAAAAACAGTCATAGCTGACACAGAGCACCAGGAAGCTTTTTAGTTATTCAAATTCACTTGGTCCTCACAATAACACTAAGAGGTAGGCACAATTATTTTCACCACCTTAGTGACCAGGAAACAGGCTAAATAAGTAAGTTGTCCAAGGTCATACTATAAGTAGTTGGTGGAACAGGGAGTCTGACCTAGGCGTCTGGCTCCAGAGTTCTCGTTCAAGAAATATACTATGCTGCCTGTTTGAAGAAAGAAAATATAATAGTAAAAGATGCTTTAAATTTATTTTAAAATATTAAGATTGTGGTCAAAATACACTATGTTAAGTCCTTCAATATAAACACACGTGTATAGAGGCATGACGAAGATTAATGTAAACCTTGATAAATACCTGGTGTTCCAATGGCTCTGACATATGAGAATGCAATGTTTGCTTTTCCTTTCAGAGCATTTTCTGTGTTCTGAAGGTCTTCCAGAGTGGTAATATATTTTACTTCATTAAAAAGAAGAGCACTGAAATAAATAAAGATGTAGTTGGTAGAAAAATCTGACATGTACTTAGTTATTTAATACATATTTTGAGTAGGTTAAAGAACCTAATCAAAAAAGAAATTTAATCTTTTGAACAAACTCTCATTAGTAAGAACCTAAGCATTTCAAGTCTGAATTAAAATCACCCTCTAAATCATTAGTCTGTCACTGAGAACATTAACCAGGGACAGTTGTGAGAAATAGTGTGCGTATCCTCCATCACAACCACCTCAATACATTTAAACTGTATTCACTAGCATCCTATTCTGGACAAATAATCCCTTACAAATCTCTCAGCCATGGACACATTTCAGCCCTTCACACATCTATACTGAAACCATCTTTCCATGGCCTATAAGGCCCTGAATGGCAAGCCTTGCCTACTTCTCCAACATCATTTTGTACTACCATTCCTCATGTCCACCCTACTTTAGGCAACACCTCAGGGCATTTGCACACACCATTCTCTTTGTTGAAAGCTGTTCCCTCTGCTCCTTCTCATATATCTGGTCTCAGCTTAAACATCATTGACTTAAGAGAAGCCTCCTTTGTTGGTCCTGTGTAAGTAGGTCTGTAGCATTTTCCTCTTGAATTTCACACTATTTAATCCTTCGTAGGATCAAATTTATAATTATTCACATATATTTTTTTACTTGTTTATCCCTGCCTCTCTCATTAAACTGTTGCCTTCTTGTGACAGGGACGTTTCATATTTTATCACTATACCCATAATAACTTAGAATAGAACCTGGTACATTGTAAGTATTCAATAAGTATTTGTTGAATGAATGACAGAAAACATAGGGCAGGAATTATTTATTGCCATTCTTCATTTGAAGAAATAGAAGATCAAATCAAAACACTGAAGAGCTTACTTACTCAAAAACACATATACTGAACTGAGAGGCCAGGAACAGAACATAAAACAGGTCTTCTCACTCCTAATTTAGTGATCTTTCCACTTGACCATAATTCTTCCAAATCATCTTTTTTTTAATATAATCTCTATTTATTTATGTTTATTTATTTGGCTGCGCCAGGTCTTAGTTGCGGCACACGGGATCTTCGCTGTGGCATGTGAGATCTAGTTCCCTGACCAGGGATCAAACTCGGGCCCCCTGCACTGGGAGCATGGAGTCTTAACCACTGGACCATCAGGGAAGTCCCCCAAATCATCTTTTTAATGTATAGATCAGAATAACTGATCATATTTCTTCATCCAAAAGAATTTCATTTAAAAATTTTCTACTTCTATATAAATTCTCTATCACTAACAACTAATTTCACTTAATCTCCACATGCATATCTCTGTGTGTGTGTGTGTGTGCATATTTTTGTTAAGCTAAACTTTAAGAATTTTTGAAAGCTGTTCCAACTCCACATACTTAAGTAAGCAAAAGTTCATTCCAATAAATTAGTCAATCATAGTTTCCTCTTATGGAAAACATAGCACTTTCCACTAATACAGCAATTCTCAAACTTTTTGGTCTCAGGATCCCTTTATACCTTTAAAAATTATTGAGCTCTTCAAAGGGCTTTTTTTTATTTAGGTTACATTTATCAATAGTTGCCAAAATAGAAATTAAAATAGCAATTAAAAATATTTATTAATCCCTTAAAAAATAAAAATAAACACCATTGCATATTAACATAATACTTTTTTTATTAAAAATAACTAAATTTCCAAAAAGAAAGAAAAATCTAATGAAAAGAGTGGCCTTGTTTTACATTTTTGCAAGTCTCTTTAATATTGGACTAAATAGAAGACAGGTGGATTCTCTTATCTGTTTCTTCGTTCACTCTGTTGTGACATCACACACACAACACATCATGTAGCCTCTAGAAACTGCACTCATAGAAGAATGAAAGTAAAAAAGGCAAACATCTTAGTATTATTATAAAAATATTGTCACTTTGGGAGCACCCTGAAATGGCTGCCCTAAATTACACTGCTTAAATATTTACTTATATATTATAGATTCCAACTTTTTAAAAGAAATGTAGCACTTGAATTTCTATACCTCCCAGGGCTCTTGTTTTGTTTTTAAAAGAAATATTTACTGGGCAGTACTCACTATTTGCTAGATACTTTCACATGTTTTCATTTAAATCCTCAAAGATATTCTTGAGAAATTCTTTATTACACACACACACACACACAGAGGAAAGCACCTCAGGGATTAAGTAACCTGCTCCAGGTCATACCAGTAGTCACTGATAGAGCTGAGATTCTAATCCAGGTCTTCTGACACTTTGCCCGTAACTTTCTAAACTATGTCATTACTGACCACTCATACATGGTAAACCAGGTAAAAAGGGAGGCAACTAATGAATAGCCAGAGAGTCACAGTGGCGATCTGTGGCTACTTATAGCTACTATACTATCTATGGCTACTGGCTACTTATACATTTTGGCTAGCAAGACCAGAATTACCCTTGAGTTACTTCAAAACTGCTGGGAGACACCATCTAGCGAAGTAATTGGACTGCCATGTAAATTCTCGGCTTGGGAATGACATCCATCCGTTTACCTTTTCTTCTCTAGCAGCTCTAATCCATTTGCTTCAAAAATCTAACCTAGGGGTAGAAATATCCCTAACCTTTTTTCTCAATAAAGACTGGCAAATATAAATTGCTAAAAGCCAATGTTTGGGGGGACACTTCCCATATGTCAGGCATAGTACTAAGTACTATATAAGTAGTGGCAGTTTATCAGTTTTGGGACTGCCTGACTCTTCTGCTTTGGGAATTCCCAGTTTTCTAAGTCTTCATGGTGGGCAGAGCCCAAGTCCCCACATACAAGCTACTAATACTGTAAATTGCTTTTCCAGGCTCCCTGCTGCTAGGCTATATGACCCAGAATCACTTATCTGACATGCCAGACTGGGAGCTAGTGATGTAAAGAATCAGGAACAGTGCAGAATTATTTCCAGAAGCAGCAGCAGCAGCAACAGTCAGCTTTGAAGGCAAGAATGACAAGAGTGCTAATGACAGCTGTAGTGTTAGCAATGCAAGTTGTGGCATCCAATGCCCAGAAGTAATGCAGCAGTCCCCCGGAGACTAGCTCCGTGCCATGATTATGAGCCAAATAATTCAGAGCCAACTAAACCTGAGTCCAGTTCTCCAACCCTTCTAGTGAGCCTGAGATTTCCTACATCTGCTCTAAATCCTTTTCTGTTTAAGCCAGTCAGACCCAGATTCTGGGGCTTATAACTAAGAACACCCAACAATACACTCAGTCTTGCTTAATTTTCATGGCAACCAACTGAGATCAGTACTATCATTAACTCCATTTTACAGATAAGGTCATGGGCCTTAAAGAGGTTACCTTGCCTAATGTCCCAAAGCTCATTAAAGAGTCATTATCCAAGAGGTAATAATACCAAAACTAATGACATTCATAATCTCATGATCTCTGTGATTGTTCCCAATGGCTTCGTAACTTTAATATATTTTTTAATGTTAATTTCCAGAATATGGGGACATCTAGGGATCTCTAGGATCCATTCCACGAGGCTGTGCTCCTTCACTCCAGTTCCAAAGTGGAGAAATGGGTTAAAGGAAAAGTCTGTCTTGCGATTTTCTTGCTCTAAAGATGGGGCAAAACAGCCTGAGACTGTTCTGACCTGGGAGCTCTTCCTGCCCCAGAAAGGCCTTCCTTTTCCTTGGCATACTCTTCCTGAGACCCTCCTAATACAATCATTAGGTAGATAAGATATATGGCCAAGAACTGAATGGGTGTCAGAAAAAAAAAAAAGGAACTCAGGAGTCTACCTGACCGTGCTTTTAGAGCAGCAGGTTGCTTAGACATTTTTCAGAAAAAAAAGACCACTTTTATATAATATTTCTGCCATTATTCAAATTCTAAAAAACCCAATAGGGTTTCCCTGTTGGCACAGTGGTTAGGAATCCGCCTGCCAATGCAGGGGACACGGGTTCGAGCCCGGGTCCGGGAAGATCCCACATGTCGCGGAGCAACTAATCCCATGCATCACAACTACTGAGCCTGCGCTCTAGAGCCCGTAAGCCACAACTACTGAAGCCTGTGTGCCTAGAGCCCATGCTCTGAAACAAGAGAAGCCACTGCAATGAGAAGCCCGCAAACTGCAACAAAGAGTAGCCCCCATTCACTGAAACTAGAGAAAGCCTGCACACAACGAAGACCCAACACAGCCAAAACTAAAAAAAATAAAATAAATAAATTTATTTTTTTAAAAAACCCAATAAAAACGAAAAGTTAGCTTCTATTTTGCCTTACCAAAACTCCTAGGGAAAAAAAAAAAAAAGCAAAGAGGGAGGGGGGGAAAGAGGGAGAGATGAAGGAGAGAGACAGACAAATTACTTTTATCTAAATTAATTACAGTTGACCCTCAGTATCCATGGGTTCCACATTTGCAGGTTCAGCCAAATGCAGGTGGAAAATATTTGGAAAAAACAATTCCAAAAAAGTCTAAAAAACAAAACTTGAATTTGCCATATACTGACAACTATTTACACAGTATTTACATTGTATTAGATATTATAAGTAATCTACAGATGATTTAAAGTATACGGGAGCTACTAGAGCCAATCAATGAATTTGGTAAAGTAGCAGGATACAAAATTAATGCACAGAAATTTCTGGCATTCCTATACACTAATGATGAAAAATCTGAAAGAGAAATTAAGGAAACACCCCCATTTACCATTGCAACAAAAAGAATAAAATACCTAGGAATAAACCTACCTAAGGAGACAAAAGACCTGTATGCAGAAAACTATAAGACACTGATGAAAGAAATTAAAGATGATACAAACAGATGGAGAGATATACCATGTTCTTGGATTGGAAAAATCAACATTGTGAAAATGACTATACTACCCAAACCAATCTACAGATTCAATGCAATCCCTATCAAACTACCAATGGCATTTTTCACAGAACTAGAACAAAAAATTTCACAATTTATATGGAAACACAAAGACCCCAAATAGCTAAAGCAATCCTGAGAAAGAAAAACAGAGCTGGAGGAATCAGACTCCCTGACTTCAGACTATACTACAAAGCTACAGTAATCAAGACAATATGGTACTGGCACAAAATCAGAAAGATAGATCAATGGAACAAGATAGAAAGCCCAGAGATAAACCCACGCACATATGGTCACCTTATTTTTGATAAAGGAGGCAAGAATATACAATGGAGAAAAGATAGCCTCTTCAATAAGTGGTGCTGGGAAAACTGGACAGCTACACGTAAAAGAATGAAATTAGAACACTCCCTAACACCACACACAAAAATAAACTCAAAATGAATTAAAGACCTAAATGTAAGGCCAGACACTATAAAACTCTTAGAGGAAAACATAGGCAGAACACTCTATGACATAAATCACAGCAAGATCCTTTTTGACCCACCTCATAGAGAAATGGAAATAAAAACACAAATAAACAAATGGGACCTAATGAAACTTAAAAGCTTTTGCACAGCAAAGGAAACCATAAACAAGACAAAAAGACAACCCTCAGAATGGGAGAAAATATTTGCAAATGAAGCAACTGACAAAGGATTAATCTCCAAAATTTACAAGCAGCTCATGCAGCTCAATATCAAAAAAACAAACAATCCAATCCAAAAATGGGCAGAAGTCCTAAATAGACATTTCTCCAAAGAAGATATACAGATTGCCAACAAACACATGAAAGAATGCTCATCATCACTAATCATTAGAGAAATGCAAATCAAAACTACAATGAAGTATCACCTCACACCAGTCAGAATGGCTATCATCAAAAAATCTACAAACAATAAATGCTGGAGAGGGTGTGGAGAAAAGGGAACCCTCTTGCACTGTTGGTGGGAATGTAAATTGATACAGCCACTATGGAGAACAGTATGGAGATTCCTTAAAAAACTAAAAATAGAACTACCATACGACCCAGCAATCCCACTACTGGGCGTATACCCTGAGAAAACCATAATTCAAAAAGAGTCATGTACCACAATGTTCACTGCAGCTTTATTTACAATAGCCAGGACATGGAAGCAACCTAAGTGTCCATCGACAGATGAATGGATAAAGAACATGTGGCACATATATACAATGGAATATTACTCAACCATAAAAAGAAATGAAATTGAGTTATTTGTAGTGAGGTGGATGGAACTAGAGTCTGTCATACAGAGTGAAGTAAGTCAGAAAGAGAAAAACAAATACTGTATGCTAACACATATATATGGAATCTAAAAAAAAAAAAAGGTTCTGAAGAACCTAGTGGCAGCAGAGGAATAAAGATGCAGACGTAGAGAATGGACTTGAGGACATGGGGAGGGGGAAGGGTAAGTTGGGATGAAGTCAGAGAGTGGCATGGACTTATATATACTACCAAATGTAAAATAGATAGCTAGTGGGAAGCAGCCGCATAGCACAGGGAGATCAGCTTGGTGCTGATATTGGATTGATGGATGAATGAATTGGGAATCTTCACTTTTTGGTTGTTGAAAATTGGAGGAGCAGAAATCAATCCAATATTTTTCAACACCTAATACATGTCACACACGACGCTATGCAGTGGTAGAAGGACTTTGTGTAAGAGGGCACAGTGGGGATATAACCATTACTACCAATTAACATAGAGCTGCGAGGAATTCAAATCCAAGGCAAGTAATTTTTTATTACAATTTCCCAGTATGTCACTATCAAACAGGAACCCACCTGATAATATTGTGTAGGAACAAATCTGATAGAGATAAAGGAAGGAGCAATAGCAATAGCTCAAAACCTATTAGGAATGGACCAGCTTGAGCACAGCTCAGGAGTTTTAAAGGAAGACAACTCCAAGAAGAGCTTTCCCCAGAAGTTTTACCCAAGCTCAAACCCAGGCTCTGCAATAATGTGTTAAAAATAAAATATTAGCAGAAATTATGATAGTTGAAAATAATTACCATAATATTTGTAGTTCATATTATCGTCAGTAGTACATTAACTTAAAAGGAAAGAAATCTTCCACTTGACAAAATATTGTCACAGAATATCTATTAGCACATCTTAATAAAGAGTTATTGAGATTTCATTGTTTCTTACAGTACTACACAGTCTTTCCTTTTCGTATCAATATCATTTGATGATTTCCAGGAGTCAACAATGACTAGGGGGAAAAATGGCCTTTCTTTGCAACTGCTGCCTCATGGCAAATATTCCCAGCAACTGTCGCAGCACGGACTTGCATGAACTCACTTCTATTACTACTGTGTGTGCAACAGAACAGCAGGTAGATATCTGAATTTGGATTGCTTTTTTTCTTAATTGCAAAATGAGATTTCCTGCATTTATATAGAAAAAAGCGACTAACATTTGTAGAGCGCTGGGTAAAACATAAAGCATATTTTCAGATGTATTACTTTATTTGATCTTCAAAAAAATCTAATGACAGTGCAATTTTTAACATTTAAGAGATGAGGAAAACTAGCAATCAGAAAAGATAAACTGCTATGATCACACAACGGATAAATCCTCCATAAACCCTGACTTCTTCATATATCATTCCAAAGCACATTTGAGATTATAGTGCCTCAATCTCCTATACCTCTATCTGACTTGCCTCAGACTGGTTACATATGGTATTCTCAATAAACAAATAAAGAATAATTGTTACTTTACTTTCTTTTTCTAAATATTACCCTTCTTAACCCAATCTAGAAGCTGGGAAGTGAAATTTTCCTCACAGTTACCAAACCACACAATTCCATCGGTTTTGACTATGTATATTTTAGAAAACAGAGCTGAGAATTGGTAGACTATAAATCTATAATCTTACCTTTATTTTAAATTTTATTTATTTTACAAATTTTAACTCTTTCGTAGGACTCATAACACAAAAAGTATCCAAAAAGTTGAAGAGTGAAAAGTCCACCTCCAACTCCTTCCCCCATCCCAGCTTCCGCATTCCATTCCCGTAAACCAATAATCAGGTTCTTGTGAAACTCTGAAATATTTATACCAAATACATGTATGCCATAAATAAATATTTATATATGTCTCTGTTAGAAAACTATCCCTCCTAGATTTCTCAGTGTTCCTATACAGTCCATGTCTCCTGAAGATGAAAATTGGCAGTACACAAAGATGGAAAACGTCTCCTCTTCACATTCTAATCTTGTTTCCTTTTCTCTGGAGCCACCTGGTCCCATTCAAAGGTAATAAAACCTTCCTTATCTTCCCTGGAGCTAAATGCTTATATTTAGGCATAGAGACCTTTTCCTACTGCCCCAAGCAACTTGTTTAAATTCCAGAGAAAAAGATAAGCACTCTATCTCCAGAAGGAAAAAGCAGATTTGCCAGCTCCTATATAAACTCAAGAGATTCATAATTTAAGTTCTCCTTCTCCAAACCTTGCTGTAAGTACAGATGTAAGCATATGGCTCTCACCTTGTAGCTCTGTGGAGAACTGGGTATGGCAAATCCAGTACTACCATGTTACTGTGATTGCTGTTACTGCTGTGTCTGATTTCTGATTCAGAGGCTTGGTGTTTCTGCAAGTGTATATGCAAGGAGGGTAACATCGAAGACCTTTCAGAGTTTTAGACTTAACACTCCCTTTCTTACACACATAGAACTATGCTATGCTCTAAACACTTGGTTTATTTCATTAATATATCCTGAAAAATCAATGTGTTAAAAATGTTAGTAGACCATTTAGTCAGAATATTTTTAATCAATGATGTTTTAGGAATACTTTAAATGTCCTCCAAAAATACACTACTTAATTGGCCATAATGGTTCAAAAATATACAATTCTGTAAATATTTAGTATAGGGTTACCCTAAGTTTACACTTGTTATTCTAGTCTTAGATTTTACTAACTTAATTCTTCCCCAATTGCAATTTTTCTATATTCTGAGACTAAGAAATTGTCTAAAACCTTGATCTTTTCTGTTTACAAAGAAGCAAAGTTCAAGTATAGCTGTGGATCACTGATCATATAAAAACTTATCAGTGTATATGTAGTAGAAGATAATGGAAGAAAAGAACCCATTTACAATAGAAACAAAAGATATAAAATACCCAGAAATAAATTTCAGTGTCCAAGCATATATGAAGAAAGCATTAAAACACTACTAGAGAACACAAAACAAAACTTGAATAAATGGAAAGACATCTGGTTCTGGGATGGGAAGATTCATTCTAAAGATGTCAAGTGTCCCCAAAATAACTTATAAATTTAATGCCAGTAGGATTTAGTCAGGGAGAGGAAGAAACCAGACAAGCTAATTTTAAATGTCACATGTAAACAGAACAAAAATGCAATTCTAGAAACAGAAACATGAAGGGGCCTGGACCTTTCAGATATTACAATATATATTATAAAGCCTCAGTAATTAAAGCAACAGTACTAGTAAAAAAAAAAAAAAAGACAGATTAACGAAACAAAGTCCAAAGTAGACCCAAATATATATGAGCGTTTAGTATAAAAAATCACACCTTGAAAACTGAGATTAATTTCAGTTGTGTTGGGACAATTATTTAGCCACCTGACTAATATATTGCTCATACTATTCACCTAGTTAAATGCCAAACAAAGCAAAGATTTAAATGTTAAATTGAACAGCTAAAACATTAAGAGAAGAAATACACCCACATAAATAGAGCCTGATCTTTGACAAAAGAGCAAAAGCAGTTTAATGGAGAAAGGCTCGTCTTTTCAATAAAGGGGCTAAAACAACTGGACATTCACGTGCAAATAAGTGAATCGAGACACTGACTTTACACCTTTCATAAAAATTAACTCAAAATGGATCACAGACCTAAATGTAAAACATAGAAGAAAATCTTGGTGACCCTGGATTTGGCAATGAATTTTTAGATACAACACCAAAGCATGATCCGTGAAAGAAAAAAAATTGTAAAGTTGGATTTTATTATTATTAAAAACTTCTGCTCTGCAAAAGACACTGTTAAGAGAATGAAGAAACAAGCCACAGACTGGGAGAAAATATTTGCAAAACATATCTGATAAAGGAATTGTATCCAAAGTATACAAAAGGACTCTTAAACTCAACAATGAGAAAAAAAAAATTTTAAAATATGGGCAAAAGATCTGAGTGGATACCCCACCAAAGAAAATATACAGACAGCAAATAAGCATACTAAAAGATGCTCAATATCATTTGTCCTTAGGAAGTTGTAAATTAAAACAATGAGATACCACTACACATGTATTAGAATAGCTACAGTTAAAAAAAAAAAAATTTAACAATACCAAATGTTGGCAAGAATGTAGAGCAACAGGAACTCATTCAATGTAGGTGGTAATGCAAAATGATACAGATGTTGTCAAAACGCATAGAACTGTACAGCACAGAGTGAACCCTAACATAAACTATTCACTTCGGTTAATAATAATGTGTCAGTATTGATTCATCAGTTGTAACAAATGTACCACACCAATGCAAAATGTTAACAGAGGAAACAGTACAGAGGAGAAAGGAGGAATTCTCTGTACTATCTGTTCAATTTTCTGTAATCCTAAAACTGCTCTATAAAACAGTCTATTAATTTCTTTAAGTGAATTCCTTTGTAACAAGGGCATAGGGAGACCTTGGTACAACTTAAAATCCAGAAGTCAAAAGAGAAAAGATAAATTTGACCTGATGATATTTAAAATAACAAAACAGGGAAATTCAAAAGATAAATGACAAACAGGAAAACGTACAATTTGTGTCTCCTTTATATAAGGAGAGCACCTAGAAATTAATAAGAATAAAAGTTCAAAACATGATAGAGGACTTCCCTGGTGGCACAGTGGTTAAGAATCTGCCTGCCCATGCAGGGGACATGGGTTTGAGCCCTGGTCCAGGAAGATCTCACATGCTGCGGAGCAACTAAGCCCGTGCGCCACAACTACTGAGCCTGTGCTCTGGAGCCTGCGAACCACAACTACTGAAGCCCAAGTGCCTCAACTACTGAAGCCCGTGTGCCTAGAGTTTGTGCTCTGCAACAAGAGAAGCCACCGCAATGAGAAGCCCCCGCTCGCCACAACTAGAGAAAGCCCGCACACAGCTACGAAGACCCAACACAGCCATAAATAAATAAATAAATAAAAGAAATAACCAGCTCTAGGACAAAATCACCCTTTAAAAAAAAATGATAGAAAAGTGGGCAAAAGATATCAAGCAACAGTTCAGTTCCATTTCTAGGAATAGTATACAACCGAAAAGAGTACAAGGGAGGAACTGCTTGCCAGGAACTGGGTATTTCAAACTGATGCTTTTAGCACAAAGAAGTAGGGTGACGGCTTGAGAGGCATTTTTTTCCTCATGGCAATTTGCAAGGTACAGCTATGATATGGCATACTATTTAGCACAGTTCTTCAAGATTCTAAATATCATTACTGAAAATTTTTGTAAAATACTGTATTCCACAAGTCAGTTTTCTTACATTTTAAACAAAAATGAGGGCATTGCCTCTTTGGAATTCTACCTCCTTGACATTTGTGTTTTCCTGCTCAGTTTCTTCTTCCTTTATATGTTGGTGTTATCTTAGGATGCTCCCTAGATGACCTACATGTTGACAACACTCCCCAGGGGCGCAAATTCCTACAGCTGCCTACTCAAGACTCAGGTAAGATGGGCATCCGACTTGTTAAAGTGGACGCATTTTCTCCTGTAAATTTGCTCTTCATCCTTGCCTACTTCAGATGGTGATCAGATCAGATTTGGGGTAGAGTGAGATGGGAAGGAAGGAAAAGAAGAGATCAGGGATTAATCAAATTAATCGTTACCAAGCCCGGTTAATTTCACCTCCTAAGCATTAAAATGAAAACCCCCTCTTTGCTATCTTTACTTCCCTAGATTGCACAATGGCCACACAATGGTGTCTACACGTGCTTGGATCCCACAAATTTGTCTCTCACCCGCCAGAAAGAGCCCTCAAGTGCTAACCTGATCACATCACTTATCTGCCTATAACCCTCCATTGAGCAATCAGGTGTTGAGGTGGTCACTTAGGACAGAGAGCCCAACTAAAAGTAACAACCAAGCCTTTATTCACTTACTGCGACAGTGCAAGCAAGAGGCAAAAGGAGAGGCACAAGGCTCCACAATGTTCCATTCCCATCACCCGCCATTGAACAGCTCCAGGCCAGGGCCAGTGGGCGTGGGAATCATCTCATTCCAAGGAGCTGCAAAGAGAAGGCTCCTGCCTCTTTATGGACCCGTGGAATGGTGGGGGGACTGAGCAGGGGAAGGGCGAGGAGAAGAAAGTACAGAGTTAAAGCAGAGAAAGTGTTTAGCCAAAGACCTGTGATAAGGAGGTCTTGGCAAAGCACCTGGAAGGTGCCTCAGGCCGCATTCCTGATAATGAGGCTCCAAATGGAGACACCTGGGGCTAAAGGCCAGTCTGGCCAGAAGGATGGGAGAGGGAGGGGTCCGAGAGATTGGGAAGGGGAGGGGTCTGAGTCCTGGACCTCAATTTTCTCTAGAAAACTGCAATGCTCTGGCTGTGCACCAGTCCGGTGTGGGAGAGCACCTTCCCCCTATGACGCCTGCCGGGCAAAGCTTCTAACTGCCTGTGGTTGGGTCTGAAAGATCACACAAGGATTCTGGCCCAGAGCTGGCCTCCTCACCCTTCAGGGGCTACCCCAAAGCCTAAACTTCTTCACATGGTAAACAAAGATCCCTTCCTCTGACCCCATGTCAACTTCTCTGCTCTCACCTCCTGCTTCACATTTCAGATTCCAGTAAAAACTACCCTCTCCAACCTGTCCTGATCTCCCTGCCTGGGCTCACAGTTTCCCCTGCTTCTTCCACCTTCCATTTCTTCACCAGGCAAACCCCCGCTTATCCTTCAAGACTCATCCCAAGTGCCACCTCCTTCAGGAAGGCTTCTTAACAAACATCCACCCTCATTCTAGACACAAGGAACTATTCACTACCCTGTGGACATATGCAGGCATACTTCTACTATTTTACTTCCTACATATTTTCTGTTTACATATGTGTCTCTGCAACAAAACATTAAATTCTTAGAGAACAGAGCCACATCTTATGCTGTCTTGCGTCTCCAGTGCCTTACAAGTATCTGGCACATAGCAGGAACGTGGGGAATACTCTATTTGTGGAATTAGTGTTCTATAAATCAGCATTAGTACAGCACAAGGAACAGGACACCATGGCAGGATTGAATGACACAAGCCCCACAGGCTACCCAGTTCAGGTAACACGGTCCTCTCCACATCTAAGGCCCAGTTGTTTCGAAAACACCTTGTCATCAGGTTGCCCAGCGTGGACCTGCCGCTCCAGGATTTGCTGTCAGACTTGTCAAAGACAACCTTAGTATCCCCTCCCCCATCCCTTAAAGAATCTTCTTTCTCTGATTCTTCACCCTTGTTTCTGGGTCAAAGACAGTCATCAGGTATCCACTGTAAAAAGCATAAACGAGTAAGCTTCCTGAGAACAAATATATCTATGACTTGGACTTTTTGCTAAGCTTTTCATGACCCCCACTCTCAAGATAGCCACCCCTTCTCTATCCCAGGAAAGGGCTTCCAAGGCAGCCCAACAGGTCTTTGGAATTCCTTCTTCAAAAGGCCATCTTTCATCGCTTACAACTGGCTGCTCAGTCCACAGGCCTCAGGGTCCATGGTTGGCCGGGATTTCTAAAGACTGTTCATTAATATATTATTAGTACTGGAACATGTGATAACCACAACTTTTCATCTATCAAGTTTAGAGTTTCCTGTAACTTAACTTTCACACCATTTTTGCGAGAATCAGGTAGAAGAAGAGGAGGAAGACGGGAGCCACACAGAAAACAGAGATAGTCAAGGTCAGCAAAGGTCTCAGCAAACGTTAAATTGGAAAAGTCCCTGTAAACTCGTGTCCTGAAAAAGTCGTAGCCTCTAGCTCTGTTACCGAAGATACTACTACCTCATTTGAGGAGAGACTGCAGGAGTGGACCCCAGGTAGGGCTGAATCCCAGGCCTAAAGATCCCATGCCAGGCAAGTTAAATTAGATTCACTCTCTCTCAATAAACATTCAGTATGTGCTGGGAACATCTGAAATGTTTCTGCATGTACTGAGCAGGCACGGAGCTGCAGACTCCGGAAAAAAAAAAAATCAGGCTGGGGTGAAAAGGAGGCTAGACACTTCAAAAACCCTAGTGAGAATAGCAAAGATGAGCTTCTGTCCCGGTAACATCCTCACTCCACGGACAGAATCAAAGGCAAGAGCAATAGTATGAGCCAGGTGGCCGTGTTGTGCCACCTCCTACTTTTTTTTTTTTTTTTTAAAAGAAATTCATGTTCTTTTTTTTAATTTATTTATTTATGACTGTGTTGAGTCTTCATTTCTGTGCGAGGGCTTTCTCTAGTTGAGGCAAGTGGGGACCACTCTTCATCGCGGTGCGCGGGCCTCTCACCATCGTGGCCTCTCTTGTTGCGGAGCACAGGCTCCAGATGCGCAGGCTCAGTAATTGTGGCTCACGGGCCCAGTTGCTCCGCGGCATGTGGGATCTTCCCAGACCAGGGCTCGAACCCGTGTCCCCTGCATTGGCAGGCAGATTCTCAACCACTGCGCCACCAGGGAAGCCCCACCTCCTACTTTTATACAGAATATCTCCATGTTTCTGTATCCTCTGCCATTCAAGACTTTTTAGATCCTCTATGTGGGAAGATAGACCAGCAATATGTGTGAAACTGATGCTTACAAATATAATGCTAAGACCCTAAGATATTGTAATGGATTGTGGTTGTCTAAAATGAAATCAATAGATAAATAACAGGTGAGTAAGTAAACGGGTATCCCCTGTACTTACAAGAGAACATGAGCAACGATGGCATCCACATCGAACAAGGTATCGGTTGGGAATTCTCTGAGTAATATGTGACCCCTGCAAAAAGTTTTAAAAAGCATTACAGAAATATTTCCTTAGCATTCAATTCACTTGTCTCTCTAACACACTACGCTGGAAGTTCTGGCAGTTCTTGGAGCCTGTGTCTTATCCGCTAGCCGATACACCTATCAGAGTGCTGGCCATGATACACACTCAAATATTTACTGAACACACAGGCATAGACACACTGACTTTGAAAAGCTTAGGCCCTGGGCCTGGCAAAAAGACTGGGAAGCAACAGGAGTCCCAACAAGGCTTCCTCCCAGCACACACGGATTCCCCAAATGGGCTGGGAAGGAGACAAGCAGGAGAGAGAAAGAAGGGTCCTCAGCAGTAGGTCCCTGAGGAGACAGGATCTCTCCCCACTTCCTAGGCCAAATCCCAAGAGTGTGAGGAAAGGATTTGTGAGAAAACTCAGATTAGCAGACCCAAGTAATGGAGGAATCCGTAACCTGGACATCTGCAGATCCCTCAAAAATAAAGTACATTTATTTCCCACCCAAATATGGACCTGACATACCTACTTAGAACACTAAATTTGCTAAGTGCTTACTTAACCAGGCATTTGCCGTCAGAGCTTACATAAGATTCTCATATAATATCCAAAACAATCCTGTGAGGTAAGTATTAATCTCCTCAATTTACAGATTAGGAAGCAAAGTGGAGGTAACAAATCTATTAGTTGGACTTCTTGCTAAGCTTCATATGACCCCTACTACATACACCTTTATTCTGGCCTAGTGATATTTTGTATACTTGAATATTCTAGAAGTATAGCTTTATGTTTGTCCATCTGAGCCAAAAAAACTAAAAATAGTTTACCTGAATAAATATGCTTTCATCAAATCCTTTTCGCTTCCACAGTATCTCGATGTTTCTTCTGTGACGCAATTAACCTTTAAAAGATTATATTTAACGTTTAGAGTACACATCAAAAGGTCAAGTTTCTTGGTTAGGGAAACAGAAAGGAAAATTAAACATTACAGTTTGTCTCCAGATCAAATTTCATTTTTACTTTTCTTTCTGATTTGTATGCTGTAATTGCTCACTTATTCAAGTGCTTGAGGTAACCCAGAGAAAGGAACTGTTCCTACACCTAAGAGTTATATTTAATTATACCTAAGATTTAATTCAATCTGATGAAGGAAGTAGAAGGTAATGAGGTAGGAAAGGAAGGAAACAATTAAGGCAGGACAAGAAAATCATGAGCAAAAGCCGGGAAGCACAGAAGTGAGTGTTAAGTTGGGACCACGAAAGCATCTCAGTAGCTGGAACACAGGTATGGCAGATATTGCTGGTTCCTAACCCCAAATCCATCCTACCCTTTTGC
The DNA here is from genome assembly GCF_949987535.1 of Balaenoptera acutorostrata. Lineage (NCBI taxonomy): Eukaryota > Metazoa > Chordata > Mammalia > Artiodactyla > Balaenopteridae > Balaenoptera > Balaenoptera acutorostrata. Next base: position 133,010,926 of record NC_080066.1, read on the forward strand.
GTCACTAACAGAATTTCATTAAAAGCAAGTGCCCCATTAAAAGACTGTTCCAGACTCCCCCAACAGCTAAGGCTGGCTAGATGATGTTAGGAGAAGTCACTACTGGTTTGGGATGCGTAGAAGGATCTTAAAAGGGGGTTGACTGATACTCTTGCTCTTCCCACTTCTTCCTGACAAGATGGGTAGGCACCAGCAGTCATCATGGACCATAAGGCATCTTTAAAGAAGAAACCTTTGCTAAGGATGGTGCAACAGAAAGAATGAACCCGAGTCCCTGATGATGTTAGAGAAGCCACAACAGCCCTTGATAGCTTATAATCAGGACTCTATGTGAAAAACATAAGGCCAATCCTGGCAGCAACATGAAGATACAATGGAAGGCATGAAAGCACAAAGGCAAGGAAGCCGGTTAATAGAGTATCCCATCAGTACAGGTCAGGGATGACTGGGACCTGTAGTAAAGCAGAAAATGACAGAAGAGATTCAAGCGACTTTTCACAAATACAGTAAGTAAAACTAGGGAGAAGACTGAGCGTGTAATATGCCACATGGGAGAGATGGGGGAAGGCAAGAGATAAAGAGGATGAAGAGGTTTTTAGATGGGGCAAGTGGGTAGCCACTGACATAACTTACCAAAACTAAGTCTGGAAGAAGCACAGTTAGTATTTTGTTTTGGATTTTGTTAAGTTAGGGTTTTTTTGTTTTTTTTTAGATGAGGCTTTTTTGTTTTTGCTGTTCAAGTTAATTTTAACGGAGTTTGAGGAAGCAGAGTGACAAGTGGGAAAGCTACATTTGGTTTATAGAAAAAAGCTACTAAAAGAGAACTGATACTCAGAAAAGATAGGAGGAATAGAGAATTTGAATGAAAAGAGTACGGTCATAACCAAAAACTGAATTTTAGTGTATGTAGTTTTTTTTTTAATTTTTAAAAGTCAGAGCATAGGGGATGGTTGGTATTATGACAACAGATTTATCCATTCATCCATTCAACACACATTTGAACACCTACCATATGTTAGTCACTGTTCTCATCACTGGGAGTACAGTTAAGTTCCAAATTAAAATCTTTATCTTTAGAACTTACATTCTAAAAGTAGAGATGGACCATTAAAAAAAAAACTAATTAGTATGTCACGTTAAGGACTATAAAGAAAAAAACACTATTAAGGGGATAGTATGTGACAGAACATTTTAGATAAGTCATCAAAGAAGACCTCTCTGAGGAGGTGACGTTTGCACAAAGAACCGAAGTAATGGAGTGATGATGCATACAAATATACAGATATGTGGAAGAGATGAGTTCTAAGCAGAGGGGAAAATACCTGCAAAGGCCTTACGGAAATACACACCTAGGAGGTCCAAGTAAGAGAAAGATGACTAGCATGTGTCAGGAACAAGCTGAGCAAGGTGGAGCAACAGAAAATGAGATTAGAGGAATTAAGTGTCCAAAGAGGAGTTTCCATGTTAGCATAACTGTAATGGGAAGCCTTTCTGAGAGAGCAGCAATGTGATCTGACACGTCTGACTTACATGTGGAGAAGGGTTCAGTGAGACGAGAGTGAAAGGAGAAAGGCCAAATAGGAGGCTTGTGGTTTCCCAGAGGAGAAGTAAGGACGGTTTAGACAAGAGCAGCGGGGTAAAAGTGAAGGTACAGGAAGTGGTGAGATGTGCAAAGTTTTGATAGCAGAACTTGAAGGACTTAATGATGGATTGGTTATGACAGAAAGGATGACAAAGGTTTTTTGTTTTAAAATCTACATTGATACAATAATATAGTCATACCAGCTTTCTTTTGGTTATTATTTGCACGATATATATTTTTTCCTTCATTTGCTTTAAGGATTTCTAAAGCCTTTATTTTAAGATGCATTTCTAAATAGCTTACAATTAGGTTTGGTTATTGTTCCCAGCCTGACAATCTTTTTCTTAACTGGAACACTTAGTCCATATTTATTTTAGTGTTTTCTTCATCTACGTCTGCCTCCTGAAATCTTAACTTTTGAAGACAATCTCAAAATGCTACTTTTTGTGAAGTCTTTCCCAATACCATAATATGACCTTCCACCTTGATGATCATGTAAGATTTCTTTCTTTTAAACCTCTACAGCATTTTATTTGTATCTCTTATTATAATGACCAAGTTCTGCTAGTTATTAAAATGGTCTGTGGGCATTCCCTGGCGGTCCGGTGGTTGGGACTCCTCACTTTCACTGCCAAGGGCCCAGGTTCAACCCTTGGTTGGGGAACTAAGATTCTTACAACCTGAGCAGCATGGCCAAAAAAAAAGCCTGTGAATGTGTTTTATCGCCCCATTTTGGATATATACTCTCCAAAGAAAGAGACTGGGGTCTTAGCCATTTTGCTATCCAATAAAAGACTAAATATAGCAAGCTCGTTTCAATCTCATAAACAGTACCGAGTATCTACTATGCACCAGGGAGGGAGCTAGGTACTCAATATAGGTCTACCTCTTTCACCCAGTCTCCTTTCCACATAGCTTAGAGTCCTCAACTGTAAAAGCTTTACAAACTGTTAGTTCATAAGGGTAACCTGTGGGCATGAACCTTAATATTCTACTCTAGTTACTAGACACACAGTTACTAGTTACTAGTTTATTAGTTACTAGATAACAGCATGATTATCCTTTTTGAGTATCGTACTAACCTAGCATTTCGTTTCTAAATTTCAATTTCGATTTTTATTCAAAGCTCCTTAAAGATGAGTGCCAGGGGCTTCCCTGGTGGCGCAGTGGTTGAGAATCTGCCTGCCAATGCAGGGGACACGGGTTCGAGACCTGGTCTGGGAAGATCCCACATGCCGCGGAGCAACTGGGCCCGTGAGCCACAACTACTGAGCCTGCGCGTCTGGAGCCTGTGCTCCGCAATGGGAGAGGCCGCGATGGTGAGAGGCCCGCGCACCGCGATGAAGAGTGGCCCCCGCTCGCCGCAACTAGAGAAAGCCCTCGCACAGAAACAAAGACCCAACACAGCCAAAAATAATTAAATAAATAAATTAAAAAAAAAAAAAAAAAAAAAAAAAAAGATGAGTGCCATTATCATTCCAGAGTATAAACAGTGGTTCAAAGTTAACTGAGACCTCTATACAAAACAGAGTTGACATTAAAAAAGAGGTTTTTGAGGTATATAACCATGATATAATAAGAAATATATATTTGGTCTTTGCCTCTTGTTCCTAACACAGAGCTCCTAAAACCCTGTAATTTCCTGCATGATGGAGTGCCAGGAGTACCTTTTCTTCTAATATTTGGTCTTTAACCCGAAATATAAGAGCTTCTGAAACCCTTGGAATCTCTGGGAGTGATGAGAGTGTCTGTCTGCATGTTAATGAGATGACTGGTGGCTGGGGGCCCCTAGACAGCTTCAGGTTGGGGGCTGGTTGCCAGCAAGACAAGGGAAAGATCAGAGGGTGGGAACTTTCAGCCCCACCTCCCCACCTTAGGGCTGGAGATGGAGTTCATCGCCAATGGCCAATGATTTGACCAATCATGCCTACATAACAGAACCTCCATAAAAACCCTAAACTACAGGGTGTGGAAAGCTTCCAGTGAACACACCCAAGTACAGGAGGATGACACACCCCAAACCACACGGGGATAGAAGGTCCTGCACTTGAGACTCTTCCAGATGCGGCCCCGCACATCTCTTCCATTGGGCTGTTCCTGACATATCCTTTATAAGAAGTCAGTAATAGTAAGTAAAGTCTTTCCCTGAGTTCTGTGAGACATTATGGGCAATTATGGAACCTGAGGAGGGGGTTGTGAGAACCGCCATTTGCAGCCAAGTCCTACAGAAGTCGTAGGGAGCCCGGGGACCCACTCACTCCCTGTGACTGGCATCTGAAGTGAGGGGCAATCTCATAGGACTGGGCCCTTAACCTGTGGGGTCTGTGCTAACTCTGGGTTGTTAGTGTCAGAAGTGCTTCGTATGAAAAACTCACACATCTGGTGTCAGAAGTGTTCTGTGGTGAGAGTGAACAGTTTCCCTTTAAAAGTCACAGTTAACTTTTCTATGCTTCCTGCCCTGGGAACTCCAGCTGCAGGGACCGAGAGGGACGGTAGCCATCTCTCAAAGGAGGAAGGCTAATGAACTAAGAAAGAATAAATGTACACAGAAAGTCAGGGAGACACTAATCTGAAAGAATTCAATAAACACTGGGTTACTAATCATTCCGTTTTCTGAGGTACAAATTCTAAGTTTAAACTAAATGAAAGGCTCCTGTAGCTATCTAAACCATGATGCATGTGGAAATTTTCCATGGTACTCCATGGCAAGTTCAAACACTTTTTGAGAAAAAAATTATGTAATTTCAAATTAGGTTGTTTTAACTTTTTTCTAAAAATAAATATGAGAACCCACCACATAAGCAATTATAAAGACTTAGAAGAATAGGAAAGAAAAAAAAAAACACTTGAATTACTTCAATTTTGGTACCTCAGTTTGTGTTAACAGAAAAAATTTAATAGCTAAATTATGGACATCTATTATATTTGTCAGGCAAAAAAAAAAAAAAAAAAACTTAAACAGAAGATTGAAAAATTAAGTGACACCATAGCCCCGATAGAATGGTTTACAAAATAAAGTTCTAAGCCCCAGAATTTTAAGTAGCTTTTTTTCCCCTGTATTTATAATTTATACAATAATCTGGAATTATCTATACTTCTGTTTATCCTTATGAAAAAAAAGGTAGAAAAAATATTTTTCCAGTTTGGAAAAAGATGTGAAACAATGTAGTATTTTTAGATACTCAGTCTTAGGTCACACGGTTGTAAAATGTTTGTCACTAGTAATTTATTAACATAAGTATCTTTCTACCTTTGCGACTGAAATTCCATAGTCCTGGAGAGGTTTATCCGCCTCATTCAGTTCTTCAAGAAATATAGAGGTACTTGGAGAATCTAAAATAAGAAATGTTTTATGAATGTTTTATGACTTGCCCCTTAGGAAAGATGAATTTTTAAAATTAAAGCCCAAAGCTGCAAACTGAAAAAGAAATATATTAGTTTGCCCAACTAGTATGCAACAACAAATAATCAAGTAACTAAACGAACCTAGTTACATATTTTTGTACCCTTATTTCCTATTGCCTCATTACTCTAATTTCTAATATTTTTATCATGACATAGTTTTACTTTGTAAGTGACCTTAAAAGCTTTCTAAACATAAATTGGATAAATAAATGTTTAATTTAAATGGCACATTTGGCATTACTCTTCCAAGTTTAATACTATATACACAACACACATGTACAAAATTTTCAAAATGATTTTAAAATACCATTTTCAAATCACAATTATAATAAGGGAGCCAACAAAAATATGAATTCACTTCATTTACTAATTCCAAGAATAGTATTTTTTAAGGCACAAAAAAACTTAAATGGAACCATGATAATGATAAGTTATGTTCAATAGTTATATTAATTAATTCAGTATAATTAATGGTACAGCTAAAGCAGAGTATTAAACTAAGGCATTACTAATACTATATTTAAAGTTTGAAAACACTTTTAAAATATTTACATGCTAAAAATATCAAAAAGTTTACTTTCAGAAATGATGAAATTCAGATATTATTAACCGCTAATTCTTATCTAGTATTTACTATGGACTAAGCACATGAGTAAAGTCACTTAATCCTCACAATAAATTTATAAAGCACACACTGTTTCCTCATTATGGATGACAAAAAAGACACGTGGAGAGGCTAAGTGACTCAACCAAGGTCACACAGCAGGTCAAGTGGCAAAGTCAGGATTTAAACCCAGGCAGGCATATTATAGTAGCAGCGTTAAAGCACATATTATTCATCCTGATAATAAGTTCTCCCTAGCATATTGATTAAACAGCAATAGAAACATCACAAAAATCATATCAGAATATAAAAAATACTTACCAGCTTGACAAAAATAAGCTAAGGTAGCTTTTCCTGGTTGCAATGTACTGAAGAATTTCTGAGGACTCAGCTCTGGTAGAGAGTCTACTGCTGACATATAAAAAATGCACATCATGACAAAAGAGATGCCAACTCTCAGTGCATTGAAACTGGAAGACATCATCAGCTGTGGCTGCATATGGGCAGGAGAGTCAATTTTGTTCACCGCCGTGTTGTTGCCCAGGACAATACCTGGCAAGAGTAGGTGTTCAACAGAGTTTTTCTGAATGAATTCATTAAATAAATGAATGAAGTAAAATCTGCAAAAAGAATAATATAAGGCATTACTTCCACGTTTGATTTTGCTAATACTTTACTATTTCCTTCTAGTAAAAACATGAGCGGGGATGATATATAATGACATTGATTTAATAATACTATGAATTTTTGATACTTGCAAAAGATATCAAAGATATCTGGAAAATGCAATACCAAGTATGTTAAGTTTAATAGATACTTATTGGTGTATGCTAAGCTAATTGTCATTTTTAAGGAGTCTAAAATTAATTTTCAAACATTATCCAATCCATTTTTTTTAAACTGGGTATTTTATCTTTCTCTACCTAGAGTAGATGTACAATTAATACTCAAATAGCAATTAAAACCACTAACATGGGAATGAGAGCCAAAATATATGTCTACTACGTTTACATTCTTTTTACTTTAAATCGCCTAGAAGATATCTATTAAAACTATTTAAGAACATTCCTTCTTAATATACATTTAGTAATTCCTAAGACTTAGATTTATTTAAACAGTTTAGAAATTCAAATATCTTTTTCAACTCATATTTTAATTCAATTCTATTTTCTGAATTCAGATTTGCTCTAGATATCATCCTCTCATCTTCTTTCATGCTGTACTTACTCCCATGCTGTCCTCTGTATCTGCTGTCAATTATCTTTGTCTTAAACTTTTGCTACTTTCAAATTTCTTTTGAACAATTTCTTCTTTCAGGAAGCTTTTCTACTGATGATATATATTATCTACATTTAAAAGAAGATAGTTAAGGAAAATTAGTTTTTATATTAAACATTGTACTTCTAGAAGGTAGATATACCCACAGGTATAGGTGAGAATTTTGTTTTAATTTTAATTTCAAATAGAACCCTTATCTTTTAAACAAAAATCACTATGTCAAAACAGGAGACAGGAGAAAATAGCAAGAATTACTCATAAGGATAGGAGTGGAACTTTTCAGTAAAGAATGAAATGATTAAAGAATAAAAAATTTAGGAAAAAATCATACTAAATTAGACACCTACCATTTCAATGGTGATGAAAGACCATTAACTCTTCAATTTAGCATTTCAGGGGTAATGAGAAAAAATTTACTCTTCAATTTATTGTACAATAGAATTGATAAACTGAAACTCCATATACTCTGGTCTTTCGATATTATCAATAAGCATATAATAACTCTCCGTAAGGAACAGGTATTCCTAAAACAGGAGCCAATTACTCATTGATTACTTCCTAATAATTCTTTTCACTAGAACTAGTTTATATCAAGCAGTGAACAAATTTGCCATCAACTTTTAATAATGAGCCAAGAGTTCAAAAACTCAGGGAGAATGAGGAGTGAGGACTGAGAGAGGTATATAAAAAGTAATTTCAATAATATAATTAAGAGGTATCCTTGACATTAAAATATTATACATTAAAGCCATTTTAAACCAGCATATTTTATTTATTTATTTTTTTTTTTTTTTAAATTTTATAGCTACTTTATTTTATTTATTTATTTATTTATTTTTGGCTGTGTTGGGTCTTCGGTTCGTGCGAGGGCTTTCTCCAGTTGCGGCAAGCGGGGGCCACTCTTCATCGCGGTGCGGGGACCACTCTTCATCGCGGTGCGCGGGCCTCTCACTACCGCGGCCCCTCCCGTTGCGGGGCACAGGCTCCAGACGCGCAGGCTCAGCAGCTGTGGCTCACGGGCCCAGCCGCTCCGCGGCACGTGGGATCCTCCCAGACCAGGGCTCGAACCCGTGTCCCCTGCATTAGCAGGCAGACTCCCAACCACTGCGCCACCAGGGAAGCCCTAAACCAGCATATTTTAAAGCCACTTTATATTAATGAAAATGGTATAAAATGAGTCATCCAATATTTTCCTTATATTCTGAGGGAGGGATGCATGCATCCTGAGGCTGAAAGAATATAACATTTGTGACTATATGAAATAACTCCAACCTAATTAAAAGGTCAAACATTTAAGTAAAAGCACAAATGAGAGATCCAAGTATAAATATCTTTTTTCCTGGCCCTGTGGTTACAATTCAGTCATTTAAACACTAAATTGGATACTAAAGTTAACACACTCTTTTCAGCTAGAATGTATTTGGTAGAACCAAAGGTCTAACCACACACATTCAATGCTTGAATACTTCCCCACATCCACCTCATTGGACAGATTAGATTATCCATATGAACGTACTATGCATTTCGCCAATTAGAGATGTGGGTGATTATTCAGAGATAGGTACTCAGTAGTAACCTTTGCAGTTTGCTCCATCTTTTGGTAAGTTTGATTATTTAAAAAATTACTTAAAGCAGAGAATACTGCGTGGGTCAGCTAGAAACACAGCTTACATGGTCATAAGATACACACTGAATAATGATTTAACCAGATCCATAACAACCAGAGTTGAGTGGATGGGGAGACAGAAAGTAAGGGAGCATACAGTCAGGGTGGGAAAAGGGATGAAAGAGAGCTAAATCTTCATTTTTCACAAGACCAAAAGCCAAGTTTATTGGAAATGGAAAGATCAACACCAAAAGAAACTGTGAGCGGTTCAAAGTAATTGCCTCTAAGGAACAAGAAATTGGAGGGGGTAAGATACCAAGGGGAATTTTGAAGCCTTCTAGAACTGACTCTTTTAAACAGTGTACCTTTTCACTTTGACTTAAGAAGAAAAATTATTACTTGTATGTAATCAAATCTTCCATAGCTACTACTCATATTAATCCAATCTACCCCTGTGGTGTCACAAAAAAGTGTTCATTTCATATGCATGGTAATTGAAACGCTTTTTCCCAGAGACATGGTCTCCTCATAAAAATAACTTTAAACAAAGAGAAGGCAAGTGTGGATGGGAAATAGTGAAGAAAGAGAACACCTAGCAAGAACAGAGTTAAAAACAAAGCTACAGAGGGTACTTGGTGACTTTTTTCTCTGGTAATTAGAAAATGGGATAGAAAACAACACTTAATGCTTCCAAATTTAAGTATCAGCACGAAGTGCTGAGTTCCTTGGGAGGAATGTGGCCTTGTTACCTTGGTGTGATGGTTCATCAGCATGGGGTAAACAGTTCCAGTTCTCCTGTCAGGTATACGTAGGATCACACTTAGCTTTCTGCACTTCCCACCACTACTGAAGTTTGAGGCCACCACGTGACTTACCCTGGCCAATAAAATGGGAGTCAAAGTGGCCTGTCTCAGGCAACAGTTTAACAGCTACTGTGTGATATGCCTGGCTTTCTTTTCTTCTGTCATAGTCACTGAAAACACTCAGATGGTGGCTGTTTGTCAGCATGGGTCCCAGATTAAGCACAGCCCAGAGAACCCGCAGCTGGTATGCAATGAGCATATGATATAGCAAGAAATAAACTTTGTTGTCTTAAGCCACTGAGATTGGGAGGTTTTTATTGTAGCATAATCTAGTTTATCTTCACTGGTATACAAACTAGAAGTGAGGTGCTGCCTTAACAAGAACCCCACATACTGGCTCAGGCGCCAAGCAGCAGGAAAGCTGTTCTGGGAGTACTCAAGGAAACTCTCTTCAAAGAAACATAGAGACAAGACCTCAACAAATGATCCATGTTAAGGAGTAACAAAACATTTGATGAAACTGTCGCTACAGTAAGTTGGAGGTGACAAGTACCTAATGAATTTATGAGCATGTACCTAGGTTCATGTGGCTAAAGAACTTATTTATGGCCCTAAGAGGCTGGAAGACAGAAATGAGTACTGTGTGATAGTTGCTGTTGATTGTGTTTAACGAAGTATTAAAAGAAAGGTACTCAAAGAAGCACCACCATCCAAAAGACTAGCTGTTCAAAACTTAAAACAATCCTTAAGCCCCCATGCTTGTAGGGTCCGGAAACAAGCTGACAAAACTGCTCAGCCATGGAAAGAAGCCATATTCTCCAAAGCCAACTTCAGGTGGGGACAAAGATAATAAAAATGGAAGGATCTCTTGCAGGGCAAAGCCAAGGACCATAGAGAACTATGCTCCAGGGCATGTGCTAGAATATGAACTGTATGTCACTGGTCCACAATAATGAGATAAACACAGAAATTGCATTTAAATGTTTAGAAGCTTTTATAGCAATTTCACACAGTAATTTTGTGTCTGTTGCATCTAATTATTTTTAAATTGGGCCAGTCATTTGATGTGTTTTTTCATTTCATTTTTCTTATAATTTAGAGCCCTAGCAATATCTGCCCAGCAAGATTCCAAAATTGCTACAGTCCAGAGTCTGATATATGTCTTCCATTCTTCTCCTCTCCAAATGGGAACACTTATTATAGTTATCTGTCCCTACACTACTCTACGTATTCAACAGGGTGACGGAGACAGATAATTTATAAAGATAGAGGCTACCAGAGATTATGGCTACTGGGCATTACTCAGAGATCCCAGACTTTGAGCTTGACACAGTGACTGGATGGGATTTAGGGGTTATCTCCACTGGGAAGAACCAATGATGAAGTACATGTAGGAAGGAGAATATCTATTGACAAATAGGGTAGACTGTCCAAATGTTTCTCGTTCTCTACACATGTTAAAATTCTACTCCCCACTTCCTTGAGTTAGGTACGGCCATGACTTGATTTGGCCAATGAAATGTGCAAAGTGACATATGTAACTTCTGGAAGCTTTTAAGAGTTAACATATATGTATCATGAAGCATGACACACTTTTTTCTCTGCTATTATGATTGAAAACACTCAAACCGAGGTCTTCTCTGTTAAACCAAGTCTCAGAAAGAGGACAACATGGGGCAAGGTTCCCAGCCTGCTCAGTGTTAACATAAAATAAACGTTACTTTAAATCTCTGAAGATTTAGGGTTGTTATTACAGTATAACCCGACCTAGCCCTATTTGTTTCAGTTAACAGCTAAGAGGAGAGTGACTTGAACATAAATACATATCCTCGATTTTTAAAGCAGCATATTTCAAAGAATTCACAAGAAATTGACCCAATTTCACTTTAGAACGATTCTAAAAGGGAAGATGACTCTTTAAAATACAACTGTTACCACAACCAGTGTCAATACGAAAAGAAAATGGAAGTCATAGGCAAATGTTTGCCTCTCCTACACACAGACACCTCCCAACTAAGTGTAGACTCTTAACCTTTGGGCCTGGAAGGAGCCCTCAGTTCTTCAGTATAATGCTCCTGATGGAACTAATCAGAGTTAGTAGGCAAGATGTAACTTTTGCCTGATCCCTAAACTCTAAACAAGTATGCATGCACAGGTCATTTAAAAGTTGGAAAAAATAGGTGACATTTAACTAAGGACAAATACAGGAGGATGACAGGCACTGTAAGAATGGATGAGTAAGGCTATAGTACAAAAAGGGCTAAAGCTTGCAAATAAAATGTTAAAGGCAACAAAAGTTTTGTTTTGCTCAGCACCAGAATTCTGAGGAAACCCCCAAGGGCAATGATGAGGAAGTACTTCAAGAGAAAAACACTGATCATCTTGCTAGTGAGAGGAGGGGGCAAAGATTTGCCTTTCTGCGCAGGTGGAGCAACTGGTGGCCCTCTTCAGCTAGAGCAATCACACTTTGGGATTGGGTCCTATATATAATAACGCTTGGCAAATGGTTCTGCTTTTAAATGTTTGAAAGACCATTGTGCTAGAGTAATCTGCTCTCTCAAAACAACAATATTCAACCATTGTGCATTTGGACATATTTCCAATTTTAGGTTACCCAGGAGCAAGCTTTTCTAGAAGACCCTTGGTTAGTTTCCCCTTTAAAGGCTTAAATTTCCCTTACAATTAAACATAAAACTAATGGTTTCCCCTCTCAAGAAAGAGAGGAAATTAACAACTGTAAACATTAAACAAATTACACCAAGATCTACAGGCATCATTCTCTGGGAAAAGCCACATTTCATATTCTGCAACAAATGGGGCATATAATGCTTACAAAGTTCCTGTAGGAACGTTCTGTCAAAAATTAGCTTGCTTACAGTTTAATGCTGCTTTTAGAGAACAGAACCTGCTCACTGAACCAGCCTCAAATAAAATGTTGATTAGATCTCATCACAGTTTACCACTTAAGACCCAAAGGAGGCAATAAAAGGAGTCAACATCTCTCCACTTAAGAGTTCCCTCAAGGGAGTAGGGCAAAATCTTCTACCTGCACCCCCCATATATATGCCCCCAAAAAAGGAAGGAAAAAAAAAGCGGCTATTCCGATTTGCTGTGACACTGGAATAAAAAGTCTCACAAGCAAAGATGTAAAACTAGTATGGGTGCTATCCAAATGTTGTTTCCTCTCACTTTGAGTAGAGAATACAGGAAAAAAAGAAAAACCCCTTCATGGTGAAAATCTATTCGTGACCTGATTCATTGATTATAGAAGATACAAAAATAGGCCATGCCAGAGAATAAGAGGCTTTCCTGATTTTGACAAGTGCCTAAAAGCACATAACTCTGAGTTCGTGCTTAATTTATGGGCTTAAGCACATAACTGCAATCAGTTACCTCACTGGGGCCAGGAGCACTCTGTCCCCTTTCAAATAGAACTGTGTACTTCCCTAGCCACATTCCCTATGAATCCATGAGGCAAATGTCTTCAATTCCAATAAAGCTGAGATCCTTCTTTAGAGCGCTGATGTTCGATTAGGACTGTTAACTTCTTACAGCAAGTTGTACCCTACTGTAGGCTGCACAGCACAACCTGCTCAGCTCAATGTTTCATCAGAGGGATCTCCACATAACAGTGCCAGGCCTAAACATCTATCACAGTTTGTCAGCACACCTATAAAGAATCCAAAACACACCAGCATCTGGTGCCTGGGTAAACTACTGTCCCACAATCTGGAGCACAAGAGACTTTTACCTTCCCTGTGGATCACTTAGCTAGGAAAGAAAGTAGCAACACTCTTCTTAGAATGGTGAGTTACGAAAGGCCGAGTATTAGCTGCACCAGTAAATGTAGCACTGTCTTTCACAGGGATACTTATTTAGCGATATGCCACCCATCCAAAGGGAAACACAAATTATTCCCTCACCATTTTGCACTACTTTGCTCATTTTATTACCAAACACCCCCCAAAAAAGTCAACAAATATTATCTCAGTCCAATATACATGGGAAGATCTATTTATTCCTCATTTATTTACAGCAGTAACATAATATAGCATGTGTTTTGTATATCTCTGAGCCCTAGAAATAGCGCCACCATCCACCACACAGGGGCCTAAGGCTTGAAGGAATACATGTGGAATTTAAGAAGCACAGACTATTCTACCTTTTCCTCTCTAGACATTCATTAAAGACTTAAAATTCTGATTCTGCCGTTTTGCCTAAACTTATGCCCGCAGCATCTTTCCAAATTCTAAGTTTCAAAGACCCACCTTCCCCCCACTCTGAGACGGCTTCCATATCCATCCCACTCTAATTCCACTCTTCCTTCTGGGACATATCCCGAGGGAGGGAGGTTCTTTTACTTAGAGCTCCGTTCAGCCTTCGCCTCATTCTTTGCCCTCTCCCCACAGAAGGGCTCCCGTTTTACTAGCCGCTCACGCTAGGGAAAAAGAAAGCAAAACGTGCCTTAGAAGGATCCAGGTGAGGCCCCTTCTAAGCCAAACTCCAGAGCTGGTCAGTGCTGTCCTTAATGGGGGAGAGCCGCCAGGTCTGAATACCTGCAGGCATCCCTGCCGTCAGAAACCACAGCCCTCGCCTGGAGGACCCGCGCTGCCACCTACCTATCGAGACCTGAGGACAAGACCTGCGGGCTGGGACCCGGACGGCTGACCGACAGTTCCCGCCACAAGAAGGATGAGAGGCAGAAGGCGGGCCCATGCCTCGCTTGCCGGGCATCCGTGAACCGCTCCCCCTACCTGCGGGTTCGCAGCGATCCCAACCCTCCGCGCCAGTAGCCTCCACCGCTCAGTGGAGTCAGCCTGCTGGGCAAAAAACAACCGCGAGGCTCCTCCCGGTCCTCGTGCGTCTTACGTGAGGCCTTCCCAGCCAATGGGAAGCGCAGGGGGCGGAGCGACAGCCGCCCCGGTGACAGGCGACAACCGAGCCCGCCCGCAGGCGCGAGCTGGCAGTGCAGTTGCTGGGCCAATCGGCAGCATGGGTGGGGAGTGAAGGGGAGGAGCAAGAGGGGAAAGCTGGCACCCAATCAGAGCTTGGCGTCCTGGAGCGACAGGTCCAGCGGCCTGTGGCCTTCCGAGCGCGGCGCGCAGGGGGCGAGCCCGCTTGGGCCAATCGGCGGGAGCCCACGGTGCGGAGCGAGCGCCTCAAATGCTCGGGTTTCTCAGCTGATTGTCTCCAGCCGAGAGTTGTTTTTTGCAGCTACCAAGCCGAGCCGCAGCAGGAGGAGCCGAGACCCCCCGGGCGGGGGGCGGGGAGAGGAGGCGGGGTCCCAGGAGCCGCGGCTGCTCTCCGCGGGGCTCCGGGTCCTGTCACGGCGCTTCCTGGGGTTGGAGGTTGGGGTGGGTGGGGGGTCAGGGAGACATCCTTCTCCCCCTCGACGGCGGCTCCGAGTCCGGCCCCTTGCTTCCCGCGCTCTTTCGCCCGCCCCTAGCCCCCTCATGAGGGCGTCCGTGCCGGGTCCGGCGGCCGGCCGCGAGCCCTCCACGCCCGGCGGGGGCGGCGGAGGCGCCGCGGTGCCGGGCTCCGTGCAGTTGGCGCTGAGCATCCTGCACGCCCTGCTCTACGCCGCGCTCTTCGCCTTTGCCTACCTGCAGCTGTGGCGGTTGCTCCTGTACCGTGAGCGGCGGCTGAGTTACCAGAGTCTCTGCCTCTTCCTCTGTCTCCTGTGGGCAGCGCTCAGGACCACCCTCTTCTCCGCCGCCTTCTCGCTCAGCGGCTCCCTGCCCCTGCTCCGACCGCCCGCTCACCTGCACTTCTTCCCCCACTGGCTGCTCTACTGCTTCCCCTCCTGTCTCCAGTTCTCCACGCTCTGTCTCCTCAACCTCTACCTAGCGGAGGTAAGGCGGGAGGACCGGCACGCGGGGCCGGGCGGGAGAGCGGGGCCGCCGAGTTCAACTCGGGCTGAGGACCGGTGGGGGGGTGGGTGCGAACCGCGAGGGGCGGACCCGAGAGCAGCCCGGAGGAAACCGAGGCACGCATGGTGTGTGCGCCAGGGTTCTCGTCCTAAACTTAAAAAGCCGATCGGCTCGGCGACTGAGGGGCTTGCGGGGGGTGAGCGAGAGTGTGTGTTCCGACAACTTGAAACAGCAGGACCAGCCTTTGTTCAGCGTCCTGGCCCTCTAAGGGAAGGTGTCGGTGCCACCGACAAAGTGGCATCGCAAAAAGTAGCAGCCCCGGTAGCTCTGCCGAAGCTGGACTATGTTGAGAGAGGTTGGATGCTGAGGTAGCAGCAGCTCTGCTGAAGCTGGACTGCTGCCAGCCATTACGTCACCAGGCAGAGCTGTTCCTCTGCTATTGTTGCTGCGTTTCTTTTATTAGAAGCTTTATTCTCTCCTGCATCTCCTTTCCCCGGGCTCGATAAGCCTCACACAGATTCCGTTCGATAGTTCTCCGGCGGGGTTAATAAGCAATAACCAATGTCGAGGATCAGTATAAAGACCTCCGTAAAGCCCCGAGTGTGTTTGCCCCAGTTGCTTCATGTTTTGTTTTGGCTATTTATCCTACCTCTTATAGCCTAGTCTTTTTTTTTTTTTTTTGAGCTAATTAAGAGAGAAAATACTAGCTTAACCTGCGCCTCTTGCAGAAACAAACCACCAAACTGTTTTTGCAATAACTTGCTTAATAGCTGGAACCTAATCACACCCCCTTTCTCTTTTATGAGGAATTGCTGGTTGGTTTGCATTGTTCTGCAGCACTTAGGTATTTAACCCATTTCAAACAGGTTTGGGAGTGTAAGGTTGTCAAGCATGTGTGCCAGCTACTGGTATTTAAGCCACAGAATTTTGAGAATTGCCAAAAAAAAAAAAAAAAATTCCCCTGCCCTCCCCGCAAAAAAAAAAAAAAAATCTTGAGGAGGAGAGGAAACAAGGTGACATCATATGCTTAATACTGACTAATATAGAACAATATTGGTCTATGCAGCTAATCCTCTCAAAGGCTTTTGGAGGTGATGAGAATTAACATAGTTCTGAGCAAAAGTAAAAAAAAACATTTGAGGCAGATTAAGTGTTTATATTCCCTGCGTAAACCAACTCTTTTCTCCCATAATAGCTAGGAAGTAGAATGCATAATTTTAAAAGCACAGTCATAACTTCAGCTTTTTACCACACTAAAAACAACAGTTCAGAGTAGGCAACAAAACTAATTTAGCTTTAATTCCCCATCATTTGGAAGTCCAAGCAATACAATGACAAAAACCCAAACAGTAAGAAGCAGAAGTAAAAAGCATGGGTAATAATAAATCAAATAAACATGCCATAGTCATGTGACTTATTTGAAGATGTTCTGATCTTCTAGTTGTTGTTTAAACTGTTATAACACTTCAATCCTTCATAGTTAAGCTGATACACTGTAATTCCTGACACAATTTCTGATACACTACAGCGACATCTCATCACTAAAGCTTTGTTTAAACTGTTATAACACTTCAATCCTTCATAGTTAAGCTGATACACTGTAATTCCTGACACAATTTCTGATACACTACCAGCAACATCTCATCACTAAAGCTTTGCTCTAGCTTCAGATATAGTTAATTTACCTCAGAGTGACTAGCAGTCCTTAGGCCATGAGTATCAGATAATTTGTTTTTCCCCTATGCATTTTTGACTAACAGAGTCATATTAATGACTCATCGTAAAATAATTGGTGGGCATTTCATAAGGTAGCTAAATACTCTTTTTACTTTTTTCTTGAAATATAACATATAACAAAGTACATAAAGCTTAAGTATACAGCTAGGTGAAATTTTACATACACTCATGTCACCACCACCAGATTAAAATATACAGCATTTTCAGTGCCCCAGAAGGTCCCCTTGTGCCCTCTCCCAGTCATACCTGTCGCCCTGAGGTAAACACCATGTGACTAAACATTATCACAATAGAAAACATCTATATTTAAGCTCAAAATTCTAAAAGTATACTTCTACGGCATGAACTACACAATATCCAGATTGGGTTTTCAGTCTTTTGATTGCTGTTATTCCAAGCTAGTGACGGAGAATTTAAACATCTAAAAGTCTTCCTGTTAAATGGATCTCTTGTTTGTGTCATGTACTTTTTAAAAAGCAATAAGATTCTATTACCCTAGAAAACGTAATTTGGAAACAAGCTGGACTAAAGTTTTTTTCATGTTGTAGTGTCTCCTAGAAAGAGTGTAGGTTGCTTGTCTATCCTTTTTTTAAATAAAATTAACAATTTTAAGACACATAACTATAACTTGAACAAATTTTCAACCTGTTTAAAAAGAGATATTTTAACCAGAAATCATTTCCATATTTACTAGAAAAAATCCAAAGGAATCTATATTTAAAATAGTATTTGAATTCAAATTTTTATATCAATTTCAAGTAACGGGAAGCACACTTCTTATTGATCATTCTGAATGAATAAAGCTTTCCCAATGAGTTCTTTGTTTTTTCTTTTTTTTTTTCATAAATTTATTTATTTTTGGCTGCATTGGGCCTTCGTTGCTGCGCCCGGGCTTTCTCTGGTTGCGGGGAGCAGGGACTACTCTTCGTTGCGGTGCGCGGGCTTCTCCTTGCAGTGGCTTCTCTTGTTGTGGAGCACGGGTTCTAGGTACACGGGCTTCAGTAGTTGTGGCACGCAGGCTCAGTAGTTGTGGCTTGTGGGCTCTAGAGCACAGGCTCGGTAGTTGTGGCGCACGGGCTTAGTTGCTCCGCGGCATGTGGGATCTTCCCGGACCAGGCCTCGAACCCGTGTCCCCTGCATTGGCAGGCGGATTCTTAACCACTACGCCACCAGAGAAGCCCCCCAGTGAGTTCTTTGTATTATAGCAAAGCGGTAGGGAAAGTCTACATGGTGACAAAAACAAAACTTAACTAAAATTTGACTTTTTTTTAACAAAAGGCCCTTATATCTGTTTTAAATAGTTGTGCTTCTTGATTACCAAATCACTCTGTCTTTACTGTCATATTAAATGCCAATTTCATTTTACTTTTGACCTCTTTAAAGTATTTGTTGTGTCCATTTCTCACTAATTAAAAACATCCTAACTTTAAGGACTTAGTTACAAAGAACCATAGAGCAGTGTAAAAATAAAGTTAGTAAAACAACCATTACTACTTTGAATATATTTTGCTAGTTCTTCTAAAAATAAGTTTTCAAAAAGTGAAGACCAGGCTTCCCTGGTGGCACAGTGGTTAAGAATCCACCTGCCAATGCAGGGGACACAGGTTCAAGCCCTGGTCCAGGAAGATCCCACATGCTGCAGAGCAACCAAGCCCGTGCGCCGCAACTACTGAGCCTGCACTCTAGAGCCAGTGAGCCACAACTACTGAGCCCACGTGCCTAGAGCCCATGCTTCACAACAAAAGAAGCCACTGCAGTGAGAAGCCCGTGCACTGCAAAGAAGAGCAGCCGCCCCTCGCCGCAACTAGAGAAAGCCCGCGCACAGTAACGAAGACCCAACGCAGCCAAAAATAAATAAAATAAAAAATAAATTTATATTAAAAAGAAAGTTAAGACTGCCTAAACCACTCTTTCTTTTGTTGACTACACTTGAATGGAATTCAGATGAGGGGGAGTAACCCTTTCTGAAATAATTAGATTTACCGTACTTAACCTCTGGAAGCAGATAGTTGGGAAAAAAAAAAAAAAAGCAAAAACCTGTACACTAAGTTAAAAACACCTATTGAACTTTTCCGGCATGATTAATAGAACATGTACTTTACCAGAGAACGGTTCACACTCCTGTATGTTTAACAGAGAAGGTTTCAGTCTTTAAAACAAATTATGTGATAAAACATGCTACCTACCATTGGAACAAGTAAAAGGACTAAAAATGAGTGTTGATAGTATACTATCTTTGGAGTATTGTTGATGCGTGCCAAAATCAATGAGTTCATCTCCAAGACCCATAGTGACATTTTTCTTGCAATTTTGTAAAATGAGTGCCAGTTGCTTAATTGGGATAAAATGCAGTGACTAAATCACAATGCTAAAACAGCTAGGAAAATTAAATTCAGAGTCTTAACTCTTACATTCAAGGATGCTATCATTGTCCCTGACATTGGATATATTCTTACAAACATTGATGGAATGTCAAATAACATGGAGTGCAACTTAACAGGTACTTTGGTTTTGTTGTAATGTTCTGTGATATCTCACAAAAGTATTTCTACCACCTAAAATAGAAACTCCTTAAGGATAAGAAGTTATTTTATCATACTTTAATCTCATAGAACAATGGTGAATATATTTTTGAATGAAAATCTTGAAAAGGCTAAAATCTTGAAAATATTTAGCTATCTAAAATTTAAGAGTTAATTTTGATGAATATATGAGGTAAATTATTTGTGTACTTTCTGGGATCTTTATATTTTCTGCTTAAAAGATTGCTTATGATATGAATGCTAAGATTCTCTTAGATTTTCTTGGTTTAGTTAGTTACTTCTGATTACTACAGGTAAAATCTTACTAATGAAGCCACTTTAATATATTAGAGTTTTGCTTAGCAAAACTATTCTTATATCATGGCAAATGGCCCATGATAATTAGGGCTTTGCTAATTTGATTTCAACAAATTCTATTAAACAGAAAAGTCTGCAGAACAAGCAAGTCTCACATCATGAGTCAGTTACTATTTACTGGAAATCATGGTTTTGTCAATGTTGGGTTTTAATCCATAACTGTGATTATGAACTGTTTTTATCCAAATCTTCTAAACTCTTCTATCCATTAACTTGATTCTGTTTTTCCTGAGATCATCGGTGAAGCAAGAGTTTGAGATACAATTCCATGGCAAAGACCTGATTACAGTGCCTTACATTCTATGTGATTTAATATTTTCAAAGCACTTCATAACAGTTGTCTTCATAATACCTATGAAATAGGTAGATATAAACAAGGTGTGATTTGTCCAAGGTTTTATGGCTAATATAATATGTATCAGAAATGAGACTACTGCATAGCCCACAGGCTATAAAGTCTTGTCAAGTGATCGCTCCCTATGAACTTTTCTGAATACCATTAACACTGTTTATTATTTAGTGCTCACTATTTAACTTGCTTTCCCATTTTCCACCATTTCAAACCTTTTCCACTCTCCAGAAAACTTTTTTCCTCCTTCATACTCAGCATATGACCCTCGCCTCCTAGTTTATAGAAATAGAAACCAGGGCCATCTGGCTGAACAGAGATTCAGAGAAATGCCTTAAAATGCTACAGAGAGCATTTAATCCCTTTCAATGAATGATTGAGCTGGTAAGTGAGGAAGTTCCTCAGAGACAAGAAACCACAAAAAAAGAAGTGAATATGAAATTATAAAGTACCACACAGATGTTTGTCTTGGGTTTGGGGGTAGTTGCTAGCTGCTTCCTGCTAACCTAAAGCCTGGATTTAAATGTGCTGGGGTTCTGAAGACGTGACATAGGAGGCAATACCTTGTGGCGAGGTCTAATCCAAGAATTCATCCCCTCCAACTTAATGCCAGGACTCTCGGAACACACATCTTCAGTGGATGAATTATGGGAAAAATAAGCAGGTCCTCAGAGGTTGGTGGTGGGATTTATGCTTGTCTCTGCCTTGGCTCTGGGTGAAGGAGGTACAAATTGAGGAAAGAAATGTCTTCTCTGAAAATGCATAACAAGCTTATTCTCACACAAGTTTGAAGCCTGAAATCACACTTCTGTGATTTTAGAGGGGGAAAAATCCTGGCTTGGTGGTAACCTCAAGGACCTGGAAGGAGCAAATGCAAATAATCTGTTGAGGAGTGTACTATACTCCCAGAATCCTGACAAATAAAATTTGAAAGAACATGAGCTCAAAATGAAAAATCACTCTAGGGACTCTTCCCTGCAAAGATTGAAGATGTCAAAATTATCAGATAGGTTGTATAAAATATTCACTTATCTGATTTAAGTAAGTAAACACTGGTGATGTATGATAAAGAAATAATCAAAATTGACTAGGCATATTTGGAAAAAAATCATTTTTTAAATGAAAAATACAATTAAATTTAGAAACTGAAATGAACTGAACAGACTAAATAGCTAAAAAGAAATCATTAAACTCAAAGATCTGAGGAAAAAAATCACCCAGAATATAGCCCAGAGAAATAAAAGATGGAAATAAGAACAAGAGATTAAGAGAGAATGAAGATATAATGAGCAGGTCCAGTGTATATCTAATTAGAATTTCAGAGAAATTACTTAAAAGAATAATGACTTAGAGTTTTCCCAACTTTATGAAAGATGCCAAATTTCAAATTCAGAGAGCCCAAAAAACCCAAGACAGGTTAAAAGAAAATGAACAAAGAGTAAAACCTCAAAATACCAAAGACAAAATGTTTTTAAAACAATTAGACAGAGATAATATTACCAACAAAGGAATGAAAGTTATTTTTTGTTGGCATTTCATTAACAACTAAGGAATCCAGAAGATGGTGAAACATCCTGAAAATGCTGAGAGAAAATAACCAGCAAAATTCTACCCACAATAAAACTATCAATAATAAGGGTGAAATAAAAGCCAAGTTGGGAGTGACATCAGCAAGATGGTGATGGACCCTCCATCGCCCTGAAAACATACTGATCAGCAACAAGTCAGAAATTCCCTTCGTGAGAAATCCAGAAACGAATTGAAAGGCTCCTGCACTGCAGGTGAACACAAAACAAGAATCACCAAAACAAGTAGGGAGATTTGGGACAGACTCTCGTCAGAGTCCCTGACCCCAGCACAGTGCCATAAAATTGGGAAGAGACCTCCTGGGTCTCAGCTTCTCCCAGAGGAGGGAAGGGGTTAGTTCACATGTCCAGCACCCCAGCTTTTCTTAGGGGGCTCCCCAGAGATCAGGCTTCTGTCTTGCCAGTCTTAGAACTCTGATGGGTTCAGTACAGTTTAGACACCTGGAGGCGAATGGAGACAGCAATTTGAACTGGCAGACAACATAACTCCCCTGCTTCCTCAGCACAGAACGAGCAAACCAGAACTACAGCTTCCTGCTACTCCCTGAGGAGGGAAAGAGTTGGTAGAGGCCCCCAAAGTCTCTGGACAAGTTGATTGGTGACAGTGTTCTACTGTCCAAGGCCAGTCCATGAAGATTGGGAGATGTACCTATTTTGTCTAATGCACAGACAGTAATGCAGAGAGTTGAGAAAAATGAAGAATCAGGCAGAGATGTTTCAAACAAAGCAAGATAAATCTCCGGAAACCCTAATGAAACAGAGGTATATAATTTACCTGACAGAGAATTCAAATAACTGTCATAAAGATGCTAACTACAGGCAAGAGAACAAAGCATGAGAAATTTCCAACAGAGATAGAAAATGTTAAGGGAATTCCCTGGCTGTCCAGTGGTTAGGACTTCACTCTTCCACTGCAGGAGGCATGGGTTCAAACCCTGGTAGGGAAACTAAGATCCCACAAGCCACACAGCACAGCCAAAAAAAAAAAAAAAGTACAAAACAGAAATCATGGAGCTGAAGAACATGAAAACTGAAGTGAAAAATTCACTTGAGCAGTTCATCAACAGACTAGATATCAAACAGGATCAGTGAACTTGAAGACAAGTCACTGGAAATAATTTAGTCAGAAAAGAAAAAGGAATGAAAAAGAATGAACAAAACTAAAGGGACTTACGGTACACCATCAAACAGATCAATATACACATTGAATCCCAGATAGAGAAGAAAGTACCAGAAAGCTTATTCGATGATGATGATAACGATGACTGAAAAATTCCCAAAACTGGAGTAGAAAATGAACATCCAGATACAAGAAGTCAAAAGAATACAAAGAAATCCACACCAAGACACATTATAATCAAATTATCAGAAGTCAAAGGCCTTTGAATTTTGAAGGCAGAGTAGGAAGAGACTTGTCACATACAGGGGAACCCCTACAAGACTATAAGAAATTTTTCAGCAGAAATTTTGCAGGCCAGAAAAAGAGCAGGATAATCTTATTAAAGTGCTAAGAGAAAGCAACAACAACAACAAAATGCCAAGTAAGAATAACATACTCTGCAAAACTAGCCTTCAAAAAATAGAGAGCTTATGATCTTCCCAGATAAACAAAAGCTGAAGGTCCCACTAGACCTGTCTTATAAGAAATGCTAAAGAGAGTTCTTCAGGTTGAAACAAAATGATGCTAAAAAGTAACACAGTAGCATAAGTATGAAACTCATTGATAAAGACGAATATATAGACAAATACAGAATATTGTATTACTATAATGGTGGTGGGTAAATCACTTTTAATTCTAGTATAAAAGTTAAGAATAAATATTAAAATAACTATAAAGATATTAAAAGATACACAAGATAAACAGATGTAAATTATGACAACAATAAAATGTTGGAGGGTGGGTGGAAGAAGTTTAAGTGTAGAGTTTTTGTATGCAGTTGAATTTATCAGCTTTAAAAAGACTGTTTCATAAGATATTTTTTGTAAGCCTTACGGTAACCACGCACATGGACATACACCACACACACACTATAGAAGTTACACAAAATTAAAATGGAAAATAATCAAAGTATATCAATATGAAAAAAAATTAACAAAACAGGAAGACAGCAAGAGAGGAAATAACAGACCAAAGAACTACAAAGCTAATAGAAAAACGTCAACAAAATAGCAATATAAATTGTTTCTTTCCAGTAAGTACTTTAAATGTAAATTGATTAAACTCCCCAATCAAATGACATAAGAGTTGCTGAATGGACTAAAAATATAAAAGACCCAACTGTATGCTGTCTACAAGAAACTCACTTTCGATTTAAGGGTACACGTAGACTGAAAGTAAAAGGATGGAAAAAGATACTATGCAAATAGTAACCAAAAGGATGCAGGGGTTGCTTTAGTTAGACAAAATAGACTTTAAGTCAAAAACTGTCATAAGAGGCAGAGAAGGACATTATATTATTATATTATGAAAGGTCAATCCACCAGGAAGATATAACAATTATAAATATGCATCCAACATCAGAGTACCTAAACATATAAAACAAATATTGACAGAACTGAAGGGAGAAATAAGACAGTAACACCATAACAGTAAGAGACTTCAATGCCCCACTTTCAATAATGGATAGAAAATCCAGACAGAAGATCAATAAAGAAACCAAGCACTTGAGCAACATTATGGACCAAATGGCACTGACAGACATATGTAGAACATTTCACACAACAGCAGCAAAATACACATTCTTCTCAAGCACACATGGATCTTGCTCCAGGGTAGATTGCATGTTAGGTCACAAAATAAGTCTTAGCACATTTAAGAAGATTAAGATCATACAAAGTATCTTTTCTGATTACAGTGGAATGAAACTAAAACTCAATAGCAGAAGTAAAACTGGAAAATTTACAACTATGTGGAAATTAACACACTGTTGAACAACCATTGGGTCAAAGAAGAAATCAAAAAAGGAAATTAGAAAATATGTCTTGACAAAACACAGCATTCCCAAAATTATGGGTTCCAGCAAAAGCAGTACTAAGAGAGATTTCCATAGTGATAAGCACCTACATTTAAAAAGAAGAAAGATCTCAGATGAACAGCCTAACTTTACACCTCAAGGAGCTGGAGAAAAGAACAAACTAAGCCCAAAATTAGCAGAAGGAAGGAGAAAACAAAGATCAGAGCAGAAATAAACAAAATAGAGAATTAAAAAACAATAGAAAAAAAATTGATGAAACTAAGTTAGTTTTTTGAGAAGCTAAATAAAATTGACAAACTCTTAGCTAGACAATTAAGAAAAAAAGACAAAATAAGTAAAAGCAGAAATGAAAGAAGAGACATTACAACTGATGCCACAGAAAGAAAAAGGATCATAAAAGACTACTATAAGCAGTTATATACCAACAAGCTGAATAACCGAGAAGAAATGGATAAATTCCCATAAACGTACAACCTACCAAGACTGAATCATGAAGAAACAAAGTATGAACAGACCTATAACTAGTATGGAGATTGAATCAATAATCAAAAAACTCCCAATAAAGAAAAGTCCAGACCCAGATGGCTTCACTGGAGAATTCTACCAAATATTTAAAGAGTTAATGTCAGTTATTCTCAAACATTTCCAAACAAATTGAAGAGGAGAGAAGACTTCCCAACTAGTTCAGTGAGGCCAGCATCACCTTGATACTAAAGCCGAAGGTACCACCTGAAAAGAAAACTACAGGCCAGTATTCCTGATGAATACAGATGCAAAGGTCCTCAACAAAATACTAGCAAACTGAATCCAACAGCACATTAAAAGTATTATACACCATGACCAAGTGGGAATTACCCCTGAGATATATGGATGGTTCAAGAAAATCAATTAATGTAATATACCACATTAACAGAGCAAAAGATAAGTCACATCTTTACAATAGATGCAGAAAAGGCATTTGACAAAATTTAACACCCTTTCATGATAAAAGCTCAGCAAACTAAGACTAGAAAAAAATTACTTCAGTGTAACAAAAAAAAAAAGCTACAGCTAACATCATTTTTTTTTAATGTCTTGAGATATTTTCTAATTTCCCTTTTGCTTTCTTTGACCCAATGGTTCTTCACGAATGTGTTGTTTACTTTTCTAGTTTTACTTATGCTCTTAGAAAATATAAAGAATATAAAAAATATGCAAGGAAATAACAAAAAATGCCAGTCATTGAGTATAATTTCTTTTTATTTCATGGAACACTTTTAGAAATTGACAACATACTAGAGCATGAAAGCAACACTTAACAAATTAGAGGCAGTGTGACTGAGAGTACATCTCAACCACTTACTGGCTCTGCCTATGTCCCATTTCCAAAAATGGATAATAATAATGCATACTCCATAAGGTTATTGTGAGGACTAACTGATACTAAAATCAGAAAAAATAATTATAAAAATAACTGCAGGGAGCTATAGTCAATATCCTGTCATAAACCATAATGGAAAAGGGTATGAAAAAGAATATATATGTATAACTGAATCACTTTGCTATACAGCAGAAATTAACACAACATTGTAAATCAACTATACTTCAAAAAAATTTTTTTAAATAATTGCAAATATCTCTCACAAACATAGATTCAAAAATCCTTGACAAATCAAATCCAAATATATAGATAAAGGATAACATATCATGACCAAATATGTTTTATCCCAAGAATACAGCATTGGTTTAACATTCAAAAATCAATGTAATAAACCATATTTGCAGTGTAGTGGAGAAAATCATATCATCTCAATAGATACAGAAAAAGAATTTGACAAAATTCAACAACCATTCATGATTTTTTTTTAAAAATCAACTTTTAGCAAACTAAGAACAGAAATTCCTCAATCTACTAAAGAGCATCTACAAAAATACCTATAGCCAACATAATACTTAATGATGAAAGACTGAAAGATTACTCCCTAGGCAAGAGGGAGGTACTTCACTTCTTGTCCTAGCCATTGTGCTGGAGGTTCAGCCATTGCAACAAGGTAAGGAAAAAAAGACAAACATTAGAAAGAAAGAAGTAAAATTGTCTTTATTTGTAGGTGACATGATTGAGGAAAAAATTTTAATGAACCTACAAAAATCAACTAGAGCTAATAAGTGAATTTAAGAAGTTTGCAGGATAAAACTATTTCATATACTAGCAGAAAACAATTGAAAAAAGAAATATAAAAACAATTCCATTTATGATAGTGCCCCACCCCAAATTAAAATATTTATGAATAAATGTAATAATATATGTGCAAGATCTTTACAATGAAAACTACAAAACTACTGAGAGAAATTAAAGAAGGCCTAAGTAAATGGCAAAAATACTCTGGAAGACCCATTATTTTTAAGATGTCACTTCTCCCCTAAATTGATATATACATTCAATGCAATCCCAATTAAAATATTAGCAGGATTTTTTGGTAGCAGTTGCCAAGATTATTTTTAAATGTATGTGGAAATACAAAGCATTTAGAATAGCGGAAACAATTTTGAAAAAGAAAACCAAAGTTGGATGATCACACTACCTGATTTCAAGACTTCCTGTAAAGCTATAGTAATTGAGACATTGTAATACTAGGGAAAAGATAGACGTATAGATCAATGGAGAAGAAATGAGAATGCAGAATTAGACCCACACATATATAGTCAATAGACTTTTTACAAAGGTGCCCAGGTAATTGAGTGAGGAAACGAACATTTTTTTCAATAAGTGGTTCTGAAATAATTGGGGATCCATATGGGGAAGAATGAATACTGATTCTTACGTCACACCATACTTAGAAATCTACTTGCTATGGATCATAGACCTAAATGTAAAAGCTAAAACTCGTAGAAGAAAATCTTCATTACTTTGTAGGAGCCAAACATTTCTTAGGAAACGAAGAGCATGAACCAAAATTGGCAAACAAGACTTTATCAAAATAAAAGCTTGTTTTTTGCAAAACATAATGATTTGCAGCACATGTATCTGGCAAAGTACTTGTATCCAAAATATATGAAGAACTCTTACAACTCAACAGTAAGAAAATCCAATAAATATGGGCAAAATATTTTAACAGACACCTCACAAAAGAAGATGTATGCGTGGCCAAGAAGCACACGAAAAGATGCTCATGATCATTAGTCATCAGGAAAATGAAAATTACAACAATGAGATACCATTAAATATTGACTAGAAAGACTAAAAAGATTATACCAAGTATTGACAAAAATGTGTATTAATAAGAAAATACACCCTGATGATAGGAATATAAAGTTTTACAACCACTTTGGAAAGCAGTTGGACAGTTTTTGAAAAGTGAAACGTCATAAAACAGCTGTTAAAGTCCTAGAGGCCCAAGAGAAACAAAAGCATATGTCCATACAAAAACCTGAATGTGAATGTTCGTAGTAGCTTTATTCACAATGGCCCCAAACTGAAATTAACCCAAATATCCATAAAAAGCAAAGGGATAAACACAATATGGTATATCCATACAAACAGGTATACTTTGCATTAAGAAAGGAATGTGCTAGTGATAAACACAACAACATGGATGTATCTAAAAAATCAGTATGTAGAATGAAAGAAGCCAGACAAAAATGAGCTCACACTATGTCATTACATGTATATTAAATTTTAGAAAACGCAGGCTAACCTATAGTCACAAAAAGTGGATTACCTATTGCTTGGGGCCTGGGGCAGGATGAAATTTAGTGGGTGTGGAAAGATTCTGTATTTGATTGCAATGGTGGTTTCACAGGTTGCAAAAGTATGACAAAACATCAATTTGTACACCCACATACATATATTATACCTCAATGAAATTGATTCCCCCTGCAAAAACAAACAAAAGAGTGCAGAGGTTTGAAATATAATCTGAGAATAAAACCTAAAGTGAGGAAGAATGTAAAAAGTGTAGCCCCGTCACTTAGCAGCTCTGTGTAACTTCATAAAGTTATGTGGGTAAATGACATAACCTCTCTATGCCTATTTCCTCATTTATAAAAATGAGAATAATAATAGTACTTACCTCAGAATCATTGTGAGGAGTGAAGTATATAATTCATATAAAATCTTTAGAGTGGTACCTGCCAAATGGTGTTGATTGTTAGCTATTAATATTAAATTTCAAGGGCTTCCCTGGTGGTGCAGTGGTTGAGAATCCGCCTGCTAATGCAGGGGACACGGGTTCGAGCCCTGGTCTGGGAAGATCCCACATGCCGCGGAGCAACTAAGCCCGTGTGCCACAACTACTGAGCCTGCGCATCTGGAGCCTGTGCTCCGCAACAAGAGAGGCCGCGATAGTGAGAGGCCCGCGCACCGCGATGAAGAGTGGCCCCCGCTTGCCACAACTAGAGAAAGCCCTCGCACAGAAACAAAGACCCAACACAGCCAAAAATAAATAATTAATTAATTGAAAAAAATTTTTAAATTTCAAAAAATTGGGATTTCTTATAGACTATGTTCTCTCACCCCCAAATAACTCTTTGAATTCAGTAACAGAAATAAGGTGTGAAAGTTTATTTAGAAGAATTTTAAACACTTATGAACACATGGGTAAAGGATGTAATCACAATGAAATTTAGAAAATACTTAGAATATGATAATAAAAATACTACATATCAGAACTTTAAATGAAGCAGCTAAACTGGCACAAAAGTAAATATGGAACTTTAAATGTTTACATTAGAAAAGAAGAGCCTGAAATTTAGCAAGTTAAGTAAGCATCCAATTTTATGTTAAAAAAAAAAAAAGATAAACCCAAAGGAAACAAGCAGAAGGAAATTAATGTAGAGATTAATAAAATAGAAAACATAATAATAAAGAGGCTTAACAAAACCAAGAGCTACCTCATACTTTTTTTTCATGGTCAAATTTCTTCAGGGGTGACCATGTACGTACTCACCATCTTCTCACTTTGCCAGCCACTCTAATCTCCTTTGCTCCATCACTCTACCAAAAGAGCTGTTGCCTAAGGCTCACAGTGACCTTCCTATCAACAAGTTCATTAGACACTTTTCAATCGTCACCCAGGTTCATCTCTCAGCAGCAATTGACTCCATATTTTTCTCTATAACACTTCCACTGGCTAGCACACTGTCCTGGATTTTTTTTTTTTTTTTTACTACCTTGCTTGCTTCTCCTCATGCTCATCTGCCTCTGCCTTGCCCTCAGAGGTTGAAGTTTCTCAAGACCTAAGCCTAGGTCCCTTGCTCCTGCCAAGTGATTGCATCCACATTCTTGGTATCATACCACTTAAAAGCAGATGACTCACATACACATATCTATGATCCTAACACAGACTCTGAGCTCTTGCTTTCTATATTCTACACCTATTTGACATCTCTTCAAGGATATCTGAAGCCCTCAGATTCAGCATATCCATATCCAACATATTCAACTGAGCTCAGGATCTTTCCTCCTCCCTCCCCCACTCTACACCTATTTTCCCCAAAACCTCACCTTTCTCTTTTCTTCCCCATTTCAGTGACTGGCATTGCTATCCATGTATTTACGTAGTTCAGAAACCTATGAGTCATTGATGCTGCCTTCTCTCTCATATCTCACATTCACCCCATTACCAAATCCTGTCTGTTACCTCCTAACATCTCTTAAGTCCATTCACTTCTTCCCATCCACAATGCCTGGTGCATGCTACCATCTATCTATTGCCTAGTCTATGGCAGTTAGCCTCCTAATTGCTGTGTCTATATCCTCTGGGTCTCACTCAAAAAGAGTGCTTCCTTTAAAACAGGGATCCCAAACTCAAAGGCCTAGAGGGCCCTGGATATTACCATCTGAGAGATAATAGGGAATGGTGGTGACTATGGTGTACTAGAGAGCATATATCTAAAGAGGGCACTACATTAATTCAGTTCCAGCTGTGAGATGACATTGACAAATCATCTGATTTTTCAAGAGAAATCAGAAATTTGGATTTTTTAAATAGGAAATCTACTTTTTAAATAATGGAATTGAAGTATTGTTTAAAAAAAAAATACCATAGGCTAACACTGGTTAAGCCAAACAAAACATTTTGTGGATCAGATCCAACCCATAGGCTACTAATTTGTATTTCCTTCTCCTCCCCCTTTTGTTTTTTCTGTATTATCTTCCTTAGAGGAATAAAACAAATCAACACCATATTTTCTTTATAATGTCCGTATAACAAAGCTAAATTACATTTAATACCCATCAACATTAGTTAAAATGAACTCTGAGTAATTTACACCTTAACTTACGGGAAGTTTATGTTGTTCTAAGTTTGACCAAATATAAAGAAAGTACCATACATCCCGTTGTGATATACCATCAATGTCTGCCTCGCTCTACTATACTATATACATTGCTTTAGGTCAGCCATTATTGTACATTTGTTTTGAAGGAAATTTTGCATGCTCTTCAGTACCTAATACTGTTATATGTGTGATCAGTGCTTAATGACTTGGATGGTTGAGCAAATTCTTGGTAAAGTAAAGGAGTTTAAAAGAAATGTTTCCTTCTCTTCCTCCACACAAATAAAATCAGAATCTAACTTAGCGAAGTAGAACTTTGCATCTAACTTGTTTTAAATAAAGACAAACTTCTATAAATTAGATGTCGTTGTTATCTTTTTATTTTAACTTTGTTGAGGGGTCTGTTTAAGTAGTATAATTTCATCAATAGTCCTGAACTAGAATTCTGAGAATATGAGTTCTGGTCCAAATCCTATTCTACTTGGCTAATTGATATTTGTCAAATCACTACTTTTCTGGGCCAGTTGTTTGTAAAGTGGTTAGTCTCAGTGATATCTAAGAAACCTATAGTTCTCATAGTCTGACACTGATAAAGCATCTAGAATTTGAGGGTTTCTTTAAAAAATCTCTTCTTACTTTATGACCTAGTTCTGAAATCTAATACAGTGTCTGTGAATGCTGCCTCTGAGATATGAATGCCAATTTTTAAATTACACATATCATGTTAAAAGCAAAGTTTAGTTGTTTAGGACATAAATATTTAAATATTTAGAATCATCTGCTTTCTAAAATAAGGTGTAGCTGTATATTTCAAATCTGTATGTTCTAACTTTTAACAAAAATTCAATTACAGCTGCCATTTTTCATTAGCACGTTGATCACATGCTACAATTTTTTTTCAGCTTTAATCTCTCAGTATAAAAATGCTTAAGTAATATTTTCTTAAACTTTTGTGCTCTTTCCTCAGCTATTGTGTAGGACTTTGTCCAGTTGCTGATCAAGCCACCTAGGCTGGTTTGAGGTGATACTGTGTACTCTAGGGAACTTTTCTGTCATACCATGGAATTAGCAGGTTTTAAGCTAATGTGAATGATCATCATCACTGATTATGTTCAAACTGTTACTATCCTTAAGAAATCTAGATGGAAAGAAAGTAAGCAGTGTTCCTTCTGCTTTTTTCTCCCTTGGGATATTCTATTATTTCTTCTGATACATTCTGCCCTTTTTTTCCCCACCGTTATCTGTCAGAACGATATTCTCCAATGACTCTGGCTCTCTGTCTTTATCTTTACAAAAAGCAATTCTGCTATCTTCCTAGTTTGAAAAGCATGAAAGGTATTATGAAAATCAGTAATATACAATGGGGGATTTTTTGTTGGAAAAACTTTTTAAAGGATAGCACAGTTTCAGCCCAAATACAATTTAGATTAGTTTCCTAACAATTCTAAATCCATAATGTATGAGACTCTTAGTTCAGAAATAAATTCTTTATATTCCTTAATACAAGATATGTTAAATTTTCTTCAGAGCTGTGCATAGTAAACTAATGAGCAATCCATAGTAACCTGTTATATTTCAGGGTGATTTTCAATAATGAAAGCTCACAAATTTTCCTCCTTACTTATAAAATTAATACTTCATTCCTGAAAAAAATAGTTATTTATGCTTTTTTAAAAAAAGTATATTTTTTAAAAAATATACTTCTAGTTAAGTAAAGGGTATGGTAAAAGTACTTGATAGTCTGCAAAACAACACAAAATGAAGGTGTTAAACTGCTTCTAGATCATTATATTTTACTAAACTGATCATTTGGTTTCTGAATATATTTTTCTTGGGCATGTTAATTCTGCAAATCTTGAACAACTAACAAATAGTTGCAGTAACATATATATGACACTACTATTAATAAAGCAGTATTTGTCACCCTAAAAAGGAAGGAATTAACTTGAACTATGTACCATCAAAGATCTAAATGTACAAATGTATCAAAGAAAATCAGGATCCCTATGAGCCTTGAATTAGGAGTCAGGACACCTGGGTTTTAATCCTTTCAATTTCCTGTGTATTCCTAGACAATCCACTTAATCTCTAAAGCACAGCTTTATTTATAAAATTAAGTTATTGAATTAAATCTCTAAGGTTTCTCTTAGTCCAGGAGAAACTGGGACAAGTTTCCAGTTGTTCTATCCCAGCAGAGTCTTACGGACAGTGCTTATTCTCCTAGCAACAATATGTGACAACACCTATGAAGTATTGCCAACCAGGAGAGCTCACCTAAGACATGCTGTCCAGGTTTTTTACTGGGGATCAGTCAGATAGGCATGGAGCATCTCCCTGGCAGACTTTAATTACTCAGTCTCCAACCTCTTCAAAGGTCAAAATGATACCAAATGGCCTAGGTCACATTAATCACATGTTAGCATAAATTATGGTGGACACATGGCCACCATAAATCACATTGTTAGCATAAATTATTTGGTATGGTCCAAGGCCCCAGGTAAACAAAGACATTCTTATCAGGCAAGATATTCCAAGGATTCAGAAATATCTTCCAAGAGCTAGGCAAGAGCCAGATCTTTCTGTGGAATGTGCAGGGTTTAGACAACTCAGGCCTGCTGAGTTAATCCTTTGCTGCATACTTTTCAGTGAAGTAATCCTCTAGAGCCTTCTTGAGAAAGGGTGCTTGGTGAGCAATTTCTGGGGGCTTTTCATGTCAAATATTTTTTGCTCTACTGTCATATTTGATTGATAGTTTATAGAATTTTAGGTTGGAGATAATTTTCCCTGAGGATTTTTAAGGTGTTGCTCCACTTCCAGTGTTGTTATTGAAGCTTGAAAGCCATTCTGATTCTTGATCCTTTCTATGTGAACTGTTTTTTTCTTTACTGAAAACTATTAGATTTTTCTTTGACCCTAGTGTTCTGAAATGATGTCTCTTCACATGGGTCTGTTTTCTATCCATTTTGCTGGGCATTGAACATGCCCTTTTAATTTGGTCACATGTATCCTTTAGTTTGGGGAAACATTCTTGAATTTTTCATTGATTTTCTCCCCTCCTTTGTTTCTGTTCTCTCCTTCTGGAACTCCTAACATTTGGATGTTGGACATCCAAACAGACCTTTTTCTGACCTCTTCTGTCCTATTTTTCATCTGTCTTTTGTCTCTACTTTTTTTAGGGAGATTCCCCCAACTTCTAGCCCTTCTCTTGACATTTTAATTTCTACTAGCTTGCTTAATTTCTATAAGCTCTTTTTTTTCCTCTGAACTTCTTTTTATTAACAACATCTTGTTTTTGTTTCATGAGTGCAATATTTTATCTCTCTGATTCTATTAATGATAGCATTGTTTGTTTAGTTTTTTCTTTATAGTTTTCTTTTTTCTATTAGTTTGCTGTGATCTCTATCTTTCATTGAAAACTTTTGAGCTATCTGGTTATCCTTGGCTGTCTGTTCATAATTAAGAGTGGAAGCTCTAAGCATGTGGGTGAGGCATGTACACACTAGGTGATCTGGCTGGACGATTTGTTAGGGAACCTATGATGCTGGTATACTTAGATCTTTCCTCTTGGGCCACTCAGATTTCTCTGGGGGAAAAGTATTCTAATCCTTTAGAGAATAAAGGTGTAGTTTATAACACTTTGAGAACCTAGTCAGGGAAGAGGGTTTGGGCATGGGAGAATCCCTTTACTTGGTGTTCATTACTAATCTCCCTGTTTTTTGGAATGGTGCCAAACTATCAACTGTGCCTGCCATCTAACTCTTACTCCAGGCCAGAATAGCCTCTTCGGAGAATAAATACCCAGATATATGGCAGAATGAATAAGTGGCATTTCAGGGCATGGACTAGGGAAAGAGATTTAGGGATCTAACTGCTCTTAAACAGCTTTTATCTACCCCTGTTTAGCCTCTTCCACCTCTCAGTTCCAGTGATACTTGGTTCTCTTGGTTCCTGAACCTTTTGAAGATTCTGAAATATTTATCAGGTTGGTTCTCAGTCCTCCTCACTACTGGCTTGGGATTCATCACATTTTGTTGATGATCCCTAAGACCACCCTCAGCCTCAGTGATTTGCTAGAAGGACTTACAGTTGTTATACCCATGGCTACAGTTTGTTACAGTTCATGGATAGGGTAAAATCAGCAAAGGGAAAAGACACATGGAGTGAGGTCCAGAGGAAATCAGGAACAAGCTTCCAAGAGTCCTCTCCCAGGAGGGCCACAGGATATGCTTAATTCCTTCCATAATGAGTTGTGACAACACGTGAAATGTTACTTACCAAGGAAGCTCATTAGAAACTCAGTGCCAAAGTTTTTTATTGGGGCTTAGTCATGTAAGCACTCTTTGCCCCACACCAAAATTCCAGACTTCCATAAGGAAAGCAGGTGTTGTGTATAAACCATATTGTTTGCACAAAAAGCTTAGGTACAATGAAATACATTTATCATTTAGGGAATGGTGAGAATCTTCCCAAAAATCCAAGTTCCCAAATGCCAGCCAAGTACCAGCCTTACAAGCAGGCTTTTCTAAGGATAGCAGTCTCAGGCATACTATATTAACTCTTTTCTGCACACATATCCATCTGCTTTCTAGCTTCCAACACTTGTTATTGTATCCTTTCCCATTCTACTCACATTTATGGGTTTATATCTTTTAAGAAAATCCCTTTGCTATTGTTTTAGTGGAGTTTCAGGTGAGGACAATTAAACATGTATCTTCAGTATTAACCTGGAATTTTATTAAATTGTAAATCAAAACACCCCACTTTAATTGTGTAAAATCATTTTTAAGCAACTTGAGAGAAAACAGACTAAGCAAAGAGAAGAAACTTTAAATTTAAAAAAAGATGTTAGTATCCTTAGGGAGTGACAAAAAGAGATTGTATCCTCTGTATCCTAGAAAGAAGAGGCTGCTGTAAAGAAAAAATATTTAGAAGATTTAAAAAAAGGAGTTTCTAAAAAATGAAATATAGGATAGGCATTGAAAGAGAACATCTGAGAAAAGTCTGGCTACTCACCTTATAGCTAAGGCATATAAAAGCTTCATTTTTTAAATATGCAGCACTAGCAATGACAAGCTTGGGAATGGTGCACTGCTCTCCATAGGAACTTAAATTGAGATGGAAACTAAGGAAAATTCTTCTGTGAAAGAAATCTACATAGTTGGAAATATATGCCTATCTATTCAGAATGGGGAAGAGACTTTGTTCACCCCAATTTATTTTTGCATCAATTCCAAAGTTTATATAGATATGTTCTCCAATAAAGTTTCTATTTCAAATCAACAAACATGGGAAAATTGACTTGACAAAAAGAAATTGTATAGAAAAGCACCCATTCTATAGGTATTTCATTATCTACTGTCTCCAAGCAGCATGGTTCTGAATGCCATGGGGGACAGTAAATGATATATAGCTCCATGGTGACTCTTCCTCAAATATTGGGATACCTGTATTAACTAAACTTATATTAGATAACATTCAGAAATAAAATATATTTATCATACTCTCATCTTTCTTCCCTTTACTAGAAGAACTAAATAGGGAGACAAAAGATGAGAGTCTGAATTATAAAATAACAAAATCATTTCAGATCACTCATAAATAGGTTAAATATTTTAAAATAAAATAAGTTTGCTAGTGATAACAGTGTTTTAAATCTTCATTAATTCAAAAATTATAAACCGATATTTTCTAAATTAGGGACTACTAGTTTGTAGGTAGGGAAAAAAGTAGGTTATATGATGAAAAACATTTGATATCCATCAACCCATATAATTGTTCATAATTTTAGAATAAAGAATAATATCCTTCTAAAATAGCCCATTTAAATTCTAAAATTTGTGTGGAAATGCAAAAGACCCCAAATAGCCAATGAAATCTTGAGAAAGAAGAACAGAGCTGGAGATATGCTCCTGACTTCAGACTATACTACAAAGCTAAGTCATCAAAACAGTCT
The DNA here is from genome assembly GCF_949987535.1 of Balaenoptera acutorostrata. Taxonomy (NCBI): domain Eukaryota; kingdom Metazoa; phylum Chordata; class Mammalia; order Artiodactyla; family Balaenopteridae; genus Balaenoptera; species Balaenoptera acutorostrata. The sequence goes on from NC_080066.1 coordinate 133,047,829, forward strand.
ATCACTGGCACAAAAACAGACTCATAGATGAATGGAACAGAATAAAGAGCCCAGAAATAAACCCATGCACTTATGGTCAATTAATCTAGGACAAAAGAGGCAAGAATATACAATGGGGAAAAGACAAGTCTCTTCAATAAGTGGTGTGGGAAAAATGAACAGCTACATGTAAAAGAATGAAATTAGAACATATTCTCACACCATATACAAAAATAAACTCAAAATGGATTAAAGACCAGAAGCCATAAAACTCCTAGAAGAAAACATAGGCAGAACAGTCTTTAACCTGAATCATAGCCATATTTTTTTGGATCTAAGGCAAAGAAAACAAACACAAAAATAAACAAATGGGACCCAATCAAACATAAAAGCTTTTGTATAGCAAAGGAAACCATCAACAAAACAAAAAGACAACCTACTGAATGGGAGAAAATATTTGCAGATATGACCAATAAGGGGTTAATATCCAAAACATAGAAACAGCTCATTCAACTCAACATCAATAAAAACAAACAACCTGATTAAAATATGGGCAGAAGACCTAAACAGACATTTTTCCACAGAAGACATATAGATGGCCAACAGGCACTAGTCATCAGAGAAATGCAAATCAAAACCACATTGAAATATCACCTAACACCTGTCAGAATGGCTATCATCAAAAAGACCACAAATAAATGTTGGTGAGGATGTGGAGAAAAGGGAACCCTCATACACTGTTGGTGGGAGTGTAAATGGTGCAACCACTATGGAAAAGAGTATGGAGTTTCCTCAAAAACTAAAGATAAAGCTATCATATGATCAAGCAATTCCACTCTTGGGTTTATATCTGAAGAAAGTGAAAACACTCATTCAAAAAGATACATGCACCCCAATGTTCATAGCAGCATCATTTACAATAGCCAAAATATGGAAACAACCTAAGTGTCCATCAACAGATAAATGGATAAAGAAGATGTGGTATACACATACAGTGAAGTACTACTCAGCCATAAAAATAGGATGAAATTTTACCATTTGCAACAACATGGATGTACTTGGATGGTATTATGCTCAGTAAAATAAGTCAGATAGAGAAAGACAAATACCGTATGTTATCATTTGTATGTGGAATCTAAAAAATAAATGAATGAATATAACAAAACAGAAACAGACTCACGGATATAGAGAACAAACAAGTGGTTACCGGGGAGAGAGGGTAGAGGGGGTATTAAGATAGGGGTATTAAGAAGTACAGACTCCTATGTACACAGTACATAAACTGCAAGGATATATTATACAACACAGGGAATATGGCCAATATTTTATAATAACTTTAAATGGAGTATAATTTACTAAAAATTTTTGAATCACTATGTTGTACACCTGAAACTAATATAATCAAATATACTTCAGTTTTTTTAAAATGTTTAATTAAAAAATAAAATAAAATGGCCCATTTATTCATTTTTTCTGATACTAAGAAAGACCTGGAAATATATGGCCCCTCTGACATAAATTGGCATCAGCAAATCATTTACATGTATGCTATTTACCATTCTAAACTTCTGGAAATCTACATAAGGTACATGTTTATTGTGCTTCATGAACTATCATTCACTGTCTTAACATCTTAACAAATGATAATTGCTTGACATTTTTTATATTAATTTTGTTTACCTAGCATCATGTCCTGTTAGCTATATTCTACAAAATACTTGGAATCTACTAATATCAGGTCATCATTTTTAACCTTATTATAATCTCAATGTGATTGAAGCACCTGGTTGTGTTTATATGATGCATTGTAACATTCTGCAAATCTGGGACGACTGCTGACCTTTAATTCTTTCCTTGTTCAGTTCAACTCCCTCTCACACTCATTATTTATCCCATCCCATGACCTTTTAGATTACACTTTCTACCCTGTCCCCATTCTCTTCTTCATTTGAACCTTTTAAATGCGTTCACTGAAATCTAGCTTTTTCCAGACAACCCTTTGTAAACACCCCATCTCAATTTGTGGGAAGAACAGTCAGCCAGTTTTATGTTTCCCAGTACTCCTTCTGATGTTATACCATCATCATCTCTCTTAAACCCATGCCATCTGATTAGGTCATCACTGGCTATAATAATAACTTCCACTTTCCTGGATGAATCATCACTTTCTTTCCCCTGGCCCTGTCTCTTGAACATCTATAGATGTTCTTCAAAGCCCATATTGATAATGCATCCAATGTCTCTCAATTCAGTGGCTTCTCAGAGCTCTAAAACCCTCCATTTCTATTTGAGCTACTCAACAGCATGACCACACCTTGGATCAACTCTTGAAAATGAAGCAATTCTTTCCAACCAGTTTCTTCTCTTTCCCCTTATACATCTGGAATTCATCCCTTTATATGTTTTTTACCCTCATCCTAACCTTTACTCACTTTGCCCCTTTTGTTTCCCCACTCCATTAGCTTCTTTTTGATGTCATTTGCATTTAGAACCTATGGTCAGTCTAGTATTCCTCATCCCTTGACTTTGCTGTGCCGATGTGGTTCACTCACCCACTTTTTCTTTCTCTACAATAGTTCCACGTGTCTAAATAGTTCTGAATTTTTGCTTGAAAAATGCAGTGTAGTTATTTGAACTTTTTATAATGGCATCTTTTTTTTCTGTTAGAATGTTTCAATTTTCAAATTAGGAACGCTTACTGACCACATATACTGTCAACTGCCTAACTTTAACTGGACCTGCTTTAACTCTGCTTCTCAATATAATCTTTAATAGCCCTTCTATTCATGTGTTCCAAATGTTTTCCATATTCCAAGGGCTTAAATCTAACATCCCTTCTGAGGATATGACCTTGCCTCCTACTTTACTAGAAAAGAATAGAATCCATCTGCCAAATTCTCTTATCCATCTTCTTTACATCAAAATGTTGTGTCTATGCTACATCCCCATTTCTTTTTTTTTTTTAATGAATTAGTTCCATCCTTTTCTCCCTTTTTTTTTTTTTAATTTTTGTTTATTTATTTATTTATTTTTGGCTGTGTTGGGTCTTCATTTCTGTGCGTGGGCTTCCTCTAGTTGCGGCGAGCGGGGGCCACTCTTCATCGCGGTGCGCAGGCCTCTCACTATCGCGGCCTCTCTTGTTGCGGAGCACAGGCTCCAGACGCGCAGGCTCAGTAGTTGTGGCTCACGGGCCCAGTTGCTCCGTGGCATGTGGGATCTTCCCAGACCAGGGCTTGAACCCGTGTCCCCTGCATTAGCAGGCGGATTCTCAACCACTGCACCACCAGGGAAGCCCCCCATTTCTTATTCTAGCAAAGAGAGGTTTGTAGATTATTTTAAATTTTCTGTGCAGACCTCCAAGTTTTTCTTCAACTATCTTTTCTACCCTCTTGGCTCAATAGTATGTGTTTTCCTTTTCAGGGCTGACCTGCCTCACCTAGAGCCTTCTTTAACAATTGAACTCTCCTTTCCTCACTCCCACTCTCCTCCATTTACCATTTCACTCCCTCTAGTTCATTTTCGATCAGCAGGTTATTAAATCAGAAACTGTGAAAGTCTGGGATTTTACCCTACTTGAAAGCTGACAGGTTAGCCTGCCACAGTTTTATAATACATATACCAACAGAAAACAGAAGACCCATGGGTCAGAGAAAAAGACCATTTATTACTCATGGCAAAAAAAAAAGCAACCAAAGCAATGTTTTGAATCAAGCACCCAAGCCCAATTCCTGTAAGGCAACACAGTGAGAGCCAGATGTTACCTGTGTATGCAGCAAGGTGTGTTACAGGAGAGAAACCCCAAAATGAGGAAGACAGACAGACCTTATCTTTACTCTGGAATGTAAGCAAATCTCCACCAAGGAGAGAGAGGAAGACTTTACTCCCCTGGAATATCTCCAGGGAGGGAAATGTTTTCTATATTATACCAGTCAGGAGACAGATCTTCCCTCTGACCCTAAGGTAGACACTATCTCTAATTTTCAAGGATGTTTGCTGTGCAAACCCCTTGCATAGTAGAAAACCTGGCATGCAGAAACCTGCAATATTCCAATACATGATTTCCAATACAAATTTTCCTTTTCTTATCTCCTATCTTCAAATATATCTCATATAGTCTGTGCTTACTGCCTTTGTCATCTTACTTCCTTGCATTTTTTCCTGTCATTCCCCTGAAAACTATTCTCTTCAAGATACCTCAATCAAATGGTTGTTTCTTAATTATTCTTGACTTTTTGCAGAATTTAACAAAGGCTGAACTTTCTTCCTTTCACCTCTAAACTACTCCACTGCTGTGACTAGTCTGATTCTTAAGTCTGTGTCCTTTGCTCATCTCTCTTTTCTTCACTTTTTGGGCTTTTTCATTTTGACTATTAAATGTGAACATATCACAGGTTGATTTCTCATTCTACATTTGTTCCCCCAAATATATTCTACTTTGAGTTGCAGCTCTCACCTCTGTAGGTGATTGTGATTTACTTCTTATATTCCAAAACTCACCTGCCATCTCTATTTCTGCCTATATCTAATAAATTTTAAAACTAAGAATCAATTCTATGACCTGACTTTTTAAAATTGTTGTCAGTGGGACTTTCATTCTATCAGTTCTTTAGATTCAAAACCTGAGAATGAGATTGCGTGGACTCACTCAAATGCAACAGTCTTTTAACTGGAATTCTTTATGCCATTCTAATCCATTGTCTACACTGTCACCTAAGAAATCACTTGAGCATAAAATCATATTACAGAGTTTGTGGGAGTTAAGGTCTAATCCTTTGACATTTTTATACAAGGTCTCCGTGATTGGACGACTGCTTTCCCCCTTCAGTTTCTGCTTGTACTGTATTTCCCATACTCGCCCACACCACCACAAGATGCCAAAGTACTTGCTTTGACCTAAATTCACTGCTCATTTATTCAAACATTTTTCTGAACCTACTGTGAACCAGGTATCATGCTGGGCACTGGGGCTATACATATGAGTAAGTTACAGTCTCTCTTAAGAGGGGAATAAAAATGTAAATAAATGCCATAAAGTATGATTTGTAATGCAGGGATACAGAGTGGTTTCCCTCTTCCTAAGGCACTTAAGGTGACAACATAAAAAATGACATAGAATAAGGTGTTGAAGGATGAGTTTGAATTTGCTCTATGACCATGAAATCATATTTCAGGTAAAGTAAAAGCATGTACAGAGGCACGGAGATGTGAAATTAAACCCCTTATTTGAAAGTTGTAAATAATTCATAATGAGCAGACCATAAGATTGAAGACGAGGATAAAAGGATATAATGATGGGAAGGTGGAACTAGGTGATAAAAGACCTTTTCTGTATCAAAGGAGTATGGGCTTTTTCCCGGAATAATATGATCAGATTTACTTTTTTAAAAGAAGGTGTTCCATCATAATAATAATTTATTCAGGCAAGAATGATTGATAGATGCTAAAACTAGTGCATGGAAGTTTGACGAATAAAAGATATTTACTAGTCTCTGAATACCTCTCCACATCATACTCATTACAGTGGGAAAAACAGTAACTTAACCGTGGAGAAACCTGGTAGATACCATCTTAACCAATGATCAAAGTTAACATCACAGTACTGGGACAAATCAACATCAGGAACCTCATGATATAATGCACTGAGAAGAATGCAGCACCATCATTTCTGTGGTATTCCTACCAAAACGCAAATTCTGAATCTAATGAGGAAACATCTGATAAACCCAGTGAGAAGCATTCTACAAAATCACTGGTCTGAACTCTTTAAAACTGAATATCATGAAAGACAAAGGGGAAAAATGACAATTAAGGGATTAAGTATACATGAAATCTATGTATAATGTATAATCTTGGATTTTTCCCTCCTGTAAATGGCATTTTGGGGACCAAATGGCAAAATCTGAGTAAGGTCTGCAGATTAGATAATGGTGTTCTATCAGCATCCAATTTTATGATTTTTATAATCATACTGATTATATAAGAGAATTTATTTTTTAAGGAAGTATACATTGAAATATTTAGAGGTAAAGGGGCATCACATATGCAACTTATTCTCAAATGATTTTTTAAATCATATGTAGAACATGTTCATGTATAGGACATGTTTATAGCAGCATTATTCACAGTATCCAAAAGGTAGAAGCTACTCAGGGGATCGTCAGTGGATGAATGTTTAAACAAAATATGATATGTACATAAAATGGCATATTATTCAGCCTTAAAAGGAAGGAAATTCTGACACATCTACATGTGTGATGTCATGGATGAACCTTGAAGACATTATGCTGAGTGAAATAAGCCAGTCACAAAAGGACAAAAATTGTATAATTTCCCTTATATGAGGTACATAGAGTAGCCAAATTCATAGAGACAGAAATTAGAATGGTGGTTGCCAGAGGCTGGAGGGGAGAGGAATAAGGAGTTATTGTTAGATGGATACAGAGTTTCAATTTGGGAGGATGAAAAAGTTTTGGAGATGGTTGATGGTGATGGTTGCACAACAATGTGAATGTACTCAGTGCAATGAAACTGTACACTTAAAAACGGGTTAAATTGTAGTTTTATGTCGTATATATTTTAGTACAATTTTTAGGTAAAAATAAAACATGTAGAGAGGCGAGAATAAAGGAAAAATAGCAAAATGAATAGTTATCTTCTAAAGATACAGATGGAGTTAAGAATGGAAGCAGAGAGACCAATTAAAAGGCTATATAGTAGTAAAGACAAAGAAAACAGATGTATCTGAGGATGATTTAAGTGGTACAACTTGAGATTAATAGGGCAGTATTTTAGAATCCTCTATCACATCTAACTTGTTAACCAAAATACAATAGACATGAGTAGACACACAGGCTGCTATCTTTGCCTGAGCCTTTACCTGTCTAACACTCATTTATCCTTCATAACTTGACTCAAATGTGACTTCTCTAAGTCCTGCCTGCCTGACCCTTTACACAGTCTCTCCTCTTTCCCCTTACCTCTCACCATTTCCTGCAATGAATTAGTCTATCTCCCTTCTTAGCTGTTGTTGTAGCATCTTTTGCATGGATGACATAATGTTTCAAAATAGTTGGTTTATCTCTTTCTTCCATATACTGAGCTCCTTGAGGGCAGAAACAGTTACTGTATGTATGAATCCATGGTACCCTTCATAGTGTGTGCTCAGTAACTGTTCGAATGAAATCAGTAAGTTATTGAGTACTTACACTGTTTTCCTTTATATTGTTCTGTACTTGCCTCTTTCTTTCCAGGCCCCCCCACACCCCACTCAAAGTTCATACTCTATTTCAGTAGTCTTGTAATTAGTCTTTCTACTTCTAGTCTGAAGTTTCTCTGCAGTTGCCTTACGTTGATGCCAGATTAATGAAATTCTGTGATTTGGAGTGCTTACATAAAAACCCTCCATATCTTCCCATTATCTAAATAATAAAGTCCACATTCACCAGTTAGGAATTGAGACCTTCCAGAGTATGTTTTCAGAAGTTACCATGTTTATTTCAAATTCTACTTAACCTACCTGCTTAACTTTATTCATCAAATATTTGAGGACCTGCCTTTTGCAAGGCTTTATGAAGAAAGTAAGTTTACTAAATATGATCTCATCTTTGTGTTCATTTTTTGTTCCCTTCTTTCTTTTTACTATTTTATTTCATCTTAGGGGTAAATAATATTGGGAGAACACTCACCCATATTCATATTTAAGTAAGTTGTTGCATTTTAAGACAAAACATGAGTGATATAATGAAGTTTAGAATAGGTGGCAAGCCATCCTGCCCATTGTCTGGCTTATTTGCAAAACAGAAACAGACTCACAGACTTAGAGAAATAACTTATGTTTACCAAGGGGAAGGGTAGCAGGGAGGGATAGTTAGGGAGTTTGGGATTGACACGTACACACTGCTATATTTAAAATGGATAACCAACAAGGACCTACTGTATAGCACAGGGAACTCTGATTGATATTCTGTAATAATCTAAATGGGAAAAGAATTTGAAAAAGAATAGATGCATGTATATGTATAACTGAATCACTTTGCTGTACACCTGAAACTAACACAACATTGTTAATCAACTATACTCCAATGTAAAAAATAAGTTCAATAAATGTTTAAACTGAATTAATTCTGTTTAAAAATATAGAAATTTAAGATTATACCATAGAAAGTTATTAATTTATTGTATTAAACCTTTGGAAATCTGACTATTTTTTCTTCAGCGTAGTTCAACTGTTAACTTTTGAGTTTTACTTGCTATCTATTATTTGTTGTATCACTTTGAAACACAAAATCAAAACAAATTTAAGAATACTATATTACACGTGTTTTCAAAACTTTCTTTCTGTACTCTCTTTATAGGTTATATGTAAAGTCAGATGTGCAACTGAACTTGACAAACACAAGTAAGTTTCATGAGTAGCAAGATCTATATTTTTTTTCACAGTACACTTCTCAAGGTAGAAGGGATTTGTAGTTGAGGGTGCCTTAGCAGTTTTATAGAAGATCAAGTAGTTAGATTAGTTCATAGGAAGTGAATTGAGTAATCTGGTCTTTCCCCTTCAGCAGTATTGCTGCCAAACACCTTTTTTTGCTGCTCTGTCACTGGCCCACTTCAGATGTCAGATGTTTTAGTACTGTTTCATAGGGTCCACAAATACTCAATATAGATTATGCTGTTTAGAGTAAGAATATATAGTACAGTTCCATAAAATAAGTAATATTTCAGTACTGATTCACCTCAAAAATGAGATTGCTAAACCTGGGAATCAGAAGCCTTGGGTTTCAGACCAATTCTCCCGCAAACGTGCCAGCTATGCAACTCATCTAACCTCTTGGGGCTTTGTTTCCTAAACTACTATAATCCCCTGGGTGCATGGATAATTTCAAGGTCCATTTTGGGTTTCAAAGTATATAATTTTTGTTTTTATTATTTAATCTGAGAGAATATTAAGATCTAAACTTCTCAAACTAAAATCTTTGTACCTTGCATGTATACTTAATAAAGATTGCTTGTTACAGATTACACATTACCTTCAATTTTTCCTTGTGTAAATTACTCCCAAAGGCAAACAACATTTTATGATTCCCACTATTGAAAGTGACCAAAATGGAAGATATTAGAATGGCAAATAAATTTCTAGATCATGTTAATTTGGGGTATAAATGTATTTGAACTAGGATTACTTTCATACAGGAAGCTGTTCCAGCTACTTGATACAGACAGCCACACCTTACCTGAAGAGTTTAAAAATCAGAGGTGGTCCAATTTTTCTTAGGGGGAAGTGGTTAAGCATTTTACTTTGGGAGTAGTTCTGTATGCATAGTAAATATGCAACTTAATAAGAAGATGAGGTATTGATGAGTGTGTGAAACTCTACATATATTGTCCTAATGTTCCTCTTCAGTCTTGTTTTAAAGAAATGTTTGCTATAGATAATCAGATGTTCATAAAACTGAACATTGTTTAAACCACATTTCCCTTACCTCTTAAGGTTAATATTAGTGGTCAATTTAAATTTATATACTGTATATTAATTTTCCAAGCAAATTATAAAAACCTGATAATTCTTAGAATGGAAAGGTCAATGAAAATGTGCGCAGCAGTTACAAAAATAAAAAATTCAGGATTACTTGAATTAATGTTAAAATAGTCCAATATTATTCTTCCTGGTAGAGACAACTGAATTCAAGTCCACATGAGATTATTTTTAAATTAGTGCTTTAGAATCTCATGCCATTTTTAAATGGCTTAGATACTAATTTCATAATGGCAAAAATATCCCAAGTAACTCCGAGTAATTATTAAATTTGTATTTAATGAAATTACAAGCAGTTTAAACTGAAGGAATTATTGTACTTAAAGTAAGTACACATTAATTCAGTATTAAGTTTAATTTCTCATTAGTTTTATAAACAGCTAATGAACTCATTTTTTTCTTTCAGAATTCTGTTGCATTTGGGCTTTATATTGGCAAGCCTTCTCTTTTTAGTGGTGAACTTGACTTGTGCCATGCTAGTCCACGGAGATGTCCCAGAAAATCAGTTGAAATGGACTGTGTTTGTTCGAGCGTTAATTAACGATAGCCTGTTTATTCTTTGTGCCATCTCTTTAGTTAGTTACATATGCAAAATTACAAAAATGTCATCAGCAAATGTCTACCTCGAATCAAAGGTAAGTATAGTTCTTAAATTTACACTTGAAAATCTAACTTCAAATCTTCATCCTATGAACCATATTTTAATGGAAATTTTATAATTCTTTAAAAAGCATTTGAATGTCAGGTACATTTTTGAGCGTGAAAGAATGATCACAAGAAATTAAAAGGTATTCAAAACTTAGCCCTTACAAAACAATGTTTTTTTTAAAAAAGAAGCTCATCATGAGCATATTGTATTTTCTATGACTTACATCCTCTACACTGGAGGCTAATTAAATGATATAAACCAGAATTTATACGAATGTATCACAAATAGTCTAATATACAAAGCCATACTAACAACTTAAGATTTCATCAGTAAGGGTGACAGTATTGCCATTAAACAAATTTACCTCATCATGTCTATTCGTATTTGGGTTAGCAATGTTAAGATGTCATATTGGTAAAGGGGTGTTTATTTGTATAAAGGTTTAGAAAATGTTACTTCACCCCATAATATGAAGTCCCTATGACATTTGAAACAGCTAGTCATGTAACTAAATTTATAAATGCCTTGCTTCTCCCTTTCCTTATACTTTAGGTCAGTAAACAAAAGCCAGTGTTAACCTATTAACAGAAAACCATGAATGTTTCTACTGTTGTTGATTGACAATGTGGTTGAGTGATGAATCAGTGTCCCAGTGTATGTATGGCATTGGATGTGGGGTAGAGATGTATGGATATTGGCTCATAGCCCATCACAGACTGAGTTCCTCATCTATGCTTCCAGAGTGGCATTGGGCTCGTTGGGCTTATGCATACATACAAGCTTGCTTTAATGTGGCCTCATTGCCTATTCACTGAAGATAAACAAGATAGTGTCTTAAACAGAACAGTCTTCTGAAATATTTTTAGACTTCTGTATTGTTATTATCCTTAATATAGTCCTACTAAAGTTAATTAAATGCATGGTAATTAACTTGTCCTTTAAGTTTACGTGGAGATGTTACCTTTATTTTTTAAACATATATCAGTAGAAAGATAAATATAGAAATAAAAATAGAAATAGAGGAGAGAGAGAGAGACAGATAGACAGACAGACTTACTTTCAACCCATTAATCTCACCTGGAAAATTATTTTTTTCAACTTCTACACTTTTACTTCCTAAAAGTTAAATATTTTAGCTAACTCTGGCTTCAGTTTCAGTGTTAAGAATAATGCACTCACTGTTGTGGTGCATAACATTTTGGTGTTATGAGGTAACACCAAAGCAACAGCACGTTTTCATAGTGTGATAACATCACCATAGAATCCATACCTCTTGTTGTCTAGTGATAAAGCATACATAGATGTGGTTGAATTTAAAGAGCTTCTTTTCTGAATACCTAGCAACTTTCTAAGTTTGGTTTTACTCACTCTGATATAGAAAATTCTCTGAATAGAGTTAAGTTGCCAGTCTCAGGAGGGAAGTTCATCTGATAACTCCTCCAGAATTATTTCAGATACCTTCCCCTCGCTATCATATGAAAGGTATTAAATTTAAAAGGTACATGGATTCAGAATTCTCTAGGAACGCTACAGAGAAACATGTTCAAATACATACCTATAAAGGTAAATATAATATGAGATATTAGATTATTTGTATTATATGTTCTGTAGTTCTTGGTCTTCCTAATTAGGTTATAAACTTCTTTATTCAAATAGTACGTCATCTTGCTTTCACATTCTCTTTGTAAAATCACTAGGCTCATTTTTGTGTTTTGACTTCTATAGCAACATATAGTCATGGCCATTTCTTTTATTCAATCAACAAATGTCTGTTGAGCATTTATATCCTCCACTTTCAAACTGACCTTGTTTCTTGCTATCTCTCAGAGAGTTTCCGTAAAGTTCAGACTTCAGTCTGTTTTTCTCTTTATTCTGCCTTCCTTCTTCTACATATTTGGTGATAATGAGATCCTCCATGATTTGTCTCAACCAGTCTTACCTACCTTATTTCTAAATGGCATACAGTATGCTTCCCTGTCTGTATATCCTTAGGCCGCTTCATCTTCCAGGAATGTTTTTCCCTCCCAGTGCTCTATTTCTGTTTGTCCTTATCTTACCCAACTTTAAAGGCATAACTCTAATGTTACCCCTTTTTATGACCTCAATTTGGTCCCTTCTCCTCCATCTCCAGAATAAAATTTAGAAATAACTCTCTATCTGAATTCTCTTAAATTTAATTTTATTCTTTTAGCAACTAGAACAGTGCTGTGATTTGATTCTTTTTCAAAGTAGCAGCTCTAACTTGCGTTTTAAATATTAGTTATTGTCAATTTGAATAGTTTAATTCTGCTCTTTCATTTTTTAATTTTTGTTACTTTGTTCCATATCTGTGTTCTTATATAAATACTTAATTTATTATTTTATAAACTAATAAAGGTATTAAGAGCAATACGTTTTCTCAAGTACTGCCTTGGCAGCTTTCCATAATATCGTTATATTATAGCAACATTCTTATTTAACAAAAACAAAGAAAATTTTCCATTTGGATTCCAGCCATGTCTCAAATACTACATATTTACACATCAGTGTGAATTAGACATTATCTCTACATATAGATAGATACTATCTCTACACTCCCTTTGGTGGAAAGTCTAAAATTCAGATATCTGTCCTCTTCAGGCCCCTTAACCTCCATAAGAAATTATCAGTTTTACCCTCCGCTTGATTGTCCATGCATATGAATGTGGCCTATTAAACAATGTAGAATTTCTGTACTCCAGGTTCTTGTTAGAAAAAATTTACTATCAACTGTTAAATTCAAAGGCTTAATTGCTGGAAAAATTACCTGAAGGATGTACAGTCTGTCCATTTCCCTGTCTATTCCATATCTTCTCCTCTGCCCAATCCAGTTCATTACAGAGTTGTATTCTGAGACTCCATTGTACCCTGGATAGAATTGTCTTTCCCAACATATACTGTGACATTCTGCTTTGGCCTACGTCAAGAAATATGTACGAAATTCTTGTAAGAAACATTTATCTTAAAGTCTCTATTATGTTGTTAAGGATATTGTCCATACAATCAATGTTCCCTAGAAAAGATCTTTTCCTTCAATTCAGTACTAGGTAAAACATTATTGATTAAATTCTTCTTTTCCCTGGCTACTATGTTGTTCAGAGGCAAATATGTGACTCATCTTTATATCAATCGTAGATGACCTTATGATACTAATTTTTGGTTCTGGTCTACCTCTAGTTTCATCTCACTTTCTTACCCCACCTCCACACATTCCTATGTTTATTTTTTATTCTGTGTGTATATCTGTAACTACTTCAAACTCTCTTTTGCAATGAGGGTGATATAAATAAAAAATGGGATTGGATATACTTTGGGATATGTTTATATCTCTTTTTCAGGTATATTGATTTTTTAATTAATATGAAAAGACCTTAGTGAGAGACAGTATATCATAGTGATTAAGAGCTGGAAACCTGGGGTCAGAGAGATAAGGCTCTAAATAAATCCCATCTCTCCTGCTCATTGGCTGTATGACATTGCACAAGTAACAGTACATCTAAGCGTCACTCTCCTGATCTGTAAAATGGAAATAATGACAGTATTGATCTCGTAGATTGTTTGAGGGTAAAAGTAGTACCTACCTTATAAAGGTGTTATAAGGGTGAAATTAAAATGCATATAAAGTGTTTAGTATAATACCTCGCACTTGGGAATGTGCTAACTTATAAATGTTAGCCATTATTATCCTAATGTGTACTAAGGGATGGTAATGTAGCTTTAGGAAGTTCTTGAATACCTGAAATTGTTGGCAAATTGTTTCTGGAGACAGATCCTATATATGTAATCAAATTCTCAAAAGGAATAGTGTAAAAGAATAAGGATTACTGAAGAACAGGATCTCTCTTTTAAATAATTTATTGTAATTTTATTTGACTCTATTTATATCCCATCCCACACAGATTTTGTAAGGGTTGAAGTCTCTGTTAGATTACATTTCATTGTTTAACTCATTTTTCTTAGAAATTTTTGGAACATGTATTGTTGAAATTATGTAATGGCCTTTTTATTTGTTTTTTTTTCTTTTCTTGATGTTAGCTTTTAAGTTTTTGTTTATTGCTGACATTTCAAGTGTGCCTCATTAACTTTAAACAAAATATTATAGAGTTTCTTTTTTTACAAACTCTTTATAGGATAAACAAATAGTTTATATTTATTGATATGATTGTTTGTTGGTATTGGTCCTTTTCTCCCATTAAGGTTTTTTTATTGCTGTTTGCTTTGCCTTTATTTGTATGATTTCTGTGGTATATTTGAATTTATTTACTTTTATCAGAATTATAATATAACTTTTAACATTAAAATGCATACAATAAAATTATTTTTATTCTAATATTCCTTTCCATTTTAGAAAAAAATAAGCATATTTATAAGAATATAGGAGACATATCATTTTTAATGGAAAAAATAACCGATTGGCACAAAAAGGTGTAAACCTGTGGTAGATGCTTAGTCCCTATAATGGCAAGTTGGAATTAAGGTGGGGTAGGAATAAAAGTTAAGCTTTCAGCCTTACATCTCTGGTCAAGGACACATACAATTTTATAGCTGGATGAGAGTGTAAAAGGCATCATTATCTGACTCAAGGTCAGCTTATCTCCCAGTTAGCCATTTACAAATAATGCATTTTCTCTCTCTCTCCCGAATGTCTAACAGTTTTAATTACTATGTAAACCTTTCTGTCCCATGTTCACTCAATCCTTGAGCCATATTAATTAATGTATTAGGATGGGAGGCATCATTAGCATCTTGCAGAGACACAATGACATTCAGCTAAACTACATTTCTGATCTTTCATGCAGACCAGCTGATCCTATAAGACTAAAGAAGGAGTGTATGGTAATTTAGTCCATAATTAAAGAAATAGGCTAAAATGCCATTAGTGTCTCACTTCCACCACCCTGAAATATGACTTAACCAGAATTTGGTGAGGATGGTGGTAAAAAAAAATAGAGGCTGCATCATCCTCTGTAATAGGAATGATTGCCACCTTCCCAATATTCTGTTATAATTTCTCTCCTGAGTCACTGGGATTTTCTTTATCTATCTTAAGCTGTGGTACTTCTTTAATTTACTGCTTTCATTACTCCAGTTCGTATACCCCCAGCCTTATTTCCTATTCTGTTCTATTCTGTTGCTGAGCCAACCCTCCACGCACTTGTCCCATTTGAAAAATCCCTGCTTACAACCCTGGGTTTATATCTTTTATCTACTCCTAAGCTCAAGTAGCTTTCCCTTCTAGACTCTCTTACTAGACCAGCCAGCATTTTCAGAATTTTTTATTTTTCCATGGTCATAAGGTCCATCCACTAAAAGCCATCTATTCTATAATGGTAGGGTCATAGGAGCCAGAGATCTAATTTCATTGTGTCTTAGCACCGTGAAACTCTTTTTGAGACTGTTTTAGGCCTTATAATTATCAAAATACATTTTAAAATTTACTAATTGAGACTACCTTATTTTCTTATTTTTGATGCTTAGTTTGGCATTCTAATTTCAAAATGGAAGTAGCATTTGTGAGATGAATTCAAAGACTATGTGCAGGGTTCTACTTCTGGTATTAGCTGAGTAGCTTCCATTGGACCCAACCTTCTACAGAAAGCAAAGATAAATTCTGGACAAAATATAAAAAGCACTGAAGGCACTGGAGAGCAACCCCTTAGAAGAAGGAACTGACACTGAGTGAGTTTCCTATTTTTTACAGCTTCTAGCCTGAGGGAAAGTCCCATCCATGGGGCAGCCAAAACTTGAAGAGAAACCTGCTATTTTACTTGCTTGAAGAATCATAGGACAAAATTCAAGAAACTATTCCAAATGGAAAGTGAGTGGGAAATCTCGGGAAGAAGATAGCCAGATAGAGGAAGCTCCAAATTCTGATTATAAACTCTGCCAAATTTTTATCTGATACCTGAACTAAACATGTGCAGGACATACTCCAAGCAGCAGCACAGTTAAGGATAAAGAAATTGAACTGAGATTTCAGCTGCTATCCATGCATGGGAGATAGTTTGGGATTTGAGTCTAGCCAGGTTAATTATTTGCTAAAAATTAAAAAAAAAAAATTTAAGGGAAAATAAGAAAAATCAATACTTTTCAGAGGACTATAACAGCATCCAGACTCTAAAACATGGCACTCACAATGTCCAAAACACAATCCAAGGTCTCTAGATATATGAAGAAACAGGAAAAATGTAACTCATACTCAAGAACAAAAATCAAAACTCAAAAAGCAATCATTGGTGGCAGTCCTCCACAGATGACCCAGATGTTGGATTTGTCAGACAAAGATTTTATAATATGCTCAAGGATGTGAAGGAAAATATACTTGAATGAATGAATAAATAAGAAATCTCAGAGAAATAGAAGCTATTTTTAAGAACTACCAGAAATTTTAGAATTAAAAAATACAATATTTAAATAGTCACTAGTTGTGCTTAGCAGCAGATTGGAGATGAAAGAAGAGTCAATGAACTTAAATCAACAGAAATTATCCAATCTGAAGAACAGAGGATATTGGGGGTAAAGATGATAATAAAATGAACAGAGCCTCAGGGCCAAATTATGTATAATTGGAATTCCCAAAGGAAAAGAGGGAGAAAATGAGATTGGAAAAAAATATTTGAAGAAATATGACCTAAATTTTCCAGTTTTGATGAAAGACATAAATTTGTAGTTTCATGAAGCTCAACTAAGCCCAATCAGGATAAATATATAGAAAATCTTACCTAAGTTCATTGTACTCAAAGTGCTTAAAACCAAAAAGAAAAAGAAAATTTTGAGAGCAAAGAAAAATGACATATACATAAGGGAACATTGATTCAAATGATCACTCACTTCTCATCAGATATAATGGAGCCAGAAAACTTGGAAACAATATCTTTGAAATGCTGAAAGAAAAATGCTGTCAACTCTGAAATCTACATCAAGTAAAAATATAAAGAATGATGAAGAAATAAAAAACATATTCTATAAAAGAAAATTAAAAGGGTTCATTACCAACAGACCTATACTACAAGAAATGCTAAGAAAATTCTACAGACTGATGGGAAATAAAATCGGCTTGGATTTTAGCTCTTCAGGAAGGAATGAAGAACACAAGAAATAATAAATATGTGGGTAAATATAATTTCTTAATTTCTTTAAATGTGACTGTGCAAAGCAAAAATTATAATGTGAGGCTTACATATGTAGATATAATACATAATTCTCTATATAGTATATATAACAACTATAGCACTATAGCATCAAGGACAGGGCCTATATGGTTGCAATTCTTACATTTTACATCAAGTGGTATGATATTAACTATTGCTTAGACTGTGAAAAGTTAAGGATATATATTATAATCCCTAGAGCAGTGATTCTCAAACTTTTTGGTCTCAAGATCCCATTACACTCCTAAGAATTATTGAGGACCCCAAAGAGCTTTTGTTTATGTAGATTATATCTACCTATATATACATTTTAGAAAAAAATTTGAGAAATTTAAAAAATATTCATTTATTAATTCATTTAAAATACCAATAATAAATCCATTATATGTTAACATGAATAACATATTTTATGCTAAATAATTATATTTTCCAAAACAAAAATAAATAGTGAGAAGATTGACATTGTTATACATTTTGCAAATCTCTTTAATGTCTGACATAATAGAAGACAGCTGGATTTTCATGTCTGCTTCTGCATTCAATCTGTTGTGATATGTTGTTTAGGTTGAAGTATATGAAGAAAATCCATCCTCACAAATATATGTAGTTGGAAAATGGAGGAGAATTTTAATAGCCTTTTCAGATAATTGTGGATATTCTTCTTTAATACTACACCAAAACTCTGAAGTGGAGGTTTCTTAAAGGTTAGTTGCCGTGTGGAATCTAAAATGATATTAGTGAACTTTCTGTACTCTCCATTGGTCTATCTTGCACTTTGAATGAGTTTGTAACATCATGCACTGATCATTAGAAAAGAGTGGTCACAGATCTTCAAAATGTTGATACATTTCATTAGACAATAACCTAAATCACATTTGTTAATATCACCAGCAATCTCGTCACAAAAGTATTTAAGTTTTGGGAATCTGCCAGTCTTACAGTGGATACAAATGCTAACAAGTTTTCAAAAATTCTGATTTTCACTTGAAAGTTCATATTTATTTCATCATTGGCAACAAATACTGTCAGATGTTTTCTTTGACATGACAGGCTCATTTCATTTATTTTTCAAAAAATGTATGCCCGTTAACCAAGTCTGAATAACCATTGTTTGTCTGCCATAGTTGTCTGTTAAGTAGAAAATGGAATTTCATGAAAACAGTGGTTAGTTCAGCTCACAAGTCAAGTAATCACGTAAGTGCTTCTCCTCAAGACAACTACTATGCTTCAGGATGCAGCAGAATTTCTTTAAGTGCGTGTCTTATTTCATCACAAAATATTAAATAGATACATACTCTAGGGTCAATATTTAATAAATATTTTCCCTGCTTCATCAATGATATTCTTTTTTTCTTTCTTTTTTTTTTTTTTTTTGGTCTGCATTGGGTCTTCACTGCTGCACGTGGGCTTTCTCTAGTTGCAGAGAGCAGGGGCTACTCTTTGTTGCGGTGCACAGGCTTCTCATTGCAGTGGCTTCTCTTGTTGCAGTGCATGGGATCGAGGTGCGCAGGCTTCAGTAGTTGCAGCACTCAGGCTCAGTAGTTGCGGCACACGGGCTCTAGGGTGAGCGGGCTTCAGTAGTTGTGGCTCACAGGCCTAGTTGTTCCGCGGCATGTGGGATCTTCCTGGAACAGGGATTGAACCCGTGTCCCCTGCATTGGCAGGTGGATTCTTAACCGCTGTACCACCAGGGAAGTCCCTTCATCAAGGAGATTCTTAAGTGAAGCTTTCTTTTTTAACTGGGAGTGCATAATAGTGAAGAATACAATACAGTTTGGTGACACTGCATTGATTTGTGCTAAGACCGAAAGTTTTACCCACCATTGCTTTTGTACCATTAGTGAGATTATCAGTACAATTGTCCCAGGATAAACAATCAGAAGAATTTTCAACACTTTGAATATTTCAGTACTACTTGTGTTTCTTCTCAGGCATTGACATAAAAGAATGCCCTCTTGGATGATTAGTTGGTACTGAATGAATATAAACAAAATGATGAATGAATTTTGAATATAAAAAAAATTATGAATGTAATTGATGAATATAAACAAAATTAGTCCTTCTATATCAGATTAATATATTTGTAAGGCAAAATTACAAGTCTGTTGACAAGACATTAAATCACTATGTTTTCAGCTAAATCTTTGAATCAGTGAATTTCTATCTTGGAAAATGACGATGCCATAATTTCTTTTATGGACTTTTCATCCAGCAGGCATTCAGCAATATTAACTGTACAAGGCTTTACTAGTCTCTCAGCTACTATGAGTGCTTTGCCAGCCAATGCAATATAGTAATTTAGCCTGTAAAATGCCTGAGTGGCTTTTTAATTTCTAGTTTGGAAAGTAATAAAAACAATTTGTGGTGTTTAAAGTGCTCACCACACCTGTGTTTAAAATTTCAATTCCTTTTGCTTTAAACTCTGAAAGATTGGTCTCAAAATGATGCTGCAGCTTAACTTGGACATAATGTTCTGTCACAGCAGACACAATAAGGTAAATTATTAACGTTTATAAAACCTATTGAAAGTTAGTTTTCATTGCACTTCATTTGATAAAACAAAACAAGAAATCAGTTTCACCCAATTACTTTGATGTAGATTTCTTTCTTCATTGAACCAGAGAATTCTAACACTTTCATCTTTCTCAGCATCTTAGAGGTAAACAAAGAAGCTGTATGTAGAGAAAAATATTTTTTATTGTGACAAAATATACATAACATAAAATTTACCATTATAACCATTTTTAAATGTACAGTTCAGTGGCATTAAGTACATTCACACTGTTGTGCAACCATCACCACTATCCATCTCCAGAACATCTTCATCATCCCATACTGAAACTTTGTACCAATGAAACAGTAAGTCCCCAATCCTCAGCCAATAATCCATTCTTAAATATGAAAAAAATTATAAATTTTTCATCTTAGAGTAAAATGATTAATTTCTAAAGTAGTTTAATATTAAATTAAAAAAATTTTAAGTGTTTGAAAAAAGTTCTTAAATATTATAAAACAAATCTGTAAATTGTACCTATTCTTGTTGTGCTGCCATGTAGATACAAGGACAATTTTAGGATTTCAAAATAACTACTTGTTTGATAATAATGAGGTTTTATCAGATATAGCAGGTATAACCAAAGAAAACTAACAAGAACCCAGTAAAGGTACAGAGAACAAGCTGAGTTAATATCTGAAAATGCATATATTTATACCCTAATTCTGTTATATCAGGAATCTAGAAAACACAAGAACACACATGTACACAGAGTGTTGACACCATCACATATCACAGAGCCACTGGGAAACTCTGCTGTATATACAAAAGAGAATGAAAATATAATAGGCAAATAACATCTTAGTACTCTTTTTTTTAATCATTTTGATTTTGATCTTTAAGGTTCCTGGACCACACTTTAAGAACTGTTGCCCTAGAACAACCACTTAAGGCAAAAAGCAAAACAAAACAAAACAAAGAAATAGAAAAGTATAGTTAAAAGTTCAATAGATAAATTAAAATAGAGTTCTAAAAAATATTCAGTTAACTCACAAGAATGCAGAAAATGATGGCTAGAGGAACAACAAATAAACAATGTCAACAATATAGCACAAGAAGGGCAAACAGAAAGCAAATAGTAAACCATAAGACCTAAATCTAAACATATCACTAATTATATTAAATGTTAATGGAGTAAACACTCCTGTTAAAATGTAGAGAGTGTCAAAATGAATTTCTAAAAAAACAAGACCCATCTATACTCTGGCTTCCAAAATGCATTTTAAATAAATATAAAGACAGATATAAGTTAAAAATAATTAGATGGAAACTAATATACTATTCATTCAGTAAGTGTAAGAAGGCACTTTAATATCAGATAAAAGAGGCTTCAAGACAAAGGGTATTACCAGATATAAAAAGGTAAGCAAAGAGTATTACCAGATATAAAGAGGTACATTTCATCAGAAAGACATAAAAATCATAAATGTGTACATGAAGCCAAATAGTAGGAATAAAGAGGGGAAAAAAGACTTACCAAATAGTAAGAAAAAAAGGGGAAAAAATCTCTACAATCATAGTTGGAGATTTTAATGCCCCATACTCAGAAGTTGATAAAACAAAAAATCAGTAGACATAGAAAATCTGAACAACACTATCAACACCCCTGAGCCAACTGACTCCCAATAACTGGAGAATATATATTCCTTTCAATTGATCATGGAAATGGTCATCAAAATAAACCATACAGTGGACCATAAGACAGGTATCAATCAAAGAATGAAAAGAACTGGAATCAAAGAATGTAGTCTGGCCACAATGCAATTAAGTATCAATAACAACATGATATCTTCTTAAAAATCCAAATATTTAGAAATTATGCAACATAATTACAAATAACCCATGGGAAAAAGAAGAAATCACAAGGGAAATTAGAAAATATTTCAAACTGAAGAATAGTGAAAAACAATATACCAATATTTGTGGGATACAGCTAAAATAATGCTTGAAGAGAAAAATACAGCTTTAAATGCTATATTAGAAAAGGAGAAAGATATAAAATCAGTGACCTAAGGTTTCACCTTAGAAACAACTGAGGGAAACTATGAAAAAGTTTTTTGTTTTTTGTTTTTAAGTAAGCCCAAAGTAAGTAGAAGGACTGAAGTAATAAAGATAAAAATAGAAATCAATGAAACAGAAACTATAGAGAAATTAAAGCCGAAAGTTAATTCTTCTAATAGATCAACAAATTTGATGTACCAAAAAAGGCAGAGTGAAAATACAAATTGCCAATACCATGAATAAAAGAGGGACAATCACAATAGATCTTATAGACATTAAAAGAAAAATGAGGGAATATTATGAGCAACTCCTTGTGGATAAATTTGACAACTTAGATGAAATGGACAAATTAAAAAAAAAATACAACATAACAAAATTAAAGATAAAATACCAAATATAAATAGCCCCATATTTATTAAAGAAATTGAATTTGTTATCAGAAATTTCCCTCAAAACTCCAAACCTAGATGGTTTCACTGGTTAATTTTATCAAATATTTAAAGAAGACAATAGTAAACAAACTCTTCTGAAAATAGAGGAGAAAGGAACACTTCCTAACATGTTTTATGAGAACAGCATTACTCTGATACCAAAACTTGACAAAGACATTATTAAACAAATAAAAATTATACACTAGTATCCCTTATACTTAGAGATACAGAATCTAAGCAACATATAAAAAAGGATAATACATCATGACTAAAAAGAATTTATCCCAGGAATGCAACATTGGTTTAACATTTGAAAATCAGTCACTGTAATTCACTACATTGAGAGAACAAAGGAGAAAAACCAAATAATTATTTGAATAGATATAGAAAAAACATTTGACAAAATTCAACACCATGAATTTTAAATTCATGATTTAAAATAACATGATTATTAAAAATTTAATAACATGAATAAAATTTATGATTTAAAAATAACAACAATGAAATGTTCAGCCAATAGGGAATAGAAGGAATGTTCCTCAATCTGATAAAGGAGGTCTATAAAAAACCTGCAATCAGTGTCATA
The DNA here is from genome assembly GCF_949987535.1 of Balaenoptera acutorostrata. Lineage (NCBI taxonomy): Eukaryota > Metazoa > Chordata > Mammalia > Artiodactyla > Balaenopteridae > Balaenoptera > Balaenoptera acutorostrata. Next base: position 133,070,730 of record NC_080066.1, read on the forward strand.
CTTAAAGTATTGAATGTTTTGCCCCTAAGGTTGGGAACAATGCAAGGATGTCCACTCTCACCATTTCTATTCAATATTCTAATAAAACAAGAAAAACAAAAAGGTATAAAATTGGAAATTAAGAAGTAAAACTGTCTCTAATTGCAGATAACATGATTGTTTATGTAAAACATCCTAAGGAATCTACTAAACAGCTACTAGCAAATTCTCAGGATACAAGGTCAAAATACAAAATTACATTGTATTTTCATATATACCAGGAGCAATCAGTTAGAAAATGAAATTCAAAAAGCAATTCTATAACATTAATAGCATAAAAAAACAAAACACTTAGGAATAAATTTTGCAAAAAACAAGCAATACCTTTATACTAAAAACTATAAAATAATGCTGAGAGAAATTAAAAAGACATAAATCAATGAAGACCATTGTTCATGGATTGGAAGATGCAGTATTTCTAAGATGGCAGTTCTCCCCAAAATGATCTATAGATTCAATGCAATTCCAATCATAATACTACCTAGAGGTTTTAAAAATAGAAATTGACAAGTTTATTCTAAAATTTATATGGAAATACAAAGGACCCAAATTACTTAAAAAGTAGCACTTTCCAACAGAACTTTCTGCGATGATGAAAATATTCTATATCTGCACTATTCAGTATGTGACTGCTGAGCACTCGAAAGAGGACTAGTCTGAAAGAAACCGATCTTTTAATTTAATTTAGTTTAAATGTAAATATGTAAGTACTCACATGTGGCTAATGGCTATTATATTGAACAGTGCAGAAGGTAACTGAAAAAGAAGAGGACTTAGACTACATGACTTTGAAACTTAGTATAAAGCTACGGTAATTAAGACAGTGTGTTACTGGCATAAAACAGATCAATGAAACAGAATAGAGACCCTGGAAACAATCCACACTTATATAGTCTTTGATTTTTGACAAAGAAGCTAAAGCAATTCAAAGGGAAAGGAAATCTTTTTAGCTAGTAGTGCTGGAACAACTGGTTATCCACATGAAATAAAATGAAACTTTATTTACTCCATCTCATATTATACACACACACACAAATTCAAAATGGATCACAAACTTGAATATAACTGAAAAAATTCTAAAGCTTTTAAAACCAAACACAGGAGACTATCTTTACAATTTGGGTATAGGCAAAGATCTCTTAGGCAGGTCATTGAAAGTAATCACAAAAGAATAAATTCATAAACTAGACTTAATTAAAATTTAAAATTTCCCATCAAAAAAATCAAAAATTTCCCATCAAAATGCAAAGGCAAGCCACAGACTTCAAAAAAATATTTGCAATACATACAACTGATAAGGAACTCATTTCCAGCATACATAGAGACCGCCTACAACTCAATAATTTTCAAAAAGACAACCCAATTTAAAAATGGTCAAAGATATGAACAGACTTTTCACAAAGAAGATATACAAATGGCCAATAAGCACAATATCATTAGTCATCCGGGGAAATGCAAATTAAAACCAAAACATCTACCATCATGGCTAAAATGAAAAAGATTGACAACCCCAAATGTTGTCTAGGAATTGGAACAACTGGAACTCTCATACTTTGTTGGAAGTACATCCATTTTGGAAAAAGATCTGGCAGTTTCTTATACAGCTGAACTTATACCTACCGTATGACCCAGCAATTCCACTGTTAGGTATTTACCTAAAAGAAGTGAAAGCAGCGTATGTCCAGAAAAAGATTTGAATAAGAACGTTCACAGAAACAGTCCATCAACAGAAAAAATGGATAAACAAATTCTCATGTAAACAAATTCATGTAATTATACAGTGGAATTAGTGTGACTAACTGTCCTGGTTTGCCCAGAACTGAGAAGTCTAGGGGGACGTGGGACTTTCAGTCTAAAACTAGGAAACTTTTTTTTTTAAATAGGAAACTTATGAGCAAACCAGGAGTTGGTCACCCTAATTGTCCACCTCAGCAATACAAATACCTAACTACTGGTACATCCAACAACATGGATGAATCTCAAAACATTATGCTAAGTGAATGATACCTACACAAGGAGTTCATATCCTATGATTCCATTTATGTGAAGTTCTAGAGTAGGCAGAACTAAGTTGTGGTAAAAGACAAAAGCAGGAGAGTATTTGTGCTGGGGAGTTGGCTGTTGGGGAAGGGATGTGAGGGAACGTTCGGGAGTGATGGTAATGTTGTTTATTTGTATACACATTTGTCAAAACTCAATGAATGGTAAGTTGAGGTTTCTGCATATCTTCATCTAAAGATACCTGTAAACAAATACTGAACTCTAGTTAATGATATGCATGCTGGAGTGAGGTCTAACTCTTCTTTACATGTCAAGTGTGGAATTTCTAAAAATGTGGTATGTAGATGTCAGAGGTGGAGGAAGGGAGAATCATTCCTTGAGGATTGCTCCTGAGTGGAATTGTTTGTCATGACTTTTCAGTTTAGGAAGATTTTCTTTAACTTTTTGACAACACTTTCCAGGTGGCTGAATCCTTATCTTTTGTTTTATAATCCTGTATTTTGTGGGAAGGATCTTATTTTGTTTTCTAAATCAGTGGGCTTCTTTCTCTGTTATATGTATGTAATTTGACTGCAATTTTATTAATTGCTTTGATATTATTCTTTGCTCTTTTCTCATACTTTTGTAGTTTTTATAGTATTTACAAGTATAAGCAGAGTATCTCCATATTATAAGATGTATTTTTAGCAGTCACTTTATTTCTCAAAGCAGTGACTGTAAATTTACTTATGGTTATATTTAAGGACAGTAATGCTTACAGCATTCTAACTTTTCTTGCTACCTAACTTTTCTTTAATAATATAGTACTTTTAAAATGGAAACTGGATTGCTTTTAGATTAGCTTTTTATTAACAACATTTTTGGGGGGATTCACAAAAATAAAAATGCACATTGTAGAAAATTTTAGCCTCGATTAAAATATTTAATCTTGCTAGAATTTTATTTATTTTCACACATCCTTTTTGCTATGGTGGTAGGTCAGCTCAGAGAAGGTACTCTTTCGCTATCTCAACATCTTTCAAGATATATTTCATCTTTTAGTTTGCTTACTTCTCATATACCTCTAAAATGTGTTGTTCTTGTAAGGAAATCAGCTATAATAATGGTTCTCAATCCTACCAAACCCAGTGACCCCTTCTAATAACATTTTAATAACCTATTTCTATCCTGAAATTAATAGATTGTTTAACATACCTACACACATAACTTCAAATGTTCAGTGCAATTGCCCTAACTGTAATATAAAGAGGAAATAAAAGGAAAGTAATTAATAAATATTTCAGTATGTAAATTTGGGGCGATGTAGTAGTCAGATGCTTGTATCTATACATAGAAATTGTGACTGAGACAGCTATAAATGCACACTGTTACAGGTGTGTTGCTTTGGTGCTTTACATACCACAAGCAGTATTGCTGTCAGTTTCATGACTTTCTGAAATAGTTGACCATTCTTGATAAAGTTCTGAACAAAAAACAAAGGACAAATTTCCCTCAATTTACAGTATTTGGGGAAATGGTGAAAGCCTTAGTAATAAAATATTTTGGATTTGAAAGTGCATTTGGGTGCCTGCATCATTTTGTTATCAACATAATACCATCAACAGAGGAATAACATCAACTAACAGAATCTAATAGAACAAAGCAAATAGCACAGGAGTTGTATTTCTATTTTAATTTTTCATCTTACTGGAAATTAAGTGTATCAAATGGACTAATGCTTTTATTTCCCATTCTTTTCTCATTATGACAAAACTATCTCTCTGATTAACGTCAATTAAAGCTCAGATCTTTTGCCAAGTTGTTTATTCCTATACTACTTAAGGTAACCTTGGCAGAACAAAATCTTCCTCCAGCTGCCACTGGGCAAGTTGGCAAAGAACTTATTTGTATTAACAGGGTAGTTTAAACACAAGTGGTTCTAAAAATAGGAATTGTAAAGCAAGATAATCAAGAGTTTATTTCAACTGGTGCTCACTCAGTGTTTTCTAGGAGTGCATTGCAAGAGGTGACTGTATTGTATATGGATGAATGGCTTGTCATGACAAATGTGCGGGGTTTCATGATGATGAATTTTTTTTTCTTTTAGGGTATGTCTCTGTGCCAGACTGTTGTCGTAGGCTCTGTAGTCATTCTTCTCTACTCTTCAAGAGCATGTTATAATTTGGTGGTGATCACCATATCTCAGGATACATTAGAAAGTCCATTTAATTATGGCTGGGATAATCTTTCAGATAAGGTAAGTACCTAACATGTATTGCCAATCTAAGTGTATGATAATGAAGTTAGCCTGACTAGGAGAACGTTTTAAGTGTTTGACTTGCAAACACTTTTATGGAATCTCTAGCTACTATCAGTAATCATACTTGAAAGTTCTATGTTTAAAAATCCTCATTTTTATGTGGCACTTGAAATCATTCTTCAGAGAGAACTTCTCCCAAAGTAGTATTTTCTTTTCTTTTTGTTAATAATACTAACAGTGCCTTAAATCTATTGGTCATAAACCTATTTTACTAGTTTTTAAAGGATAGTGTTTAAATATCTCTAGATAAATTGGTTGCCTGTCATTAGCTAGTGAGTATGGTTATGTCTTTAATTTGTTGGGATGAAATTAATTCTCTCTTACCCAAGAGCTACATATAACCTAAATATTTGGTTCAGTTTTAGATGTATGACTTTTATGAAAATCTGGCATTATCAGTCTTGATAATGGGAGAGCATTCGTAGTTCCTTGGGTGTCCAGGTGTTTCCTGTAGTGATTCCTGGTGCCCTAGCTATGCATATTTGACTTCCCAGCATTCACCATCCTTTTCCTAGAAGTACATTTTGCCATGGGTACATGTCATATCTTTATTTATATTAATTTAACTTTGTACTGACTTTAAGGCATTGTGGGATACTATTTTATCTGAATTTCAGTTATCTTTCTAAGAAGGAATTTTCACGTGTGGTTCCACGTAGCAGATTCCCTTCACTCCTTTTCCCATTTCTCTCTTCCCACATCTATTAGAATAGAAACAAATCCAACATGGAGTTTAAGCCCAAAAGCATGTTTTTAAGTAGCAACAGAGCTGAGCGACTTGCATGTTACATTTCTCTACAGGTATAACTCAGGGTAAGTGTAATTATTTTGCCTTTGGAGCAGCTGGAACCAGTAGTCTCTTTTATAATTCTCCTTAGACTATGGGGCCTAAACCATCTACCCCATTACCCATGTATTTAAAATATTTTCATAAATTGATGCATTGAAAAAGTTAGTACCTCTTTATGCTACTTAATAGCAAAGCATTTTTATGACCTTTAAAGGATAAATATCATTACATGAGAAACCATAAAATATAGAAAATTAATTTAGAGTTTTATGTGCTTGTAAGTTGATGTTTTAACTTACCCTACCTGAAGCAAGTTGATTGTGGAGGGTGATTTCTTACCCATAAAACAGATTTTAAAATTGCTCTGCCATATTCTATTTACAGGCTCATGTAAAAGACATAAGTGGAGAAGAGTATATAGTATTTGGAATGGTCCTCTTTCTGTGGGAACATGTGCCAGCATGGTCGGTGGTACTGTTTTTCCGGGCACAGAGATTAAACCAGAACTTGGTATGATGTCATAATATTACCTAATGTCTGTTCTCCTTATTTTAAAAAATAATGGAACATTTATATTGATTTTCTATTTTTGGCAAAGACTAAAAAGCATTATAGATCCCGGCCTCCTTTCTTAGTTGAAAAGTGGATCTTCATATGCTATCTAATACTTTGTTCACAGGCACCTGCTGGCATGATAAATAGTCACAGTTACAGTTCCAGAGCATACTTCTTTGACAATCCAAGACGATATGATAGTGATGATGACTTGCCAAGACTGGGAAGTTCCAGAGAAGGAAGGTAGATGTACTGAATTAGTACTGACATAGATTCAAAAGAACAAATCTAAGCTTTAACCCAAATATGAAGAGGGTGATTTGCTGATATATGTCAATAAATAAGATCATTTAACATTGGAGCTTAGAACAGTAGATGTTAAACCCATGATGGGACCTGTACTATAAAGAATTATCATCTGATTCTAAGCCCATATATTACCTTTATTTGAGAAATGCCTTTGGGGGTAAAATGGTACCATTTTATTGCAGGATTCCTTGTTAGTTCAGAGCTGATGGGGGTTGGTGAGCAGGGAAGAAATACTATTATAGTGATTTTATATGTTTGCATATCTAGTCTGCTGTTCAAAATCCACAGAGAAACCCTAGGTAAAACTCTTGCAAAGCTTAGGTGCCATAGAAAATCTTCGTGTGCCCTACTTGTTCCAAAGTCTTTGCAAGTCCATACCATTAGCTATGTGTCAGTGCAAAGAGAAAGCCTTAATGCACACCTACATAATGCTTTGAGTTTGATGTAGCATTTTCTATAATCCTCACTTCATCTGGACAAGTTACTTAACCTCAGTTTTTTTAGTCTGTTTTCATCTGTAAGATAGGGATGGTAATAGAACCTATCTGATAGGGTTGTTGTAAAGATTAAATGAGTGTACGTGTGTGTAAACATACTGTACATATGTATGTATATACACATATACATATATATATACACACACACAAACATGTCTTAGAATAGAACCAACTACATAATAAGCACTATATTGTTATTATTATTATCTGATAATCAAGTTCTACTAGTTTTGAGTGGTATTAATTCATTATTTTCTAATATGTGATATAGAATCAAGGATATTAGATAAAAGTCATTGAATTTTGTAGAGAGCCATTATGTTATTTGGCAAAGAACATATTTCAATATATTCGATACTAACTGTATTATAAAATTCATTGAAAACTAAAAATGCCAACATGACTTATTACATCCTGATCACAGTCCTTTGGCTTTTTTGCCCTTTTCTGTTGCAGTTTATCAAATTCACAAGGTTTGGGCTGGTATGGCACCATGACTGGGTGTGGCAGCAACAGTTACACAGTCTCTCCCCACCTGAATGGACCTATGACAGATACTGCTCCTTTGCTCTTTACTTGTAGTAATTTAGATATGAACAATCACCATAGCTTATATGTAACACCACAAAACTGACGGCGTTACCAAGTCGTGATTCTTCAATCGTTTTCCATGAATGTGTATATCCAGTGTGTTTAAATTACATCTACATAAACATTCCATTATCTGTTGCAACCGAAAACAAAGCCTGGAAATGTGGCCGTGTCCAGTGGGGGACACGGCTGTTACTTTTGACCTCGTCCTGGTAAAATGAAGTGCAGTGGAAAGTTTGGAGTGGGAGAAAAGAGGGATTAGACCTTAAGGCACTTGATGGCCTCCAAACATCCTGACTTTGGAACATCAAATGCATAGTTGCATATTTGCACTTTTACCTTTGTCCTGAAAGAGTACACTGCAGTCCCCAAAGTCATACCCAGTGTTCACATTGGGATATTATGTTGTACACCAAATTAGGAGGCAATTTCCCTACAAAAATCAAAGCCTGTATATTCAGCAGTGTACTCCATGTGGAATTCTTACCCAATAAAGTTTATAGTGTGAACAGTGCACAGAATGAAGGCATACAAATGTACCATTCTTTTAAAAGATCTACTAAAAAGTATGTAATCATTGAAGATAGTTCTTTTAAGCATGATTGTACAGTACCAACTGAAATTATTCAAATAATCATTTTAAACAAATGACGGTAGTAATCCTTTACAGTGAGGACCAGCAGTGTTCTTTGGAAAGCCACAGTCATTTCTTCAAGAGGAAAGTATACCAGTCAAAATTATGTGGCTACTTTGAGTAGAATTGGTCAAGTGATTATTTTGTATGATTAAGATATATGTAGTAGTTTAAGCATGATTCTTCAAGAAAGCAATAGTAATTTTTGCATAGGGAGATTTCGGTAGAAACTTCTTGGGACTAAACAAGTTTACAGATGCATTTAAGAACTATTCATAAAATGTATAACTCTGAGTTAAAACATGAATACACTTTCAAAGGCATTCAATTTAGCTGAAACAAAATATAGGTAATCTTACTTATTCCTATTGAATCAGGATTATCCTCAGGTAAATTAAATCATGATACGTTATTGCAGTGAACTCAAGTGCAATACTTTGTAAAACATGTAATTCCTCCTTTAGTTTTCACATTTTTATATCTTGTATATGGGTAAAGCCAAATTAAATTTAATTCAAATTAATTCCAGCAGTAGACTAAATGAACAACTTATGTAAATGTACTAACTAGGTAAGTATAAAACCAGTGGTTCACAATATTGGAATACTTTTAGAATTACATTAAAACTGTCTTGAACGTCCTATCTTGGATCTAAAAAATAATACATGGTAGGCTAAGATAATAGAGAATTTTAAAATGCACTTTCTACCAGTGTCTATATGGAAAGAAGTAGATGCTGAATACCTCAAGATGCCAAGGTAACGGGCACACTGGGAAGCTGTCACAACATGCTTAAAGACGACTAACTATATATATAATTGTTTGCTGATCTATTTCTTCAGAACTGGAACTAATACAACTATCCTTTTCTGTCTTTACTTTGATTAGAAAGTTATGTTTTATTTCTACTCTTACATAAAATACCTTTCAACTTTTTGATTAATTGATTCAGTAACTTCATAAAAGTATAACAATAAGTGAAACCCCAAGAAAAAAATGAAATTTATAATGCTTTTGATCTTTTGGAAGGCTGGTACACAGCCAAAGAAATTTCACCTTTTTATCATACAAAATGATTCTGAATTCAGTCAAAAGCATAAACGTATAAATGTTACTTTGGGTTTATTTATAATAAATTCTCTCAATGCAACCAAATTATTTAAAAATTTATAGTATAGAAGTTAACCTTGGTAGTAACAGAACAACATAACATGCACTTACCTGAGTATATTTTGATTGCGACTTCAGTTATTGGGTTTCTTTTCAGAATGCCAACTATTTATTTTCCTAATAATGTTAGATATCTAATTATCTAGAACTATCTGAGAAGATCTGTGTTGCCTTTGTTAGTCCTCGGGGTTCAAAGTGATAAAGTAAATTTTTTCTAGTAAAGCATCCCTAGACTTCCCTAGATAATGCTCCTATTTGACCAGATAAGCAAAGGTTACTTTTTAAAAATATTTCAGATAAAATAACTTCGTTCTTTCAGCTGCATTAGTTGATTCTTCCAAATCTGAGATTTGTAAATTTCTTACCCCTGACCAGGGTACCTGAATTCTTGCATTTGTCTCCTTATACACATCTCCCACAATATATCACCAAAGACAAAAAAGATAAACTTCTGGCCCAGTTTTTGCTTAAAAATTCCAAAGCACTAGGAGCACTTTAAGTCTGGTCTCGAAAGAAGGAGTTGTTTTAAAATCAAAGGGCTATCGATTCCCTGTTCATCCTGCACTGAAGCACATGATGACAATTTCAAACCTTCTTTTTGGTTCATTAATTAGAACAGAGAATTTCATTGCTTAAGTGTGTAATTTTACAGTGGTTAGCAGTACTTGTTTTTATCGTTTCATTTGGGTGGTCATTAATTTTGAAACTCTTGCCACTCATTATAGCTGGTAGTAGTTTTATGAAAAATGTAATTTATAGCTAAAGTGGCTTTTTTATGCATAGCTGCCTTTTTTATTGTTTAATGGTGTTTCTCAGCTATATAATCAGTTTCAAACTGGTTGTAAAAGTATAGCTGTGGCCAATGAATGTATTTATTTGTTGTTTCACTAAATTGTAACAAAACACTACTGTTAAAAATAAAAGTGTTTGTGCTTTTATCTGGAGGTCTGGTTTTCTTAATCTCTCTTAACAGACTACACCGATTGAGTTTCTATCATGTAAGGATAAGAAGCCTAGTGCTACCATAGAAAAGAGAAAAATACCTGGAGTTACAAATGACCGTTTGCTTTTAGTGAGCTTATAATTACAGATCTTCCTTGGCTTATCGTAAGTGAAAATGCATCTAATACACCTGGCCTACTGAACATCACAGCTTAACCTAGGCTACCTTAAACATGCTCAGAACACTTACATTAAACTACAGTGGGGCAAAACCATCTAACACAAAGCCTATTTTATAAGAGTGTTGAATATCTTGCATAATTTATTGAATATGTACTGAAAGTAAAAAACAAAATGGTCCTATGGGTCCAGAATGGTAGTGTGTGGTTTGTTTACCCTTCTGATCGCATGGCTGCCTGGGGGCTGCAGTGCTGCCGCTGCCCCACGTAACGAAAGAGGGTCATACTGCCTACGGCTAGCCTGGGAGAAACAAAAAAAAGGCCATGAAGAACCTAGTGGCAAGACGGGAATAAAGACACAGACCTACTAGAGAATGGACTTGAGGATATGGGGAGGGGGTGGGGTGAGATGTGACAGGGTAAGAGAGTGTCATGGACATATATACACTACCAAATGTAAAATAGATAACTAGTGGGAAGCAGCCGCATAGCACAGGGAGATCAGCTCGGTGCTTTGTGACCACCTAGAGGGGTGGGATGGGGAGGGTGGGAGGGAGGGAGATGCAAGAGGGAAGAGAAATGGGAACATATTGTATATGTATAACTGATTCACTTTGTTATAAAGCAGAAGCTAACACACCATTGTAAGGCAATTATACTTCAATAAAGATGTTTAAAAAAAAAAAATTCAAAACTGGAAGTACAGTTTCTGCTGAATGTGTGTCGCTTTTGCACCATTGTAAAGTTGAAAAATCTTAAGTTGAACTATCATTAAGTGGATAACTGTATGTACTTCACATCTAGAGGTGGTATACACTAATCAGTATTATACACGAATTTGATATGAAATGCCATAATTTAAAATACCAATACGCTATTAGATAGTACATGTTTATTCACACATTAAGCTAAGAAAAATTCTTGCATGAAATAAATTACAACACCTCTCACCTTCCCCTTAGATTGTTTTTTTTAACATATTTATTGTAGTATAATTGCTTCACAATGGTGTGTTAGTTTCTGTTTTATAACAAAGTAAATCAGCTATACATATACATATATCCGCATATCTCCTCCCTCTTGCATCTCCCTTCCACCCTCCCTATCCCACCCCCCTAGGTGGTCACAAAGCACCCAGCTGATCTCCCTGTGCTATGCGGCTGCTTCCCACTAGCTAGCTATTTTACATTTGGTAGTATATATAAGTCCATGCCACTCTCTCACTTCGTCCCAGCTTACCCTTCCCCCTCCCCGTGTCCTCAAGTCCATTCTCTTTGTCTGTGTCTTTATTCCAGTCCTGCCTCTAGGTTCTTCATGACCATTTTATTTGTTTGTTCTTTTCAGATTCCATATATATGTGTTAGCATACGGTATTTGTTTTTCTCTTTCGACTTATTTCACTCTGTATGACAGACTCTAGGTCCATCCACCTCACTACAAATAACTCAATTTTGTTTCTTTTTATGGCTGAGTAATATTCCATTATATATATGTGCCACATCTTCTTTATCCATTCACCTGTCAGTGAACACTTAGGTCGCTTCCATATCCTGGCTATTGTAAATAGAGCTGCAGTGAACATTGTGGTACATGACTCTTTGAATTATGGTTTTCTCAGGGTATATGCCCAGTAGTGGGATTGCTGGGTCGTATGATAGTTCTATGTTTAGTTTTTTAAGGAACCTCCATACTGTTCTCCATAGTGGCTGTATCAATTTACATTCCCACCAACAGTGCAAGAGGGTTCCCTTTTCTCCACACCCTCTCCAACATTTATCGTTTGTAGATTTTTTGATGATGGCCATTCTGACTGGTGTGAGGTGATACCTCATTGTAGTTTTGATTTGCATTTCTCTAATGATTAGTGATGTTGAGCATTCTTTCATGTGTTTGTTGGCAATCTGTATATCTTCTTTGGAGAAATGTCTATTTAGGTCTTCTGCCCATTTTTGGATTGGATTGTTTGTTTTTTTGATATTGAGTTGCATGAGCTGCTTGTAAATTTTGGGGGTTAATCCCTTGTCAGTTCCTTCATTTGCAAATATTTTCTCCCATTCTGAAGGTTGTCTTTTCGTCTTGTTTATGGTTTCCTTTGCTGTGCAAAGGCTTTTAAGTTTCATTAGGTCCCATTTGTTTATTTTTGTTTTTATTTCCATTTCTCTAGGAGGTGAGGTGGGTCAAAAAGGATCTTGCTGTGATTTATGTCATAGAGTGTTCTGCCTATGTTTTCCTCTAAGAGTTTTATAGTGTCTGGCCTTACACTTAGGTCTTTAATCCATTTTGAGTTTATTTTTGTGTATGGTGTTAGGGAGTATTCTAATTTCATTCTTTTACATGTAGCTGTCCAGTTTTCCCAGCACCACTTACTGAAGAAGCTGTCTTTTCTCCATTGTATATTCTTGCCTCTTTTATCAAAGATAAGGAGACCATATGTGCATGGGTTTATCTCTGGGCTTTCTATCCTGTTCCATTGATCTATCTTTCTATTTTTGTGCCAGTACCATACTGTCTTGATTACTGTAGTTTTGTAGTATAGTCTGAAGTCTGGGAACCTGATTCCTCCATCTCTGTTTTCTTTCTTAGTATCGCTTTGGCTATTTGGTGTCTTTTGTGTTTCCATACAAATAGTGAAATTTTTTGTTCTAGTTCTGTGAAAAATGCCAGTGGTAGTTTGATAGGGATTGCATAGAATCTGTAGATTGCTTTGAGTAGTATAGTCATTTTCACAATATCTTACAATCCAAGAACATGCTATATCTCTCCATCTGTTTGTATCATCTTTAACTTCTTTCATCAGTGTCTTATAGTTTTCTGCATACAGGTCTTTTGTCTCCTTAGGTAGGTTTATTCCTAGATATTTTATTCTTTTTGTTGCAGTGGTAAATGGGAGTGTTTCCTTAATTTCTCCTTCAGATTTTTCATCATTAGTGTATAGGAATGCCAGAGATTTCTGTGCATTAATTTTGTATCCTGCTACTTTACCAATTCATTGGTTAGCTCTAGTAGTTTTCTGGTAGCATCTTTAGGATTCTCTATGTATAGTATCATGTTATCTGCTAACACTGACAGCTTTACCTCTTCTTTTCTGATTTGGATTCCTTTTATTTCTTTTTCCTTCTCTGATTGCTGTGGCTAAAAATTCCAAAACTATGTTGAATAATAGTGGTGAGAGTGGACAACCTTGTCTTGTTCCTGATCTTACTGTAGATGGTTTCAGTTTTTAACCCTTGAGAAAGATGTTGGCTGTGGTTTTTCATATATATGGCCTTTATTATGTTGAGGTAAGTTCCCTCTATCCCTACTTTCTGGAGGGTTTTTTATCATAAATGGGTGTTGAATTTTGTCAAAAGCTTTTTCTGCATCTATTGAGATGATCATATGGTTTTTCTCCTTCAATTTGTTAATATGGTTTATCACATTGATTTGCGTATATTGAAGAATACTTGCATTCCTGGATAAACACCACTTGATCATAGTGTATGATCCTTTTAATGTGCTGTTGGATTCTGTTTGCTAGTATTTTGTTGAGGATTTTTGCATCTATGTTCCTCAGTGATATTGGCCTGTAGTTTTCATTTTGGGGACATCTTTGTCTGGTTTTGGTATCAGGGTGATGGTGGCCTCGTTAAATGAGTTTGGGTGTGTTCCTCCCTCTGCTATATTTTGGAAGAGTTTGAGAAGGATAGGTGTTAGCTCTTCTCTAAATGTTTGATAGAATTCGCCTGTGAAGCCATCTGGTCCTGGGCTTTTGTTTGTTGGAAGATTTTTAATCACAGTCTCAATTTAAGTGCTCGTGATTGGTCTGTTTATATTTTCTGTTTCTTCCTGGTTCAGTCCCAGAAAGTTGTGATTTTCTAAGAATTTGTCCATTTCTTCCAGGTGGTCCATTTTATTGGCATATAGTTGCTTGTAGTAATCTCTCATAATCCTTTGTAATTCTGCAGTGTCAGTTGTTGCTTCTCCTTTTTCATTTCTAATTCTATTGATTTGAGTCTTCTCCCTTTTCTTCTTGATGAGTCTGGCTAATGGTTTATCAGTTTTGTTTATCTTCTTAAAGAACCAACTTTTAGTTTTATTGATCTTTGCTATTGTTTCCTTCATTTCTTTTTCATTTATTTCTGATCTGATCTTTATGATTTCTTTCCTTCTGCTAACTTTGGGGTTTTTTTGTTCTTCTTTCTCTAATTGCTTTAGGTGTAAGGTTAGGTTGTTTATTTGAGATGTTTCTTGTTTCTTGAGGTAGGATTGTATTGCCATAAACTTCCCTCTTAGAACAGCTTTTGCTGCATCCCATAGGTTTTGGGTCGTCATGTTTTCATTCTCATTTGTTTATAGGTATTTTTTGATTTCTCTTTGATTTCTTCAGTGATCTCTTGGTTATTTAGTAGTGTATTGTTTAGCCTCCATGTGTTTGTATTTTTTACAGATTTTTTCCTGTAATTGATATCTAGTCTCATAGCGTTGTGGTCGGAAAAGATACTTGATACGATTTCAATTTTCTTAAATTTACCAAGGCTTGATATGTGACCCAAGATATGATCTATCCTGGAGAATGTTCCATGAGCACTTGAGAAGAAAGTGTATTCTGTTGTTTTTGGATGGAAGGTCCTATAAATATTAATTAAGTCCATCTTGTTTAATGTATCATTTAAAGCTTGTGTTTCCTTATTTATTTTCATTTTGGATGATCTGTCCATTGGTGAAAGTGGGGTGTTAAAGTCCCCTACTATGATTGTGTTACTGTCGATTTCCCCTTTTATGGCTGTTAGCATTTGCCTTATGTATTGAGGTGCTCCTATGTTGGGTGCATGTATATTTACAATTGTTATATCTTCTTCTTGGATTGATCCCTTGATCAGTATGTAGTGTCCTTCTTTGTTTCTTCTAATAATCTTTATTTTAAAGTCTATTTTGTCTTATATGAGAATTGCTACTCCTGCTTTCTTTTGACTTCCATTTGCATGGAATATCTTTTTCCATCCCCTCAGTTTCAGTCTGTATCTGTCCCTAGGTCTGAAGTGGGTCTCTTGTAGATAGCATACATACGGGTCTTGTTCTTGTATCCATTCAGCCAGTCTATGTCTTTTGGTTGGAGCATTTAATCCATTTACACTTAAGGTAATTATCGATATGTATTTTCTTATTACCATTTTCTTAATGGTTTTGGGTTTGTTTTTTTAGGTCTTTTCCTTCTCTTGTGTTTCCTGCCTAGAGAAGTTCCTTTAGCATTTGTTGTAAAGCTGGTTTGGTGCTGCTGAATTCTCTTGGCTTTTGCTTGTCTGTAAAGGTTTTAATTTCTCCATCGAATGTGAATGAGATCCTTGCTGGGTAGAGTAATCTTGGTTGTAGGTTTTTCCCTTTCATCACTTTAAATATGTCCTGCCAGTCCGTTCTGGCTTGAAGAGTTTCTGCTGAAAGATCAGCTGTTAACCTTATGGGGATTCCCTTGTATATTATTTGTTGTTTTTTCCCTTGCTGCTTTTAATGTTTTTTCTTTGTGTTTAATTTTTGATAGCTTGATTAATATGTGTCTTGGCATGTTTCTCCTTGGATTTATCCTGTATGGGACTCTGTGTTCCTGGACTTGATTGACTATTTCCTTTTGCCATATTAGGGAAGTTTTCAACTATAATCTCTTCAGTATTTTCTCAGTCCCTTTCTTTTTCTCTTCTTCTTCTGGGACCCCTATAATTCGAATGTTGGTGCATTTAATGTTGTCCCAGAGGTCTCTGAGACTGTCCTCAGTTCTTTTCATTCTTTTTTCTTTATTCTGCTCTGCAGTAGTTATTCCCACTATTTTATCTTCCAGGTCACTTACCCGTTCTTCTGCCTCAGTTATTCTGCTATTGATCCCTTCTAGAGAATTTTTAATTTCATTTATTGTGTTGTTCATCACTGTTTGTTTGCTCGTTAGTTCTTCTAGGTCCTTGTTAAACGTTTCTTGTATTTTGTCCATTCTATTTCCAACATTTTGGATCATCTTTACTATCATTGCTCTGAATTCTTTTTTGGGTAGACTGCCTATTTCCTCTTCATTTGTTTGGTCTGGTGGGTTTTTACCTTGCTCCTTCATCTGCTGTGTGTTTCTTTGTCTTCTCATTTTGCTTAACTTACTGTGTTTAGGGTCTCTTTTTCACAGGCTGCAGCTTCGTAGATCCTGTTGTTTTTGGTGTCTGCCCCCAGTGGCTAAGGTTGGTTCAGTTGGTTGTGTAGGCTTCCTGATGGAAGGGACTAGTGCCTGGGTTCCGGTGGATGAGGCTGGATTTTGTCTTTCTGGTGGGCAGGACCACGTCCAGTGGTGTGGTTTCGGGTGTCTGTGACCTTATTATAATTTTAGGCAGCCTCTCTGCTAATGGGTGGGGTTATGTTCCTGTCTTGCTAGTTTTTTGGCATAGGGTGTCCAGCACTGTAGCTTGCTCGTCGTTGAGTGGAGCTGGGTCTTAGCGTTGAGATGGAGATCTCTGGGAGAGCTTTTGCCGTTTGATATTACATGGAGCCAGGAGCTCTCTGGTAGACCAATGTCCTGAACTCGGCTCTCCCACCTCAGAGGCAAATGCCTGACACCCAGCCAGAGCACCAAGACCCTGTCAATCCCATGACTCAGAAGAAAAGGAAGAAAAAAAGAAATAAATAAATAAAATAAAATAAAGCTATTAAAATAAAAAATAAATATTAAAATTTTTAAAAAGTCGTCAAAAAAAAAGAGGAGGGCTTCCCTGGTGGCGCAGTGGTTGAGAGTCTGCCTGCCAATGCAGGGGACACGGGTTCGAGCCCTGGTCTGGGAAGATCCCACATGCCGCGGAGCACCTGGGCCCGTGAGCCACAATTACTGAGCCTGCGCGTCTGGAGCCTGTGCTCCACAGCAAGAGAGGCCGCGATAGTGAGAGGCCGGCGCACCGCGATGAAGTGTGGCCCCTGCTTGCCACAACTAGACAAAGCCCTCGCACAGAAACGAAGACCCAACACAGCCATAAATAAATAAATAAATAAATAAAATTTAAAAAAAGAGGAAAAAAGAAAAGAAAGAAAGGAGCAACCAAACCAAAAAACAATTCCACCAGTGATAACAAGCGCTAAAAAGTATACTAAAAAAAAAAAAAAAAAGGACAGACAGAACCCTAGGACAAATGGTAAAAGTAAAGCTCTACAGACAAAATCACACAAAGAAACATACAGACTCACAAAAAGAGAAAAAGGAAAAATATATATATATATATTTTAAAAAAAAAGGAGGAAGAGAACAACCAAATTACTAAACAAATCTACCAATGATAATAAACTCTAAATACTAAGGTAAACATAAAACCAGGAACAAATTAGATGCAGAAAGCAAACCCCAAGTCGACAGTTGCTCCCAAAGTCCACCTCCTTAATTTGGGATGATTCGTTGTCTATTCAGGTATTCCACAGATACAGGGTACGTAAGTTGACTGTGGAGATTTAATCCGCTCCTCCTGAGGCTGCTGGGAGAGATTTCCCTTTCTCTTCTTTGTTCGCACAGCTCCTGGGGTTCAGCTTTGGATTTGGCCCCGCCTCTGCATGTAGGTAGCCTGGGGGTGTCTGTTCTTCGCCCAGACAGGACGGGGTTAAAGTAGCAGCTAATCAGGGGGCTCTGGCTCACTCAGGCAGGGGAGGAGGGAGGGGTACGGATGCAGGGCGAGCCTGCGGCGGCAGAGGCTGGCATGACATTGCACCAGCCTGAGGTGCGCTGTGTGTTCTCCCGGGGAAGTTGTCCCTGGATCACGGGAAGCTGGCAGTGGCGGGCTGAACAGGCTCCCGGGAGGGGAGGTGTGGAGAGTGACCTGTGCTCGCACACAGGCTTCTTGGTGGCGGCAGCAGCAGCCTTAGCGTCTCATGCCTGTCTCTGGGGTCCGCGCTGATAGCTGCAGCTCGTGCCCGTCTCTGGAGCTCGTTTAGGTGGCGCTCTTAATCCACTCTCCTCGCGCACCCGGAAACAATGGTTTCTTGCCTCTTCGGCAGCTCCAGACCTTTTCCCGGACTCCCTCCCAGCTAGCTGTGGCACACTAGCCCCTTCAGGCTGTGTTCACGCCGCCAACCCCAGTCCTCTCCCTGCGATCCGACCTCCGAAGCCCGAGCCTCAGCTCCCAGCCCCCGCCCACCCCGGCGGGTGAGCAGACAAGCCTCTCGGGCTGGTGAGTGCTGGTCGGCACCGCTCCTCTGTGCGGGAATCTCTCCGCTTTGCCCTCCGCACCCCTGTGGCTGTGCTCTCCTCCGTGGCTCCAAAGCTTCCCCCCTCTGCCACCCGCAGTCTCCGCCCGCGAAGGGGCTTCCTAGTGCGTGGAAACCTTCCCTCCTTCACAGCTCCCTCCCAGAGGTGCAGGTCCCATCCCTATTCTTTTACCTCTGTTTTTCCTTTTTTCTTTTGCCCTACCCAGGTACTTGAGGAGTTTCTTGCCTTTTGGAAGGTCTGAGGTCTTCTGCCAGCATTCAGTAGGTGTTCTGTAGGAGCTGTTCCACATGTAGATGTATTTCTGATGTATTTGTGGGGAGGAAGGTGATCTCCGCGTCTTACTCCTCCGCCATCTTGAAGGTCTCTTCCCCCTTAGATTCTTAAACAGTTATAAATTTATCTAGCCCATAATTCTGGGCAGCTCTTCCTTATTCAAGAAATTCTCCAGTGATGTTTTCCCCTGAAAGAAGAGTTCTTACCATTTTTCCATAATAGGCCCCTTACATAACTTGCCAAAACCACACAAAATTTTGAATAC
The DNA here is from genome assembly GCF_949987535.1 of Balaenoptera acutorostrata. Taxonomy (NCBI): domain Eukaryota; kingdom Metazoa; phylum Chordata; class Mammalia; order Artiodactyla; family Balaenopteridae; genus Balaenoptera; species Balaenoptera acutorostrata. Next base: position 133,089,465 of record NC_080066.1, read on the forward strand.
AGTTTGAGTTTTATTGACCCCCCCCTAAAATCCACAAATCCTTGGGCGTCTACTGACTCTTACTGTAAAGAATATGTGGAGTGAAGGTATGACCATTAACATAATGAATGTCACTTTAAAAGCAATTTATTCAACAAACATTTATTAAGTGTTCATATGCCAAAAACTATGCTGTGGAGATGCAGAAATGGATAAAGTTCCTTTTCCTGCCCTTAAGGAGCTCACATTCTAGTAAAGGAGACTTTAAAAAACAAAAACAATACAGTACAATAAGTGACACAATAGAGGTAGGTTGTAATTACAGTGATGACACAAAAGAGGAAGTTAGATGATCCTCCTTGGAGGGAGCAAGGGCAGTTTCACAGCGGTGTTGCTTGATGCTGGGCCTGCAAGGATACACAGACATTTTCCAGGTGGGGAAGGACGGCTAGGGCACTTGATAGAAAGAGAATAGCAGGTACCAAGGTGTGGAGGCCTGACTATGCTGCATCTGAAGAACTGTGTGTTTTTAGCAGAACATGGGGTCAGGGGAGCAGAAAGACCCATATCAGAGAAGCTTGTACACCAAGGAAAGGGGTTTGGCTTCCTCCTAAAGCCTCATGAAATCTCTGAGGTGTGTTAAGCAGGGAGTAACGTTGTTAGAGTGCTTCTAGAAAGCCCACTTTGGTAGCATTGTGGGGCGAAAGAAAGGAGAAAGGAAACAGGCTTGGGACAAGGAGAAAGGTTCATATTTAGGGAAGAGCAGTGAAAATGGAAAGACAGCGATATATCAGAAACATGGAGATAAAATCCTTAGAGATTAGACATCCGCTGGACAGGGGAGAAATGGAGAAGAGAAGTGAGCCTAGAGAATTTAGATGATGATGGTTCTAAAATTAACCAAAGGAAGAAACACAGGCATAAGAGTAGGTTTGGGGGAGAATGACTTTTTAAGACACACACAGGTGTCTATGGGACGACCAATTGAAGATGTGTAGAAGGCAGATGGACTGAGAAGTCTGGGGTAAAGATAAGGATTTAGAGGTCACTGAATTGGAAGGACTCAAGAATGAGAAGTGGTGGTGGTGAGGAGAGCAGGAATGAAAGCCTGAGGAATAACTTTTAAAGAATAAATGAAAGAGGCACCCAGGAGTGAGTGAAATATAAGGAACCCAGGGGAAAAAAGCTTTCTAAAGAAGGGGCTATCAACAGTGTCTAATGCAGAAAAAAAGGTCAAGTAAGAACTGGCTTGTGAACGAAACCACGGATTTAGAATTGGGATTTTAGACTTCAAAGGACAATATTGTTAAGAACGACTGAGCCAAAAGCCAAATTTCAGTTAAGGAGCAAGTGGAGGGTGACAAAGTGAAGATAGGAATATTCTTTCAAAAAGATTAGCTGTTTAAGAAAAAAAAAAAAAAAGGGCAGGGACATAAGATGAGAGTTAGAGAGGTATACAGGCGAAATAACCATTTAAGCCCATCTACCATATTTTCAGAGTACTACAAATGTCCGTATACTTTTATATTTGGCGCTCACTTCACAGTCCTTTGAGTCTCCAAGAATAATGACTTAATAGTAGGTTAGTATCTTTCTTCTCCTGCCCTATTCAAATGAGGGGGAAAAGGAAAATAGGACATATATTGTGAAACTTAGTTCTGTGATTGTTAATTTAAATATACTGACTACATTTTCATACATTCATTCAATGAATATTTACTGGACACCTACTATGTGTTTGACACTGTACCAGGCCTTACGGACATAGAGAAGAAAAAGTATACAGTAGTATAAAGTGGCATTTCTAAGCCATTATATAAATAAACCCTGCTTTATTAATAATGTTACATCTCAACATGATATACCTGCTAAGACATACAGCGAGGGCCCATGACTGTGAGGTATACAGTTTCTTTTTTCCCTATAATTACCATGTGATATAAATTCCTAAACCCCTTCATATATTTTTATCACTGAAGGTCTTTCCTTAATGAAAACCACTAAAAATTACAGTTTAGTTTTCAGGAGAAAAAAGAAATGAACACCATGTACAAAAACCAAAAATTATATGCCTTATGACTATACAGAGTGAGCATTAAAAGGGTAACAAAACTCAAAAAGAATTTTAGATCGGAACTCAAAATGATTCCTGATTCTAAGGCTTATAGTATTATATAGTTCCAGATTTTTTTTCCTGAAAAAAATCATTAAAAAATTATTCACACTGAAGTGTTCATGGTTCAAAGGGCACAATGCCTGTAACTGACTTTCAAATGATTGAGGAAAAATAGTATACGTGTGTATGTATACAGAGAAAGCATAAGAGATAAAGCAAATATGAACAATTAAGGAATCTGGTAAAAGAGTTCTTTGTACTATCCTGGAAACATTTCTGTAATTTGAAATTATATAAAAATAAAAAGTTTCCCCAAAATTTTATTCAGAATTAGGGAAAGTATTATGAGAATAAATATATAAATCTATTCAACTTTTCACACTGTTTAGAAATCCCCTATGCCTTTGAGTTATCATTGTATCTTTCTACACACCAAAATAAGCCAATCAATCAAACTAGCAATATAATTCTAAAACTGGTTTCATACCAATGTATTGTAGGGTTGCCAGATAAAACACAGGACTCCCAGTTAAATTTGAATTTTAAAGGAGGAATAATTTTTTGGTGTAAGTTCGTCCCAAATATTGCACGGAACATACTTGTATTAAAAAACTATTTGTTGTTCATCTGAAATTCAAATTTAACTAGGCATTCTGTATTTTTATTTACTAAATCTGGTCACCCTAAATGTTGAAAAATTTTAGGCTGTTAATAATGGGTCACCATGAGCCTGCTTAGCATTTTCCTATAAATGCTTGTCACATTGGCCATAGTTTTATTTATATTACATCTTCTTACACAAAATTATTAAAACATCATTTACTTAGGGTTACCATATATGAATTTGATAATCCTGATTTTACTTAATATTAAACTTTAAAAGTTGTACCACATTATCAAAGTTTTACTTTTACTCACAATAATATTATACATAGACTTAACACAATTTTTAAAATTGTTTACTTAAAACAATATAATACCCTTTTACAAAAGCAGCTTTATGTAAAATGTTTGGCTTAAGACTGTCATTGCTATTAATGCCTTTGAACGAAATTCCATTCTTTGGCCTCCATTGTCCAAAAACAGGCACATTTCAACTTGATTTCTTTAATGAATATTTTGTAACAAGTTCCTGAAGTTTTCTAATTCTTTCACACTTGTTGAAATTCTGTAACCAAAAACAATTTCACTTAGAAACTATTTTAGATAACTTTTCTCTATAAGTTATTCACTTTGCATTTTCAGAACACAGAAAAAAATTTAAGTAATTTATTTCAGCAAATGTAAAGGTGCATAAACCATTTAATCTATTTTGATGCACTTCAGTTCTTTTTTTTTTTTAACATCTTTATTGGAGTATAATTGCTTTACAATGGTGTGTTAGTTTCTGCTTTATAACAAAGTGAAACAGCTATACATATACATATATGCCCATATCTTCTCCCTCTTGCATCTCCTTCCCACTCTCCCTATCCCACCCCTCTAGGTGGTCACAAAGCACCGAGCTGATCTCCCTGTGCTATGTGGCTGCTTCCCGCTAGCTATCTATTTTACATTTGGTGATGCACTTCAGTTCTTAATTTGACATGTCAAAACTAAGATAATATTGCCCAGAAATTAGTTATTTTTAATTATTCATAACTTAGTATTAAAGTTTCAAAATGCAAAATTATAAATTATGTAAGTATTAAAATATTAGGATATTTTAAGAATTCAGAAGTATATTCATATGCTTAGTATTTAAAGTACATAGGTATAAAGTATATAAGCACTAAAATATGTATTTTAAATATGCATAAGTAAATGAACACTTAAACTAATCAATATACCATATTTAGTAAATATACAAAGAATCAAAGCCTTTGGACTATAAGGAGTGAGAACAGTAATTGTGTGATCAGATTGTTTTCACTAACTTTTATAAAAAAGTAAAGTTTGTTATTTTAAGTGTACTTTAGCTCTGTTCTCCACCATGAAAAAAGTTGCAAAGTACTCAAATATAACTGTCAAGCTTCTGTATACTAGAGAATAATTTTGAAGGTCAATTAAATCAAACCCAAAATATTAGTCATAATTTTTTTAAAGTGAAGTAATGTAGTCCTTAGAAAATGTTTTTTTAATAAATCTCTGCATTCTTTAGATATAATAGGCTAGAAGAAATGTATCTATACTTAAATTTTATAATGTAAGTTCCTTATTTCAAGCTTATTTTCTAATCATTTTGATGCAAATTATTTTTAAAAGAACTATTAACCTTTCTACACAATGGTGAATTCACATGGAAATTTTATGTGTACACCTACCTTACACAACATGATTTTTCCAGGACCTTCAAAAAACATTTGGGCAGCACAAATACTTTTAAATAATTAGAAAAAATATGCAATTTCAGCAAGATGGATATTGAAGTCCACTCAGTGAATTAATCATGATTATAAAAGTCAACAGATGAAAATAAAGAATATTATCTAATGATTGTGTGTATCTACAAAGTTATTTCATAAGATCACAGAATTCTGTAGTAAGATAATTTCACTAAAAAGGGTATTTCTTACCCAGTTTTATCTGAAAGTATACATGTTGCATTAGACGTACTTGGCTAGCAGAAACAATTTTGGTAGAAACTAACCTTCCAAATGCATTAAATAATGATACTATTTCTTGTCTGGTTAGATGGAATTCATAACTGGGCCCACTTTCTGGCATATTTGCAATAAGTTTCTCAGAAAACAAGATCTTCAGAGCAGTGCCCAAACCCTGAGTCTATAATAAAAACAAGAAAAAAAGAAAAATCAGAAAATTCTTTGAGCACAGAATGAAAATAGGATTGAGCTTGATATGCTTACCTGAAGCTTTCCCCACAGTCGACATTTCAAACAACCAACACAATCCATGATTCTTGAAATATTTCTAAAATGCAGTCGAAAGTCCTCCTAAAAATAATTTAAAATTTTATTAAAATGTAGTATATAGTCAAATACTAAGTATTTCTGAGTGCCTTCTATGTGCCTCACAGTATGCAAGGCACTGGAGGGCACCAAAGTGGGGAACAGAACTGAAGTCAACATCCACGGAGTACCTCCTACACATCAGAATCTTTACATATACAATTTCATTTCATCTTCACCACAAATCCAAAAGTAGATATCATTACAGTCTACACCTAATGAATTAAAAAAACAAGGTTCAGAGAGGTTACATAACTTGCCTAAATTCTCATATCTAGTAAACAGCAAATCTAGACCCCAGCCTGCCTGCCTCCAAAACTAGACTATTTATAAATATATACAAAGGTAACTGAGTTGAGGTGTTCTGTTGTATGTGATTATTAACCATATGCCAATATCAGGGGAGGGGGGTGGGGGTCGTATGACATCATTTACCAAAAAAAGAAGGAGGAAAAAAACAAAGGCGGGAGGGAGGAATAAAAACCTTTGGTTTCATAATAGTTAAATTAAAACCCTTCTCTCTGGTATTAATTAGGTAAATCAACCAGACCTTTGATTATTATTGACATTATCGCACAAAAATATATAGAATATAGTGAAATCCATGTACCCTCCACCAAGTTTCAGAAAGAAACCATTACAGTGAAGCCTCCTATGTATCCCTTCAAAGTCCCATATCCCACCTTCTATAACTATTCTGAATTTGGTGTTTATCATTCCTTTTTTATCTTTATACTTTTAATAGATATATATATATATATATATCCATGAACACTAGGGTATTATATTGTTTATAAAAGGGCAACATGCATTAAACTCATCCAAAAGTAGTATATGTCTTTAAGGAATAAAGAAAAAAGAAGGGAAGCCAAGAACATATCCTTCTTTTACTACAGTGGAAATTATTAATTAATCCTCCAAGTGACTCCCTCTGTCCTGAATTTATAGTGGAATCCCAAGCTTATGGTACTTGAAACAGGAAATTTGACATACAGTTCAGATGGAACATTCATTATACCAAATGGCCTATAACTTTGGAAGCATATAATGTTTCATTTGTTTTTCTTATGTGATAAACCACACACAGGGCTCAATCAAAACAGAACAAGACCAAAGATCTAAAAATGGGAATAAATCAGTAAAGATTGGAACCTACTATTCAAAGCAGACCTCAATTCATACTCTGGGGACAGTCTTTCCCCAGATGCTTCATCCAGCCTGAGACTTTGAAACAGCCATTACATGTATTAATAAAAGATTTACAATAGGATCCCAGATCTTAAATCTTATTGATTTAATACAAAGCCCAAATAATTAATATTAAATGTCACCATATGTTAGCAATATTCTATGTCTTGTGTTTCTGTACCTTTTGGACTGAGTTCAGTAAGAGGTCATTCTAATTTTAAACTTACTTAGAAAAAATATTTACCCAGCAATATTTCCCTAAGTAGATTTTTGGTGATGTGAGGTTTCCTTTAAACTTGTGTTTCAACCTTGAATTAAAGGAAATTCACACTTTTAACATTAATAACAGAGCGCTAAAATTAAAGTAGATGTTCTCATCCAATGAGGGGCTGACCTCTGGAGGATTTAATAGTTGGTATAAGAGTCTACAAAATCCCTGTGTAGACAAGCAGTTGTTTATAGACAGAACAAATAGCTCACATGTATGCACTATAAATTTCCAAATGGATATAAATTTTATGATTAATAATAACTTCTACTTTAAAAGTGTTACTAAATGCATAGTGGATTTTTGGCAGTTATATATATATATATATTTTTAAAGTTATACAATTTTTCATTTATTTATTTATTTATTTATGGCTGCGTTGGGTCTTCGTTTCCGTGCGAGGGCTTTCTCTAGTTGCGGCAAGTGGGGGCCACTCTTCATCGCGGTGCGCAGGCCTTTCATTATTGCGGCCTCTCTTGTTGCGGAGCACAGGCTCCAGACGCGCAGGCTCAGCAATTGTGGCTCACGGGCCCAGTTGCTCCGCGGCACGTGGGATCCTCCCAGACCAGGGCTCGAACCCGTGCCCCCCGCATTGGCAGGCAGACTCTCAACCACTGCGCCACCAGGGAAGCCCTGGCAGTTATATTTTCACAATCAATAGATGCTAAAAACACTACTGTCATGGGGAGAGGCCTTGAAAGTTCTTGACTTAGACTCGTAAAGGTTGGAAGCCTCTATTCGAAATGATTGTGCTTCCTTTTGTACACATTGTCTAATCTTGGTATTTGAATCTATGTTCACTAATTCAAACACTTGAATATGGCAGCTCTTGAGTAAATCCCTATGTGGCATGTACAGAGAATACACGTGGTTGCTTACAAGAGCCAAAATAACATTGCAAAATTAAAACCAAGCACAAATGCTTAAATGTACTTAATATGCTAGAAACAAATTAATAAGCTAGAAATTTACTAGATCAGAACAAGGAGAAAATCCTTGTGACTTCCACAAATGACAATCAATGTCCAATAACCTGAGTATATTCTAAAGTTAACCCAGATAAGAAAAATGTATGATCCTTAAAATAACCAGAACCTAAATCATTTACAAATTCTCCTTGTTAATTTACACAGTTTTGGGGTCAATACTTAAAATTATAGTCAGTGGGTAGAATAATCAAACATTCTGTGGTTAAACATTGTGATCTACATTCAATGAAACCAACTGACCAAAAAACAATTCTCACCCAATTCTCAGATGTTTTATAAGCCTTCAGGTGAGATCCTATTCTATTGTGAATTGAACACTAAACAATTCTCTTTCATACAAGTCCTCTCTTTCTAACCGTATAAAGGAGACAAGGTGAGATTTTCAAATGAACTTATGTGACTGTTCAAATCCATGATATTCACCATAAACTGCTATTTAAAAAAAAAAAATATCTGATATCAACAAGTTTCCTTGGTGTTTTACTCCTTTCTTGTAAAAGGACTCAGAAAAATTATCTGTTAAATTTCACAGGATATGAAAGCTGAGTGTTTCAGAATTTCGATAAAATTAAAACGATGTGAGAAATATTTCTAATCTGCACAGTATAAAATGAGTAGATGCCAAAACACTCTCCATAAACCAGCAAGTGTATTAAAAATAAGAAAGATATCGAAAATAGTAGAGAAAAAAGTCTTATTATAGCATCTTCCCCCTCACTTCTAAGTTCCTGGAAACTGTTTGGGAGGTTATATAAGCACTGAGATATATATTTCTAGCAAGAATGCTTTAAGTAGGAGGTAGATGGGAGGTCAAAAATAACTATTATCTAACAGCAAAAAAATGGAGTGCAAAAAGTATTTTGTTTGCAAGCTGCAAAAAAATCAGGTTCTTTCATTATCGAAAGAAACAAAGAATTAGAAACAAAGGAAGATTGTTTGTTATAAATATTCTGATAAAATCAGATCCAGCCCAGTCCTACTGAGGGCCACCTGCTTTACTTACCTATAGCTTTATAACGAGAACAATCATATAATTTTACTTAAGTCCTCAAAAAAGACTTAGAAATCCCCTGAGGGTAGAAGCATCTCTCCCTTTAGTGACAAAAATCATGCTCTACACCCAGTGAGCGTTTAATAAATTTTCCCAGTGAGATTATTTATTTGTAGTTTTTGAGGCAAATATGCACAAAGATGGTCTTGCCTGGGGTCATACCTCTATTAAGAGGTAAGGCAGGGACTTCCCTGGCGGTCCAGTGGCTGAGACTCCACGCTCCCAATGCAGGGGGCATGGGTTCAATCCCTGGTCAGGGAACTAGATCCCACATGCATGCCGCAACTAAGAAGTCCGCATGCTGCAACTAAGGAGCCGGCGAGCCGCAACTAAGACCTGGTGCAACCAAATAAAGATAAATATAAAAAAAAAAAGAGGTAAGGCAAAGACCAGAGCCCATCTTGTGTGATCTCAGGTCTTCTGTTCCTCCGAGAACTGCATCCTGGTGTAACTAAATTTCTTTAATTCCCAGTGAATGAGATGAATTGACAAAACAATACTGTAACCTCTCCCCCTACAGAGCATCCTGTAATTTAGCCAAAACTATTTTCAGAATTCTCTCCAGCGAAAGACAGACTAATTCTGCCCCTTGTGCTCTAGATCCCTTTCCTTTCATTCATAAGTTCTATTTACTACATGAGAGCATCAATGTGAAATGAAAGCCTTCTGTAAAGAGTACACATTTCTGTTGTTACTTTGAAAACAACACAAACTAGATCTTAAGGTGGACCTGCTTTTGGACTTCCTTTTTTCTTGATGAAAAGAAAGATTATGACTCTGACTTTTCTTATAATTTCGGGATGTACATCAAGATTTATTGTTAAGAATAAAAACACGGCCTTTATTCATACCTGCATGAGTTTGTATTTAAAAATTAAGTTAGAGTATAAAATTATTACCTTTAGTTTGTTTGCTTCTTTTTTGTCCCCAGCAAAAAATGAATTCTCATCAAAATGCAAAGGAAATGACCTACATTAAATAAAACATAAATAAAATATATTCTCTGCATAGAACAGAAAATATTTTCATGTATTATAAAACATTAAAAGTCCTGCTGATACCACATTTTGCTGGTCAGTGATGAATAATATAAGTAAAATAGAGTAGAATAGATAGTAAAATCAAAATTCTGATGCCCCCAAACAAATTCTTACCCTCAAATATAAAAGCTAACTGTATAATATAGTAGAAGTTATGCCCCAAACCCAACCTCTTCAACTAAATATGAAAATAATGCAAGTATCAAATACCAAAAGAATGGCTCTTAAAACTAAAAATATGTGCCTTTTAGTACATAAGTCAAAATGAAAACAAAACCAAAACTCAATTCTAAACAATCTATGAGCAAAATTAGCTTTTAATTATTTTTTAGATAGTTTTCCTTTCTCTAAGTTGAATATTTAAGAATTTAATTTTGGATACCACTTGTCACTCTTCTATTAATGTATAAGTTGTATAAGTTGTAATATACAATTTACTTGATTTCATGAAGTATTTCCAGAAGTAACATTTTGTTTTCTGCATCCTGAACTTTATTTCCAGTGAAGAGTTGAAAATCCTGGCGCTCAAAGAATGGTACCACTTTAGATAAAGCCCTTAATTCTATTAAGTAGAGAAAATACAAGTTCTTAAGCCTTCGTGGACCTTCTCCTTCAGTTAAAATTCCATCAAATCGCTGCTGAAATTCTGTAATGTTATGTCCCCATTTTTTTTCCAACCAGGTATCTGAGAAGAAAGAAGAGTTAAATATTAAAAACTGCATTTTAAAATTAAGTAAGTTTCATTTTACTTATATTAGGTTATTGATGCCTGCAGAAGCTAATTTGATTTTATATTTTAAAATATATAATCAATACAACCATGAAAACTGTTTTACATAATTTAGCCTTTAATAGTTCCATATTAATATTTTATCTCCTAGAAGCCATCCTTAAGAGGAAAATAAACTCAATATTTTACTGAGAAACCAGGACTAATAAAATCAAATTTCTGAATATAAACATACTCATAAAACCAAGGTACAGAAGTCAAAAATGACTATCTGACATTACTAATGAGTTTGAAGCCCTAATTAAAGTTACTATGAGTTTGTTTCTAAGAAGTAAAAGATACTTTAATTCTAGAAGAAATATGTTATTGACGAAACTCCAACACGATCTAATTTTTCAACAGCCTTCGTAAAGCATGAAGAGCAGCAGAAAAAATGCTTTTACCTGTTAAACTCCAGGCCTGAAGCTGGCACACAAATATAAGGATTCTGATACAGTAATATCTAATGAAAAACAAACTATGCTCTTGAGAGCTTTTTTAATTCCCACAACAAAAGAACATTTTCAAAGTGACATGTATGATTTTGAGCAGCTTCTTAAAAGAAGGTGAAGAAAGCTAAGAACAGGCTGAACTTTTCCTTATAAGGTCCATGGTTCCCACATTCCTGATTACTACCATTTAAGAATAAATCTTTTACTGCCTAATATTCAATAGGGTCAATCCTTTCTCATCCAGGTAAATACCAAGAAAATTTTAAGAATACCTGAAAATAAGTGTGGTAAAGTGAATAAAAGTGAAATGTCACATACCTTGTAGAAGATACCGTGCACTCAAATGCACATTAATGCTTGCATGGAGCCCAGAAATAAGTCTGTAGAATGCTCTTTTTTCTACACAGAGGCCTACAAAAAGTAATTTGGAAATAGAAATTTCATATGTGAAATTTGTAAGACAGAAAATTAATTTTATGTGCATTTAAAAATGAAAAAAAATGTTATTTAAATTTGCTTAAAAATGTTCAATTACCTTCTAGCCAACTGTAAAAAGTGTTCTCTGAAATAAAAAGAAAAATAAGTCACAAGATTGTAAAAATGCCAAAATATAAGTTTTTCAAAAGTTTTAAAATACTATAGCAAATTTTTGACAAACAGTGATTCAAAGGTCCAAATTTTGTTTGTAAAGGAAAGAGAGAGGTTCTTGGTATGGATTCACTTTAAGTTCCACTTGGCAGCTCGGTCTTTAGAAGGCTTTAGCATTGCCTTAGGTGGCCCCAGCCTCATAACTTTCTGGATAAAATGTTTTATATGAGGTCAAAACACAGAATTTAAATAGTAAATCAATACATGGAAAAATACTTAGCCTTAGTAACAATTCATGCTATAAAAATTAAGAACTCATTATATACTTTTTAAAATGAGAGAAGTTAAATAAAAATTATAAAATAGTATTGGAGGTATATTATTTGTCTATAGCTGGTAGTATTATATGCCATTCAATATTTCAAAAGAGCAATTCAAGGAAATGTTACAAAAACCAAACATCATTTATATATTAATGACCTAATAAGATCAGTGTTCATATACTTAGACTTGACAGTTCTGCTTTTAGAATTATGGTCTTAAGAAATAACTCAAAATGGAGGTGGGGGGGTGGATAATCTGCAGAAGGATGATTGTTATACATAATTTTTAAAACCTGAAATAATCAAAATATACAAGGCCTAAGCTGACATGATAGAATACTATATACTAGTTAACATGGTTGAATAATATAAAACTATTAAAATGAGAAGAATGTGGAACACGACAATGCATGAAAATGTTTATTTGAAATAATATATAAAAAGGCATAAGAAATAATTATTACAACTGTGTGAACATTCTATGTATACATTTACTAGCGATGACAAACATTGTACTATATAGTTCTTTTTACAAAGTTGTTTATAGTAATATTAATAATGAACCAAACAAGCATAAAAGTAATGGAAGAAATGACAAAGGGAATAAACAATAAATTTATATATTTATAGACTACATAAAAACATAAAACATCTGTGTGTCAGAGAACTTTATAAACAAAAGCAAAATGCAAACAACAAACTGGCTAAAATGCAAATACAACAAAGGATAATATCCTAAGTATATAAAAAACTCACAAACTGAATAAAAATGCTAAAGTGCCCATTAAAAATGGGCAAAAAATATGAATAGAGAATTCATAAAGGGAAAATATAAATGGTAGTAACAGATAAAAATTGTTTAGCCTAACAATAAAATGCAAATTAAGCATATATTGTACAACACAGGGAATGTAGCCAATATTTTAAAATAACTATAAATGGAATATAACCTTTAAAAATTGTGAATCACTATGTTGTACACCTGAAACTTATATAATATTGTACATCAACTATACCTCAATAAAAAAATAAATAAAAATTCAAATTAAAACTATAAAGATACAACTTTAAAGAGTAAAGGTAAAAATATAATAATGCAGATGAGGGTCAGGTAAAACTAGCAGGCACAATGACTGGAAGGGGTGTAAATTAGCACACCCTTCCAATGACAAAAAGCAATCTGGTCATATGTATCAAGAGCCTAAAACGTCCTTATCCTTTGATCCAGTAGATCCATTTCTAGAAATCTAGGTTGTTATGGGTGAATGTTTGTGTCCCCCCTAAAATTCATATGTTGAAGCCCTAAACCCTCCCCCTAACCCCCACTGCTCCCCATGTGATGGTATCTGGAGGTGGGGTCTTTGGGAGGTAATTAGACCAAAGTAAGGTCATGAGGGTGGGGCCACCATGATGGAATTAGTGTCTTTATAAGTAGAAGAAGAGACCAGAGCTCTTTCTTTCTCTATCATGTGAGGATGCAGTAAGAAGGCCAGCTGTCTGTAAGCCAGGAAGAGGGCCCTCACCATGAACCAGATCTGCTGGCACCTTGATCATGGACTTCCCAGCCTCCAGAACTATAAGAAAATAAATGTCTTTCATTTTAGCCATCTAGTCTATGGTATTTTGTTAGAGCACCCTGAGCTGATGAGGACATAGGCTAAGGAAGCAAGTAGACATGGTAATGATAATATATAAAACTATAAATATATCTATTATAAAAATATAAACATGTAAATAATAATAATTATCAAAATGTTAGCAGAGAAGCAGTATGAGATAGTAACTAAAGCACAGACCCTGGAGCCAAACTGCCTGATTTGAATCCTGACTCTGCTACTTACAAATCATAAGATTTTAGCTGAGTTGCTAAACCTTTCTGGGACTCATTTTCTGCCTCTATAAAATGGAGATAAAAATAATACCTCCTAGGATTGTTGGAAGGATTAAATAAACTCATATTTGTAAATTGTTTTGAAAAGTACTAGCATGTCTTCTTAGCCATTATGATTATCAATTATTTTGGGGTTGTGGGATTACAAGTGATTTGTTTCCTTATTGGGAACCTCTAGGTTTTGGGGTTTTTTTTTTTTCAAGTTTTGGACCATGAATTGGGGGGAGCAGGAGTGTGACATTGCTTGGGACCTAGACTTCTAAAGAAAATTTCAGTTCAGTTTTATAATCCTGAAGTTGATATTCTCTGAATGTGATCCAGTTAGATAATCACCTAATATATCAGCTTTCATATCTGACTAAAATGAATACTTATAAATATACTCATAAATAAGATATTTTCTCTAAGGACAGCCTCTACAGGTTAACAATCTTTTCTCTGATAATGAGAGACAGGTTGAGATCTTCAAATAGTAACAAAAATCATTTCAATCTCACTCATAAAGCAAAAACATTCTCAAAAAGACAGAGTAAACCTAAAATATGTTAAAACTTTTAGCTTTACAAGTAACTTAAAGAGCTGGCAATGATACCTACACCCAAGAGTCACCACAAGCTTGGAAGACAGTAGCTCAACACTCTGATCATGTCTAGAACCTTCCTATATGAGACCTAGCAGATACTAGAGTTCAACCAGTAAAGGAGAAGTTTTCCCTGACAGAGGCTAGGGAAATGCCTAGCTTTCACATGCAATAGGTAAAATGTACCAGTGAATTATCAGAGGCTGAGGCAGGCTGTCTCTACTGCCTGATCCCAGGCACAAAGAGTCACATTTCCCTTAACCTATGCTGTCACCTCTAGAATATCAGGTAAAGAAATAAAAATTAACTTTTTCTTCGTCTCACGTGCGGGAAGAAAAAAACAAGTTTGCCCAACAAACATCTGAATGTATAAGCAAATTCATATATGTGATGTATGATGAAGACATTATACTTACCTTCACTTTTCCCTGAAAAAAGAAAACAAAATGCTTATTATTAAAAACTCCTTCCAGATGCTCCTTTTAAACTGCTACACTTCCACAAAATAAGACTTAGTAGAGGTTACTTTTAGTTCATCAGTTCACCCACATAAATAAAATCTGAGAGTGAGATGTGCCTGTGACTGCAACTCTTTCTGGTGATGAAAGGAATTGTGCCCGATTTGACTAAACGGTTTCATCTCCAAGAGCCTGGATAAAGAGTATTTTCAGCTTGTCCAAGATTTAATATGGGCTGACAGGAAAGAAAAATCTAATCTATCATCTGAGAGTACTCTTAAATATCTTTTTTTTTTTTTTTAATTTTTTATTATTATTATTATTTATTTTATTTTATTTATTTATGGCTGTGTTGGGTCTTCATTTCTGTGCGAGGGCTTTCTCTAGTTGTGGCAAGCGGGGACCACTCTTCATCGCCGTGTGCGGGTCCCTCACTATCGCGGCCTCTCGTTGCGGAGCACAGGCTCCAGACGCACAGGCTCAGCAATTGTGGCTCACGGGCCCAATTGCTCCGTGGCATGTGGGATCTTCCCAGACCAGGGCTCGAACCCGTGTCCCCTGCATTGGCAGGCAGATTCTCAACCACTGCGCCACCAGGGAAGCCCAGTACTCTTAAATATCTTAAGGGCTCACAGTTATTTGGCCGTCAGAGTCTTTTTACTTACTTATTTGTTCTACAGCTATAACACGGTTTCTGCTAAAGATGTGTGTTATTGCTTCGAAACTCCCGGGACTGACATTATAAAATTTTACCTTATTCAGGAATATTTTTAAAGACTATTTGTAAGATTCAAATTATGCACAGTTCAGCAGTTTGTATGCAGCTGCTCATTAACTATTGAAAAACTGTCTTCATTTTGCCACTTTTATTTAATGCCATTGTTTATTAAAGTACCATACGCTCATTGCAAATATATGTTAAAAAAAAAAAGAAGACAAAGATAAAATAAAAAATATCATCCATAACTCCCTCTGCCCAAAGATAAATACCATTTACATTTTGGTAAATGTCTTTTTTCTTTGTGTACAGGATATTTAGATATTATATCAATTATGTTTTTATAAAAAACATATTATACATACTGTTTGATACCTGCTTCTTCTCCTAAATGTGCTATTGATCACCACTGATATAAATGAATATAACTTTTCAGCAACATTTAGAATGGCTATATTCTACTATATGAATATACCATAATTCATTTAACCAGTTCCCTAACGATAAACATTGAAATTGTTTCCATTTATCTTTAAAATAAGTGAGGGTGGTTAATTAACTTATCAGATCATAATGTGAGTTCATAGTGAAGATCATCTCTTGCCTGGGAATTTGCATTTCATCTGATAGTAAATCAATAGTTTCCACTGGGTACCGTATGTGACTCCATATAAATCCAAAAGTCTTGTTTAAAGATGCTCTTTCATTTCTAAGAATGACTAGTCTGCCAACATTTAGGGAA
Organism: Balaenoptera acutorostrata; assembly: GCF_949987535.1. Lineage (NCBI taxonomy): Eukaryota > Metazoa > Chordata > Mammalia > Artiodactyla > Balaenopteridae > Balaenoptera > Balaenoptera acutorostrata. Next base: position 133,105,565 of record NC_080066.1, read on the forward strand.
TGTTGCAGTCTCACTGCCTTCCAGGAGGAAATTCATGTTTATTGACTCTATGAGATCAGCAGCTTTCCAAATAAATTAAAAAAATGAAAACCATTCCACATTTGCTAAAAGTACATCAAAGATTTCATCAGTAAGTGCATATTCAGAGAACAGGGATATATATTTCCTAAGGAAAAAGCCTGAAATCATACACTTGAAATGGTTTATTCGACAAACTGTTCTGTCTATTACAGACTGGGCAGGGTTTGTAAGTTTCAATTTTTACATCCCCTCTGCACCTATACAGTGCCTAGCACATAGTAAATGGTGGATAATCATTTGTTGGAGGAACAAGTGATTTTCACTACTGTAGACAAGACCATTAAATGAGGAGGGTGAATTTCATTGATCATTTATCTAACAAACTATTCCATCTATTACGTTCCAGACTCTGTATTAAGGGATGAAATCAATAAATGCTGCCCATATGTCCAAAGTATCAGGGTAGATCAATAGATACATAAATAATAGTAAAATAATGCTAGCAAGTGGAAAGAGCTGAAGAGGAACAAAACAATACATAAGATCACTTTATGAGGAGAGAGAGATTACTTCCAGTTAAGAGGATCAGGGAAATTTGGGCGGGGAAGGCAGCATTTAAGCCAAACCCTGAGTTTAAGTAGAAAATGAAAAATGTTAATGAGATATAAAGTCATGTGAATTTGAAATCAGACTCCCAATATATACAACAATTTCAAGTTTTAGGAAAGATGTGAGGCAGAAGTTTTTTGGATATTCATTCAACTAAAAGATGAGTACAAATAGTAGAAAGCCTGAACACACACATTCTGCAAAAATGCATAAAAGAATAAATGTATAACTTAAACTTAATCCTATGATAGTCTAACACAATGAACTTCATTACAAAAATACTCCTTACTGAAGTGTAAATATTTTCAACACCAATTTCTCTGCAAGAGTGAGACATAACTTCAGTGAAAACAAGAATATATGATCTCAACTGCTCTTGCCAACCCTTATCTTGCCTTCTCCTTCCTTCTAACCAAAGTTCACTGGCTGAAAAATAACAGTGCAAATAAATAACTCACCGTGACCAGAAGCCAAAGGATTTAAAGGTCTTTTAATTGTCTGTGGCCTACAAACAAAAGAATTAAAGTATAAAGTATAAAATATAAATATGTTACCCATCATGTTATAATTATATAAGTAAAAGTGAAATTATCTCAGAAAGTTTTTTAATGACTATATCCAAAATAAAATTGTTTTACTGACCTTATAAAATATTTATTTTCTCTAAATGCTTTAAGGGAGGGTGGTTATTTGTTTTAGTGATAATAGTTTCTGATCTTTTCCCATTGTAGCAGCCAGAAAGTCATTTCCTAATCACTTTTTCAAACAAAGGAAGAAAAAAATACCAGTCAAGCTCTTCTCCTAGAGTTACTAATATGTTTTTATATATATCATATATGTGTGTGTGTGTCACAAAGTACACTCCTACTTAAAAGACAAGCAAAAAATATAAATACCCAACACAAGCACTAAAATAAAAAAGGGAAAAAACAGTGTGGGTAGATTATTTTCCACTTTGGTAATTTTAAGTACATCAGTTTGCCCTGAGGCCATCAAGTTTGTTATGATTTCAATAATAGGTAGTTTTTAACAAGAAAAAAAAGAGAGAGTTAGTATGTCACTAAAGTGTTTTTAAATCTCAAAATAAATATTCATTAGTATCTTTAGTAGAGTGCAGGGATTGTTTTAATGTCCTTTTATCTATTTTACAAATTTGCACAGCTTGAGACATTTTGGGAACAGAACAGGTAAGCTGTATTTTAACATCCTCAATTTAGTGCCTCATACATTGTTTATATTTTAGAAATATTATGGGGACCATGATATAAACTAGTTAGGAAATAACTACAAAACTTATACAAAATCTAACAAATGCTTTAGTTGGACTTTTAGTTCACATCAAAAAAAAATTAAGGAAAAAAAAACCTTTAAAGTAAGTCAATAAACTCAGTAAACCAAACATTCCTAATAATAGTCAAGAGAATTTAAATGAAACACATGGCAGAAATGAGTAAATAATGAAAACTCTCCACTTCCCAAACTGTAGAAATTCTGCAAGTCAAAAAAAGAAATTGCTGATCTCTTATGCTTATATTTGACATAAAAAGTGAAATGTATTTTTGCCACATTTGGGAACTCCAGAAATCTTCCCAGAACTATCCCCATCTCTGAGATAGCATAACGCTTGTGTGCACACAGGCACGCACAAACACATGCATCCCTTCCAAAAACCAATACGTACATTGTTTACAGCCTAGAGGCTTACAAGTGGGCAAACTTGAAGCATGTCTCAGTCTCTCAATGATCAAATTGACAGCTTCCATTGTAGTGGGTAACAGTACAAATGGGGTTCTTCCACTTACTAGATCTTTGACACTAGGCAAATCACTTAACCTTTCCAACTCTCAGTTTCTCCATCTATAAACAGTGATGACTACAGCACAGGGTTATTACAAGGACTAAAGGAGAAAATGTATGTAACATACTTAGCACAATACCTGGCACACCGTGAGCGCTCAAATGTTACTAATTATAATTATTCTCCGAAAAGAATTTAACTTTAAAGCAGGTAAAATAACTATAGCCACAAAAAGAGGAGTATAGAACACCAAAAAGAGAATTAGGAATTATACATCCTAACCTATTCCCTGCCACTAACTATATGATCTCTCTGGCTCTAGGTTACCTCATCTATAAAATGAGATTCTAGTACAGCAGAAACTAACAGAACATTGTAAAGCAACTATACTCCAATGAAAATTAATTTAAAAAATTAGATTCTATAATTCACTTAAGGAACATTTGTGAAATGCCTACAGTACTCCCATAAAAGTCTAACACTGTTCTAAGTGTTTTAAAGAACAAAGAATTATTTGTTGAAACGCATGTCCACATGTTTCCCCAGAGGGGAACTGGATTAATGAACAAGTACGTTTCCATGTCTAAATACATCCTTTAATAAGGTGAATTTGACTTGTTCTTTTAAATCATTGTGATTTTGTTTATTTGTTTATAAAGAGAAATGAACACATCTTTCAGGAATTTCGAAATGAAAACGACACGTACTTAAAACAGTTTTCTTCATAGATGACATTCCATATCTTCCAAGCATCTGGTCCCTTGTAACCCGTGTAGCGCTCAGGATTAAGGAGCAAATCGACATATTCAGCATCAGGAGACTGTATGTCTGTAAAACAAAATGTTTTAATAATCTTTCTTCTTTTCAGTAACCTTAAAAGGCTAATATGACAGACTGTATTCCATCGATTCTAAGGCACCACAAATGTAACAATGCATCTAGGATTTAAAAACACCTTTTTAGAAGAAATCCTAAAAAGAAGGGAAAAGAAGGAACAAACACAGCCACATTAAATTACACACTGTTTACAAAAGCATCTTGGTTTTAGAAATGGTAAAAAAAAAAAAAAGGAACATGTGAATTTTAGAATTGAAGGAACATAGTAATTCAATTCTTATAAGCTATCCAGGCAAAGAATATACCTTACATTCCTCATCACATTAACCACAAGCAGTTCATCAGTAACTAAGGTAAATGAAGACATATTAGTACCATACAGTTTGTTACCAAATACTTCCTTCTTACATGACCACCATCAGGATCCACTACAAAGCTGTCCCAAAGGTATAATCCTAAATATTCAAAAAGTTATAAGCAGGATGATATTTGTATCAGCATTATTTATAAAAGGGAAAATCAGAAGCAACCTAAATGTCCAAGAGAGCAGAGCACGGTCTCTGGAGCGCGAGTGCCTGGGTTAGAATCCAGGCCCCACTACTTATTCACTTCGGAACCCTGGTCAAGTTATGTAAATTCTCTATGCCTTGGTGCCCTCATTTGTAAAATGGAGATAATACTCATAGCATTACTGTGAGACGTAAAGAAGTTTATATGTGCAGAGTGCTCAGAACAACAGTAGGAGTATAATAAATATTAGCTATGGCACTGGTATTATGCTATATCTTAATAGACCATTTTACAGTAAACAGAACTGTTAAGTACAAAGGCTATCTAATAAAATGAAAAGATAAGCATTATAGAAAAGTTAATTACAGAGATATGTGGAAAACATACCAAAATTGGTGGGATATTGGTTTCTCATACGTTCTATAAATTTGTATAATGTGTTACAACTTTAAAATAAAACCAAAAAAATATGGCCCTTGGTCCTCAGTGGCTCTGGGGAATTAGTTAATAACACAGTAATACCGGACTCATTGATAAAGCTTAACAGTATGAACCAACAAAGAATGAGGAAGTGAGTGAAAATGGCCTCAAAGCAACCAAAGTAGATGACAAAAATCTGAGCAGAAAGATGCTTACACGAGAATCCATCAAGCTCTCTAGAGTACCTACTTCTCATTTAAAAAACAAAGATAAAACTATGCTTGGTTATTTTTATCCCAATTCACAGTTCATTAGAGTCATAAATTAGGGGCAGATTTGCTTCTAGAAACAGCCCAGTGACAGCACCTAGAAATAACTGAGAGTCCAAAGCAGAAGTAGCAATTAAAATAACTAGAAGAAGTAAAAATAAAAATTTAAAAAACAAATCTGCATGGAATCACCTAGTTCAGGAACAGATATCTCTGTTCATCTCAATTAATGCTATAGGTATTACCTCAGTATAGCAAATTATAATAAATTCATAAAAAATAACTCTAACTCTTAAAATATATATATAAATAACACTCAGCATCTAGAACTTTAAGACAGAAAACTAATCACCAAGGAATGATTAAATTTTTAATATCTTGCCTCGTTAGAGATAAACATTAGTTGACATAATTTTACTTACAACAAATACTTCCTCTCTCCCAACTTTACTAAAAAAAAGGTTACTGTAACCTTATTTTGCCAGATAACAAAAGCTCAAATTTCTAATTAGGATTTACAAAATACCTTCTATCCTCTACATACCGTTTACATACATTATTTATTCCTTATAAAGCTGTCCTTTTTTTTTTTTAATATTTACCCTCCTTTAACAGAAGAAACAAATATAAATGGACAAGTTATTCACCCAAGATAACAGAACTCCACCATATAAGGAGTGACTTATTGATTTGTGACACAAATGTAAGCATGTAGTCTTCAAAGGATATTTTGGTTAAAGTATTACCATTCTTTCTCTAACACTGCAGGCCTAAAAAAATTATGCTGCATGTTATAAGTTGAATTTTATCTCACATAGCAATGTTTAAGCCAAAGAATCCTTGCAGAAAAGACGGCAAAGTTAGGGTTGGTAGAGCATTTTATCCCCCTTTCTTTACTGGCCTAAAGCTAGATATAAGTCTACAGTTCTTTACCCAACACCCTTGGGGCCAAATGTATTTTGGAAATCAGAACTTTTCAGATTTTAGAAAGGTAATACAGTACATGCAACATATGTTCAATATTATTCTAGCAGGGACTGGGACAGCAAACTTTTTTTTTTTTTTTTTCACACACACACACAGTGTATTTTATTTTTACAAGAGATAAATAGACTGACACCAAGCATTGTACATGGATGACCACAACAAAAGCAACAATGATTGCAATTACCAAACATGAAGCAACCTTTAATCAAACACATAAAAACATGAATATAAACATGCAGTAAAAACATGAATATTCGCACTGAATGAATCTGTACTAAATTTAAGGAGAAAAATGTTCATTTTTCAAAGTTTTCAGATTTGGGAATTAGGAATAAAGGATTATAGATATGTATCTGCCAAAATATGGTCATAGTTTTTATTAAGGAAAGCATATATATCTTTTTTTTCCAAAATGAGGCCACAAATTAAAAATAAGTACTTTCCCTTTTTCTTCCCTCTTTTTTTGGGGGGGAAGGGGTGTTGCAAGATTCATCTTTTGCTTATAATTAAAATGATCTATATCGTTCTTTTCACTGATTTTTTAGAAGATCATTAATCTGTTCCAAAAGAACCAAAGAAGGATACAGAAACTCAATTTGGTTTAATTTTGTTTAGCCAATTAAAAGGCTAACAAACTTACAAAAAAGGAGATACTAAAAAAAAGGAAGACTAGGAGAATCTATAAATCTAAATAAATAAATCCATAAATCAAATGGTTCTAATGGGTTCTAGGGCTCCTAGATTTTAATCATATCAGAGCTCTGGCTTAGTTTTAGATGTCACAGACATAACTCATGGTTCGTTTTTCTCTTTTCCAAAAATAACACAGACCATCATTAAGGAAAATGTTTAACAATCCAAGGCCAATATATCAAAAGCAGGTTTTTGCAATCTCTACCTTTTATCTATTTATGCAAAATACCTGTATATATCACAAAAATTATATATATTACTAAGTACACAGAACTGCAAAACTCAGGAGGTAAATTTTTCTTTTCCAGAAACTGGGTTTTCTTTTTAAATTGTTTTATTGTGGTAAAATATATATAACATGAAATTTGCCATTTTAACCATGTTTAAGAGCACAATTCAATGGCATTAATTGTACACATTCACAATGTTATGCAACCATCATTGCTGTTTCCAAACTTTTCTATGACCTCAAACAGAAACACTGTAACCATTAAGCAATAACACCCCATTCTCCCCTCCCCCTAACTCCTGGTCACCTCAAATGTACTTACTGCCTCTATCAATTTGCCTACTCTCTATATATCATATAAGTGGAATCATACAATATTTGTCCTTTTGTGTCTGGCCTATTTCATTTATCTTAATGTTTTCAATGTTTATCCATATTGCAGCATGTATCAGAACTTCATTTCTTTTTACGGCTGAATAGTATTCCATTGTACGTGTATACCACACTTTGTTTATACATTCATCTGCTGATGGATACTTGGGTTGTTTCCACCTTTTGGCTGTTGTGAATAATGCTGCTGTGAACATGGGTGTACAAGTATTTGCTTCCCTGTCTTCAATATTTTTGGATATATGCTGAGGAGTTGAACTGTTAAGTCATATGGTAATTCTGTGTTTAGCTTTTTGAGGAACTGCCAAACTGTTAGAAATAATTTTTTAAATTATTTTAAAAGAATTTCTTTTCCTTAGGCACAATCTTAATATGCATAAAAAAATGTTATACCATCAGCTTCACAGAAGTTGTCTGAGGAATCATCATGCTTGGTCCACTGAAGAACAGCCTTCTGTGTTTCTTCACTTTAAACAAAGAAAAGAAATAGAGTTATTCTTTTTCTTAAGTTAACATTTCACATGAAAAAGCGTAAAATACTACTGCAAAAAAACCCCAAACCTTAGAGATTCATCCACAGCTCCAAGTCGTTCGGCTTGCTCACATTCTTCAATGAGATTATTGGCTTCTTCAGAATACTAAAACAAAAGGGAAATAAATAGAATTCAACTGATTGCATTTTTAAAACTTTTAAAAAAGAATTTCAAAGGAATTTGGGGTTCTTTTATACATAGCACCATCCCCCTGGCTTCAAAACTTAAAAAAAAAAAAAATTAGCCCCACATTCCTCGTGAAGTTAAAAAATAAAAGTCTTTGCCCTTTGTTTTGTTGACGAACACGATTTACTATATGTTGACAAAATAAAGAATAGTTTATAGTCTGATAACTCATTATCAAAATGTCCATTAAGAAAATCTTTGAGGTTAAAGAAATCACTTGGCAAGGAGTCATGGAGCAATGTCCCACTTTCCTAATGACCTAACTGTGAGCATCAGTTTTCTCTTCCATAAAATAAGTGGTTGGGCTAGATCTTGTGTGTCTACGATCCATTTCAGCTCTAAATGCCATGATTCTAAAAATGCCCTGGAGTCTACCAAATCTTATAAAAAGTATTCCAATATCTTTAGATGCTTAAAATATATTCTTTAACAACCACATTTCGTCTCAATGTCTAAGTCACTATATATATTCTGCTAGCTGTGTACATGGCACAGGGGAAGTGAGTGTGGATCATGAGATTTCACAACACACCAGTCATCACCACCGTACAGCTAAAAGACAACATTGGAAGCAGGAGGCCACAAATTCAATCACTCAACAAATATTAACTGAGTGCCTATTATGTCCTTATTGTTAGGATGACCACACAAATGACTGTCCAGACTAGGACTCTTTTGAGGATAAAAGGGAACACTAAAATAACTGAAATGATACAATTTTTTGAAACACTTATGTACTGAATTACAACGTTGTTTCATTACGTTGGTCGACCTAAAGACCGTTCAATTCAAAAACTACTTTCAAAAATGAAATTCTGGGGCTTCCCTGGTGGCGCAGTGGTTGAGAATCTGCCTGCTAATGCAGGGGACACGGGTTCGAGCCCTGGTCTGGGAAGATCCCACATGCCACGGAGCAGCTGGGCCCGTGAGCCACAATTGCTGAGCCTGCGCGTCTGGAGCCTGTGCCCCGCAACGGGAGGGGCCGCGATGGAGAAAGGCCCGCGCACCGCGATGAAGAGCGGTCCCCGCACCGCGATGAAGAGTGGCCCCCGCTTGCCGCAACTGGAGAAAGCCCTCGCACGAACCGAAGACCCAATACAGACAAAAATAAATAAATTAATTAATTAAAAAGAAAATCCTTTAAAAAAAAAAAAAATGAAATTCTTTTATACATTATTAAGTATTAATGCGTAAAGGGATATGCTGTGTTCAGCCTACTCTCAAATGGTTCAGAAAACAATAAGAATATGTATATAGAAAAAGCATGCTAAAACAAATGAGGCAAAATATTAAAAATTAGTGAATGTTTATAAAAAGTGTACAAAATGTCTTTATATTAATATTGCTACTTTTCTTTTTTTTTTTTTTTTTTAATTTTATTTATTTATTTATTTATTTATTTATGGCTGTGTTGGGTCTTCATTTCTGTGCGAGGGCCCTCTCCAGCTGCGGCAAGTGGGGGCCACTCTTCATCGCGGTGCGCAGGCCTCTCACCATCGCGGCCTCTCCCGTTGCGGAGCACAGGCTCCAGACGCGCAGGCTCAGCAACTGTGGCTCACGGGCTTAGTCGCTCCGCGGCATGCGGGATCCTCCCAGACCAGGGCTCGAACCCGTGTCCCCTGCATTGGCAGGCAGACTCTCAACCACTGCGCCACCAGGGAAGCCCGCTACTTTTCTATATGACATTATTTCAAAATAAAAAGTTAAAAATACTTATCAAAAAGTAAACAAAATTGTTCAAAAGATAACATATACCTATGTATTTTAATATACCTATGTATATTTAAAATAAAATTTTTTAACTTTATTAAAACATAAGTTAAACAAAATAACTTTTCTTAGTTCCTACTTAATAATTTAATCAGCTTTGTAAGTCACATCTGTCTCAAAACTATGTCATTGGCATTTTTTCTGAAGAAAAATAATTTTTCCAATACGCTTATTATTTTCAATGTTTCATAAAATTGCCCACAATCGTCTTCAAAGTTAATTTTAAGGTTAATTTGAAATCATCCATACCTTCAACTGACTCTTCCCTGCAGATATAATTTTTAATTGAGAAAATATTATCTCCACAGGTAAATATATGAAAATATTTTAGCCCACATATTTTCACAGTTCTAGTCTTTGCCTCTAAAATAAATTTCTTCAGTAAATATTCTAAGATAAAACTCATCAAATAAGTTGTCTTTATTTTTTAAATTATTTTAAATGTTTTGCCAAATAGAGATTCCATGAAATTGTAAGCCTTCTTAATTTCATTCCATTTCAGGTCAGAATATAAATTTATCCAGCTAAAAGCAAGAGTTCACCAAGAGGAGACTCTTCCCACAAGGGGAGATTCTCCAAAATACAATTACAAAATTTCAGAATTTAATCTAGTACACCATTTGAGCTTTCCTCACTTAATGTGTACAATTCCTCCCTAGTTTTCATAGGAATAAATATTTAAGGTCTTTGTTTACAAGCTTTGTTATAATAAGTGCAACTTGCTAAATCTTCAAAAGCTGAAATTTGTTTTGTTCTTTTCTTTAAGCATTCCACTAATTCATACTTTGAATAATGATTTTCTACTGATTTTGAAAATGCAACCAACATTTAGAGGGTTCATTTATTAAAAATCAATCAACACCAATGAAGGACTCTTGGGTTGTTTTACAAAATAGTTCTTCAAAGGCTCAAACATTTATAAAATTGGATTGATGATGGACAGCAAAGAAAGTCCTACTGCCATGCTAAGGTAATATTTTCTTCAGCATCATCTTCATTTCAAAACTTTATAGTCATTACTTAGTATATAACATAAACACAAAAACCTATATATTTTGACAATTACCACTTCTATCTTAAGTGGTAAGATATCACAGCATGTTTGGATGCAGTTATGAATTATGTATATACCTCAACCAATTACAAATTCATTTCTGCTCCACAGATTTCTTGATTTAGTAAGGACATTGTTTTTACCAGGACATTGTTTTTACCAAAATCTGTATGTGTATTATCACCACAAAACAAACCCTTTGTCTTCAATTTTGAACTTTAAATGAATTTATACTACCGTTCAGTGACAAATGTTTTCCTTCAACAGAATGAACTTCCAAAAGTTTTACTTTGAGTCCATCAACTGAATGGAAAAATCAAACAATTTTTGGAATTAAATGATTTTCTATTGGAAACAGCTGATAATGGCATCATCTAATAATGTGCAAAGCTCTGCACTGGAGCCAACACATTAATAGCTATGACTTCACTCTGTGTATGCATAAGAAAATGCAGAATCAAAAATGAGTAAAATTAGTTTAGGTCTAAGGTGGGAAAAGTGCAGAACAGTGGTTTCCTCTAGGGAAGGAGTATGGATTGGCTGGGACAGAGTATGAAGCAACTTTCTAGGGTAACAGTAACGTTCTATATTGAAACAGAAGCCTAAGTTACACAGGTGTATGCATTTAACAAATGCACACTTAAGACTTGTGCACTTCATTGTATATTAATTTTATGAAACATACACGTATGCAAATATTGGACTCTACTTAATGATATACTTCCAGTTATGTATATATCCAGTTAATGACATATAGTGAGGGCAATGTGTACTGATGCTCACAATTTATTTGAAATGAATCAAAAAAATAAGATGGTTTAATGGATGGCTAGAAGGATTGACAGATGGACAGATATGTGGTAAAGTGAGTTTATGAAAATGTTAATGGAAGAATCTAGGTGATTAGTATAAGAGTATTCTCAGGAAAATTCCTTCAACTTTGCTGTATGCATGAAAATTTTCATAATAAAATATCAGAAAAATTTAATTTAGAACAGTTATTTAGTCTAAATGAAAAATCACATATCCCAGAATGATAATGTAAATGCACTGTCTCCAGATACACGTGTCAAATTGTCTTAAACACAGTCTTCTTAAAACAAACACTAACTTACAAAGTAGATGCTAAGGCTGTGTCAGCAGATCTGTGTGTTTGGATTTTCATATGATCAGTGATACTTCCATGGCCCTTATGGATAGTAAACGATGACCTTTGTGCAAGTTATATGTCATCATCAACTGTTCTAAGAAATGGAAATTCAGTACTTCATTTTTCATTAAACATGTACTTCCTTTTTCCTCTTTTAGTTATTTCAGGCAAAAGGATTCATTGTAAAATTTTAAAAGTACTAAATAGTAATAAGTGGTTGATTTGCACTATGCAATAAAGGATTAAAGCCACTATAAAGGACTACTCTCTGTATGCAGGATTGCTCATCCTCTGTTTCCCATACATATTTCTCATAAGCCTAACCTATAATTTCCCAGGTTTTTCACTGACCAGTCAAATGGCAGCTTGGCAGCTTAAGATATATCACAGGTATGACACATACCACAGTACAAATGGCTGCTAACTCCAAAAGACCAGCAGCACAGCAGTGGCCAATGCTTCTCCCCCCACTTGCCAAGACTGTAAGGACACAGGGAGGGGGAAGGGTAAGCTGGGACGAAGTGAGAGAGTGGGATGGACATATATACACTATCAAATGTAAAACAGATAGCTAGTGGGAAGCAGCCGCATAGCACAGGGAGATCAGCTTGATGCTTTGTGACCACCTACAGGGGTGGGATAGGGAGGGTGGGAGGGAGATGCAAGAGGGAGGGCACATGGGGGTATATGTATACATATAGCTGATTCACTTTGTTATACAGCAGAAACACACCATTGTAAAGCAATTATACTCCAATAAAGATGTTAAAAAAAAAAAAAGACTGTAAGGAGTTAGCTGTCCCCAGCCATTTGTGACTGACTGAAATTATTTTATCAGTAGTCACCTAGGATGTTGTCTTTGAAAGAAAGGTTTAGTTTCTTTACATCTAGAAAAGGTCAGGAGAAGAAGGACAAGTTATTATTGGTCATCTTTGTGTTGAAGTAAGAAGTCTTTAGTGTACATACATCTGAAATATTATATGAGAGAGAAGACAACAGAGGAAGCTAGAAATACAAAGCATTTGGTCAACCAAATCTATCCGAACTTACTTTAATGCAACTGTTAATATTTTATTTAAAAAATTTAAAACGCAAGACAAATAATAAATCAGACAGGATGCCAGAACAACAAGCATAAACTGGTTCTGTCCCAGGCAAACCTTGGCATATGGTCACTTTATTTGCTCTTGTTACTAAATAAGGGCTTTGGATTTTACTGCAAGGGAGACGGGACACTTTAAACAGAGGAGAGATACAATCTGATATCTTTGTTTAAAAAAAAAATCACTCTGGGGCTTCCCTGGTGGCACAGTGGTTAAGAATCCACCTGCCAATGCAGGGGACAAGGGTTCGAGCCCTGGTCTGGGAAGATCCCACATGCTGCAGAGCAGCTAAGCCCGTGTGCCACAACTACTGAGCCTGCGCTCTAGAGCCCACGAGCCGCAACTACTGAAGCCCGCGCACCCTAGAGCCCGTGCTCCTCAACAAGAGAAGCCACCGCAATGAGAAGCCTGTGCACCACAACGAAGAGTAGCCCCCGCTCGCTGCAATTAGAGAAAGCCCAAGGGCGGCAACGAAGAACCAACACAGCCAAAAATAAATAAATAAATAAATCTATTGGGAAAAAAATCACTCTGGCTGCTGTCTTTAGAACAGACTAATATAGAGAGCATGGTTACAAGTAGGGAGACCATTTAAGAGGCTACTGCCATAATCCAGACAAAAAGTGATAATGACTTGAAATACAGCAGTAGCAATAAAGATTGTAAGATTCTGGGTGTATTTTAAAACCCTGTGATCAAAAATTGAATTTGTTCACCAAAAAGGCCTCGAAACAATTAGCACCGCAATGGCTCAGGTTATGATCATTAAACACCATTTCTCACTAAAAGAGCTAAGCGTTCCTTAGAAAAGTGGTTAATTCCAAGACTGAAGCACGAAAGGTACAAACTAAGCCTAGGACATCTTTTCATAATGGAAAGCAAAAAATCTATGAAGACTACTAGGATCATCTCAAAAGGCAACAATTCCTAACTTGAAGGAGCTTCTCATGGCCAAAGATGGAACTCAAGCATTGAAACAAATAATGACTAAATGACTAGAGAAGATTCCAATATATTAAATATGTCAAAACTTAAGTTCATATTAATACTTTAAAATAAAAACCTTATTGGGCAACTTTGGAAGGTGCTGGGGCATCAACTCATAATTATTCTGAAAACTGTTAAACAAAGGAAAAGAATGAAGCATTTATTCTATGTGTTCTATATAAACTGTATTTCAAGGCATCCAAAGAGTTGACAAGAAAAGGTCTTTATACAATAATAACGGATAGTTAGTATAGAAAAAATGATAAAATTAGAATATCAATATTTTCAAACCCCCAATGAAATAACGCAATTAGGTAATAATCATCAAGGCTGCTAAAACCTTCAGGTAAAAAGCTAGTAGGGAACATTATAATGGACATATAATGACCCAAAAGATCAATCTTAACATCGTGAAAAAAAAGAGGAAACCAGACATTATGTGATGCAACTGTAAGTACACAGCAACTCTAATGAATATATATCAAAAAATTAATCTGAATCTGATAAGCCTTAATATCTAACTACAGGGCACCACATGCAAAAGGATGAAACTAACCCCTTTTTTACCCCATGTGCAAAAATCAACTCAACATGGATTAAAGGCTTAAACTTAAGACCTGAACCCATAAGAAAACATAGAGGGTAAGCTCCTTGGTACCAGACTTAGCAAAGGTATTTTGGATTTGACACCAAAAGCAAAGGCAACAAAAGCAAAAATAAACAAATTGGGACTACATCAAACTAAAAACCTTCAGCACGGCAAAGGAAACCAATAACAAAACGAAAGGGCAGCCTACAGAATGGGAGAAAAATATGCAGATCGGTTATCTGGTAAGAAGTTAATATCCAAAATATATTAAAGAACTCACACAACTTAATGGCAAAAAATCAAACAATTCAATTAAAAACCGGGCAGAGGAACTGAAAAGACATTTTTACAAAGAAGACATACAAATGAGGTACCTGAAAAGGTGCTCAGCATCACTAATCATTAGGAAAATGCAAATCAAAACCATGAGACATCACCTCACACCTGTTAGAATGGCCATCACCAAAAAGACAAGGGATAACCAGCACTGGCAGGGATGAAGAGAAAAGGGAACTATTGTGCACTGTTGGTGGGAATGTAAATTGGTGCAACCACTATGAAAAACAGTATAGAGGTTTCTCAAAAAATTGAAAATGGAACTACCAAATGCCCGAGCAATCCCATTTCTGGGTATATATCCCAAGGAAATGAAAACAGGATATCAAAGAGATATCTGCACTCCCATGTTCATTGCAGCATTATTCACAATAGTCAAGATACGTAAACAATCTGTCTGTCAATGGTTGAATGTAAAAAGAAGATGTGAGATATATATATGATGAAATATTATTCGGCCATGAGAAGGAAGGAAATCCTGCCATTTGCTACAACATGGATGGGCCTTGAGGGCACTGTGCTAAATGAAATAAGCCAGACAGAGAAAGACAAATACTGCATGGTATCACTTATATGTAGAAACAAAAAAAAAGGTCAAACTCACAGAAACAGAGAGTAGAAAAGTGGTTGCCAGGGGCAAGGAGGTGGGGAAAGCAGGGAGAGGTTGGTAAAAGGGTACAGACTTTCAGCTATAAGATGAATAAGGTCTGAGGATCTAATGTGTAACATGGTGACCACAGTTGATGTATCATTGTTGTTGTATTGTATCATTTATATTTGCTGAGAGTAGAACTTAAATGATCTCACCAAAAAAAAAAAAAGATAAATATGTGAGATGACGGATGAGTTAATTAACTAAATGAGAGGAATCCTTTCAAAATGTATGCATGTATCAAATCATCACAATGTACACTATAAACATCTTACAATTTTATTAGTCAACTGTACCTCAATAAAGCAGAAAATAAGTAATTTTAAAGGGGAATCTGACTCTGATAAGCTATAATTCTTAACTACCAGTTTACGGAAAATGAAGAGAGTGATATGTTAAATGACATGACAGGGACACAATCACTAAATACATAATGTGGGAAATTCTATAGGATATTGATTCATTTCCCTCAACACATAAGTGGCAAAGAAAGAAAAAAGGGCGGTGGGGTGGGGAATGAATCTAGATTAAAAGAGACTTAAGAGCAGGAAATGTTCAAGTAGAACCAGAAAATAAAGAAGTGCTAACAAAAGGGAAAAAAACCAGTGATGGGGGTATGTCAAAGGGACACAGGAGCCAAGTGAAACAGCTCCCAACTGGGAAAACTGAAACGATATGAACAACAAAATAAAGGAGTACTAGGTTATCATCCACGATAGAAAATAAATACCCACAAGACAAAGAAATGATTGAACAAATAAGGAAATGGAGGGAAAAGATAACAAATCTCTCACATTGAAGAATTCCAAACAATTTATATCCTCAAGGAGATGAAGCACTCCTAAAATGTGGGTGGGGCCTAGTAACTTCCTTCCAAAGAATACAGTATGGAAACGGCAAAAAAAGAATAAACCTGCAGTGGAGAAACCTGACAAAAAATACCTCAGCCAGGTGATCAAGGTTAACATTAACAGTGATAAGTCATGTTGATAGTATGTACCCTTGATATAGGATGTGATGAAATGGCACTTTTTTTTTTTTAACCTCTCTGGTCTTCTTTCCAAAAATACATAACCCCAGTCTAATCATGAGAAAAATACCCGACAAATCCCAATTGAGGGACACTCCACAAAATACCTGACCAGTACTCCTCTGAAACACCTCATCGAAAACAAGGAAAGTCTGAGAAACTGTCACAGCCAAGAGGAGCCTAAGGAGACATGACAACTAAATATAATGTGGTTTCCAGGATGGGATCCTGGAACAGAAAAAGGACATTAGGTAGAAAACTAAGGAAATCTGAATGAACTATGGACTTTAGTTAGTGATAACATATCAAAATTGGTTCATTAATTGTAACAAATGTACCATACTAATGTAAGGTGTTAATTATAGAGGAAACTGGGTATGGAGTATACGGAAAATCTGTACTATCTCTACAATTTTTCTGTAAACCTAAAACTATTATAAATTTTTTCATTTATTTAAAAAGAGAGAGAGAGAGACATAGAGACATCAACTAAGTGTAATGTGTGGAATATGTTTGAATCCTGTTTCAAATCAACTATTAAGGCACATATGAAACAACTAGAGAAATTGGAACCCTGACTTTGGTGATGTGGGGCTTTTTTAGTGTTTTTTGTCTTAGAGATGTATATGAAGTATTTGTAAACAAAATGAGTTATCTCGGATTGGCTTTGAAATAACTGGGAGAATGGAATGGGAGGTACAGATGAAACAAGATTGACCACATATTGGTAACTGCTAAAGCTGCGTGATGGGTACACATGTTTTATTTTGTTTTTTCCCCTCTACTTTTACCTTTCAAGTTTTCTTTAATAAAGAGTTAAAGAAAAGAAACAAAAGAATTACAGCCACTGAGTACAAATAACTTTCAAGGGGTTTCACTGCAAAGGGGAGCAGAGAAGTGGGGTAGTAGCTGGCAGGGGAAGTTAATTTTTTTAGTTTTTGCTCAATACTAGACACATTAATAAGTATACGTACATACCTTGTAGCTTGCAGATTTAATTCCATCAGGAACTTCATCCTGAAAAAAATTTTTAAATGCTTTTAGATGACATTTATTCTATCTTCTGAAAAAATATTTTAAAGCTCTACGATTTATAAGAAAAATTCACAAAACAAATTACTGAAGTTAACAGGTTATTTTTTAACTGAGAATAGTTAGGCAGTCTTTATGTTATTCCTTAAAAGCAAACAAAAAATCCAACAAGTTATGCTATGGATTATACACATATTATATTACAGCACGGAAATGTAAAAATAGTCACTTAGCCATTATTCCTTTTAATGCTCAAATTGTCCCACATTTGGCCACTAGAAGACCCACTAAGTGCTGACCTGTGTCTTTTTTAGCTGACCTGTGTCTTTATCTGCACCTGTGTCTTATTTATATTACCCCAGTAATCTTTAACAGCACTTTTTGTTTTCTGTTATGACAAGATACTCCAGGTTCATCTTGTATATTTCTTGTTCCAGTCTTGGAATCAACCATTTTTTAAGGCGCTTTCCGCTTTCAGAGGAAAATGGTACTAGTTTTTAGTTGTGTGTTGGCCACTTAATAACACAAGACCTATCTGCCTATCCTCAAAGTGATGTTGTGAGTAGAGAGAATGATGTATGTGGGAGAGCTCTGTAAATTGCAGGGTCCTATTCTAATGCTAAGCATATTCAGTACATTCCTGAAATAGATTACACCTGCCCAAAGGGAAGGACCTACACAGAGACTATCACTTTATTGTGTACTCTTCTACACTCTGAACTAGGTCAATGTATAGTCTTTAGTCTTTTCCTATGACCAGATATTTAGACGGTTTCTAATTTTTTCATATAATAAACTATGCCAAATTTATAGACTGATTTCAGCCGAACTGACATCTTTACAATATTCAGTGTTGCTTTATGGCCATCTCTGGACATCTAATTATTTTAGTAAGTGAAATTCTTAGCAGAATTGCTAGGTCAAAGGATATGTACCTTTTTTTTTTTTTTTCACACACACACACACTGTATTTTATTTTTACAAGAGATAAATAGACTGACATCAAGCATTGTACATGGATGACCACAACAAAAGCAACAATGATTGCAATTACCAAACATGAAACACACTCATACTATGTGATATGTACCTTTTTTATTGTTTGGATACATTTGCTGAATTGATCTCCAAACAGACTTAGCCACCAGAGTGCTCATTTCTTATTCCCAGACTAACAGCTGGATATTGTTTTTCTTTTTCACATTGGCCAATTAATAATGGAAGTGAAAGAACATTGTTCTGATTCATTATAAAGGGAATAAATAACCGGCCTTTCGACTGACAGAGAGTCCAGCCTCTATGGGCAGACAATCTGAGAATTCCTAAGTAAAGCCAGTGGTTTTGTCCAGACCCTCCCCAAGGAAGAAAATTAATACATCCACAAAAAAAGGGAGGGATTGTATTTGTACCTCAATTAATTTCATTTTTTTTTAAATACTACAAACATAACTTTGGGTAAGACATAAGAAGAAAAACAGGGCTTCCCTGGTGGTGCAATGGTTGAGAATCCGCCTGCCAATGCAGGGGACACGGGTTCAAGCCCTGGTCTGGGAAGATCCCACATGCCGCAGAGCAACTGGGCCCGTGAGCCACAACTACTGAGCCTGCGCGTCTGGAGCCTGTGCTCCGCAACAAGAGAGGCCGTGATAGTGAGAGGCCCGCGCACCGCGATGAAGAGTGGCCCCCCCGCTCGCCGCAACTGGAGAAAGCCCTCGCACAGAAACGAAGACCCAACACAGCCAAAAATAAATAAATAAATAAATTTAAAAAAAAAAAAAAGAAGAAAAACAAATATCAAGCCAAAAGAACTATTAATCTCAGTAATAAATCAAAGGATTATATTAACCACAAAATTTAAATTCTATTATTATGAAGACAGAATAATTCAAAATAGGTTTTATATTTGTAAGTTTAGGTTTTTAATATGTTAATTTTAAACAACATTACATTTAACCTAAGGATTGAAATATTATTTCAGTTACATTGGCCCCTTTCAAAAGTCACAATTACTCAGAAAAAACATGTGACAGTTCTTAAATGCATACACTGTTCTTACCGATTGACAAAGCTTGACAGCACAATCCCTTCTTCCACACTGGCTGATCTCATTCCAGAAAGGACACGGCCTTTTCAGGTTTACCTGTAAAATAATATTAGAAAAAAGTTATAAAAGTAAGAATTTTGAGATTATAACAGACAGATGTGGAATTATGATACTATAACCTGGTCATGTTATCGGCTACAATCATTCTATTTCTTCCACTAACCAGCTGTCAAGTTTCAGTGGTGGTATAAGTGTGTAGCTGGTATAAATAAATTGGTAGACTTGGTTAAAAAGACAAACCCTGCTACTAAACAGACTCTGAACAGATGGCAACCGGGAGCCAAAGTAGCTCATGTCATCACTGCTCAACTCACAGTCTTCTTTTTTTTTTTTTTTTTCCAACTCACAGTCTTTTAATGAAAGTAACAGCTAACAGACAATTGTGAACTCAGATTGTAACTACATACTCCAATGATGAGGTTTTCTAAACACTTTCAGTAGATATCTCAAGACAAAATGTCACAAGTGACTTGTTAAAACAATACAAGTCAGAACAAAGTCATGCTTCTTCTCAAAAATATTTCTCTTTTTAAATTAATTGGAGTAAATCTGATGTTTTAGAATGTTATGAACAACTCATGACTTTGATAACGATATAATAGTTTCTGTTCTGACTTCAATTTAACCAACTAGGTTCTAACTCTAGTGTTCAAAACTCAGTTACTGAAATTAAAAGTATCCAATGGGTCGTTTTAGAACCATATGGTTCATTCTTGTGAACTGCATTTTCCTAATATAGCCTTGCTCAATTTTAAATAATAAGCACAATTTTGAAGCTTAGTGATTCCTAAGAAAATGTAATTACCCATTTAAATGTTAAGTGTTCCTATACCAAAAAAAAATTGTTTTAAATACCTTGTAATATCTAAAGTAGTCGCTTTCCAGGAGTTTTTGAAGTCTTGGGAAAAGCCTGTAGTTATTAAATTTATCAATGGTTTCAACATCACAGGTACAATCATCCAAGTAACCACTAACCTGTTACAAAGAAAATGGAGTATTATATCAAAATGTCATAGACGCAACAGGGTCTTTTCCTCACATGGTTATGATAAAAGAGCCCTTTACTCAACCAACCCCTAGCTTCCCTCCTCCCCATAATTTTCTGAGATGGGACATGACCATAATCTAGTGATGCTATGGTTCTTACCATATACCTATAGGAACGCAGTGGATACCTTTTGTAGGGTGGGTGTACTGAGCTCATAATGACACACATACCCCCAAAGAGTTGGTCCCCTGCAGCCACTCTATAACCCTGCTCCCCAAGACTGACCGGCGGTGGGCATCTAAGCCAAAACAAGTCATGGTCCCCTCTCCAGGAATCAGGAATTGAGGCTAAGAAGGAGAAATGTCTCCCTCTGTCACTAAACCAGTGAACAAGTAAACTCAGACCATATTCCATCACATGAACTGAGGAGCACGTGAGCCAGTTGGCAGAGAGAGGAAAGATTTTTAAAGACACAGAGAAGCAGAGATAGGAGATGAAGAACATATGCTAGCTGGATTCCCTAGGGTTTGCCTGCTCCCACTTCCACCATCTTTCCTGAAGCCCAGTGGCATTCCCATCCTTGGTTTTTCTGAGACTCTATATTCTTATAATTCAGTTGTCTCTGTCTTTCCTTTATTTTAGTTTCCCACAGGATGTGTAGGTCACAGACAAGCTTGGTGAATGTATAAAAAGAAGTGATATTGAATTTATAAGAGAAACAATAATTCATTATAAGGATCTAACAACCCTCAAATATTGGCCATGACAATTTTTATAGATTTGAAATGGTACTTATGCATGCATAAATAGATAAATAGATAAATAAATAAATAGATAAATAAATAAGAACTCTGGCCCTACCATAAGAATCCAAATCTTTTAAAAATGCACCCGCTTCCCTGCCCCTGCAACATACACACAAAGTGCTTGATGAATGCTAAAATTTGAAGCTCGCTGCTCTAGGCTTCAGGTGATAATCAGCTTTGGTTTTGTGGAGGGCCAAACTAATAGGAAGCAACGGAAAGGCCCTTGTTGAGGGTGGTAGATATAAGGACCAAAGTAGGCCTAACACACAATATCACCCAGTTTAAAGTCCTGGTCTCTTAAGAGTTGGAAAGCCTTTGAAGGCCTTCTTTTGCTATCTTCCAAGCAACCCAGCAATCCCCTCCCTCACACACCCTCAAGGGGAGGTAGTGTATTAACAATGGATAGCAGGCAGGCTCTGGAGTCAGGCCTTCTAGGGTTGAATCCCATCTCTGCTACTTATTAGTTGTTGACATTGCCCCTGCTTTTTAACTTCTCTAGGCCTCAATTTCCTACCTGAGTACAAAAATAGAAGTAACAGTAGTTCCCATCTCAAAGAGTTGATATCAAGATAAAACGACCCAGAGTAAATGCCCAGTAAATGTTGATCATTACTATTACCCTACCACTGCTTAAATGCTTCCAGTGACAGGGATCTTGCTATTCCCCAAAGCAAAAGGCCAGGTTTGCAGTTAAAATTCTCCAAAAACTTTACATCTGAAGCTCCAGAGCAACACACAACTAGATAACCAAATGTTAGCTCCATTATTTCTCCATTGACTCTGACTGGTTTGGACCAAATACCAAAATACAAAAGGCAAGGGAAAAGAAAATACACTGGCCTGCTTGTTCTCTAGTTTTTGGATAGAGGTATCCTTTACTTTGCAATGAAAGACAAAACAAAAAACACTTTCTATATAGTCTTCCTGTGTCCCAACAACTTCCAGTCCTACCATAGATTTTTTTTTTTCCAAAGCACTGTAAGAATATATTCCTCATACTTGTATGAAATACCTTTCAAAAGTGCTCAAAATGCGCTTTATTTGGCAAAGAACTGCAGTTGTGCTAAATTTTATTGAGTTTTATGACCATTAAAAAAAAAAAAGAACATGAAAAACATTCATTCACTGACAGAGCAGACTGGGACAACTGTTAAAGAAAGAATAGAAACAACAAAAGATTCTATCCTGGCTAGTAGGCACCATTCTAAGAACATGGAATGCTATGAGCTATTTCTTCTTTAAAGTCTTGGTCTTCCTAGAACTTTAAATTGTTGCTAAATGACCCAAAGTATGGCAACCAATGTTAAATACACTTTGGTCCACGTGCTTTGTTCAGAAAAGCCTGGAATGTTGTAAGCATTCACAGTCAATGGACACCTCTCCAGTATAACCTGTTTCAAAGATCCCTCTGACTAAGTATTAATCCTGGACTTATTTCCACCCACCACTTAGCATATTATCAAGTGTCTCTTCCATAGCCCAGCCACTCTGACTAACAAAAACTCTTTTTTTTAAATTGACCTAAACAAGACACCCAGACAAGTAAGTCTGCTAAAATACATGAATGCAGAGTGTATCTACAATGCACTCCAAAGGAAAAATAATCCACCTTTGAAGTAGCTATTATGCATTACCTGAACTACTCCCCTTTCATTAACCTGAGGGAGATTTACTGCATTCAAGCAAGTGGATCTGAGGGTTACCAGCATTAGCTATATTAAGAGAGATAAAACATTCTGAGTATAGAAGTTTACAAACTCATTTCTAATTAATTTTAAAAAGATGAAAAAGATGTCCATACTGCCTCCGTATCTGGGCTTCAATATCTCTTCTGAGGTGATTTATTTAAAATGCATCCTGGGATTCCATGAATTGGGACTAAAGTTCTGTTACATTCGTTCTATCTAATGGTGCATAACGAGGAAATAATTGTCACAAAGGAATAAACTCTGAAAAATCTTCATTTACTTCAAGCCCATACCTACTACAATACTATTTTGATTTAAAGAAAGGGTGAGTCCTGATTTATGGGGTTTTTACACAAAACTGTACATGTGTTAGACTTCATAAACTTGTATACCAACAGGGGGAAAAAAGCCAATTTTCTGTGTAAAAAAAATTTTTTTAACATTGTTTAACAGAATGATACAGGGATTGGGGGGAGGGAATGTATATAAGGAAGATTTATAAGTTCCAGACAATTGATCACTTATTTTGAGCAACTAAGTTGAAGCACTGTTCTCAAAAGAACTTACAACATACAGTGAAAATGGTTTAAATAGGATGTGATGTCAATAACAGACATATGCAATAACTCAGGGGTCCCCAACCCCGGGGCCGAGGACCTCTACCGGTCCGTGGCCTGTTAGGAACCGGGCCGCACAGCAGGAGGTGAGAGGAGGGTCAGCCAGCGAAGCTTCATCTGCTGCCCCCCATCGCTCGCATTACCGCCTGAGCCATCCTCCCACCCCCGCACCCCGCCCCGGTCCGTGGAAAAACTGTCTTCCACGAAACCAGTCCCTGGGTCCAAAAAGGTTGGGGACGGCTGCAGTAACTGACTAAGTTTAAATATTCATTGGAAGCTGTCAACCCATCTTTAATTAAGAATATACTTCAGCTCCTGTAGTGTTCACATCTTGTATTATAATTTCCCTAACACTTGCTGAGCACCAATTATTTACCAGTCTCCGTACTCTGGAGTGTCAAGAATTGGGACTAAACTAATTTTTTAATTTATTTTTTGATCTCTCAAAACTTGTTCATAGTAGGCCTCAATAAATGCTTATTGAATTTAGTCTGATTATTTGTAGAGCTTTGTACATTTTACTTCAGTGACTTTCTAAGGTCGAATAACTAACTACATGCTGCTCTGGCTCAAATCAGAACTCCTACAAACAAGCCAGGCACCCATGCAACAGTGTGGTGAGGGGTGATGGTGTGGTAACTCAAGGCAGAAGTGGTAAAAGGCACAGGCAACAGGAAGGAAGAAAGGGATATGACTATAAACAAAAAAAAAGAGTCAACAGGACTTTGTGGCCAGTTGGAAACTGCAAATAGAACCAGACAAGATTTGAACTTGTATTTCCAAATCTCAGGTGAAAATTTAGTTTTAAATTTAGTTTCTAGCAATATTTACTAACTTTTTAAATTTTTTTAAAATACCTAAAATACCTCTTCCCAAGCTCCAAAGAACATGATTTGCTGAACTGTAAGCTCTTCAGGGCAGGGATTATGCCATAGTTATTTCTGTATTCCAAACTCTCAGATCAATGTACATAGTGTTTATAAATGTTTTTTGAATGAATAATTTGTTCCTCCCCTTATCTTTTCTGTCCCCATTTTTTTCTTTTATCTGTCTCTCCCTCTGTTTTGGTGTGCATGCCGATGTTTGTCTCCATTTTTCTCTTCATGTCTATTGGTCACAGTCCCCTCCCTCCTCTCCTCCCCTTTCCCCCATCCCTTCCATTACTGAACATAATAGAACTAAGGTATACTTGTTTCATTTATTGAATTGGAATTGATGGTCTCTGTTTTTAAGTTTATTTAACTAACCCATTTTAAATGTCCCTTAAATTTGTATTTTACTCATTTTATTACTTTTTAATTTGGCTCTGGAAAGAAAAACAGTCACTCTTGTTCTAAAAGGAAAAGAAAGAGGTCTAACAGATTTTTGTGTATTTTAATCTTGAAAATATTGTGAAAGAGTAAAAAAAGCCTAACACTAATCAGAAGAAAAAGTAAATGAATATAAAAAACTAAAAGCTCCCCAATTTTAATCAGATATCGAAAATGGTTATGGGGGAGGGGAGTGAACGTTTAAAAGTTCAACATGTACTTTTATTCCATTATCCAAATATCTAGAATGTAGTTGAAAATGTTACAATGGACATCTTTCTGCACTGAATACCTTATTTTTAAGTCCACTTATTTCTAATTTACTTATTTTTAAATCTTTAAGCGTTGTGATATGTTGTATTTGTAAGCAGAAGAAAAATTACCTTTTTTCCTTTTAAGTACTTGATTGTGTACTGTTTGTAATCACTGAAGGTAAAGGAGCTTTTCAATCTCTTAGTTATAAAGCAGCAATTTTCTTTCAACTTCTCTTACACCTTCCCAGCTATCACTCACCCCAACTTCCAAATCACTCAGCAAAAATTAAATCCAAGAATTTAAAGCAGTGAAAGAGATGACACCTCTTCTCATAATATTTAAATTCTTCTTTCCTCTGTGAAATAGTATTACCCCCCCTACACACATAAAATGTTATTTCTGATAAGTTAATAGTAACATCTACTTAAAAGGAACAATTTGGATACCCATATCTCAATTTTGTATAAATGTAATTTTTATCAACAGAAGCCAACCAAAAGGTGACTTTAAGAATAATGATATTAAAATATCAGATATTGTGGGCACCAAAAACCTGTAACTTTCTTTGAATTTTTTTCTCAAGGAACCCACATCTCTTACTAACAGAAGGAAATAACCATAATAAGCTTGTAATTAAACTTGTGCACTGAGGACCGTTCTCCCAATTCAGACCAGCAATATGGATGTCACGGTAAAAGAGTCTCACTACATTCAAGAAAAACAAAGGACACATAGGGCGAGTAGTCACAGGGCAACCGCGGCCCCCAAGACACCAGGCAGTTAGGCTTAGACACAGAAAAGCCACACGAAGCCATTCTCCTGCCTGACAGGGAGATCTGAGGGCAGCCCCCCTGCAAAAGCCTGTCCTGGCCAGAAAGGCTGGAGAAGACATCCAGCACAGGCACAGTCCACACTGTTCCAAGTCAAATTAGAAGTTAGGAAGACCCAGGTTCTGCGAAAATAAAAATAGTGTGTGTGTGTGTGTGTGTGTGTGTGTGTGTGTGTGTGTGTGCGCGCGCACCCGCGCGCACCTTCCCCGGGCAGGAAAGACCAAAAAAGATGCACAAACCAACTAGGTAGAAACAGCGGTGCACCCACACCTCTCGTCCCACGCCTGATCGGAAGCGCGGGAGGGCGAGCCGACGTCGGTTCAGGCTGTTTGGGGGGTGGGGGGGGACCGATCCACACCAACCCAGGCGAGCTGCAGAGGATTCAGCCCCTGCCAGGGAGCAGAAGTACAGAGGGCTCCCTTCCGGAAGGGTGGAGATGCAGAGACGCACCCCCAGCGCCCCACCTGCCCGGGCGCACGGGACAGAGCGCACGGCGGAGGCAGGGGTCCCGGGACCCGCAGCGCCGCCACGCACACCCCTCACCTGGCAGAAGCACCTCTGCGCCGCCGTCTCCGGGGGCTGCTGCCCGCTGTGGCCCGAGCCCAGCAGCCCCACGGCGCCCAGGAAGCCGATCAGGAAGCCCCAGCGGTGGTCCATAGCCGCTCCGGCCGCTCGTCGCGCCGCGCCTCGGAATCCCCAGCGATCGGGAGCAGGCCGTGAGTCCGCAGATAAAGCCCGCGCGGGCCTGCCCCCGGCCGCGCCCCACCTCCCGGCCGCCTCCCAGGCCCGCCCTCGGCTCTCCCGCCTCTCAGAAGCCGCCACCTCCCGGTGCAGCCTGCGGACGTGCCGGGGACCCCGCGCTGGCAGGCCGGGGTCTGAGGCCCGCTTCCTTCCCCACGCGTGAGGCTGACGCACCAAACCGCTTCCCGGCTCGGCCCTTCCCGGCACGCCGCGCCCGCCCCCGGCTCCGGCCCCTTTAACGCCCGGGGCCCGGAGACTGGAGCGGGCTGTCT
Source organism: Balaenoptera acutorostrata (assembly GCF_949987535.1). Classification (NCBI taxonomy): domain Eukaryota; kingdom Metazoa; phylum Chordata; class Mammalia; order Artiodactyla; family Balaenopteridae; genus Balaenoptera; species Balaenoptera acutorostrata. Next base: position 133,132,361 of record NC_080066.1, read on the forward strand.
GCCCCCAGCCCCGCGTGGGAGTCGGGGTCCTTCCCGCTCCGAGAGCCGAGCCGGAGCGAAAGCTGGAGGGGTCTGTGTCTTCCGGCAGAGCCCCGCCCCAGCCTGCTCACTCCCAGCCAATCCTTCCGTATCTCAGTGTGAGGAAATCAAAACTGTGAATTACGTGTCCACAGTGGCCCTGGCTGAGTCCTAAGGCTGAAAAGGATATTCGTGATCATCTAGACCAGGGCTGCATATCTAATCTAGATTTTCTAGTAGTCACATCAAAAGAGCAAAAAGAAACATGTGAAGTTAATTTTAATAGTAGATTTTATTGAAACCATTATGTGCAAAATATTTCAAAATATACTCAATAGTAGACGATTCATAAAATATTTTACATTTTTTATTTTTAGCTTTGAAATCTGATGTGTATTTTTTATGAACTAGCCACATTTCATAGTCAAATGTGGCCAGTGGCTACTGTGTGGACAAAGGGGGAGATTACTGTTTATTTTATAGGAGGAAACAGGCCCAGAGAGGTGAGGCGATGTGAGCTAGGAATGCGAGCTGGGCAGTGAGAGAGCCAGGTCCTCTGATCCCAGCTGTGGGACTGGTCCATCAGCTTTTTTTTTTTTTTTTTTAAGGATAAATTTTCAAGGTGAAACTGGAAAACATTCCAACATCTTACACATTACATTAAAAGTTAAAAATTTTCTATTTATTCTTTTGGTAAATCTCTTCCTGTTTGTTTCTGCTTTTGTTTTTTCTTAAAAAGCCATCACTTATTGATGTAACTCTAGGATATGGTAGGCCTCAAATAGATATTATACTCCTATTTTCTAGCTGAGAAGAATAGGCATAGAATTTATATACGTTATTTAATATCACTTGGTATGGTAGGGGCGAGACTCAAACCCTATGCTCTGTCCATCACTGCCAAGTGAATTGACATGTAATTAAAAAGTCACCAATCATCTGACATCCTGGTGGGCCGGGGAAGCTCTGATCTTAATATCTACAAAATGCAATGTATGCATATTAATACAATCTCTCGCTTTACCCCGAAAATTACTTTTTCACTATACTGTGTATGGGTTCTACTTATCCTTCTAGGGCCAGACCCAGCTCACTCAGTCCCTCATCTTGAGTCTTCCTGGTTTCCTCTTCACCCAGTTGCACTGGGTGGAACTTACACTCTGCCAGATTGAGCTTGACATTAGAGATATAAAGACATATAAAACCCAGTCCCTGCATGTGGATGGACACCCCATGGAATTTAGTATGTAATCTTTTATGACAGTTCTACTTTATGTTTCTACCACTGAATTGTAATCTCTTTTAACTCCTTAAGCAGGGATTATGTCTCAAACATGCCTGTGACTCCCAGAAATCTTTGCACACGTTTGTAAAATGAATGAATATATTCCATATGGCCACAGTATTGATATCTGAAGATTAAGCTATCAAAAATAAGAGACACAGTATGAAAAGGGGGAAACTAAATGAATAAAGCCTAAAATTGCAGAAAGAAGCAATCTGAACATCATCAGCTCTGGATTTCACTCTGATGCAATAGCCCGTAATTTGGGAGAATTTAAAAACATCAGTATTCCCAGGATGAAGGCTCTAGTCCATAAGATTCAAATTCTTGCCCAGTACAAATTTCTAGCAAACTTAAAATCAGAAACAATCAACATATAAGACAATTTTTAAAAAATTTATTGTCTTTTTTTCCCCAGCCTTATTGAAGTATAACTGACAAATAAAATTGTCAGATATTTAAAGTGTATATCTAACTGATTTGACATACATATACATTGTGAAAGGATTCTCCCCATCAAGTTAACCCATCTATCATCTTACATATTTACCCTTTTCCCCTCCCTTGGTGAGAACATTTAAGTTCAACTCTCTCAGAAAATATCAATGATACAATACAGTGTTATCAACTATGGTCACCATGTTACACACTAGATTCTCAGAACTTATTCATCTTACAGCTGAAAGTCTGTACCCTTTTACCAACCTCTCCCTGCTTTCCCAACCCCCTTGCCCCTGGCAACCATTTATCTACTCTCTGTTTCTATGAGTTTGATTTTTTAATTATTATTCCACATATAAGTGATGCCATGCAGTATTTGTCTTGTCTGACTTATGTTCACTTAGCATAGTGCCCTCAAGCCCCATCCATGTTGCAGCAAATGGCAGGATTTCCTTTCTCATGCTGAATAATAGTCTATTGTATATGTATACGACATCTTCATTATCCATTTATCTGCTGACAGACACTTAGGTTGTTTCTATGCTTTGGCAATTGCGAATAATGCTGGATGGACGTGGAAGTACAGATATCCGGGTATATACCCAGAAGTGAGATTGCTGGATCTTACTTTATGGTCTTGAAAATTATAATTTTTCCTATTAGATTTGTAAGTGATTTTAGAATGTGTAAAATACAGTTTTATACATATTGTATAAATATTACTGACATTTCCCTGAGAACCCTTTGAGTTGGTCCTTTGTGTAGTTGGTCCTTGAGTTGGTCTTTTGTGTGAGTTCATTTCTTCAACTCTGCCTATGTTAAGGCCATGAAATAACTGATTAGTTATCAAATAACTATTTAAGGAGCATCCACAGGGTACATAGTTCAACCTTGGATTTCTGAAACTACAGCCTCCCATATATTGTAACTTTGCTAAACAATAGTAAATTTTTTAGAGATGAACAAGGCCACCGTCTTGTTATTCTAATACTAGTGATCATAACAATAACATGACTTAGATTTAATGTACACAGCATTTCTTGATGGAATTCTGTTTACTCTGCAAATAACAGCTATTATTATTTTTTTAATGACCAAAGCAGGAAATGGCTTGAGTCCAATTTCTCAAAATGGGATTTCTGTGGGAAACTTCTCAGTACATGAACATTTTCTGACGTTGAATTGACTAGAAGGAAATGATTAAGGAAAAAATGTGATCAAGGAAAAGGATTATTATGACACACAAGAGGAAGAAAGGCTAAGTAAAAACCTAAAGGTCTGGTTCTGATATTTGATTAGATCTATGTAATATTTACTGAATGTAAGTGTGCACATGCTGTATTGCTAGACTTTTCTGTTGAGCTGCTTGAGATCATCTGAGTTGGGGAGACCTGCCACCTAAGTTCTGTCATCACCTTCTTTACCTCAGGTTCCTGAAAGAATGAACTATAAATAGTAACTGACTTCACTTCCTAACTTCGGGTTCATACCTTAGCCCAATGTGCAATCTGGTTGCCAACTCCACTCTCTTACTCTTCTTTACCTGACCTTCTTATTGCCAAATCTAATTGCCATTTTTCATTGAAATCATAACATCTCTGCTGCATTTTGACAAAGCAGATTCTTTCTTTCTTTGATTCAATTTCCTATGCACTGAACATTCCAGATCCTCCTCATAGTTCTCTGATATTATTTAACTGTCTCCTTCATGGGCTTTCCCTGAGCCCTCCTCTAAGATGTGAGTGTTCCCCAGTATTCTATCCTTTCTTCAGTGCTTTTCCTCATCCATCTATACTCTCCCCTGGAGAAACGTGCCCAATCTCATGATTTTAAATATTTTCTTTATGCTAATGACTCCCAAATCTATTTTTCCAGTTCAGATCTCTCCCTTGAGCTTCAAAATCCAACTGCCTATTGGACACAGCCACCTGGTTGTCTCAGAAATGTTTGATCACATTACCATACATATCTAGACAGCTAGAAATCAGAAAACCATCCTCAGTTTCCCCCTCTCTTTCACCTTCCATAACCTATTCTGTCCTGCCAGTTCTGTCATCAACTTATTTCCTCCTCTCCATCTTTATGACCAAGGACTAGTTTCAGCCCTGATTGTTGCTCACCTGATTTATTACCATATTTCCTTAACTGATTACCCAACTTCTAGGCTTGTACCCCTCAAAAAACAGTCTTCCCTGCTAGCCTGGTTTCTCAAAAATGTAAATCACACTTCTGTCTAAAATCTGTGATGCTCCTGATCTGATGCTTCTGAATAATTAAATTCAAGATTCTCAGCACAACATTCAAGGTCCCCATCTATTTCTCCAACTTCACTTCCAACACCTCTCTTCCTTATAGTTAGTGAACTGCTATCTATTCCTCCATAGAGACCTTGTTTCCAGCTTCCACTGTTAGAAGTACTGATGAAATCTTCTAGATAGTGAAATAAAAAAACAAAAAGGCAGAAACAGATGAGAAGAGATAGAAAAAAAATAGAGGATTAATTCAAGGAGAACAGTCTGACTAATAAGAGTACCACTTAGAGAGGACATGCAAACATAGGAAATAATCTTAGAAGTAATTCAAGAAAATAGCCAAAATGGAGGGATGGCTATCTAGATTCACTGGGCATACTAAATGCCCAGTCAGTGAATGGAAAATGCCCCTAACAGAGATAAAAATTTCAAAAAGAAGAAAGAAATCTTGGTTCCTGACAAAGAATTGAGAATCAGAAGGGCACTACAGAAGCACTGGAAGCTACAGGACAATGGAGCAAGGCCTTCAAAATTCTGAGAATTCTATAGCCAGCCAAACTATTAATCAAGTATGAGAGTAGAATTAAGATATTGTTAGATACAAAGAATAATGCACATCTTTAAATCCTTTCTAGGAAAAGTCACTGAAAGGATATGATCCAACCAAACAAAGGAGTAAAACAAAAAAGAGGAGACCTGGGTATCAGGAAAGAGAAGACAGTACACAAGAGAGGAGCTAGGGAAGTTCTAGAAGGAAGTTATGCAGCATCCCTACAGAACCCAGATTAGAGGAAGAAGATGGAGGCCTCCAGTAGGGGTGTCTCTAGTTAAAATTGGGACTGGAGGGATACCTGATGTGACTTTCTGAAAAACACTATTCAGAGGAATTTTACAATTGTGTTGTAAATTTGGGAAGAAAAAGTGATTTTAAAAAATAGCTAAGCATATTTTTTAAATGAGGCAGCTTTTAATTATAGGAAGTTCAAAACAGCTTTACAATAAAGCAAATGTGACTATAGTATATTGCTTGACTTGCATAGCCGCACAATAAGACAAATGCTGGAAAGTGATTTAACCAAAACTTGTATATATTGTATATGGGGGGGGGGGTGGAGGTAGGGAAAGTGGGAATCTGGAATAATATAAAGGTGCTGAATCTTTATCTTTCTTATTAGGAAGTCAAAAGATAAAGCCTAAAATTGATCTAACAAGAAATAGCAGCATAAGCATATTAGTTAGAAATGTGGAGGTAAATACAAAAAAAAACGAGTTAAAGAATTGGAGGGGCTTCCCTGGTGGCACAGTGGTTAAGAATCCGCCTGCCAATGCAGGGGACACAGGTTCGAACCCTGGCCAGGGAAGATCCCACATGCTGCAGAGCAACTAAGCCCGTGCGCCACAACTACTGAGGCTGCGCTCTAGAGCCCGCGAGCCACAACTACTGAGCCCGTGTGCCACAATTACTGAAGCCCACGCACCTAGAACCCGTGCACCGCAACAAGAGAAGCCACCGCAATGAGAAGCCCGTGCACCACAACAAGAGAAGCCACCGCAATGAGAAGCCCGCGCACCGCAACAAAGAGTAGCCCCCACTCACCACAACTAGAGAAAGCCCATGCACAGCAATAAAGACCCAACGCAGCCAAACATTAAAATTTAAAAAAAAATTAATAAAAAAAATAATTGGATAGTGGGTCTCAGGGATAGAATAGGGTGGGGCAGTAGACTCCTCTTTTTCAATCTAAGCCTTGTAGTACTAAAAAAAAATCTTTATGTATTACTTTGATTAAAGAAGAGTATTTCCCAGAAGCTAGGAATTCTAACTTCTATTCCTACATCAACATCTTGCTGCTCAGCCATAGACACGTTCAATTAAGTGCATTCTGATAAGTATTTGGGGGTAGATATTTGGAATGACAAATTTCTAAAAACTCGAGTGTTATAGCTGATGTGTAAGCAAAAGTAGTTGCTACTTGCCTATCTGGTACTGTTTCCCAATTCTCTCTAGAAAAATATCAGTTCCTGTTGTATTAGTTATCCGTCACCATGTAACAAATGACCACAAACTTAGTGGCTTAAAACAACAAACATTTTTATTTTAATCTATCTCCTTTTTTTAAACTTGTTCAATATGCTTTTTAAAAAAAATTTATTTATTTTATTTATTTTTGGCTGTGTTGGGTCTTCGTTTCTGTGCGAGGGCTTTCTCTAGTTGCGGCGAGTGGGGGCCACTCTTCATCGCGGTGCGTGGGCCTCTCACTGTCGCGGCCTCTCTTGTTGCGGAGCACAGGCTCCAGACGCACAGGCTCAGTAGTTGTGGCTCACGGGCCTAGCTGCTCCGCCGCATGTGGGATCTTCCCAGAGCAGGGCTCGAACCCGTGTCCCCTGCATTGGCAGGCAGATTCTCAACCACTGTGCCACCAGGGAAGCGCAACAAACATTTATTATCTCAAGTTTTTGTGGGCCAGCAGTTCAGGAACAGCTGAACTGGGTTGCGTGACTCAGTCTCTCATGATGTTGCAATTAAGACTAGAGCTTCAGTCATCTGAAGGCTTGCCTAGGGTTGGAGGCTCTGCTTCGAAAATGGCTCACTCACGTGGCTGTTGGCAGGAGGCCTCAGTTCCTTGCTGGCTGTTCCTTTCCGTGTGGGTCTCTCCACAGATCTGTCGATGTGTCCTCTTGGCATGACAACTGGCTTCCCCCAGAGGGAGTGATCCAAGGGAGAGTAAGGAGGAAACCCCAACGCCTTTCACGACCTAGGCTCAATGGTCGTCTACTGTCACTTCCACTTTATTCTATTTGTCCAGAACAAGTCGCTAGATCCAGGGGAGGGAAATTAGGTTCCACTTCTTGAAATGGGAAGTATCAAAGAATTTGTGTACATATTTTAAAACCACAACACCCATCAATGCTACATTATACGTTAGTAGGTTAGGAGACTATACTTAAAAATGATTTTTTGAAGATCTAAATACATCTCATCACTGTTTGTTATGACATCACTTTTAATGACCCCTCCTTCCAAAACTAAGATATACCCTACCTTGTCACCTCACTTCTTCTCTATTCTACAATATTTTAAGTTCCTTGAGAACTGATGACATTTCTTAGTCTTTTTGTATCTCTGCTTACCTATCATAGGGTCTAACATATTCACAAATTCATCCAATAGTATATATATATATCTATGTTCTAGGGATACAATAATGAGAAAGAAATAGTCATAGTCCTTGTTTTCCTGGAGCTTATAGTCTACTGGGGGAAAACACACATTTAATTGCATTTAAACATTTAAGAACACTTATGAATGTATAATTACAAATTAAGCTACATTTTCTGATGGACAGGGATACAGTCTTAGAGGTGCATATAAAAAGGAACAGAACTGTTCTGTTGCGGGCATACCAAAGACAGACAGGAGGGTCAACTGAAGTTGGAATTTTGCCAGATGGGTGAGAGAAGACGAATAAGAGTCAAGGGAGTTTAAAATATTGGTGTGTTATGTTGAAATTACACACTAGTATGTGCTTATAAATATTTATTGAATTGAATCAAACTGAGCTATATATATTTTTTTTTTCTTTGCCCCATCCTCTCTTCTTTACTTCTTGATGTCAGAGGTGATATACTCTTGGTATAGTTTGACCAGAATAGTTGCAGCTGAGTGGGAGAAGGGACTAACCCTGCTCAATCCACCTTCCTTGTTTATTGTCTAACTGCAATTACCAGTTATATTTAGAAAAAACAGAATAGAATATTCACACAATATCCATAAGATTTTTTCCTAATAAATTTGAAGGCATCTTTTAATTTCCTAATAATTTTTTTTGTAATTTAATTCACTTAAATCTGCAATTTATATGTATATATAAGATATACCTATTTAAACTCAAACATCCAGGGCCACTGGATAAGATGAGATCAAATGGAGTCTGGGGAATGTGACTGATTCTTTTGGAACAGCAATAAATTCTCCCTAGGAGTAGTGCTGGGAAGAGGTACAGCAATGTGGACCTGTCTCGCAAAAACTGAGGTCATTACTACCCTTAAAATAAATAATTTAAAATAACACTACTGAATGCTTACTATGTGCCAGATGTTGTGTTGATAGCTTACAGGCACACTATGTTAATACTCATGACATCTCTATGAGATAGGTACAAATATTATGCTCATTCTACAGAGATTTTGAGAGATTAATTTGTCCAAAAGCACAGAAAGAAGGCATCTTTATCTTGTGCCCCTTGTCTCTACAACCCGCCCCCTTCCGGGCTCATTGGCCTTCTTTCTGTTCCAAGAAATGAGCCAAGCCCCTTTTCACCTTAAGATCTTTGCATTTGCTGTTTCCTCTGTTTGGAAGGTTTTTCTCCAGTTTGTTGCATGTCTGGCTCCTTATCTCAGATATCTGTCCTAAATTAGTTCTCCTCACCTTACTCTATAACACCACCATGTTTTATTTTTATTATAATATAGTATTTATTACACTTTGAAATTACTTTTTTATCTTCCCACCAGATCGAACCCTTAGTACCTCATTCACTGAGTGAATAAATGAATAAATAGCCTACTCCTTCTGTACCTGGAGATCCTGGATAGTATTGGGTTATACCAGTAGGCTATCTGTGTTATACCGATAAGCCATCAGGGCTCTTTAGAGAGATATGTATATATTCCCTATTTCATTCTCATCTTGGTTTATTACAAAGTCTTTTGTGGTTCCAGAACAGCAGTGACTTAAAAATACCAAGGCCTCTCAGGGGACAGCGCCCTTGCTCTACCCAGGCTGACCTGCAGGGGATGGTGTATCCGGAGGTCTCCTTCGGTGCACGCCGGCGCCCTAGTGCAGAGAGACGCAGACGTTGGAGAAGTGGAGTGCAGAGGCGGGGCAAACCGGAAGGGGCGGTGTCCTCCGCGAACCCGCCCCTCCAGGGAGGCTCTCCTGTCTCGCCCCGCCCCTTCCCCCGCCCGGGCGGCCATGGCCATTCCCGGCATCCCCTATGAGCGGCGGCTTCTCATCATGGCGGACCCTAGAGATAAGGCGCTTCAGGACTACCGCAAGAAGCTGCTGGAGCACAAGGAGATCGACGGCCGTCTCAAGGAGTGTGAGTGCACCTTTCTTTCCTCATAATCTCGTGCCTGGACCCGCTCCTGTCTCTGACAAAGCGGAGGCCTTTGGCCGAGCTCGGCAACGGAGCCCCAAGGAGAGAAGGCCTCAGTCCGGAGACAAGGCGCTTTGTCATCCCCGCCTATAGCTTCGGAAGCCGAGCCTCTTCGGGCGTGGAAATGGCCCAGTCTGGTCCAGGTGACAGAGAGAACATCCCCAGTTCTGAGATGGAATTGGAAGATGACCAGAGGGGAGTGGGGAAGAAGTGGGTCAGGGATGTTTCCAGGTTGAGGTGCAAGGAGTGCAGTGTTGGTGGAGTCCCGGGACCCGGAGGCGGAAAGAGACTTGAGTCAAAGAAGCTCAAGCAAGAGACGAGACTCGGGTAGTTGGCTTGTTAGTGGAATGGAAAGCCGAACGCGGAGTTTTAAGAGAGAAGGGGTCCATCGGTCAATCATAGTCTTCTTCTTTGCTCGTGTTTTGAATTACTCTGCAAGGCACACAATTTTCCCTTACTCCTGAACCAAAAGAGTACTTATAATTTTTCTTAGTGCACCGTCACTGACAAACCTGAATGGTTTAAATAATGAAGGAGGACCTTAACTGTATAATTCTGTGGCGCTTTATTTAGGTTAGAAAGCCAAAGAGTAACAGTTCATGTGGGTAGGTGAAGTGAGGAAGGGTATAACTCTTTTATCATTCGGGTTTGTAATCTCAAATCCGGAAGTGTCAGAACGTCAATATCTGTTACGAATGTAACCTAATATGTGCTCAAACAAGTAAGTATTGCCGATCAAGAAAATAAAAACATGGTGCCTTCTCTGTAACATTTCGTTTTTAAACATGTCATCTACAAACGGCATTATTTTTTTTGTGTGGTTTGATACAGTGGATATAAAATACAGGTAAAGTGAAATAGACTTAAATAAACTTAAATAAAGTGAGACTTAGTGACTTAAACTCGCTAAGATTATTTAGTTTAAAATGTTCAAATTATATTTTTCAGTAAGGGAACAATTAAAAGAACTTACCAAGCAGTATGAAAAGTCTGAAAATGATCTGAAGGCCCTACAAAGTGTTGGGCAGGTATGTAATGGAGTTTGGGGTGTAGAGGGTGATGGTGATTTGTTTTTTTAGCTCTTGGCAAAAAGTAATGCTTTTTTTTTTTTCTTTCTTTCTTAGATTGTGGGTGAAGTACTTAAGCAATTAACTGAAGAAAAATGTAAGTGTATTAGATTGTTAGTAAAGAAAAAAAGAGCAGACTCCCCTCCCACCACCAACTTTTGAAATGCTTATTACTTTAATGACTGTAATGAGGGTAGATGATATTCTTGCGTAGACTAAGTTGTCTTTCAACTCTTGTCTTTTGGAGAACAGAAATAAAACTCAATCTGCCATCAGTGTGGGTATATTTATTTTTTACTTTCTATTTTTCAATTTGTTTTTTCATTTTCTTTCTCTAGTCATTGTTAAAGCTACAAATGGACCAAGATATGTTGTGGGTTGTCGTCGACAGGTAACATTTTACATTTCTATAGTGCTTTATAATTGACGAAAGCGCTTTCATATAAGGTATTTAATTCTCAAGGTAAGCAGGTCAGGCATTATGCCCATAACTTCCAAAGGTGACTTGTTCAGGTATAGCTAATTATTAGCAAAGCCTGAACTCAAACCATGGGTTTGACTCCCGGTAGTCTCTCCTTTTCTGCTCTATTGCATTGCCTCAGTCAGCTCTACACACTGAGAAATCAAAGAATTTTAGAAGTGAAAAAATCTCAGATTATTTTATTTTAGTGTCTTTTTTGAAGAGGACTTAAAAGTATTAGACCTTATAAATTACATTTTATATTTAAACATTCAAAAATATTACTTATAGACTTTACTATAGGCTAAATTGATTTTGTATGAGTTCATTTAAATTAGAATCGGCAAATTGAAATAACTCCAGATTTTATCTTGCAGTCATCAAAAAACACCGACAAATGGCTTTGGATCATTTAGTAGCCTCTGAAGCCAATTTATTTACTACCCTATTCTTTAGGAAGTGTCTTTAGCGAATTCTTATAAACTCATTGGAAGAGCTTTCTAAACTGAGTATTTGTTATGTCAGGTTCAGGTTTTAAAACATTGATATGACATGGCTATAGAATTGAATTTTTCCTAGGGACTGAATTCAGTCTTAAGATTTTGCCTAGCATATAAGTGGGATGACATTTTCTAAATCAAAATTTCAGATGCCGAATCCAACAGGATATTTATGTCCCTTTCAGGGACCTCTGGATGCCAAAAGTTGGCATTTCTTAGATATTTTGTGGTTGTATGAGGGGCAAGAGAGTATTTGAAAACTGGAAAATATTAGAAAAGCCAGAGTATATATTCCCTATAGATGTAAATGTTGAAATAACTTCATATTCATCTCTATTTAAGCTCTTTTTCAAGTACAGTGGTCCCTTGTTATCCGTGGGGGATATGTTCCAAGACCACCAGTGGATGCCTGAAACCTGGGCATATACCAAACCTTATATATGCTATGTTTTTTCCTCTACATACATACCTATGATAAAGTTTAATTTAAAAATTATGCACAGAAAGAGATTAACAAAAATAGTAATAAAATAGAACAATTATAAAAAAAATATGCTGTTACAAAAGTCATGTGAATGTGGTCTCTCTCAAAATATCTTGTACAAATTTAATGCCTTTTCCATCTTAACTCAGCACTTGTCATGCACTGTTGCTGTAACTTTTGCATTTTGAGGCGTGACAGCAAAACTAGCACAGGTTTCTTTTTTCTTCTTCACAATTGCATGGATAGAAGATTTGTTCTTACTGTAGATTATAGCAACCTCAGCATATGATTTTTATTTCCATATTAAGTCGAGAACTTTCCCCGCTTCATTAGGAAGCGGTCTGTGGCTTCTCTTTGCCATATCTGAATGGCCAACATCACTACAATTGTGCTTTGGGGCCATTATTAAGTAAAATAAGGATTATTTGACCACAAGTACTTAAATCAGCAGGACAGTGGATCTGATAACCGAGAGGGCTACTAAGTGATAAACGGGAGGGATACACTGGACAAAGGGATGATTCACATACCGAGGACATAGCTTTCATCACGCTACTCAGAACAGCATGAAATTTAAAACTTAGGATTAGTTTATTTCTGGAATTTTTCATTTAATATTTTCAGGTAACTGAAAATGTGGATAAGGGGAGGACTACTGTACCTGGCAATTATTCTTAGTTTAATCCATTATATTAAACCTAGTATTTAGCATATCTTCACTTCATTTTAATTGGCTCTAAATCCTGAACTAAGCGCTCTTTGTAAAATCCTGTGAAAAGTGGTCAGTAATTTGTATGATTCTGAAATTGTATTGGCGAGCAGTTTATTATTTCTTTTTGCACTTTTCGAAAAAACTAAAAAATTACAGTTTTTTCTAAAAATAACTTTATTTTTGACAAGTGACAGCCTGAGTGTGATTTGAATCTATTTGGATAGATTCTCTCCACTTCTATCCAAATAAGTTAAATATGCCAATAAATTGTTTAGTATGATTCAACTTAATATGTACAGTAATATATTTACCATAGTGTCTGGCATGTAGCAAAGGCATGAATGAAGATTGCTGGGGTTTTTTTGTTTGTTCTTTAGAATTTTAATAAAAAATCTCTAAGGGGAAATAGAGTGTATATCCCCCTTATCTCCTATGATCACATAACACATTCTTCCCAAAACTATAGTTTTTAAAATAAATCTAATGGACATACCTTTAAGATGCTTTCCTTTCCTTCCCCCCCAAATGTTCATCAAGGGATTTCTGTATAAATGCTTTGGTACCAATTGCCAAAGTCACCGTACTACAGTGCCTAAATCAAAATAATGACCAAAACTATATTAAACAGTGAGCCTTTGAAAGTAAAATATTGCAGTCAATTCCTTCTTCAAAAACAAGGTTGTTGCCACCTCAGACTTTGTATATTAGTGATTTCTCATTTCACACTGAGATTGCACAAAAGGACACTCTTTTAAGGAGCAGAAGGAAATAACTTTGAATTACTACTTTTTATAAACCCTTCCCTTGGGCATGGTGTTTATAATCTAATATAATCTAATATTAGTGTTCTCTCTGAAGGGTAAAAATGATTATTTGGCTTCTAACTATGCTCTTGTTAGAGTGTTATTCCCCTTTTCAAGTGTTTGTGTAACACCTTTTGTTTTACATAATTAGCTTGACAAAAGTAAGCTGAAGCCAGGAACAAGAGTTGCTTTGGATATGACTACACTAACTATCATGAGGTAGGTTTCTTGTACTATTTAGTTTACATCTTATTTTCATGGAGGGAAGATTTTATCCAAAATATATGCTTCTTGAGATCCCTGAATATTTTCCCACTTTTCCGCTTTTACTAATTTCAAATTAATTTAAACATGTGTTTTAGAAAAATTTATTTATTTATTTATTTATTTGGCTGCGTTGGGTCTTCATTGCTACGCATGGGCTTTCTCTAGTTGCAGCGAGCGGAGGCTACTCTTCATTGCGGTGCACGAGCTTTTCATTGCGGTGGTTTCTCTTGTAGTGGAGCACAGGCTCTAGGCACATGGGCTTCAGTAGCTGTGGCACGCAGGCTCAGTAGTTGTGGCTTGCGGTCTCCAGAGCTCAGGCTCAGTAGTTGTGGCACATGGGCTTAGTTGCTCCGCGGCATGTGAGATCTTCCCGGACCAGGGCTCGAACCCATGTCCCCTTCATTGCCAGGCAGATTCTTAACCACTGCGCCACTAGGGAAGTCCCAACATGATTTTCTAAGATCACCTACAGGTGCTTGCATAAGCAAGTCATTTATACTCTATTTGTAGGCTGAGAGAAAATACCTTTTAAAAGAAAAATGCACACCTTATCATTACAGGTATTTGCCAAGAGAGGTGGACCCACTGGTTTACAACATGTCTCATGAGGACCCCGGGAATGTTTCTTATTCTGAGATTGGAGGGCTGTCAGAACAGATTCGGGAGTTACGAGAGGTTGGTAGTGTGTGCTTTATTCTCTGAACTTACTAAGAAGTAGTACAGGTTTTAAAATGCCTGAAGGGAGAAAGAGGATGTAAAGTCACTTTGTCCAAATAGTGTTTACTGAATATTACATATATAATATTTTTGTCAAGAGAAGAATAGCACTGAATGTCTAGCTATGAAAATTATGGGTTTTTGTTAAATTTGGAGATAATTTGGTGTTTGAAAAATCCTGCTCTTTTTATGACAAAGAAGGAAAAAAAGCTAAGAATAATTGATGTAATCCAATGCCCATACCATCTGGTATTTTGATTATCTTAGTAGTTTAGTTGGGTCAGAGCACATTTGGATAGTGTGTGTAATGTAGTTTTTCCCATAACCTCATTGATTTCCTGTTGCTCTTAAATAGAGTCAGTTATCTGTGCCTTAAATATTTTATTTTGATAAAGCTGTTTGCTGTCATTTAAGAAAAATATTGGCTTTAGCGTGGCTTAAACTTTAAGTTATTACATGAAGAGTCAAATCAGGGTTGCCTTGCTTCACAGCACAGATAGCTTCTTAACAATTCTCTTTTAAGCAAATTACATTGTTGTATTGATTTCATCTTAATTTAGGATGGAAATACTCAGGAATGAATTTGATTAATTGGAATGGCTTACGTTATCTGATTTAAGCCCTAAACCAGTAGTTTTCAGACTTCAGCACTTTAAATTTTCTGGAACTCTTATTAAAGATACAGATTCCTAGGCCCTCTGCATGGTTTTGATGCAGTGGCTTGGGGGTGGGGCACAGGAATTAGCATTTAAACAAGCATTCCAGGTGATTATGAAACCAAGTTGTTTTTTTTTTTTAACCATACTTGAGGAAGCATTGGCCTAAGCATAAATAAAAGCCTATTCTTTTCACATTGTAGTTAATGAAAAGAGGAAGAACAAGTGCTTCATGAAACAGTGAAATCTTTTACAGTGATTTGCTGCATCAGCCATAGGAGCAGAATGAATCTCTCTTACACACACACAGACACACACACACACACCAAGGACATGAAGTATCCATCTGCAGACAATTGCGAATATTAATTTCTCACAATTTTGGCGTGTCTTAATCATACCTTATGGACAGAGTTATTCAGTAGAGGTTTATCTCTCAAGTAAAGAGTTTAAACTGGACAGTCAAATCCTCACTTTTGCTGTTCTCCACTTTTCTTTCTTTGAATCAGTTTTAGAACATTGAGAGCAGAATTTATGTTTTTTTTAAGACTACTATGACAAAACGCCAACATAAGAAAATTTTATGTACCATTTCTCTTAGTGGCAGTTATATCTTACCAAAGTTCCCCATTTTATAATTATTTTTTGTTGTATTCAGATGCACAGTAGTGTAATCTTTTTGTTTTTTTGCTTAACTGATTTTTTGTAGTGTTAATTTTTTCGTTGAGGCATAATTTACATTCAGTAAAATTCACATGTTTTTAAGTGTACAGTTCAGATGTGTTTGACAGATTATATGCCCATGCAACCATCAATCTAGGCAATTGTGTGGTTATTTTAACAAGTGTGTTAAATAATAAATAGTTCAAATTACCACATGCTTTTTAATTAATTTAAAAAATATTTTAAGATTTTTAGATTTAAGAGATATCTTACATCTACCTGAAGAAAAACCTCTAATATAAATGGTTTTACATAGCACTGAATTCTAGATCTATTATGAATTATGATGTATGTACGTAACTCTGCTGATAGTTTACTTAAAATATTTGAAAGTACATCAGAATCTTTACTAACTTTTTAAGAAACATGCAACTTCTTTTCTAGGTAATAGAATTACCTCTTACAAACCCAGAATTATTCCAACGTGTAGGAATAATACCTCCAAAAGGCTGTTTGTTATATGGACCACCAGGTTGGTATTAAATCATGTCTGCCCCACTGAGCGAATGAATGAATGAAGGAGTAAAAAAATGAGATGGAGATATTTAATGTGACAATTCCAGCCTTCATTCTGTTCAGAGTAAGGAAGGGATTGGGGATGTGTGTCTATTTTCTTAGTCTTGCTTAGTCCTCTTGTGCTTCATAGGATATATATATCTAAACATGCCATGTGATTCTAAGCAATGGTCTTGTGTGGTTCACAGACCTCTGGGTGTCCCAGAGACATTTTCAGGGATTCTGCAAGGTCAAAACTTACTCTTATAATACTAAGATGTCAACACAGTGAAAAAGAAAAAGGCAACTCACATCTGTGCTGATGGTGCAAAGCAATGAGGGTGAAGCTACTCATGCCATAGTGTGAATCAATTAAGTCAGTGGCACAAAATGGTATTGTAGTCATTGTCTTCGGGGCCACTCACATTTGCAGTATTTTTTAAAAAAAGATGTCAGTTTCACTTTAAAGTGTCCTTGCTAAAGGATTAAAAATATTAACTTTTGATCCTTGAATAATGTCTTGTATTCTGTGATGAAATGGAAAATACATATAAAGTACTTCTGTTGCATACTGAATAAGATAGATATCTCCAGGAAAAGCATTTGTGCGATTATTTGAGTTGCCTGCTGAATTAGCTGCTTTTCACAGAATGCCATTTTTACTTGAAAGGATAAAGGATAAAAGGATCTTTTTTTACGGTCAATTATCAGACTGGTTATTGGTTACCTGGCACACTTTTTTTTTTTTTTTTAATGTTTGGCTGTGTTGGGTATTCATTGCTGTCCACGGGCGTTCTCTAGTTGCGGCGAGCAGGGGCTACACTTCGTTGCACTGTGCGGGCTTCTCATTGCGGTGGCTTCTCTTGTTGCAGAGCACGAGCTCTAGAGCGCAGGCTCAGTAGTTGTGGCGCACGGGTTTAGTTGCTCCATGGCATGTGGGATCTTCCCGGACTAGGGATCAAACCCATGTCCCCTCCACTGGCAGGCGGATTCTTAAGCACTGTGCCACCAGGGAAGTCCCTGTACACATTTTTTTAAAAAAATGAATGAAGTTAGCCAATCATGTTAAACAACTGACACCATCTGTAGCCAGTGATAAAATTTGAGCTTTCAAGCGAAAATTGAGTTTTTGAAAACTTTACGTCCGGTACTATGAGCTTGACAACTTTCCAGTGTGTTTGTGAATACAAGACAGGATGAGATCGGAGATGGTATTAACAAATGTGATTTTTTAATATTATATAATGGAAAATGCCAGTATTTGGAAGATTTTCATAACCCACTGAATCAGTAGTTTCCAAATAAATACTTGATATTACAATATCATACGTAGGCAAAGGTCCACTCTGTTCAGTATAGCCCAATGTATTTGAATGTACAAGTTTCCATCATGGTCTATTTTTAAGTTGGGTTTGATATATTTCTAAAGTTATGTATTCAGTTTGCTTAAAATAAAATTAGAAGGGATATTTTGAATAAAATTTTAAATTTTAATATTGAGAGTGGAAGTGCTTTGGGATATTAAATGATTTTAAATGCTTTTATTTAAGACTTAGCTTCCATTTTGCAAAATTTACTATTCAAAGGATTACATTCTTAAAGGCTTTTGAAAATTTGTTTTACTTTCCATTAAATTAGGACTTTGTTTGTCATTCCTAGGTACAGGAAAAACACTCTTGGCACGAGCTGTTGCTAGCCAGTTGGATTGCAATTTCTTAAAGGTAAAGGGAAGATTCTTTTTGTAGCTGTTGAAAATAAATTTTATTTGAATTGTCCTATGTTTACCATAATGTTTTTCCTTTAATCAGGTTGTATCTAGTTCTATTGTAGACAAGTACATTGGTGAAAGTGCTCGTTTGATCCGAGAAATGTTTAATTATGCCAGGGACCATCAGCCATGCATCATTTTTATGGATGAAATAGATGCTATAGGTAAGAATAACACTTCTTAAAATTTATTTTAAACTTTTCTTGAAACTGTTAGGAATATTTTTTAACTCTAAAAGAACTTTTTCCCTCTCTTTTCACCTCTAATTGCAACTTGTGTGAAGTAGCAAAATGAATGTTACTTTAAAAAAATTCTTTAGAAAGTTTAACCACTCTTAATAAATAACCTTTAACATTGAGAAAATGATAAACATTATACCAAAATCAATTCTAATTTTGTCAGTGTAATTCTTGTTAATTAATTTTCATCTTAATGTTTTAAACCCCAGACACTATCATTTTCATATTTTCTTAAATGATGCTTAAAGAGGAAAGGAGTAATGCATATGAGTTTCCACATCATTATTTTAGGTGGTCGTCGGTTTTCTGAGGGTACTTCAGCTGATAGAGAGATTCAGAGAACTTTAATGGAGGTAATATTTGGTAAAGCCTGTTTATAAAGAAATCAATGTTTATAAAGTGAAGAAGTGAACATTGGATATTTGAAGGTCAAAATATGGACAATGGTTTAAATGAAGAATGCACTTAAGTATGAAATTTGAAAGTACAGTATTGACAGGAATGAACACTTTTCTTTACCACAATCTCTAGTAAGAAAATGAGTACTAGAAAATAATAGGGATAGCTACAAAATTTCATTTGATTTACAGCTGTACCGTTCTACATTTTTTGAGCAGACTGGCCATTTAAATAATTAAATTATATATTGTACTTACATTGTGAATGTGATTTTTGTGTTAGTTTTATTCAGCTATTTTATGAGTGACAAATATATTAAAACTAGTGGCAATAAATGAGTTGTAATTATGTATGAGGCTGCTCTAAAAATTACTAATACTTTCCTCTCTTTATTGCTGAGAATGAAAGGAAACTAAAATAGTTTTGATTATTGAAGATGGATGATGGGACATTGAAATGTATATTAAAGTCTTTTCCCACTCCAAATTCTGTGAAAGTGATGGCAAGATTCCAAACACATTTTCCAACTCCTATAAATAGATAGGTAGCATAGGTAATGCATTGTCAATTTCTGTCTCAGTAAGGGTATTTGAAAATTGTTTTTTATAAATTATGTTGTCTGCTCAGAAAAGACAGTATTTTAAAATTTGTAGAGTCTATTAGAAGCCTTAAATTGAGGTATTTTTTTAAAAACACAGATACTAGTTTTATTCATGTAGCTGATATGTTGTTAGCTAACACTTAGGGTATGTTAGACATATTGGCATGAAGAAATAGACATATTGTCAGGCTAGCTTTGTTTTAAAGAGTTTGTTGAATGCAGTTAGATTTTTCAACATTTATTCAAGAAAACTTTAGGACTTGAAGAAAATATGTTAGGTATCTCAGTATTTCTGTGTATAGTAGAATTATTTGAAAAGATATTTAATGGATTTATTATCAGGTTTGTAGAAAATCATTGTTTCCAGTTATCCTGATGTAAATTTTATGTCTGGCATACCATAAGCTCTTGAAACATTATTTTAAAAGTAATTGTAACAAAAAAATTCAAACATTGGAAATCAGATCCACATAACTTAGTTTCATAATTCTTGACTGGATGGATGCCTTCAGATTTATTAAAACTATCTGATAGATTATTCAACTATGTACCTTTTTATAGCTATCTTGGAGACTTCCCTGGCAGTTGAGTGATTAAGACTCCGTGCTTCCCCTGCAGGGGACACGGGTTCGATCCCTGGTCGTGGAACTAAGATCCTGCATGCTGCAAGGCGCGGCCAAAAAAAAAAGCATTAAAGAATCTATCTTGGAACTTTTAGGATGGAAAATATATCCCTTTATGTAAGAGAGAGAAAAAAATATGATTCCATCAAATGATCATTCTGCACATCACATATGTATCTGTAAGCAATACATTTCATGGTCTTAGGCATATAAAAGGTGTGTGCTATGTGTTTTTTTAATGGTTGGGATGTTTTATAAAATGTGCCTTTGATTTATATTCACAAATATATTCTTAGCTACTGAATCAAATGGATGGATTTGATACTCTACATAGAGTTAAAATGATCATGGCTACAAACAGACCAGATACACTGGATCCTGCTTTGCTTCGTCCAGGCAGATTAGATAGAAAAATACGTGAGTTAAGCTTTTTTGCCTGCTGTCCATTTCCCTTTGTCTATGTCCATTTCTCTTCCCATACCTCCTCCTCACCCCCTACTTTATTTAAAAAACAAAAAACCTGACTGCAAAAGAATTTCTTATAATTTTCTTATTTTCAGATATTGATTTACCAAACGAACAAGCAAGGTTAGATATACTGAAAATCCATGCGGGTCCCATTACAAAGCATGGTGAAATAGGTAAGTAAATAACTTATTTTATATATATTTACATTTGGTAAATGAAGTAAAATGCTATTGGATATCACTGATAGTCTACCAAATCTAGTTTTAAATTCAGGAAACATGGTGGTCTTGAATTTAGCTTATAGTTATTGAGCATGTGCTGTATGCTAAGAATCGTTCTAAGTGCTGAGGATATAGCAATGAACAAAACAGATAAATTCCTGCCTTTATATAACTTACATTCTTGTCAGGAAAGACAGGTGAAGAAAGTAAAATATTCACTTGACCCTTGAGCAAAATGGGTTTGAACTGCGTAGGTCTACTTATACGTGGATTTTTTTTTTAACTAGTAAATGCTACAGTACTACCTGATTGGGGTTGGTTGAATCCACAGATGCAGAACCGTGAACATGGAGGGCCGCTATGAGTTACGCACAGATTTTTGACTGTGCAGAGGGTTGGTGCCCCTAACCCCCATGTTGTTCAGGAGTCAACTTTATGGTATATTAGATGATGATAAGTCCTATTGAGAAAAATAAAGCAAGGAAAGGAGAATAGGTAATGCCAGGAGCAGGCATGAATGTATACATTTTTGAATAGAGGTGGGGAGGAGGAAGCACAGGGAAGGTCTTACCAAGGTGATTTTTAAGCAGTGACCTAAAAGGTGAAGGAGCTAAGTATGGATATTTGGGGGAAAATCATGCAGAGGGAACAGCAAGTAAGAAGGCCTTGAAGTAGGTGCGTGCATGGAACATTCCAGGAGCAGCATAGAGGTCAGGGTCTCTGTGGCAGAGTTATTGGGACGGTAGCAAGTGAAATAAATCATAGAAGTAATGGGGGTCAGATTGTGTAGAGCCTTACTGAGGCCATTGTGTAGGAACTTTGGCTTTTGTTTTTAGTGAAATGGATACCATTGGAGAATTGTGAGCAGAGGAATGATATGACCTTACTTTTTATTATTTTTAACTTTGTATTACAGAAAATTAGAAATATGTAAAAGTAGAGACGAGTATAATCTTATCAGGAATTCATCCCCCAGCTTCAGTAATTAACTCTTGGCCAATCTTGCTTCATCTGTAATCTCTCCCACTTCTTACCTTCCCTCTGGATTTTTAAAAAGCAAATTCCAGTCATTATCATTTCATCTGTAAATACTTCAAAATTCACTTATGTTAAATAAGATCATTCTGGCTGTAGCTAGAGGGACAAGGATAGAGACAAGAGGATCTATTAGGAGGTTATTTCAGTAATGCAGGCAAAAGATGATGGTGGCTTGGCCCAAGGTGGTAGCAAAATCTTTTAAAATAATGAGATTCTGGACATATTTTGAAAATAGAGGTGACAGGGCTTGCTAATGAATCGGATGTAGGGTGTGAACTAAAGAGAAGAACCAGGGAAGACTTAGGTTTTTTACTCATGCAACTGAACAAATGGAATTGCCGTCAATTAAAGCAAGGGAAGACTGGAAAGATTAGGTTTTAAAGGGAGAATGAGGAATTTGATTCTGGCGATATTTAATTTAAGATGCCAATTAGATAGCCAAGTAAAGACATTGATTAGTAATTCTGTGTTCATCAATAGTTCATTGGGGTGGTCTGTGCTAGAGTTATAAATATGGCTAATATCAGCATAAAAATGGTTCCAAGGAAGAGAATGTTGATAGAGAAGGGATTCAAAAACTGAGCTAATTCCAGCATTAAGAAGTTGAGAGGAAAAAAAAAAAAAAGTTGAGAGGAAGAACCATCAAAGGAGACTGAGAAAGGTTAGTCACAGAGATAGGAGTTAACCAGGACCTGATGGTGTCCTGGAGAATAAATGAAGAAATATTATAGGGAGGGACTAATTTCCTGTCAAATGCTGACAATGGGTCTGATAAGAAGAGTTCTGAGATTGGATTTACTATGTGAAGATCATTGGTGACCTTATCAAAAGAAATTTCTTTGGAGTGGTAGGAGTGAGAGCCTTGTTCAGATGGATATCAGAGAGGTGGGGACAAGAGGCATTGAGTTTAGACACCTCTTTCAAAGAGTTCTCTAGCGAAGGGGAGAAGAGAAGAAATGGAGCTGCAGCAGAAATGGAGATTAGGACTTCGAGTTTTCTTTAAGATGCATGAACTTACAACACTTTTTTTTATGCTGATGGGAATGATCTAGGAGAGAGATACAAGTTGATAATGTGCTTTTTTTTGAAGAGAGGTTGGCTTTGTCTATGAGCATAGACTTCTCAGGAGAATAGGAGGAGAGGCAGCATATATAGATACTGATGATAACAGGTTCTTAAATATGGCAGGTACTTAGAGAATTTTTCTTCTGAATACCTTTATTCTCTTAGTGAAATAGAAAGCAAGTTAAGAGTGAAAATGGGAAAGTACTGTTAGAGATTTGAGGACAGAGGATAAATTACAAAATAGTTATCTATAGAAGTGAGGGACCGGACTAATGTAAAGGCCAGCAAGCCATGTATTCTATTGTGGGCTAAATTCTGTATGCCTTCTGTTTTTGTAAATAAAGTTTTGTTGTAGCACAACCACTCCTGTTCATTTACATATTGTCTATGACTACTTTCCCACTACAGTGGCAGAAATGAGTAGTTTTGACAGAGACCATATGACCTACGAAGTCTAAAATATTTACTGTCTTGCCCATTACAGAAAGTTTGCTGACCCCTGGACTAGAGGCATCTAGTATAATTGCCAAGCAACTTTAAAAACTTTTTAAGTTAGTGGTTGGGCTTCCCTGGTGGCACAGTGGTTGAGAATCTGCCAGCCAATGCAGGGGACACGGGTTCGAGCCCTGGTCTGGGAGGATCCCACATGCCGTGGAGCAACTAGGCCCGTGAGCCACAACTACTGAGCCTGCGCGTCTGGAGCCTGTGCCCCGCAACAAGAGAGGCCGCGGCAGGGAGAGGCCCGTGCACCGCGATGAAGAGTGGCCCCTGCTTGCCACAACTAGAGAAAGCCCTCGCATAGAAACGAAGACCCAACACAGCCAAAAAATAAAATAAATAAATAAATAAAAGTGCTTTGCCACATGGAGACCAAGTACCCTACCTTAAAAGACAAGCCTTTAAAAAGAAAAAAAAAGTTAGTGGTCCAAAATAATTACAAATAGTTGACCATTGCCTTTCTCATTACTCATGTGAAAGTTTTGAGTTGGAAAGACTGAGCTGAATTTACCAGCTTCTTCCAATACTGAGCTCTTGCTAGGTGCCAGATGCTGTGCTAACCTTAGGAATTTCTGCTCTCCAGAAGCTTACATGAACTTGAACCTGAATGAAGACTAATTAATGAATTATCTGTGTGATTTCAAATAGAGATTGACATACTTCAGATTGCCTGACAAGGGTGTCTTATCACAGTTTTTCACATTGTAGTAGCCTATGTGTCTCTTCTCTCACTGTTCTACATCAAGTCCATAACTGCTACCTTAAACCAGCAGCAGCTCTTCGTTTCGTCTGTCACGTGGATAGAAAGGTCACTTAACTATTACTGTTATCATAGATCTGATACCTCAACACTTGGAGCTTTCACAGAAACCAGAAAAGCTAGCCAATGTTTAGCATTTAAAAATTCTGTAAGATAAAATGATGTCTGAAGACTATTTTTGGTATATTTTATATTTGCCTTATGTGATTAAATTCCATTGTGGTTACAGTTGGTTTTGTTTGAATATTCTAGATTTATTCAAATTAGATACTTGGTTACAGTTTTAATAAGAGTCATAGCTTGACAGATATCTAAAGTTCACATGCGCTTAGCAGTTTCTCTGTGTAGAAACAGGTTAAGGTGCTTTCAGATCTTGATATTTCTTGGTTTTAGAGTTTTATAAGTATGTTTATTTCTGCTTGGTGCTGGTTTACTTAACAGAAGTATTGATTTTAGTTGTTAATATTGTGGAATGTTAACAGAGATGATGCCTAGCTGACTAAATTCAAAGCAAGCTCTTAAGTTAAATTTTCTGTATGGGAATAAATCAAAAAAAGGTCTCCTATTATTATTTTTTTAACTGATTTCCAGTATTTTTCCTAAACAGATTATGAAGCAATTGTGAAGCTTTCAGACGGCTTTAATGGAGCAGACCTGAGAAATGTTTGTACTGAAGCAGGTAAGGGTTTAAAGTACAGTTTTTACTATTGATTTTGATTTGTTTAATTTGCTAAAAATGTGTTTGGGTTTGTCCAAAAGCAGAGCCTGAGCTTTGCAAGGATTTGAGTGCTTGTTATTTTCTGGGAAATTGATTCCAAGAAGTAGGAGAGAATAGGGCAAGTGAGATGGGAAGAGGGAAAGCTGTTATAAGGGTGCATCATTGAAGTAACTGTTGTAGGCAAGAGGGGTTTGGTTCTGATGAGACCTCAGAGAAACATACAGAATTCTTTCCAGGATTATCTGGCTGAAATATGGGAGACTAGAGCATTGATTTACCAGCTGTCATCCTCCATTCCTCCGTGGGATGAGATTTGCCCTTGGGGATGTTAACGCCTTTGCACTTATGGATGCCTTAGGGTAGAATGAGGAAAGACATGCATAGTGATAGCATGCTGTCCTCCTGGAGTAAGTCTGAGACTGTACAGAGCTATCTGCCACACCTGTGGCTGAAATCTGACTGGGCCAGCACTGGGGGTGTCTGCTACAAAATGGATGACATGCCTTCTGATACTAGCCTGTCAGTAGTTACCTTTGAAAGATTGATTTATGAATTTTGTGTTCATTCAACTTGTGGAAATGTAGTAGTTTTTTAGTATAATTTTCTCTGTGGATTGTGTGATTTTATTTTTATTTCTGGTACCAAGTGGCTTTAAAACCATACATACAGTCATTTAGTTTTTGTCCTCCACACAGAATCTTAAAATTAAAAAAAAATCTACAGTAGATTTTATGGTTACTAACTTTCATAGGTTGCATATGAACAGTTTTTAAGTATTACAATATGTGATTTCCTCTTGTTTTCATATCACCTTTAGCCTTATTTTAACATTTCTTGTAAATTCAACAGACAGTGTTTAAAGAGGCTGCTCAGACATGGCTTCTCCATAGGAGTATCTTCATGGGTGTACTGTGACTCAGTAGCTGGATCAAAGATCTGCAGGTCCAGAAACTCTCAGTACAAATCACATAAATCATGCTCACAAAGACTTATTAGTAAACAAAAATATTAAGAGGTAAGCAGTCAGTAGCCTGAACTACTAGGGGTAACTTATGACATTCTCCTTTCAAAATCTACACTAGACCAAATAATTACTAGAAGATTGCTTTGGTGAAAATGGAATCCAAACAAAAGCAGTATCGAAATCTTAAAGGCTGATACCATTAAATTATATTCTCTCTTTTTCCACATATTTTTTAAAAGTTTATTTTTAGCTATTTCCAATAAAGAACTATAACTTCTGTTATGGATTAAAATTTAAGCTTTTTAAACTTCTCATCTGGGGACATACTGAAATTCTTGAGTTTTCTTTTTGTTAGTCTTCAAGCCTTTTTTGTTAACATATCTTTCTGTGAGTTAAAATATACTTGATTCAATTATAGTTGTCTTTTTCCATTCAAATCCTGAGATTGTCATCCCTTTCGGATTAGAATGTATCTCAGATTCACTCATTCACTAAATAATGATTTGGAAACAGTAATATGCACAAGGTTTGGAAAAATAACTTGCCTAATTTAGTTACAGCCTTCTAAACAGGTTTTAAAACTTCGCTATTACAAAAACCAGTCATTTCCATTCACCTGATTTCTGAGGACAGCATAGAATGACTATTGCCAAGATTCCTTATGTAGAAATCTTGAAAGGGAAGACAGGAAGTAACCCTTGCAATTTTCTATTGCAACCCACTCATTTTATGTTAGTGAAAATTCAGTATAAGCAGATCCTCAATGAAAATAGTAGTAGGATTCATTTAATTAGTAGATAGTGATAACTTACCAGCTTTAAACTTATCATGAAATGAGGATTGTCTCAAAATCTGGGACCCATGTCTATGACACAACTAATGTTTTAAAAAAAACCAGAAACAAACCTTTTACCTCCTTGTCAAGTAGTATTTGACAAGTAACTTGTCAAAAACTTGAAAGCAAAAACTGAATGGTGATATTTGAATATGAAAGTCATATAAAATACCAATTTGTACATAAAAAAGGTAAATTTTCTCACATGAATAATGACACTGATTTTTGTTGACTTTCTTTAATTCTTATTCTCTCTGCTTTTGATTATTAACAAGGAAAAGCTATCAAAATTACTGAGGTGTTTTGTGTTTCCCCGAACCATACATATGCCCCCTGCTTCCAGGGGATTGCTGCCTGTAGACTTAGGAAACTTCTGCCTAAAATGTGTATGTGTTATTGATAGTTGGGTTTTGTTTTGTTCTGTTTTGTTTTTTCAAGATGACATTGGATACAGGGACTGTGTGAGGTGGAATTTAAGTATACAGATAATTGTCTCACTGTTTTCTAGCTTTTGGTTTGGAAAATAGCGCTCACTATAGTTACGGAAATTAATTGAACAATAATAGTGGTTTTTAGGAAATTAGAACTGTTGGCTGAGAAGTAATACATCTAAGCTCCTTCACATTTATTCCATAGAATAATATTACATTATTTAGTTTTCTTTAAAGTTTTTTTGAGATATAATTGACATATTAGTTTCATGTATACAATATAATGATTCAGTATTTGTATATATTATGAAATGATCACCATAATGAGTCTAGTTAACATTCCATCATCACACATAGAAAAGTATTTTTTTCTTGTGGTCTACTCAGCATCTTTCAAATACACAATGCAGTATTAATAAGTATAGTCACCATGCTGTACATTACATCCCCAGGGCTTATTTATTTTTTAAGTGGGAGTTTGTACCTTTTGACCACCTTCACCCATTTCAACTACCCTCTCCCTTAGTTTTCTTATAATAAATAATTCACATATTAAATATAGCAGTCATGTTGTTTTATTCTCCACAGGTATGTTTGCAATTCGTGCTGATCATGATTTTGTAGTACAGGAAGACTTCATGAAAGCAGTCAGAAAAGTGGCTGATTCTAAGAAGCTAGAGTCTAAATTGGACTACAAACCTGTGTAATTTACTGTAAGATTTTTGATGGCTGCATGACAGATATTGGCTTAATGTAAAAATAAAGTTAAGGAAAATAATGTATGTATTGGCAAAAATGATCTCATTAACAGAGTATGAATAAAAATGTGTATGAATAACATTGTAAAAATTAGTAATTCAGTAATTCTACTTTTAAGAAGTATGGAAGAAATTTGTATGTTTGGTAATGTTGCATTTATTGCAGCAGAAGTTATAAAAGAAGAGTATGTTGAAGCTTTTCGTATTTGCTGTGTATTTTGTAAAACCTTGAAAATGGTTTGAGACAGTAGTACCAGATAGCATTTCTTATGACTTATTTTATATCATTTGTTTTCCTCATCCTAAAAAGTTTAATAAAATCTGTTTGATTCAGTTCTCCTACATATAGTCTTGTCTTTTATGAGACTACATTTACTATGGTCTAAACTATTTAATAACCAAGATGAAGTTGGGTTTAGATCGTAGACTTTTGAATTTTATTTTAAAACAGTACCTATACTCAGTGTTCATGAGAGCATCTTGTTATATGTAACATAGATGTGTGTCTATATATATTCCTCCTTCCAGAAAGCCTTTATTTATTCTCCACCTACTATGATTAAGCTGTGTGATAGTTAATTGAAATAGTACATGCACATCCATAACCATTTTTTAGATTATGATTAAAAGTAACATTTGCTATTTAAATGTGACTTGGTTTTCTTGATTTATGTGAGATGATAGTTCCCTTTTGAGGAGGTTTGTACACTCTTCTCAGAAAGATTCACACATACATACACACAATTTTGCATATATTAAAACTTAGGAGATTTATTATTTCCCAAGCTCACCCATGGACACTAGTTATCTATGGATACCAGGCTAAGGGTCTGATGTAGGGGATGTTGATGTCAGAAATGTTCAAAACAAAAGTTCCGTTACCTATACACAATTCTTTCTCATATTATGTGGTAATTAAAGCTTTAACAAATTACAATAGGAAATCATCATTGGGCATCAATTAAGATTATGTTATTATTAAAGGTGCTGTTAAGAAAAAGAAACTGTCTTCAGTTTCATAAACACTGAAGAATGAATGATATATGACTCAGGTAATAATATAATCATTCTTCAAATTAAAAACTTGCTAGCAGAGTAATGTGTGCCTTTTTATAACTAAAAGGGAGAGAACAGTTTACATAGTGGTAGAGAAAATGGAGCCCTCAAACTAGCCATCTAATTAATACTCAAATTATTGAACAGTTCTATTTCTATATATGTTTAGTAGTGTATTTCATAAATATGACTATAAAAAGTAATAGTATGTCAGGTCTAGGTCAGATATCCATGTGGTCCTTTTTACTTTATCCAATGTAATCTGCAATTCAGTTAATGAATGACTATCTCGCTTTTTTACTTTGGTGGTGGTGGTGGTGTTTTTTTTAAGGAATCAGTTTGGTGTACAAATCTTGAAAGTTTATGTGTGGGTTCTTCCACTTCTAAGCTTGATTTTCCTCATCTGTTTAAAAACAAAAAAGATAACATTATCTCCCTAAGCCCAGAGAAAGTAGTATATACCTGAACTTTATTAACAATATAGTATTTACTGACTCAAACTCCTTTTAAAAAGATATTGAAAGCCATATAGTTTAATAATACGTTGAAGTGTTAATAAGCTTAGAATTAAAGGAAGAGACCTTTCTTCGGTATTATGTACAAATTAGTGGGCTATCAATTGTTTCTATTTCTTAGGATTTTTTCTATTTGCCATTTTTTCTTGATATTTTCTAGTTGTCATATTCCCAAGTATTCTTAAAAGTACACCGTTTCGATTTGCTTAAAAGTGCTGGTGTTTCATTCTCTCTGTGGCATAACGTAATTTTCAGGTGAACTCTTCATTACTCTGGGTTATACCCTCACCATATTGGGCAGGATTCTGAGAGGGGAGAAAACTATAGTTTCCTTTCGTATGCCAGTTTATGGTGGCTAGGATGTCTTCCCCGTTCTTACACCAAAGAAGGGATTTGCGTCCAATCCGGAAAGGGCAGAGCTGAGTCGGATTATCTCACTCCCTTTCCCAGGACCGTCCTTCGTGCTTTCCCTCCTACCGCAGTCTCACCTCCTCCACCCCCGGTAAGCTCCCGTCGCTGCGCCTCCGGGGCCCCGCCCCCCCGCGTCTGCGCTCTCGCGAAGGGGTGGGGCGGTGGCGCTCTGACACCTGGCGGCCGCGGGGGGGCGGGCCGAAGGCGAGCGTGGGCTGGGATTGGCTGGGGCGGCGCGGGGAGGGCGGGGTAGAAAGGGGAGACGGTAGTAGGGCTCGTGTTGGTGCGGGAGCCTGGGCGGCCTTAGGGGCGCGGAGACTCGGCGGGGGAGGGAGACGGCAGCAGCATGGCGGCCGGGCACGAGCCGCACAGCCCTCCTCTTTCCGGCTGTCGTCGCCGCCACCGCCGCCGCCGGAGTCGCTGGGACCCTTTAGTCTGCGTGTGTTAGTTGTAAGCCCGCTGCCTCCCCGTCAGTCCTCCGGTCTACCCTCCCTCCTTCCTTTCACCGCCACTGCCAGCCCGAGTGTCGGGCCGGCGGGTAACTCCCACTCCCACCCCACCCCACCCACAAGCCCGCGGGCCGGGACCATGGAGGACGTGAAGCTGGAGTTCCCCTCGCTCCCACAGTGCAAAGAAGACGCCGAGGTGAGTCTGTCGGTGACTGCCACTAACAGGCCTCCCCTTGTGGCTCCTCGGCCGAGGGGCGACCCCAGGCCCCAACCGTCGAAGCCTCCGGCTCCCCGGAGTCCTGTTGCCTCTTGAGGGCGTCCCGGGACCCAGGGGCGGAGCCTCGCCCTCCGGGGCCGTCAGCCCAGACCCCAGTCACTGAGTTCCTCTTACCCCCCTGAGTCTCCGGCGCCGGAGCCGGGTCTGGTCAGCTGAATTCAATGAGATGAGCAAAAGCAGCCCTTTCCCCCCAGGTTCGGCGTCGAGGCCTTACTTGGAGTAAGGTTCCCCTTTTTTTGCCAAAGCAATGCGAGGGTAATGTTTTTAATCTCCTTTTGAGGGGTAATCTTTGGTGTCGTCGATTCACTTGTGGGACACACGGCCCCACGTGTGGAATAGTCGTGGGCCCTGAACTCGCTAAGTGTGCCTTCAAAAAGTTTCCCGAAGTAGTTGGTTTGTTTTGTTTTGGTTTGGTTTTTGGTGTTTTTGAGGCAAGCCGTGACCAGCAGAGTAAATGTCACAAAGCTAGCTCGTTCGAATCTGAGAACTTCAATCCAAAACCTTGCCCTTTGGAGGGAAGTTAATATGGGGAATAAAATTCTTTATAACTTGTTCTCCTGATTTCTAATTTGGGGTTCTTTTTACCCCACCTTACTTCTTCCTTCCCTAACGTTTGTACTGAGTTTTTTCCCATCTATTCCTAGTTTAGAATACTTTATGGTATTGCAGAATACTAAATTAGAATTTTTCTGAAGACTCAGTTATAACAGGACAATGATATTCAGATATGCTTTAGTAGGATCGAGAAAGAAAGAAATCTAAAATCTCTTTTTAAGAGATCATTCAATTTATACCAAATATTCATTCTATTGAGTGTCTTCATTTGTGGTTCACGTTTTTTATCGGGGGCGGATCTTTTGCTTGTGATAATAATCCTTGAGAATTTCATGTTTTAAGAGTAGACTCTTAAATAGGAAAAGAAGTAGAATTTAGGTTAGGTTAAAAATGAATTTACACATTTTTCTTTGTTTTATATGGAATCATGTGAATGAAGAGTATGCTTTTATATCCTCAAAATGATTCAGAAATTTCATCACTGGCAGTAACCTAAGAAATAATGTAGAGCATTCCCACTTCTCAGGTGAAGAAATTGTAGCTTACTAAGAATAAATGATATGCCTAGCGCAAGACACAAGTGAGGACCTTGGTCTCCTCATTCTTAATTCATTGTCCTTTTTACTGCACCTCAATTCTTCCCTGTTCTAATCTTAATAGTTCTAGTTTAAAATGTTTACAGACTTTGTATTTAATCTTTTATTGTGTAAATAATGTATCTTATCTTTGCAAAGATTATAAAATCTTAGGAGGAATATAGCTTCTTTCCTGTGTCGGACAGAAGTAATGCTTAAACCTAGTACATAATGATATTATCTACTGAAAGCCAGTTCATTCCTTATTTCATAGCACTGGATGTTTGTTATCTCTCGGTTACAAGTGACAAAAACCAGAGGAGCTTAAGCAAAAAAGAAAAGAAGTAACTAAATCCAGAAAGTTTGGAGTGCAGCTGGTCTCAGGGACTTGACTAGGTGGTATTATAATGCATCAGAGCTGCCCCTGCCTTTCATTAGTCCTTGTCTCTACTTTCTGTCAAGGTCTGTTCTTTTTCTTGGGCTTCTGCACAGGTATGGAGTTTGGCCATCAGTTGCTCAAGGGTCATATGCTTACAGCATACACATTGAGGAACAAAAGTGCCTTTCTCTAAGCTTCAGTGTTTAAAATCTAGAAGATTGGCCCAATTTAGGTCATATGCCCATCCTTTGGATCAGTCAAGAGAGCCAGGAAGGGGTGAATACAGTGAGGGGTCCAGTCTAGGTCAGATGCTCACTTCCTAGCATCTGACCTACGGGAGTGAAGCTTTCATTAGTAGCCCTCCCACCAAAACCGTAGGAGCATTTCACGAAAGATGGAGGATGCGTTCTGGACAGACAAAACTGTAAATAACCATTAAATAGGGCATATAGTTACTCATGATAAACTGACTAATAAAACAGAATGTAATTTTCTAATTTCCAGTGAGATACATAAAGTGGCAAACAGTTTTACATGGTTATGGTGACCAGCCAGCATAGTTCCTTCCACATAGGAAGCAGTACCAATCACAATCCAAATCTTGCTTAAGTAAAAAAAAAATTCAAGTACAGAGATTTCAGTGAAGGCTCTTAATGATTGTTGTGATCAGGCTATGGTAGCTTGATGATCCTGTCACTTCTATAAAAATATTACTTCTAAGTTTCGTGAAATACTGGTTAGAGCGCTCTTTACAGGATAGTTGTTAGTAGAAATTTAGCTGTGTTTAGATGGGTTTGCAAAAAGATCATCATTCCTTTAAAACTGCTGTGATTTCCCATTGTTTTTTTTTTAAACATCTTTATTGGAGTATAATTGCTTTACAGTGGTGTGTTTCTGCTTTATAACAAAGTGAATCAGCTATACATATACATATATCCGCATATCTCCTCCCTCTTGCGTCTCCCTCCCACCCTCCCTATCCCACCCCTCTAGATGGTCACAAACCACCAGCTGATCTCCCTGTGCTATGCGGCTGCTTCCCACTAGCTATCTGTTTTACATTTGGTAGTGTATATATGTCCATGCCACTCTCTCACTTCGTCCCAGCTTACCCTTCCCCCTCCCCGTGTCCTCAAGTCCATTCTCTACGTCTGCATCTTTATTCCTGTCCTGCCCCTAGGTTTTTCAGAACCATTGTTTTGAGGATGAAGTTCAAACCCTTAACGTCATCAGCACGGTCCTGTGTGAACTGGCATCACCTGCCTCTCTAATCTCATTATGAGCTACTCTTCCCC
This sequence comes from Balaenoptera acutorostrata, assembly GCF_949987535.1. Taxonomy (NCBI): domain Eukaryota; kingdom Metazoa; phylum Chordata; class Mammalia; order Artiodactyla; family Balaenopteridae; genus Balaenoptera; species Balaenoptera acutorostrata. Next base: position 133,165,298 of record NC_080066.1, read on the forward strand.
TTGCTCCATTCTCCGTGTGCCCTATCCATAGTCATCTTCTCTCAGTTTCTGGAATGCTTCAATGTTTTCCCCCTATCTCAGGACCTTTACGTTACTATTTTCCCCTACCATAACTGCCAGCATTCCCCTTGCCCTCTCCTCATTAACTGTTTGCTCTTGGGTTAGATCTCACTTGAGGCATCATTTCTTCAGAGAAACTTTCCCTGATTTTGCCATTTCCTCCTGTCCCCTCTCTTATTCTCCAGACTAGTTCAATCCCCCAGGTTTAAAAACCTCTGTAGCACTTGCTACTTTTACTTTTATACCTAACTTTGTAACAGTTATCATACTTATAATTTTGATCAATGTCTATTTTCCACTATAGCCTAAAAGTTTCATAAGGAGGCTTGGTCACCAATAAATTTCTGTCTTATTTGCCACTGTTTCTTTCATTTAACAGTGTCTGATATATATCATAAGCTTGATGAATGTTTTTTGACTTAATGAAAGAATCTTGATTAGTTTTAATAGTAGAGTCTTACTTGTGGCAAGATTACAGTAGTTTTTTTTACATGTGAAGAAAAAAAGCAGCGTACAGTAACAATTTTTAAACAAATTAGTTACATAGGTAGGGCTGTTGCTTTTATAATTCGAGAATTAATGTTTTATCTTCCTTTCAGATAGAAAGTGACATATTTTTTTCAGCTGCAGTTTGGCAACTTAAATGTTAGCCTTTCCATTTTCTTTTCTCTTTTGATTCTCTTAGTACAGAATCAAAAATAGGAGTTGCTTAATGTGTCTGACTGAGGATCCCTCTCCTAGCTCCTTTAAGTTTAGAATGGTGCTTTTTTAACCTGACTGTAGAGTACAATCACCCAAGGAACTTTTAAAATAACCATGCCTGGGCCCCTATTCTGATTTAACTGGTTTAAGATGGAGCTAGATAATTCTAATGGCAGCCAGGTTTAGGAATAACTGATTTAGAAGCATCTTACTTAAATGCCCCTCTGTTTCTCCATATCCCCCCAACCCTCTCATTTTTGAGTAAAAATCTCTTTTGGTCCTTTGGTTTAAGTAAAGCTTGAGTTAGGCATGGGAACTAAAGGAAAGAGCTTATTCTGAAGAGGACTGTTTTTTTTGGAGGAGAGAAACTGTAATACTACTTTTTCTGTTTTGTGAAGTGTACCAGCTCAGGTATAGTATTCTGATGTTTTGTTTTGTGTTTTCCTGAACTCCCCCAACCTGTATAAAAAAAAAAAATCCTCTTGGTATTTCTAAAAGTTACATGTTTCAACTACCCTAATCCATCTGATGATAAGAATTAAGTTTTTATAGGTTACAGCCTGTGTCCTTTGGTGAATTTATTTATTTGTTTATTGGTCTTTGAACATTTTTATAGCATTTTTTCCTGTCCCCTAAGTGTGATTTTATAGATCGTGTAACTGCATTTTCTTGAGAAGGAAGAAGAGAGCCTGAAAGGTGTTTTAGTATGTGGTACCTTCTATCTCATATTGATGATTGAAGGATTTTCACTTGTGAATTTCTGTCAGAAGCATGGTGTATTTCACAATTAAGGATATTTTAGCTTAGCAGGCTTGCTTTGGTTTGAGAAATATAGTTGGACTGCTTTGCTAATCATTGAAGCTTGGGAAGTTGATTCTACTAGTTATCTACGATAGTAATTCAGAATAGATCATTGGCAGTTATAATGGGAGTCTGACCCATTAATACTCCCATCTCTAAATTGATGGATTTTAGGAACTGTGGGCAGGTTGAGATTGAGTGTGATACACCCAAGACTTGGTTATTAGAGACATGTTCAGACAGATATGTGTCTGGTAGAGCACGACTGTAAGCATGAATGACTTTCAAAATCTTGATGTAGTACATTAAAGGCAGAATTGGTAGACAAGGCAGGTTTAAGATTTGTTCTGTAGGTAGTAATCAGAGCTAGATAAACAAAGAGGGTAAACTCCTGAGATCAGGAGTATTGCCTATTACAGCAAGTCATGCTAACTAAAGTAGGCTGCATGCTTGTCTGTCCTGTGAATAGGAGTAATTTTTCATTCTCTTCTATACAGCTTGCTTTTTACTCCTGTAATATTTCTTCTATAAATACAGCATACATGTTCTATTGAATACAACCTTATGAGAAGCTCAAAATTTATTTGAAGCCTGTTTCACTTAAAAATTCGTGTAAATTTTGCATTCTATTCTATATGCTCATGTTTGTTTTAATGTTTTAAATTAGTGGTCAGTGAAAATACTTTTTTTCTCCAGGAAAACAAAAAAACAAAAAACAAAACTTCTGATAAAATTAATACACCAGAAAGAAGCACATGTTTATCCTGTGGCTTTAAGTGCCATCTGGCATATTGCGTAGTATTCCCTGGAATATATGTACACCATTTCCCTATATATGTTCCTCTGTTTTTCTTCTTTCATCACACATAATGTAGAGATTTCATTTTAGGTAAACGCAAAAGTACACATTTCTTTAATCGCTTTCTTCTTTCTCACAGCTCTGACCAGTTTTTTCCGGAAGATAAGGCTGACTGTTAGACTACTAGAGAATCTTTTAAAAAAAAAAAAAAAAAAGAAAAAGAAAAGAAAAGAGAAAGAAATAAGATCCATAGAATCTAGTACCGTGGATCTCCTCAGTGCTTATTCTCTGGCAGGCACTGTGTTCAATGGTTAGCGGTTCTGTGACTAAAATGACAAGAATATTTGACCTAACTTCTTTAACAGTTTTTCAATATAAAAAAGTTGGGGTGGGCTTCCCTGGTGGCGCAGTGGTTGAGAATCTGCCTGCTAATGCAGGGGACACGGGTTCGAGCCCTGGTCTGGGAAGATCCCACATGCCACGGAGCAGCTGGGCCCGTGAGCCACAACTACTGAGCCTGCGCGTCTGGAGCCTGTGCCCCGCAACGGGAGGGGCCGCGATAGTGAAAGGCCCGCGCACCGCGATGAAGAGTGGCCCCCACTTGCCGCAACTAGAGAAAGCCCTCGCACGAACCGAAGACCCAACACAGCCAAAAATAAAGAAATAAATAAAATAAAGTAGCTATAAAAAAAAAAAAAAAAAAAGTTGTAACATATTGGTAAGTTAACAAAGCAGGTAAACATTCAGTCTGTACAGTTTGATTACATTTCCCCCTCTACTGGCTTGTAAATTACATACTTTTTTCTATTCTATTAATCGCTATAAACTAATCATTATTATTATTTTATGTAGTCAGTATTTGTTTAAATATAACTATATGTTTGCCTTATAGTTCATTCTTACATTGAGAGGCTGTATAGTGTAGCGATTAAGAGAATGGACTCTAGAGTCAGACTACGTGAACTTGAAGTCAGGTTATGTAGGCTCTCTGTACCTAAAATAGAAATGTAAAATAGAGACAGTAGTACCTTTTCTTCAAAAAAACATCTTTTAGAAGTTCCTTTAATAAGAGTCTGCTGGTAATAAATTCTCTTTTGTTTGTTTGTTTGTATGGAATTGTCTTTTATTTCACTCTTGTTCTTGAAAGACGATTTTCTCAATATATATTCTAAACTAACAATTATTTATTTCACCACTTTGTATTGTTCCTCTGTCTTCTGCCTTTCCATTCTTGTAGTTGAGAAGTCAGGGTCAGTCATATTGTCTTTCCTTTATATGTAATCTATCTTTTTTGTCTGGATGCTCTCTTTTTTTAATAGAGATAAAATTTACATAGAGTGTAATGCACAGATATTAAATGTACAATTCAGTGAGTTTTGTTAAATATATACACCAGTGTATCTACTGCTTGTATCAAGATGTAGACCATTTCTCCCAACATAGAAAGTTACCTCATATCCATTTCCAGGCAACCCCTACCCCACCCCACATTAGGCAACGAATATGATGATTTCTGTAACCATAGTTTAGTTTTGTCTGTTCTTGAACTTCATATAAATTGAATCATGCAAAATGGACTGTTTTGTTTATGGCTTCTTTCACTGAACATAATACCTGTGAAATTCATCTATATTGTGTTTATGGGTAGTTGATTCTTTTTCATTGCTGAGTACTGTTTCATTGTATGAGTATACCATGGATAGACATTTGGGTTATTTGGGGTTATGATGAATAAAGCTACTTTGAATATTTTTGTACAAGTCTTTTTGTGGACGTATGTTTTCATTTCTCTTTGGTAAATCTTAGTAGTGGAATTGCTGGATTAATCGGGTAAGTGTATTATTAGCATTTCATTTTATACTCAGCAGTATTTGAAAGTCCCAGTTGCTCCACGTCATTACTAACATTTGGTGTTGTCACTTTTTAACTTTAGTCAATCGTGGATATGTAATGGTATCCTATGCTTTGAATTTGAATTTGTTGTTTTAATATAATTTGAATTTCCCTAATGTTGAGCATATTTTCATGTGATATTGGCCATTTAGATATCTTCCATAATGAGATGTCTGTCTACTTCTTTGCCCATTTTAAAAATTATGTTTTCACTTTATTGTTGGTGTGTATTTTTGTATTTTGGATACAAGTCTTTTGTTGGATATATGTATTACAAATGTTTTCTTTCAGTCTGTGGCTTGATCTTTCATTTTCTTAGCAGTGTATTTCCTTGAGCAGAAGTTTTTAATTTTCATGAAATCGAATTTACTAAATTGTTTTTTCCCTTTGTGCTTAGTACCTTTTGTGCCCTCTTTAAGACATCTTTCCTTTTCCCAAGGTTGCAAAGATATTCTCCTATGTTTTCTTCTAGAAGTTATATCATTTTTGCACTTATGTTTATACACACACACACACTTTTTTTCGTTCATTCAACAATTATTTATTGAGTGCCTACTATGTGCCAGGTACTGTCATCAAGTGCTGGAAATAGATACAGCAATGAAGACAGATGAGATGTTTGTGTGTGTGTGTGCTCGCATGCATGTGCATGCGCACACACACGTGTGGTCAGGATCAAGATTCGTTTTATTTTCCAGACATTTATCCAGTTGTTCCAGCACCACTTGTTGAAAGACTTTTCTTTCTGCATTGAATTGCCTTGGTGTCTTTCAGGAAAAGTAATTGACTGCATATATGTAGGTCTTTTGGCCTCTATTCTTTTCCAGTCTTCTATTTGCTTTTAGTCTGGAAAAACAAATTCTCCTTTCTGTGTTTGCTGTGCTGCTGTTTCACTGTTTACCTGTGCATTTCTTTCCTTTATCCTGCTTGGGATTTACTGGGCCGCCTATTTCTGAGGTATCTTTAACTACTTTCGGAAAATTCTCATTAATATCTGGTGTAATATCTCTCCTTTATTTTCTCACCCCTCCTTCTGGAACTTAGATTCTATGGATGTTAGACCATTTAATTCTATCTTATATGTCTATTAACTGCTCATATTTTCCATCTCTGAATTTAGGTCATTTCATTAGTTCTGTTTTCCAGTTCACAGATTCTCTCTCTATGTCCTTCTGTTTAGCCTATCTGTTGACTTTTCATTTCAGTTATACTTTTTCAGTTCTACATATTCCTTTTGGCTCCCTTAAAAATTAGTTTCTTAATTTTTGGTCATACTTATGGTACTCTTATTTCTTTAAATATATTAAATGTGTTGTATTTTTCATTGTTGTAATTAATATCTGCCGTCTTTGTGGCTGTGATTCAGTTGTATCGCTTTTCATGGTGATTCGTTTCATCTTTTTTTTTTTTAATGAATTTTATATTGCGAGTTCATTGGAACCTATCTGTTTGAATTATTTCTGATCTAGGTTTAGGGTATGTTCCTCCAGAGAGAAAATGCATTTGCTTCTCCCAGGAACCCATGGACACTATTTACCCAGGACCACTTGACATTAAATTTTCACTTGGCCTCACAAAGATAATTGCATTCTAATGCCAAACCAGAGTGAAGACCAGATTGGTTAGGAAGACCCCACCCCACCCCACTACTACCACCACCACCACCTACTCAGAACCAAAGCTAGGAAAGGCAAGAGTACTCATTTTTATGGGGATGAAGTGAGGCCCCACTCCCTCCACTTTATCTTTCACTGAGGGTGTTGCCCTTTGGGGGTCCCAGCTTTTTGGTCATGATCTGACTTTGAGCAGGTCCTAGGCTTTGTCTCATGTGCCGTGCCATTTAAAATTAAGGCCATCATGAGGATGTGGAACAACTAGAACTGCCATACATTCCTGGTGAGAGTGTAAATTGCTCTTCTAAAACTTTTGACAGTGTCTAGTAAAGCCAAATATAGGCCTACTCTGTGATTTAGTCATTCCATTGCCACTTATATATCCAAGAGCAATAAATGCGTATGTCCACCAAAGAGCATATAAAAGAGTTTTCATTGCACCTTTATTCATAATTGCCAAAACCTGGAAGCTACTTAAATCCCCACCAACAGGAGAGTGAGTAAATTGTGGAATATTTATACACTAGTATACTGCACAGCAGTGAAAAGGAACAAACTACTGACATACACAACAACATGGATGAATCTCATGGACATTAGGCTGAGTGAGATAAACCAGACATAAAATAGTACTGCTGTATGATTCCATTTACATGAAGTTCCAGAACAGACAAAACTAAAATCTGTAGTGATGGAAGTTAGTGGTCACCTCTGAAAACAGGAGATATTGACTGAAAAGAAGAATGAAGGAACTTTCTGGGATGGTGGAAATCTTCGTCTGAGTGGTGATCATATGGGTATGTATGTTTGTAAAAATTGATTGAGCTCTACGTTCAGATTTGGGCATTTTAACACCTCATTATAAGTTCTCTTATACCTACATTTTAAAAGAACAGAAAGAAATATAAGGCCATGAAAAGACTAGCAGATCTTCTCAGTATGCTCTGTTTCAGTGCTTACTACCCTTGCTGTGTTTGTGCTTTCTTGTGTTCATGAGTGTGTGTCTCTCTGGGGATTTCCCTCACTTCTTAGTTCAGCTGTGCATTTAAAGATACTTTTAAAAATATATTTTAACAGTCATTTCATAGATGGTTTCTCAGGGTTTATAGTCCGCTTCTACTACATTGCTGAGACCAATTTTCAAGATTAAAAACGAAAAATGTATTTTGTTTCTCTATTTTAAAAAAAATGCTGACTGTCTTTGTAGGAGTACTATTCTCTCTTTCCATTACAGAGATATAACATTTCTACCTTATATGTTAAAAATACTTTTCTGACTTGGGGAATCTGGATGGAGGGTAAAGGGAATTCCTTGTACTATTTTTTTCAACTTTTCTGTAATTCTAAAATTATTTCAAAATAAAAAGGTGTTTTTTTTTTTAACTTTTTGCAGTTTTAACTTTAGAAACCTAATTACTATTTATAATTCTGAGTTTTAAGCAACCAAACTAGAAACTTTTGGAATGTAGTCCATTTACAAATGAGGACTATCTGTCCTATATTTGATTCTTCATTTCAATTCACTGTAATAGCTTTTTTCTTTTTCTTTTAAAATATTTTCTGTCTTTTGCCATTTTGCATTGGCATTTTGCATTATTTTCCAACTTCTTTATCTTGGTCTGCATTCCAAGAATGAACTCTGTACTTCGGTGAAGTGTATCTGTAAAGGAACTTGAACTAGACAGAATCTTAAGCCCAAGTGAGATATGGGAAAGGCTGTTTGATGAGCATCTGGCAGTTTAGATCAGGAATGACAAATAAATACCTATCACATTCTGTTCTTTCATCATTGCAGATATTGCTCAATGACCACAGCACTCTTTCCTTCCTTGAGTCTTTCTCCACATAGGGTTTTAGCTATCTACTGCCAGTTGGTTAGAGTTGGCACGAATGACAAAAAGTCTATTTGACATCTCTGATTTAGAGGATCATTTTTGAGAGAAACTTCTGGAATACCTATCCTTATTATTATTGAACTATTCCATCCATTATAAAGTAACATAATCATAATTTTGGAAGCCCAATTATTTAAAGAATTACCTTAATCGTTGTTTTCTTGTCACTTAAATTTTCAGGTGTTTGTGAAGCCAGTTGAATCTGCTATTTTTATAGAATATTCTATAAGTATAATGTATTTTTTAAAAATCCATACACTTGTATATTACATCTTTAACTTTTAATTGGGTGACATTTTTCATAATGTTATTTACTTTTCTTATGTTTTCCTTCCATTTTTAAGGAGTGGACCTACCCTATGAGACGAGAGATGCAGGTATGACAACCTTCTCATTTATTCCAGCCAGCCTGTATTACTGTTACTATCATTGTTGAATAATTTAACCTAATTTCACAAAGGATTTGAGTCCTGTTGACTCATGATCTGTAGGTTCATCATTGAGTATTTTAAATATTAACATATTTAAAGTTAATCGTGGCTCTTAAAAAGATGGGAGATGAAATTTCTTTCTTAGATTAGAACCATGGGCATAGTAATACATGTTTGTGCTTAATGAGTCACTTTGTTTTTCTTCATCTGAAAAATTGGGTACGATATTTGTATTATTTCTGAAAGCAGTTTACTTTCTGTGTTTGTCTAGCTTAGATAAACTCAGGAGAGTTGACTGTAAAGCACATCACCCTTTTGACTAATTGCTCATCTTTGTGTCTGATTCCCAGTCAACTTTCATAGTGAAGTTCTCCAGAAGATTGAGTTGAATACTCACAGTATGGAATGAATGAATTAGTGATAGCTAACCCACATAGCAGTACTTTTTTTGTGTTGCATTTCAACTTTGCTACTCCCAAGATCAAGCAATGTCTCCCCTTCTCAGGAATCTCTTGACTTCTAAAAATCTGTTCCCTTTCTCTCTTTGTGAAAATTCACTTTTTAAAAATATGTGATTACCCGTGGGGCATTTTACTTGCTGCTATGGGGAATGCAAATATGAGTAAAATTTAGTTTCTGCCCACAAGAAGCTATTAGAAGAAATCACACCTATACACAAATAATTCTGATGTCCCATAGAACCGAACTACAAAATTATATTAGTATATAGAGTATGATATATACTCTATATACTAAAAACTTTCTATATTGAATTCACATAGAATTCACATTGAAAGCTTTCTATATTGAATTCACATAGAATAAATTTTAATTCACCATTCAGAAGTTATTTATTTAAATTGCTGAGACTCTGTCAATAGTCAATAGTCTTTTTTTTTTAAGCTTTGCAATAATACTTTACATAGGTAAAAGTTGTAATCTTGTTTTATCTTGTATTACTTTTGGTTTGACTGAATAAGGTTTTGTGTAATTCCAAAGGGATGATTTTCTTTATACCTATTTTATTTCTAAACTATAGCAGAGAATAGAAGTAAAATTAGGGGTGTTTTAGTAATCTAAAAGACAACAATACAATATAGTAATTCTACTCAAACTGCTTATAAAAAGCACTATGGAAGTTCAAATACCTGACTTTTCAGAACTACATTTAAACTTTAAATGTGTCATTTGATTATATAAAGCACATCTGCATTTCTCTTCCCAATCATTTGCTCAGTGTGGCTAGAAAATACTCCCTAAATAACAGGCTTTTTAGCAAATTATTATAACAACTATGAAAACACTCAGCTAATCCACTTATATGGTACATATTTTGTATAGATTTAAATTGCTGATGGTAAATAGCTCAATTTTTTTTCCTAGGAAATTTTGCCTGGATTATTTTTAGGCCCATATTCTTCTGCCATGAAAAGCAAGGTAAGAACTTTAGATTAGATTCATCAAGAGACCTTATTAACCAACTATTTGGAGTAAATTTTTTTAGTAGAAAGAGTTTTATTTGAGGAAGGGTGCACCGATATTGCATATGAACAGTAGTTGTCACTCTGGAGCACCTACTTCTTTCCAAATTTTACTGGACCAGTGATTCTCATGTTTAACCACAAATCACAAATGAGTTTTTGTATTTTTTCCTCATGATATCCATGTATTTAAAAGACTTACCAAAAACTGACCTTTAATAATTTATTTACCCTCTAAGATGTTAGACATCTATAATTGCTAATCATAGTTTCTGAAAAATATGAGATACAATTAAATCCCAAAATAAGGTTATTTAACATTTTAGTTAAAGGGTAAGAGAGTATGAATGCACTCATACGCACCCACGTATTTTAATTGAAGTGACTCAAATCTTCTGTTCTTCCAGACTTTAGAGGTATGGATGTTCCAGGTTGTAAAGTATTGTACTATATATCTAGATGTCCTATATAGTTAACCTGAAATGTATTTCTTCAGTTACACAGTTAAAAGGGTAGATCTCATTCAAATATATGTAACAGTGTTATTGTCACTTCTAGAGGATTCAGCCCTATGAATTATGACAGTGCTAATTCTCTCTGAATTATAATGTGAAACATTATATCACAAATGTTTTCCCTAGTAACCTGCCTATTTAGAAGTCAGTGTTCTTGTGTATGATACTTACCTGCAGTAGGTTTTATAAAAACTGTAGAATTTAAAGCTTTTATGAAATAATTTGTTGTATTTACGAATTTTAGGTGATTGGGAGTTTTTTAAAGTTAATGTCATTCCTTTTGGTATTGGAAGGCTTTTTGACTGTTGAGGACTATCTAAGAGTAACCCTAGTCATTTTGATGGCCTACAGCTAAGTTGGAAAGGTGGGGCATGGATAAAAAAATATCTATGTAAATAAATACTAAGGAAAGAATATGGTAGATAACTATAGAATTAACTGTGACTTACTTTGTGAAAACAAAGTTATGCCCAAATAATGTAATATTCACAAATACTGGCCTTCAGGATGATTTTAGACTATTTGCTTTTTGTATTCTCACTGCACTTTATAAATATACCTGTTATACTCTTTCTCACATTAATTTATAAATGTTTGTTTACAGATCTATCGTCTCAAAATCTCTTCCCCCTAATTTCACCATAGTCTCATTAGACTGAAGAAGAGCTTCTATGGCACAATTTGATTATTTCCCACCATGAGTCATTATAGTACAGCCCATATTTCTTTTCATTTCATCATCCAAAAAAATAACAAAAGAATAACGGAGATAAAGAAACCTTAGGGAATAAACTCCTGTTCTAATAAACTCACTTTGTTTAGCCTATCCTTTATTACATTCAAATACAGTTTTAATAAAAGACATATTTAGGCTCTTTGTAAGTAGTGAACCATTTCTTTTTCTAAAATTTTTCTGTTGTTTGTAGGTGTGAGATAAGGTCATAATTTGCTTTGTATAAATGAAAGTCTGTTGAAAAATAAAAACTGTTTTGTGTGCTATTACTTTTGGGTTCTATCTTAAGGTTTGTTTTTCACTTAGTAATCTAATGTGCCTTCCAGGCTTGTTAAAACATGTTTTTATCCCTAATTTTATATATGTCTTCTTGTAGTTTCTCACATTAGTAGAGTAGATATGAAAACTTCACATATCATAGATCAATCATAAACAAAGGAATGAATATTGAATTTACTTTGGAGTTTCCGTAAATGTGAATACGGAACACTGATTTATTGGGTTTTTTTTAAGATTTTTTTTGATGTGGACCATTTTTTTTTTAAGTTTTTATTGAATTTGTTACAGTATTGCTTCTTTTTTTATGTTTTTTTGGCTTTTTGGCCACGAGGCATGTGGGATCTTAGCTCCCCAACCAGGGATCGAACATGTACCCCCTGCATTGGAAGGTGAAGTCTTAACCATTGGACCACCAGGGAAGTCCCCATTGATTCATTGTTAATCCTACCAAATGCTTACCTCCTTTCCCCTGTCTCAGGATGTACTCAGGAAATACAAAGATAATTGAACTCTAATCTATGCCAGACATAGGAAACCTAGCTGCAAAAATTAACATTTAAAAAACCACATTTTCTTAGCTTAGGCTGCTGTAATAAATACCATAGACTGGATGGCTTCAACAACCGACATTTATTTCTCACAGTTCTGGAGGCTGGGAGGTTTGAGATGAGAGTGCCAGCATGGTTAGGTTTTGGTGAGGGCCCTCTTCTTGGTTTGCTGCCTTCTTGATGTATCCTCACATGGCAGAGAGACGAAGCTCTGATGTCTCTTCCTTTTCTTATAAGGGCACTAATTCCATCATGGGTGCTCCACCCTCATGGCCTCATCTATATCTAATTACCTCCCAAAGGCCCCACCAACTAATACTGTTATCTTGAAGGTTAGGGCTTCAACATAGGAATTTTAGGGAGACACAAACATTCAGTCTATAACAAATAGAAATTATTCTTTGACTTCTTTCATGAATTATTAGTATTGCTGTTCTGGACTGTTTATTACAGAAAGGGAATTAAATATATAGGATTATAAACTGAAAATAGAAAACTCAAGGTTATTAATTCTGATTCTTCATGATTTGTTCATTCATTTCTTGAACATATAATTATTGAACAAGTTCTATGTTCCAGGCACTGTTTTATACATACTTAGCATGAATCGGTGAACAAAGTCCTTATTCTCATGGAATTTATGTTCTAACTATTAAAATAACGTCACCTGTAAATTTCACTGAAACCTATAGTCACTTGCAAATAAAAATTTATTTGATAGTTCTTAGAGTTGTCATGTTAAATTGTTTTAAATGTAGAGCCCAAAAGCACCACAGAATATAATATCCTTTGGAGTTGCCAGTTTTAACTTTAGGAGAATTTTTAAACCCTAAAAGGTTAATTAGGTTTTGTGAATTGTATAACTTAATTCTGGCTTATAGTAGAAAAAGTGTACTGGGAGAGGCAGGGAGTAGTCTAGAAATCAGTGATGTTGAACAACTGTTTATGTCATAGTAGTCCTCTCTAAAAAATAAAAATTGTAGTCAATATATGTAACTGCCATTAACTGAAAACCCTTGCTGTGTGTTCCAGGCAGTATGCCAAACATTTTCTTATATAATTCTCACAACCACTCAGTGAATAGGTAGGGTTTTCCTTATTTTCATGTGAGAAAATTGAGCCACAGTGCTCAGGTCATTAGCAGAGCTGGGATCTAGAGCTTGGGGTCTCTCATGACTCCAAAGCCCATGCCTTTAACCACTATATAGTGTTATAAATAAATAATAAAGAGTATATAAATGTAAATTATAAATAAGTAATAAAGTATAATAATGTAATAAAGTACATGATACAAAGGTCAAAGTGTACAATAAGGTATATAATGAAGGTGTAGTATTGTTTCCCAAATAAATTATCTTTAAGGTCATATCAAGCTCTAAAATTATAGATATAAAATAATCCTGTTAGCCTTTTGAGGACATGTAGTATATTAACCTTGAATCATTGAAATATTTTGCTGATCACTTCAGGTATGTTATTATGAAATTAGCTTTGATCCCCTGTACTTAAAGCTCAGACGTTGGCTACATTAGTTCTAAAGTTGAGTCCTGTGTATTTTCAAGTATCTGTTTTACAATAAGATGATGTTTTGTATTTTAAACTATTTCTCTCCCTTTTTTTTTATAGCTACCTATACTACAGAAACATGGAATAACTCATATAATATGTATAAGACAAAATATTGAAGCAAACTTTATTAAACCCAACTTTCAACAATTATTTAGGTAAGAATTGTTGCTATAATTTATAAAAATGTTAAGGGTAGCAAACATGTAATGTTTTTATTTCAAGTTGATTTTATTATATTGGATTTTTCTCCTGTATATATATGTTTTATAAAGATGGGTCATACAGTACATCATTTAAAGAATAAACTTCCTTTAAAATATTTTTAAAAAGTAATTCATGCACAGAATGTGGAATTCTAAATGTTCAAAAACATGTATACTGAAAAGTAGGTTTCCCTGTTTCTGTCCCCTAGATACTCAATTCTCCTCCCTGCAGGTATCCGTTGTTTTTGAGTATGTTTCCAGAGGTATGTTACATATATAAACATATTCTTACAGATCAAGTTAGCCTTTTTTAAAAATTACGTATTTTGGAGATTGCTTCATATTATTTCTTAGCTGCATTCTTCTTTTTTTTTTCCCCCCACACTGCACAGCTTGCAGGATCTCAGTTCCCTGACCAGTGAAAGCCCAGAATCCTAACCACAAGGCTACCAGGGAACTCCCGCATTATTCTTTTTAAGTTGCACAGTAATCCATTGTATTACTGTACTAAAATTTATTCAACCGATCTCCTCTTGTTGGACATTTAGATTGTTTCCAGACTTTTGCTAATGTAGTGAGTATCCCTGTATATATCATTTAATTCATATGTGAATATATCAGTAGGATAAATTTGTAGAGGTGGAATTGCTGGATTAAAGAACGTAAGCATTTAAATTTTAATAGATGTTACAAATTGCCCTCCAGTGAGTTGTATCAGTTTACATTCCCACTGTGAAGTAAATGAGAGGGACTCTTTCCTTGGTATCTCTCTAAGACAAAATTATAAAACAATTTTTCCCAATCTCCTGGAGTAAAAAAGGTGTCTTGTGTAGTTTTAATTTGCCTTTCTCATTTATCTTAAAATGATGAGGTTGAGCATCTGATGGTTTTTAATGTTCTTTGTTTTAGCTTCATTTAAAAAAATAAAGCATATATTACACATGATACAAAGGCCAAAGGGTCAAAAAGGTATATAAGGAAAATGTTTCTTTCTTCCCCTAAACCCAGCTATCTAGTCTATCTTTAGCTAGGAGGCAGCTACTATTAACTCTTTTTTTGATATCATTCTAGAAATATTTGTATAAAAGCACATATGTTAAAACTGTTTTAATGTTCTGCTTTATTGTTTGTAAAAATGAAAGCAACCTGAATGTCCATCAGTATAAGAGACTATAAAATATATTGTGTGAATACACAATAGAATACTGTAACCATGAAAAAGAATGAAATATTTCTATGTGTGCTCATATGGACTAATCTTCAAGATTTATTCAATGAAAACAGCAAGGTGCAGAGCCATGTGTTTAAAAATATATGCAGTACATTAGGTATATATTCTTGTATATGCATAGAAAATTTCTGGACTGACAGACTAGAAACTTGACAGTAGTTACTTCTGAGAAGGGAAATTTAGGGTCTGGGATGGTAGAGAGACCTAGGTTTCATTGCAGATGTCTTTATACTGTTAGAATTTTTTACTGTGTGTACACATTTTTCAGTTAATAAAAACTAGTTTTAAAAAGGGAATATCTGTAATCTAAAATAAAATAGATCAAATTTTTTCTAATTGCAAAAGAAATACTTGTTCTTTATAGATATGTTGGAAAATACAGAATGACACCAAGAAAAATATTTAAAAAATCATCCATAAATCCACAACCCAGAGGAACATAACTTTAACATTTTGGTATATTTCCTTCTAAACTTTCTCTACTGTATATGTGTATTATGTATACACACATATAGACTTGTGTATATTAAAGAAAATGAAAATGTTATATTTTAAAATGCCATACTATATAGCTTTCTAATTTGTATAGAATTTTTGTTTTTAGTGCCAAAATGTCCTGGATACAGCTTCTGTGTGATAAGTTGCTGCCACCAAAATGATCATTAAAGCAATATTGACTTTAAATTTTATAACTTAATTACTTAACTAAGTTGTGTTAATAAACAGGTGGTGTTGGATAGGTTAGAAATGGAAGTTTTTATTTTTTATTTTTGGCCGTACCACGCGGCTTGCGGGATCTTAGTTTCCTGACCAGGGTTCGAACCCAGGGCCCCAGCAGTGAAAGCACCGAGTCCTAACCACTGAACCACCAGGGAATTTCCAGAAATAGAAGTTTTTCACAAAATAAGGCTAGTGTTTTAAAATGACTTATTTTAAATGTTTTTGAAGGTGTAAAATTCCAGGACAGGTGGTCTTTTCTTGCTTGTTCTACTGAAGGTTAGTTCAAACAATGAATGTTTGACTCACGGCTCTGTCAGACTGCTGCCTTCTATTTTGGTTAGTTTCTTCTCTCTCAGACTTTGGGCTTCCTCTGAATTGTCCTCTCTAGGGTTGTGAGGAAAGGTGGCAGGGCCATCCAGAGAAAAATCTTTTAGTCCTAGGGAAGTTGGTAGAAATAGAAGAATAACAATAAGGAAAACAGGCAATTTTTGTCTTTATTTTCCAGGTCCACTCTGATCTAGAGGAAGGTTTCTTCCTACTTGTGATTTTTCTATTTTAAGCAGATAGATTTTTTTTTATACTAAGATATCAGAGAAATGTTAACTTGTTATTTAAGGCTTTAAATGCTATCTGTGCCTTCAAGCAGTATAAAATCTATGGCTCGGTTCTTGGGAATATGATATTTTGAAAGTTGTTTTGCATTATTTTCATGGTTGCCAAAAAATTTTCATATTTTTTATATATGAAGAGAGTTTTATCTGAAAATGTGCTTATCACAAAATATTCTATTTTCAGATATTTAGTCTTGGATATTGCAGATAATCCAGTTGAAAATATAATACGTTTTTTCCCCATGGTAGGTATCAATATTTTAATATCATTTAAAATTTATTTATGATTTGACCTCTTAATTGTGGTTCTAAAACTTAATGAAACATGATTTTCTCCTGTACTGCTTTTACTTTGTTATGTCTGAAAATTGTGGGATTATATTTTTTTAAAAATTTATTATTTTTAAAACTTTTTTATGATCTCCAAATATTTGAGAAATCACACTTCAAATTTCTTAAATTCAAACTAATATTTAAACTTGTAATAGTTGTATTTGTAGCATTTTGGAGATTTTTGACATAAGGTAATTTTTATTCATATAAATAATCAGGAAATTATTTTCAATATGTTTCACTGTATGTATGTATGTATTTTATGCTTATGTTACTCCACATGTTTTATTATAACACATTGTCTTTTGCCTTCAGACTAAAGAATTTATTGATGGGAGCTTACAAAGTGGAGGTAAATAATATTCCTTTACTTAGCTTATGTTTATTTTTAGGAGATTATTTATGATAGTTAATTTTTTAGTTAGTATTCTTCTTAATTACAACTTTCATATTCTGCATTTATGTCTTCCCAAATTTGTATTTTCCCAACTTTCTGTTTCATTTGGATAGGCTTTCTTAAATATCTCTATAGAACTATTTTTCATGTTCTGGGTCAGCTTTAAATCTCTTTAACCTAAAAGTCTACTGTAATCTCCACACAGTTAATATAAATAAATTCAAGGATTTGAAAATTAATAAGTATCCAAGTTGTACATATAAAATACACAAAATGTTTAAGAAAAGATTTATTTTATTGTAGTATGATACATAGTTTTAATATATTTTAGCTGCTGAATCAGGTATCTTTCTATCAGAATAACTATTTCTTGTTTTTCAGGAAAAGTTCTTGTCCATGGGAATGCAGGGATCTCCAGGAGGTATGAAGTTAGAGATAATCTTTCTTTCTCTTGCATTTAATTAATGAGTTGTGTTTTCTGTTTTTTTCTAAAAATTTTTTCCCCCTCTTCAGTGCTGCCTTTGTTATTGCATACATTATGGAAACATTTGGAATGAAGTACAGGTAAGAAAGTACTCTGAAACCTAGCCACAATTTAGATTCTCATTAAAATAAAGCTTAATGGAGACGGTTTAGGAGCTTTAAGTTAATAATCTCCTGATTTTGTCATCTAGTCATGTTTGATTAAGCAGGCCCTTTTATCCCATGGTTAAGTCGCTTAATCCTTGTAGCGTGTCTACCTTGTATAGATCCACTTAGGCTAATGTTTGTTATTTTATGGAGCTAGTGCAACTCTTGTTATTTTAAAAACCAAAGATAATTATAGTTGGAATAACCCATGGAAAACTGCTTGCTTACTACTAGGGAATTGGTTAATCTGAGTTTAAAAACTCTTAGACAAAGATGTAATTGCTTGCTTTGTTTAAAAGATTAATTTATTATGTTTTCCTTTAACAGTAGTTGGGTGAAAAATTACCTAAGAATTGTTTTAGTGTCTGTTCACAATCCATTGTTTGTCTTATCCAAAATCATCTTTTCCAAGCATATTGCATAGACAAAAGAGAGAGAGAGAGACAGGCTGATGAGCTTTTCACCCTACAACAAACCAAAAAAGCTGGCCAATGCACAGTATTTTCTTTCTTAGTGTGTCTTGTACAAGTTAGAAATCTGTTGTAATCATTGATACCGCCTTCTCTTTCACTCCTCATGTCCCAAACTGATCCTTTACCAAATCCTGTCTGTTTTTTGTCCTAAAATATTCCTTGAATCTGGCTCTTTCTCTTTATCATTATTTAATCTCCCTAATCCAAGCTCTAGTCATGTTTCCTTTGGACTCTTCCAGTAGTCACCTTCTTAGTGGTCTCATGTTTTCTTTCCTTCTCTAGTCTGTTCTGTTCTCCATACCACAGTGAGAATGATTTTCTCAAAAGATAAATCTGATCATATGTTACCTTACCCTAAAAAGCTTTCAAATGTTTCTGATCCTTAATAATTCTTAACATGGCCAATGAAACTTCACATGATATGCCCCTATCAATCTCTGCATTCTAATGCTGTGTTCCCAATTAACCCTCTCCATTTGAGCTATGTTCAGCATTGGATCCACATGCCTCACATATAGTAGACATTCAAATGCTTTAGTTTTTTTTTTTTCCAAGTTATCTTTAATTAATTAATTTATTTATTTATTTATTTTTGGCTGCATTGGGTCTTTGCTGCACGTGGGCTTTCTCTAGTTGCGGCGAGCGGGGGCTACTCTTCGTTCCAGTGTGTGGGCTTCTCATTGCAGTGGCTTCTCTTGTTGCGGAGCACGGACTCTAGGCGCATGGGCTTCAGTAGTTGTGGCGCATGGACTTAGTTGCTCCACAGCATGTGGGATCTTCCCGGACCAGGGATGGAACCCGTGTCCCCTGCACTGGCAGGCAGATTCTTAACCACTGTGCCACCAGGGAAGTCCCAAATGCTTTAGTTTATTTGGTATTTTTTATCTTAAAATTATAATGGAAAAGTTTGCTTAAAAGTGTTAATTCTTAAATATTATTTGAATACAAATGCTTTTATTTAACTGAAAATGAGTAATATGTGCTAGATTTTGTTTTATATATTCTCTTTATTATTTGGTGATGTGTCAGTAATAATATTAATAGTGAAAATAACTTCCATTTATTGGGTTTTTGCCATGTGCCAGATACTATTCTAGGCACTTTTATCTCAACAACACACGGAAGTCCCTATACTTCTCATTTATTAACCAGTAATAATATCTGAGCATGTACTGTGTGACAGATGCTGTACACGATGTGTTATACTTATTATTTTCCATCTTTACAGTAGTGCTCCAAGATAGGAATTATTATAATGCCTAATTTACAGATGAGAAAAATAAAGCTTAGAGAAGCTGAGAAGTGTCCCCTAGGACACACAGCTGGGAAGCAAACGAATTGTGATACTTAGTCTGACCATGCTTTCAGTTTTTCCACTACAATTCACTATCTCTCTGTAGTACAAGCTGTATGATTATGATTTTCTATTTTAGGTAAATTGTTAGGTAAGTTCCTATTTTAGATAAATTCTGGAAAAATTGAGATTAATTCATGAAATAATATTATCGCCTTAGTTTTCTTTTTTTGTTTTCAGAGATGCATTTGCTTACGTTCAAGAAAGAAGATTTTGTATTAATCCTAACGCTGGATTTGTCCATCAGCTTCAGGTAACTTCTCTCTTCTTCCTCTTTAAGGCAGTCAGAAAGTAGGATAATTAAAATCTTATGTTCATGTAATTTAGTTGTAGTATTTACTTTGTAAATACTTAAAAATTGCCATAATCTGATTAATTTGATTCTTTGTTCAAGTTTACATCTGTATTTAAAATTATCAATATTTTCTTAAAAGCTACCATTAACAAGAAAAAAAGAGTTAAAGGCACATTTTTCAACCTAAAGTAAAATAATTGATGTTAGAAATGTCTTCAATTACTTCTTTATTTTAATCACACATACAGAGCATAAGAGAGTTTTGATTCTAAATGTATTACATATAGCAGCCTTTTCTGTTTTATATGCTTTATCTTTTCCATATTCTTTCACATTTGATGATGCCTAGAAGATGCAGTAAAAAGACAGTAAAGTAAACCTGTGAATTTATCTGATTAATTTATTTAATTTTTTTCCAAGAAGGAAAATCATAGGTGAAGAATGTGCTCTGGCTGATTCCATCCAGTTATGCAGGAATAAATCTCACATTGAGACATCAAGAGCACTACAAAATGGGTTGTCTCAGTTACCAAACTTTAAATCTTACTTCATTTTTATTTTTAATTCACTTTTAGTTTTTACTTCATTTAAAAGAGAAAAAAATACTTACGGTTAAAAAAATAAAAATTCAATAATGCCTAAGAAGAATACTTGAAAAGTAAGTCTCCTTAATAGTATATCTTGAAGATCATATATAGCTCTACCTGCATAATATTTTTATGTGTATATGTACATAGATGTATGTATGTATCACAGTTATATAAGACCAGTTGCTTATACATGGACCTTTAGATTGTTTCCAGCCTTTCACGATTTTAAACAACATGGGAAAGAATATCCTGGTAGGTACATCTTTGTTTACATGTGTGAATGCACCTGTATGATAATTGATCAGAGTAGAATTGCTGGGTCAGAGGGCATTTGAAATTTGATGTTGCCAAATTGCCTCTAAAAAGGCTTCAGGAAACAAGGGGTACCTGTTTACCCATACCTAATCAATACCAATAGTGAAAGTGTTTTATGCAACTTCTTGATCATTGTTATCATGGTGGTAAAAGTGACAACTCCTTATGATTTGCCTATTTTTCTATTAGGTTGTTGGTCTTTTTCTCATTGGCTTGTAAGGACTCTGTATATTAAGAAAATCTATCTTTATCCAACTGATTGGAAATGCCATTTTTATTATATACCAAATTCTGATCTATACTTGAGTCTGTTTCTGACCTTGTATTTTGTTCCATTGATCTGCTTATTGCTGCACTTGTATCAAACAGTTTTAAATACTATAATATTATGTAAGTAATTTATATTACTTATATCAAGTAATTTAATCAAGATCCCCTCATTAATGTTTTTTCTGGAATTTTCCTGGCATGTTCTTAACACTTATTTTTTGGTGTGACCTTTACTGGAAAGAGTCCTGTAGTTGTTTTTAATAACATTATCTCTACATTCACAGTTCAGAAGGAATTGACACCTTTAAATTTTTCTCAGTATGTTCCTCTCTAAGAGTATGTTCCATTTATTCAAGTCAATTTCTATGTCTTTTAGTGTTTTAAAGTTTTCTTTATATAGAATATATGCATTTCTTATGAAATTTATTCCTATTTTCTTTTATTCCCATTATAAATAAAATGTTTTTTTCCTCCAGTATGTTTTCTAATTGCTTACTTGTATATAGGAAAGCTATTGATTTTTGTTGTTTTCAGTTGGCAACCTTATTAAACTCTAAACAATTCTGAAAAATTTTCTAGTTGATTGTCTTAGATTTTCATCTCCAAATCATAATAATTTTGCAACTTTTCTAATTTTTTTTTTCTTTCTCATTGGATGGTCATTGTATCAGAATCATGATAAGTAATAGTGGTATAGTACTTGTACTTTATTCTTGATTTCAATGTCAGTGCTTCTAGTATTGCACTGTGTGTGTGTGTGTGTATGTATGTATGTATGTATGTATGTATGTATGTATTCATCTGTGCCTATGTAAAGAGATTTTACCAGGAATAGATGTTGATTTTTAGCTTAAAAAAATTTTTTTTTATGAAATGACTGTAGTTTTACTCCTTTAAGCCATTAATATGGTGAGTTGAATTATTGGATCACATTATGCTAGATTTCTTAATTTTGAATCATCATTTTGGTTCACAAATGGATCTCACTTGGTTATGGTAGACTATGTTCCGTGAATGTGTTGCTAGATTCTATTTGTCAGTATTTTTTTTAAGATTTTGGAATTAGTTGAATAAGTGATATTGGTTTGTAATTTTTTTCTATACTACCCTCTTCTGGTTTGGGTGTTTATCACGTGATTCTCATTTTTAAAATGGAAACTTGCTTTCTCTTTATGTGCTCTAGAACAATGTAAATTAGATTGGAGTTACGGGCTTCTTGGTGTTCTGATATGTGGTACCTGTGAAATCATTGGACCTTGATTTTTTAATTTAATTCAGTTATTCATTATTTCATTCATTTGTATATTTTGAGGGTGGACCAATTCTTGGACAGCTTTTCTTCGTTTGGTAGGTTAAGTCTGATTTTCATATACTCCTCAGGTCACTTTGGATGGTTTCATAATCTCCTATATAATCATTCATTTCATAGGATTTGAGATAAAATTGAGGAAAATATTTTTCCATTCTTTTTTCTAATTTTGTGTATCTGTGCTTTCTTTTTTCCTTGATCTGGTTAGTTTATATAAATTTTCTGTATTTGAATTTCTGCTTGCTTTCTGCTTTCCTTAGGTTTTTGTTGTTTGTGCTGCTGCTGCTGTTATTCTTTAGTGAATTTCCTGAGTTGAAAGCTTAGTTTTTCATTCTTTCAGGAATTCAAGACCATGAATTATCCTCTTAGCCTTGCTTTAGCCATATTCTACATATCGTACATAGATTCTGCTATGCAATATTTTTATTATTGTTATAGCTTGATATTCTGTGATTTCACTTTTGATTTTATTTTTTACTTAACATTTGTTTGAGAGTTTTTTTTTTTTAAAAACTAACTATATAGGTGACAAGGTTTATTTTCTATTTTTGTTCATTTCTAATACTATTTACTTCTTGAATTTTTTAATGTTTTCTTCGTGGCCTAATATACAGTTGTTATTATGACTGTCTCCTGGGCACTTGAAAAGAAGATGTATTCTCTGTTTTCAGGGCATAAAGCTCAATATACAGTCGTCCCTCAGTATCCGTGGGGGATTGGTTTCAGGACACCCCCCTCCCCCTGCCGCCCCGTGAATTCCAAATCTTATATAAAATGGCATAGTCCAGTCAGTCCTCTGTTTCTGTGGGTTCTGCATCCGTGCATAGAGGGCTGATAGTATTTGTTCGCTTCGTCTGTCTTGGGCTGAGAGGTGAATTGAAACTCCTTTATTATGTTTCTGTTTATTTTTTCTTTAGTTCTTCTAGTTTCTTTGCCAATTTTGGTACTGTGTTATTTGGTAGGTAAAATTCAAGTTACGTCTTCATTGTAGTTATATATTTATTATTCCTTCATTCAATTATTTTACTTTGAAATTAACCTTGTGTAATATTGTTTGCATTTGCCTTGTGAGTTTCTTCATTCCTTTTCTTCCACCTTTCTAAATCACTTTGTTTTAGATGCATTTCCTATATATGGTCTATGGCTGGATTTTGCTATTTGATTTATCACTATTTTTCTTTAATAGGTGAATTTATCCCACTTTCTTGCACTAAAAATGATATATACTTTTGTCTCTCCTTTTATTTCATGTCACGCTTTCTCTTTTAAGTGCATCTTTTTTAAACTTTTCACTATAAAGTTTATGAATTCTTTTATGTTTGTATTCTTTTGATAATTTTTAAATTTATTGTTTTTAGTTCTAATGGGCACAATTGTAACTTTATAGTATATACATATGTTTCTTGAGTTACCACTTTTAAATAACTATCAGTTGATTTCCACTATAAAAGATAAAAATTTATATACCTCTACTTCTTTCCTCCTTCCCCTCCACTACCTGCTTTGTTATTAGTCTTAGTTCTTCTAGGAGTTACCTCTTATACCTTTAAAAATATTTAAATATTATACCTCTTGTTACTTAGCAATATAAGATCATCTACTTAAACTACCTCCTGTTATATGTCCTGCCATCTCCTTTTTTTAAAAAAAAGATTATACTTTTTCTACATTGTTACAGATTATAATATTTATATTCTATCCTATAACCGCATGTTCTAGTTGTTCATCCTTAGTTCTACATTTAAATAGGATTCTAGCTTCTTTATTCAACTACTGGAGTTTGTCTTTGAGCATTATTTTCAAGAAGAGTTCTTGGAAACTATATTCCGTAAGTCCTGGCATTTTGGAAAATATTTTTCTGTTGCTCTTATGTTTGAATGACAATTGGCTAGATAAAAATTTTTTGTTTAATACTTTTTCCCTTATGGGTTTGCACACAGACCTGACATTGAATATTGCTCCAGAGAAGTCTGAGGGGAGCCTAATTTAAAAAATTTTTCCCCCTTAAAAGACTTGATTGGGAGGAGGAGGTGTTGTCTGGATGAACATAGGATGCTTTATCAAGGTATATCTTGTTGATTGTTCTATATTAACTTCTCAGTCTTAGTATGCCCTTAGCACTTACAGATTCACACCTTCCCTTATTTCAGAAAGTTTTCTTCTACTATGTATTTGGCTTCTGTTTTTGTTGTTCTGTTTCATTTGCCTGGCTTTTTCTCCCAGAGACATATTTTATATTGGTTCCCTTTTTCTTCCATATCTGCCATTTTCTCTGTAATTATTTTCAACTTTGTTCTTTTCTCTTTTGGCTTGATTTTTCTCAAGCTTTTCTTCCCTTTCCCATACTTCATTGTTTCATCAAATGTTCATTTGGCATTGTTCTAGGCAATGGCAGTAAAGCAGAGAACAAAATAGAAATCTCTGACCTCATGAAACTTATTCTAATGAGAGAATTAAACAGTAAACAAAGTGAAATGTAGTAGGTCAGATGGTAATGGGTCACAGAGAAAAATAAGGGAGAGAGAAATAAGGCCACATAAGGAGATGCGACATGAATTGCATTTTTAAATGGTGATCAGAAAAGGCCTTATTGCAAAAATGATATTTGAGCAGAGACCTGGAGAAATTAGGAGAACAAGCTGTGCTGATATTGGGGGGAAGGCATTCTAGGTAGCAGGAATATACGTGCAAGTGCCTTGAAATGGGAGTATGCATAGTATTTTCGAGAAGTGCAAGAAGGTCAGTGTGGCTGCAACAGAGTAAGCAAATAACGGTAGGAGATTAAAGCTGGGAGGTAAGGGGCCACATGACAGACGTTTATAGGCCATTATAAGTAAGGCCTTTGGCTTTTATTTTAAGTGAAGGAACAACTTCAGATTGCCTGCTGCTGTGTTGAATATAGTATACTGTGTATATACTGTAGGGGTTGTTGGGGTTTGGGCAGAAGCAAGTGCTTGAGTTAAGAGGCTGTTGCAGTGATGGAGTCAGGAGAGTGCTGGTTTGAATCAAAGTGGTTGCAGGGGGAGAGGTGAGAAGAGATCAGATGCTGGATTTATTTGACAGTAGAGCTGATGGAATTTGCTGATGGATTGGATGTGAAGAGAGATAGGGATGAATTTAAGCCTTGTAGCCTGAACACTGGAAGAGGAACTGCTACTTGCTTGTATGGGAGAAACTGCATGAAATTGGAAGGGAGTAAAATCAAGAATCGGTTTTGGTCATGTTAAGGTTGAGAGAGCTATTAGATAGTGGGCAGGTATACATATAAGCCTGGATTTCATGAGAAAGAACTGTATTTCTAGGGGTTATCAATATATAGATGCTATTGAAAGCTTTGAAACTGGATGAGATCTCTAGAGAAGTGAATGCGGATAGAGAAGGATTTCAAAAACAGAACCTTAATTTATTCCCAGCATGTAGAGATTGTGGAGATGGGGAATCAGCAGAGGAGGCTGAAAAGAGTGGCCAGTGAGTTGGGAAGAAAATCAGGATGGTCTGGTGTTTGGGAAGTCAAGTGAAGAAGGTGTTAGAAGAGTGGGGAATGACCCTCCGTTTCAAAGATTGATAATAGGTTAAATAAGATAAGGGCTGAGAATTGACATTAGGTTAGGAACATGATGTCATTGGTGCCCTTGACAATTTTTGTGGAGGGGGGAAGATAAGCAATAATTGCTCAGAGTTGAAAGGAAAATGGGAAGAGAGGAATGTGAACAGCAAGAATAGATAATTCCAGGAATTATGCTTAGAAGGGGAAAACAGAAATGAAACAGTAGTTGGAGGGGAAACTAGGATTAAGAGGGGCGTTCTGTTTGTTTTCTGAAATGGTAGGAAATGGCATAGTCATCTCTTTTATTGTCCTATTTCTTCCATGAATCCTTTTATCTCTTCTTTGAACTCGTTTCAGAAATGCCGTATTCTCATCGATTTCATGGGGAATTATAATTTTCACCTGCTCCATGGTGTAATTTTCATGCAGTGTTCTTTATATATAGACTTTTGGTTATAATGTTGCTTTTCTTTCCCTTGCAAACATCTTTACATAAGACGTACATTGGTTCCTTTTTGATATTGGTCATCTTTGAACTGGAGACATTCTTCTTAGGTAAGCTATTTGCCCAACAATAAAGTTGTGGGAAAGGGACCAGGAGAGTGGTGGAGAAAGGTAGGCAGCTTAAATTTTCCCAGTTGTCTTGGAAGACTTTCTCACCAACACTTTTCTCCAGTGTTATGACTCTACTTAGCGAGTGGGAAAAAAAAGAGCCCCTTTTGTCACAGGTTCTTCTTGTTTAGATTGATAAACACTGCATGCACATTAGAATCACCTGGGGAACGTTATCCATACCAGTTAAATGAGAATCTCTGGTGGGGGGAGGAGAGGAGCTGACTATATACCTACAGGTTTTAAGGCACCTCAGGTAATTCTCAGGTATAGCCAGGCTTGAGAATCAATGGTTTAGCCTTTACTTTCAGCTGACCAAGATCAGCCGATGCTTGGCAACATGCAACCCAGTTTCTCCTACACATCGCTTGCGTCTTGCAGAAATGCCAGGTGTGGATGTTCACGTTTTCCTTAATATGCCCTTCCTCCTGCCACAGCCCACGCACACTTCCTGGCTGTATCATACTAGGCAACGGCTTGTTAGGTTTGTCAGCTGTACCCATTCTGTCTGATATCCGCAGTCAGGCGTCTTTTGTGCATAGCTTAGTCTGGTTCCATTTTTTTAAAAATGTTATTGTGAAATATAATACACATATATAAAAATGCATAAAGTGCGAATAAACATCCATGTAACTGCCATCCAGGTGACGAATTGAATGTTTGCCAGAATCCC
The DNA here is from genome assembly GCF_949987535.1 of Balaenoptera acutorostrata. Lineage (NCBI taxonomy): Eukaryota > Metazoa > Chordata > Mammalia > Artiodactyla > Balaenopteridae > Balaenoptera > Balaenoptera acutorostrata. The sequence goes on from NC_080066.1 coordinate 133,192,180, forward strand.
AAAAGCCCTCTTGAGGCCTCTTTCTAATCATAATTCTCTTTTTCCCATCATAAAGGTAGCCAGTATCCTGACTTATTTGATAATTAATTCCTTACTTTTCTCTTCATTCTTCTCATATTCAGGGTTATGGATGTTTCCTAGTTTCTTCGAATAAGGAGTTCTCTATTTCTTGTTTTCAGAAAGGGGAGAGGGATAGGAATGCCTTTATTACTCCATCTTTAACTGGAAGTAGAGGACTATTGATTTTAAGGAATTAGAACCAAATATATACTTGAATCAATTAAATGCCTTATATTAATCTGATTTTTTAAAATGTTTTATTTCTTTTTATTCTTATAATCATTCTTTGAGATTGCCAGTTTGGGTTTTGGGGGTATGTATGTGTTTTAACAGATGAAGTGAGAGATCATATAGCTAGCTTATGCCGGGTGGCAGAGCATACATACTGACTGGCAGTTCAGTGTGCAGTGCCATAGTGCAAGCTATTTGCTTGACTTGATTTATAGTCTCATCAATAAATGTGAAATTATAAGATAGGAATTGTAAGCCTTTCTTTTACAGCAATATGGCACCAGAGTTTTCAATATAAACTAAGAATACCAATAATGTATGCATTAACCACTTTTAAAATTTTGTTTTGTTTTGGGTATCCAAGAATTTAAATGTATATTCAGGTTAATTAAAATCTTTCCTAGGAATATGAAGCCATCTACCTAGCGAAATTAACAATACAGATGATGTCGCCACTTCAGATAGAAAGGTCGTTATCTGTTCATTCTGGCACCACAGGTAAGGATTTTTTCATTTTGGAGAAATTTGGGAAGAAAGATGATGGTAGTGAAGAATAGAAGAGAAGAAGCATCTTTTGCTCATTAACAGGTTACACTGAACAATTTTGATTGTTTAGAAAATTTTTGGATGGACTATTGAATTAAAATAATTTCAAATTTTAACTTTGTAATTAAATATGTATTGAGCTTCTGTGTGTACACCACTAGTTAATTAGAACGTGTTGGTTGGAAGATCAGATTTCTACTTTGTTGAGTTTTAAATCTTTAAGTAGTATAACTGTGTTGCAAAGATTAAAATAATAAGAGGGGTCTGGAGATGAGGCCCTAAATACACTTAGGTGGTCTTATTAAAAATGAAAGGTGGTTAGTAAGTAAAAGCAGGGTGACTAAATGTAAGCTACCTCAGTTTTTCTCTTGCCGTAAGTATTTGAATCCTTTCTCCTTTCCCTATTGCAGTGTCCCCTCCCCCATTTTAAAAGTTAATGATCCAGGCATGCTCTCAAAATCCTAACTTTTGCCATCCTCTCCAAGACCTTGCTACCCTTTTTTGTCTCCTTTCTTTTTATTAGAGCATTCATGGAATTTTTTTAGTTTATGGTTTTTCTCTCCCAGAGTTCCTTTCAGTCTTATTTGAACCTACAACCTTGTAAGTTAGGAGAAACAGGTTACGTACCTGGTTAGTGTTGGACCTGGAAATTTAACACTGGTGATCTGCTCCACAAGTCCAGCACTATATTGTACTTCCTTAGTGATAATACTATATACCCATCCTTCAGGCTCAACTTCCCAGTTGTCATTGACTCTTTGCAACTTCTATCTAATCATTTTCCAAAATGGGATGGTCTGTTTCCTCAGTACCTAGAATTCCCTCCCTCTTTTATAGTACCCTTCATTTCGGTCATGTTCAGGTCCATATTGGCCTCCTATTCCAACTCTTGTTACTTGGTCTGTTCTGTACATTGTGGCCAGACTTATTTTCATGAAAGATAGTTGTAATAGTGATATTCTTCCTGTGTAAAAGTCTTCATTGGCATAATTTTTTAAAAATATTTATTTATTTATTTGGTTGCACCAGGTTGTAGTTGCAGCAGGTGGGCTCCTTAGTTGCGGCTCACGGGCTCCTTAGTTGTGGCGTGCGAACTCTTAGTTACGGCATGCATGTGGGATCTAGTTCCCTGACCAGGGATCGAACCCGGGCCCCCTGCATTGGGAGTGTGGAGTCTTAACCACTGGACCACCAGGGAGGTCCCCATTGGCATCATTTCTACTGAAGAAAACACATCATAGGTAGTAATTAAAGGCCCTTTTGATCTTTATTTGTATCTCTCACTGTACCTCTATATATGCACTCCAGAAAATGGGACTACTAATGGTTTCCTGTGCGTGTCTTCTATTCTCCACCTAGAAAGCATCACCTTCAGTCTCTCTGTCCATAAAAACTTGGTTCAGATGTCATTGCCTCAAGAAAACATGATGATTAACTTACTCTTCCTCTAATCTCTAGTTATTCAAAACTGCCATAGAGCTTTATCTGTACCTCCTCACTTCCTGCCTTGTATTAGTTACCTATGTCTCTTACCTCCCTTCCTAGAATGCAGGTGCAACACTGCATCTGAAACTGTTATAACCACTGTATTTAGACTTATGGCTAGCATATTTTCTTCTCTATTCCATCAATACTATATTTCTATCCTTAATTTTAATCTTACAGTGAAACATTAGTTTTCTGTTGGAATCCACCCTCTGTATTATTACCATGATTTAGCACAACCTTTAGGGCATAAGTTTAAGGTAATGCGACTGTTAGGCAGATAACACAGCAAACCCTCTACCAGTTCAGTTGTTCCCTAAAGTTCTCCTCCATTGAGACTCAAAATTTCTTGATTATAACTGTTGAGCATATGGGGATAGCTCTGATTCTGTGTGGGAAATTTCTGTACTAACAGACTCTGATGTGAAGAGTAGATAAAAGAAAATCTCTTATCTGCTACATGCTTCCTTTCTCCCAACTCTAGACTTGTTGGTAATAAAATCACAGTTTCAGTGAAAAAAATATTTTTGGCAGCATCTGTGGAAGCAAAAGGATAATTACATCTACAAAATAAAATTGTACAAATGTACAGTGTCCTAAGTCACATGTTTATGGAGCCTAAAAAACAAACTCAGTAACCAATTATGAACCGTTATCCCTTTAAAAATTCTATTTTCAAACTATTTTAAAAATTAATGTTCATTATATAAAATACCTTAATACTTAATTCTTAAGAGGGAAAATGTCATGAAGATATAAAGTTCTTTGGGTAGTTTATAACAAAAGAATTTACAACAGTTTACTAAAAATTCAGTCATAGAATTTTCATAGTCATATATATGGTAACACTTCATGAAAAATGAAGCTTTTGCTAGTTGTAACATTCTAATGAATGAATTTATTTAAGTTCCCATTATATGTTATGTTCATGCAATAACTTTTAGGCAGTTTGAAGAGAACACATGAAGAAGAAGATGATTTTGGAAACATGCAAGTGGCGACTGCGCAGAATGGCTGATTCAAGAGCAACAGTATAGAGGATGTGAATTTCTATTTGGGAAGGAGAAAATACTACAGACAGTAATAATGTAAAATGGTAAAAACACAAGTAGTTTCTTTTCAATTATATGTTGCTTCCAGACGTGTTTCTCTGCGACTTGTTGAGCAACATTTTAAGATGTCGGACTTCTGCAATAGATGGCACTGATGGTTTTATTCTTTTTTTTTTTTTTTTTTTTTAATTCTTTACAGTTTTATTATAAACCAAGAATTTTGGACTTGCAAAGAGGTATTATTGCAATAATGCACTTTTCATACTTGAAATTTATTTGTATGATATAAAGTTGTTACTTTAAACAAAATGCAAGTTAGGGGGACTTGTTTATAAAATCTGGGTAATTTATAACAAAAGAATTTCCTAAAGTTTGCAAAAATTCATTTTGTGTTCTACGTATTACATTTTAAAAATAATTTTACAGTTCAGTTTTATGATGGAGCCTCTTACAGAAACATTAACAAATGCGGGAATCTGCCACATTTCTTTTTTAATATACTTCAGTAGCTTAATTATCTTTTAATTTTTTTAAACTTCTTGATCCCATCTTAATAATCTTTAAATCATGACATTAGCCAACTGTCCTTACTTTAACATGATCCAAGTATTGCTTCTTTTCCTACTACCTTCCTAATTTTATCCTATAGAAAAAAAAAAGTTTAATGAACAAAAGAAAATGTTTCGCTTTATAATACCAGATGCTCAAAAACAAGGAGAGTTTTAAACTCAAGTGACTTTCCTTTAGCATTCTTAAAAGCCAGATGTTGTGTTTGTTCTTTTGAGTTGTGTAGCCTGTTTTTTCTTTGTCCAAAATGGTTCTAAATAGAATATAATAAACCAGTGTAGCACTATTTTTTTCCTAAACAAAGCCCAAAAAAGAAAAGTGCCTTGCCTCGTTAGAAAATATAAAAAATAAATCCTCATGTCCTCTAAATTAGTATGTAGAACAGTGAAAAGTTTTGAACATTTTTCTGTAATTTTTTTTTAAACCATAAATTAGTTCAAACTGAAAGTCTTAAGGATTGAAGAAACCTTAGTAAATTATTTGGAATATGGAGCATTTACTCCATTTTTATGTTGTCTTAATGATTCTGTGAGATTGTTCTGGCTCAGACAAATGCTTTTCTTTGAGGATACATTTATTGGGGAAAAGTGATTGTGTGGGAGACTTCAGTGTATTATAAATTAGTGTTGTAATCAGTTCTTGGCATTGCGTTAATCCAAATTTCCCCCATAATTTGCATTAGCAAAGTCACTTTATGGATCCTAGGTTCTCCATGTTTTTATTTATACATATAAAAATTGTTCTAAGAAAAACATTTTTGCTATTTTAAGTATGATGTTGGGGAGGAAAGGAGTGTTTTTAACTTTTTATAGTTGGTGATTTAGGGTAGCACAAACAAAACTCCTTTGTATCTCCCTTTTCTCAGTCCTCTCTTGAGGTGCTTTACTGTTGGGACTTGTAAGGTAGGTAGCAAGTTACCTACTTCGCTTTCCTCCCTAACGTGTAATAATACAGTAAAAGCTTTTTTATCCAGCGTAGCAGGAGAGTGGCAGTGAATCAAAACTGCTTTGTTAATTCTGCTGCCCCAGGTGGTATTCCTCTTCTGATTTCCCTTCCCTTCCCTTCCCTATTTTACCACCCTAAAATAACAGCATATTGTCAATCCCATTGTAGTCTTGTATTCTGTTGTGTGATTAGGTCATTGGGTGTGGTGGTCTAGTATAGTCAAGATTTGCATTGAGTGTTCAGAAATCCCAGCTGGTGACGTGCCAGAAAATACAACTTTCCTGTATATAGATCACTATTGGTTAGGCCAGCAAAGATCTCTTTTGCAAACTAATAATCTGTGATGCTTCATTCCACAGAAACGGCTTAAAAGAATCTTCATAATAGTCCATTTAGGTTTTAAAAATGAGGCAGTTAAGATTTTCTAAATTAATTTCTTAAATACACATATCCTCTCTAGTAGTCTGGCCAAGAGTACAGGTTTGGTTATTAATTTACAGTTGGTAATTTTCCACTTTTTCTAACCACTGTAATTTTTATGTTGGCACTAAAGTGCCTGCCCAGCACTGTATATTAAAAGACTCTCACAAACACTAGAAAAAAGGACTGTCATCTTCTTGAGTACAAATTAATATGGACAAAAAGTTTATTCTTTCTATAAGAATACTGCAAGTTTGTTTTATCTTGGGTTCATTCTTCCACCCAGTGTTCAACTCGTTCTTCTGGTAGCTCTTCCTATTCTTCTGTTTGGTTCCATTTCTATAATTCCTCTGTCTCCACTCATGTTTTGTGATAGCTAACTACAGTACATTTAACCAATCCTGAATTATTTTCTAGAATATTTGAATAATGTATGAGTGACCCAGCACCCAATTTTAAACATTAAATATTAACCTGGGCACAGAATTTAAAATGATATTGCATCAAAACATAGGAGAACTGCTTTATTGTCCATTTTGAAAGTATGAAACTTGAATATTGAAAATATTCAAACTGGAATGGCAGTATTCTTACCTTGTAATTTCAGTCCATTGGTTCCTGTTAATTTCTTATCAGATGTTTAAACAGCAGTTACCTTTGTTTATTTGTATCTACTCTGTGGTGGAAGTATTAAACCATGATACCCTTTGCTACCAACTCTCAACCACCTAACTTTCAGAGCAGACTATTTGTTTTGGGAGGATTTTGTGCTTCATCTGAGTTTAGAAGTAATGTCAGAAAATGTTAAGCATGTCCTTTTAAAGAAAATATAAGGTTTATAATTATCTTATTACCATGGTAATTTAAATGAATTAGAAGTATTTAACTGCAATCTTGAATTATAAAGTTGGGGTGCATATATAGAGATATATATCAAAATCTCAACTTGATGTAAAGTAAATGAGCAGTTACCTGGCAGACTTTTTTTTTTTTTCAGATAACTGTTTAATCCATAATTCCATAACGAACTCAGCTTCACTTCAATATTTATTTTGTCCATTCATCAGTGCTCCAATAAGTAAATGATAGGAAACAGCTGAAAATTACTAAAAGATTTTATTTTTTTTTATGATTAGAAAAATAAGTTTCTAGGGTCTTTGAATGCTGGATTTTTTTTTTTGTCTTATCCATCCATGGCAGCTAAAAAAAAAAAAATAATCACTCAAAATATTCAGGTTTACATGCTAGCTCTCTCTCATAGGGAGTTGCCATACCTCACAGTTCAAAGTGTATTTTGTAGATCAGTAACATTATACTGACATGTAATTGCAATTTACTATGCAGCAAAAATGATTCAAAAAGAAAAATAACCTACAGTGTCTATTTACCTTTGTACAGACAATTGCTTAAGTTACTCTGCTTTTAACATCTGTACTTGGATCAAATGCTTATGTATGTATAGGAATGTCACAGTGCAAGATGCTGCTAGCTCAGGCACAAAGTATTAAAATTATTTTGTGAAGATTGGTGGTTGTATTAAAACTGGTGTGCCATTATACCTCAAAAAGATTGAAAAGCTCGTTTATACCGCTTATGCCTCAGAACCTCTTTACTTAGATTGTTGTCTTCTAGGTAAGAGTAACCCAGTTTTAGTCCCACACAGATTAAGAAGGATGAATGAACATTGGATATTGAGAAGCAGTTAAGAGTATTTTCTAAAACATTGTGGTCACACATAAAAATTATGGTCACTTCAGGGAAGGCCCAAGTTTCAGCTCAAGCATATTTTAAACAATTAATTGAACAAGTTTGGAGTTGAAAGTGAGGGAATTTGTGACTGAAGGAAAGGGTAAGGCCATCCATAGAACAGCTTCCAGCTCATTAAAAAAATACTTTTTGCTTTTAGTTTTCCCCTTGTTAGCCTACCTACATAATATTCTTCATCAAATCTAAGACATCATCATTAGCATCACTACACCATCTTTTTGATCCTACTAAAAGGCAAAAAATATTGCTGAATAAACTAAGACAAGCTACTGATCATAAAATGCATCCAGATTTCCAAATGTTACATGTAAAAAAGAAAAAAAAGTGCTTGAGAGTCAGTGAAATACAAATATATAAAATACATGGAGCAAAATAAAAATCACAATTGCCACTTCGTTATACCTTTTCAAAAGTAAACAATGCTCAAAAATGTATATATTGAAATGTTCTGTGCAGTTTTTTTCATACTCAATTTTACCCCCAAAATGGCTTAGAAAAATCAAATTTCTCTGGCTAACTAAAGCTAAATACAGATCATCAGTTTCCTCAATGATACAATTTTTATGTGTTATACCTTACCTACAACTTTATTTCCTATAGGGGGGGATTTAAGATAAGACCTTAAGAACACTATTTAAAGGGATTTATTGAAATAGCCACCTTATAGTTTTACTTCAAATTGTTCAGTGGTAAGAAATGAAATAAAGCATTTAACTTTGCCCTTTATTAGGGTTTTTTTTTTTTTTTTTTTGGTGTTTTTTTCCTGGCCACGCAGCACAGCATGCGGGATCTTAGTTCCCCAACCAGGGATCGAACCCATGCCCCCTGCAGTGGGAGCGCAGAGTCTTAACCACTAGACCACCAGGGAAGTCCCTATTAGGTTTATTTGTTAACATAGGTTTTAAATTACCAGACTGTACCTAGTAAAGCTGCTGTTACCAAGGTTACAGGACTCCTAAAAAAGCAAAACTTAAGCTTTGTTGCTTTCACTAGGGACAGATCAATTCATCTGCCTATGTCATCAGCAGGTGAGTAGTACACCCTCTGTTGGTGAAGAATTTCTATTGTTTTAGAAAGCCAACTTTAGCTTTACTGCATGGAGGGAAATCTGAAATCTAGTTGAGGTAGGTGTGAATCAAAGGGATGAGAAACAGGTGGTCTTTACTTTCTAAGCTCCTTTTTACAAAGGGTACACAAAACTAAGATTTTATGAACCATGACTTGACCTAATAATTCAATAGACAACTCAAGAAAAGCACAGAAAACATTCGGATTCTAACAAAAGACTATTCATATGAACAGGTTTAATGTAACATGAAACGTAAAAGATTCGAACCAGTAGTGAAGTATCTAATTCTTATTTCAACTTAAAAAAAATTAAAATAAATAAAATCAAAATAGGATAGTGACCAGAATAATAGTACCATTATAATCACATTAAATAGAAAAGCCTCCATCAACATTTTAAGAATGTAATAAATGCAGTATGATACATTTTAAAATACTCCACTCAATTTTGTAATCCATTTTCATAAAAATGTTACTCAGAAAAGAGGCACCCCTGGAAAAATGAGAAATCAGCTTAGAAATACATAATATGCCAGGATTTACTAATTCACTGTTAAAAAGTACCTTATATTTCTCTTAGATATTTTAAACAAATGAATAATTATTATATTTCACATGTAAGACAGGTGGTAGGTACTTCAGCTACATTAGAATTATATCAACTTTTAGATGTACATTTAAATTGTCACATTTTATAAGAAGTTAATTTTCATTTCTCCTTATTTTAAAGGCTCACCAGGTTGTTTGCCAGTATAGTATTAGGATCAGCAAATGTTGGACTGAACTACATTTAGTTATAATATATCTAACATCCAATTTCACGTAATATATGTGAAATGATACACCCCTAAGTGGTATTTAGATACATTTCTTTGAAAAAAAATATTAATTTTATGAATGTGATAAGAAACAGCCTTATTCACTGTATGCTTTTTTTTTTTTTAATGAGCAGTACAGATAGATAGCAGACATATAACTTCGTACTACCTATACTGACTACTAAGAAATAAAGCCAAACTTTAGAAAAATACAATGCAAGAAAAGATTCAAGTTAAAAATATACTCCTTTGGTTAAAAATCATCCCCTTAATAATTTCATCTGTAATCTAAACTCAGCATGTCTCACCAGCCCAAAGTAATCTTCTAAATGTCATTATACTTGTATTACAGTGTTTTTTTCTATCCAGTATTTATGGAGGTCACTGGGTTGCAGCAACAAAATATTTTAACTCTAGGAAGAGAGTGTAGCCTTGTTGCATCAGCTCCTTTGACAGATGTCTTTCTTAAAAGGTTTTACTTTAGAAACCTCTGACACATGTAGTTTTCTTCAGATACTGTATATCCAAACTTTTTATAGAAACCAGCGTTTTGTGGTAGACATTCAAGGGTAATCTTATAACAGTTCAGCTTCTTGCTTAGCAAAGTAAGGGTTGATAATAACCTGAAATTAAAGAAAAAAAAGGTAGGCAAGGCATAGAGCATTTGTTAATAAAAATGGATTTTAGTAACAATGTGAGTGAATATCACATAAAACTTCAAGTTTGTATTACAAATAGGTTTATTAGATCATGGCCTTTCCCACTATACTCATTTAAATATTCAAATTGTAAGTGGTTAAACATTTAAATCACCCAAAGCATTTGATTTTGTTTCAAATATACTTTAGTAATCTCCAGCCCATTAATAAATAGAACAAATATTACCCTAAACCCTGAACTCACCCTAAACCCTCTTTAAAAATAGGTTTAAAATTAATAATAACACCAAAGACTAGAAACCTTTTAAAAAATATGGCCAAAATTAATCTTTTTCTCTAGATCTATTCAAACTATTTAGGAATAGCCAACATAAAATGGGTAAATAATTGCTTTGTTCTTTATCATTTTTAAAGTTACTTAAATATTTGTGAAAGAATGTATTAGGTTAACTCTGGATTGGTCTAATTAATACGAAGTGTAAAGAAAGCAAAAATGTATACATCTTTATAAAAACTGGGAAAGATCTACAAAAATTTACCTGAAGGGTTTTCTCATGTTGTATAGATTGAAAAATCTTATTCTGAAGACAAAACCTCTTGATTGAAGTTACACAATTATAAAAGGCATGACTAAGTTACATGGACTAGAAGTACTAGAAATGGGTCTCTATCGTTTGCTGATGTACACCAAATACCTTGAATAGCATCTGGCGTATAGCAGGTGCTTAATATTTACTGAGTGAATTCCTTAAAACTCAGAAGGGATAATATTAAAAAGCAAGTTCTATTTTATAAATAGGCAATAAACCTATGAAACTTACTTTAAAAGATTTAGATAAATGTATAGAGGATTACACTGTGAAGGCCGTTTCAGTACATGGTTCTAAAACTTTGTAACTGAGAACATTTCCTTTGTTTTTAAATATGACAGAGAAATGGACAAATTACTTGGCTCACCAAAAGTTTCTGTTTCCTACTACAATAAGAGTACTACTATTAAAAGTTAATAACTAAGGTGTTGCTGTTTTAACAGTACACTTCCAATTTCCAAACTTTATGGTAAAAATTATATAAAAATACCTTATTTCTTCATTAAATTCAGTGTAAGCTATGGAGTGAGAATGAGTTCATAATTAATGATGCTTAAAAAACTTCAAACAGGAAAACATTTTTTAAAAAGTATCTTGCAAGAAACTGTAAACTGAAACACAAAGAGTATCTAATTTATCCGGGGTTACCTTGTTTCTGCCTACTTACAATTTGCCAAGCTGCTTTCCTCTGCATTCATCACTAACAACAACGTCTTCTACTCTTCCTCTCTGAAAATATTTACAGTGTTTAAAGGACTAAGCATGTAGTTTTGTTTTAGTTAAATCAACAAGTGACGGTAAGAATTAATTGATAAATAAATGTTTTGTAAACGTTAACTTTGCAAAATGCAAAATTTTTTAACTTACTGTTATAGAGGAGATAATACAGTGAATCAATTTGTGGCCTAATTTTGCTTTGTCTGTATCTTAAACCTTCCCACCCCATTATTTTAAAGCAAGTCTCAGAATCCACATCACCAAAATGTAATCTTGTCATGAACGTACTACATCCATCATCCTACTCCTTGCTTAATTGCAATTTATTTCAGACATCCAAATACAGTTTATTAATTTCTAGTACAGAAACCACACCAAAATTCATACTTCACAGAATAATTCCAAGTGTTTTCTATCATATTCTCATCGGATTACCTAGGTTTTGTTTTCTTTACTATTTCATGTGAGTCATGAGGAGTGAAGGAACTCTACAGGCATTAGAAGTGTCACAATTAGAACAGAATATATTATTCTGAATCCTTTACCACTGGGAAACTGATGGGAATTTGTGTTAATGTAGTATATTCAAAGTATTGTTTTTGAAAAAAAATTAGCATTAGAGATTCCAAACATTACTGCCAAATTCCACGATGCTGACTTGATTTCTCTTATGTCTATACCAATTCTAACACCTTACAGAACAATTTTTAGGAAACAATTCATATTAACACATTTTCTTCCTCATAACTCTTAGAAGACAATGGGAAATTGACTGTTACTAAGTGATTTCTAAGAAGCAAAACTTCTATTCTAGCCAATATTTAGCTCTCTCATTTTACAATAAAAAGCAGTGGAAAAACAGACTTGTCTAATGGAAAGTCAAAGTCGATTTTGCTAGAAAACACATATCCATTTTACTCATAAGCATTAATATGAACACATACCTTAGCACAGGAATGGATGAATTTATGTTCTATTATCAGAGTCGCTGTAGCAACTATCTGTCCTAAAGTTACATCTTCCACAACTGTAACATAATAATCCCCAGATTTCTTCATGTGCTCAAAAGATTCTGTGGAAATTGGAAAATAGTGTTATGTGGTAGACATTAAACTTTATTAGGTGCCAGAAAAATACTAGAATTAGCTTACTTCAATAAATATTATTAAATATTTATAGCTATTTTACCACAGTAATTTTAAAGAAAATATCAATTATTAAAAATGACCAAGTAGTTGAAATATCAGCAGTCAGTATCAACTGGAACATAGTCCATACATTTAAAAAATCTTCTAGCAAAATAAAGTAAGACTAATATAGCTATTTTAGATGAACAGCACTTAAAATACAAATAAGTTGTACATGTTGCCATTTCTGTGACTAGTGAATGAAAACTTTCATATCTTCATTACTAGTTAACTTTAAATTGATTCCTTTAACCTTTTCACTTAACAGATATTCACACAGAACAAAACTCTTTGCAAATTTTAACAAGAGAATGTTTGTGTCTCCATTCTTTAATTTTTAGTCTTTTGATTTTAAAATAATTTGACAAAGTAGTTTTCAATTTTCCCTTTGTGCTCTCAAGTGTTCCATGATTACATGACCTGTTTTAGAAACAGAATCATCATTTTTGTTTGCTTTGAAAGCACCTTGTGAAGTAGATAAAAAAGTAAGTCTTCATTTCCCAGATTTTCCCAAAGCCACATAGCAAACAGGAGCAAAAGTGGAATAAATATCTTCCCCTCAAATTGACTTTTAGTACTTATATTGATGAAATAACATGATTTCTCATCTAATCTGATATGCCTGCAAAGAAGAATTCAGGAATAAAAACTGAGCCTAACAGTTTCAACATACTGTTTATTTCCACAGTCTTGTTCTAGTAATGGGTCTGGAGTGGGAAGAAATAAATTCAATGAAGGAAAAGAAACAATGAGAATCAGGAAATAATAATCTTCATCTCAGGAAGGTCATATAGAGTACAAAATAAAATTACCTATTGAAGGAAATGAAGAAAATAGGAAGACACTGTTAAGAGCATTGGATGGAGTCAGGAAGGTTGTAGTTCTTTTCTTACCTGTGATCTTGGGTAAGTCATTTGACCTCTCTTTTAATTTCCATCCTCTCATATGTATTAAAAAGGGGGAGGGATGAACTAAAAGATACCTGCCAACCTTAAAATTCAATATAAATGAACCAAAAAATAAATTTAGAACGTATTTTCTTACATTTTTGATTGGGTGATGAAATTTCTGTGAAATGACCTAACCACATGAAAGGTAAACACTACAATAAAAAACAATCTCTAAGGCTGCCACCCAGGTTCTATGCTCCAGTAATTATCTAAAAGTAGCCAGGTATTTTGTAAAACTTGGTAGTTGCTACATTTGCATTCTAAAACAGTTCAGCCACATTAACCATTTAAATAAGAAAATAGCTAATTTGTTATTTGAATAATTTCTAGCTATTTGAACAAAACCACAAGTAGACACTGAACAGAGCTCTAAACAAAAATAAAATCTTGTTTCCCTTTATTTCTTTTCCTTCAGGAAAAAGAGACTGTAGGACTTACTCATAAATTGTTCCGGGTTGACAACTCCAGTCTCTGTCAGCTGACCTAGTAGCTTAAAAAAACCTAGTTTTGAAAAACAGATTTCAAGTCATGAGAACAGCAAATGAAATATATATCAAAAGAAGTAATATGTCTAGCTGGTGGGCAATTATTTTTTCAAAACTTTATGTAATAAACTATTTTAAAAGATTAAACTGAAACCCATTATTCTTTCTATTATCACTACGTAAAACAAATAGTAATAGGTTTTACCAATGTTTTTGCCTGCATAAGATTTTTGGAATAGTGCTGACCTTAATACTCAATATTTACAGAACCAGCATGTACAGTTTTCAATGTAATTTGCATTACATTCAACGCAAGGGATGCCAAATTCTCCCAAATATGTGCTTTGGTTTTACTTAAAAATGCAAGATTCTCATTATGACCAAATATGATACTATCTGTAAAATAAAATATAAATAACATTGTTGAGACTACAGTTTTTAAAGATTCCTGATTAATTTCATTAATGTTACGTTAAATTAATGTGAATAGCATAGAATGTTGAGAATCTAAACTTCTATACACCCAATAATTAATTTGACCAAAATATAATAGTTTCTTAAGATTTCCTACCAAGAAGAAAACTGTAAAAAGTTGATTTTTGATTACTGAAATTTAAGGAAATCATTTTGGAGAATTTAGATGTTAAAAAAAGGAACACGTGTAGACAAAACCTTTTGCACCTTATCCAAGGCAAATTATCTTTATCCTCATTCCCCATCCAGCTTCTTAGAGAAGATTCTTCCTTATGTGTCATTATACAAGATAATTTCCCCTTTTTGGCTGCTTAATTAGGAAGGAACACTGTTGTACTTAAGTCATTTGAAATACTGTAATACAGTACTGTAATACAGTAACATCTGGTCTATACACATTGGAATTGAGTTCTCAGTCACTTTAAAATTTAAGCACAAAAAATAAAAGTCCAATAGTAGTTTTAAAAATTATAGGCATCGTCGTCATGTTTGTGGAGAACACAGAATGCTAACTATAAGTCTAACCAGAATTCGTAAACTGAGTCCATACCTCTATTTAAATCAGCAGTACAAAGAGGCCTCAAAACCAAACCTTCTCCAGGATGTGTTGGGGAAATGGCTGGAGAAAATGTAGCTGTATTCTGACTCCAATCCACTTCTTTGAGTAGACTTGGGTCAAACATAGGTGTTTCATCAGGTTTCATCTTTGCAGTAAGGTCTAAAATAAAATTTTAAACGTTAAGGCATTTTGTTTAATAGAAAATTGTTGATTGTCAAGAATGTCAACTTCTTAATAAAAATTAATGCAATTAGAAAAATTCTTTAACAGGTATGCAAGATATTTTATTTTAGCCTATCCTGACTCTTAACATCAAATGCCACAGCTACAGCTCTATAGAAATTCACAGATTCTATCAGACAGTAAACAAGTGACTAAATTTAGAAGTTTTACACTTGAAAACTCCATTTTCTAATAGGACTTTTAAAGCATTTTTTTCCTCTGGGTCAGTGCTACTAGCGTAGCACTGTGAATAGCTGACTTTTCAGGAGCTCGCTCTTTTTTTTTTTTTTTTTTTTTTTACATTATTGGATTTTATTATTGGGCTAAGGAGTAACTCATCAGTTTTACCTGACACTAAAGAAGACTTACTGGGCATGTAACTTTTTTAAAAATTATGAACCATGAACAGAAAATTCTCTGCGTTCACTGGAATATTTGGTCTCAGCTATGATAGATTCACACCAAGACTATCTACTGGATTTTGTTTTCACAGCAGTCTTTCTAAAAATCTGTAAGTTTCTCAGCTGCATCTAAGCAGCTTAAGAATAGCCAGTGTCGGGCTTCCCTGGTGGCGCAGTGGTTGAGAATCTGCCTGCCAATGCAGGGGACACGGGTTCGAGCCCTGGTCTGGGAGGATCCCACATGCCGCGGAGCAACTAAGCCCGTGAGCCACAATTGCTGAGCCTGCGCGTCTGGAGCCTGTGCTCCGCAACAAGAGAGGCCGCGATAGTGAGAGGCCCGTGCACCGCGATGAAGAGTGGCCCCCGCTTGCCACAACTAGAGAAAGCCCTCGCACAGAAACGAAGACCCAACACAGACATAAATAAATAAATAAAATTTTAAAAAAAAGAATAGCCAGTGTCACAAAAACAGAAATATAGATCAATGGAACAGGATAGAAAGCCCAGAGATAAACCCACGCACATATGGTCACCTTATCTTTGATAAAGGAGGCAAGAATATACAATGGAGAAAAGACAGCCTCTTCAATAAGTGGTGCTGGGAAAACTGGACAGCTATATGTAAAAGAGTGAAATTAGAACACTCCCTAACACCATACACAAAAATAAACTCAAAATGGATTAAAGACTTATATGTAAGGCCAGATGCTATCAAACTCTTAGAGGAAAACATAGAACACTCTATGACATAAATCATACCAAGATCCTTTTTGACCCACCTCCTAGAGAAACGGAAATAAAAACAAAAATAAACAAATGGGACCTAATGAAACTTAAAACCTTTTGCACAGCAAAGGAAACCAGAAACAAGACGAAAAGACAACCATCAGAATGGGAGAAAATATTTGCAAATGAAGCAACTGACAAAGGATTAATCTCCAAAATTTACAAGCAGCTCATGCAACTCAATATCAAAAAAACAACCCAATCCAAAAATGGGCAGAAGCCCTAAATAGACACTTCTCCAAAGAAGATATACAGATTGCCAACAGACACATGAAAGAATGCTCAACATCATTAATCATTAGAGAAATGCAAATCAAAACTACAATGAGATATCATCTCACACCGGTCAGAATGGCCATCATCAAAGAATCTAGAAACAATAAATGCTGGAGAGGGTGTGGAGAAAAGGGAACCCTCTTGCACTGTTGGTGGGAATGTAAATTGATACAGCCACTATGGAGAACAGTATGGAGGTTCCTTAAAAAACTAAAAAGAGAACTACCATACGACCCAGCAATCCCACTACTGGGCATATACCCTGAGAAAACCATAATTCAGAAAGAGTCATGTACCACAATGTTCACTGCAGCTCTATTTACAATAGCCAGGACATGGAAGCAAACGAAGTGTCCATCAACAGATGAATGGATGAAGAAGATGTGGCACATATGTACAATGGAATATTACTCAGCCATAAAAAGAAACAAAATTGAGTTATTTGTAGTGAGGTGGATGGACCTAGAGTCTGTCATACAGAGTGAAGTAAGTCAGAAAGAGAAAAACAAATACTGTATGCTAACACATATATATGGAATCTAAAAAACAAAAAAAAAGGTCATGAAGAACCTAGGGGCAAGACAGGAATAAAGACGCAGACCTACTAGAGAATGGACTTGAGGATACGGGGAGGGGGAAGGGTAAGCTGCGACAAAGTGCGAGAGTGGCCTGGACATATATACACTACCAAATGTAAAATAGATAGCTAGTGGGAAGCAGGTGCATAGCACAGGGAGATCAGCTCGGTGCTTTGTGACCACCTAGAGGGGTGGGATAGGGAGGGTGGGAGGGAGGGAGATGCAAGAGGGAAGAGATATGGGAACATATGTATATGTATAACTGATTCACTTTGTTATAAAGCAGAAACTAACACACCATTGTAAAGCAATTATACTCCAATAAAGATGTTAAAAGAAAAAATAGCCAGTGTTTTTCATGCTATTGAAAAATGATCAATTATGGTATTTTCCTCTCTCGAACATTCAGAAATGGTCAGGTTCTTACTAGGTGTGGTCTAATAAAACTGAGACTAAATAAGATAATGATAGAATGAAAAACATATTAAGCATAAAAATGGCTGGGGTGGGGGGCGGCGGTGCTTCCCTGGTGGCGCAGTGGTTAAGAATCTGCCTGCCAATGCAGGGGACACAGGTTCAAGCCCTGGTCCGGGAAGATTCCACATGCTGCGGAGCAACTAAGCCCATGCGCCACAATTACTGAGCCTGCGCTCTAAAGCACGCAAGCCACACCTACTGAAGCCCGCGCGCCTAGAGCCCGTGCTCCGCAACAAGAGAAGCCACCGCAATGAGAAGCCTGCACACCACAACGAAGAGTAGCCCCCGCTCACCGCAACTACAGATAGCCTGCGCGCAGCAATGAAGACCCAACGCAGCCAAAAAAAAAAAAAAAAAAAAGGCTGGTGGGGCACACGTCTGTGGAACAGAGCTGCTGGAGGAAAGTCTTCCTAACAATTATTAGGAGATTGTAAGGCAACCCTGAACTTTGATTTGTAAGCCCATGCCCAGCTAAAGAAACCACAGTTGACCCTTGAACAACGTGGGTTTAGGGTGCCAATCCTCCACACAAAAATGTGCAGTCGAAAAATCATGTATAACTTATAGTCGGCCCTCTGTATCTGCAGTTCTATATCCGTGGATTTAACCAACCTTGGAATGTGTAGTATAATATTTACTATTGAAAAATATCCGTATATAAGTGGATCCTTGCAGTTCAAACCCGTGTTGTTAAGGGTCAACTGTATTCTATTTGATACCTGCCTCTACTTCTTTAAAACAAAGAATTTAAAGATATACATCCATAACATACTACCATAAAACAAGAAAGCAATACCAGAAAAATTAAAGTCCACTTAATAACAGAACAATTTCCTCCAAAACCCAACTCCCAGATGTTCCCTATTTCATAAGTCACAATATGCTTAAGGGCAACTATTCTTAACTTTTCCTTAAAGGTCGACTAAACTGTATAACCCTACGTAACTATTATATATAGGTAATATATATATAATATATATATACTCTGCTGCAGTATAGCAGAGGCTTTGGGAAGGTACTGTGATGTAATAATAGAAGTTAACATTTGTTCAGCACTTACGTGCCAGCATTGTTCAAAGAACTTTACACATTACTAATTCACTTACTATAACAATCCTACAGGGTAGGGATGATTATTATCTGCATTTCAACAGATGAGGAAATGCAGGTGTAGACAAGTTAAGTAACTTGCCCAAGGTCACAGAATTAGCAAAGCTGAAATTGAAATCTAGACATGGAAAGAGCATGAGCTCTGGAGTCAGACCTGGTGTTCAAACGTCAACTGTGTGATGATGGCTAAGGAAGTTAAACTGAGAATGTTTCCTCATTTGTAAAATGGAGATGAAATTGTTGGAAGAAATGAATTACTGTATACAAGTACCTAACAGTGCCTGGCACAGGGCAAGTGTTCAACAAGATACATTGATACTTCAGTTAGCAACTAATTTAAAATTTATTTTTATATGTTCTCGTTAACTTTGTTCACCTTTAAATTAATTCATGAGTCAGGCACTGTGCTGGGTACAGGAGCTACAAAAATATTATTATGTTTATGTTAAACTGAAAGTTAGCATTCTTGGAAAGGAAAGAAAGAACTTTAAAAATAATAGTTACTATGTAGAATACTGAGAGGTTTGTTTTCTTTCCCTCAAAAAGGACTCAGATCATGTTATGCTGTAAAAACTATGCCTGGATCTAAGAATAGTAAGGAAAGGAAATTGTGATGATTAAAACAATCATTCATAAAATTTAACAAGCTTATGGTCCACTAGAAACAGATTTTTTTGTAGATTAACTTTAGTGCATGCACTTTAGTATTTGTCCCTGATAACTGGACCCCTGAGGCTTTTGGGTGTACTTTTTGGGTGTAATCTGAAAGATGGATAACAACATTGTTTTTCAGGTATACAGATAAACAGGCTAAATATTTATCAATAAAGTAAAATGTGTACATTAAGTGCAGAAGTCAGAAAGTATTACAAATTTAAGTCCTTCAAGACAACATACCATTTAAACATTCTGATGTTCATGCTATTTAACATACAGTAGTAAGCATGAAGTTTAAAGAAAGCTCAAAAGGAAATGTGGATGGACATTAAGATAATTTAAAGTTAACCAGAGTTCTTCTTCCTATAAAGTTGCCTGAGTTTACAATGAAATGTGCCTAGAGAACTCGCAAAATACGGTTAACAATTTCTGAGAGAGAGGGGAGAGGTACACAGGAGAAGAATTAGGATTACGAAGCCTTTAAAGAATTTTAAACAGTAAATACTAATATTGTCCTGTGCTTTTCTTTAATCGATGGTCTTATTCCATGAATGATAAAAATAAATGATACTGGCTAATATTTATTGAGTACTTTATATACAAATGAAAATACAATGAAAGATGTATCAGACCAGAAGGCAGGCACAGTAACTAGCTCAAGATAACAGAGCAAATAAGGAACAGTGAGGATTCACAACCAGGTAGCAGGGCCAGCTTCAAGGACACAGGGCCCCGCACTTAATTCTCTGCTGCCACTGTCGAAATTCTTAATAATTTTTAAACAAAGAGCCCTGCATTTTCATTTTTCACGAGTTGCCACAAATTATGCAACCATTCCTGCATGACTCCAGACTCTATACTCTGTAGTACTGAAGAGGCACTAGTGAAGGTGAATTCTCTACTTTATTGTGCAAGAGTTTAAAATTTAGTCAAAGCAGCACTTATATTTGGAAAGTAAGAATTTCAGGCTAGTTAAAGTACTTAATGCATTCTGGATAGAAATAAGAATCCATATTCTTATAGCAATCAAAAATTAATATCAAGGGACTTCCCTGGCAGTCCAGCGGTTAAGACTTTGCCTCCCATTGCAGGGGGTGCAGGTTTTATCCCTGGTCAGGGAGCTAAGATCCCACATGCCTCGTGGCCAAAAAACCAGAACACAGAACAGAAGCAATACTGTAACAAATTCAATACTTTAAAAATGGTCCACATCAAAAAAATCTTAAAAAAAATTAATATCAAAATGTTTATATGAGCTCTTTTACAAAACAGAGCCATACTTAAGGTTACCTTCTTTTATCTTATTCTGTCCCCATATAGTAAATTCTGCTGGTGCCCAATTAATATGCTGGGCAAGTTAAAGTAAGATGTGATTTGATACTAAATTTCAAAAGCATTTATAAAAGAGCAAAACAGGTAAATTTATTTGGTTTACAAAAGAAATAATTTTCAGCATCTTAAAGTGCCCCCAGGTACCACAACATAGGAAATTTCAGTAAACAGAACTGCACAGTTGTTTGAAGCTGAATTTCACCATTATCATTGGGGTCTTATTTTGTTTTGTTTCTTTTGGTTTTGTTTTTTTGGGGTTTTTTGGCCACGCTGCTTGTGGGATCTTAGTTCCCCAACCAGGGATCGAACCTGGGCCTACAGCAGTAAAAGTGCCGAGTCTTAACCACTGGACCGCCAGGGAATTCCCTCATTGGGGTCTTATTTTGAAGATTTTAGATTAATTTTAAAAAGTAAACCCTAACCCTTCTTAAGTATTTCTCAAGTACCTTTTCTGTTTAACTACTAAGTTAACAAGCATTTAAAGGCCCATGTATGCCTAAACTTAGCCCAATAAATATGCCTAGTGAATGAATAACGAATGGTATAAGACTTATCTGGAGATCACATTTCAGAAAATCTAGAAGAAAAAAAGATTACCAAACTGCTACAAGTGACATCACAAAAACCATACACCAAATTCATTTTTACTAAGATCACATTAGGCTTTCAGTCGGTTGACCATTCTTTGGACACAGTTTCAACAGGTTTCTCAGCATCTATAGTGCACTAGAATACACTAGAATACACATGTATTCCAGCTAGAATACACATTCTAGCTGCTGCTAGAATCAAGCAACTGAGAGCAACAAGTAATAAGATACTGGAAATGAAGATTTCAAAAGTGGATATAAAAATTTTAAACATAATCTAAGGTCAAATCTAAATGGCCTTTATATATCTCAAGAGCTTTCGGGGCAGTACTGTATGACTTCAGTACATGGTTAAAGCAGGAGGGGGGCCCGTGTGCTGTTTGAGACTTTGGGGTTCGTCTACATACATTTTATAACTATTTCAATAGTAATCTGACTGAATTGTGAATCTAAAGAACACTTCATTCGGTGATGATTTTAATAGGCCTAGCTATATTTATTAAATTATGCAATTACACTTAAGTTGAGAATTTTAAAATTTCCTGATAGTTTATTTGATCCCTGTGATTTAGGCATTATTCCCAGTCTACCCATGAGCAAGCTGGAGCACGTGGAGCTTTCAGTACTTGACCCCAAGGTAACACAGCCAATGAGTGAATTGGGACTAAATCCTCCGATGTTGTTCTCCCGTCTTGAGCTCTACAGTACCATACTCAATAGAAGCCAATATTTACATCATCGTGCCAGACAGGGAGGTGTCTCCCCTATTCTAAAAAATGTCAGTGAATCCTACCTAATGAAACTGACCTAAATGATTTCTTGAGATCCATTCTAGGATTTATTCACGAGTGTATATCCTAACAAAAGTATAGTCGCCCTTCGATTTTTTATGAAATTTTAAGAGTTTGATTTACATAAACAGCTCCTATAAGAGAAATCACAGTACTCAGTGTTTCTAGGGGTAGAAGCCCCCGGAAGAGACCAAGGGTGTCCGTCTTTCCTGCGGTGAAAACCCCGATTTAGTCAGTACAGGTGATCTTCGGAGCAGAATCATGTCCTCAAGTAGCTCCTGACCGCCGTGGGGTGCTACTCGGAAAGGAAAGGTGGAAAACAGGGCCAGAGGCGTTCGTGCCCATTTCAAAACCGATGGCGGCAGAGACTGTGAACAACTGTCTCAATCCCCCACGCTAAAGCCTGACGAACGAAGAATTAGTTTCGACCCCAGTCTCTGTTCCTGCCTGCTAGGGCCACCTCCTGCACGGCTGGACCACTGGCCATCACCCTTAACCTCTGCTCCACGCGTGTGTCCGCTCAACTTGCTCCAAACTGCCCTCTACGCCCTCATACGCACCCAGCTGGCGAAGATAAATGCCCGGCTCCCCGAACGGAACCTCCCCCCGCCCCGGACCGGGCCTAGCTCGTCTCGCTCGGGGGTAGCAGTCACACCTGTTTGATACCTGAAGGGCAGGCCCAAGCCGGCAGCCAGGGCATCCGGCCGGGCCCCGCTCTCTCTCCCCGACCCCCGGTCCCCCTCACCCGTAGAGACCTGCAGTCGGCGCTCCTCTCCAAGCCCGTCGGATTCTCACCCACCCGGGTACACAACACTAGATCCACATCCGGCTTCAGCGGCAGCCCCACCTCCTCCACCTCCGGCGCTACAGTCTCCCGCAAGGCCGCCGCTCCGCGAGCCGCCGCCAAGACGTGGCAGCACCGACACCTCCAGCCCGCCCCTGCCCGCTTACGCAGGACCGCTCGCAGGCGGAGGAGGCGACGGCGGGAGGAGGCGGGGTCGAGAGCCTGGGGGTCGGGCAGGGGCGGGGCCTGCGGCCGGCGTCAGCACGTGAGGCGGAGGCGGAGACGTCGCGGGGACTCCACCAGGTAGGCGTGCCGGCAACGAATGCCGGCAAGGAATCTCGGCCCCGCGCGGCACCTGCTCCTCGCTCCCTAAGGCTTCCCCCGCGGCCTCAGCGTCTCGGTTTAACTGGACGTAATTTTGCCTCGGAGTCAGCAAAGCACTGTAAGTGGTGACCAGTGTGTGCATCTTTGGTTCTCAGAGACCAGAGTCTCGGCCTCTTGCCCTCTTCGTTTGCCCCTCGTTGCACCTTCCCTTCGTAGTCAGTTAATTCATTGATTAGGACTTCGGCTACTCGCTGGAGGCTCGAAGCTTCTCATCCCCAGTTTTCTGAGTCACACATCCTGGCTCTGTGAGGTGGGACCCCTGCATTCTACTCCGAGACTACGTTTTATTTCTCGCTCAGATCCTTTTTGGATGAACACGGAGGTTAGGACAATGATTCTCAGCTGCGGCGATTTTGCCGCTCAGGAGGCAGTTGGCAATGTGTGGTAATTTTCAACCTCAAGTCTGGGAGAGAGGTGTTACTGGCATCTCTCCAGATGATAGCGGGTAGATATGGGTAGAGATCAGGCACGCTGCGACATGTTTTACAATACAAAGGACAGCTCCCCACAATAAAGAATTACCTGGCCTGAAATGTCAGTATTGCTGAAGTTGAGAAACCCTGGGTTAGGAGAAGAAAACTGACTTTTCTCTGAACTCCCACTTACAAAGCGTCTTACCTAACTAGCACGTGCCCTCATTTTACAGATTGGGAAAGAGTTTCAGAGATGTTAAGTAATTTGCCGAAGTTACGTGGCTAGTAGCTCCCATTCCTTGCCTTGTACCATAAATTTCAACTTATTGAAATTGTTCTTAATACGGTGCAAAGAATTAACACCATATATAGTCTGCCAGAAATAATATTTTCTGCTTATTTGTGAGACTTAAATTTCAGATAACTCTTTTGATGATTGATGTATTCTCATAACTTCAAATATCTCTGTATCTATCCTTGTTTTTACCCTTAAACATACAAAAGAATTAAGACATAAACAAAAGTAAACACCACTAATCTTAGGAAACATATAGCCTTGTTTTCTTTCAGACTTCTGGCCCTATGTTTACAATGAGCTCCTCCTGAGCAAAAGAACCCTGTAAATTTTATCATTTATCAGAGTGAAACAATTAATTATAAAATGTATCAGAGACCACAGGAGTTCTAAGAGGTACCCCAAAAGATCTGCATTTGAGACATACTACTCCTTACCCTCATTGTGCCATAGGAACCCAATTCCTCTGCAACAAAGTCAGTCACTCTGACCAGACAGTGACCCTCTTTCTTTGACTGTTGCAATGAGCAGCCCAAGGTAGCCAGGTGACAATGTCAACTTCTAGTTTAATAGAACCGTTGGTGTGTCCTCTGGTGATTTTTATTTATTTTATGGATTCTTTTTTTTAATAGAGATATCATTGGCATATAACATTATATTAGGTTTAGGTGTACAACATAATGATTTGATATATGTAAATATTGGGAAATGATCACCACAGTCAGTTTTGTTAACATCTATCACCACACATAGTTACAGATTTTTTTCTTGTGATGAGAACTTTTAGGATTTATTCTCTTAGCAACTTTCAGATATATAGTACAGTATTGTTAACTATAGTCACCATATATCACATTATACCTCTGGACCTTATTTATCTTATAAGTGGAAGTTTGTATCTTTTGACCACCTTCCTCTCATTTCACCCCCCATCCCCCTACTCTCGCAACCACCAATTTGTTCTCTGTATGTATGAATTAGTCTTTTGTTTAGATTCTACATATAAATGAAATTATATAGTATTTGTCTTTCTCTGTCTGACTTTTTTCACTTAGCATAATGCTTTCAGGGTCCATCCATGTTTTCACAAATGGCAAGATTTTCTTCTTTTTTATTGCTGAGTAATATTCCACCATGTGCGGGTGTGCCTAAACTTCTTTATCTACTCACCTGTCAGTGGATGCACAGATTGTTTGCATGTCTTGGCTATTGTCAGTAACGCTGCTATGAACATGGGGGTGCATATATCTTTTGATGTATAAGATAGAGATTTTGTTTCCTTCGGATAAATACCCACAGTGGGATTGCTGGATCATATGATAGTTCTATTTTTAATTTTTTGAGGAACCTCCATACTATTTTCCATAGTGGCTGCACCAATTTACAGTCTCACCAGTAGGACACAAGGGTTCCCCTTTCTCCAGACCCTTACCAATGCTTGTTATCTGTCTTTTTGATGATGCCGTTCTAACAGGTGTGAGGTGATATCTCGTTATGGTTTTGACTTGCATTTCCCTAATGATTAGTGACAATTGAGCACCTTTTCATACACCTGTTGGCCTTACATATGTCTACACTGGAAGCTGTCTATTCAGCTCCTCTGCCCATTTTTTAATCAAATTGGGGTTCTGTCTTTTGGAGGGTTTTTGTTTGTTTTGTTTTGGGGGGGTTGCTATTGAGTTGTATGAGTTCTTTATATATTTTGGATATTAACCTCTTGTCAGATATATAGTTTGCAAATGTTTTCTCCCATTTGGTAGGTTGCCTTTTCATTTTGTTTATGGTTTCCTTTTCTGTACAGAAGCTTCTTAGTTTGATGTAGTCCCACTTGTTTATTTTTGCTTTTGGTATCAAATCTAAAAAATCACTGCCAAGACTGATGTCAGGGAGCTTACCCCCATGTTTTCGTGTAGGAGTTTTATGGTTTTAGGTCTTATGTTTGAGTATTTAATCCAGTTTGAGTTGATATTTGTGTAGGATGTAAGATAGGGGTCCAGTTTCGTTCTTTTGCATGTAGTTGTCGCTTTTTCTAGCACTGTTTATTGAAGAGACTATCCTTTACCCATTGCATATTCTTGTTTGTTTGTTGTAAATTAACGTATCATACATGTATGTGTTTCTTTCTGGGTTCTTTGTTTTGTTCCATTGATCTATGTGTCTGTTTTCAATGCCAATACCGTATTGTTTTTTTAATAAATTTATTTATTTTTGGTTGCGTTGGGTCTTTGTAGCTGCGTGCTGGCTTTCTTTAGTTGCAGTGAGCAGGGGCTACTCTTCGTTGTGGTGCATGGGCTTCTCATTGAGGTGGCTTCTCTTGTTGCGGAGCACAGGCTCTAGGCATGTGGGCTTCAGTAGTTGCAGCATGCGGGCTCAGTAGTTGTGACACATGGGCCCTAGAGCATGCGGGCTTCAGTAGTTGTGGCACGCAAGCTCAGTAGTTGTGGCTCGCGGGCTCTAGAGCACAGGCTCAGTAGTTGTGGCACATGGGCTTAGTTGCTCCACAGCATGTGGGATCTTCCCAGACCAGGGATCAAACCCCTGTCTCCTGAGTTGGCAGGTAGATTCCTAACCACTGCGCCACCAGGGAAGTCACTACCATATTGTTTTGATACTACTGCTTTGTAATATAGTTTGAAATCAGGAAGTGTGATGCCTGAAACTTTGTTCTTTCTCAGGATTGCTTTGGCTATTCGTGGTCAGATTTTAGAATTATTTGTTCTATGTCTGTGAAAAATGCCATTGGGATTTTGATAGGGATTGCATTTAATCTGTTGATTGCTTTGGTTAGTATGAACATTTTAACAATATTAATTCTTCTGATCCATGAACACAGAATATCTTTCCATTTATTTGTGACTTCTTCAGTTTCTTTCATCAGTGTCTTGTAGTATTCAGTGTACAGGTCTTTCACATCCTTGGAGAGATATATATATATATATATATATATATATATATATATATATTTGTAGGCATTTTGTTCTTTTGATGCAATTGTAAATAAGACTGCTTTTTAAATTTCTCTTTCTGGTAGTTTGTTATTAGTGTAGAAAAACACAACTGATTCTTGTACATTGATTTTGTATCCTGAACTTTACTGAATTTGTTGGTTCTAACAGTTTTTTTGTGAAGTCTTTAAACTTTAGGGTTTCCTATGTATAATACCATGTCATTTGAAAATAAAGACAGTTTTACTCTTCCTTTCTGATTTGGGTGCCCTTTATTTTTCTTGCCTAATTACTCTGTCTAGGACTCCCAGGACTTGAAGGAGTGGTCTCATTTAGGAGATGCACCTTATCATTCAGCCCTGCCCTAGCTCATGCTTTTCTCTCAAACCTTTGTGGTTATCCTGGCAGCCTTCCGTGTTTTTATAGGCTCCCAGTAGCTGAGGGTGTGCCAAGCCCTGTCAGCATCCCAAAGGGGAGGATCTCAGTCAGCACCTGGACGCAGACTGAATGGAAGCCAGACCCTGAGGCAGCACCTTTTAAAGGTGTAAATATACCTCCTCGGGGAAAGACTAGGAGATGTATCTGTCTGCGCCCCCTGCGCTGAGCCTTGGGTGGGGGGGGGGATATCCCGTCTAAAACTGTTTCTTTATTTGCTATCATCCCATTGAACCCATGAACACAAGGCCCGCTGGTCACCAGTGCCAGGTTAGCAGGAGGTGTGTCCTCTCTGAGGCAGTCCCAGAACCCCGGGTGGCAGAAGTGTGCGTAAGCTCCTTTCTCAGAGGCACCAGCAGTCTGGAGCAGGGCAGAGAGAGAGCATGAAGGTGGCCCCCATGGGCCTCCCTGGTCTCTGGAGAGGAGTGCAGCTAGCCCCTCAGGCCGCAACTATTAACAAGCTGATAGTCCTCTCTCCTGGAGAGACTGGGCGTTTCAGCCTGCTGCCTCTGCACTGGGCCCTGGAGGATTAGCCACCGAGAATCCACGCACTCTAAGAACTGTCTATTCGATTAGTTCCCTATAGCCTTGTGGGTCTCATGAATGCAAGCCCTGTTGGCTTTCAGAGCTAGATGTTTTGGGGTCCATTTCTGAGGTGGAAGTCTTAAAAGGTGTAGCACCAGCTGTGGGGTCCAAACCCTTCGCTCCTCAGGGAGAAGCCGAGAGTTGTGAGTTCTCTCCCAGTTTTACGTCACCGCATGGGGGTGAGGTTTATGGTGAGATGGCGTCTCACCTACCTGATTTGATGTGGGTTTTTTGGTTCCTCTAATGTGTAAGAGCTGTTCAACTAGTTTCTGGATACCTTTCGAAGGAAATTGTTCTGTGTGTAGGTGTAGATTCAGTGTGTCTGTGAGAGGTGAGTTCAGGATTCTCCTGTGTTGCCATTTTGAACCAGAAAAACATTTTACAGATTCTTACAAGAAATGCTGCGTCGCCAACATTCTTGATGGAATAGGTATTGATATTATGTGGGAAAACATGAATATCAGTGATTGAATTGAGAAATGATTCAGGAATGTTGGACTCAATGAGAAGTTTTAAGACTACCTTAACCAATTTATTTCATTCATATTTTTCTCTCAGTATGTGCACAAGAACTAGATATAATAACCTGTGTCTAGTTAAGTATAAAGGGCTCTTTTACTAAATGGTAGTGTTCAAGTGATAAGAAAGTATGTGTTGCAGTTTTTAATTGGCAATATTTTTCTTTCTTAGTGGTATATAATAAACTAATAGTGCATCTTACAATAGGTGTATCTTAAGATTTAATGAAATGTGGTTCATATCTTAAAATAATAATTCTCTAAAAATGATCATCAGTTGTTTCATTTGATCCTCATATGAATACTGTGCGATAAGGCAGATGAAACTCAGGTAATTTTCATTTTCTTATAGGTGAGGTGGTGTTTTATTTTATACTTTTGAACCTAACCTAAAAAAACAGTTCAGTGATTTGTTTTCTGTAACATTCAACCACAAATTTAAAGCATTTTTACTGTTGAGTAGATCATGATCCATAATGACACCTTTTTGAAACTGGGATGTTATAAATGAAAGATGAAAGATGGGAGTTAAGCATAGGCGTTTTATGTGTGGAGTCAGGGAATACTCAGATACAACAGAAATTCCTGGAGAGGAAGCAAAAGATCAAGCCTGGGAGAAATGTGGTGGTACGAAAGTATCTCAAATCTGGTCAAAGTGCTTTTATGGCATTTATTATCATATTATAGATTTCTGTCTTGTTCTTGAATCCTTCAAGGGTGGCTCATTTTCTCCTAATACTGTGCCTTCAGATTATATAGCTGTCAGTAGCTACTGCCTGGTTGGTAGTCAGGTTCTTGCTTCCATGCAAAAGAAACCAATTCTGGAAGAGTTGTTAGTTTACAGAATCGGTGCGAAGGCTGGCGAGAACCAGCCTCAGACAATGATAGAGGCCAAGAGAGTCCAGGTACCCAAGAACCCGGTTAGCTGCCCAGAGTCTGGGAGGACCAGTATTTTGGCCTTTCAGTTTCCTCCTGTCAAAAGTCATATGTTGTTCAATTCCCCAAATGGGGATTCAGAGCCTGGGCAGCCAGCAAAACTACATGTATACTGGATTATTGTATATTATGCCATGTATATTTTGTTTAAATATGGCTGAATAGAACATTTAAAATACACACTTAATAAAGCCATGTTTAACTATAAGGAATTATTTTATTATTATTGCTTTTCTTTTAAAGAGCGCTCTTAAGTACAGTTAGCCCTCCATATCTACAGGTTCTGCATCCATGGATTCAACTAACTGTGGATCAAAAACTTAAAAACAAAAATTCCAGAAAGTTCCAAAAAAGCCAAACTTGAATTTGCCATGTATCGGCAACGGTTTACATAGCATTTGCGTTGTATTACGTATTATAAGTAATCTAGAGATCATTTGAAGTATATGGGGAGGATGTGCATAGGTTATATGCAAATAATATACCTTTTTAAAAAAATATTTATTTATTTATTTATTTATGGTTGTGTTGGGTCTTCGTTTCTGTGCGAGGGCTTTCTCTAGTTGCGGCAAGCGGGGGCCACTCTTCATCGCGGTGCGCGGGCCTCTCACTATCGCGGCCTCTCTTGTTGCGGAGCACAGGCTCCAGACGCGCAGGCTCAGTAATTGTGGCTCACGGGCCTAGTTGCTCCGCGGCATGTGGGATCTTCCCAGACCAGGGCTCGAACCCGTGTCCCCTGCATTGGCAGGCAGATTCTCAACCACTGCGCCACCAGGGAAGCCCTATACCATTTTACATAAGGGACTTGGGCATCTGCGGATTTTGGTGTCCACAAGGGATGCTTGAACCAATCCCCTGCAGGTACTGAGGGACAGACAGCAGTACGGGAAAAACCACACAACATCCCCAAAACTACAACATTCATCCTGCTATGGGCGTGGCCATTTTATTAATTCCTTCCTTGCCAAAAGTTAAAACATATAGGGGTATTTTTCTCCTATGAAACAAATCCAATTTTATTGTGAAATATAATATGATTCACTTTATTTGCTGAAATTCACCTATAAAACCAGGTATGCCTATAGATGGTAGAGGGCCATTTTTAGACATTTCTTAATTATGCCAAGCTCCAGTGGTCACTTGACTTCCATCTCTGAATTCATAGTTTTGAAGTATCTAAACATAATTTATCTATTTGTTTATTGCCTACTGCAAAGGTAATGAATGATTAAAAATTTGCAACATTGCAGAAATGAAGAACAAAGAGTGATAAGTCCCCATAACCCTGCCCTCAGAGATAACTACCGGGTTTTTTTTGTTTGTTTGTTTGTTTTTTATTGACGTGTAGTTGATTTACAGTGTTGTGCTAATCCCTGCTGTACAGCAGAGTGACTCAGTTATACACATACACACATTCTTTTTTTCATATTCTTGTCCATTATGGTTTATCCCAGGATCTTGATTATACTTCCCTGTGCTGTAGAGTAGGACCTTGTTGTTTATCTATCCTGTATATAATAGTTTGCATCTGCTAATCCCAAACTCCTAGTCCATCCCACCCCCTCCCCGCTCCCTCTTGGCAACCACAAGTCTGTTCTGTATGTCTGTGAGTCTGTTTCTGTTTTGTAAGGGATAGCTACTGTTAACAGCTTGGTAGCTCTTACTCCAAACTGCCTGGGTTCCATTTCCAGCTTTTTCATTTAGCTGGCAGCCTTGGACCAGTTATTTGTCCTCATGCTGCCTCAGTTTCCTCATTGTAATAGTACTGGCTTACAGGGGTTTGTGAGGGTTTAATAAGATAATATGTAAGATAATGGTTCCTGCTTAACTATTCATTAAGTGCTTAATGAATACAATTTTTTGTACATGTGTTCATCCCGATAGGCTAGATTATGTTGCAATAACAAACAACCCCCAAAGTCTTGGTGACTTAACACAACAAAAGCTTATTTCCTGCCAATGCTGCGTGTCTTACACAGATTGGCAGGGTGGTTTCTCCATGCAGTCACTCAGGGACCCAGGGTAGGGAGATTCCACCACGTTGTGGTCACACGCTGGAATACAAGGCCCCTTTGGTCACCATAGCAGTGAAAATAGACTGTAAAATCTCACATGGACTTTTTACTGCCTCAGCCCATAATTCTCCGCATCCAATTACAATTTATTGGTCATAGCTGCAAGTAAGCTGGGAAATGTGGAGTGTGGAGTGAAGAATATCTGGTGAGTGCTACTACCTCTGTCACAATCTACTTCTTTCCCTTCAGCATGGTATAATATTACTCAAACTGTGTTGCAATTGTTCAGTTTCTTTAAACTTATCATGGACATCTCTCCATATCAATATATTCATTCATTCATTCATTCATTCATTATTAAGCCCTTCCATGTGTCAGACATTGTTCTAGGTACGGGATATACCAATGAAGAAAACATTTGATAATCCCTACCTTCATATCATTTACTGCATTGCAAATAGATAGGAAATATAATATTTTTAAAGTATAATATGTTAGAAAGTAATAAATATTATGGTGGGAAATAAGGGAAATGTAGAGGGTGTTCTGAGGATACAGTTTTAAATAGAATGATCATGGAAAGCCTCTTTGAGGTGATTTGAGTTAAACTCTGAAAGGTATGAAGAAGTCAGCCTTGTGATTATTTCTAGAGGTTTGGTGATGTGTACATGAAAACGCATTTTTCTATTTTCATATGTGTTTAAAATTTTCCATGAAAAAAAGTTAAAAATGAAAAAGTAACCCTGGTTGTAAAACCCACATCCAAATTTTATATCTGCATTTTGGAAAAACAAAATCATGATAGAAAATTTAATAGACCTCAATTAAAAAAAAAAAGATTTTATCAATTTACTTCCTCAGAAACAATGTTTTAACTTGTTTATTTCTCTGCATCCTCACTAACTCTGGGTACTAAACAATCTAGCATTTGATTACATATTGCTGTTTATCCCTGCATACTTGTGTATGTTAGTCTTATTTTTCTTATTATTTGTTAAACTCTTAATCATTACCTTTTTATCTCCCTTTCTATCATTCCTTTAATGTGATTAGACATATGATACATTCTCTATGAAAATTATAGATTGAGAAATAAAACTTAGTGATGACCTTGTTAAATACAACATCAGTCCCAAATCATTCTTACAGCATGTTGCTGTGCTGAGAATGTAAAAGAAAGAAAAAAGTAAGCTGCACGAAATAGTACATCCACAAGCAATTTAAAAGTTTTGAGGATTAGAGAGCTGGTTCAAAAATACTTTAGGTACTTTTTTCAAGTAATTGGCCGATGTGAGGTATAGTTTGAATAGAGACTTTTCTTAGTCATATTCTTATCATGATTCTTCCACTAAAAATTTTGTTCTTTCAGTGATTTACTTTCCGTTGCCATGGAACTAGGCTACATTGCACAAACATTTTGAGTAAATTCTGTCAGTTTTTCCTTAAAATGACCATGTCTCAACAATTAGATGATAACGATTGAAGCAAAAAAGTGAAATCAGCCTGGTTCAGCCCAAAGAGTTTACTGGACTCTCTCAAACTGACTTGGCTAGATTGTGAGGCCACACCCAGACCCCAAGGAGGAGTGTCTGAGAGATCATTGAATACCCCTGCATTTAAGGGAAGTGGTGACAGGCTTGGTCAAGCAGTGAGGAAGACTCTCATCAAGGGCAAATTTGGTCAGTGTTAGTCACACAACCAGAGCATCATGTTGAA
This sequence comes from Balaenoptera acutorostrata, assembly GCF_949987535.1. Classification (NCBI taxonomy): domain Eukaryota; kingdom Metazoa; phylum Chordata; class Mammalia; order Artiodactyla; family Balaenopteridae; genus Balaenoptera; species Balaenoptera acutorostrata. The sequence goes on from NC_080066.1 coordinate 133,225,006, forward strand.
AGGAAAATGCATGACGCTGCTAGGAAGCTATTTTGGAAGAGCTGGGGCCAAGGAAAAGAGAATTACAAATTTAGAGAGAATTGCACTTCGGTGACACAGATAACTTGGAAGTCTGGTGCCTAAAAAGTTTTGTTTTCATAATTCAGTTCACCGTAGTCATGATGTATTTTATGAGGCACGATCTCCGTTTTGAGAACAATGTTGTTACCTCAGGAAGGAAGGATTACTGCATTACACTGACATTCAGTTGGAGACACTTTTAGGATTTGGAATGATTCATTTCTCTGTATCAGACTGTCTACTCACAGGCCTTATTTAATCATAAAAACAGTTTTAGAATAGTGGCCATACCTCAATGTCAAACACAGGAAACATATAGCATCATCTTAGTTCAAAGGTCACAAAATTTCTTTGAGACCGTGAACAGTAATTTTGATCTCTGAACTTAATTGCCTCATCTGAAAAACAGGGATACAGATTACCTTCCTTCTGCATTTTACTGGTATGGTTTGAGTATACCAAAATCCTGAGCCTGGTTCTTCCAGGCAGAAACCCGAACAAAGGGAAAAATAAAGAATCATAAAAGAACCATTCATGTGGCCCTTCAAAAGATGGTTCCCTATGTTAATTACCAATCCTCCTCTGAAGGGAGAATTTCCTTAGATTTCTACCTGAGGACTAGAGCTTTGCTTTATACTCCTTTACCATATCACAAATTCTCTATTCAATGATCATTCGTTCTTTCTTTCTTTTCGTGTGTTGATCATTTGCTAAATATTAAGATCCTACCATGTGCCAAGTAATATGCTAAGGACTGGTGATCCAAAGAGGAATGAGATAGACAAGGTCCAGCCCTCATGGAACTGTTAAGAGAGCAAGGGACACCAACATTATACAAGCATCTATAAGTGCACTGAGATTGTGCAGTAGCAGAAAGCTCCCTGTGGGAGCTTTCAACAGGGGATTATGTAACCTATTTGGGAGGTCAGAATGGATTTTAGAGATATCAAAGCTAAAACAAGAAAAATGAGGAGGAGTGGGCTGGGCGAAGAATAGAGGGGAAAGTGGTTTAGGCAGAGGGAACAGCACTGAACTGATTTTGAAGTACTGAAAGGAAAGCCAGCAGGGCTGCAGTGAGAGAGACAGGAGCCAGATCTCTGAGGCCTTATTGTAGGTTTGGTCTCTATTCTGAGAGTAATAGGAGGGAAGCCATTGAAGTTTTCTGTTTGTTAATTTTTTTGTTTTATATGTTTAAGCAGGGAAGTGACATAGTCACCTGCATTTTTAAAAGATCATTCTAGGCGCTATGTACAGAATGGAGGAGAGGATGCTGTACAAATATATGTGGAGAAACCAGTTAGGAGGCAGTTAGAGGAAATGAGTTAGGAAGTTGGAAGAGAAGAGGAAGAAAAAGTGGACTGATTCAAGAGATACTTAAGAGACAGAATCAATAGGCTTTGATTGCGAGGAAAAGATGAATCAAGGCTACTTCCAGACTTCTGGCTTAACCAAACAGGGGGATGTCATTTATTTAAATAAGGAATACTGGAAGAAGAGAAGGTTTGGGAAGGAGAGTCGTGAATCATAGTTGACCAGCACATAGCATATACAATAAGCCATTTAGAATACAAAAATCTCAGGTGCAGATTACATATAGATATGCAAATACAGGTTCTCATCAAAATTATGCTTATTACTTGATCCCCAAGTCTTGCTTTATAAGTTTTGGATATTTATATCCTTTTAGTGGTCTTTCACAGTCCTGTTCATGGGCATTTCAGATCCTTTTAGTCCAGGCATTGGGTGTTGTACTGGTGTTAGCTTGAAATTGCGCTATTTAAAGCCTACCCTTTCTTACAGATTCTAAAACCATAATTTCTTGTTTTCTCTTATCCTTAAATCTCTCATGTAATGTCTGATTTCATCTGAAGATCACTCCCACAGTTTGAATTTTCTTCATTTATTATACTTTTTTTTCTCCGTGGCATTCTAATATACTCAATCACTTTCTACCCTCCAGCTGCTAATCTTCCCTATGTTTTACCAATTTCCAAAACTGAACAAAAAATGAGAAAACTATTATGAAGGAAGAAGCATATCTTTATGACAAACTATTATTGCCAAATGTTGCTGGGGGACACCTGTTTCACAGTAATGAAGCAAGATTGAACTGAATGTCTACAAATCTTCACAAAAGCTATAGCTAAAAGTAAGAATATAGAAAGGTTGGAAACAAAAGCATGGAAAAGATGTATCAGGCAAATAGAAAAGCTAGGATAAATCTATTAATATCAGAAAAAAGTAAGAATTTAAAGCAAAGAGCATTACTAAAAATAAAGAGGTCACTAGATATGATAAAAGAATCACCAGGAACAATAAGGAATTGGAGACAAATCCCACAATCATAATGAAGGATTTTAACACCCATTTCTTAATGAAAGATCAAGCAGACAAAAAAAAAAAATCAACAAGAATATAGAAAATTTGAACAAAACAATGAATATACTTGATTCAATGGACACATATAGAACATTCCACCCCAAAATTGCAGAATACACATTTTCAAGCAGAATATTTGTGACCAGATATTGGAAGTCTGCACAAATTTCCAAAGAATGGTATCATATATATTGCTTTCTTTGATCACATTGGGATTAAATAAGAAATATGCACTGAAAAAATATAAAAAGTTCATGTTTGGAGACTAAGAAACATACTTATGAACCACTAAGAAAATAATGGGAATTTAAAAATGTTTAAACTGAATGATAAAAGTATTGCATATTAAAAAATGATGGGGATTGCTGCTTCTAGACATGCTAGAGTAACTAATATTGGGCTTAGCTTTGTGCCACAAACAACTATGAAAGTAGCAAAATATACAAAGCAAGTGTTCTCAGGCAGTGGACAACAGCACAGGGCAATGATCCTTAACATAAGGGAAACATGTGAGGTGACCTGCATGTTTGCCTTGCCTTTCTGAACAGGAGCGCTTTTTGATGTGTGGTACAGGGAGGTGGGCCCAAGTGCAGAGCAGCAGCCTTGCTGAGTAGAAGAGGCAGAGGTCAGATTTGGGCTGCTGAGGTGGCTGCAATTTGTGGGTCAGTATACCCAAAATGACAGAGCTGTGAAGAGGGTAATCTCATAGGAGGTCATCTTCAGGACTATGGCTACGTGCTGGACTGCCCATATGCAAGTCAAGACCATGTGAGGCCTGCCAGTAGTGACTGTTAGGGGACTAAGAACGTAACAGAAATACCAGTGCTGAAAGAGTGTGGAATCCAATCCATTCAGACTGGAGGGATCTTACTGAGTACCTTGAACATTCAATTGAAACTCCAGTAAGGTCCATGCCCTACATTAAGGACAAAACCGGCGTAGGATCAAGGTGAATCAGTGTAAGCAACAACCTGCCAGAAAAAAAACTCAACACACTTTAAAGAAAGACAGTATCATACAGTTCCTCACAGTGTAGCAGCCAAAATTGTTCCACATACAGGAAGAAACTCTTAGAAAAGTAACTCAAGAAGCAGGGGAATGTGACCCTTAATCAAGAGACAAGATAGTCAATAGAAACATAAGTGACCCTGGATGATGGAATAAGTAGACATGGACTTTAAAGCAGCTGTTATAAATATGTTCAAGGGTTTAAAGCAAAAGATGAAGTTTTCCTTGAAAAGTGTGAGTGAACAGATGGGGAATCTCAGTAGAGAAATGGAAACTAGAAAAACAGGACTAAGTGGAAATTCTATAAGTGAAAATTGACAGCTAAACAGAGCTTCAGGGGAAATTTATTGTCTTAACTCCTTCTGTTAGAATTGAAGAAAGGCTGGAAATTAATGCTCAAAGCATAAAACTTAGGAAATTAGAAAATAAACAGCAGAATAAACAAAATGTATGGAAGGAGACAGTAATATAATAAGAGAGGAAAATAATAACATGTAAACAAATTTATACAAGGCCAATGTAAGAGTCATAACAACAGCAAACTTCTAGCAAGATTCATCAAGACAAAAAGAGAATGCACAAGTAAACAATAATAGGAATGAAAAGGAGGCTTAGAAGTGCTTCCAACATTAAAAAGATAAGATATTAACAAGTTTATGCTAAAAACTTTGAAAATTAGATGAAAATTGATAGTCTTAGAAAATATAACTTCCTCCAACTATCTCAAGAAGAAAGTGAATCTCTGAAAAGTAGTTCTGTAGCCATGAAATACATTGTCAGTCAATTAAAATCTTCCTGCAGAGCAAACTTCAGACCCAGAGTTCTACCAGTCAAGTAACAAACAGTTCCAATATTATATAAACTATATTGGAGAATAGAAAAAGAGATGAACTCCCCAACTCTGTTTATAAAATTGATATAACTTTGATATCAATATGTCAGTATAACTTAAGACAGTAAAGGACCTGTCCTGACCAGAGTGAAAATCTTAATAGTGAAAGTCTTAAATAAGTTCAGTTAGGAAATGGAATCTGACGTATGTAAAAGTGATAACACATCATTACCAGGACGGGTATATTTCACAAATCCAGGATTAGTTTAATATTAGAAACAAAGCATGTATGATAAAATTCAACACACGATTTTTTTAAAATGCTTCTTAACAAACAAGGAATAAAAAGGACCTTTCTAACCAGATACAAGTTACCTACCAAATACAGCAGCTAACATTATTCTTAATTTGTTATGTTGAAAGCATTCTCTTTAAGCTCAGGAACAAGGCAGGTAGCATAAAGGAGAGAAGATCTAAATGGATCTCAGGATGAGAGACACCCCTGGAACTTTACCACACTGTGGCCCAATGTAAGGAAATAAAGAGATGTATCATGTTTATTGAGTATAAGACTCAATATTATTTTTAAAATAATTTCTTCCTAAATTGATCTATAGATTCAGTGCAATTTCAGTCAAAATCCAAATGAAGTTTTTGTGTGTGTATATGTATGTGTGTAACTTGTCAAGCTGTATCCATAATTGATATGTAAGAGCCAAAAATACACTTGTGAAGAAGAACAAGATGGGCAGAATTGCCCTACAGATTACCTTATTAAAATATGTAGTAATTAAGGAAGGGTGATGCTGGTTCAGGGGTAGAAAAAATGACCAACGGAACAGAATAGAACACCCAACCAGAACCCTGCCTAAATGGAAAATTGATTTGTAACAGGCTTGCTTTGCAGATCAGTTGAAGAAAGAATGGACTTAAAAAAAAAGTGTTAATACAATTTAAATGCGTGACGCTAGACCCCTACCTCTCACCATGTGCTAAAATAAATTCCAAATAGATCAAAGGTCTAACTGAAAAGGGCAAATAATAAAACTTTTAGAAAAACACATAGAAAAATATTTTATGGTTTTGGAGTCCAAAAGGATTTCTTAAAGAAGAGCCAAAAAGTATAAATCAAAAGGCAAATATGACAGCCAAGACAATCTTGAAAAAGAAGAGCCAAAAATTGTAAATCAAAAGGCAAATATGACAGCCAAGACAATCTTGAAAAAGAAGACCAAAATCGGAGAACTTACACTTCCCAACTTCAAACTTCACTACAAAACTACAGTAATCAAGACAGTGTGGTATTGGCATAGGATAGACATATAGATTAATGGAAGAAAATGGAGAATCCAGAAATAAACCCTTACATTTGTGGTCAACTGATTTTCCTCAAGGATGCCAAGACAATTCAATGGGGAAAAAATAGTCTTTTCAACAAATGGGGCTGGGACAATTGGATATCCACATATGAAAGAATAAAATTGGACCCCCTACCTCAACTATACACAAAATTAACCAAAAATGATCTAGATCTAAGTGTAAAGAAACTATAAAACTACTAGAAGAAACACTGAGTAAATTTTAGTGACCTTGAGTTAGGCAATGATTTCTTAGATACCAAAAACACCAAAAGGACAAGTGATAAGATAATAAATTTGAGGGACTTCCCTGGCTGTCCAGTGGTTAAGACTCCGTGCTTCCAATGGAAGGAGCGCAGGTTTGATCACTGGGCAGGGAACTAAGATCCCGCATGCCGTGCCGTGCAGCCAAAAAAAAAAATTGATAAATTGGACTTCATCAAAATTAAAACCTTTATAGGGCAAGAAATTTAAAGACACCCCACAGAATGGCAGAAAATATTTGTTGAGGGTGGCAAAGAAAGCTCTCTAGCAGTGCAAGAGATGCAAATACTGGCAGTCAGGAAAGCAAGCCCTATTAATGTTGAGGCCTGAAGGCATATGGGCAGGGCACCAATAGTACCTGCTGCACACTCCCCGACTCTCTTCAATAGTATTAGGCAGGCCCCAGTCTTAGCTTGGGTTTCCCCAGCAAGTATACATAGCCTGAGGCAAAAGGCTTATGTGGTATCACTTTATTAGGGCAAGCCGGTCCAAGAAACAGGAATAAGAAAAAGAGTGAAGCAAGGAAGGAGGGAGAACCAGTATGAAATTGCGTTATGGAGTTGGCCATTATTAAATGCCATTGCTTGCTTGATCTCTTGGAATAGTCCTTAAGAAGCCTTAAAAAGCCCTTGGACTTTATATCCAAAGACCCAAAAAGCACCTGAATACAATTTTTAAAAGAATGATCAGTTTTCTCCCAAAGGTAGTTAATTGATATCTGTAAACTAAGACTCTCTTAGACCTCCTTCATACCTCAGGTTCCCTTTAATCAACATCCAACACATAATTGGTAGAAATGAATAGCAGGGATAATTGAAATCCACAGAATAATAGCTACCATTTAGTAAGCACAAGGCAGTTTTATATAATGTCTAATCCTCACAAAGTAGCTTTTGTTATACTGATTTTATTAATGCACAAACTGAGATTCAGCTAACTTAAGGAACTTGGCCAAGGTCACAAAAGTAGTAAGCAGCAGACCAGGTTTGGGAACCAGATCTGTTGTTTTTTTTTTCAAACTCCCAAAACAACGCTCTTTCTATTATACCATGAAACCTCTTAGAAGAAAGGATTGAGATTCCTAAATCTCCTCTTTGCCAATTTTCTTAAAAAAGGTTATTTGTTTTTTAAAAATAGGTCATACAAACACATGGTTCAAAATTCAAGAAATAACAAAAGGGTATCCAGTGAAAACTCTCCTTTTAACCCTGTCTACCCGTCACTCAATTCCTCTTTTCAGGAGCAACTGATGTTACCAGTTTCTTGTGTATCTTTACCAAAGCATTTATACATAAATATAAATATTCTTTTTCACCCTTTTAACAGAAATGACATAAATACACACTATTCTCACCTTGGGTTTTGTTTTTATTTTTACTTAACAATATATCTTGGAATTCACATCCATATCCGTACACAAAGCTTAGCTAACACTTTGAAATGTTCTCGTCACTATACCTTTTATTATTAAAGAGTACAAGATATAGTATACTAAAGTTTATTTGCTATTTCCCCTGTCCTACGTATCCACCACTGAAAGAATAAACAAGAAGCAAAATGGTTAAGGGTCAGGCAACAAGAAAGGAAAGGAGAAACATGAAATACACATAAGCTCAACAGTGGCTCTTAAAAGACTTTTCTTGTCTTCTCTCAGGTTGCTTTGGCCCTAATGCATCTGTAATTTTCAGGTGTGTTTCATAAAGTACTCTTCCCTTCTGTTGTTTTTGTTTATATGTATGAGTGGAATGTGACTATATGTTTGTCCTTCTGGCAACTCAGACCATCTGGCCCCAATGTTCCAAGGTGAGAAGATAACGTTGTGAAAGTGAACGGGAAGCCTAGCTCTTGTTCTCCAAATTTCATAGTCTTGAAGTCTCCATCACACAATATAGCACTTGATTGCATTTAGTCTAATGCTTTTCACTGGTTGTTTCTTTTATGTAGACTATTACAGCCTTCAGGGCTGAGACCATACCTCGCAGCATGGTGCTAAAGCTGTAGTAGGTGCATATTAGTAAGTACAGGAAGACAGAAGACAGATTTGGTGGTCCTGATACTTCCTCCTGCATTGAGAAGAGGCTAAGAGAGCTGGTGGGGGATGTGGAGAGAGTCAAGGATGGAAGTAGATTGGAACCACAAGGAAGATTCCTCAGATATATGTGCTAGTTCACCCACACTCCTATATCAGCATCTCAGTTGGGGAAGGGAGAGGGGAGGGGGATACATATTTTGAGAAAGCTTCTTAGATGATTCTCATATTCCTCCATCCTCATACCCCTAATTCATAATTGTGGCTAAAAGAAAGGAGAGGCACAAAGCAAATATCAAATACCTGCTTAAGCTGAAATTTATTAAACAATTTATTTTAAAGGGAAGAAGACAGGGCTTTCTTTTTCTTTCCTCATTTTCTTCTTGTCATCATAGTAACACACAGAAAGGGCAAACGGTAATAGTGAAAGCTGCCCATACACATAATCTAAGAGGCTCGGATGGCCTGTTTTTGTTTTTTCCAGGTTATCTAATTTGTTTGGTTAAAGTTGTTCTATCTTCTTTGTCTTATCTTTCCAAAAGATTCACTCAGAAACATCCTGAATCCATGATGTTAATGTCCAGTAACATATACACTAATATTTTCTGATCTTCTAATTCAGTGGTTCTTAAACTTGAATGAGCATCAGAATCACCTGGAGGGTTTGTTAAAGCACAGATTTCTGGAATCTGTTCTCAGATTTTCTGATTCAGTACGTGTAAGGTGGAGTCCAAAAATCTTCATTCCCAACAAATTCCCATTTGATGCTGATGCAGCTGTTTGGGGATCACACTGTGAGAACTGCTGTTCTGGGTTTTGTTTTTTTGTTTTTTTTTTTAATAAATTTATTTATTTATTTATTTATTTATTTTTGACTGTGTTGGGTCTTCGTTTCTGTGCGAGGGCTTTCTCCAGTTGCGGCGAGCGGGGGCCACTCTTCATCGCGGTGCGCGGGCCTCTCACTGTCGCAACCTCTCCCGTTGCGGAACGCAGGCTCAGGAGTTGTAGCTCACGGGCTTAGTTGCTCCGTGGCATGTGGGATCTTCCCAGACCAGGGCTTGAACCCGTGTCCCCTGCATTGGCAGGCAGGTTCTTAACCACTGCGCCACCAGGGAAGCCCCTGGGTATTATTAATTTCATACTTTCTGCTGTAGAGGGGTAGGGAATCCTGGGAAGTAGGAAGAGTGATTGGGAATGGCAATCCCAATAAATGTGAATAGGAGAAGATGTTATAATGCACGTTTATGAAGAAGAAATGCTCTTTTGGCATAGTAAGGTCCAGAAGTTTCTCTAGCATTTGGATGAGTCTTCTACATAGTCCTAGTGAGAGCTTTTGACCTAAAGTCCAACCTCCCAATGTGAGAATTCTCATTTAAAAAAAAAAAAAAAAAAAAAAAGGTGGAAGGAGAAGTTTACAACCCATCTTGATGTTTCTTTTTTCCAGTCCAGCATGAAATATGTTTTGGGTACACCTGCTTTTCTCCATCTTTGTTGCCGTGAACCTGTTCCTAATCAATGTCATCTCTCACCTGGATACTGCAAGGTCTCCCGGTTACTTAACTTACTACTTAATGTGTGTCTCATAGACCAAGAGCATCAGCCTCGGAGCTGGGAGCTTTATGGAAATGCAGGATCTCAGACGCCCTCCCCCTCCCCCCATGCCGGAAACAGCACTTTTAACAAGATCTCCAGGTGATTTGTATGCACATTAATGTTAAAAAGCAATAAATGTGCCTAGCTGTTCTATCAGATATCATTTTTGCCCCCTTCAAATCTGTTCTCCACAGCTGCAAGAACGATCCTCTCAAAACAAATTAGATCAGGCAGTTCCCCTCCAACAAAACCCCTCTGATGGGGTCCCATGGCTCTTGAAAGTCAGACTCGGTATCTTGGCCCATAAGGCCCGAGGCGAGCTGGTCCCTTCCTCTCTAATCCACCCTCATCCTGCGTCTTGTTCCTCTCTCTCACTCATTGTGCTCCAGCCAAACCTTACTGCTCAGTTTGTCTCACAGGTGAAGATCTTTCTTGCCTTCAAACAAGTCGTTCCTTCTGCCCGGAACGTTCTCCTCCAGCATCCATTGCAAAATCTAGCTCCTTCTCATCTTTCAGCTCTCAGCCCCCCCAGAGAAATTTACCTTGGCCATCCAATTGGTACCCCACTTCCCATTATTATTTATTTCCTTCATGGTACTAATTTATAATTATTTAATTTGTCTGTCGACTTTGTGGGTCAAACACCACCCTTATAAAGGAAGTAAGCCTCTCTTGGTCACAGTGTCGGGTACCCAGGAAATATCTACTGAAGGAATGACCCCTTGTCTCTTTACTGAGCAAGGGAAAATTGGATTGGAAGAGGGGAATAGTCTAGGATTTTAAAGATCACAGAGGAGATAGGGCCTGTATATTTTGAGGTAAAGGAAGGAAGCGGGGAGTTCAAGAAAAAAATAAGAACAAAAAACAAGGTGGAGGGAGGTAAAGGGAAAATTTTTTGTTGGTTGAGGCATTATCTACATGGGGACACTCCAAAGGGACAGCTGAGCCCACTTCTCCCGTGTGGTAGCGGGGCCAGGTTGGTGAGTGAGTTAGCTAGCTCCTTAGTTTGGTGCAACACCTGACTTGTGCTGCACTCACTGCCTACTCCCAGCCCCTTGTCAGCTGAATGGTTTGAATTCAATGGTTTGAATTTGAAATCGTTGGCTACCAAGGATAGAGAAAGAGGGAAATATGCTTCCACTTCAACAGTGGCCACCTGAGATGCCCTCAGTGCAGGTAACAGGGATGCTCAGAGTCCCACCCTGTGTGGAGCTTGCACTCAAATGGTTAAAATTATATTTGTAACTAATGCTTCTCTCTCTCTCCAAAGGATATCTCCAGTCTTTCCCCACTCGCCCAGATTTTCTTTTAATACAGTGATATAATTCTCATTTGCACTACTGCATCCTATTTTGTGGTTGATAGGGTTAATTTAGATTAGAATGCTGATAATCAGATTTCTTAAACATATCTACTTCCTCCTGTTCCTAAACATCTCGAATATCTAAATTAAGAAGTATTAAACTATAAGACATACTTCATTCACGTGTCAGTTTTGTTAATGCTGACTTCTAATGTACTCAAAAGGTGGTTGTGAGTAGTACACCATAAATAAGGTAGTGACAATGAGGTTAGTGTGGGTTTTATTCTGTACTGATCACTTAGATTTTTATAGATAAAAACTGACGTGGTTATAAATACCTCAGCCAATTATTCAGAACAGTGTTTTTCAAACTTGAGAAACGAACAGCCCTCCCATAAATACTCCTTGTAAATCTCTAAGAATATGTCAGCAGAGAAATATTGACTTAATAAGCTAAAAAGACTTTTTGTATAAAAATACCTTTTAATTGTGAATTCTGATGAGAAATAATTTATAAGTGGTAAACAACTGTTTTAAAAACAGTTGGGAATTTGGGGACCCTAGTTTAAGAAATCTCGAACTATGTACCAGTTGAGAGAGTGAAGCTGGCATAGTTACTCCTCACCACTGATGAAAGAACAGTTCCATAGGCTTGTCTGTCTCCTCGACTAAAATAAATAATCATTAGAACAATGTGGAACGTTCACTAGAAGAGGTGAGAATAGGAGACACTTAACTCTGAAGATGACAGAAATCTTCCTGGAGGATGTGACATTTGAACTGAGTTTGGAGTTTATGCAGGACTTGTAAAAGCAGATGGAAGAATGAAAAAAATCCATCCCAGGCAGCAAAACAAACAAACAAAAAAAATCACTGTACGCAAAGATGGGGGTGAAAAAGATCATGACTCATTTAGTAACTGCAAATTGTGCAGGATATTTGAAGTGCAAGACACATGTGGGGGAGTGGTGGGCAGTGAAGCTGTAAAGATTGTTGGAAGTTAGATATTTCATCCAGAGGAGCTTAGACTTGATGCTGTAAGTGACGGGGAGCCACTGGAGGAGCTTAAGCAGAGGCACCATGATCACATTTGCACTGTTACAAGGTGCACATTGCCAGCAATGTGGAGAATGAATCGGAGGGGGTCAAAACAAGAAGCTTGGAGACAAATTAAGAAGTTATTGTTAAAAAAAAAAAAAAAAAAAAGAAGTTATTGTTATAGCTCTACATGAAGATAAGGAGTGTCTGAACTAAATAATTCAAAGGGGGAATGAACAAGATGGGGCAATATTTAGACATATTAATGGAATAGAATTGCTAGGACTTAGTAGAAATTGGATATGGGTATGAACATGAGCGAAGAGTCACAGGTGAATCCCGAGAGTCTGGCTTGGATAACTGAGTGGTTTACAGTGTGATTAAACAATACGAGGAAATAATGAGGAACTGGTTTGGGAAATGAGCTCATAGTTTAGTGTTGGGCATGTTGTCTTAGTTGCTGCGAGATGTCTATAGATAGAAAGGTGGAACAAGGGTTCAGAGAGGAGGTCAGGACTAGAGAAAAAAGACTGAAAATTCTTGGTGATCCCTACCAGTGTAAGGTTGCTGTCCGTGCTCTTTAACCTTATCGCTGGGCCTGGTAGTTCAAGTCCAGATGGCGGGTATAGATGAGGTTGTCCAGTGAGAGTTACAAAAGGTGAGAAGAGAGCTAAAAACGAGACCCTAGGAAACACTAATGTTTAAGAGATGGATGAAGGAAAAGAACTTGCAAAAGAAACTGGGAAGTAGAGAGGAAGAACAGGTGAAATCAGCTGCCTTGGGGATGGGAGAAGGTGGTGCAGAGACAAGAAATATAAATGAGTGAACTGGAAGGTTTTAGGTGTCAGAAATTAATAGGGAGTGATGGGTACTTTGGAAATTATGTCTCCTCCAAAGTGGGTAGCTGCGCCTTGTCACAGGAAAGTAGCCCTGATGTTTTCAGATATTTTGATTTTTTTTTAAATAAAGATTTCACAGCAGCTTCTTCTTTTTTTTTTTTTTAGTGTGTTATGCGCCTATTTATTTATTTATTTATTTATTTTTGGCTGTGTTGGGTCTTTGTTTCTGCGCGAGGGCTTTCTCTAGGTTGTGGCAAGTGGGGGCCCCTCTTCATCGCGGTGCGCGGGCCTCTCATTATCGCGGCCTCTCCCGTTGCGGAGCACGGGCTCTAGAGCGCAGGCTCAGTAGTTGTGGCTCACGGCCCCAGCTGCTCTGCGGCATGTGGGATCTTCCCAGACCAGCGCTCGAACCCGTGTCCCCTGCATTGGCAGGCGGATTCTCAACCACTGCGCCACCAGGCAAGCCCAGATATTTTGATTTTTCAAAAGACATCGGGAGTTTCGATTTTTATGCCAAATCTCTTCTTATACAAATGCTGATTCAAATTATAAAGACAGCAGAAGCTGTGCATGACCATGCTTGGTAGGATCTTTGAGATACGAAAACCAGAGAATAGCACCATCACTGGATATACGTTATTAGAGAATATTACGTATCTGTACAAAGCTGCTTAGGTAAACCAAAAATGAAAGAGTTATATTTGATGACGGTATTTCCTGGGATTAGTCTACCAAATGTATACTACTGTTAGACATCTGAGACTATTAACAAGAATGGCTATGGATTTTAGGTTTTTTGTATATCAGAATGTGTAAAAAGAACTTTTCCAAGATGGCAGCTTTTGATGAATTCTGTTCAAACTATAATTTATTATTATTTGCCATGTCCGACTAGTACCTCTGCTCGATACAGCTTTTGTTTACCCTCTCTTTTCTGGTAAAGAGCCAGATAGTAAATATTTTAGGCTTTGTGGTCTCCGTCGTGACTACTCAACTCTGCTGTTGTAGCACAAAAGTAGCCATTGACAGTATGTAAGCAAATGGGTATGGCTGGGTTCCAATAAAACTTTATTTACAAAAACAGGCGATGGACCAGATTTGACCTGGAGGCCATAGTTTGCTCACTCTCTAGGGGATACAGTACTTTTTTTTTTTTGGCTGCGCCGCAAGGCTTGCGGCCACAGCAGTGAAAGCCTGGAATCCAACCACTAGGCCACCATGGAACTCCCTAGGGGATACTTCTTAAACTGAAAAACACACAGTAGTGTACCAGCAGATCAGCATGATGAAATAAAGCCCTGATTTGTACTGTTTGTCAATTTGGGGAGTTTAAATGCTGCCAATGAAATAGCTGATTTCAAGCTTACAACAGTTTAGCAATTGGATTGCGAAATTCCTGAATATTTAACAGTTGGCTCTCAGGAGCTGGTGAGAGCCAGTTCCAGCACACCACTAGTTGCATACCCCTGGGATAAGGACAATGTACTGGGAATAGGTAAAGCCAAAGAAAACATAGGGAGAAAAAAGTTTATCTTTTTTTTTTTTAACTAGTCTTAAAGGGCTTAACACACATAAATAAGCAAAATTAGTTGATTGTCCTTTTCCATACTCACTAATGTTTATGTTGTTTTTGTTTGATTGTAAACATGGAGGGAACTAAATTTTATGTACATGAAATGATCACTTTTGCATTATCAGGAAATCTGATGGTATTAGCACTGAAGTTAAGTCAAAGTGAAAAGGGCTGGAACAAAAAAATGTGTATGTGTGTGTATACAATACATGCATGTATATATTATGTGTATATGAAAATTACATATATAATATTTTATATATATTATTTTCAGGTCTTTTTCTGGTTCAGAACTTGTTACTTTTTTCTATGTCTAGTGATTTTCTGTTTGATATCATAGATTATAAATGTTATGCTGTTGAATGTTTGCCTTTTGTTGTCTTTTTTCAAAGAGTTTTGAAGTTTGTTTTGGCGCACAGGTTAATCTTTAGGTTAGTTGTGGGTCAACCTGATAATTGAGGATTATTTTAAGCTTTGTTGGAGTGTGCCTAGAATAGGCTTTATTCAAGGGCTAGTTTAGCTTTAATACTAAGCCGTGACCCCCTCCAGGGTTTCTGTTGATTGCCCTATGGCTCAGTGAGGTCTCTCTACTCTGGTTGGCTAGAATTTGAACATCTTCTAATCTTCTGTGTGCTGAGAAATGGTCAGTTTACAGCCTCTGGTAGTAGTTCTTTGCCCAGCCTTGTGGAGTTTCATTCTGTGCTTGTGCAGATTGGTATTCAGCCAAAGACTCAAGAAGACCCCTGTACAGATTTTGGAAGCTCTTTCTCTGTATAGCTCCCTCCTCTCTGATACTTTGTCCCACAAATTCCAGCTCCCTCCCCTCCCAAAGATCCAGTCTCTATCTCCTCAATTTAGTGAGACCACTGTGCTTTGTTTGAGTTTTTCTTTGCTGTGCTGTAGTCTCAAATTTGCCACCAGGTAGGAAGCTGGAGCATTTTATTTTCCTTCTCTCAGATATCAGAGTCTTTGCCTGTCATTTGCAAACAGTTGTTTCATACCTTTTGTCCAGGTTTCTGGTTGTTTACTGTGGAAGAGCAAGTTCTGTGCCACTTACTTTATGATCAGTAGTGGAGCTTAGCATCTTTATGATGCTAAATCTTCCGATTCCTGTATATTTATTCAGGTCTTCTTGAGATTTTAAATAAACTCTTAAAATTTTCTCCATAAATTCTCTGCATAGAATCTAATATTTAGAGTTTGATTTATTCCCTAGCTTTCATACTTTTATGCTATTGCAAATGGTATTTTTTTTTAACCTACGAGTTGCAAGTATAAAGGAAAAAAATAAATTTTGCATATTGATTTTTCTACCCAGTAACTTTGTATATTGATTTTCCTATACAATAATTAATTGAAGTATTATTTTGAATTACTTAGATATCATTTTCAAATAATGAACAATGATAGTTTTGGTTTTTAAATTCTAATCCTTATATATATTTTTTTCTTGCTCTACTTCACTGTTTAAGAGCTACAGTGCAGTGTCAAATAGTTGTTCCTTTCTATTTCTACTTAGCTAAGATTTTTAAAAGTCACAAATGTTGAATTTTATTAAATGCTTTTCTCTGCATCTGTTGAGATATTTGTATGATTTTTCACTTTAATCTGTTAATGTAGTAAATTACATTGTTTGGTTTTTACTCTAATGTGAAACCAACTTTGTACTTCTGAAATAAAACCAACTTGGTCATGTTAGATTTTCCTTTTTAAACTTTGTTTGATTTGCTTTGCTATCATTTTGCTAAAGATTTTTGCATTTGTGTTTGTGAATGAGATTGTCCTGTAATTGTCCTTTCTCTTACTGTTTCTGTAGGTTCTTACTTATGTGTTGCACTAGCCCTGAAATATTTTGGAGTTATTTATTTCTTTAATATTTAATAGAACTTGTCCAGTAAGCCATCTCAGACTGTAGTTTTGTGAAAATTTTAACCTCTTTATCTCTATTAAGGCTTCTTGCCTTAAAGTTTATTTTGTCTCATATTAATATGCCATACTAGCTATCTTTTGGTTGGTATTTGCACAATGTATATATTTTAACATCTTTTTACTTGAAACTTTTCTATCTGCCTTATGTTTTGGATGTCTTTCTTTTACAGAGGGTATCATTGGGTTTTTTATTTTACTTAGTCTGATGATCTAACCTTTTCACTGGAGCATTTAGTCCATTATTATTAAGTATCATTTCTCATATATTTAGCTTTAAATCTGTCATTTCATTTTGTGATTTCTATTTGTACAATTTATTTATTTTTCTCTTCTTTATTGAATTCTTTTGGGTTGATTGAATCCCTCCATGTTTTTCCCTTTATTTGGAAGGTATACTATACTGTTTCTCTTCTTCAGTGATGACTAGAAATTTCAACATGCGTATTAACTTACCAAAGTCCTAAAAAGCAATACTTCTGCCTTTGGTATAACATAAGAACTTTAGAACACTTTTAACTTCATTTATCTTCCTCCTTATTTATGTTATTGTGATTGTGTATTTTAATTCTCTCTTTTCTTTACTCCATAAGCCATTATTATTATTTTATATCTGTACAGTATTTACCAATAAATTTGCCACTTCTTTTTGCATCCCAGACCATATAGACAACTCCTTTGGTTAATAACAGTCTTCATGAGTTCTCTCCTGCTATCTGTTGTTTCTGTTGGTTCTTACTCATGAGTCCTTGTTTCTTGTGTGCTTGGTTATTTTTCTTACTGTAAGCTGCTCATTTCCCTGAGAATTATTTGTGGTGATTCTGTGAGGCCTTGGATGAGGGTGAATTCCCTCAAAGAGTGTTGTACCCACTTCTACCAGGTTCTTAGAGTTCTCCCAATCCAGGACCACTTTAAAACTGTAGCTTGAGGTGTCAGGAATCATCAGGTGGTGTTTTAAAGAATATTTTAAATGTTTATTAAGCATTTTTATTTGTCTGTGGGAGGGACTGTCTGTATAAATGAGTATGCCATATTGAAATGGAAGACATTGTCTACATTTTCTTCTGAGTTTTTAAAATTGTGATAAAATATACATAACATAACTTTTACCATTTTTACATGCATGGTTCAGTGGCTTTAAGTACCTTCACATTGGTGTGCAACCATCCACCACCATCTATCTCCAGAATTTTTATCATCTTGCAGAATTGCAACTCTGTACCCATTGAAGTAACTGCCCTTTCCTCTCCACCAGCTCCTGACGATTACATCTACTTCCTGTCTCTGTGAATTTGACTACTCTAGGTACCTCATATGAGTGGAATAATATGGCATTTTTCCTTTGGGATTGGCTTATTTCAGATATTTTCAAATTTCATCTGTGTTGTAGCAGTTATCCTTCTAAGAGTTTTAAAATGATTTCTTTCATAGTTAGGTCCTTAATTAACCTAGGATTAATTTGTGTTGAGCTGTGAGGTACAGATCTAAATTCATTCCAATATTGATATCCTGTTGTCTCAATACCATTCGTTGATTATTCCATCCTTTTCACATTGATTTGTAATGTCACTTCTGTCATATATCAAATATTCATATAAATATAAGCCTGTTTCTGAGCTATATGTTTTGCTCAGTTGGTCTATTTATCTATTCTTATACCAGAAAACAGTTTTAGTTATTAAGGCTTGAAAATAATTCTTAATATATGGTAAGGCATATCCCTCCATCTAGTAAGTCTGGGGTTACCAAGCCTCAGCTCAACTCATAGGGAGCTGCCCACAGTCCTATAGTTGAGGGTTGAGAGAAGAGCAGGAATGTGGTACTGTCTGTGGGCCAAGTGTAAACCACCTGCATTGTCACTCTGCTTGTGCATTCAGGTCCTGTTGGGTTCAGTTCGGATATATTGTTTCGACCTGACTTCTGGAAATGGCTCAGGTTATAGCTAAGTGGAGCAGAACACACCCACCTCATGGCACTGCTTAGACTCGGTGGTCTGCCAGGGTCCACTGTCTTTTCAGAGCCTAGTAGCTGCCTCAGGAGTTAAAACATTCAACATATCCATTGAGTAACTATTTATTGAATGCCTACCATATGCTGGCACTGTGGGTGTAGTAACAATCCAAGCAAATGAAGTCTCTGTTCTCATGACATTTATGTAAACTATTCTAGTTTATTAAAAGGGAAGTAGTTATTTTTTTGTTGGGTTCAGTGCTTTACTAAAAAATGCTAAGGGTCTTCTACATGATTATTAATGAAATTTGGGCCTACTGGTCTTTGTTCTCTATATTTCACATATTTCTGAGGATATGAAGACATGTTGATTTGAAAACTGCTTGATTGCTGGTGATGAACTCTTCAACAAAGATCAGTGTTTTAAAGAGCATAGCATTCACTGGGCAAAAATTTACAGGCATTTGCATAATTGAGGCCAAATTTATGACAGGAAAAAAAAAAAAAAACCCTGCAGGAGTGGGCAAGGCTGCCACCAAAACCTCGGCACACTCTGAACACACCTACCCGCCTGCGTCCTTCCTGAAGATACCTTACCCCAGAGAATGTGCCCTTTTACTTCCTCAGTCTGTGAAGTGGGGTGGTTTAAAAACAAAAGTAAATTTTGCATACAGTTTTACTAATACTAGCCTTTTAATGCAAACTAGTCAGTCACACAAAGAAGTAACTGAAAAATTGCTCTTTTGGATAGATATATGCTGGCTCAGGGGAAAGTACTGGCAGGAATTTCTTTGAGCAGGTTTAAGTTATTTCCCTTCATAGAGAACCAAAAAGATATCACAACAAACTGTTAAAATCTAAATAAGATGAATGGGGACTTCCCTGGTGCCTCAGTGGTTAAGAATCTGCCTGCCAATGCAGGGGACATTGGTTCGAGCCCTGGTCCAGGAAGATCCCACATGGCGCAGAGCAGCTAAGCCTGTGTGCCACAACTCCTGATCCCACGTGCCACAACCACTGAAGCCCGTGCGCCTAGAGCCCGTGCTCCACAACAAGAGAAGCCACCTCAATGAGAAGCCCACGCACCGCAACGAAGAGTAGCCCCTGCTCGCCGCAACCAGAGGAAGCCCGCGTGCAGCCACAAAGACCGAACACGGCCATAAATAAATAAATAAATAAATTTAAAGTAAATAAATAAGATGAATGACTCCATTGTTCATCTTACAAAGTTGGCTTTATTTAGTAGATTCAGCTAACAACTGGAAGGCAAAATTATACATTTCTGTACAACATTGCTGTAATTAACATTTATCATGGAAACTATGAGTTATTTCAGATTCTTCACTCATATGTCATAGAAATTATAGTATGCATGGTAAAAATCATCATCTTCAGTCATCTTTCTTTTCTAAACAGTTCTCTGACAGATACATCTCTTAGATTCTAAAAGAGACTGACAAAGTATCAGAGAATATTTTAGCCCAATAAATGACATAAATGTCTTACCTTCTTGCCAGGTAATACTTATCAAAATGTTACCAGGGCTTCCGTGGTGGCGCAGTGGTTGAGAGTCTGCCTGCCAATGCAGGGGACACGGGTTCGAGCCCTGGTCTGGGAAGATCCCACATGCCGCAGAACAGCTAGGCCAGAGAGCCACAATTACTGAGCCTGCGCGTCTGGAGCCTGTGCTCCACAACGAGAGGCCGCGACAATGAGAGGCCCGCGCACCGCGATGAGGAGTGGCCCCCACTTGCCACAACTAGAGAAAGCCCTCGCACAGAAACGAAGACCCAACACAGCCATAAATAAAAAAATAAAAAAATAAATAAATAAAATTTAAAAAAAAATGTTACCAAAATCAGGCTGCAGTGTTGCATTCTATCACCTCTTTTGTGATGGTCTGTGTATATCTTGTCAGGGATTAGCCTGCCATAACTCACAAAGATTAAAAAATTGTTTGCTGGGCTTCCCTGGTGGCGCAGTGGTTGGGAGTCTGCCTGCTGATGCAGGGGACACGGGTTCGAGCCCTGGTCTGGGAAGATCCCACATGCCGCGGAGCAGCTGGGCCCGTGAGCCACAATTGCTGAGCCTGCGCGTCTGGAGCCTGTGCCCCGCGACGGGAGGGGCCGCGGTGGGGAAGGGCCCGCGCACCGCGATGAAGAGCGGTCCCCGCACCGCGATGAAGAGTGGCCCCCGCTTGCCGCAACTGGAGAAAGCCCTCGCACGAACCGAAGACCCAACACAGCCAAAAATAAATAAATAAATAAATAAATAAATAAGAAAATCCTTTAAAAAAAAATTGTTTGCTATTTATATCTCTATTTTTATGTGAATCTAGGTTCTCAAAATCCTGTGACTCAAAAAAAAGAGAAATTGCCTGGATGCTAAACTTATATTTGCTATTGGCTTCCTTTTAATTAGTGTCCAAATTTGATATACCTTATAGCCTGACAAAACAAATGGGAAACTCTTTTCCTCCTTGATGCTAAATTAAAAACCATTTTTAATATTAAAACAAAAAAATGGATCTATTGAATAGATACAAAATTGGCATGAATTGTAATTGTTATCCTGTAGCAGGTCGCTTGAGGCAGCTAATGGTGGACTGCTCAAATGTTTCCACCAAAGTGCCTGGAAAAGCAGGGGAGTGTGGATGAAGGGCTGCCTCCACCTCGGTGTATTGTCACAACAGATTAGGTGCTTTACCATCACATTTTCATGATCGTTTTTCCATCAGAATGGACAAGTACACCACGTTTCGTTTATTCCACAGCTGTATATTAGTACCTGGTATGTCCAAGGCTCTGTGCTAAATTCTCTGAATATAATGGTGAATAACTAAAATACATCAGAATATTCAGAGGTAAGGACTTTATCACCATTTGACATAACAAAAAACTGTCTCAGATTTTCTTGTGAAAATTAAATAAGAAGACCTGTGTAACCTGGGACAGAGTAAGCACCCAATAAATGAATGCTTCAAAAACAACATAAACTACATGTAATTTGTAGTCCTTGATTGTTTTTTTAAACAGCTATAAAGGACGGCCTTGGGACAATTACGGACATTTGGATTTCAACTGGATATTAGATATTAGGGCATTCTTGTTGATTTTCTTGAGTGTGACAGTGACACTGGGGTTATGAAGGAGAATATCCTTCTTGTTAAATGATGCTTGAAGTATTTGGGGGTGAAGTGTCATGATATCTGTAACTCAGTTTCAAAGTTTCAGAAATAAATATAGTTACATAAAGAAGAATGTTAACAATGGTTAATGGTAGGTGGTAGGTGTATGGGTGCTAATCATACTATTCTTGCAACTTTTCTGGATGTTTGAAAACTTTCATAATAAAAAGTTGGGAAAAGCATTTAGTCCCTTTTTCTCTTCCCTGTTAAGAACAATGTATGATTATGCATTTCCCCAAAGGGAATTTATTCCCCGAAATATGAGTTAGAAATTGGAGATCATACAAACTTAAGTCAGTTTCAGAAAGGATTTTGTTGTTTTTCTTTTAAGTCTAAGTTACATCAGTCAAGGGTAAACTCAGGTCTTGGGCAACACTCTTTCTGAACGTTGTCACAACAGTTACTTAACCTTTACTTGCCCAAGCCCCCTTTTACCTTGTACATTCACATTTGCCAGAGGAATTGTGTCTGCATAGCCACTAGCAAGGTACTTGTCACTTATTCCACAGAAACGTTCCCATTATGACAGGCCTGGAAGGTGGGGGGCTGGCCCCAAGCCATCAGAAGATGCAACTTCACTTGGCGAGCTTACAGTTTAGTTGAAAGGTTAAGCATGATGAAGCTGAAGAACACACTCAGAACAATTTAGAAAGTACAAATGAAAACAGTGCAGTTCCAGAGGGGGTTACAGAAGCTGTTCTTAATATCAGCGTGGAAGCAAAGTGTTGTAATATTCTAGATGTTAACAGCGATTGGACATCCATAGACTTATCTTTCCATAGATTAAAATTTTCCTCAAGTCCAAGTAGATTCCGGGTACCACCACTGGAATTTTTTGATGCTACCTGCGTTTTCAACCCAGGCATTATTTTCTCTGAAGTTGAAACCAGGGAGTGACATTGTGTTTTAATCATGGAGAAATTGTGTTTTTATTCATTCATTCATTCATTCATTTATTTGGCTGCATCAGGTCTTGGTTGCGGCATGCAGGATCTTCGTTGCAGCATGCGGGATCTTTTGTTGCGGCATGTGGGATCTTTTGTTGCGGCACGTGGGCTCTTCGTTGCGGTGTGCGGGCTTCTCTGTAGTTGTGGTGTGCAGGTTCCAGAGCATGTAGGCTCAGTAGTTGCGGCACGAGGCTCTCTAGTTGTGGCATGCGGGCTCAGTAGTTGTGGCGCACGGGCTTAGTTACCCCATGACATGTGGGATCTTAGTTCCCCTACCAGGGATGGAACTGCGTCGCCTGCATTGGAAGGCAGATTCTTAACCACTGGACCGCCAAGGAAGTCCTGAGAAATTGTTTTTTGACCATGGTTTTCATCAAGTCCACAAAGCCTCAAAGGGTAAAGAATACCTCCAGTATGCCAAATATCTATTGTGCACTACGATACATCGCATTGTTAAGTTATCGTGACATCTGTGGTCCTTAGAGTCAGACTTCAGATAGTGTCATGGATTTTCTCAAGCAATGCCAATTTTCTCAAGGTTGATCCCCTAAAAAAGTGATGGTAGGAGGGCTTCCCTGGTGGTACAGTGGTTAAGCATCCGCCTGCCAATGCAGGGGACACAGGTTCGAGCTCTGGTGGGAAGATCCTACATGCCGCGGAGCAGCTAAGCCCGTGCACCACAACTACTGAGCCTGTGCTCTAGAGCCCGCGGGCCACAACTACTGAGCCCGCATGCCACAACTACTGAAGCCTGCGTGCCTAGAGCTCATGCTCCTCAACAAGAGAAGCCACCACAATGAGAAGCCCATGCACCGCAACGAAGAGTAGCCCCCGCTCACCACAACTAGAGAAGGCCCGCGCGCAGCCACAAAGACCGAACACGGCCAAAAATAAAATAAATTAAAAAAAAAAAAGTGATGGTAGGGAAAAATGAGCTAGATTTACACAGGAGCTAAGAACTCTTGCAGATGCTGTGACAGATTCATTTTAAAAGTTTGATCCTGTATCATAGAGACTATTAAAATTCTAATACATTTACTCAGGCAACTTTTGCTAATATAAAATTTATCAACTTGATATTTTGCTGAAGACTAAAGATTGCTTGTTAACCTAGGGAAAATGTATAAAAGTATTTCTTTTTACCTCTAGGTGGTGCTGTGTATTGTTTTATGTTAGGCACAACACTGCCTACTTTTGAAATGGAAAGATTCTCAAAGATTATGCATCTTGTTTTACAGATGAACACATGAGACTCATTGAAATTTGGCCTGTTTAAGATAAAAATTCTGGTTTGAGGCAGAGCTAGGACTAAAGCCTCTTTTTTTGCAAAATGTTTTAACGTATGATTTATTTGAGGAAAAATTAGTCATTCCATAATTATTTCATACAGTATTATGTATACTGTTGTGACAGGTTTAAGAGTTTATTTCACTTTATTGATCCATGAAGTTTTCTTTAGGAAGTTCTAAAAGAAAATAAGTTGCCCAATTAATGTGAAAATAGATTGTAAGGAAAGATAATGGGATATATATATATATATATATATATATATATATATATAAAATGTCTACATTACTTTACCAAAGAAGAACTCTCAATGGTTGAAGGATCCAAAGAGGAATATAGATTGCTAGTAATTATGTGAAAATATATTACAACGCACTAACAATCAAATCAGAACTGAAGAGCAGTGTAGCGCCTCTAAAGTCTGTAACGCTCATCCTCAGAGATACGAAGGCAGTGGTAAGACGGGCACCTCATCGCTGGCAGAGGGAGTGTAAATCGGTACAAATTTTCTGGAAGTTAATTTGACAAATGTTAAAAAGAAACTTAAATTGTTCAAACTGACCTAGTAGTTCAGATTCTAGGCTCCTCTCTGTAGGAGTAATCAGGAATGTGGACAAGGGTTTACGTACAAAGATATTGATAACAGCATTATTTGTAGTATTTATAAATAAGAAAATCATTATATAAATTAGGGTGGGCTTATGATATAAGGCAGCCATTTACAAACTACTTGCAAAATAATTTTAAATGACAAAAGAAAATGTTCATAGTACTTTACTGAATTAAAGAGGTTAAAAATCTATAAACATGGGTTATCTCATATAAAATATTACTGCATTTGGAGAAAAATAATGAAAAACATAGGCAAGCATTAATAGAGGTTACCTGGATGTGCCTGGAGATGAGTGCTTTTCTTCTTTTTATTTTCTCTCTGTTTTTCAAGTTTTCTACAAAGTATACTTTCTACAGAAGTATAAGAAGTATGCTTATAGACAGAAAAAATGTTATTTTTTCAAAGAAAGAAGTAGCATTTTAAATGATTTTGAAACCTGTCACTCTGTGGATCGTCTGAGGCCGGCAGCTTTTCTGCCTTCCTATTTTGTCCCCGTGTACTGATTGTCAGAGGGAGGAAACCCTACTGCATTTTTTCCCAGAGCCAGAATTACTGTGTCTGACTCGCTTTCCCTTTTATCTCTTTGATTAAAAGTGACAGAATTCTAAACCCCAAAGTCTGAAGTTCATTTTGGACAGTGGTAAACAATCACCACGTCTAAACAAACCTCCCTCAAAATATGTTGTCCACTTTTCTTCTTCAAGATTTACCTTCTCCCTTCTTCATTTTATTTTGTGGTTTTTACTGACTCAATTTTGGGGATCTATTTTTGTGCCTTAAAATGCATGTTAAGTTTTCTAACTAATATAAAGTTCACACATTTAGATATTTTGTTAGCTGTTCCTTAGTTCGTTCTTGAACTGGTTACTGAAAGGTTCTCAGTTTAATTGAAACTTAAGCTTGTTAAATTCCCAATCCCCAACTTAAAACCCTTCATTCTTGTCATAGGAGGAAATGTTGGCTCATCTGAAATTTCCTTTTTAAATTCAGATTGTCTCGTAATGATGCAACTCATAAAAAACGTATTCAGTGTTATATAGTGAGGAAAGGCTAGAACTAAATTGCAAGAGACCTTGACATTTGTCCCGGGGATTGCTTAGAAGGACAGTGACGAATGAACAGTTGAGCATTTCCATCTGGCACTAATTACTTGTGTGATCTTTGGCAAATTATTTATCCTCAGTTTCTTTGCCTATAAAATTAAGGTGGTGGCCCAGATGACCTATGACTCATGATCTGACAGAGGAGCAGAATATTTGAAATTGTGCTTGCAGTGAAAAATCTGGGTCACAAGTCTCCCATAGGTTTAAGATTCCTTCTGATTCTGAAATGCTTTTCTGGTCACAGTGTCCCTTTGAAACCACACAACTCAGACTGGGACTTGAACCCACTGGTTGGGACTCAAACCCAGCCAAAACTCAGACAGACTTGAACCCACTGTCTTTTAATTGATTGCACACCTGGCCTCAGGACTTGCTGAAGTCTCAGCGCAGAAGGAATTCAGCGAGAGGCATGGTGATAGGTAAGAAGTAAATTTATTGAGAGAGAGACACACTCCGTAGACAAAGTGTGGGCCATCTCAGAAGGCAAAAGGCCCTGAAATACGGGGTGGTTAGTTTTTATGGGCTGGGTAATTTCATAGGCTAATGAGTGGGAAGATTATTCCAGCTATTTCGGGGGAAGGGATGGGGATTTCCAGGAATTGGGCCACTGGCCACTTTTTGGCCTTTTACGGTCAGCCTCTTGGAACTGTCGTGGCACCTGTGGGTGTGTTATTTAGCATATGCTAATGTATTACAATGTGCGTATAATGAGGCTCAAGGTCTACTGGCAGTCGAATCTTCCGCCATCTTGGACCTAATTGGTTCTAACCAGTTTATGTTGTATTCTCAACAGCTATTTCATTCTTTTAAAGGTTGTGCCCTGCCCTCTTCCCTCCTGTTTCACCTTCATAACAGTATCTACAGCAGGAGCCTCCTGGGTCCTTGTCTTTCAAGTTTGCTCCCAGATCCCATAGTTTAGAGGCCACTGCTTCTATTTTCTTAGTTATTCAGAGAAGGAAGTACTGCAGCTTTGGAGCTGGTGGCATAGGAGCTGCTACTGAACTCCTAAAATAATGTATCAGCTGCAGCCATGAATACATCTGGAAGGGTACAGCAGCATATGCACGAATGTTCCTTTATTTTTACAGGGATGTGTTAGCAGAGACTCTAACGTGTAACAATTCCCTAATTCTCTCTATCCAGGGCCTGCCTTAAAGTGGACAGAATACATAGCTGGCATGAGTTGAGGGGACACCAGACAGGGTGCTTCATTCAGAAATACTCTGCTGCCTGTTAGTCCAACATTATTAAATAGATTAACTTTGGCTCTTGAAAGCTACCACAAATGCTTTAAAAACACATCTTTCAAAAACTGGAAAGAAATCTAATCTTAGAAGAACAGGAACATTCATAGAATACAGTAGGTCAAGTTCAAACTAAAACTTTGGTGAGGCTTCAGTGAGACGTTAAGAAAGATATTTCAGTGTATATATCCTCTGACAGGAGGCCAAGGACATCTACTTCTAACCCCACAAACAAGTACATCAGCATCTTCACATCTCACATTTCTCACTATTCGTCCCTCGGTTATCAAGTGTACCATGCTTTAATGCTAAGTCACAAAGTCTTCTCTCAGGTTGCCTGTTTGTGTGTGAGTTGCTGTTGAAAAATAGATTTCAGGTTAAGACTTACTTTGTGCCTGTTTTTAGAAGTATTTATTTGATCTGAGTCATGTTCCATTTTTGGCCATCAATGTGTTTATAGGCAAACTTCTTACACTTATTTCTGGGTGATTTGTTTTGACTACCTTTAAAGGCATTGATAATGAAATAAACGTTTAAACAAGAGATTGTGAAAATGTATTAAATATAGGGGAAATTTTTATGCCTTGGTGTTGTAAATTGTAAACAAGGAACAGCTTTATTTTCTGTCAAAGTTCTTAGAGTTATTTATAGTTTATAAACATAGTGATGTTATATAAGCTTATAACATAAATTTATACTTTTAAACTTAGCTTATATTAATTAGTGATGAAGACAAAAGTAGATTCTGAGAAAACAGAATTGTGAGCATCCCAGATGAATAGTATAGTGTGACCTTGTTTGGCCAGAGCTTGCCTGTGAGATTTATGATGTGCTTGACCCATTTTGTTGATTTTTCTGTGATTCTTCTTCCTCCTGTACATTAAAAATATTCTCTGAAGCTTTAGACACCTATCCATTGGTTCAACAAATTATTTCTTATTCACCCACTGTGTTCTGGGCACTATGCTTGTGCCTGAAGCTACAAAGATAAGACAGTGTCCCTGTCAGTGTGAGTGGGTGACAAAGACAATGACAACGTGATGATACACAAACAGAAATAGGTTTGAGGTTCCAAGAGGTCTACTGGGAAGGAGCTCCTTGTTCCGCTAGAAATGTCAGGAGAGACCTACCTGAGGGAACAGCTACCTGAGGAACACACACCCGCCATCACGAGCTAGAACAGGAGGAGGCAGGTGTATGTGGTGCGCGCTTGGCTGAGGGAACCCTGGGAGGCTGGCCAGGTGCACCTCGCCCCGCCTGAGAGGTTCTGGGGAGGTGCTTGGAGAAGGACCCACTAAAGGTTGGAGGAAAAATATGGAATAGGGGAGTCTTCCAGTAAGGCAGAGTGGAGGGCCAGGGCATGAAGGTGTTTGCTAACTTATTCGAACAGCTCAGAAGGGCTGGGAGACAGCATTGATGAGGGAGTGGGTGGTGGCATATAGACCTGGGAAAGATAGCAGTAGCTAGTACTTACTGAGTTCTTACCATGTGCCGTGCACCATTCTAAACCCTGACATGTCTTAGCTCATTTAATCCTCATGTAACTTGATGGAGTTACTATTATTATCTCCATTTTGCAGAAGAGGACATTGTGATGGTATTAAAATATGTCCACAAATTCTTTGAGAGGCTTCCCTGTAAGTATACCCTAATTCTTCTCCCCTTGGGTGTGGGCTGGCTAATGACCTGCTTCCAACTAATAAAATATAGCAGAAGTGATGATTTGTGGCTTCTGAAACTAGGTCATAAAAGGCATTATGGCCTCCTCCTTGTTTTCTCATTCACTCTGGAGGAAGCCAGCTGCCGTATGATGAGGCCACTTAAGCAGCCTTACGGAGAGGCCCACATGGCAAGAAACAGAGCCCTCCGGCCAAGAGCCTCCTGCCATCTGCCATGTGAGGGAGCTGTTTTGGAAAGAAGATCTAGCCTCAGTCAAGCCTTCAAATGACTGCAGCCCCAGCCTTGACCGCAACCTTATGAGAAAGCGTGAGCCAGCACTACCTAGCTCAGCTTCTCCCAAACTCCTGATCCCCCCTCCCCAAAGCCTCTGGGATAATAAGTGTTTGTTGTTTTAAGCTACTAAGTCTTGAGGTAATTTGTTACGCAGCACTAGATAACTAATACAGACACTGAGGCATCACATATTAAGTAACTTTTCCAAGGTCACATAACTCATAAATTATGAATTTGAAATTTGAACTCAGGCATTCAAACTCCAGACTCTATTCACGTAAGCTGTACTGTTCTGCCTTGAAAAGTAGGTGGGGCCTATCTCTGGAGAGCCAGTGCTTATATTACACTTACACACACACAGACATACACATACACTCTCCCTCTCTCCCTCCCTCTTTATTTTTTTAGGAGTTAATCTTGATAGTTGTAGGGAACCACTGAAAGCAGTTACATGTTGGAAAGATCCTTTGGCATAGAGGCTTGACTGTAAGGGGCTCTAACCAGAATTAGGGAGAACAGTGTCAGGTAATGGAAGTCATCCAGACAGCGAACGTGAGGTCCTGAACTAAGGCATGGGATAGAAAGGATTAGACAGGTTCAAGAAGTATTTAGTGGGTAGACTTGAAGGACCCTTACATGGCTGACTAGGTATTTGTGGTGCTGGGCTGTGAGGGGGCGAGAAGAGTCACTGGGTAGATCTGGTGCCATGGTAGGTGGGTGAGTGGGTGGGAAGGGGATGTTGGCAGCTGGCAGAGGAGTAGGGGAGGGTCGTGATGAGTTCTGCCTTGGCCATGGTGCATTTGAGACACTTAAGTGATACCTGAGGGACTTCCCTGGTGGTCCAGTGGTTAAGACTCTGCACTCCCAGTGCAGGGGGCACAGGTACAATCCCTGGTTGGGGAACTAAAATCTCCGCATGCTGCACGGTGTGGCCAAAAACTAAATAAATAAAAAAACCAGTGGCTATGTAAATCAACCATAAAATAAAATTAAAAAAAGGAGAGAGAGAAATACCTGAGAGGTGGGATCCCAGCACCACTGGACTGGCGTTGCTGAGGAGAGGTCTGAGCTGAGGTGGGGACTTGGAAGTCATCAGCCTGCCTCTAGAGGATGCTGCAGTGATGGTATGGGTGACTGCACCCTGGGAGAATGTGTGGAATGAGAGGAGGAGAGTCTCTACAAGGAGGCCTGGCCTCCTTGCAGGGGGTGGGCAGAGAGAGGAGCCAGAGAGAAGAGAACCAGGGAAACTGGCATCAGAAAACTTAGGGAGAGAGAATTTTGGAAAAGAGAGTATTTTACAGTGGCAAATGCAGCCTCAGTATCTGACAGGTGCCACTTTCTGAGTCTGTGAAACCTGGCCACTGTGACTTCTAGACCGACCCCTTGAAAGAGCACCCCGCCATGGGGATCTTTCCCCTCCACCCTCTGAGGCATCCCTGAAGGTTCCCCGCGGAGCTTCGTATGCTCACCTGGTCTCGGGGGATCTACTTAACTTCATTCATTTCAGTTCAACAAACATTTATGTAAACTTTAGCACCTAGTAGGCACGTAATAAATGATTATTGGATGACTAAATACTTATTAATAATATGTGCAAGGCACTGGGCAGGGCAAGGCTTGACTCTCTTTGCACATGCAAAAGTAATATAAGAAGACTTCTCCATGAGTCCACTGACTTATTATGTAGCTGCAGATTTTAATGAGGGTTTGATGTCTCCTATAGAGTCATAAAATTTTGTTTCTGTTGTGGAAGAGCTATTTGTGTTAATAACAACAGAAAAAGGAGTCAAAGGCCACTCTGAAATTTTTCCTGATATTTTACGACTGCATTTACGAAGGTATTCTGGAAAGTTAACATGGCTTATTAAGCTGAAATTTTAAAAAGGGTTTCTTTAATGACATAAGCTTCTTTCAACTCCAGCTGTTCTAATGGCAGCTTCCTGTCCGAGAGTCATTATTTTTAAAAGTCGTATTTAAGGTAACTGAAATAAAACTCTTTCAGTAATTAGATATAGTGATTAGATTCTCTTTTAAAATTATGCTTGGATTTTCTATTAGGAAAACCATGGCAAAGTCATAAAATAATAGATCCATAATAAAGTTTCAAAGGTCTGAAAACTTTTATGGACTAAAATATACTGAATTTTCAAAATTGAATTCTGTGGCTTTCATATTAAAGGCAAGCAGAAGTTTCCCACATCTTTAAATAATTAAGACAATTAGAAAACTGTAAACCAAACTTTGAATACTATAGCCCTTCAGAGTATGAAAGCTCAGTTGTAAATCTGCTGGATTTATTAACTGGGGGTGCTCATTGAGTAGGGCATAAGCCATACCACATAATGCTACCTACTGAGGGCTTGTTTTGTTCCTTTGTTTAAACACTTCCCCAAAGTAAAAAGACTGGGAAGAGAAAAGAGTTAATTGAGTTCGTCTGGAAGAACCTCCCTTCCCATCCCCCAGTCAAAAGCTTCTCACCCTTAAATCCGGCCTCCTTTGACTCTGAGCCCTGCCCCTTTCCAGGCTCTTCTCACCTGCTCTGTATCTTGGCATGGAGCCTTTCATTCTATCATTTTTTAAATTATTCTACAGTGATTTCTGGGGTACTTAGTACAGGTTTGTCCCTACAGTTTACTATTCTTAAAGACAGGGTCCACTCTATGCTTTGTCTCCATTTTCCCACAGGAGTTTAACCTATGCTGATCACTGAACTCTCTGTTTCCAGAACTGTGATGGTTAATTTCATGTCAACTTGGCTAGGCTGTGGTGGCCAGTTGTTTGGTCAAACACTGGTCAAGATGTTTCTGTGAAGAAATTTTTTTTAGACGTGATTAACTCTTAAATCAGTGGACATTGAGTAAAGCAGATTGCTCTCCACAGTGTGAATGGGCCTCATCTAATTAGTTGAAGGCCTTAAGGGCAAAGACTGAAGCTCCCTGAAATAGAACGCATTCTCCTCAAGACTGCAGCATAGAAACCCTGCCTGAATTTCTAGCCCACTGCCCTATGGATCACACTCCAGATGCAATATCTGCTCTCCCCTGAATTTAGACTTCAGACTTGCCAGTCCCTGCAGTCACATGAGCCAATTCCTTAAAATCTCATTCTCTCCTAGTGGTTCCGCTTCTCCAGAGAACCCTGACTGACACAAGAATTAAAAACCTACATTAAACAATAGATACAATTATAAGAGATTTCAGTGGGCTGTATCATTTTTATAGTAATCCTCTGAAGAAAGTACCTTCTGGCTATCAGTTTGCAAAAGTGATACGTCTTGAAGGAGCCTTAAAAACTTAGCCAGTCAACATTGTCCCTGTCCCCAGATCATGCTACACTCGTGCCTCATTGATGTTTTTTAACTTTTTATTTGGAAATAATTTCAAATTTACAGAAGTGTTGCAAGAGTAGGAATAGTGCAAAGGAAACTCATATTTACTCTCCCCGACTTCATCTAGTTTACCCATTTACTTTATCACTGTGTATGCACTGTCTTTCCCCCTTTACGTGTGCAAGCACACACATTTGAGTGTAAGTTATATATAACATAACTCTTCTAAAAGCTTCAGTGTGTGTTTCCTAAGAAAAGGGATACTCTTACTAATCCAGTACTGTTATCAACTAAGTGAAATTTATTACTGATATAATACTTATATCTATTCCATTATCTGTATTCCAGTTGTATCCATTGGTCTGACATTGTCCTTTAAAGCATTTTTAAATTCTTTCCCATTATAGAGTATTACAAGATATTGAATATAATTCCCTGTGCTATACAGTAGGACCTTGTTGTTTATCTATTTTATATACAGTAGCTTGCATCTGCCAATCCCAAACTCCTCATTTATCCCTCCTCTCCCCCAGCGTTCTGCTTTGGTATCCATAAGTTTGCTTTCTATGTCTGTGAGTGTTTTCGTGTTGTAAATAGGTTCATTTGTATCATATTTTAGACTCCACATATAAGTGATGTCGTATGATAGTTGTCTTCCTCTATCTGACTTAACTTCATGTAGTATGATAATCTCTAGGTCCGTCCATGTTGCTGCAAATGGCATTATTTCATTCTTTTTTATGGCTGAGTAATATTCCATTATATATATATATATATATATATATATATATATATATATACACACACACACTGCATCTTCTTTATCCATTCATCCGTCGAAGGACACCTAGGTTGCTTCCATGTCTTGGCTATTGTAAATAACACTGCTGTGAACATTGAGGTGCATGTATCTTTTCAAATTAGAGTTTCACTCAGATATATGCCCAGAAGTGGGATTGCTAGATCATATCGTAACTCTAGTTTTTTAAGGAACCTCCATACTGTTTTCCATAGTGGGGGCACCAATTTACATTCCCACTAACAGTGTAGGAGGGTTCCCTTTTCTCCACACCCTCTGCAGCATTTATTATTTCTAGACTTTTTGATAATGGCCATTCTGACTGGTGTGAGGTGGTACTTCATTGTAGTTTTGATTTGCATTTCTCCAATAATTAGCAAAGTTGAGCATCTTTTCGTGTGCTTATTGGCCCTCTGTATGTCTTCTTTGGAGAATGTCTATTTAGTTCTTCTGCCCATTTTTGATTGGGTTGTTTTTTTGTTTGTTTGATATTGAGTTGTATGAGCTGTTTGTATATTTTGGAAATGAAGCCCTTGCCAGTTGCATTGTTTGCAAATATTTTCCTCCATTCTGTGGGTTGTCTTTTTGTTTTATTTATGGTTTCCTTTGCTGTGCAAAAGCTTAAAGCATTTTTTTTCTTTACTATAGGATCGTGTCTCTCTAATCTGGAACATTTCCGCAGCCTTTCTTTGTCTCGTATGACATAGGAGCCATCAATTTTGATGCAAAATTTCCAGGGAAATTGATTGTTTAGCTAATGCTAGTTTTAGCAAAACTCAGAGTCAGAGATAAATGAATTTAAGATGTAATTTTCCTCCTCGGAGTTCATAAGGATCACACAGAATTCTGGATATGAAACACATACCCTAGTAATGCCTGACTAAATCACTTGATGTCCCATTGCTCTCTATTACACTTTCCTAACCTCGGTTTTCCTCTGCCCTGGGCACAGTCAGTGGGTAAGGCAGACTTTGTGTCTGAAGTCCTATGACTAAAAGCTTATTCTGAATTAGAGCTGGGTTTGCAAATTAGAACCAGATCTGGTTTTCAGTTAATTAATTCATAAGAGAAAACTAAGGGCTTGAGATAAAAAAAAAAAATTAATGAGAAAACATTGAAGTCACCGGGAATAGGCTTTTCCAAAATATGCTCCCTTCAGCTTTATTTAATATATTTTATAAACAAACTAATATAATTAAGCTAGATTTAGCCCATAACAAGCTCTGGCTTCTTTCTTTCTTTCTTTTTAAACAGAGGGGAACATTTGATTAAATTACTATTCATCTGAAAGTATTATTCGATGGGAAAAAACCCATTAGATGTATAAAGACAGATAACATTAAACAGTTAATTGTGAATAAAGGATCACATGATGTAACATAGATGACTGAGAAAAAAGAGTTCTTGGTTTTGAAATATATTTTTATGCAATGTCATATAGTTAAAATCACTGTCATGCTACCTTCTGGTCCAAAAATGGAAGTCATATAGTACATCATGTAACATCCTCATTTTGGCTGACTCGCTGTCTTGGCATGGTTTTTGCTGCAGATGAGTATAGAGACGGTTCTTGTCATACTTTAGAAAAATGTCATTGTTTAATAGAGTAGAAACACAAGTGAGTAAACTTCCAAATTATTAGAATTTTTAAAATAGAGAATTTAAAGATATATTCTTATGACCAGTGAGAACTATTGTTTTTAAACAGGAAAAATATTAAATTAGAATTTGATGGGGGGAGTGGGGCAGAGTGGAGAGGGTCGTGCATGTTTAGGTGGTTAACAGCTAGCTGACTATCAGTCAAAAATCCCCCCCCCCAGAGTAGATATTACTTTTGTGAAGAAAGCTTTTTTTGTTTGTTTTACTTATAGAACTTGATGAATAAGATGATGGCCTTTAAAAAAATACTGAGTACCATTCTCATTTAGAGACCAACTAATTGTGGGACCTATAACCAAGGTCAGGAAGTTAGTGATAAAGTTTATTAAGACAGATGGCTCAGTTACCTAATTTAGTCAACACCCCTTGCTCTGGAAACCATAATGGCCTTGGGCCTAAGGAAGATCTTCCCATACTAAGTATAAAGCATCTGATGAAGCAAAGGTTTCCAGACGCATTTCTACAACATTTTCCATTATTTACCACACAGGAGGTTAGGTGTGATGCAAATGAAAGGTAGTTATTTTCTGTTTGTGAGAGCCACCCGTCTTCCCTGGGACACCTTGACAAAGGACAAAGACACTGCTTTCTCATCATGTAAAGGGAATAAGTTGTTTTGCTCTGAATGGGTCTGTACCCATTTGGCTCAGTGCAGAAGCAGTCCTGTGCCCAGGGGTGACTTCTGGCCTTTGCCTTCCAGCTTCTTCAAGTGGTTTTCCACCCCTTAATGTACCTAAATGGAATACAGAGAGGCTACTCCCCACTCCCTCCCAGAGAGACAGGTCCTCCAGTGAGTCATGCAGACAGACACGCTCCGGCATCCTGGGCGTTTTCTCTCTAAGCAGACTGGCTTGCGTAGCACCAGCATCCCGCGTTGCCCACAGCGTCAGCTGTCTCCCAGACGAGACTGCCAACTCTGCCGAATGCCACCGCCCTGAGAAACCAAGGCCTGGGTCTAAGGATCCTACGGAGTGGGAGGGAAAGGGGGTAACTGATGCCCATTTCACAGGAGCAGCAAGGGTATGTGTTGGGGGATGGGTAGAAGTGTGCTGGGTCTGGGCTGAGGCGGACTGATGGACACAGTAAATGGGTCCGGACTTTGGAGTGCCTGCAACAGTGTTTCAAGCCCTAGGTACTGCTTTTTAAATCACCATGAATAATTTTTTTTCCATTCTCCCAAGAGAGCTCAGATGTGAGCATTAAATTTTCTCGCTTTTAGAAGATTATGAACCTCTGGGCTCAACCACTGTTGGGTTTTATTTACCAGAACACAATTAGATGATTGAATAAATTATTGGTTACTTTGCCAGTAACTATGACCCCCATGGGATTTTTGCTTTTGAAATGCTAAAATTTTTTTAAACTTCCAAGATTCCTGCTGATATGTGTTAAAGAAAAAATTATTCTGATACTTGTTAAAACAGTAAGGAAAACTTTTCCAGGACTCTTGTAAGTCAGAGCATTGCAGTAGGGGAGAGAGATGAGGCTCAACTCCAAACACAATAGACAGCCGGGGATTACGGCCAAAGAGCAGAGGGAGCGGGGCCAGTGGATGGAAAACTACCAAGAGGATCAAGGGTAGGGAGATTCGCTAGACCTACTTAACAGGATTCTTGCTGAAGGCAGGTCAAGGACACGTACCTCAAATGTGAGGGATGAGGAACTTGATCCCAGCAAGGATGAGGGCCGAGGTCGAGGCCTGGTAGACCGGAGTCTGACTCAAGTTTGGTCAAGGAGAGTGTCTTTGGGATGTGTACTGAATCAGGGTTTCCACTGCAGAGAGGGGAGGACGGGCTCTGGTGCAGTTGACCTGAGAGGGGAAAGGCCCTTCTCAGACTTGTGCTTGGCAGGTAATACACACAGGGTTGCTCTGCCCAACACTTCCCTTCTGGGCCAGTTGGGCCGATGGTTCTCAGGGCCAGACAGAGCTTCCAGGCCGCTGCCCCCTGTGCCCCATCCCCACCCAGTCCAGCCAAGCAATCTACTGTTAAACTGGGTCCAGGGAGACTTGGAAGTTTTTATTGTGCTATGTTCCACAGTCAAAATGGAAGAATCAGATCACCTTTTATTAGTTTTATGTATTAAAAATATTGGAAACACAATTTTATTTGTTTATTTATTTATTTCAAATTTGTTTATTTTATTTATTTTTATTTTTGGCTGCGTTGGGTCTTTGTTGCTGCGCACGGGCTTTCTCTAGTTATGGCGAGCGGGGCTACTCTTCGTGGCGGTGCATGGGCCTCTCATTGCGGTGACTTCTCTTGTTGTTTAGCACGGGCTCTAGGCATGCGGGCTTCAGTAGTTGTGGCACACGGGCTCAGTAGTTGTGGCTCGTGGGCTCTAGAGTGCAGGCTCAGTAGTTGTGGCTCGCGGGCTTAGTTGCTCCGCGGCATGTGGGATCTTCCCGGACCAGGGCTCGAACCCATGTCCCCTGCATTGGCAGGCGGATTCTTAACCACTGCACTACCAGGGAAGCTCTGGAAACACAATTTTAGATTATAAACTTGACCTTGTCAAGTACAGTTTATTCAGTTTTTTTAAGTTGGGGTAAAATAGACAGAATAAAATTTACCATTTTAACCCTTTTTAAGTGTACAGTTCAGTGGCATTAAAGTATGTTCACATTCATCGCTATCCATTTCCAGAAGTTTTCCATTATCCCAAACTGAAACTCTATCCCCATTAAACACTAATTCCCCGTCCCCTCCCTCCCCTTAGTCCTGGGCAAACATTGTTCTACTTTTTTTGTCTATGAGTTTCTGTCCTCTGTGAGTGCCTCTAGGTACCTCATGTAAGTGAAATCATACAATATTTGTCCTTTTGTGACTAGCTTATTTCTTATTTCACTTAGCATAATGTCTTCAAGTTTCCTCCATGTTGTAGCATACGTCAGAATTTCCTTCCTTTTTAAGGCTGAATAATATTCCATTGTATGTATATACCACATTTTGTTTATCCATGTATCTGTCAATGGACACGTGGGTTGCTTCCAACTTTTGGCTACTGTGAGTAATGCTGCTATGAACATGGGTGTACAAATATCTGTCTGAGTCCCTGCTTTCAATTCTTTTGGGTATATGCTAGATCATTTGGTAAATCCATTTTTAATTTTTTGAGGAACCATCATACTGTTTTCCACAGGGGCTATACCATTTTACATTCCCACCAGCAATGCACAAGAATTCTGAATTCTCCATATCCTCGCCAACATTTATCTTCTGTTTTCTTTTATAGTAGCCTTCCTAATGGGTATGAAGTGGTATTTCATTGTGGTTTTGATTTGCATTTCCCTCGTAATTGATGATATAAAGCATCTTTTCATGTGACTATGGCCATTTGTTTATCTTCTTTGGAGAAATGTCTATTCAAATCCTTTGCCTATTTTTAAATTGGATCATTTGTTGTTTTGTTGTTGAGTTGTTAAGAGTTCTTTATATATTCTGGATATTAATCGCTTATCAGATATATGATTTGTAAATATTTTCTCCCATTCTGTAGGTTGCCTTTTCACTCTGTTAATAGTGTCCTTTGATACAGAAAAGTTTTGAATTTTGACAAGGTCCAATTTATTTATTTTTCTTCTGTGGTCTGTGTTTTGGTGTCATACCTAAGAATTCATTGCCAAATCCAGTGTCATGAAGCTTTTCTCCTATGTTTTCTTCTAAGAGTTTTATAGTTTTTAGCTCTCACATTTAGGTCTTTGACCCATTTGGAGTTAATTTTTATGTGTGGTGTAAGGCATGGGTCCAGTTTCATTCTTTTGCATGTGGTTATTCAGTTTGCAAGCACCCTTTGTTGAAAAGACTGTCCTTTCCCCATTGAATGGTCTTGGCACCCTTGTTGATCATTCACTTTTATTTTACATTGAGAAGAGGAAACTGTTAGAATTACATTTCATCTTTTAGATTTACATTTCACTTTTTGATAGGTTTTCAAAATCTATCCATCTGCCACAGTTTTTTACCAGCCCTTTGCTCGAGAGTCAATGGGGGTAGTGACTTTACCTCTATTAGGGATGACAAAACTCTGCCAGGCTGATGGCACTTGGATGGTTTGGGGAATCCAGACTGCTCCACATTTTCTCTGCTGGGTATCCTACAGATTGAGCTCTCCTCCTAAGGAACATATTAACAAACTTCTGGAATGCCAGTGCACATGGGAGGAATAAAAAATATTAGTCACTCACATGCAAGTGTGAATTCATTTACATTACTTGCCTCCCAGTTGATTACCGAGAAGAAGGCAATTTTAACTTTAACTTGATTAGAGGGTTGGGGCGAAGTAGAAGGAGAAGGAGAAACACTATTTTAAGGACAAGGCAACATTTCAAGAAGGGCAGGCCCAGGTGTGGTGCTACCCCAGACAACATGAGGCATCGAGCACTGTGTATGGACCCACAGAGAGGACCATGGCCCAGACAGGGAAGTAGGAGAATCTAAAGATAAATTTTGCATACTCCACAGCTGTGCCAGGGAGGGGCTGTGGAGGTGAGCATGAGTAACCCAGAGATGTGCAGAGCCAAGGCCTGGCCCTTTCATGGTTATTTTAAAGCAGTAGCCCATATTTCTCTAGGCCTGGAGACATTTCTTTTAGGTATTGTCTGTCTAATCCTTCTTTTAAGGGAAAAATGAAAAGAGCGCAGAGCTGAAGAACATCTTACTGGGGGAGTGGGAGCTCTCAGACAGCTAATGTTTCTGTGACCCTCACCTCCACCTCCAAAACACACATGCACACACACACACACACCCCTCTCGGGAATTTGTCCTCATTTTGTAATGATTTTATTTTGAGTTGATTGCACATATTTACATAACAGATATTTAAAATGTAGACTACATTGTTGATGTTGATGCTGGTGTACCTCTGGTGAGTACTGGGTATTTTAAAAGTTCCATTCATACGTTTCAAGAATTAGGATGATTTGTAAATTATTAAAGATCGACATTTTGTCCTGGAAGCTCCTGTTCCTAGTCAAAATCGTCCCTACTACACAGTAGAGAAAAGTAGTTCTACAATTTGGTTCGGCTATTTTTTTTTTTAATTTTATTTATTTATTTATGGCTGTGTTGGGTCTTCGTTTCTGTGCAAGGGCTTTCTCTAGTTGCGGCAAGCGGGGGCCACTCCTCATCGTGGTGCACGGGCCTCTCACTGTCACGGCCTCTCCCGTTGCGGAGCACAGGCTCCAGGCGCGCAGGCTCAGTAGTTGTGGCTCCCGGACCTAGTTGCTCCGCGGCATGTGGGATCTTCCCAGACCAGGGCTCGAACACATGTCCCCCGCATTGGCAGGCAGATTCTCAACCACTGTGCCACCAGGGAAGCCCTGGTTCGGTTATCTTTAAAGCATCTTTTATTCACAAAGGGAAAGATGTATCTAGATCACATTCAAAATTTCACTAATGCCTCATTGATCTAATTAATTTGGCCACATAAGACTTGACCATTGCTGGGTGTTAGTCCCATAGAAAAGTATCACAGAGGCCACACCCTTAGCCGGGAGCTAAGGGTTTTCCCTTTTCTATTACAGAACTACTTATCTCTCACTTCTCGATCTTTGTACTGTTACAAGAGGGTTGACTTGTGACACTAGAGTGCAGGATATCACAAAGCACTCCAGCCAATGCTTTTTCTCTTTAACAAATCACACTTGACCATTAAGTTAACAAGAGA
The DNA here is from genome assembly GCF_949987535.1 of Balaenoptera acutorostrata. Lineage (NCBI taxonomy): Eukaryota > Metazoa > Chordata > Mammalia > Artiodactyla > Balaenopteridae > Balaenoptera > Balaenoptera acutorostrata. The sequence continues at coordinate 133,264,945 of NC_080066.1, forward strand.
GGCTATCTTATGCTATCATTAGGAAGCTGGGGATTCCACTTTCCATTATCTTTCCATCAGCATCTACTTCCTTTTTTTTTTTTTTTCCACTTATGTTGTCCAACACTTCAGGCCCTCAAATTGTGTGACTAATTTCCCCTACTTTCAGGTAGACTATGTGACCATCCCCTTAGCTGCAAATATATATATACATCAAACAAACAAAAATATATTTTAACACAGTAGTAGACATCTTGCTTGATTAGCTCTTATATATTTCCTTTATTTACATTTTGGGGGAACACATTTTTTTCCTATTTGGAATTATTACTATTATTTGAGGTAATCTCTGACTAAAATAGCTAGAAAGTTTTTGAATAGGGAAGAATAGAATAGAAAGCACCTTTAACCTTGGAATAAGATTTTTCTGATAACAATTTTTTCTTTTAAAGATTCCAGTGTGGGGACTTCCCTGGTGACGCAGTGGTTAAGAATCCGCCTGCCAATGCAGGGGACACGGGTTTGAGCCCTGGTCCGGGAAGATCCCACGTGCCGCGGAGCAACTAAGCCCGTGCGGCACAACTACTGAGCCTGCACTCTAGAGCACATGAGCCACAACTACTGAGCCTGCGCTCTAGAGCCCATGAGCCACAACTACTGAGCCTGTGCTCTAGAGCCCATGAGCCACAACTACTGAGCCTGTGCTCTAGAGCCCAGGAGCCACAACTACTGAGCCTGCACTCTAGAGCACATGAGCCACAACTACTGAGCCTGTGCTCTAGAGCCCAGGAGCCACAACTACTGAGCCTGCGCTCTAGAGCCCATGAGCCACAACTACTGAGCCTGTGCTCTAGAGCCCAGGAGCCACAACTACTGAGCCCGTGTGCCATAACTACTGAAGCCCACGCGCCTAGAGCCCATGCTCCGCAACAAGAGAAGCCACCGCAGTGAGAAGCCCGCGCACTGCAATGAAGAATAGCCCTAGCTCGCTGCAACTAGAGAAAGCCCGCGTGCAGCAATGAAGACCCAACACAGCCAAAAGTAAATAAATAAACAGATAGGTAAATAAATAAATATTTTTTAAAATAAATAAATAAAAATAAAGATTCCAATGTGGTATCATGGGTGTATGCGTTTGTCCAAACTCATCAAATTGCAACATTAAATATGTGCAGGGGTTTTTGTGTATCAGTTATGTCTCAATTAAGCTGCTTTAAAAAAAATAGCTTTGTTTCTGTCAGGTAAATAGAGACTCAGTCTTGCCAAAAAAAAAAAAAATTCCAATAAATGGAGAGAGATACCATATTCATTGATTGGAAGACTCAATATTGTTAAAATGTCAGTTCTCTCCAAAGTAGTGTAAAGATTCAATGTAACCTCAGCAGACTTTTTAATGTGTTAGAAATTAACAAGATAATTGTAAAATCTATATGGAAATGCAAAGGACCTAGACTTGTCAAAACAATCTTTAAGAAGAATAAAGCTAGGAAATAAAGAGGAAAGTATGGAGTAAGGACAGAACAGAAAGTCCAGAAATAGATCCTCACTTACGTGGTCAGCTGATTTTTGTCAAAGGGTCAAGGTAATTCAATCCAGGAAACAATAGTGTTTTCAACAAATGGTGCAGGAATAACTGGACAACCGCATGCATAAAAATGAACCTCAACCAGTACCTCACAGCATATACAAAACTTAAGATGGATCCTAGACATAAATATAAAAGCTAAAACTATAAAGCGCTAGAAAGATAACATAAGAGAAAACATTCATGAAGTGGGGGTAGGCAACTATTCAGACAGGACTCAGAAAGCAATAACCATAAAAGAAAAAATTTATAAATTAGATTTCTTCAAAATTAAGTATTTGTTTATTAGAAACACTATTAAGAAAGTAAGCAATCCATGGCCTGGAAGAAGACAGTGGCAAAGGTATATCTAATAAAGGAGTTGTATCCAGAAGATATAAGGAACTCCACAATTCAATAATAAAGACAACCCACTTCTTCTTTTAACCTCATCAACGTTTATTGAATTGTGAACCGTTGCAAATACTGCTGAAATCTCAGACTCACTCACTCCAATCCCTCTCTCAGTTTCCGCTTGAAAAGGAAGCCTAGAGAAGGACCACCCCATACACACACACACAGGCAAAGACCAGGGTAGAAGGGAGCCATGGGGGAATGCAGGGAGATGGGACATAGTGGGAAGAGGAAGGAAGGAGCAGGACCAGCATGCATGGTTAGCCTCATGGGACACACACACACACACATACACACACACACACACAGGCAAAGACCAGGGGTGTCCATCTCTGCCCCACCCGGTGGCCGTGAGGACATCAGGGAAGGACCAGGCATCCATGAGACATTTCAGTCCTTCCTGTCATGAAGCGAAAGCCCACTTTTTAAAAAATGGACAGAAATCTTAAACCCACACTTCACAAAGGAAGATACATGAATGATCAGCAAACACATGGAAAGATTCTCAACATAATTAGTCATCAGAGAAATGCAAATTCAAACGACAATGAACTAAGACTACACACCCATTAAAATGGCTAAAATTAAAAAGACTGAGAACATCAAATGTTGGTGAGGCTGTAAGCAACTCCTGTACAATGCTAGTAGAAATATAAAAGAGTATATCCACTTTGGGAAAAGGTTTAGCAGTTTCAGATAAAAATCAAACACACACCTACGCTTTGACTTGGAAATTCCACTCCCAGAGAGAAATGAAACACATGTTCACAAAAAGGCTTGTACAAGAATGTTCACAGGCGCTTTATTCATAATAGCTCGAGAATGGAAACATCCCACATGTGCCTCAGTAGGAGAACGGATAGACAAATTTTGGTGTATTCATACAAAGAATGAACTACTGATACATCCAACAACATTGGATAAATCTCAAAAACACATGGAGCAAAGGAAGCCAGACACAAGAGGACATGCTGTGTGATTCCATTTATAGAAATTCTAGGAGAGGCAAACTAAGGTGGGAAAAACAACAACAGCAAAGCAGTGGTTGCCTCTGAGAATGGGGAGGAACTGGGAAGACACAGAGGCACTTTCTGGGGAGACGGAATGTTCTGAATCGAATGAGGAGTGTGGATTACAGGTGTGTATCCTTTTGTCAGGTTGTACAGCTGAGATTTGTGCATGTCAGTGGATGTAATTTTTACCTCAAAAAAACTGCAAAAACATAATAATTGAGTGAGGAGTAGGAAGACATAAAGGTGATGCAAGAATGTCAGGATATTGGTAATTGTTAAACGTGTGTGATGGATACGTGGAGGTTCATTATATAGGTTCATATAAAGGTTCTCTTTATATGTGTTTGAATTTTTCCATAATAAGAAGTGTTGAAAGTGTGTATGAAATTAAAAAGTGAATTGATGGATGGATCATGAGTTGCTCTGGTTGCCATACTTTTCTGGGCAATGTTCGATTATCCATATTAATGGGGGAGAGCAGTGGTTGAAGATTACAAGCTTTGGAACCATTTACTATCTCCATGGCTTTGAGAAAACGCCTTGATTTCTCCATAGTTCAGGTCTGCCATAGGGCTTTGTGAGGTTTAAATGAGACGAAATACGTGTAAAGTGCTTTGCCAAGTTCTTGCTCAATAAATGTTAGCTATTACGATTAGCGGAGGGAAGATGTGGCAGAGATCACTTTAAAAATTTATTTTTACTTGGCTTTGAAAAAATCCTTTTCTGTGTAATTTGAGTGTGACTGTTTCTGATATTTGAGGAGTCGATATGATGGGATCCCACTGGGGAAGGTTTGGCTGAGAAGAAATTAGAAAAGCGCTGCTGCCCTTGCAGTGAACTTGGAAATTAACACCTAAACTTTATCTCCATGAGGTTGTCTTCAAATTCCTAACATGAAACGATGACATAGACAATCCCAAAATCTTTTTTTCTTATTTGTTCGCTTTTCGAATTTGAACTTTTTTTTTCTTTTCTTTTGATAGCACCTGTCTCTGGGATGTTTTGCTTGGGCCAGTATTTAAATTGGCTGTTTTGTAACTTCAAAACAGCTAGTGGTAGGGAGAGAAGGATAAGATGTTGGGACCTAAAAATAGCAAAATAAATAATCCCCAGCTGGCTAATAAAAAACCAAGTATATAACCATATTCACTCTCAGGCCTTGGAGAACACTTGACTCTGAGCGTCTTTTGTTAGCAGCTTCTAACTCCAAGCCTTCACATTGTTATAGGAAATCTTTTCCTTTATGGCTGGAATTCGTAACCTCATTCATTCAGGGATAACGTTTTGAGCACCTTGTTTATCCCGGCTGTCAGGCGCTGGGGAGGCGAGGCCGAGCACGGCCCGCGGCTCTAAGGCTGGGACACACTCAGTAAATAAGGATGATCTCATGGGGACACAGGAAGGGTTGTCAGGGAAGGTCTCTCCGAGATTCATGGATGCACGTCCTGTCGGATGAGACGGGCTCCGTTGGTCTCTTTTTCTTGCTTTACATACTGTTGGGTTTTGGTGTCATTTTTCTTTAAAGGACCTAAATGGAATTTGCCAGACAGAGCTGGCTTTGAAGACTGATTTGTGGTGACAGTCTTTCCACTTCCCATTAGTTTCTCTGAGCACCACACATATTTCGTTGTAGAAAAGCAGATTTCGGCCCATCTGCTCAGGGTCAAAGTTCTCCACACACCCTCACGTGTAGCAGAGAGGTTCCCACGCTTGGGCTCTGGGCGCGCCTGTGATTCCCTCCTTCCCTTGCCCCTGAGGGTGCTCACACGCTCCGATCTGTTTCCGCCCTCTCCCTCCTCATCCTGAAATGTAAGGAGCGTCTTTTCAAATGGAAGTGGCCTTCCCAGGAATCTTCTCCAGGACATCTTGTTTTGGAAGCTTCAGTGTGTTATCCCCCTTTATCTTGCATTTTTATAAAACCTCTTTTGTTGTTGCTTTTTCATCTTTTTTCCTCCGCTTTTTAAAAATAGAGGCATTTATGCTAATTAAGGTTATAGCTGCTGCTTTACGTGTGTGTATTATTTTCCACGTTTCTTCAGGATGATTTTGAAGGGCTTGTCTCCCTCACATTCTGGTTTCCCCAACTGTACTTCTGAAATAATTGGCTAAATTTAGCTTCATTTGAATAACTCAAACACATATCACATTACTCCACACGATTTCTCTGAGTATTTTAATCAGTTGGGTTTTTTTAAATCCCTCTTTTAGGTTTTCACTAATATTTATTGAGCACCTACCATTTCCTCATGTCAGGACTGGGATTTTCTCAGTAACCTGGACCCTTGCTTCTCACCCTCCTGCCTTCAGGCACCCCCCCCCCACACACACACTTCTCTCCGTGTCCTTCCAGGCCTCGCCGCTCCGGTGTCCCCGTGGTCAGGCGGTGCTCCGGGGCTGCTCTGGCCCACGGCCTTCTCTGCCTCGTGAGCGCTTATCACCTCCATCACTGGCTTGGCAGTTAGTCATAAACAGCCATGTGACATGTACCAAACTTCTCCTGTACTGTCTTCCACGATTACTAGAGTCTTTTCATCCCTGGGCCCTACATCACTCTCTTCCTCCTGAGTGTTCAAAATATTAGATTTTTTAAAAAAGATTAATAGCTCCTTGCCTTCTACTTCTCCAGCTTTAGCTTCAGGCACCTACTTTGGTTTTCAGATGACCAAGAAAAGTTTCTCCCTTTCTCAAAAGAATAGTCAACCAGGCAGCTTTACCTGCGTCACAGAGGAACTCATCTGAATTTATAGATGTGTTGGAACAAAATGAGCTGACTGGCCTCCAGTGATTTGTGACCTCTTACTTAGAGACAGAACTCAATTAGGTATTACACCACCAACAACCCCCCTTTAAATAGTTGCCTAACAGATTGCAAAAGACTGTGCCCCAGGCTTTTATGGAGCACAGCTTCTTAGTGCAGTTTCTCAGAATATAAATCAAGGGCAAGGTTTATAATCAAATCTCATAGGCTTAAGAATCATTTTTGCTTAGAAATCAACATAATTTGATCTCAAACAGTTCTTGGGACTAGAGGAAATATTTTAAATTCATTTTGTTTGCCTAAAAAACAAAAATCAAAAGACAAAAACCCTCTAGAATTTCTACATTCCACAGATTTGTCTTAACCAGTGAAGATGAAAGAAAACATCTGTCCAGTCCCCTCTTTAAAGATCTTCATAGGAGGAATTCTGGGCATGTGAAAGGAGTCAAGGTCACAGTATAGGCTTCCATCTACAGTACAGCCAGGTCTGGATAGGGCCTTGCAAGGAACTCAGTTCTGGCTTCCTGCTAAGGATAAGTAGAAGGCATTTACTCTTCATTATGTGGTTGCTTTCAACAAAATTTATGAGAAAGCAAAAGGAAGTTTCTAAACTACTGCCATATGGCAAGTACTTGGAGCACTGAAATGAGACTAAAACCCAATCAGAAAGAAGCATAACCTATTTAGGACAAGACATCCAGGCCTCTTTTGAAACTGAAGCATTTCCAGACCTTCTGTAAAGACATATAGGCTGATTTTACAAAGTTATTTCTTGAGTATAACATTTAGAAATAAAAGTCAAACCTGAGTGACAAAGTTGACCTCAAAACAGTCTCCTATTTGCTGTCTGTTCTTTGCTCTTGTTAAGTAAGTTTCTTCCCTGTTAAAGCTACTTTTGAAGCTTCTTTTTCCCCATCTTTTGTACAGAACAACTGGTATCATCACCCCCTGGTACAAATGATGGCTTTTCAAAATATACCCTTGTAAGAACACTTGATATGTATCTTGTTTAGTCCATGATTCTATGTGTCTTTTTCCATTCTCACTGAAGCCATGCTGAACTAGTCTTACTAATCCATTATTTTTAACCTTCTGACAGTTTTACTTACTTGCATCACTCCTTATTCTGGTACTTTCTGTATGAACAGGGACATTTTTAAAACAAACAAATCAAAATAGATTCCAGCTACTTTCAAGATCGCCCTGCTATGTAAGCAGTGGCTTTTATCTATCATTCCTATCCTGTTGACTTTCTGTTCATATATTTATAAAGCACTTTCAAATCATGAAAGCCTAATTTCTTGAGAGTCAACATTTTGTTCAGAATTCCTCTCTTATAAAGTCAGCATCTGTAGAAGGCTGGATCTGAAGGACACACTTTAATACTAAGGTGGGCAGCAAGGGAAGGTGTCAAGTAAGTTCCCTGACTCCTCTGCTATGACCTGGATGGTTTAATAAGATCTGGGTTGACATCCTCACAAAGGCTTATAAGTAACAATGCTGTGATTTGTATATTGACCAGAGCCTTGAGCTTTATTTTTTTTAATTTATTTATTTAATTTATTTATTTTTGTCTGTGTTGGGTCTTCGTTGCTGCACGCGGACTTTCTCTAGTTGTGGTGAGCAGGGGCTACTCTTCGTTGCGGTGGCTTCTCTTGTCGCGGAGCACAGACTCTAGGCGTGCGGGCTCAGTAGTTGTGGCGCACGGGCTTAGTTGCCCCGCGGCATGTGGGATCTTCCCAGACCAGGGCTCAAACCCATGTCCCGTGCGTTGGCAGGCGGATTCTTAACCACTGCGCCACCAGGGAAGCCCCGAGCCTTGAGCTTTAAGTTGATTTTCTGATTGAGCTTATAGATCTTTTCTTATCCAGTCCCTCATGTGACTAAGCCTGCATGTTCACAGAATAGTGGTGCCGCCCGTGAGCATGAAACAGAGCAAAACCAACTGGACCGCAAGGGGAATGAACCCCTGACCCTGGGCTCATTAGCTCCATTTGTAAACCAGGGCAGCCCAACAGTCAGCCAATTAGTGCTTCACTTGGCAGGATGGGCCAGACCCATGTGCTGATCCAGTCCAGATCCAGGAAAGTCTATCAGAAGAATAGAGTGGCAGCTGTCAAGAGCAAGGCTCGCTTACTTCCATTTTTAATGTTGAAAAAATCTTGTACATTTTAAAACTTGAATCATACTATGTGTTCTGCAAGCTAGATTTTTGATTCATCATTAGGTTGAGATTCATCTATGTTGTTTTGGAATTTATTCACTATTTTGATTGCATTTATGACTGTATTATATTTGATCCATTCTACCGTGATGGACACTTGATTTCTGGTTTTTTGCTATTATAAGTAGTTCTGCTGTGCATGTTCACGTTTGTGTCTTCTGGATTGCATGTGCAAGAGTTTCTCCAGGTTCTATACATACCTAGGAGTGGAATTGCTGGCCTATAGGATACATCTTTAATTTTACCAGATGATATCAAAGTGTTTGTGCAGGGCTCTGTTCCAGTTTATATTCCCACCAACAAGTATTCCAGTGATGACACATCCTGGCCAATACTTGATATTGTCAGACTTTAAACATTTTACCAATGTGGCATGTGTGAAGCTGTATTTTAATTGTATTTAAAATTCGTTTTTTCCTCCATTTTCTAGAATACTAGTAGAGTTGTACAGTTTTTTGTAGATTTACTGGCCATTCAGCCTTCCTTTTTTGTGAAGTACCCATTCCAGTCTTCTGTCCATTTTTCTTTTGTCTTCATCAGTGAGCGTGTGTACTTACATTCCAGATGGTAATGCTCTGTCAGTTATGTGTTGCAAATATCTCTCCCAGTTTGATTTGCCTTTTTACACTTTATAATATCTTTATAGTTCTCATTTTGATGTAACTGGTTTGTACTTTTTGTCTTATTAATACACAAGCTCTTTCCCCACTGTCATATAAATGCTCTCTTATGTTATCTTTTAAAAGTTTTATTCCTTCCCTATTTAAGTATTTAATCCATCTGGAGTTGACCTGGACTACTACATTCATAGATGGGGTTAGTGGTCTAAATTCCTTCCATAAAGATAACCACCAGCACCGTTTGGTGGGAAGTCCTTGTGTTTCGTGCTGATCTGCAAGGCTGGCTTTCGGAAATCAAGTTTCCCTCTGTGGGCATGTTTGCTTCTGGGGTCTGTTTGGGATCTTCGATTATTGTATTTATCTCTGTGCCAACACCACACTTTCCGTCTAGTGTTATACGACTTCTTGCTGTCTGGTAAGGCCTCACCTGTTGTTCTCTAAGAGCATCTTAGCTATTCTTGGCCCTCTGTGCTCCTGGAATAGAAGAAATGCTGTTTTCTAAATGTTCCTTCTAAGAGCTAACTGAATTTGCAGTTAGGCAAGGAAGATAGAAACAAGGTTTAGATGTTCTGAACAGTAAATATCAGAGTAAATGTGTTTACTTGAATTTTACTTGGTCATAAAAATTAAGTTCATGAAATTTAGATTTGAGATGAGAATTTATGTTCAGAAAAAGTGTTTTTTTAAAAAAATTGTCCAATATCTACAAACCATATTAATACAGATATGTTAAACCTGTCTGGTTGGTTGTGCTGTTTTTATCACAAATTTAATTAACATTGAACTTGGACCACTTCCCTGAGCAGTAATGTAGATGCTTGGCCAGTGAAGCCACATGAGACTATAACTAGAGCTCATGAAATAATGGTCTCAAATTATTTTGAGTGCTTGTAATTTTTAGTAATATGCAGGCCCAGGTACAGATATCAAAAGGGAGACTCAACTAGGGGTGTGTGTGGGGGTGTGTGTGTGGGGGTGCGCACTCTGGTAACTGCTCACTAAAGGAATAAATAGAGAATTTTAATGTACACATTCAGCCTGGGAAACTTTGTATTGTTTATTAAATAAAGCAGAGAAAGCAAGAGAGGAGTCAGCACAGCGGGAAATAAGGTCACCAGATAAGGCTTCTTTGCTACCCTGTTTCCTGTTCTGGATGGCTCTGCCGTCCACTCGGAGTTTCATTCCTCTTACCCAGCTTGACAATTTCCCATTTCCTGTCACTCTCTCTGCCACCTCCCCCATTCTTGAGCTGCCAAACCAAAGCAGTTCAAACAGATATAGACACAGTTAACTTGCTGAAGAGCACAGAGCTTTCAGTAAACACCTTCTTCCTGCATAGTACTGTGTAGAGATGACAGGAGCTTTATCAGCAGAATGAGAACTGGATCAACTTCTTACTGTACATGTCTATTAGGTCTACACCCAGATAGCAAGTCAGCTCACCTCTGCCTTTCTTTGCAACTATATAGCTGCAAAAAGAGGGAATGGCTACAGTAGCCACAAAAACGTTTTGGAAGGGGGTGGCAGGATTTTTTGGAATCAGTGTCTGCATTTTTAGAATAAAGCAGAGCATAGACGGCAGCTGTGCAGGGTCATGTGTGGAGGAGAGGCATTCAGAAGTATCAGTGATGATACTCTGTCACAAGGGATGGATTTCAGAAAGCCCTGTTCTTATTTTCTGAATTATCAAAGTGGTGAAGACATTACCATGTTTTGATTGATGGTCTAAGAACAGCAGCAGCCCTTGTCAAACTTAATTATAGGGGGTAGAAAGAATTATGAAAGGTACAGGATAACGATGCATTCCAGAGAATCAAAAAAGTTTTGAGATTAAGACAACCTAACATTTTACTAAGAAACTACTACATTCAGTGTAGGTACAGTTAACCCTGTGTGGTCTTTCCTACATAAATTAAGGGTCAGGAACCTAGGTTGGTCTGATCCCACTACATCACTGATAACTAAAGCACCTTAATAAGACTTTTAACATAAAAAAAAAAAACTGTGGAATACAAAATGAAATAAGCACTATCTGCTACACTGTTGCTTTTTGGCCTGTGTAAGAGCAAGTCAAGAACTGCCAATTGGCTTTCCTTCTACAAAGTTCATGTCTCTGGGGTTATAGCTGTGTTAATTAGCTAGGTGGTGGGAATCCTTTCAGTGTGTACCTCCATCAAATCACAATGTACACTTTAAATATCTTAGTTTGGTCAATTATACCTCAGTAATACTGGGGAAAAATAAGTTCACATCTCTAGGTACCTGACTTGAATTTCAAGGTTTTGTAAAAAATAATTTGTACCAAGTGAAGATTACTGATTAACTACATCAGGGGCTTCCACCTTGTCTCTAACCTCCTGATTTAAGAGAAAGAGTCAGAAGGGAGCTTAGTCTCCCATCCCCTGAGCCTTTACATCCACTTAAAGCTGAGTCACTGAGCAGAAACCAGAAACTATGTTGCTGCAGGCCCTGCCAGTGTTCTTTTCACGGACTGGTATCATCTCTGTAGAGAGATCACCACCAATAGGGTTCCCCAGGATTCTTGAAGGCTTTGTTTTTAATACCACTGGACAGGGAGATGGGAACCAGGGTTCCACTTCTAGCTCTGCCTTGGCACTTGTCAGTTATAGCTGTGTGACTTCAAACAGGTCACTTGGCCTCTCTGAGCTTCACCTATAAAATGAGGTTGAATTGCACGAATCTTTAGATAATGTATGTGAAAGCACTTAGCATGCCTCTTAGTGCACAGTTGGTGTGCCAAAAATGTTTCCTCCGTATTAAACTATGCTGAGGCTGAAAAATTCTAAGTTGTAATAATTCCTTGATTTCCAAGATGGCCATCACTATATTCAATAAACAAATGTATGTTAACTGATCCTAGGTAGAAACCATGAGGCTCAGATCCAGTCCTCAAGGAAGTAATAATTTATTAGGGGCAATAGGACATACTCAATAAAGATGATTGCTCTTAAGTTCCAAAAAGGACCAAATTCAATGGCAGTTCAGAGTAAGAGAAAATTTTTGGCTACAAGGAAACTTGGAAGTATTCATGGAAGAAAGAACACTTGAGCTCTTTCTAAAATTTGTAAAATGCTATAGAAAGTTGAGATTTGGACAGGTGGAGACTAGAAGGTTTGGGGATGAAGACATCGCAGGTTTGGGGAATGACATGGAGATGGGCAAGTGCAAAGTGTATCTGCAGCCGCCCAGTTTGAGTGAAGTATGCAGAAGACAGTTGGGAGATGAGGGTGAAAAAATGTGACCTGGGAAACAGGCCACAGACCTCTGAGCACTTAACTGGGGACTTTTAGCTTTTATGCTGTAAGCAACCAAGAGTTATTAGAGCATAGCCTGTTGCTGTGCTGGGGCTAAATTAATCTTGAAATCACTGGGAGGGCAGTGGGGCAACCAGAGGCAGGGAAGTCAGCACAGAGGCTCCTCTCTCCCTTGTGGGGAGGCCATGGGACCATCATCAACGACTCGGGCACGCCATAGACTAAATATATTTTAGGGCTTTTAGCAAGTGACTGTACAAGTTGGTGATCTGTACTTAAGGGAACATATTATTACCTTTTTTTTTTTTTCTTTAATGGGAAGGAGCTCTTAAATTTATGTTATGACCTGGCCTTAGAGTACAAAGAAAAGCCATGGAGAATGTGACACAGACCAAAGAAACCCCTGAATTCAGGGGATGGTGAGAGCAGTGACAAACGAAAGACACTGGGCTGCATGAGGGAAATATCAACAGGGCTTGGCCTGATTAACTGCAAGGGGTAAAGGAGAAAGTCCAGAACTGAAGTTCTGAGTCTGAATGATGATGGGATAGCAGTAACAATACAGAGGAGTAAATTCATAAAAACTGTGTTTTTTGAAACTGAGTCAGTCGTTTTACTGTTTAAAACCAGTTCTGCCCAAGTCAACCAGTGTGGTTCATCTGTCATATTTCTGTTTATAGCTATATTTCTAACATATAAATATTTTACAGTTCATTCCTAAGTAGTAGGAAAAATGAGGGGTTTCTATTTAAGTGGAAGACTCCATCTTAGAGATTAAGTACGTCTGTCTGGTGACACTGCAGAATACTAAGCAAGCTGTTCTTACAAGCTGCAGGTAAGCACTTCCAAAAGGCAAAAGATCATTTCTACAAAGTTAATGCCATGTAAACAGTAAAAACAAGAAGTACAAAGAAACATTAAATAAAAGATTTTGCTTTTATTTAAAATAAAATGCATTTATACAGTCTTTAAACCATGGATTATTGAACAATACTGGTAATCTACCCCTCCCTGGCACCCTTCTGGGCTACGTGAGCTAGGAATTTTCTGACTAGCACCAATGCAGATTGTAACAGCGCAACAGACCAGAACACAGCCAGTCCAGGCATTCGAGTTAAGGACACTGTGGCAAATCATGACTATAATGAAGTCATCCTTAATTTAGCAGATATTAAAACTGCACATTAATTATATTTTAAAGAGCATTTAATTAATGCAAAGAAGCAACATCCAAGCCATTTGCTAGTTGTGAGTAGTTTTTTAAAAAACTGTACAATTTTATAAAATTTGTGTTTGTACATTAGTTACATAAAATGCATACTTCATAGACCTTTACTTCATATTGTAATGCAAAAGTTGCATATTTTAGGCAGACAGTGAATATGCTGGTGAATACTAAAAGTGTTGTAATACAATATGGTGTAAAAATAAAAACACAAGACAATATACATACATGCTTATTCAAGGACAAAAACAAACCAGGCATGACGACTAACAGCATTTTCCTTCAAGATCAAACAACGACAGTATTAAATATCAGGCACCTTCTGCAGGCCTGATTTATTTGGGGGGGGGGGGGGGGGGTTGGGGGCGGACGGATGACAAATGGCGACCAGAAGTAGGCTGTTTGAAAAATACAGGTCAAATTAAACATACATTAAAACACATGCATTAAACATGATAAATAGACTTCATATAGTTTAAGCCCTGGATAGCTTTAAAGTAGATGGCTTGAGTTTCTTACATACAGTTTGGCTAGCTTGAATCAGTGATGTTTTGTTTCCGACTTGCCCACTACTTCAGTTTTCAATTCATGGCCCTAAGGAACGTGCGCCATATTCGAGTCCGTATACTGTATCACGATAGCGATTAATAGTCGTGCTTGTTAGTGCACATATTAACTGGTCTGGTAAGGCAAAAATGTTTTCATGGTAAAATAATAAACTTCAAGCTTACTTTATTAAGCAGCATATAACAAACAACAGCTTTTAAACTTAAATAACTGTTATGGCCATGGAGCTTCATTACACAGCGTTTCTGTTCACACCCAACCGCTGGTGAGTTTGTAGAACATCTCTTCATCTAAACTCTCATTCTGGTCTTTTGCGCGTGTTGAGAGGAATATGTAGCCACCGATGAATTCATGAACCACTTTGCAGTCTACTTCAGTACAAATGAAGGACAATCGTACTTCATCTGCAAACTCCACAGTGACCTAGAACAAAGACAGAGAACGATCAGTCCCTGCAAAACTCCAGATGGCTGGGTCCAAGCGAAGCTACTGTGCTTAAGGTCTGTCCTTATCACAAAATACTTGCTGGTCCTCAAATATTTTTTTAATCCTAAACTAATAATGCCTTTAAGTCCAAAAGCATAAGTAAAGTTTACTAGCCCCTCCCCTCCTCCTTTTTAGTTTTCTTGTTCTGAAAAGGAAGACTGAATGCAAGGGGGCTTTAGGTCATTAGGTTCCCAAATGGTCTCTGGTGATTCAATTAATGAGAATGTCTCTCTTGAAGTCCTGGGAGAAAACCTACTTCCTGTGTTTAATATCTGCTTTAGAGATTTAACCTTTAGGTTTCATGTTGGAACATTTCAGAAATACAAGATTCTATGAAGTAACTGAAATCGATACAACAAGCCCAGCGACCCTAAAACAGATGACTTACTAGTAAAACATTCTGTTTATTTTAAATGATAATCATGCACTCTAAGGCTAGGGGTAGCATGATGTGCCAGGCTTTAGAGCCCGAAGCATCCCAGGTGGAATCCTGATTCTGTTACTAAGCGTGTGGTCACGGACAGTGACGGCCCTCAGTCCTCTAAATTCTAGTGTCCTCATTTGTAAAGTGGGGATAACCCATCAACCTTACAGGGCTGAGGTGAGGTTTAGAAATGTGGTACAAATGTAAAACATCTAGTATCATGCCTGACACAGGCATTCAATAAAGAGTAGCTGCGGGCTTCCCTGGTGGCGCGGTGGTTGAGAGTCCGCCTGCCAATGCAGGGGACACGGGTTCGAACCCTGGTCCGGGAGGATCCCACATGCCACGGAGCAACTAGGCCCGTGAGCCACAATTACTGAGCCTGCGCATCTGGAGCCTGTGCTCCGCAACAAGAGAGGCCGCGATAGTGAGAGGCCCGCGCACCGTGATGAAGAGTGGCCCCCGCTTGCCACAACTAGAGAAAGCCCTCGCACAGAAACGAAGACCCAACACAGCCATAAATAAATAATTAAAAAAAAAAAAAGAGTAGCTGCTATTTGTGAGTGGAAAGGATTTATCCATTATAGAAAGATAACCTTAAAGATGAGGCAATATTGTAAAATATTATGTTCTTAGAATTTAATACCTAGGCTAGTTATGAAATAGGCAAGTTTAAGGAGGAAATGAATAGAATAACCAACCATGTTTTACACTTTAAGAGGTAATGGTACAAATAATCTTCAGAATTTATAGGCCTTTTTCTTCTTAA
The DNA here is from genome assembly GCF_949987535.1 of Balaenoptera acutorostrata. Classification (NCBI taxonomy): domain Eukaryota; kingdom Metazoa; phylum Chordata; class Mammalia; order Artiodactyla; family Balaenopteridae; genus Balaenoptera; species Balaenoptera acutorostrata. The sequence goes on from NC_080066.1 coordinate 133,280,263, forward strand.
TTCATTCATTTTTAGCAGACGGACTACATACGCATTCAAGTAGCATAGTTACAGCTTACCATTTTTATTTCCCAGTTTACATTCCACTGTTTCATGTTACTGAAACGCCAGGTTTTAATTGCATCTCCTGTGCTGGCATCCATCCTAATCAGTCTGTTGTATGCAATTCCAATAAGTTCTTCTTTTTTGCCCCCTTGGAATCTACAGCATTAAAAACAAAAATAAATGTTTTAAAACATGTTGGGGGTGGGAGGGGGACATGTTGGTCTGTTTTTCTTCAAGACACGTGTGTTTTAATTCTAAAAAAAGTGCTATTCTTGCACAAAACAGAAAGGCAATCATTTTGAATTTTTGATGAAACAATTTTAAGTATAGAAAATACCATTCCAACAGTCTTTAAATTTTACTGTGTAACAGGTTAATGGGTCTCAGGAGGTAGCTTTAAATGTTTAATTTCTAATTAGATGAAGTAGATTAAGTAAAAAGGCACAGATTAAGGTTTACACATAGGTGCTTAGTAGAACCACTGACCTTGCAATAAAGTGTGTGATGCCGAATTCTGGTAATGACTGCCAAGCTTGAATAAATCTCATCTTGGCTTCAATAAGACTCATCTGTGCTACATTCTGATGGGCCTCCAAGATTCTTGCTGTTATCTAAACGTGATTAAACATCACCTTTACCATTAGATATTATTCTTTCATGGTAGAATCAAGACAAAAAAAGATTAAAACATTGAATTATGTGCCCCACCCAAAATTATGTATTGCAAGAGTTGGAATTAGAAAATATCTGAAGCTACATTTGGGAATTTTAGTAAAATAATGACTTTCCAAAATAAACCTCAATATATATTTTTTCTTAATTTTAGTTTCCATATGTCAAGAAACAGTGAACTATTAGGAGTGCATAACTGCCATTCTTGAGACATATTCAAGTACACATACATATGATACTGCATTATAAAACTATATTTTGTAATCCTCATATACATGACGGGTTTTAAATTCAGCACCAAGATATATGATCAGAATGAGTACCTGGCATACAAGTTTCTAGCAGGAATAATATCTATTTTAGCAGCTTTAAAGTACTTGAAATCACTGTAATAACTTTAAAATGTTTCTAAAGCAATCATTAGAGAGGTTAATTTTTTAATTTAAATTATACTCACTTTGGGATGATTATTCCCTCAAAGAGTAGAAGGAAATTAATCCATGAGGGGAGATTGTAGCTAGGGCTTTAAATATTTTTAATTATTTCTTTTCTTTTTCTTTTTTTCTTTTTTTTTTTTTTTGTAAATATGGAGAACTTACCAAATCTCTTATATAGCCTGGCTGTAGATGGCAATGCGAGGAAAAGAAAAAGGAAGCAGAAAGAAAAAAAGGCAATCAGAAAAAATGGCAATGAAGCAAAGAAAAAGTTGCGGTAACCTGCAAACCAAAATTCCAGCCAAAAACCATGCAAAAAATTACTTTAGATGGAAACCAAGCAAAGTAAACGCAAGCATGAAAATGAAAATGAGAAAGCAGCAATTACTTTCCATTTAGAATACTGAGAAACACTCCACATTATTTTAGATTGTTAAGTGTTACTAAAATTAAGGGTAGAAATTTGTAGGGAGAAAATTAAGAGCAAATAACCTTTCCCCCCTCATGTACCAGTTCTTACTGGTTAGGGTAAAGCTAATTATTTTAGTAGCAAAATAAAAATTAATATTCAAAAGCCTTTAATGTTGTCTCATATTGAGTCAGCTAATATATCCATGCACCGCTTTTCAGAAATAAGTTGAAGGCATAAAATAAGTGCAGTGACCATTACTGTTTTTTTTATTTACACAAGAAAAGCAAACCCCTCAATTACCATCTGTTTTTTGCATCCTTTTTCCTGGAAGGGAAAATAAAAATATGCCATACACTACAGTAGGAGTGGTGGCTATAAACATATTGGTCCATTTCAATTTGGATTAACATGGATAAGAACAATTCTTATCCTTTAAAACGTAGAACAATTCTATCCTTTAAAATGTTAAAATCCAGTTTGGGAGTCATCTATGTAAAAAATATCCATAGCAAATTTAATTAATATACAGTTTTTGGGAATTAAAGTAGATTAACTATAACAAAGGCTATATTGATGGACCCAAAGACTTTATGCCCTGGTAGGGCTGAATGACCCCATGGCCTGCACATCTTAGACCTACCTGACTCCAGAGTGCCACTGGATCATACAGTTTAACAAACAATTACTGAGCAATATATCCAACGACTACTACAGCACCTGACACAACTAAACTAAACTAAACTCCCGCTTCTCAGCACTTACTAGGTGTCAGGGCAATAATATGACTCAATCTCCAAGTCTAGTTAGGGAAAGGAGAACTCAGAAAGAATGTGCATTTGATAAGATGCCAATGTGGAAGACAGGGCTAGAAAGATCCTTAATCTCAGACCACACACATACTGCCATCCTGCCAGTTAAAGACAGTCACACATTCTCTGTTCTCAAGAGAATTTTTAGCTGACATCTATTCAAGAACTCACCAACAGAAAAGTACCTTTTTAAAGCAAAAACTATCATTTTAAAGGCTTCTGAGAAAACAATACCTGTCTGACAACTAAACCAACATTTGGCAGTCTTCACAATTAATACTTTAAGATCTTTTTTTCCTAATACCTGATAGTGAAATGAGATTGCTAAAGATCTGAAACTATTCATTGACTTTGAAGGCAAATGAATCCACTTTTAGAAACAAGTCCATTTATAAATAATTTTTAAATGAATTAACTAAGAATAAAAAATGAAATTAGAACTCGATTCACTTTCCCTTTTTAACTTACAATCTACATTCCACAAAGCTCCCCAGGGCAGCATTTCCTCCATTCCTCACTACTCCCACATCATATGACCGTGGGATAGACCATTTCCATACAGTTTACACAACCTCTGCAACTTAAAGACAAATACTTGGTGATTAAAACTTCTGAACATTTCTAGCTAAGTGATTTCAGATCCATATGATAAAGACTGTATTTAAAGTTAAGAATTAGTAAGTGTTCTGGATATATCACTGGGCCTTTCCAGTAATGTTTTAAAATTACTCCTTAACAAAAATAAAAATGAAACTAGATAAAAATGAAATATTTATTTCAAAGTTCTTCTTCCCTCCCCTCCTAAACTGGAGCCTTTTCCTTTTATGGCATGATGCTGGGTGTAGAGAATACTGGGGGCTATCCCAAGTGAAACTCCCCTGGCAAAGAACCTTCTTTGTTGTACCAAAGAACCTTTTTCCTAAATAGCAATCCTCTTATGGTATTAATTTCCAGGAAAGGAATTCTAAACAGAGGGAACAAAAGCAGTGAATTGCAATGAAAATTTACCAAACTTTGTCACATTATGCAAATGTTGCTTAGGTCTTGACTGTTAATGTTAAGAAAAGACAATGTTCAACGTGGACTATATCTACCCTCGTAAAGTTTATTTCCAAAGCTGAAAAAGTCAATTTTGACAGCAAGAAGAGTCATCACAGATTTGGTTGGGAAATGCTGGCTGTGCTTTATATCAGACTTACAGAACATCCTGTTAGCAGAGTGATTTCCTCAGGTTGTTTAGAATAAATATGCTCCCAATATTCCACCTCATTATCTTTCATATTAAAATAATAAGGCTTTTCTTAAACGACCAATTTAAACTGACTGAAAGCTATTTATTTCTTATTTTATATTTTAACCACCTGATATGAAATTAAGACTACCAATTAAAATGAAAAAGTTGTGTTTAAGAGGGGGAAACTAAAGTATATGTAGAAAATTATAAAACAAATCAGCAGAAAATAGCAGATGAAGTAAAATGAATCAAGTACCTGCTTGTTCTTGTACTTTTTTAGATAGCGAGGGGACACCAAACATTCAGGATTTATATCAGTTGTGATCTGCTCTGGTATTAACTGAGGATCTGGATTTAAATGCTGCATCTTCAGAAAGGAAAGAATATTTTGAACTTCTAAGTTATAAGAACTGTCCGCCATGGTCTTGCCTTTGGAGGCCAATCTGCAGGCTGCCATCCAGTGTGCATACTGTTTTTCCTGTTGAAAAGAAATACTGAGGTTTGAAATCTATCACATGATGGGTCCTTTGAGTATAAAATATAAGAATGAATGGTCAACTCACTAAGTAAGGAAGCAAAGAAAATTGAGGTTTACTTTTAATCAGAAAACTTACATTGTCACAACGAAGCCAGATTTCATTCATGCCCTCTGCAACTGGAATGAGGAGTTTAATGTTAAATTTTTGGCCTGAAATGTTCACATCTGGGGTAACTTCACACCCTGTAGTAAAAAAATTATTAAAATGATCAAATTTACTCTTAAGAAATCCCAAGCCAATATAGGCAGCCCTCATTTTATCGCATCTTAACATGTTGAATTTGCTGTCGTGGAATCTAAGTCAGGGAATAAATTCTTTATGCGCAGTAATTTTGTCCGGGTGTGGAGCAAAGAATCAGATCTATATAATATACAAGAGATTTAACTGCACAGAGTTTGTGGCCCTTGATTGAGAAGAGAAGGAAAGAGTCCTATTAAAAGGATATTTTACCAAAAACACTTGCACTCCATCCCACAAGTTTTATTATGTATTGTTTTAATATCATTCAGTTCTTTGAATCTTAAGTTATTTGGGATTTTTTCCCGAAGTTTCTAAATGTGCAGGGATTTTTAAATATCTTTCTATAATTAAATTCTAACTTAATTGTGTTTGGGTCAGAATAAATGACTTTTATGATGCTTTTAAAAAAAGGCATGTTTCAGGTGGATTACCCAGTTTGAGCTGGAGTCCTATATAAGGGCCTCCTTAGGACCCCACTGCTCCCTAACTCAACTGCTCTCCTCTCCTATTCCTGTGTGGAAGCAAGAAGCTTAATGGCAGAGGGGAGGGGAAGCACAGGATCTCCTGATTCAACTGAATGCTCCTGGGCACAGGCCTCCTTCCAAAACTCCAGGGTGTTGGAATACTTAACAAGCAGTTCGATTCAGAGGGTGATCATCTGAACAAAAATACTTTCTTAGTCATTTCTTTGTACATATGAAAAATTAACTGTAAGCACAATATATTAGAAGTCCGTCTGGTATAGAAGGTAACATAAACTTATATACATGGGAAGTCAGTATGAAAATAAGTGGCATGCAGAATTTCACTCTACTGGCAAGTTTTCAGGAATACATACATTTATGGATTATAAAAATCCATGTAATCAACTCTGTTAACCATTAGCTGGTGGCTTTACAGAAGAGAACACAGATCTATTGAATGTATATACCCAGTTAGATAATGGGACAATGCTCAGAATAAATTAGTAACCAGTATAATATAGTGAAGAAGAGCTCTGCAAGCAGACAGATTTGGGTTCCAGACCCTTCTCAACCACTTCATAATCATGTCCAATTTATTTATGCCCAAATATCCTGACCTTAAACTCTACCTCACAGGGATGCTGTAAGGATCAATAAGATAATGAACATGTCAAAGCTCCCTAAAGAGTATTCCAACTGTTAGTACTTAGTTCATGTCACCCTCAATACGTGTTAAGACCATCCAGTAGGCTCTATGAGGAAGAATGTAAACTGTTAGTTAGCAGGGCCTGCTGTTGCCTTTCTCCTTGTACTGGAGCAACTTCTCCCGGCACAGAGAGTACAAGGAACAAGATAATAAATCTCTATGTATCTATCACACAAAAAGAACATATGTTTAAATTGTCATTTTTTTCCCCATCACATAAATGTTTTAAGTATCATATAAAAGAAACAGAACATGTTAGATAAATGAGAGATCCTCTCCTCTCCAGAATTAACTTCAATCATTCACTTGATGGACCTTCTCCCCTCTTTGCTTTCTTTTTAGAACATTTACTCCACATAAATAGCTACCACATTAACTCCTATACAATCATTAGAAACAATTAGGAAGTTGTGTGGCAATGTGTTTAACCTTCAAAGTTAAAACAAAGAGATGTTTGAAGATACACAATCTTTTCCACAAATTTCATTGATCATGCAAGTAGATTTAAAGTACCCAAGCCCATAATAATTAGACCTCTTTTTAAAGTAAAATACCAAAAAAACTAAAAAGGGAGAGACCAAGCAAGTGTTAACTCAGGCACTACTGTAAGCACAGAGGCACTCAGTAGCCACATTTCAGACAGTATTCACCCCATGCCTGCTCCAAGCACAGGCTACCTGCTTCCATGGTAACATGCTGGACCTCACTGTAACCCAATTAGTAGTCCTCTGAAGCATTAAATGCAAACAGCCCACTCTGATCACAATCTTCCATCCTAAATCTCCTCAAGTTCTTTGAGAGACCCAATCCTGTGACCCCATCACTTTCTCCCCATCATGTTTCCACCTCTTCCTTCTCTGCAGTCCAGCCTGGACCCCGCTGCGCCAGCTGTCACCTCCAACTCCCCAGACTCACTGTCTTTCCATTATACACACTCAGCAAAACCTTAACCCCAGCTCAACCCAGCCATCTACCACTTACTTGCCTGTGCTCTGGCTGCTGAGCACTCTACAAGGGAAAGGGGGAGAGAAAAAAAAATCACAAAACTGAGCAGATAAGTTTCACCAGAAATTCGTAAATTCCCAACCTTAGCCTGCCCCTTGACACTGGCAAGCCTTCTGTGTTAACAGACCTTCTCAACAATGTTTATTTCACATCTTCTCAGGCCTCCTATGCCACTCACTCTCAGGGGACAACCTCACACGTTACTTTCCCAAGAAGACGAAAGCCATCGAAAGTGAGGTGCCCTAACTTCCTGCCACCAAAGCAGATAAACCTGGCTGCCCTTGCTTCCACACAGTGGAAGAGGTGTCTCTCCTCCCAAGGCTCTTCTGTCCGAGGGGGCTGAATTTTCTACCACCCGTCAGGAACCTTGCTCCATCACAGAGATCTTCTCCTCCCACCTCCCTTCCTTTCATTCTACTGTGACGTTTCCATCAGCATTTAACTTCCTTGATTCTCTCATCTTAAACCATAAAACGCCTCTCTCCTCTACCTTATACCTCTCTCTTCTATTACTGCCCTCTTTCCTCCTTCTCTGTCACAGATAAGGTGCATCAAAAAGCTATCTTTGTTTCCTATGTACCTCTCAATGACTGTACTTTGGCTCCCATACTTAAAAGCCCACTGAAATCTGCTGAATCTGTTCTTAATCAAGGTTACTAACCACCTCCATGTAGCTAAATCCTATGGAGGCTTCATCTTACTTTTCTGTAGCATGTGACACTATTGACTGCACTGTCCTTTTCGAAACAACTTTTACCTTAACTTCCATCATGCCTCATTTCCATGGTCTTCCTATACATTATTTTTTGTGGTTTATTTCCCTTGCAAGTTCCTCCTCCTCTAATCTGCCCTGTCCCTTCAACACGGGTGTCGTGCACGGTTCTGCTCCTAGCCTTTTCATATTGTAGACAACTATTCCGATGGCCACGTCTACCATTAATACTAACTGCTACCACATCGCTATCTGCAGCATGGATCTCGCCCGTGCTCCAAACACATACCCAACTGGCACCTCAAATTTAAAATAACCCAGTTAAATTAAGCTCATCTTCCTCCCCAAACTCATCTCTTCTATATTCTCAATCTCAGTATCACCCTGTCCACCCAGCTATACAAGCCAGAATCAAGTCCCTCCCCGAGCCTCTCCCAGGTCAATCACCCAGTCTGTTGATCGAACTTCCTCAGAATCTAATGAAGTTGCGCCCTTTTCTCCACCCATATTGATAAACGTAATTTGGATCACTATCACTGCTCTAAAATTACTCCTCTACGCTGTAGCCAATATAAATATGATGGATCCCATCATTTTCATAATAATCTTTCAGTGTCACTTCATTGCTGCCAGTTTAAAAAACTTAACAATTTTATCCTCTAATTCCTGCCAATTTCTTCTGCCATTACCGCTCATAGTTAGCAGGAATGGATCAACAGCTCTGAAGGAAGGGTTCATCCTCCCCCCTTAAACTCCACAGTCCGGAAGGACAACCCGCCCTGTGACTGCTGATGCTTCTCTCCACGCATGTGCACACCAGTCTCTTTTACCAACTCTCCTCCTTCCTTCCACAGATCACAATTTTCTCTTTTGGATCTTAACTGTGACATTATTTCCCCCACGAAATCTCTCCTAATTCTCTCCAACGTCACTGAAGACTAACTGATACAGCACCCTTACCTCTTTGCTCCTCTGATCTATTGCTTACTTTTTAAAGTACGATTTATTGCCCGAACTGTAGCAGTTTATCTCCTGACGTGCTCTAAACATCTTGGAGGATGCGACTATAATCTGTTCTTGCTCCTGTCTCTAGTACCTGGCAGGAGATCAATCAGCATCTGCTGAACTGCACTTTTTAGAACTGTGCATTTTAGATATCTTAGGGGCCTTAGAGAGCATCCAGTCCAACACTCTCATTACTCAGAGGAAGATACTAAGGTCCAGATAGGCTACTTTTCCAAAATCACAGAGCAGAACAGAATCTAGGCCATTTGATTTAGTTTAGTGGCAGAGCAGAATCTAGGCCGTTTGATTCTTAGTCTAGTGTTACCTTCACCAGTGTGACGTGCTAGAAAAGTGCTCCTTTGAGAGGACTTGGGAGAAGTGGGATTAGGACACCCTGTAGGCTGTTCTCCATACCAGGACTTAACTTCTCAGTTATAGAAGGAGAAGACTAAGGATGTAATAGGGACAGAGAAGACAGGGGCCAGAGAAGACAGGGGCCAGAAGACAGATTAAGTCTCTAAATCAAGAGTGGATAATTGCAGCTGGTCCTGAGCAGCTTAGAAGGGAAGCAAGAGGACAGCTGCAATAGATTTTGAGAGTAACAAATAATGGTAAAGACTCAAAAGTTAAACTCATGACTTAGAGAAAAAGACAGTGAGTCTAACTAGAAGTTGTAGGAAAATTACAGAATTTCAACCCATAGGCACAGCAATCATCCACCCAGGGCAGAGGTCTTCCTGTTTATTAAAATGTGTGTAACAATACAGCAATAGTTCAGATGGCTACTGGGCAGAGTAGAGATAGGGTAGAGATTTGGACATCTTGTTGAAATATACTAAAAATATACTAATGCACAATTTACTAAGAAAAATTAAGAATACAGATCTACAGATGTAACTCCAGAGTCTGGAAGCACCTAAGTCCTTTCTTAACTGCCTCTCCAACCCCTTAAAACTCAGGAATTCAAGTCTCACAAGAATGCATCTGACTGGAATCTAAATCTCACTGGAAATGAGTCTGGAAAATGTATTTTAGTCTTCCAGCTTTTGCTGTAAGGGAAGGCACAGTAAAAGGAGTGTGGAACAGTGAGGAGCCCATCTGCTGCATCCTCCACCAAGTATGCTGGGTGCCACGGGGGCAGTGAGTGCTGTGGGAGCCTGTGGGAGAGCAGGCTTCCTGGAGGAAGTGGTATCTAAACTGGAAGTGAGCTGGCAGTTTTAAGTAACATCACCGCAAGTGAGAGGCTCATGAACAATCTGCAAGACCAGATAAAGGCTGCAGAGAATCACAGAAAGAGGCAGCAGGATGTCTTCCAGCCACAGAAGAACCAGACCAACCTGGAGAGGGAACTCTCCTACCACCTGAACCAGTGCATCCAACAGATGAGAGTGGTGAAGGAGCAGTGTGAAGAACCAACAGAACTCACTAAAACCAAGATGAAGCTGTAACTCCACAGACCTGAACAGAAAAAAAAAGACCAAAACCAGCAGCTCTGAGCCCTCGGCCAGGCTCAGTCTGGGCCACAGGAAGCAAGCCTGCCACAGCTGCCACAGGACTGTGGAAACAGGTCCAGCAATGTGTGCCTCAAATACCAGCCCCTGTTCTGAGACAGCTTTGGATCTGAAGAAATAAGAGGAAACCAATGAGATTCAGGTCGTCAGCTAGGAGGAGCCTCAGAGGGGTACCCTGGGGCTGCCCCAGGAGCCAGGACGAGAGCAGTGTTGAAGATGATGAAAATGTGCAGGGAAGAGGTGTTGGGAAAGGGGAAGAACTCAGCCAAACCCTGCAGGTGGCTAACCCACTGGTGAGCCAGAAAACCAAGAGACTGGGGACCTGAGCGGGACCAGCTTGTTACCAGTGAAGGTCAGGAAGAGGAGCAGGATGCTGATGAGGGAGAAACCAGCAAAAACTGGGAGGAGGTGACTACAGCACAGATGAGAATGAGGCAGAATCCGAAAATTCAGTGGGCAGCTCCTGCAGGATGAGGAAAACCTAAATGTCCTAATACTGAAGAACAGAAAAGAGACATCAATAAATTTACTTGGGATAAAAGTAGAATCACACACTTCAAGTGAGGACTGCACAGAGATTACAACAAAATATTCATGTGAAGTTGAATACTAAACATAAAAAAGTACCTAAAGGAGTTAAGAAACTAAAAAACTAAAAAACTTTATCCCCCAGCAAAACAAAGTTGATTGAATATTAGCTAACAGATACTCCACCATCAATACTGGTCATTCCAAGGCTTCCTCACCTCTTAGGTTCATCTGATGAGCTGGTGTGCCACTGGATTCTTCTTTGCTCTTATAGCAGGAAATAGACGTGTCTTTAAAGGTGCACCAATACTGCCTGTAACCTTTTAGAGTCAGTTTTTTTGGCCTATGTGTCAAACAGAATTAGAAGAAAAAAAAAAAAACACTTTTGAAATAACTTTATCAATGCTATGTTTTAGCAGCAAAGTTTCACAATGTTAAAAGTCTGAGACCAAGTTTTACATATGCTGAATTCAGTTCCCTTTTGGCCAGTGTGTTACATTCAATGTTGCTGTTACTGGATTTGCCCCTCCTTTCTCAATCTACTCAGGAAGATCTTACAGTGAGTGGGCAGAGGAAGACAGTAAGGCAAACATTCCAGTATTTCTGTCAGTTGTAGCTGTCCCTATCACTAGCAGATCACATGGAAAGCACAGGAAAATAAAGGTGAAGTAAATGTCAATAATTGGAAGGTTCCTAGGTCCTGTAATTACCTGCAAGTTCGTGATGTCCATAGGGCTGCCTTTGGAGACTCTCTAAACAAGCAAGTTTACCTGGCAAGACTAAAGTGAGGGAAGTGCTTCTCTCTCAGGCATGTATTTCAGTGGTGACTTTAACTTGTCACTCCAATGTCAAACATGAAGCATGAGGAAGAGAGGATAAGGAAAAGTGCAGGTAGATAAAAAAGGTGTGTAAAGGGAGAACAAAGTAGGGGTAGGGAGCAGCATTTGAAATTGTGCCATTAGCTCAGAAATGTTACATATGTGGAGCTGTTGTATGTTCACCTACAGTAAATGGTTTATTCCAAAATGGCTTTATGTATCTTATATTCCACATCACCTCCTTTCCTCTTTCTGCCTTAATGCCTAGCGCTCTTGATTCTGTGGAGTATGACTAGATCGACTGTTCAAAAGTCTAGATAAGATACACTGGAACCTTGTTATAAAATGTCCCATCCACAAATGAACAGAATTCAATAGATTCTGGGGCTCTAAACAAGGAAACCGCCACTGACAACAGCAGTTCATTATGTACCGCTTTCACCCAGACGGGATGCTTTATACTGATATGCCACTGTATGTTTCAGAATCTGCATGATGCAATCCATCTAGGTTTACACAATCTCCTCCCCCACCTTAAGGAAAATGTTTATCAGATAAAACAATAAGTACTGCAATTTTAATTTGGTAAAGATGGTTATTTTCTCTCATTTGCCAGTCAGAGTAAATTTCAAAAATGTGAACATGGCTATAAAACTGACATTTATTCATTAATATTTGGAATTCCTCCTCTTTTGTACTTACTTGAAAACTTTAATATAGTCAGCAAGTTCAGGAATGGAAGTGATGTCACCCTAGGAGAAGAATTAAATCATTTTTTTCTCATTAAAAAAAATTGAAACTCTAATGTTTAGTATCTGATATCAAGAACCAGCTTATTCAGTAAACAAGGAAAATTACATAAAACACAGATTATAAAGATTTTAAAGGTACAATCATATTATATGGTCACATAGTACAATGGTATTTTCAAATGGCATAAAAAGCTATTAAAAATTTGATCAAAATAGCAATTTATACAACCCACAAGAATATAGTGTTGATTTTAATATAGCTAAAACTGCTTATAGCTGCATATGGAACTTTTGTAACTCATAACAGTCCTTAAAATAGTGTTTCTTCTGTAAAAACTAATACCTAAGCATTTAAAAATTTTCCTGAGATGTATTTTTCTCTTCTTTTTGTAATATTTCAAATTTGGAGATCACTAAATGGATTTTACCATGACGAGATTAATTTTTCCTCTGAAGAAATATTCTCCCACTACTTGTAAGAGAATGTGCAGACTGTCAAGATCTATCTTTACTGTGTTGGAAGCACTAGACACTAGAACAATATTAATGTTAAAAACTTCCCTGAAAGTTTCTGGAAAATTGATGTCTGTATTTTCTAAAGCGCTAAATATTTCTCTGTATCCCCCAAACACTGCATGAAAACCTAATTCCACAGAAAGGTATAAACATCAGTTCAAACTAAATTAGTAGGTAAAAGATTCACCCTACCAAAATTGTTGATGTTTTACCCCCTTCCAAAGTAATCTCCAGGTCTGAAAGGGCAGCATCAACTTCATCCACTTCTTTGTCACTGTTGTTCAAATGATTCTCTGATGTCATGATCGACAGCTTATTGATATGATACTGAAACCAGAAGTGATATTTTATTTAAATGATTGTTCTAACTATAAATTTTAAAATGAGGTTATTATCTGTATCTATACTGAATATCTTTCATCACCTAATCTGAAAAGCTAAACGTCTCTAAGAATTAGAAGGATAGGAAAATAATGGGCATGGCACCTGAAATCAATGTCCTAAACCTGCTAATAAATGTTTACTCAAAAAAGTAGGGTCCCTGGACAAATACAAATGAATTCAGTTTGGGTGTCCCTAGGATTTAGAGAGTTAAACACCTCTCCCACTGAACTCTACATGAGCAGAGACTTTTTTTTTTTTTTTAATAAATTTATTTATTTTTGGCTGCACTGGGTCTTCGTTGCTGTGCACGGGCTTTCTCTAGTTGTGGTGAGTGGGGGCTACTCTTCGTTGCGGTGCGCGGGCTTCTCGTTGCAGTGGCTTTTCTTGTTGCGCAGCACGGGCTCTAGGCACGCGGGCTTCAGTAGTTGTGGCTCGCGGGCTCTAGAGCGCAGGCTCAGTAGTTGTGGTACACAGGCTTAGTTGCTCTGTGGCATGTGGGATCTTCCCGGACTAGGGCTCAAACCTGTGTCCCCTGCACCGGCAGGTGGATTCATAACCACTGCGCCACCAGGGAAGTCCACGAGCAGAGACTTTTAACTGTCTTTTTTCCCCACTGCACTTTTCCACGTCTAAAACGCAGGCTAGAACCAACAAGTATTGGATGAATGAACAGAATATGCATAAGGTCTTCTGTAGAAATCGATTAACATTGGTTACCTTATATTACTACTATTATCCAGCAGAGGAAATTTAGTTATCACTATTATGTTGAAAACTAAAGTTCCACTTTCCCCCATCCTCAATTCAATGCTGAAAACCTGATCAGAGAGAGATGACATTTACCTTCTCATTCATACGTTAGAATAAGGTAGAATACGTTTATATGTGAATACATATACCACCACTGACACACACGAATACTCCCATATACATATATGTATATATATAATGAGTAGTGATAACTCCTCCTATATGTAGATAGAAAAATCTTTGGGTATAGAACTAGTCATGATTTTAAATACACTTAGGTAAGTGGTTTAGAACAAATATTAATGATTAGATTTTGATGCTAAACTTTAGAGAGGTTTTATACAAAGTTAAGCAGAACTTTTAAATCATTTAATCAGTTACCTTTCAAAGCACTAAGTAGCAATCTGTATTTCTGAAGGATTCATTCACTGAATACAATCTATTCATGGGAACATTTAATGAACTAATCCTGAGCCCAAATATCAACGTTCCTCTGTATTTTAAGATTTAGTGAATTGGTAATGACTACTCTCTGGCTGTATCTTCAGTTGTGCTGAAATGAGATCCTTATAGTGGTAGAAATTTTCATATTCACAAATCATGAAGAAAAAGGCAGGGTGAGGCCCCCAGGCAGTGGCCGCAAATAGCAGAGCATATTAAGAAGCATATGGAGAGCTGGTTAAAAATATAGATGCTTAGGTTCGTTCACCCCCAGAGACTCTGATTCAGCAAATATGGGGTCCAGCCTGGAATCTGCATTTTTACTAAGTACCTTAGATGATTCTGATGCAAAAGGTCCTTCTGAGTTACACTGGAGAAATCCTGGATGTGAATGGGACTGGTCATAAAATCCAGTTTTGCTTTCAAAGGGGCATGGGGTATCTGTTAAATGTTATAATACATGACTGGTCCTAAATACTTGAAAAACAGTGTTACTAGCTTACCTAATTTTTTTTATCCACAGCTTCTTACTTTGAGTTATTTTGTTTCTTTTTACTATTGTAGATTTATTTTACACAAGGAACCAGAAGCTCTAAGGAGAGAATAGTTCAGATTGTAACCTATGTCTAAAATAAAAAACCCTAGGCGTCTCCTTGCCATACTTTCAGAGTTTCCCCCTTCTTGTACTGGATGGCTTCCAAGAGGCTTTGGGTCAGTCTCTTGGAAGGCTTCTAACAACTCAGGGGATTTGTAGTCCAAAATTCTCTCAATGAATCTAGATTCTAAAATGGTCCAGGAAAGCTATGCTTTGGGGCATTCAGTCTCCATGAATTAAAATCCATGGTTCTGAGGTGTTTTTCACTGAATCGAAATGGAATATCTAATGTTTATTGGGCTGGGGTGGGAGTTGGGCAAAGCTGAAGAATAATCCCATTTCTATGACAGCACGACTGTGTGTATACTCATTCAACAAATATTTTTTGAACACCTATGTGCTGGGATATATCTGTTGGCTTTTTTAAAAAATGCATTATTTTTATAATAAAAAGATAAGAAATACTATAT
Organism: Balaenoptera acutorostrata; assembly: GCF_949987535.1. Lineage (NCBI taxonomy): Eukaryota > Metazoa > Chordata > Mammalia > Artiodactyla > Balaenopteridae > Balaenoptera > Balaenoptera acutorostrata. Next base: position 133,295,305 of record NC_080066.1, read on the forward strand.
AAGAAAACCTGTGGTTTTCCCCACATACATTTTACATGTATTATTATTCTGTCATTAGCAAAACTTTCACTAGAAAATTATGAGCCCATACTCTAAGTGAGAAAGATGTAGAGAGAACGCTATATAACCAAGTGAGATACTTTGAATAAAATTGCTCCAGAATTTAATTAAAGAAATTCTTCAGGTAGTCTGAATCACCCAGAAACACAATATAAGAGTCTTAACTGATTAGGCAAGTCTCTAGAAAATAACTAAACTAATTCATCTGTCATTACCAATTTTCCCTGTCTGAGCTTCATTTTGATTCCCTTCTTTCAGTGTGTAAACTAAGGAGAAATGAGCTGCTCTTCCTCTCCAAAGGACAACTTTTTTGAGTCTTAACTGAGAAACTCTTCTGGGTACATAAAAACATTTGGAAGATTGAGAGCATTTTTATTTGTGTTCTAAGGAAATAATTAAATCATTGTGATAGTGAAAGATATTCATAACTGAATGTCAACCTTGCTTCCAGTACTTAAATAGAATTCCACCATAATCTGAGGACACTCACCAAAGCCTCACTCAGATATCTGAAATTATTAATCTAGAAAAATTTATCTAGTGGTCAGACCTCAGTGTCTCCAAGAATGATTTGTGGATGCCACCTTAATATTACTTTACCAGAAGGGACAGCAGTAATGAAGTGGGCAATTAATTTTTTAATAAGCCCTACTGTAATTCTGAAACAGGTGGTAAGCAAGAACCACATTTGGAAAAATACTAGTTTAACGTTAGCTACCTACTTCTTAAGGATTACCATTCTAAAAACTTACCTATGTTTAGTTTCACTAGTCTCTTAAAATTTTATCATCTTAAAAGGTATTAATTTCTGCCATAGCCCATTTTACAAATATTACCATCCCCAGTTATTTATGAAGTTATGCAAAGCTTCATTTCAGAAATCTGACTCTTAATATAGATTTTATTTCCAGGGGAAAATTGGACAGTTTTAAGCTTATATACATCTAGGGGTGGAAGGATATTTTTCTCCTACAGGATACAGAAAAGTAACTATTAAGTATACTACTAATCTCTTATAAAAGACAAAAATTAAATTAAATTCACACATATTTTGCCTTCTAAGTGTCTATTCACTTTCTACATAGCAAAAAGTAAAACACTACCTATCAAAATGCTACTGGAATTACTATGCCACTTTACCATTTAAATAATCCCCTACCCTTTCCCCTGAAAAGTCCCATTTACCAATACTCGCCACTACCTGCAAGGCTGCAAACATCATCATTTCTTCTTCGGTGCATTCAATTTCTTCCAAGAGAATAGCCCATTTGGCCTGCTCATAAAGCTGATTAATTCTGATTGCATCATACTGCAGCAAAAGAGATACAATTCTTTTGTAATATATTACCTTTTACATTAACAATAAGGAAAAAAGCTACCTATAGGGTTACGTATACCTAAATATATCCACATCTAATTTTTCATTAAAAATGGCATTAAAATATGCCAAAAGATTTTTACATATTCAGTATTAGAAGTAGATTCTGTATGTTATTTTCCAGGGAAATAACCATTAGGTATTACAGCCCTTAATAAAAGGAATTTAACTTGAAGACATTAAAGTAAGGTAGAACTGACTGTTTTTCAGTATTGTTGTTGCAATTTACCACACTAACATGTCATAATCAGACAGTAAATTAATTATTTCGGGGAACATCTTGCTCACTCTGGAAAAGCATAGCCAGACAAAGTGGCAGGTCCTTGGAAACAGTAATTATTTTAAGAATCCAAAATAGAGGGCATACACAAACATACATAAGCACACACACACATTTGTAGAAAAGATTTACTTAAATGTTATTGAATTATCCATTTAGTTATGTTAATCAAAATCAATAGTAATACTGTAACAGTACTATCTTAGAATGGTCACAAAATACATAGCCCCCTCCCACCCCATGCAAATATAACTATGTTCCCAGAACAGCTTTGGCTTTACCAAAATTAGGTATGATATAGCCTAAAAAGGGATTAAAATGATTTTTTGTAATTCTACTATATACGTTTTACTGTTGTATGAAGAATTATTTAAGCACATAATTTAAAATGATAAATATATACATTAAAATCTAGGCTATAATCTAGCATGAAAAGGATGAGAAGCAGACAAGAGAGGTCCCCTCACCCGCAAGGATGACATGAAAGCAAAAGACCCAAATCTCTGTGCCATGTGTTTTCTGGGAGAAAACACTCCAGATCTCTACAGCAAATTTAAATCTTATCAGAAAAGCAAAGTACTTCAGTAGCACAGATGATGCCAACCGTCTGATAGTAAAAACATATTACAATATGTGGCTATTAAATTGAGAGAAATATAGACTTAAAAAGAATTTTTTTTTGAAGCAACATCTTCTGGGATATATAATTATGTACAGTTGAAGAGAGATGTTAAAAAAAAACACATAAACTAACTTTACCAATTCTGTAGTACCTAACTAGTTCCTTTAAAATACAAATCAACCAAAAATTCAATTATTTAACAAAAAGAAAAGGGTTTAGTTATGCTTCCAACTTACTAAAACAATAGACTACTTTAAAATACAGGTGCCTTTGTCCAAAGCTTTGAGTTTTTAATATTATTCAAGACTTGCTATATATATCCAAACAATTCCTTACCCCACCAACTTCCAAAAAGCAAACAAAAAGGAACAAAAGACATCCCTCTAAACCCTCGGTACCTTTGGATTCAAATCAAAAAAGCTGTAATACTTGAATCGGAGCAGCAAGGCCTCATTTTCCTTCACATCTTGTTCCATGAGAGATCTTGAGGAATCAAGCCACCTGGACAAATTAACAATAGTGGAACAGAGCAAGACAAAATTAATTCTACCTCTATGTGGATAAAGAAATTCTTAAATTGTATCTATATTTTAAAACTTACTCTTGGTTGGGCGGGATAAATTAGGAGGCTGGGATCAACATATACACACTACTATTTATAAAATAGATAACCAACAAGGACCTACTATACAGCACAGGGAACTATATTCAATATTTAGTAACAACCTATAAGGGAAGAGAAACTGAAGAAGACTATATATACATATACACACACATATATATACACATATATATACACACACATATGCTATATGTATATATAGCTGAACCGCTGTATATGTGTGTGTGTATATATATACACACACATATATATAAGTGAACCACTGTGCCGTACAATTGAAACTAACACAATAGTGTAAATTAACTATAACTTCAGTAAAAAAAAACAAAAACAAAAACAAAAAAAACTTGTAATTGGTAAACAGCAAAAAAACAAAACAAAAAAAACTTACCCTTGGTTGATTTTTGCTTTGTCAAGAAGGGCTTGAGGCTTGAACATTTTGGCCAAGATTTCCGGTGATGTTATTGGCTGACTGACAGCAAGTATACCAGGGTTGCCTTCTGACAAAGCACTGTCACCGAACCAAGCAGAAGTTGGTGACAAGGGGCTTCCATCATGAGCATCGTAAGTGGGGGTCATTGTTTTACTATAAAGTCCTGGGCTTGAATATATACTTCCTAATAAATAACATGAAAAACAGGTAGTAAGTATGAAGTATAGTTATCTTAGTTTTCAGTAATACATGCTATAATGATATAAAGCATACTGTGAAACACAAGCTTCATTCTGGAAAGAAAAGCTTTAGTACATTATTTTACCTCTCTTAAAAACAAGTGAAATTAACTTTACTTGTATAACATTAAGAACATGTATAACAATAAGGTCAAAAAATATAACTAAGTTGGAAACTCTAGGGAAAAAATCAGTTCAAGAGAGTTAGAATATAAGTTAAGGATATTGCTGAAGCAGATAGACCAACACTTTTGTTTTTTAATTGTGCCAAGGCTCACCTTTCAGAGGGCCAATGTAAAGAACATCAGTGCCTATAGAAAAGGAAAGAAAGGAATTCAGAAGGTAAAGAAAGGCAATAATAGGAGACAGAAACAAAGAATGAAAATGAAAAGAAAATGGGAAGAAGAAAATACAGATTTTTTCCTAATTGTGAATTATAAACTGAAGTAAATATTCCAAGTGTATTTAAGAGTAAAGAACCTTAGAAGCTATAATCTAAGTAAAACAAGTTTTGTCCAATTCAGAACAATGAGGTTGGGCTTCCCTGGTGGCACAGTGGTTAAGAGTCCGCCTGCCAATGCAGGGGACACGGGTTCGAGCCCTGGTTCGGGAAGATCCCACATACCACAGAGCAGCTGGGCTCGTGTGCCACAGCTACTGAGCCTGTGCTCTGGAGCCCGCAGGCCACAACTACTGAGCCCGCGTGCTGCAACTACTGAAGCCCACGCACCTGGAGCCTGTGCTCCACAACGAGAGGCCACCGCAATGAGAAGCCCGTGCACCGCAATGAGGAGTGGCCCCCGCTCACTGCAGCTTGAGAGAGCCTGTGCAGCAATGAAGACCCAATGCAGCCAAATAAATAAATAAATAAAAATAATTTTTTTAAAAAGTCATTAAAAAAAAAAGAGGTTGTGCTCTAGTCATGTGTTAGTGACAAACATGTATACATTTATCACCCTTTGAAATCACTGTACCCTGTTTTAAGACAGCTCAATGTAACTGAATACATTCACATAAATTAAGGGAATAATTTTCTCAGTGAATAGCTGAAACTGGCTCCAACAGATTTACAAATAAAGTATTCGAGCAAAGGGATATATAAATATTGCCCTAGAAAGAGGCTAACAAGGTGCATTTTATAATTAAAGCCCTGAAGCTGTAGAGATACTGTCTTTTTAATCTTCTGCTTTCTCAGTGTTAAAGGGCTAGGTATGTAGTAGAGGCACATTAAAAAAAAATTGTTGAATTAGTCCACTGATGATCTATCCTCTGTGATTTAGACTATAAAAATTAAGGAGATTAAATTAAGACTTTAAAAAATTCAGAATGACATTAAGTAAAAGCACCCCTTCAAAGTTCTAACTCTGTTAATATATTTTATCCTGTAGTCATAATTTTTAAAAAGAAAATGTGTAAATGGGTGTCACACTGTTAATGGATGATGTTAATGGAATGGCTGTTTTCCTTACCTAATTTAGGAATATGCTTAGGAATTTCTCTCCTTTCATCTCTAATGACATACCAACCCCCAACACACAATGACAGAAACAATTACCTATGAAAAAGTGGTGGTAATGCTAGAGATTTTTGAAGTTGTCAAGACGGAGTCTAGGAAGAGAACACAAAGTGAAAAAAAAAAAAATCTCTTAACTAGCCTCAGGGTATCTGATTTGATACCCCTAAATGTATTCTCCCAATGGATACTTAAACAACTTGTAGAATGTGAACATTGTTAAATAAGCAACAAAGAAAGCTGTGAATGCTCCTTTTCAGCCTTTGAGGAAGAACACTGGGATATTTAGTTGTACCTTTAAAGCAAGAACCTTAAACTACAAAGGCATTTTGTGAAAGAGTTACTTATTAAAAGGGCTGAAAACATTACTCCAGCTCATCTGGGCAAAGAATAATTCTGCTATAGGGAGTATACATGTAAATACCGTGTGGAAAAAAAACATTACCTTCTAGGCAGAATCTTCTCATTGTTTATTTCAAAGATCTAGCAAACAAATCTTTTACTAAACATGTCAGAATACTGAAAATTCATTCCTGGTATGAACTATAATTACTATTCAGAACTGAGTAAAGTTAGAATTGATTTAGAAACTTCTTTATGAAGTTTCTAAAACAGAAAATATATTCCCCTACATTACATATCATTTAATAGAATCAGCCACCCAATCAATTCCCTTCCCTCTTATTTACCTATACTTTGTGTAATCTACACGTCGTATCTGATCACTTCATTTTTCCCGTTTGTTCTTTTTTGTTAGGCAATCTACAGTAATAACTCATTTAATGTTCCCAACAAACCTATTATTGTCATTTCAGAGGAGCAAACTGAGGCAAGGAGAAGTTAATATACATGTCCAATGTCAAGAGCTATTAAGTTGCAGAGCCAAACTGTAAATCAGCAGTCTGACTGCAGCTAAATACACTGCCTCCCAGGTACCGTAACTTATTAAGCCATTCCCAGTTGGTGTGCATTTATTCATTTTAGAGCTTTATTACTGATGTCACCACTGCTATTGCAAACAGTGCCTTCCGATAAACAGTTTTGTACCTATTCCCCAATTCTAGCAGCACTGCTGGGTCAGAGGGCATGTGTGTTTAAGTCCCAGTTCAGTGATAATCCCAGCCAGCCTGTATTCCTGATTGCCCAATTTAAGCCGTATTTGAAGCAGAAAACGAATACAGGGTAAGATGAAGTAGCAATAAAATATGAGTTTCCTGAACAACATGCAATGATAACTTAAAAACTATAAGGATGAGAAACAAAGACTTCAACAAGCACTACAGTCTTGGGACACCTACTATAAATATTAAAAACCCAATGTAACCTAATAGCTCCTGAGAGTATCCCTATATTTTAATACAGTAGAATCTGCCTCATAACTTAGTTATTATACTCACATATATCCTTTTTAAAAAAATACTGAAGTATTTAATACACTTAAGAAATTTTTCCATCAAAGTATCTAGCTCATACCATACTTAGAAAACACATTACAGGTGAATTAAAAATATGAATATTGATATTAGATAAATTAAAATATATAAATATGAAGTAATTATAAAAGTATTAAAAGGAAATATAGAAAATTTTCTGTAATATTTGTGAAGATTTTATTAACAGTGAAAACAGAGAACTACAAAATAAATGCCAGATTTGACTACATAAAAATGTAAGACTTTAGTATAGTAAAAAAGAGCACAGACAAACTTAAATACAGAATGCCAGTATAGGGAAAATATTTATCACATCAAAAGATTAATATCACTAAAACAAAAACATAGATAAAAGAAAATGGACAAAGTCTATAACTGAAAATTAAGAGAAGAAACAGGAATGGCTAATAAATATATGAAATATTATTCAACTATTGTTCACACTCAGTGTTTACCAGGAAAATAAAAAAGTAATTCTGAGATACCTGTCACATTGGCAAACATTTTTGTAAAGATTTACAACATTCAGTATTGGGCAGAATGTAGGAAAAGGGGCACTTTCATGTACTGTTGATGGGAGTGCAAAACCGTCGCCTTCATAACTCTTTCTGGGAGTAAAGTCAACCCTTGAAGAACGTGCATCAACGTTTGAACTGCGTGCGTCCACTTACATGTGGATTTTTTTCAATCCTAAATACTACGGTACTACACGATCTGTGGTTGGTTGAGTCTGTGGATGTGGAACTTCGGGTATGGAGGGGTAACTACAGGTTATATGCAGATTTTCGATTTCAAAGAAGGTTGACCTCCCAACCCCACATTGTTCAAGGGTCAACTGTATGTCTGAATCTTGGAGAAACTTTCTGGAGTATATTTGACAGAAAAATTAGATACTAGTTAGCTAGAGAAACAGTTAAATGTAGTTCTTCTACATGGAAAAATTTGACACTATATACATAGAAGTAGGGAGACCTCTACTCTGACACACAGAAAGATCACCAAAACATACTGTTCAATGAAAAAACTCATACTGCAGAACAATATATAATATATATGTCTCTCATTAATGTTATAAAAACAAAACTAGACATGCAAGTAGATATAAAACATAGAAAAGGTACTGGCAAGTTGTACTCCAACTGTTTACAATATAGTTATACACAGTGATTAAGAAATGGCTACTTCTTGATAGGGAGTACCAAGGGAATGAACTGAAGTCAAATTTTCAGCTTTGGTTTAGTACATTTTCTATACTATGGTACTTCTATTTTTTATAATGAGGCTGTACTAATGTATAACTTTTGTAATTAAAAAATGATATAGGGCTTCCCTGGTGGCGCAGTGGTTGAGAGTCTGCCTGCTAATGCAGGGGACGCGGGTTCGAGCCCTGGTCTGGGAAGATCCCACATGCCGCGGAGCAGCTGGGCCCGTGAGCCACAATTGCTGAGCCTGCGCGTCTGGAGCCTGTGCCCCGCGACGGGAGGGGCCGCGATAGAGAAAGGCCTGCGCACCGCGATGAAGAGTGGCCCCCACTTGCCGCAACTGGAGAGGGCCCTCGCACGAACCGAAGACCCAACACAGCCAAAAATAAATAAATAAATAAATAAATAAATAAATAAAATCAAGTAAAACTTTAAAAAAAAAAAATGATATAAAGTCCATTAGTATGTATCACTGAGTGAAAAAAAACACAGATTATAAATGCATGTATAACACAGTCCCACTTTCATCATTAAAAACAAAAACAGGGGCTTCCCTGGTGGCGCAGTGGTTGAGAATCTGCCTGCCAATGCAGGGGACACGGGTTCGTGCCCCGGTCTGGGAAGATCCCACATGCCACGGAGCAACTGGGCCCGTGAGCCACAATTGCTGAGCCTGCGCGTCTGGAGCCTGTGCTCTGCAACAGGAGAGGCCGCGACAGTGAGAGGCCCGCGCACCGCGATGAAGAGTGGTCCCCACTCGCCGCAACTGGAGAAAGCCCTCGCACAGAAACGAAGACTCAACACAGTCATAAATAAATAAATAAAAGAACGTGAATTTCTAAAAAAAAAAAAAAAACATAATTCTGTAATATTTGAATTTTTACTATGAGCATGCATCCCTTTTATAATTTTTTTTTTTTGGCCACGTCACACAGCTTGCAAGATCTCAATTCTCCAACCAGGGATTGAACCCGAGCCACAGCAGTTAAAGCCCAGAATCCTAACCACTAGGCCACAAGGGAACTCCCATTGCTTTTATAATTAAAGAATAGTTTTTAAAAATTTTTTTTGATGTTTAAAATGGCAAATTCCAGTTAGGAAAAATGGCATCCTGCACGGTGATTTTCCTGACAGTGCCAAGCAAGTTAAGTACTGATTACTTTCTCTGTTACTTTAGGACCCAGACTTTTCCTTTGTCTAGCTGCTTTTAAGATTTCTTAGGAAAGTTTCTAATGAAGTAATTTTCTATTTCTATTTACATAATAAATCCTGAAATTGGTAGTCTGTAAGTCAGTACTATACTGTAAAGTTAATTCTTACTTGGAAAAGCTGTTTCCCCCAGACATGGGATCAGGCTACTTAAATGGTTCCTTCCTCACAGGTATTTGGAGATTAGATATTCACCTAGTTACAGCTATGAAGTGGCAAGGCACTCAAGAGTGTATCACTTGAGCACAGTCTGTAAGCAAGGTATTTAAAAACTCAGAATTTTACCATAATTCTGTATAAGAGTTTGACTGAAGTCTGAGAATCATTAATTCACTCATGATCCTTTACCTCTTGAAACATTACTTTTAAAAAAAGCTTTGTTGAGGTATAACTTACACACCAATATTTTATCATATGTTCGTATGAGAATTCATAAAATATTTACTTTAAATGTTATAATTGGAGAGATGATGTTACATAAGGGTTAGAAACATGAGTGCTAGAGCCAGAGAGTAACCTGGATTTGAATCCTAGCTGTGTCCCTAATTAGCTTTGTGACCTTGGGCAAATTACTTAACCCTTGTAATGTTCTTTCCTTGTAAGTAAAATGGGGATAATGCTACCAGAATCATAGGTGTTCTGTGAGGATAAAATGAAAGATAATGTATGTAATAAATAATAATCATCATTTATTGAATATATACACACATATACATAATTGTTAACCATGCTCACACTGAGATGCTCACAATTCAAGAAGCACGTGCGCACTAAGGGAAACTGAGCCTGTTTCCTCCTCAGTAAAATGAAAATTACACCTACTCCTTACCACACCCTGCAGTACAGGAACATCTTTGAAGCACTGAGCACAGTATCTGACACCCCGAAGATGTCATAAACTGAGACATATGGACCTGTTGCTAGTTATTATGGGCACAACATGCAAGTGATCATATTTTTCAGTATTTGGTGCAATAATTGACTAACATGACTGATAAATCATAAAGTCATGCAAACTAGATATTTAATATTTGTTTTAAAAATTAATCACATGTTGGGGCTTCCCTGGTGGCGCAGTGGTTAAGAATCCGCCTGCCAATGCAGGGGACACGGGTTCAAGCCCTGGTCCAGGAAGATCCCACATGCTGCGGAGCAACTAAGCCCGTGCGCCACAACTACTGAGCCTGTGCTCTAGAGCCCAAGAGCCACAACTACGGAACCCGCGTGCCATAATTACTGAAGCCCACGCGCCCAGAGCCCATGCTCTGCAACAAGAGAAGCCACCGCAATGAGAAGCCCACGTACAGCAACGAAGAGTAGCCCACACTTGCCACAACTAGAGAAAGCTTGCACGCAGCAACAAAGACCCAACGCAGCCAAAAATAAAATAAATTAAATAAATAAATTAAAAAAAAAATTAATCACGTTACTTTTCATGTGTATATGGGACTTCTTCTCTACAGATAATCAGTCCTCTACATGTCACTCTATCTTTGTGTACTTTCTTAGGATTTCACATCAACTCCTCAAATATTTTTTTTAATTAATTATTTAACTTTTTTGGGGGGCTGCATTGGGTCTTCACTGCTGCGCACAGGCTTTCTCTAGTTGCAGTGAGTGGGAGCTACTCTTCGTTGACGTGAGTGGGATTCTCATTGCAGTGGCTTCTCTTGCTGCAGAGCATGGGCTCTAGGCACATGGGCTTCAGCAGTTGTGGCACGCGGGTTCAGCAGTTGTGGCTTGCGGGCTCTAGAGCGCAGGCTCAGTAGTTGTGGCTCACAGGCCTAGCTGCTCCGCGGCATGTGGGATCTTCCCAGACCAGGCCTCAAACCCGTGTCCCCTGCATTGGCAGGCAGATTCTCAACCACTGCGCCACCAGGGAAGCCCCCAAATGTTTTTAATTAAACTGCTTGAGTGTAGAAATGTTTTTTGTTTTTTGTTTTTTTTTTTTAAATTATTTATTTATTTATTTTTGGCTGTGTTGGGTCCTCGTTTCTGTGCGAGGGCTTTCTCCAGTTGCGGCAAGTGGGGGCCACTCTTCATCGCAGTGCGCGGGCCTCTCACTGTCGTGGCCTCTCTTGTTGTGGAGCACAGGCTCCAGACGCGCAGGCTCAGTAGTTGTGGCTCACGGGCCCAGTTGCTCCGCGGCATGTGGGATCTTCCCAGACCAGGGCTCGAACCCGTGTCCCCTGCATTGGCAGGCAGATTCTCAACCACTGCGCCACCAGGGAAGCCCCTAGAAATGTTTTAAATTTTTTTTTTTTTTTTTTTTTTTTTTTTTTTTTTTTATGGCTGTGTTGGGTCTTCGTTTCTGTGCGAGGGCTTTCTCTAGTTGCGGCAAGTGGGGGCCACTCTTCATCGTGGTGCGCGGGCCTCTCATTATTGCAGCCTCTCTTGTTGCGGAGCACAGGCTCCAGACGCGCAGGCTCAGCAGTTGTGGCTCACGGGCCTAGTTGCTCCGTGGCATGTGGGATCTTCCCAGACCAGGGCTCGAACCCGTGTCCCCTGCATTGGCAGGCAGATTCTCAACCACTGTGCCACCAGGGAAGCCCCAGAAATGTTTTTAATTAAACTGCTTGGGTGTAGACAAATAAAACCTTTTTTTTTTTTTTTAATTCTTTCACTGAGAACACAGTCACTTCACAGACACAAGAGAGCACACATAGTGTATGATTCCATTCACAGAGGTTTAAGAACTGGTAACACTATTCTGTGCTGAGAGAGGCAAACAGTGGCTATTTGGGAAAAGGCACGCGAGAGGCCTTCTGGGGTGTTGGTATCACGCTATACGCTACATCAAGTTCTGGGTGGTTACAAGGTATATACATCTTCAAATATTCATCTGTAATTTAAAATCTGTTCATTTTACTGTATGTAACACCTCAATTTAAAACAAGAAAGAAAAGAAGCCCATAGTTACTTACTCTTAAAAGATTTGGAGCTTTCCCTTGTCTTAATTCATTATCTTTTGTCTTCAAATTGTATTTTCTTAAAGCAGTATATAAAAGCTCTCACTTGAAATTCTAAGACCAATCCTGACTGATTTCAACCACTCCAAAATCATCCCATAAATATACTTTTCTATGTAGCTCTTTGTCTTAAGAATTAAATGAGTTTCCATTTAAACTAAAAAATAATTTAAAGCAGGGACTGTGTCTACTGTCAGATGCCTTCATCTATATAGTCAAGTCTAAATCAGATTTTTTACCTTATTCTAATGACAGACACGTTCTTTCATTCTCTTTCACCTCCTAATCTGCAGGCTTCTACCACTACTCTTTCCCCTCATTCCCTCCTCCTCATTTTACTGGAATTAAATTTGGTATTTTCTAAAATAATGATTTGTTCATTTTGTAACATATTCAGAAACCAATGACTCTACCATGCACTAGCCTATATTCCTCAGCCTGACATTAAATACCCTCCAGTGTGATCCAGAAGTTCCTTGGAGGTCTCTCTCCCATGAATTGGCTCAAATGGTTTATTTACACATCTTGTACTTTTCTTTTGCCAGGATGTTCTTTGTTAATATCATTCTTTCTACTAGGATTGCCTTTTCTTCCCATCAAAATCCTTAGCCACTGGAATCCTAGCTAATTCACAAACTTACCTCCCCAATCCCAAAACTGAATATACCCTATTTGGAATTGCTTTGTCTTCTGAATTCTTATAACATTATTTTCTGCAACATTCATTTAACATTGATGTATTACCTCCTTAAATATAGTACCTGTAATTGTGCTTTTCAATGAGCCTATAAACTACTTAAGAGTAAGGACTGTCTTATTTCTTGGTATCTCCCAAATGTAATCAGTACATGAGTAGTGACATAAAAGTTACAAGGTATGTGACCTTAGACATTCCTACTTATCTTCATCCTTATATGTGAGTAATAACATAATCCACCTCAATGGGTTGTAGTGAGAATTAAATGAGTTTCCATGAGTAAAATGTATGAAATAGGTCTGGGCATACATAACCTCTATGTTCACTGTGTACTTTCATTACCATCATCATCACCCCAGAATTTAAAAAACCAGGAATGAACTGAATAGTAAAATTAGTTTACTTATTTGCTGCTGGGATCTTTCCTAAGAAATGGATTTGTAAATGTGTGGCCAATGGAAACATGAGAAACTAATTTCCCGGGACTAAAGAACCATGTAATCTAATTAATTAGTCATCTAGCTTCTCAAAAGACACTGCCTATGTTCCTTTTGCATGGCATATGCTGAGCTGGGTCCTGGTAACAAAAAGGTAAGAAACAGTCTCTTCATGCAGGGGCTCATGATTATTAGGGGAGAACATGTAGTATAATACCAAACACAGAAAAGTCTGGTGACTTATGACAGAAGGATAACCTAATTCAGGTCGGGGAGGTAACAGAAGGAAATCTGAGAAAGCTTCTTAAAGGAGCAATACCTTAAAGGAAAAAGAGAGGCACTAAGAGACCAGCATATGCAAAGCAGAGACAGTTTTAAGTAACCAGATAAAAACAATAATGTCTTAACTAAATACTGGTGGTTTTCACAAAATACCCAAAAAATGGAACTAAATGCTAAAAAAAAAAAAAAAAAACTGTCCAATTTCCACAAAGCAAAGAACTGAGGCCAGTTAAGGTACTGTCTCCTTTTGACTCTTCCTGAGCAGAGAACCAGCTTTTCTTTTTATTGACGCAACTGCTAACACCTGACATGATGATCTGCACATAATAGACTCTGATGATGATTTCAAGATTGAGGGAAAAGATGCTGAGGGACAGTGTTCTTTAACTTGACCACTCTCCTGACCTACACAGTCCATTTATCCGGATCTCAAAAACACAGAGGGAGACCTACTGTATAGCACAGGGAGCTATACTCAATATTTTTTAATAACCTATAAGGGAAAAGAATCTGAAAAAGAATATACATATTCTTTTTCTGATTTACACACACACACATGTATGTGTGTATAAATGAATCACTGTGCTCTACACCTGAAACTAATACTATATTGTAAATCAACTATACTTCAATTAAACACATACACACACACAGAGGCATACAGTCCATGGTTCTCACACTGAGCCCATGCTTAGTCAAAGCCTCACCAGATCCAGGAGTGATAAGAGGCCCCTCTAATTCAAGTGCCTCATCTTCAGACTGGTCATCTAGTTTTTTCTTTTTTTTCTTTGTTGGATCTCTGGGTTTTTTCAATAGAGAAAGCTCTTCAGGGTGTCTGATATCTGTTAAAATAAAAAAACATTATTTTACTAGCATAACAGAAAATTTAAACACATTACACTTGGTAAATCTATTAATCCATTCAAGAAAAGAATTTGTAATTTCCTTCTGTGTATGTGTGTGTTTGTATTTTGCCAGATACTAATGCCATGCAAAAGATTGGAGTATGACACTTTTAAAAACAATATACCAAAGCACTCTTAATTCATAACTATCCAATAAATGTAGTTACCTCAAAGTGGAAAGATAATAATCTACTAGGGTACAGAAAGAAAATATTAGAACTCTTATTTATATATTTTTAAATCCAAAACTGTAAGAAATTAAGGTTTATATTATATGGTAGCCCTCATTCATTCTGTATGCCATAAGTTAACACAAGATATGTGAAGTAAATGTAAAGAAAATATTTTCCCATCATTACCAAATCTCAAAATTTTAATCGACTCTAACTTTTCTACCTTGATATCGAATGGCTACAAGTTTTTGTGTTTATTCATTTTCATGTGCAGAACCTGATGAGAAGCAAAATGGTTACATGAAAGTAACAAAAAGAATTAAAAATGACCCAAATAAGTATAAATATTACATTACATATTATATATCATGTTTATAAATTGCAAGAATGGTTAAGAAGTCAGTTCCCCCCAAATTGAGCTAAAGATTCAATGGAATTCTCATCAAAATTCCAGCTTACTCTTTTGAACAAGTTGATTGTAGAATCGTTCTCATTTCCTTATAAATTTTATGAGTCAAAGCAATTTAAAATAAAGTTGGAAGACTTATACCACCTGATTTTAAGACATCATAAAACTACAGCAATTAAAACAGTACAATTACTGGCTAAATGATAAGACGTATAAATGAATGGAATAGAAGAGAGGACCCAGAAACAAACCCAGATACAGGCAGTCAATTATTTTGGACAAAGGCGTCATGGCAATTCAAGGGAAAAGGGAAATCTCTTCAATAAACAGTGCTAAACAAGAGATTCATGTATTTTTCTAAAAGAACATTAGCCCTCGCCTAACACAATATGCAAACATTAATTCTAAATGTATCATAGACCTAAAAGAAAATTTAAGTAGACAAAGATTTCTTAGATAGGACACCCATACCTCCCATAAAAAAACTGCCCTTTACTACAAGAAAACAACACCACCACCACCCTGCTCCTTGAAAGACTGTTAAGAAAACAAATGCAAGCTGTATATTGGGACAAAATATTCACAAAATATATTATGCATATCTGACAAAGGAGTTGTATCCAAAATACATAAAGAACCCATACAACTCAATAATAAGCAGACCAATGAGCTAAAGATTTGGACAAGCACTTCACCAAAGAATACATAAGAATAACCAAGAAGCATATGCAAAGATGCTCAACATTACGGGTCAGGGAAGTGCAAATTAAAACCACAACACACATATACACCCATCAGAGTGGCCAACATTAATAAAACTGATAATACCCAGTGTTGGTGAGGATGTGGAAGAACTGGAACTCTCATAACCAGCTGTTGGGAATGTGAAATGAGAATTTTTGAAAACACTTTGGCAGTTCCTTATAAAGTTAAACATATACAACTCAGACACTCCCCTCCTAGTTATTTACTTAAGATAATGAAAAGCATATTTGTAATAGCTTTACTCACAAAAGCCAAAACTGGAAATAACCCAGCTGGATAAACAAAATGTGATCCTTTCATATCAGTGGAATACTACTCTTACAATGTAACACAACTCATCAGTAAAAAGAAACAAACTATTAATACATGCAATAACCTGAATGTATCTCAAAATCATTATCTAAGTGGAAGAAGCCAATTAGAAAAGGGTATATACTGCATGATTCCATTCACAATATTCCAGAAAATGACAACAAATCTATAGTGACAGAGCAGAGTGATGACTGTTAGGCTAGAGTTTGAGAGCTAATGGAAATGTTCTATGTCCTGACTGTGGGAGTTACAGACATGTAAACATCTGTCAAAACTCATCCAACTGGGCTTCCCTGGTGGCGCAGTGGTTGAGAGTCTGCCTGCTAATGCAGGGGACACGGGTTCGAGCCCTGGCCTGGGAAGATCCCACATGCCGCAGAGCGGCTGGGCCCGTGAGCCACAACTGCTGAGCCTGCGCGTCTGGAGCCTGTGCTCCGCAACGAGAGAGGCCCGCGCATCGCGATGAAGAGTGGCCCCCGCTTGCCGCAACTGGAGAAAGCCCTCGCACAGAAACGAAGACCCAACACAGCCAAAATCAATCAATCAATCAATCAAACATACGCATCTGATTCAAGATCCTCATTAAAAAAAAAAAAAAAAAAAAAAAAAAAAAACTCATCCAACTGTACACTTTAAATGGGTGCAGTTTATTGTACATCAATTATACCAAAATAAAGTTAATTAAAAAATAAAGAGTGTAAGGAGAGGGAGAGCAAAGAAAAAACAATAAAAGAAAAAAGCAGCAAAAAAAAAAGAAGCACTAGGTCGTATCTCACAGTGTTTGGTGGCACTACCCCATATGTCACAGACAACAAAATCCAAGTCGCTGCATAACTTGTAATGATGCAGACTGCTAAGTCACTGGATCAGAATTTGACAGGGGGTAGTCTGTACCTTCAGGAACCCACAGTATTCACTAGATTCAATCCAGCATTACAAATTCAGGAAGCTTTTTATCAGTAGGGGAACTCAAACTAGGATGGACCACACCTGCTGCAGAGCTGATGCGGCACAATTTGAGGCAGAAGCACGCGGCCAAGCTACCTGGATCTCAGCTCCACGATTTATTAGCTGTGTGACTTGGGCAAGCTACTTATTAGCCTGCCAGCGTCCAAGTCTCCTCAGCTGTAAAATGAGACTAATACTACCGCAGGAGGTTTTTGTGAAAATTCAGTGATTAATATGGGTAAAGTTTCTTGCACAGGG
The DNA here is from genome assembly GCF_949987535.1 of Balaenoptera acutorostrata. Classification (NCBI taxonomy): domain Eukaryota; kingdom Metazoa; phylum Chordata; class Mammalia; order Artiodactyla; family Balaenopteridae; genus Balaenoptera; species Balaenoptera acutorostrata. Next base: position 133,312,451 of record NC_080066.1, read on the forward strand.
CCTGTCAAGTACTTTGTAAGTATTAATGGTTTTTTCCTAATTTAAAAAAATATACAATTATGGTATACATTTGGAAATTATGAAAAAGTATAAGACATTTAAAATCTGTTCTTGAAAAATGGAATATGACTATGTGAATCAGTGATCATTTTAATAGATGTATAAAATTGTATTAATATAACATAATTTAACCATTCTTCTAATACTGTGCCCATTATAAATAACGGTTCTACAAACATCTATCCATATACATATTTTTCCACATTTTATTTCTTTAGAAATTCATTGGAATAGAATTACTGGATCAAAGGTTATAATAATTTTAAGGCAAAAATGGAGGAAGATGGGCACCTGTGTTATTTTTTTTAAAGCTTTATTTTTAAAACAGTATGTTTATCTCCTTGTTTTAATTTACATTTCTTTAATACTGATGTTGTTACACTTCCTCATGGGTTTTTAGCCATTTATATTATTTCCTTCCTTTTACTCATTTTTCTATTAGATTTCTTCAAATCAAAGTTAAACTGCATATAAAGATTAACATGGTAGCAATCACTGCAAACCACACTGAACTTTCTTTTTTTTAATTATTTTTTATTTTTTATTTTTATTTTTTTTTAAACATCTTTATTGAAGTACAATTGCCTTACAATAGTGTGTTAGCTTCTGCTTTATAACAAAGTGAATCAGTTATACGTATACAATATGTTCCCATTTCTCTTCCCTCTTGCATCTCCCTCCCTCCTACCCTCCCCATCCCACCCCTCTAGGTGGTCACAAAGCACCGAGCTGATCTCCCTGTGCTATGCGGCTGCTTCCCACTAGCTATCTATTTTACATTTGGTAGTGTATATATGTCCATGACACTCTCTTACCCTGTCACATCTCACCCCACCCCCTCCCCATATCCTCAAGTCCATTCTCTAGTAGGTCTGTGTCTTTATTCCTGTCTTGCCACTAGGTTCTTCATGGCCTTTTTTTTTTTTTTTCCCTTAGATTCCGTATATATGTGTTAGCATACTGTATTTGTTTTTCTCTTTCTGACTTCACTCTGTATGACAGACTCTAACTCCATCCACCTCATTACAAATACCTCCATTTCATTTCTTTTTATGGCTGAGTAATATTCCATTGTATATATGTGCCACATCTTCTTTATCCATTCATCTGTCGATGGACATTTAGGTTGCTTCCATGTCCTGGCTATTGTAAATAGAGCTGCAATGAACATTTTGGTACATGACTCTTTTTAAACTATGGTTTTCTCAGGGTATATGCCCAGTAGTGGGATTGCTGGGTTGTATGGTAGTTCTATTTGTAGTTTTTTAAGGAACCTCCATACTGTTCTCCATAGTGGCTGTATCAATTTACATTCCCACCAACAGTGCAAGAGTGTTCCCTTTCCTCCACACCCTCTCCAGCATTTATTGTTTCTAGATTTTTTGATGATGGCCATTCTGACCGGTGTGAGATGATATCTCATTGTAGTTTTGATTTGCATTTCTCTAATGATTAATGATGTTGAGCATTCCTTCATGTGTCTGTAGGCCATCTGTATATCTTCTTTGGAGAAATGTCTATTTAGATCTTCTGCCCATTTTTGGATTGGGTTGTTCGTTTTTTTGTTATTGAGCTGCATGAGCTGCTTGTAAATCTTGGAGATTAATCCTTTGTCAGTTGCTTCATTTGCAAATATTTTCTCCCATTCTGAGGGTTGTCTTTTGGTCTTGTTTATGGTTTCCTTTGCTGTGCAAAAGCTTTTCAGTTTCATTAGGTCCCATTTGTTTATTTGTGTTCTTATTTCCATTTCTCTGGGAGCTGGGTCAAAAAGAATCTTGCTGTGATGTATGTCATAGAGTGTTCTGCCTATGTTTTCCTCTAAGAGTTTGATAGTGTCTGCCCTTACACTTAGGTCTTTAATCCATTTTGAGTTTATTTTTGTGCATGGTGTCAGGGAGTGTTCTAATTTCATACTTTTACATGTTCCTGTCCAATTTTCCCAGCACCACTTATTGAAGAGGCTGTCTTTTCTCCACTGTATATGCTTGCCTCCTTTATCAAAGATAAGGTGACCATATGTGTGTGGGTTTATCTCTGGGCTTTCTATCCTGTTCCATTGATCTATATTTCTGTTTTTGTGCCAGTACCAAACTGTCTTGATTACTGAAGCTTTGTAATATAGTCTGAAGTCAGGGAGCCTGATTCCCCCAGCTCCATTTTTCGTTCTCAAGATTGCTTTGGCTATTCGGGGTCTTTTGTGTTTCCATACAAATTGTGAAATTTTTTGTTCTAGTTCTGTGAAAAATGCCAGTGGTAGTTTGATAGGGATTGCATTGAATCTGTAGATTGCTTTGGGTAGTAGAGACATTTTCACAATATTGATTCTTCCAATCCAGGAACATGGTATATCTCTCCATCTATTTGTATCATCTTTAATTTCTTTCATCAGTGTCTTATAATTTTCTGCATACAGGTCTTTTGTCTCCTTAGGTAGGTTTATTCCTAGATATTTTATTCTTTTTGTTGCAATGGTAAATGGGAGTGTTTTCTTAATTTCACTTTCAGATTTTTCATCATTAGTGTATAGAAATGCAAGAGATTTCTGTGCATTAATTTTGTATCCTGCTACTTTACCAAATTCATTGATTAGCTCTACGAGTTTTCTGGTAGCATCTTTAGGATTCTCTATGTATAGTATCATGTCATCTGCAAATAGTGACAGCTTTACTTCTTCTTTTCCGATTTGGATTCCTTTTATTTCTTTGTCTTCTCTGACTGCTGTGGCTAACACTTCCAAAACTATGTTGAATAATAGTGGTGAGAGTGGGCAACCTTGTCTTGTTCCTGATCTTAGTGGAAATGGTTTCAGTTTTTCACCATTGAGGACAATGTTGGCTGTGGGTCTGTCATATATGGCCTTTATTATGTTGAGGAAAGTTCCCTCTATGCCTACTTTCTGCAGGGCTTTTATCATAAATGGGTGTTGAATTTTGTCGAAAGCTTTCTCTGCATCTATTGAGATGATCATATGGTTTTTCTCCTTCAATTTGTTAATATGGTGTATCACATTGATTGATTTGCGTATATTGAAGAATCCTTGCATTCCTGGGATAAACCCCACTTGATCATGGTGTATGATCCTTTTAATGTGTTGTTGGATTCTGTTTGCTAGTATTTTGTTGAGGATTTTTGCATCTATGCTCATCAGTGATATTGGCCTGTAGTTTTCTTTCTTTGTGACATCTTTGTCTGGTTTTGGTATCAGGGTGATGGTGGCCTCGTAGAATGAGTTTGGGAGTGTTCCTCCCTCTGCAATATTTTGGAAGAGTTTGAGAAGGATAGGTGTTAGCTCTTCTCTAAATGTTTGATAGAATTCACCTGTGAAGCCATCTGGTCCTGGGCTTTTGTTTGTTGGAAGGTTTTTAATCACAGTTTCAATTTCAGTGCTTGTGATTGGTCTGTTCATATTTTCTATTTCTTCCTGGTTCAGTCTCGGCAGTTTGTGCATTTCTAAGAATCTGTCCATTTCTTCCAGGTTGTCCATTTTATTGGCATATAGTTGCTTGTAGTAATCGCTCATGATCTTTTGTATTTCTGCAGTGTCAGTGGTTACTTCTCCTTTTTCATTTCTAATTCTATTGATCTGAGTCTTCTCCCTTTTTCTCTTGATGAGTCTGGCTAATGGTTTATCAATTTTGTTTATCTTCTCAAAGAACCAGCTTTTAGTTTCATTGATTTTTGCTATTGTTTCCTTCATTTCTTTTTCATTTATTTCTGACCTGATCTTTATAATTTCTTTCCTTCTGCTGGCTTTGGGGTTTTTTTGTTCTTCTTTCTCTAATTGCTTTAGGTGCAAGGTTAGGTTGTTTATTCGAGATGTTTCCTGTTTCTTGAGGTAGGCTTGTATTGCTATAAACTTCCCTCTTAGCACTGCTTTTGCTGCGTCCCATAAGTTTTGGGTCGTCGTGTCTCCATTGTCATTTGTTTCTAGGTATTTTTTGATTTCCCCTTTGATTTCTTCAGTAATCACTTCGTTATTAAGTAATGTATTGTGTAGCCTCCATGTGTTTGTATTTTTTACAGATCTTTTCCTGTAATTGATATCTAGTCTCATAGCGTTGTGGTCGGAAAAGATACTTGATACGATTTCAATTTTCTTAAATTTACCAAGGCTTGATTTGTGACCCAAGATATGATCTATCCTGGAGAATGTTCCATGAGCACTTGAGAAAAATGTGTATTCTGTTGTTTTTGGGTAGAATGTCCTATAAATATCAATTAAGTCCATATTGTTTAATGTATCATTTAAAGCTTGTGTTTCCTTATTTATTTTCATTTTGGATGATCTGTCCATTGGTGAAAGTGGGGTGTTAAAGTCCCCTACTATGATTGTGTTGCTGTCAATTTCCCCTTTTATGGCTGTTAGTATTTACCTTATGTATTGAGGTGCTCCTATGTTGGGTGCATAAATATTTACAATTGTTATACCTTCCTCTTGGATCGATCCCTTGATCATTATATAGTGTCCTTCTTTGTCTCTTGTAATAGTCTTTATTTTAAAGTCTATTTTGTCTGATATGAGAATTGCTACTCCAGCTTTCTTTTGATTTCCATTTGCATGGAATATCTTTTTCCATCCCCTCACTTTCAGTCTGTATGTGTCCCTCGGTCTGAAGTGGGTCTCTTGTAGACAGCATATATATGGGTCTTGTTTTTGTATCCATTCAGCCAGCCTGTGTCTTTTGGTGGGAGCATTTAATCCATTTACATTCAAGGTAATTATCGATAAGTATGTTCCTATTCCCATTTTCTTAAATGTATTGGGTTTGTTATTGTAGGTGTTTTCCTTCTCTTGTGTTTCTTGCCTAGAGAAGTTCCTTTAGCATTTGTTGTAAAGCTGGTTTGGTGGTGCTGAACTCTCAGCTTTTGCTTGTCTGTAAAGGTTTTAATTTCTCCATCGAATCTGAATGAGATCCTTGCTGGGTAGAGTAATCTTGGTTGTAGGTTTTTGTCCTTCATCACTTTAAGTATATCCTGCCACTCCCTTCTGGCTTGCAGAGTTTCTGCTGATAGATCAGATGTTAACCTTATGGGGATTCCCTTGTGTGTTATTTGTTTTTTTTTTCCCTTGCTGCCTTTAATATGTTTTCCTTATATTTAATTTTTGACAGTTTGATTAATATGTGTCTTGGCGTGTTCCTCCTTGGGTTTATCCTGTATGGGACTCTCTGTGCTTCCAGGACTTGATTAACTATTTCCTTTCCCATATTAGGGAAGTTTTCAACTATAATCTCTTCAAAAATTTTCTCAGTCCCTTTCTTTTTCTCTTCTTCTTCTGGTACCCCTATAATTCGAATGTTGGTGCGTTTAATGTTGTCCCAGAGGTCCCTGAGACTGTCCTCAGTTCTTTTCATTCTTTTTTCTTTATCCTGCTCTGTAGTAGTTATTTCCACCATTTTATCTTCCAGGTCACTTATCCTTTCTTCTGCCTCAGTTATTCTACTATTGATCCCATCTAGAGTATTTTTAATTTCATTTATTGTGTTTTTCATCATTGCTTGGTTCCTCTTTAGTTCTTCTACATCCTTGTTAAATGTTTCTTGCATTTTGTCTATTCTATTTCCAAGATTTTGGATCATCCTTACTATCATTATTCTGAATTCTTTTTCAGGTAGACTACCTATTTCCTCTTCATTTGTTAAGTCCAGTGTGTTTTGAGCCTGCTCCTTCATCTGCTGTGTGTTTTTCTGTCATCTCATTTTGCCTATCTTACTGTGTTTGGGGTCTCCTTTTCACAGGCTGCAGGTTCATAGTTCCCGTTGTTTTTGGTATCTGTCCCCAGTGGCTAAGGTTGGTTCAGTGGGTTGTGTAGGCTTCCTGGTGGAGGGAACTAGTGCCTGAGTTCTGGTGGATGAGGCTGGATCTTGTCTTTCTGGTGGGCACTTCCACGTCTGGTGGTGTATTTTGGGGTGTCTGTGGCCTTATTATGATTTTAGGCAGCCTCTCTGCTAATGGATGGGGTTGTGTTCCTGTCTAGCTAGTTGTTTGGCATAGGGTGTCCAGCACTGTAGCTTGCTGGTCGTTGAGTGAAGCTGGGTCTTGATGTTGAGATGGAGATCTCTGGGAGATTTTTGCCGTTTGGTATTACGTGGAGCTGGGAGGTCTCTTGTGGACCAGTGTTCTGAAGTTGGCTGTCCCACCTCAGAGGCACGGCCCTGATGCCTGGCTGGAGCACCAAGAGCCTTTCGTCCATACGGCTTTTTGGAGGTCGGACGTTTTCTGCCAGCGTTCAGTGGGTGTTCTGTAGGAGCAGTTCCACGTGTAGATGCATTTCTACTGTATCTGTGGGAAGGAAGGTCATCTCCGCATCTTACTCTTCCGCCATCTTCTCCCCCTCCCTGAACTTTCTTTTTAATTTTATTTTATATATGTCTTGTACCATGTTTAAAAAAAATTCAAATAAATCTTTTAATAACTATATGGATTTTTTGTTTCTCTGTTGGTTATTTGATTTTTACTATTAGGAACACTCTGGTACACATTAGGTTTTTGTTTTGTTCTGTTTATTTTTTTTTATAAGTTGAGTCTTATTTTTTTAATATTAATTTATTTATTTAGGCTGCACCGGGTCTTAGTTGTGGCACACGGGATCTTCGTTTCAGCATGAGGGATCTTTAGTTGCAGCATGCATGTGGGATCTAGTTCCCCGACCAGGGATCGAACCCGGGCCCCGTGCATTGGGATCACGAGTCTTACTCACTGGACCACCAGGCAAGTCCCTTGTTCTGTATTTTACATGCTATTTTGGGAGGAATATTATTCTGAAACATGAAAATGGAATCAGCAGTAAAATTGTCCTGAACAAATACTTTACCAGAGAGTAGGTGAACACAAATGCTCCTTACTTATTAATAAATTAATAAATTTGGGCTAAGTACATCTTAGGTACTAAACAGCAGAAATCACATTAAAAATAAATTCTTAAATTCTGTCACTTTCTTAAAAGCTTCCAGGCATGTCTTTTTCAAGTTAAAAATAGGACAGCATATTCTTTAGCTAAACTTACAAAATTATGGGACTTCCCTGGTGGTCCAGTGGGTAAGACTCCCCGCTCCCTAGGCAGGGGGCCCGGGGTTCGATCCCTGATCTGGGAACTAGATCCTGCATGCATGCCACAACTAAGAAGTCTGCATGTCACAACTAAAGATCCCTCATGCAGCAACTAAGACTCAGCACTTCATGCATGCATGAATAAATAAATAAATAAAGTAACAAAATTAAAAATCAAAGATTTTCTTCAGTCTTGTATATTCAAGTTGAGATAGGCTGGGACCTGGGACCCTTTACCAGAGTGCTTGCACCTGGACAAATGTCTCCTCAAGCAACAGAATACACAGAAACTATAAGGGACTAAAAATAGCTGCATGTATGTGCAGTTAGGGCAATTATGAACACTAAGATACAAAAAGGCCACAAACCAACTGCCATTTTGGAGGTGCTGGGAAGCAAAACTAGGGTACTGAGCATGATCCCTACACACAGCACCAAGGGGTGGGCAGACCATCTAAGCCACCGCTCCAGCCCCGCCCACCAACCTGCCCCTACCCTCACCCCATTTAAGGATCCAGCCCGCCCTCCTCAGAGAGAGAGCAAGGGAAACTGTTGCTTGTTTTTGCTCTCCTGTGCACAAGTCCCAGTAAAGCCTTGCTGAATTCCTTGTCTGGCGTTTTATTGATTTCTATTGATTAAAGAGTCCAAGGGCACAAGTCGGTAACAAAGTTAACCCATTTATCCTCAAAAGTAACTTTTGGGGTTTGAATCAGTAGTGCTAATTGCTATGATTATGTAGATTCAGGAACTCAGAAGATATTTCAAGTATGTCTTTTGAGCCATATTTATCTAATTAACAGAACTGAATCATCATTTCCTAGACTACTTTTAAAAGAAACAAGACTTAACATGCTAAGAGACCTAATGATTTACGGGTTGTACTTTCAGTTCTCAACGTACCCTCAGCTTTGCTATCACTGCCATGTGGGGAGAAAATAAAGGCTTTAGAAAATTCCTAGCTTCTGAATAATCACTTGTCCCCTCTGCTTCGGTATTAAGTGTGGGCAGGGTGGTAATCTATCTCTCCACCCATTCATTTCCCCAAAGTAAATCATAAACTGGTACAGGGTGAAAAATCTAAAAAGTATGTAAGGACATAAAACTAATCACGCCTGAGAGATATGACACGCTTCTATCACAATTTACCATTAACAAGTTTAGCGGGAGAGGGGAAAGCAAGCATGTATAATTGGAAAAAGCCTCCTAAATGTTTCTGGTATGTCGTTTCTGCTTGAGAAACACTGCACTACATGATTCATCCTTTGAGATTTTTGTTCCTAGGTCATTTCCTGTCAGCTCACAAGCCAACTATTATTAGAAAAATCAGTATTGTTAACTAGCTTTTTGGTCAGTCATAGGCAGATGAAGCAGCTCCTAACTTGTATGTGCCCATGAGAATTTCCTGTGATGTAAAAATAATGATATTAAAAATATATGCTTAGGCCACACCCCCAGATAATACTCTTAGTGACTCAGGGGTTCCAACAGCTTGCTTTATGAAAGTTCTAGTGACGGATGTTAACTAAACTTACTGTGGTAATCATGTCACAATATATACAAATACTGAATCATTATTTTGTAAACCTGAAACTAATATAATGTTATATGTCAATCACATCTCTATTTTAAAGAAAGCTCTATCGGTAATTTTGATTCCAACTTTTCCTTGAGAACTAGTAGCTTAGGGAAAGGGGAGGAGGGAGAAGAACGACATCTTATTTCTCTAATGACAGGTAGTTCTATATTGGAGCAAGGTAGCTGTTGGCTACACATGAAGTATGTGAATAAGTGGTTTTCATTTCATTACAACAATAACAGAAAAAGTGAGGTAAATCCATATAAAATACTACTTCATTGATACAGGAATTTAGGACTTCTTATTTACTGTGTCTTATATCAAGAAGAAATTAAACTAGTGAATTTAGGAATCTGAATCACATGTATAAGACTGGATTTGGTGAAGAGCATAAGTAGTTAAACAAGGTTTATACTGAAATAAAATACACCTAGAGGACTATGAGTTATAAAAACTTTAAAATAGGCACACCAAAATACAATGCTATCTTTCCTTTATGCTAAATTATAGTTCAATAATAAAGATATACTAGCATTATGAGTCACTACACAAAGCAATAATCCAGGATCTATTTATAACAAAAGGATAAACTACATAGCAATAAAATTTAACGTTCAAAATCAATATAATGTTATCAAGTAGAATACAAATCTAGTGGAAGACAGACTTCATAAATTATCTATATAATTATGTAATTATATATAGTACATATATATATCTCCAAAACTATGGGGCTGAGGAAGTGGGAAACTAAGGAGCAGAGAAGGGTTCTCAGATAAAATAATAATCATTTTAGTTTAAAAATAAAATTTTCTGGAGTGTTTCCAGTTAAACATGTATGTTGAGTTTGTGCATTTACTTTCACTCCTTTCCAAAAATCATACCAAAATGTAAAGAAATAAAACATGAACCTAAAAGGACAAAAATAATAGGAGAAAACATCAGATAAGCAACATCAGAAGAATGCTGAGACAAAAGCCAGATGGGAAAGAAGCAAATGACTTAGCAAAGTGGACAAATAGAAAATCAAGGTGTTTGCAGGAAGTACCAATGGGAAACACACTGACTCATTGTGCCAAACATCAAGCATGATCATGTACTGAAAACAGAGAGACAAGAAAAATGAATCCTGCCCCACATCGGATTACACCTACCCCTTTGATACGCACCCTTTAGAATTCCTTAGAGGAAAATCTGAAAAGCCCTAGGGAAAAGATCTTCTAGATACTGACATTTGAAAAAGTGTGCTCAATGTCTAAATACCCTGCAAAAGGGTGACAAGCTAAACCCTGTTCAACTAGAGTTTCCTATTAGGTATATGTATGAATGGACAATTAAAATGGACAATCAATGACTGATAGATCTTATAGAAAGGACTCTGAGATAGGCAGAATTCTAGAGATATCTCCTTAAAATTCCTGTCCCTGGTTATACAATCATACGCTAATCTAGGAACTGCTGTGAAGAGACTTTGCAAATGGAATTTAGGTTACTGATCAACTGATTTTAGGGAGATTATCCTGAATTCTCTCAGTAGGTCCAATGCAATCACAGGAAGCCTGCCTAACAGAAGAGAAAGGCAGAAGAGGGAAGCAGAGGAGAGATAAGAGAGGAGAGGTCATACAGATTTGAGGAGTAAGAAGAGCTGGACTTGCTGTTGCTGGCTTTGACAAAGGAAGAGACCACAAATCAAGGAATTCAGGAGGTCTGTGGAAACTTAACAGACAAGCCAAGGGGAGCGTCAGTCCTATAGCCACAGGGAACCCAATTCTACCATGCAAAATTCTTTCTCAGGGCCTTCAGGAAGGAACAGAGCCCTGCTGACACCTTAATTTTGGCCTTATAAAATTCTAAGCAGAGGATCCAGCTGAGCCATGCTGTGCCCAGACTTTTCACATAGAAACCGTGAGATAATAAATGTGTGTTTTAGGGTGCTAAGTGTATGGCAGCAATGGAAAACTCACAGACCTTCCAATGTGAAAGAGAGCAAATGAAATGAAAAAGAACAACATGGAAACAGAAATAATGCAAAGAACAGAATAGAATAAAACAAAAACCTCTTAATTACAAATCTCAGAAAGATAAGACAATGGCATCCGTGAGAGATGAATAGGATGTTAAAAAATAACCAGAGGGACTTCCCTGGTGGCGCAGTGGTTAAGAATCCACCTGCCAATTCAGGAGACACGGGTTCAAGCCCTGGTCCGGGAGGATCCCACATGCCACGAAGCAACTAAGCCTGTGCGCCACAACTACTGAGCCTGTGCTCTAGAGCCCGTGCTCCACAACAAGAGAAGCCACCACAGTGAGAAGCCCACATACTGCAACACAGAGTAGCCCCCGCTCACCGCAACTAAAGCCCGCACACGCAGCAACAAAGACCCAATGCAGCCAAAAATAAAAAAAAATAAAAATAAAAAAAATTTTTTTAAATTAAAAATAAAAAAACATAGATAAGAAGGGGCTCTTGGATATTAACAAGGGGGAGGAAGGGTCCTTTCCATTTTTAAAAAGAACTATTTTGTTAAGGTTTAACTTATATAAAGTCTACAACTCTTAAATATATTCATGAATACCTGGGTGACAAAGATCCAGATAGAAATATAAAACACTGAAAAATAAAATTTGAGAGCCACAATAAAAAAGCAACAGACAAAATATAAAGTCACGTAAGAGGATCAATGCAAGAACAATATCGGACTAATTACTAGCAACAAAAAGAAGAAAAAAAAACACAGGGGAGGAATTAGGGCACATTACTATGAAATTTCAAAATGGCAGGGAAAAAAATCCTAAAACATTCCAGAGAGAAAAAGCAGTCTACAAAGAAAGGATGAAAATAAAAATTAAGAACACTATCAGGACTATAAATAGCAATACTGGAAGCTAAAACAACTGAACAATGAATTCCCAATTCTGAGGGAAATTAATTTTCAACCCAACAATTCCTATCAAAGGACAAAATAAAGACATTTTCAAATATAACATCTCAAAAATTTACATCCCATCCACCTTTGATGATGGAGGACATACTCCATCAAAATAAAAGAGCAAATCAACACTGAGAAAAATGCAAGGATCAAGTATGAGAGAGAAGACACTTTCCTTGGACAATGGTGGAGGGAAGTTCTGGGGCTATGACTGTACAACTTGCCCTAGAAGCCATCTACTCCAGATTGGAGCAGGAGGATGGAGGGACTTCACAGTGTATTTAGGAAGAAAAAAAAGGAGGGAGGGAGAAGATTATTATCAGATAATGTATTTGATCATGAAAATTATAGAGAATCTAGAATGTAGAAGAATCAACAACAGAGCAGTTTGAAAACTAAGTAAGTGATAAACAAAAAGGCATATAAGATAGAAAAGGTAAAAGTATACACTTTGGTTCAGCAAGTAAAAATATTTACCTTGTTAAAATAATGCAAACTGATACTGATTTAATAAAAAATTATAATAGTTATAATAAAGTACGAAAGAAAAAGTTGAGAAAAAAGAAGTGAACAGATATCTAAAATGGATAAATCAAGAAATAACAGCATAAGCACATTATTTAAATTATGGAACTAAACGAAACAGTAAAAAAGTAGAAAGTGGTAGGGAATGTGCTTGGGGTTGGGGAGAAATAGGACAGAAAAGTCCTTTTATGTTATATGCTTTTTTAGCTTTAACTCTGTATCTATGGCTTTGATTAAAAAAATAATTTCAAAATCTTTCTGCTTATTGTGTAAAGAATAAATTGGAAGGAACAAGGATGGATAAAGCAGACCACTTAGGGGCTGTTGGACCAGTCCAGAAGAGAGATGGTGGTGGTGTGGCCTATGAGAGCAGTAAGGATGGTAGAGATAGAAAGATGTGAAAAGATTCAAGACATATCTTGGAGGCAAAAGTAACACTTCTGGGTGATGGATGAGATGTGTATAAGGAAGAGAGTGGTGCTAAAGATCACTCCCAAGTTTCTGACGTATACCCGGGATGGTGCTTTTACTGCTAATGGAGACTTCTGAGGGGCAGAGTGGGAAGGGCGGAACACAGAGATTTGGAAAGGAATACCATGAGCTCAGTTTTGAACATGTTCAGTTTGAAATTTCTGTGAAAGAAATGGTTTTGTTATTATAAATAATGCTTCAATGAGCAAATGATGGCTTTCTAAAAAAGGTACATGGCTAGAAGAAAATCAAGGATGAGTTAAGAAGGGTCTCAACTAAGACGGAGTAACAAGAATTTGATTTACCCTCCTGCTTTATTTAAACAATAAGAAAGGAAAAGAAACTTTTTCAGATATTAGACAACAAGGAGCACAGGAGAGAAGAGAAAAAAAACAGAATGAGCTCTTTGACTGTACCAGCTTACTGCCTAGAAGTAGTTTGGGGTGGAGAGGGGGCAAACAGAGTCAGGTCTTGCTGAGTTGAGAGATCTGAGATGGAATCCAGGGAGGCCAAGATGGCTAAAATTTGTGGGTCAGAGTACCAGAGAGAAGAGAGCTCCACAGAGAGATCTGGAGAGCTGTAGTTATCCGCTGGGATCTGGGTGAATACTGATCTGTGCATTTGTGAGGGGGAAGTCTTCCTAATACACAGGATATTGAGAAGAATCCCCAGAAGGAGATTAGCCCTGGACTAATGGTGGCTCTGGACCTGCCCTAACAGAGCTTAAAAGCAAGTGTCAGGGCTTCCCTGGTGGCGCAGTGGTTGAGAATCTGCCTGCCAATGCAGGGGACACGGGTTTGAGCCCTGGTCTGGGAAGATCCCACATGCCGCGGAGCGACTAGGCCCATGAGCCACAGCTAATGAGCCTGCGCGTCTAGAGCCTGTGCTCCGCAACAAGAGAGGCCGCAACAGTGAGAGGCCCGCGCCCCGCGATGAAGAGTGGCTCCTGCTTGCCACAACTAGCGGAAGCCCTCGCACAGAAACGAAGACCCAACACAGCCAAAAATAAATAAATAAATTTTAAAAATTAAAAAAAAAACTTAAAGAAAAAAAGCAAGTGTCAAAAGGATCCAACTGATTCCAAGTAATTTGACTGAAAAATTTGACAGAAAAAAAGCCAATGCTTTTTAAAATTAATTAATTAATTAATTTATGGCTGTGTTGGGTCTTCATTGCTGTGTGCGGGCTTTCTCTAGTTGTGGCGAGCGGGGGCTACTCTTCGCTGCAATGCGCGGGCTTCTCACTGCAGTGGCTTCCCTTGTTGTGAAGCACGGGCTCTAGGCATGCGGGCTTCAGTAGTTGTGGCAAGTGGGCTCAGTAGTTGTGGCTAGCGAGCTCTAGAGCGCAGGCTCAGTAGTTGTGGCACACGGGCTTAGCTGCTCCGCGGCATGTGGGTCCTTCCCAGACCAGGGCTCAAACCCGTGTCCCGTGCATTGGCAGGTGGATTCTTAACCACTGCGCCACCAGGAAAGTCCCAGCCAATGCTACTTTAAGGAATACAAAAAGAAATCCAGCCACCAACAATGAAAAATTAACAGACTCTAGCATTCAATCAGAAATTACCAGACATAAAAGAAGCGACCCATTACCAGGAGTAAAAGGGGGGCAAAAGTAGCAGAAGCAGAAATAACTAATGATAGAATAACTAATGATAGAATCAGTAATAACTAATCAGTAATAACTAATGATAGAATCAGTAATCAAAGATATTAAAATATCTATTATAAGTACACTCCATATGTTTAAGAAAGGAGAGAAAAGCATAAAAATAAGAAAAAAATTAAAGATTTATGTATTTTTTAAAAGGCCAAAATCAAACTTCTAGTGATGAAAAATACATCTGAAATGAACACTGGATGGGATTAACAGCAGATCAGCAGAAGACCAATGAACCTGAAGACAACAATGGACACTATCCAAGATGAAACATAGAGAATAAAGACCGAAAAAAGGAAGAGAGCATCAGTGACCTATGGAAGAATACAGTTGCTCTAACATATATGAAACAAGCCCAACAAAGGATAGGTGTGGGAAGGGACACCAAAAATTATTTGAAGACCTAGTGGTTGAGAATTACACAAATCTGATGAAAACCGTAAACCCACAAATCTAAGAAACACCAGGATCCTAGAACAGAATAAACCTAAAGAAAACTATGCCAGGACACATCAGAATTAAATGCTGAAAACCAGGATAAAGATAAATTCTTAAAAGGTTAACAGAGAAAACATTCAGAGGGGAACAAACAGAACAGCCGTAACGGACTTTTCTGAAATTATGCAAACCAGAAGACAAGAGAAAATTACTGAAAAGAGGAAAAATCTAGAATTCTTCACATAGCTGCAATATCTTTCAAAGATTTTTGTAGACAAAAGTTAAAAAATAAAATTATCACCAGCAGACCTGTACTATAAAAAGGTCATATGAAGTTCCTCAGATAGAAGAAAAAGGATATCACATGGAAAGTATTCTTACAAAGAACGGTGAAAAATGATAAATGTGTGGGCAATTATAAAAGACCATTTTTCTTATTTTTTTAATATTTAAAAAGACAATTATTGTTTTAGGGGAAAATAACGTTGAGTTTTAGCATATTTGAAAGTAACACATATGACAATAGCACAAAGAACAGGAAAGGGGAAATGGAACTATACTGTTTTAAGATTATTATACTATGTATGAAATGGTATACTATTTGAGCACAGAATGTGAATAAAGTTTTCATACACTGTAACCCCAGAACAACCACTAAAAAGACAAAAGTGGTAATAGCTAGTAAGTCACAGGTGACAATAAACATAACTGTAACAAACCCCCCTCAACTTAAAAGAGGAAAAAGAAAAAAAATAGAACACACAGAAACCTTAAAATAAATACCATATAAAAAACAAATACCAAGGTGGCAGATTTAAACTCAGTGACACTGATAATCACATTAAAAGTAAATGGTCTATAACCGTGTTGCATGCCAATTTGATAGTATCATTATAAAGCAATATTACACTTAGAAACCTAATTGTTTTCCCATAATCACTGAATTCTCTGATATCTTTTTTCCAGCTTCCTAGCATTTCCTCTCTGAAGTATTTAAATTAACTGTCCTGGATGAAGTTTCCTTTAAAAGGCAATGTCTATAAAGTCCTATGGCTTCAACAGATTCAATTTTGTTTTGAAAGGTAATAAAAATAGTGAATTTCTATTCCTACGTCTAAACCACTGGAAAAAATAAAATAAATAATCTAATGGAAGCAACCTAAATGTCCATTGACAGATGAATGGATAAAGAAGATGTGGGGTGTGTGAGTGTACATGTGTGTATGTAATGGAATATTACTCAGCCATAAAAAAAAGAATGAAATGATGCCATTAGCAGTAACAGATAGACCTAGAGATTACCATAGGAAATGAAGTCAGACAGAGAAAGATAAATATCATATGATATCATTTATATGTGGAATCTAAAAAAATGATACAAATGAACTTTCCATTTTCTCTTAACAAGGCTTGTCATTTGTAAAGCCTGCATGTCAGACCCCACCTTACATAAAAGAACTTAGCATGCTTTGCAGTGTTTCCTTCAAAAAGGAAACAAAAATGTAACTAAAAACCTCGTTTAATCATTACACAGAAGCATCTTCTTTAGAGTTACGTTATAAAAAAATCAAGATAATTTTTACCAAATAAAAAACTTAGACAGCAGTCTGCCAAAACTCAAACAAGAAACAGACAATCTGAATGAGTCTATACCTATTAAAGAAATTGAATCAATAATTAATAACCTTCCAAAACAGAAAGCACTAGGGCCAGACAGGTTCACTGGTGCATTCTACCAAACATTTTTTCTAGTTTTACTGAGGTATAACTGACATAACAACACTGTGTAAGTTTAAGGTGCACAGCATAATGACTTGACTTACATAGTATTACCACAGTAAGTTTAGTTAACATCCATTATCTCATACAGATACCCAAAAAAAGTTTATTTTCCTTATGTTAAGAACTCTTATGATCTAGTCTCTTAACAACTTCCAAATAAACCATACAGTAGTGTTAACTCTAGTCATCGTGCTATATACCACATCCCCAGTACTTACTTATCTTGTAACTGGAAGTTTGTACCTTTTGACTACCTTAATGCAATTCCTCCCCTTAGGTTGTTTCCATGTCTTGGCTATTATAAATAATGCTGCTATAAACATGGGGGTGCAGCTATCTCTTCGACACAGTGCTTTCATTTCTTTTGGATATATTCCCAGAAGTAGAACTGCTGGATCATATGGTAGTTCTACTTTTAGTTTTTTGAGGAACCTCCATACAGTTTTCCATAGTGGCTACATCAATTTACAATCCCACCAACAGTGCACAAGGGTTCCCTTTTCTCTACATCCTTGCCAGCATTTATCACTTGTCTTTTTGATAACCATTCTAACAAGTGTGAGATATATCTCATTGTGGTTTCAATTTGTATTTCCCTAATGATTAGTGATGTTGAGCACATTTCCATGTACCTGTTGACCATGTGTATAACTTGTTTGGAAAAATGTCCATTCAGGTCCTTTGCCCATTTTTAAAATTGGATTATTTGGGTGTTTTTTTGCTATTAAGCTATATGAGCTCTTCATATATTTTGGGTATTAACTCATCAGATATATGGATTGCAGATAATTTTTCCCATTCCACAGGCTGTTTTTCATTTTGTTGGTCATTTCTTTGGCCATGCATAAATTTTTTTGTTTGATGTAATTCTACTTGTTTATTTTTGCTTGTGCTTTAGGTGTTATATCCAAAAAGTCATTGCCAAAACCCATGTCAAGGAGCTCTTTTCTTGACATTTGAGGAAGAAATTAAACTAATTCTCTATAATCTCTTTCAGAAGATAGAAGCAGAGGAAATACTTCCTAATTCATTCTATGAAGCCAGCATTACTCTAATACTAAAATCAAACAAAGACACTGCAAGAAAAGAAAACTATAGACCAATATCTCTAATGAACATAAATGCAAAAATCTTTAATAAACTATTAGCAAATCGAATCCAACAATGTATAAATAAAATTACACACCATGACCAAGTGGGATTTATGCCAAGTATGCAAGGCTGGTTCAACATCCCAAAATCAGTATAACCCATCACATCAAAAGGCAGAAGAGGAAAAATCACATGACCATATCAATAGATGTTAAAAAAAAAAAAAAAAGCATGACAAAATCCAACACTTATTCATGATAAAACACAGTAAACTAAAATAGAGGGGAACACTTCCTCAACTTTTTTTTTTGGCTGTGCTGTGTGGCTTGTATGATCCCCCTGGTGGTCTAGTGGTTAGGATTCAACACTTTCACTGCTTCAGTCTGAGTTCAATCCGTGGTTGGGGAACACTTCCTCAACTTGATAAAGAGTATCTACAAAAAACCTTCAGCTAACAACGTACGTAATGATGAGAAACTAGAAGCTTTCCCACTAAAATCAGGAACAAGGCAAGGATGTCCTCTCATATCACTGCTTTTCAATATTGTACTGGAAGCCCTAGCTTATGCAATAAGACAAGAAAAGGAAATAAAAGGTGTATAGATCGGAAAGGAAGAAATCTGTCTTTGTTCACAGATAACATGATCATCTCTACAGAAAATCTAAAAGAACTGACAAAAACTCCTGAAACAAATAAACAATTATAGCAAGGTAAAGGACACAAGGTTAATATACAAAAGTAAATTGCTTTCCAGCAGTGAGCATGTGGAATTTGAAATGTAAAACACAATACTATTTACATTAGCACCAAAAAATAAAATACTTAGATATAAATATGACAAAATATGCACAGGATCTATATAAGGAGAACTATAAAACTGTGATGAAAGTAATCAAAGAAAGAAATAAGGGGAGAGATATTCCATGTTCATGGTCAGGAAGACTTGATCTGTCAAGATGTCAGTTCTTCTCAGCTTGATCTATAGATTCAATGCAATCCCAATCAAAATCTCAGCAAGTTATTTTATGGATACTGACAAACTAATTCTAAAGTTTATATGGAAAGGCAAAAGACCCAGGATACCCAACACAATATTGAAGGAGAAGAGCAAATATGGAGGATTGATGCTACCTGACCTCAATTCTTATTGTAAAAAGCTACAGTAATCAAGACAAGGTGGCATTGGCAAAAGAATAGCAAACAGATCAATGGAAAAGAATATAGAGCCCAGCAAGAGACCTACATAAATATAGTCAACTGGTCTTTGACAAAGCAGCAAAGGCAACACAATGGAGAAAAGATAATTTTTCAATAAACAGTGCTATAACAACTGGACATCCACATGCAAAAAAAATGAATCTAGACCCAGACCACACACCCTTCACAAAAATGAACTCAAAATGGATCACAGACCTAAATGTAAACTGTAAAAGCCTTAAAAGATAACATAGAAAAAAATCTAGATGACCTTGGGTTTGGTGATGACTTTTTAGATATGATAACAAAGGCATGATCCATGAAAGAAATAACTGATAAGCCAGACGTTATAAAAATTAAAAATTTCTGCTCTGTGAAAGAAACTGCCAAAGATAATGAAAAGATAAGCCACTGACTGGGATAAAATATTTGCAAGACATATCTGATAAAGGACTGTTACCCAAAATATACAAAGAACTATTAAAACTCAACAGTAAAAAACCAAAAAACTTGACTGAAAAATAGGCCACAGACTTTAACAGATACCTCACCAAAGAAGATGTACAGATGGCAAATGAGCATATGAAAAGATGTTCCACATCATATGTCATCACGGAAATGCAAAATTAAAACAATGATATACCACTATACATCTATAAGAATGGCCACAATCCAGAACACTGACAACACCAAATGCTGGTGAGAATTCAAAAGCAACAGGAATTCTCATTCACTGCTGAATGTGAATGCAAAATGGTATAGCTACTTTGGAAGACAATTTAGCGGTTTCCTACAAAACTAAGCATATTCTTACCATATGATCCAACAATCATACTCCTTAGCATTTACCCAAAGGAGTAAAAAACACGTGTTCACAAAAAAAAACCTGTACATGAATGTTTACAGCAGCTTTATTTATAATTGCAAAACTTGGAAATAACTAAGATATCTGTCAGTAGGTGTGGAAAATAAACTGTGGCACATCCAGACAAGGGGATATTATTCAGCGCTTAAAAAAATGAGTTACCAAGCTATGAAAAGACATGAAGGAAACTTAAGTGTACATTACTAAGCAAAAGACACCAATCTGAAAAGCTACATATTGTATGATTCCAACTATGACATTCTGTAAAAGGCAAAACTATGGAGACAGTAAACAGATTAACAATTGCCAGGGGTTGGTAGGGGAGGGATGAAAAGGCAGAGTACAGATTTTCAGGGCAGTGAAACCATTCTGTATGATATTATAATGATGGATATGTCATTATACATTTGTCCAGAGCCGTAGACTGTACAACACCAAGAGTAAACGCTAATGTAAACCATGTAGTCTGGATGATAATGATGTATCAATGAAGGTTTATCGTTACAACAAATGTCCCAGTCTGCTGTGAGGTCTTGATAGTGGGGAGGTTTTATGTGTGGGAATGAGGGTAAATGGGAACACTCTGTACTTTCTGCTTAATTTCGCTGTGAACGTAAAACTGCTGTAAAAAAAAGTTTATTAAAAAAACTGATAAATGATATAAACAGGCAATTCAAAAAAGAAACTGAAATGGCCAGTAAAGACATAAAAACATAGTTATCTTTATAAACTAAAATGAAATACTGTATTTTTTCACTCAGAGAAGCAAACACTAAAAACTGACAACATTCAAGTGTTAGTGACAACTTGAGGCAATGGGTTTTCACACATTGACGGTTGGAATGTAAACTGGTATAACCACTTGGGAGAGCAATTTGACGGTATCTGAAATGAATTATGTGTACACTTAAAACACAGCAATTCTACTTTCTACTTCTACACAAACACAAAAGAGAAATTCCTCCACACTCGTGCAAAATGGCATTAAGAAGATGCCTGCACAGCAATTGCAGTAACATTTTGTTTTTGGATATATACACTCACAGATGTGGATACATGTATGTATGTTTACATATTTTCAAAAGTACTGGAAAGATACATACTAACCTTATGACGGTAGTTGCTTTGTGAAGGGAGATTAGAGGAGAATATTAATCAAGAAATTTACCTATATTATTTTGACTTAAAAAATAGTTTAGCAAAATGATAAAATATCAGCTACTAATTCTAGATAATAGGATTTAGGTAAATGTTACATAATTCTTTGTATTTTTCTGTATTTTAATTTGTGTCTTAGAAATTCCATTAAACATAAAAGAACCTTGTAATTTGAGTCATTAGAACAAAACAGTAACGTCCTGTATCTCCCCAAATCTATGGTACAATGGAATTATGTACTAATGATAATGACAATGGTTCACATTTTCTCTGATGGTTGAATATTTCCTGTCATATGACAGAACTGGGTCAGCCAAAAGTAATCTACATCTCATTTCAGAAAATATAAACAGAACTGCTACAAGAGTGTTCAAATTGTAGACTGGTTAAGGAGGATATCACTCATGGTCATTTCCTTAGGAGCTGTGTCAGGCCTTCAATGAAGGAACACAATCTGCTTGAATCACTAAAATCAAATATTGACTTACGTTGAAGGAAATACTACAAAAGCTACATCACTCTGAAGATAATTGCCTGTTCTCTTCTCCTTCCCATAAAAATAAAGTCATCAGAATGAGGTATTAAATAATAATATATATTTCTAATAAGGAAATACTAGACACCTCCTGTTCTACCTTAACTCAACATTTCTTTACCTTAAAGTAATATAAAAACTTTAAAGAATAAAGTAATAATTTCACAAATACACAAACACAGATAGCTTACCCCAATCCCTACTCCTTGAGATAAATTCAATGTCAGTCATCAGTCATATACATATCATGCAACTCATAATTTCATGAATTTATCTAATACTTACTAAAAGTCTTACAGATGTCAGAAACAGCTTTGAAGACTCTGTCAGAGAAATTCACTTTCACCTTCACATACTTCATGTTGGGAAGTTGCAGGCGGAGCAGCTTGTGCTGGGGGGTGAACTGAAGCTTAGCATCTGCCTGAACGCCATACTTATCCAAGGTCCAATGTGTCTTGAGGAGCCAAGTTCTCTTCTTTTCCCACCACAGAGCATGGTCAGACCAATCTTTTTTTACATCTATTAAACAAACAAACAAAACACTTCTAAAAATCAGCAAGATTACCTTGAGAGAAATCATAAGCAGAAAACTAAATAACTGGGTATTTAATATGATCAACTAATTAAATACTAAGTGCCTGTTTTGTGATAGGTACAAAAAAATACTAAATAGCTGAGAAAACATTCTGCCCTTGAAAGCTAGTACAGAAGGGAACTGCGGCAGAATACACAGGGTAACTAGTAATGCTTAAGGTGGACACACCAATGACGAGGAGAGTAAGTACTCTCTGTAGGCATTCCGAGAACAAAGGGAACCCTGGGGACTAGAATCAGAAGGGTTAATGATGAGGTGGAGCTGGTGGATTCTGAGCCCAGCCTCGAGGGATGGACAATATTCTGATGATAAAATAGGTGAGAAGGCTGAGGTATATGAGGCTGCAGAGGCATGCTGAGGTTAATGAGTGGTGAAAAGTAAGATGGAACCAAAGTGAACAAAACCCAATATCCTAGGTAGAGAAGAGACTGGAAAAGAAAACATCCACGAGTAACACTTAATAACTTATTAAGAGAAAACAAAAACAAAAAAACTACATTCCCAACCACACACCCAAATACATTCCAAGAAAAGTAACTTATAAGTCACACTGTCCAACTTTTTTTCCCCAATATATTTCGGTACAAGAGAAAACATTAATATCTGTTATACTCTTTAACATCCTTATGCAATTAAATTAAATGAAAATAAATTTATACCAAATAAAGAGTATAATTTACACAAGATTTGGCTACCCCCAGATACAGCAGATCATAACAATAAACTTGCAAATAAAAGCCAACTTTAACTAGTTCTTAAAGTAGCAATAAAAGTAAAGCCTTTTTGGATCAATTATATGATAAACTAAGAACCAAAAAAGAGGGACAGGATATTTAAAAAAAAAAAAAAAACAGTATTAGCCAAACAAAGCTTTCCAGGGGAAGAAAATAAAAATGAAAAATATTATCATGATTCTGATACAAAGTTCATTTTAATAGTTTTTAAAAGAACTGGTCAATTTTAAGAAGATAAATTTAAAAGTATACACTAACCTGTAATGTTTTTTTAGCACCTGTCTACCAGAAAGCTTCAGAGTAAAAAATCAAACTACCACATTGATTATGAGCCTAGAAACACTTTCTATAATGGTGAAATTTACTTGATATAATTAACTTCTCCTCATTATGGAAGAAACACATCACAGGTGGGAAAAAGACTTTCAATTCCCCCAGACAGTAAAAGAAATATTTTAATTAGTAAGTACTTTAATGGGAGAACTGTAATTACTTGTGATTATAGTGCCATTTTGAAATTTCAATATTTGTTTCGGGAAAGCCCAGTCAATTATGTTATTTGAAGTTTGGCTGCAGAAATACATATTTTACAACTACTTACTTAGTTGTGACACAATGTATATAGTACCCTGCATCTTAAATTATCTTCCAGCACAGAATTTATCAACTAAATTTTAGAAACAGCAAATCTGATCTAGCTCACAAGAAGACAACCAAGGTTGGGACCTTTTCATATACTATGCGGTAAATGTCACACACGTTACAGATGGTTTACTTTTTTCTTCAGGAATAAAGAACCCAAGGCAGAAAAAGATAATTTGTAAAGAATGATAGTAACCAAGCAGGGCAAGGCTGAGCTGAACTGAATTAATTGTAGGTAGGTATCTAATACTTTCTTCCCCATATCTCAATCCATTCACTTCCGCTGCCAATATCAACCATTAAGGAAGCTATATATTCCCAGTGCGGGGGAGAAGAGAGGAAAAAGCTGTACACCGCGAATAATAATAATAGTTTTGTAAATACTGACTTAAGTCATTTGGGTTCCCTTTGACTTAAATCAAAAGACAATCCTGAAATAAGAACTTTGGCACAAGTAGCTTATTTGGGGTTGGGGGGGAGACCCCAGGAAGCATACCTGAGGGGATTAGGAAAAGTGAAACAGAGGGAGAAAAGTCTATTAAGGATTCATTAACTTCTGTGGATAACTGGAGTTCAGTCCTGTGAGATACCCTCCGAGGAATCACACAGAACATGACTTAGAATTATCCCCCTAAGGAAAGAGAAAGCTGGGGTATCTATCCAATTCCTTGGTTGAGGGTTGCTCCTAGGGCCATTAAATTCCCAGCATTTCCCCAGCTGCCACGCATGGGCTGGCCTCCCTACACTCAAGCAGTTAACTCACCAAGGCTGAAATATTTACTACATGGACTTTTACAGAAAGACTTTGTAGGCCCGGATGCAATAAAATCTCAACTTTGCATCAATTAGGATTCAAACGCTGACCTTCAGAAACAGGTACTTCCCGTGATCTTCCTCTTTAAAAATTTAACCCTCCCCATCAATTCCACCTTGGTTTTTTACACCAAAGGAACGGCACCCCTGCATCCAATAAGAATAAACATTGACAAGAAGGACATATAATCCAAAGACTGTGTACTAGAAACCTATGAATAGTTTGTTTACCCACAGAAAGAGAGAAAATCTTTTAGTGACTGGCAACACCGGTAAAATCAGTGTTTTTTACCCACAGAAAATAGTAGATAAGTAACAATATAGGAAAGAAAAATTACCCCAAATAAAAGCAGAAACAGGACACCAGAAAAGATCTGAAGTGTCGATAGGGCACATGCCAAGAGACAAAAACAGAGAAAAGCAGGCATTCTGACAGCAAAAGAAGTAGTTAGTGCTAGAAGATGGAATGGTTGGACTACGGGAGCCTGTGACATATGTTCAAATAGTATAATTTTTGGTAGCATTCTTGAAGACTCAAAATACCAGCAACCTAATCAGCATTAATTATAAGATAATCACTACTACAGAACAAGAACAAACAGCATCTATAAAATATTCATTAATTCCACAAATATCTGCTGAACATTTACTATGTGCCAGAAGGCACTATTCTAGTGCTAGAGATACAGTGATGAGAACAAAGTTCCAGCATCTTTGAAGAAGGCCAATATTATGACTAGAATTGAGGAGGTGAAGCATCAGAGAGCTCGGCAGAAGCCTTATATATTATAAAGTTGTTCAGCTTTTATTATGTGTGTGAGAGAAGCCACTAGAGCACTGTTTTTCAGCTTGTTTGGCATTAGAATTATCTGAGCAACTTTTCAAATAGAGTAATGCCTGGACTCAGCCCAAACCACTCTGGGTGTGGGTCTAGAAATTGATTTTAAGCAGGGGAGTGATTTTTTATTTCAAAATCATCAGATAATTCTGAAGAATGCAGGGGCAGGGGTGTGCATGAGTGAAATTCAGAGGCCGTGCAAGAAGTTAACATGGGAGTGGACAGGATGAAAGTTTGAATTACAATGGTTGGGCAGCAAGGAAGGAGAAATAAGGAACACAGACAACTTTTCCTGATTATTTTGTTACAGTGGGGAGCAGAATCATAGATGGCAGATGAACGGAAAGGGGGTGGCAAATCCAAGAAGTATTTTCAGTCTTGTTTTTAAGAACGAAACCTATTTCAGCATTATTTAAATAGTGATGATCCTATAAAGCTTAAAGCACATTTCCAATTATCATTCTTTCCTTTGACTGCCCCTCCACAGAGAGTCATTGTGTCACAGTGTCATTTTAAAACTTTTTAGAGACTTGATTGAGCTCTCTTAAATATGCAAGACAATATTTTCCCACTTACTAGAAAAGCTTTCTTTGGTTCTGGCTTTGTATCACACTATGTATCTTATTTTGAAACTAACAATAGCTACACATCAAGTCCCACAATTGGCTCCACTACAGATATCATAAGAATCTATTTATTCTATTCAGAAGTAGCAAAAACAATTTTACACTCTGATCAAAATCCTGAGAAAGATGATATACCAACTGAGAATCATTAACCAAGGCAAACATAAGCGCCAACTGCACATCAAAAATACTTAACTACACAAGGTGTGTGTGTGTGTGTGTGTGTATGTGTATGTGTAAAGCTGTATATCTTAATGCAATAGCTCCTTCATTTCAAACCAGGTAGATTGAAACAACTATTATAAATTTATGGCCAACAGGATCCAAGATAGCACCAGGCAATCCTACCATGTTTCTTCTATCCACCACTGTATTTCAAACTTGTCATCCCTCCTCACTGCCTGAGTATCCTCCTTCTCAGTAGACAACCACGGATTCTACTTTAGAAAACAGAGAAGCCATCTGATTGGAACTATTTCACCTAAGTGCCAACCAAATGTACAAACCTTCTTGCATCTGTACCTGTACGGGTCTCCTGCCTTTGTGTTATGATGAGAGGAGCGTCTCTCCTGTTTATCTGAAACCAATCCTGCTACCTATGCTCTGCTGCCCTTCCCACCTTCTAGAGACCATGCACTTCCCACTCTGACTCCTAGGTATCTCATCCATTCTTATGGCTTTACATGGTATCTACACACTTACCTTCCTAATTTTTATCTCTAGCCCAACCTTCTGCTTAGAGCACCAATTTATACATCCTACTGACTATCCCACATCTCCACCTGGATGTCTCACAGGCATCTCAAACTTAATATGTGCAAAACTTAACCCAATTTTCTCCTAGCCCTACTGTTATTAAATAGCCCTAACTGTCAACCCAAGTTGCTCATGCCAGAAATCTAGTTTATTTATTTATTTGGCTGCACCGGGTCTTAGCTGCAGCACGCGGGATCTTCACTGCTGCGTGCAGGATCTTTAGTTGTGGCGTGTGAACTCTTAGTTGCGGCACGTGGGATCTAGTTCCCTGACCAGGGATCGAACCCGGGCCCCCCACATTGGGAGCACGGAGTCTTAGCCACTGCACCACCAGGGAAGTCTCATGCCAGAAATCTAAAAGTGATGAATTCTTCTCCTCCCCGCAGTCCACACACTCATCAGGTCAGTTCCACCTCCCAAAACCTCCACTTCGGTCTGCACTGGTACCATCCTGTCTTTCAGGTAACCAGCATCTCTTACACCGGCTACTCCAACAGCCTCCTAACTGGTCTCCCTGATTCCGTCCAGCACTTTCCACACAACACCCAAAGTGATCTATTTAACGCTTTCATGTCATTCCCCTGCTGAAAATCTTTTAACAGCTTCCAACTACACTGAGAATGAAATCCAAATGCCTTTGAGTCTACACAGTGCCACACAGTGTAACGCACCTACTCCTCCATGTCTATCCTGCGCTATTCCTCCTCTGCTCCAGCCACACCTGCCTTCTTTCTACTCTGAGAACTGTCAAGTAAATAAGCTCTTTCTTGCCTCAGTGGCTTTGCACGTGCCATTCCACTCTTTGAATGCCTAATTCCCTCTTGTCTTTCAAACTTTAGTTTAAATTCCATGTTCTCAGAGAGGCCTTTCTTAACTACCCTATCTAAGATGAGACCTCCAATGTCCTATGTCCCTCCTTTATTCTCTATTTCAGTACACTGTAATATCACTTATCCAAATTTGCATTCATTTTGTTTGTTGTTCATGGGATGGGGCGGTGTCTTTCTTCCCTACCAAACTCTGAGAAGACAAGAACAATGCCTATTTGGATCACCATTGTATTTCTAGCACACTGCACAGGTGACTGGCACACATTTGATATATGAATGAATCCTCATATTGAAAATTTTAAAGATCCTTCATTACTTCAAGAAAACATTAATCCCAACGAAGAAAGTATTCTTAAACCAACAAGAAAAATTATAATAAGATTTATTAGTTTAGTTGTATGTTTAAAAAAAACCTGTCTTGCCTTCTTCAACTTCAGAATTAAAACGTGTCTACACTAACTGAAAGTATGGTACAGATTCCGCTGGACATGGGCAATCAAACCCTATTGACTTCCTCTTCTTCCTCACATCTTCTTTTGCTCAAGACAATCCCTACTATATGAAATGATTATGTTCCAGAAGTTCTTTTAAGTCTTAGAATTTAGATTTGCCACAAAGAAACATTATAAATAGGTTCCAAATCAGACTGTTACTCAAATCTAAAATAGCCCAAAGTATACTACTAGCAATATTACACTAAACTGATATCATAAGGCTTTTGCAGAATATATGGTTGATGTTCAACTAGAGATGTAAGGAAAACTGCTAAGTGGCACCTGCAGACTGTGGGTTGGATGGAGAGGAAGAAAGACAATGTTGCTGGTAAGCTGTGAGGGAGACAAGGGCTTCCTGCTAAAGTAGGGCACCTGGCTACTCCCTCGTCATCCTTCCATGAACTCCAGGAATTAACTGGCCTCCTTCCTCTTTCCCAGCTACTATTTGTTGTCTTAGGCCAAGGTTTCTTTCCTCTACTAAAGCTCCTAAAAACAGAAGAGCTTTACCTTCTGCTTTCCTCTCTAATTCCTGAAACATACAACTATTCTAATGTTTCTAATGAAATGTTATTGCCAATCATGTGTAAAGACAAGGTCTACAAGTAAAATTAATGCTTAAGTAAGTTTAAAAAATTATCTCTATAATGTTATCCCTAATGTTTATTGAAATGTAAAGGACATTAAATATTAATTTCACTTTTCGATCACATAATCTTTTGTTCTTAAGAACTCCTCCCTCTCACTCTTTTAGGTCTCTCTCCTCCCAAACTCCTTTTAATTTCAGAGGTGAGGCAGCTGAGGATACGCTCCCTTGTTTTTAGGATGTGCCCTCTTGTTCTTGTTTTTAATCACTCAGACCTTCAAAAAAGGAAACAGGCAAAATGGACGGAGTGCTGCTCTTCAGGTACACAACCAATAAATGAATCAATAAACATTTTCCAAGGACCTACCATATGCCAGACACTAAGCTAGGCCATGGGAATATATAATTAGTTACGTAAGAATTCCCATCAAAGAGTCACTTACAGTCCAAGTGAGGGACACAGACAGTGGCAGAAAGATCAGAATCCTGTTCTAATAGGTATCTAACTGATATCTCAACTGAAGAGTCAGCATGAAAAAATGGGCTCAAAGACTAAATTTATGTTCACTCAGCTCTGCCCAAGGTAAACAAACTCTGTCTCCCAGGCACACAGAGACCTGGTATTTCCACTTTATTTAATAATTTCTTTACCTCCCTACAGATGTCCAATCTGTCCTCTTCCTCACTCCTAAATACCTATTTCCGATAAGACTGCTATTTCATTAGGGTCTCAAAGAGCTACGGGGAAATAGTCACTCAAACCACTCCATTTCTCTGTTCCAATACTATCCATACTTTGGAATGTCAATTTATTTATATATAATGGACCCCAGTCCCCACCATACACCAAGAAGCTAATCAATTCAAGATACATCCTAAGAAAGATAAGGATTACACCAGATAATTAAGGACTAGACCATGGAAACCGTGATTCAAGTGAGGGCTGGTTTCAGGAGGTCCTGCCTAGAACCGACCAACACTACAAAGTCACTCATCAGTTCACTCTCAAAACACCAAGTGTGAAGGAATATTTATATTATGCATGTCTTTAACTGATTTAACAATGGCAGCTACAGACAATAAAACTCAAAAAGGTTATGGTTAGTAGCTATTTTACTATTTGAAGAATGCGTATAGTACTATGTAAAATTAAACTGAGTTCAAAATAAGTGAAGAACACAAACATATCAACTGCAAAGACGCAATTTAGAAAAATAATGTAATTAACCACTCTTGATTTTACATTAGAAACTAGAATTATATTATAAAATGAATACTCTATCATCTAAAAATAATTGAAATAACTTCCAAGTCATTCCTCTCTTCCTTAAGACTGTTCCACAGAGACCAGAAGTAAATTCCTCAATTATTTTTAATCTTATTCTAGAAGAGTAACCCTCTCTTCCAGACTACGCTTCATTCTAGAGGAATAATCCCCAACAGATCCTCAGCAGTGTATTCTATACTACATTACTACAACGCTATCTATGACTGAATCAAAGTTACTATAATAGGATTAGTACACTAGAAAGAAGTATATTCCTGATTTTCCACAGCTATGAAAAGCAGAAACAGACTGCTTTAAAAGAAGTCCCAGAGCTAACTCAGCTGACATACTTTTGTTAATCAATAAAGTGAAAACAGGAAACACTAGCAATGAAGCATGTAAATATTCCGTAATTCAGTAACTGTCCCCCACTCACCCCGTCCATTCAACAAATTAAGGGAGACTACACCAAGATCATACAAATAGAAATTATATTAACCTAATCTTTAAATCTTTAAAATTGAATATCTCTCTCCAAGGTCTAGTTTCTTCCTCAGTTTTTCTTTCTATCCAAGTACTATGGAATTTACCTCTCAAACAGCTGTTAAATTTGTCCCTTCCTTTCTTTTTATTACACTGCTTTAGTTTAAGTCCTCAGCATCTCTTGTCTGAACTACTATAATCCCATTTTTTACAAAACTATCTGAGTTATCTTTTAAAATGCAAATTTGATCATTTTACTTCTCTACATAACTTTACAGGTCCTTCTGTTGCTGAAGTGTTTTATCACCTCTTAGCAGGTTGCACAAATCTTAACCATCTGTGCCCCACACTGCTTGGCTATCCCCAGGTACAGCTCATGCTCTGGCCCAGTTTGTGAAACAACTTGATGTTTTGTGCATCCTTGATTGGATATCTTTCTCTTCCCCCCCCATCAGGCTGACAAAATCCTACACAAAAACCAAATATTACCATCTCCAAGCCTTCACTGACCCTCCTGTTAAAGCAGTTACGTACATCTTCGCACTCTGAATAATATACCACACTTCATTATAATTGATTTTATGTAACTACCTTCTTCCACTCGATTAAGGGTCTTTGATCTTATTTATCTTGTACCTCAAAGGCAGAGCCCAGGGACTTTGCTGGTGGTGCCGTGGTTAAGAATCCACCTGCCAATGCAGGAGACACGGGTTCGATCCCTGGTCCAGGAAGATCCCACATGCCGCAGAGCAACTGAGCCGTGCACCACAACTACTGAGCCTGCACTCTAGAGCTCGTGAGCCACAACTACTGAGCCCTCATGCCACAACTACTGAAGCCCACGTGTGCCTAGAGCCCATGCTATGCAACAAGAGAAGCCACTGCAATGAGAAACACGTGCACTGCAAGGAAGAGTAGCCCCCACTCGCCGCAACTAGAGAAAAAGCCCGTGTGCAGCAATGAAGACCCAACATAGCTGAAAATAAATAAGTAAAATAAATAAATTTTTAAAAAGGCAGAGCCCAAGGCCTGGCACATGGAATTAAACCAATAAATATTTGTAATATGCAGGCAACGTGCAAACTCTTAAGTGTATACAGGCAAATGAAAAAATAAAACTGGTATTTACTGTACTGTAATTTAAAACATTAGAAATATTGAGAAGTGTTACACTTCTTTGTAAAAACTTACCAAGAGTAGTTTTATTCATTTATTTATTTTTGCTGCACCAGGTCTTGCTGCATGAGGGATCTTTAGTTGCAGCATGCAGACTTCTTAGTTGCGGCATGTGGACTCTTAGTGGAGGCATGCATGTGGGATCTAGTTCCCTGACCAGGGATCGAACCCAGGCCCCCTGCATTGGGAGCGTGGAGTCTTACCCACTGGACCACCAGGGAAGTCCCCAAGAATAGTTTAAATACCACTTGTCTATGCCCTGGCAAATTATCATACTCCTTTCTAGGTTTGGATCAATTTCCAACATTTTATCCTGTGTACTTTCAATGCCATGATATATCTCCGAGAGTTCCTTTAATATGCAGTTTTTTGCTGGTGTCACTTCCTCTGAGACATCTTTGTCTTTTTTGTCATACCACTTATCTCATTTATGTCGATAAGTTTGCCTTCACTAAATTCCTCTGGCTGTATATCTAGAGTCTCTCAAATGGCGACAGCACCCACATTCCCGTGGTGAGCTGTTTCTTCTATAACTCCATTTATGCTTGATTCAAATTTCAGTTCTGGCATCACCACTTTTTGGGTTTT
Organism: Balaenoptera acutorostrata; assembly: GCF_949987535.1. NCBI lineage: Eukaryota > Metazoa > Chordata > Mammalia > Artiodactyla > Balaenopteridae > Balaenoptera > Balaenoptera acutorostrata. Next base: position 133,344,212 of record NC_080066.1, read on the forward strand.
TCTGCTGCACATTTATCTTCGTTGGCCAATTCCCTCTTTCAGTTATCCGTTTAAAAAAAAAAATCTCATGAGTTTATCAGTGGGAGAAAAAGAAGCAACACAACTACATATGCTGTCTATGCATGAACACAAATATACAGTAACCAATCATGGACAGACTGAAATATGTGATATAACTGGTCACTGATCATGATACACATGTTATTGACACAGTGAGTTGTAGACTGAAGAGCTAGAAGCAAAGTTGGTACTTTATGCAATTACTCAAAGTATGGTGGTAACTAAAATGTGAACCATGTTGTTGGATAACTGGTGTTAACTAAACCATGATAACTGAAACATATGCATACTGAAACTGTGCAAAATACTGATGGTTTCCAAAAATCTGATATGTCCTTTTCTTAAAAAAAATGTTTTTCATCTGTTAGCATAAGCAGTAAACTGTTTCAAAGTTTACATATCATTCAAATTGCCAAAATATTTCAATTAAAATACCCCATTCAATTTTAGCTTAAGAAAATTATTGGTTTACATTAAGACTTCAATGACTGACTAAAGCAGATGTATCACCCAGTTTTCAAAAACATTTAGATACTAAACTCCTGATTAAAAAGTGACTGATGTTTCTTTGACATAGCTAACTTGATTGAAAATTAGGAATTCACTCATCAAAACAAAACAAAATCAACTAAGTTTACAAATGGCCTTCTGAAGTTACTCACAAACCCAAAATAATGTTTATCAATTTCAATATCAATTATTTCCTATTACAAAATACACTAACTCAAAGTAGTTGAGAAGCTTTACCAGACGACATACATGCATGCAATTACAGAGTACGCACAAATAGAAGTCATGTCAATTATTCATTTCCAGAGGGTGGGTAACTTTCTATCCAATCCAAAGGCTTACTACTAATTTGGTTCAACTTGACTTAGTTCCTAGAAGACTGGACTCAGAGTCCATGCAATGTCAACATGTAACAAATTCTAAGAGAGTTAACATCAAGGCTGAATTTATCAGTTAGTATTTGACTCACAGAAGTAATAACTGGATTTGTCTTTTAAAGTTGGTCAAAGGCACTAGCTATTCTATAGTTCAAAAAAGAAGTAACTTAAGAATATTTTATTGGCTTTGACATTTAAAATTTATCTCAGAAACAAATTCTAATATAGGACTGGAGTGCAGACTACTGAAAAAATATTTCTTGGAATCCAAGAGGCTTATTACTGCTTGTACCTTATGTTACTGACACATATGTACATGATGAACTCCAAATTTGTAAAGATCTAATGTCTCTTCCAATTTAAAATCTATTATTGGTATCTCACAGCTCTCAGTACAACACTCAGTCTTTTAAACCTGGTTTACAATGCACTTTAAGCACTTGCTTATTTCTTAAGCCTGTCAAGTCACCGGTTCCCCAGGACCATTCCTCCATCATCATTAGACTTCTTTCAGTTCCTCAAATGGCAGCCTTCCCTTGTTCCCATACTCTCATGCTGGGACTTCTCATCTTCTCCCAACCTGTTGTTCTTTTATCCCATGCCCCCATGCTAAGATCCTCTGTCACTCTTCTGGCTAATTCCTACTCTACCATCAAACCTCGTTTTAAAAGTAATTTCCTCCAGAAACCCTTCCCCATTGACTAGGTCAGGTTCCCCAGTACATACTCTCATAACTATTTCAATTATCCTAACACTCATCACATTATAGCAATTACTTATTTAAAGACTGTCTTGCCCCTAAGACTACAAGTTGAATGAGTGTAAGGAATAAGCTAATTTTGTTCACTTCTTGTCTCTCCCATTCATAGTATGGTATCTAGCATTCAGCAGGTTCTCATTTAAAACATTAAGTGGGTGAGTGAAGGAATAAAAGAACAGAATATCATTTCCTCACTTACTTAACTATAACTTTCCTCTCTATAATTATTATCTTCTACTTCTCTAAGCTAGTCTCCAGAACACCATAAACACTGCAATCCTCAATCCAGAATGCCTTTCTTCCTAACTTTTCACCCTGGTCCTCTTTAAATAAAGCCAGTTTCTGTTCATGCTTCTAAATCTCCACCACCTTCCTGTACCACTTATTTGGCACTTCACAACCAGACTGTCAACTCAAAGCAATCTTCTGTTTTCATTTTGGTACTAGAAAGCTGCTCACATTTTGAGTGGGGACTATGTCCCATTACCTAATATAATGGTTGGCCCTCCATAAATGTTTTGCTTGCTGCTACTACTGATGAGGTCAAGTTCACGTACCTCTTTAATCCCCACAAAAGTCTCATGTTATAAACCTCTCTAACCTATTGAAAACAGAATATGAGTGTACAGACTTTAGGTAGGAATATTTACATGTGAATGTCTCCTCTTGCTCTAAAGCCCCTCTTTCCTAGTCTTAAGTTCTTTAAGGCATTTATTCCCCAAATTCATAAGGTAAGATATTTAATAGTGAGATATCCCAGAGGTCCATTAGGACCCTCAATAAAATAACACCAGTTACTCTAACAGAACTTACTATGTGCCACTGTGTGCTTTACACATACGTATTCATTTAATCCTCACAACAACCCTATGAGGTAAGTATACCATTATCTCCATTTTACTTGTAAGGAAACTAAGTCACAGCAATGCTAAATAACTTGACACAAGGTCACAAAGCTTATAGGGAGTGAAGCCAGTATTTAAACCCAAGGCAGTGTGGCTTCGGGGAATATATTCAGAGTTCAGAACCATTAAACAAAACTTACAAAAGCAAGAAAATAAGAAGGGGTTTCTGGTTAAGTACTACATAAATACAATGAAAATGAATTAGCCTACTTCAATCCACAGTTCAAATTTATGTTTTAGGTTTACATAGTATTTGAAGGACAACTGAGGATAATATTTTTTTGAGCTCTTAATATAGGCATTCTACTTATTACCAGGGATTCTGTTAATACTTTTAACACCATACTCAGTTGGTTAACTGAGTAACTCCAAGAAACAGGTAAGTAAACTAAGGTTAAGGTTAAATGAGACTAATAATCAGGATAGGTTAAAATAACATGCCAAGGTCATATATAATTCTAAGTGGCATGTCTTAGACTTAAGTTCTTAAATATTAACAAAGTTCACCTTTTAAAGAAGGTACTTGCCTAAACCAGAATATTAAATTTTTTGGAAATACCCTCCATTTAAGCATAGTTTATCTATAATTTTGTACATATTGAAGCATAAAATCTACTGCTTCTAAAACATGTTATACTTTTTAAAAATATTACCCATAGTGATGCAAGTTAGCATAATAAAGTTAAAATGCATTCCTAATATGGTAGAGAATAAATCAGTACTATTTGGCTTACCTTTATAAATGACTTTCTCAATCTTTTATAAAATATTATTTCTCTAGCTCAGTAAAAGGGAACATTTTACACAGCTACATTTCATCATCAACATAGCTACATTTACAAAGGCTATTCTAAAACACTTCATATATATTAACTAACTGAATCCTTATAATAATCCTAGGATAAAGATACTATTATTATTCCCATTTTACAGATGAGCAAGCAGAGGCACAGACAGGTAGGTCACAGAGCTGCACAGCTAGAATATGGTAAAGTCAGGACTGTGACACAGTCAGGAGGCCCTCCCACAGTCTATGGTCCACAACAAGGGCATTCTATCACAGCAACAGATTTCATCAACACCTTGCATAAAACCTTAAAATGATACAGCAATTGTTTGCTTTCTTCAAGTTATTTTTAATTTCAAAGGTTATGAAATTCAGGAACTGCATTAAGGAATAAGCTGGGAGGCACTTATCCAATAGACATCTTCGTCTACAATAAATAATGCTGGCACTTTATTGGTGATTTATTCATAACCTTGAGTGTTCCATTAAGATATCAAAACCATCAATACACTGATGCTTTAACATCACAATTGATCTTTACAATACTTAATGTAGTTTTTAGTTACAGCATAATATAAGATAGGTAAATATCTCAGAAAAGATTCACTACAGATTCCAAAGCAAATGTCACCTCCTCTGGGCTGAAGGTTATCGGCTCCATAACCTTGAAAACTGTATAAGGGTTGCCCAAGGATACACTGAAACTGGATGGTCCTTATAAAGCTAAATAGTAGATAATCGAGACTGAAAACTGAATCGTGAAAGGAAATTGAAATGTAAACTCAACATTTCAATGATTTATTGCTTATCTTCTTCTCTTAAGTACACTGATTCACTTCGAAGCAGAATTATTGAAACTGAGAGAAAGTATCAGAAAATAAAATTTTCAAAACATTTTACCATGTAACTCTGAGTCACTATGAATAGTGTAGTATTCTCAATGAAGGAAGGTAGACCAGGATTTGAATAATGACTCTTTATACACAACAGTACTGTTTTAGTTTATCTTCTAGTTTAGAGAGATCACATTTGAAAAATAATTTTCAAAGAACTCTAATAACATTACAAAGTTAAGGGAACAAACAAATGAAGGCTTATTCTGTGTTTATCTATATTGTACAAATAAGGAAACTGAGATCCTTAACGTGAAAACCCTGACTTAAAAAATTAAAAAAATCACACAGCTATTAAGTGGGATGGTCAGGATTGGAATCCAGACTTAATTCTTTCTATAACATTAAACCCTAAAACTTTTATTATTCAATGATGCTTTACTATAGATCTATTTTTATGACTAAAGTTCTAAAAAATCTAACTTTTCTAGTAGATTGATGATAAATCAGTGTTCATTGGACTATTATTTTACACCTCAGATTCTACCAAATTAAAGTTGTAATTACATTATTTTAAATTGATATGATGCAATCATTTCCTTTCTAATACATTATCACTACTGTACCTCACCTATTCCTCCTTATTAACATACAAATAGACAGAAGCTATACAACTTACAGGACAAAATCTTTGAGACCTTGACTAGGCCAATTTCCCTGCATGAGACAATTTTTTAAAAGTTCAATCCAGAAAAGAAAAAAACTTGATAAAATGAACTTCCTCAAAATTTTTAAATTTTGCTCTTTGAAAGATACTGTTAAGAAAATAAAAAGACAAGCCACAGACTGGGAGGAAATACTGCAAAACACATATCTGATAAAGTACTTGTATCTAGAATAAAGAACTCTTAAAACTCAGTAAGAAAACAAACAACACAATTTAAAAACATAGGCAAAAGATATGAAGATTGTTCACTAAGATATACAGATGACATATAAGCATGTGAAAAGCTTCCCATCATTAGTCGTTAGGGAAATGTGAATTAAAATCATAATGAGATACCACTACATACTTTATTAGACTGACTAAACAAAACTAAAAACAAAAACACCTGACAATACCAAGTGCTAAGGGAGGACTGAGAGCAATTGGAACTCTCAAAAAATGTTTTTTTAATTCTTATGCCATGCTGATAGGCATGCAAAATGATGTGGTCACTTTGGAAAAGCTTGGCAGTTTCCTAAAAAATTTAAGCATAGGGGGATAGTGGGAGTGGTGGTGGTGGGATGAACTGGGAGATTGGGACTGACATGTATACACTGACATGCATAAAATAGACAACTAATGAGAAACTGCTGCATAAAAAATAAAATAAAATTCAAAAAATAAATTTAAGCATATACTTAGGATACTACCCACCAATCCCTCTCCTTGGTAGTTATCCAAGAGAAATGAAAATACACATTCATGGAAATGTTTACAGCAGCCCAATTCATAATCTCCCCAAACTGGAAACAACACTGGTAGACTGGAAACACTGGAAACAAGTGGCAGATGGATAAACTGTGGTACACATCCACACAATGAACTACAGCTCAACAACGACAACAAAATACTACTGATACACACAAATCTAAAATGTATTATGCTAAAAATATTTTTTAAATAAAATAAAATGTATTATACTAAGCGAAAGAAACCACCCTGAAAGCTCCATGGTTCCATTTATATGACATTCTAGAAAAGGCATTCAGTGGTTTTCAGAAGCTGGGGTTGAGGGGATGGGCTGGTTATAAAGGAACACAAAGACATTTTCTGTAGTGTTGGAAAAGTTCTATATCTTGATTGTGGTTGTTTTACATGACTGCATGGGTTTGTCAAAACTCAGCACATTATACTAAACAGTATGAATTTTACTATATGTAAATTATACCTCAGTAAGCTTGACATTAAGAAAAAATTAACAAGCAAAAAATGCAATAATTATGCAAAAATTTGTTACAAATGAATTATACTGGATGTGAATTTGTAACCACAAACCCAAGTGTAGAATGTCGTTTAAAAAATTTAAACATCTCGTTTAAAAAATTATTTTATAATATTCTTTTAGAATATTTGTTTACCTCACACTGGGCATATATACCATTTTGTAATGTGGCATTACAGTGGCATCAGCATTATTAATTTTTATTTCAGTAATATAATTATTCAAATAAAAATACTGAATACGTTACCTTTTTTCTTAAACCACTTTCATCAGTTTCTAAATGGGCTTAATGTTTTCATATGCCAAGACACAATTATATATCATTCCTTTGTTATAAGTGAATAAAAAACATACTACTGAGGCCTTCGTGGTTATAAATTTTTCAAATCTCTGGAATACCATCGTCCACTTGTTGGTCCATTCCATTTCAGAAATCTCATGAAAACAGTAGTTAAATAGCTCTTTGCTACATTACAGGGGCAGGTGTGTTTGGAAGTGCGCGAAAGAGCGGAATGATAGCTATTTTCCTTGCTGTTTAGGGGGTGAGAGCACAAAGCAGTCCCAAACTAGGCTCCTTCTGAGGAGTACAGTTCTCCACGATTAAAGCTGGAACCTATTAAACAGTCTAGATTATAGCTTAACTCCTTTCAAAAGGAGTCCCTCCCCCACCCCCACCCCCAGTTCAGGGTATTCAGGGACTTTCAATGCCACTCTCATTTGTATAGCACAAAGAGTCCATGTAATGCATTTTCACATGTAGTATCTCTTTTCCCACCAAGACCTATGAGAAAGTTTTCTTAAATTTGCATTTTACGGATGTCAAAACCCACTCAGCAGATTGGATTAGTTGTCCAGTGATCACACAAACCAATATGTGGCAGAGGCAGAAGACTGTTTATTATTCTATGTATGCATTAACATTTACTACAGTCTAAAGACAACCAACACTATGGGAAATCTATACCCAATGATGTCTAAAACTATTATCTATACCTTATCCAATAGAAAGCTAAGAAGAAAACTGAACTTTAAAGATAAACGTGTATGAAAAAGAACCTGTAAAAATATCATTCTGAAGTGAAATTCACACTGATAAAGAATCTTATGGCTTTTCCCTCCATGGTTTCTCTCCGCTCCCGTGAGTAACTTGGCTCCGGGGGCTCCGCTCGCCTGCCCGCACGCCGCCCACCGCCTGGGACCGCGCCGCCGGCCTCTGCTGCTAGCAGACCCCTTCTGACGGCCCTCGCTGCGCAGGCTGGGACGCCTCTCCCCCCTCCGCCCCCGCCGCGGAAAGTTAAGTTTGGAGAGGGGGGAAGAGAGAAACATGGACATGAAGAGGAGGATCCACCTGGAGCTGAGGAACCGGACCCTGGCAGCTGTTCGAGAACTTGTCCTGGACAATTGCAAATCAAATGATGGGAAAATTGAGGGCCTAACAGCTGAATTTGTGAACTTAGAGTTCCTCAGTTTAATAAATGTAGGCTTGATTTCAGTTTCAAATCTCCCCAAACTACCTAAATTGAAAAAGCTTGAGCTCAGTGACAATAGAATCTTTGGAGGTCTGGATATGTTAGCAGAAAAACTTCCAAATCTTACACATCTAAACTTAAGTGGAAATAAACTGAAAGATATCAGCACCCTGGAACCTTTGAAAAAGTTGGAATGTCTGAAAAGCCTGGATCTGTTTAACTGTGAGGTTACTAACCTGAATGACTACCGAGAGAGCGTCTTCAAGCTCCTTCCCCAGCTGACCTACCTGGATGGCTATGACCGAGAGGATCGTGAAGCCCCTGACTCAGATGCCGAGGTGGATGGTGTGGATGAAGAAGAGGACGATGAAGAAGGAGAAGATGAGGACAAGGAGGAGGATGAGGATGGTGAGGAAGAAGAGTTTGATGATGAAGAGGATGAAGATGAAGACGAAGATGTAGAAGGGGAGGAGGATGAAGATGAAGTCAGTGGGGAGGAAGAAGAATTTGGACATGATGGAGAAGTTGATGACGATGAAGACGATGAGGATGAAGATGAGGATGAGGATGAAGAAGAGGAAGAAAGCGGGAAAGGTGAAAAGAGGAAGAGAGAAACAGATGATAAAGGAGAAGATGATTAAGACCCCAAATAACCTGCAAAAAAAGAACTGTTCAGTATTGGTTGGACTGCTCACATGGATTTGGTAGCTGTTTAAAAAAAAAAAAAAAAAGTAGCTGTGATACAAACCCCAGGACACCCACCCACCCAAAGAGCCAAAGAATAGTTCCTGTGACATTCCGCCTTCCTCCATTTAGTCCCTCTTGGAAATCCACCACCAAGCTTGGGGACTTCACCCCAACAAAATTGTAAGCATTGTTAGGTTTTCGTGTAAGACTCTTGCTGTAGCATGGATAGCTGTGATTGGTGAGTCAACGGTCCGTGGCTGCCAGTTACACTGAGATTGTAACAGCATTTTTACTTTCTGTACAACAAAGAAGCTTTGTAAATAAAATCTTAACATTTTGGGTCTGTTTTTTCATGCTTTTCTTTTTAATGAAAATTTTTTTACATTAGGACATTTTATGTGACAACTGCCAAAAAAGTATTTTTAAGAATTTAAGTGAAATAAACACATTCCTCTTCGGTAAAAAAAAAAAAAAAAAAAAAAAAGAATCTTATGATTGAAAAAAGGTAAAACAATGTCTTGAAAAGACAAAGGCTAAGGAACTGTTCCATAGGGTGGCTATGAAGTCTGAAAACAGGTACAATTGCTGTACACGTATCTTAATGCAATATTAATAGGCCACATATTACATACTCTCCTATGGTTCTAAACTTGGTAGCCATTGTGTATATTAAAGGAAACTAAGTAAAGAGGTCAATTTAGTGACAGTTAAATGTAGAATGAAATCCTGGATGGAAAAGACAAAGGCCAATACTGGAACAACTGGCAAATCTGAAATACGGATCCATGTCAGACAATTAGTATTGAACATGTTAGACATGTTAGTACTGAATCAATGTTACATTTCCTGAATTTGATAACTGTAACGTAATACCTAAGAGAAAGTCCTTGTTCTTAGGTGATACATATTTTAAGTACTTAGGGATGAAGGGTTATGATGTGTGCAACTACCTCAAATGGCTCCCAAAAAATGTGTATGTGTTTACATGTACAGAGAAATCAAATAACAAAATGTTAACTGATGGTCTAGATGAAGATTATAGTGTTCACAGTTACTATTCTTGAACTTATAAGTTTGAAATTTCAAAAAACAAAGAGTTGAAAAGAAAAAGCAAAACTTTAAATTTTCTTTCAATTTTCTTCAATAGCTAATAGACATTTCCAACAAGATCTTTCCTAAGAAATTGAATAAAAAAGATATATTCTTTCTAGTGCCTCTGTAAATAAGTTAACTCTAGTTGGAATCAAACAGTATTTGTTGATCTTTTAAAAACTGGGTATAAAACACGGGAGCAAACAACACATAATGTATCCAAGGAATAGCTTATACTTTATTAGGTGCTATGAGAATTTCAGTAAAATTTACATACTGTCCTTTATTTTAAGGAGCTTAAGATATGCTGAGAAACATAAAATTCAATGTCCAGCTCCTGTGGATCATTAACAGTACTCTAAACACTTAATAAGACAGTACATATTTAACTAAAATTTTACTCACTCTAATATATAATGATTTCACCATTAGGTGTTTCTCCCACCCCACTCCAAAAGATTTTCACATTTATTTTTATCTTAATATATTTCACTATGAATGCAGTGAGGCTGCATCATGTAGACATTTTACTTCCATGAATTCAACCATAAGCTCTCAGGGGGAAAAACTGAGGATTTCAACAGCACAGCACATTTCCACGAAATAAGCATACCTTCCCCAAGGAGCACTAAGCAGGAGTATAAGGGAGCTGTCCAGTAACATATGTGTCTCTCCCTGTGTGCATCTTGCCAAGCTCTGATCCTAGTATTCAAAGTATTTTTGTGTAACAAAACCCCTAATGCAAGCCAATTTCTTCATCTGGTGCTCAACTAAAGAAATTTATTTTTGGAGTTTCTGAAGGAAAAACTAGCTATTTTGCACTTCTGTGAGATGGAATGAATGTATGGAAACCATACTTCATGATGACTTTAAGGGATTTTTAAGGTAATTTGAACCAAAATCTTTTTTTTGGGGGGGGGTGTCATCACGTGTGCTAAATTCACAGTTTACCTCAATCCTAACATGCAACTCCAACGCAAATGTACTCTATTTCATTATTATAGCAAGAACATGACACTTTAAAGCAAGGATAACTTCTTTCCAAAGGCTACATCCAGAAACATATTCCTCAAATTTTCTAAGTCAACTCCATGTATTTTTTTAGGTACTCCTGAGTCTGCCAATTTACATTTTTTTCCTCTGGATTATCATTTAATCTGATTTAACCCAACTTCTACATTCTTCCTACTCATAGAATCAGAGTTAGAAGAAACTTAGAAATCACACAGCCTATTCCTCCCTCCAACCTCATAGAGCTGTTGGCTGGAGATTTCCATTCACTAAGTTCCATGTTATAATAAATTCCTTACTCTCTAACTACCATAAATTTTTCTAGAAAATTAAAGATCTAATTGTACACAGTTCTAAAAAGACAATTTTTATAAAGTGATACTAAAATGCAGTGAAACAAAGCATCTCTTTGGCATTTTGAATCCTCAACACTTACTAACCTCTGAATCCTATTGAGTAGAACAGTTTTAATAATTCTCAATGATCTCCAGAGGAACGTCAGGGAATCCCATAAAATTGGGCCTCTTCCTTACAACATTTATTTTGAATACAATTATTTTATAATTTTATCCTCTGATGTCTTATTTTTATAATCCTTAACCCTGATGTCTTATATTTTAACTCTTTCCTTAAAAAAAAAAAAAAAAAACCTAGGGACTTCCCTGGAGATCCAGCGGTTAAGATGCCGTGCTTCCACTGTAGGGGGCGCGTGTTCCATCCCTGGTCAGGGAACTAGATCCCACATGCCGCCTGGTGCGGCCCAAAAAAAAAAAAACAACTATAAGCTTTCAAAACTGTTTTCAACAAAAAGTACAATAAGTTTTAAAAATTCTACTTAAAGCTTCTAATCTGGATTTTTAAAAAAATAAAGTGAGGTAATTTTTCATTTTCAGAATGAGGTCGAAATTATTTGTCTAGTAGCAACCTAAAGTCACAGAAGCAAAAAGTTTCTGTGACGTCAGGATATAATTCCCTAAAGCCCACTTTTTCACGGTACACACTCTTTATTTTCTTGTAAAAGATTAGTGCAGAATGACAAATGTGTTGTGTACTAAAATTTAAAAGGGATCGTTCAGATCTTTGAATGAAAGTCATAAATCTAAGAATCATGGGTGAATGACCTTAGCTGAAGAAGCACACAAGTTCTTTATAAAATTCTGACTAAATATAAAGATGTTGTTGACATTCCAAGGAACCATTACTTACTTTTATAACTTGCTTAATTAAAGTGCCTAAGTCTGGGATGAACACTGTACCTTCAAAATAAGGCTGACCTTCAAGGGCCAAACCTTAGAGTTGTATCATAACCCTTTTTTTGATCACAGACCTCTTTGTGAATCTAATGAAAGCTAAGAAGCCTCTTCCCAGAAAATTTCACATGTGCACATACATGCAAAATTTTAACACAATGTTGAGGGAAGGAGTCATCATGGACTCTATCCATCCCAGAGAAATAATTGCTGTCACTGATTATATGGAAGACAGCCTTAAAACATAATGCTTTGGTATTCATACACACTCTGATGAGAATAAGAAGGGTATCAAACACGCATCCCGGAGTTTGAAAACGTAGGTGAAGGCGGTTCTGCGGTACCGTAAGTGTTCTGAGGCCAGAGCACCCTGGTCCTGATAGCTGTCCATCCCTGCTCTGCAATCCCAACATGAAACCCTGCGCCTTCTCATCCCTACCATGACCTCCACCTCTTATCTAGACTCGGCAAGCTGCTTTGATCTACTTCGTTGACAAGTAACCATCCAGTCTGCCCTTTAATACCTTCAGTAACACAACTTAGGGCTTCAGAAGGCAGGCCATTCCAGTTTTAGGCAACTCTGAAGAATTATAAAGTTTTTTTCTAATCTGATTAGCCTGGTTTGTAAATTTTAAATGCTGTCCTGAATTTCTCCTCTATTTATTTGCCAATAGGTAACAAAATAGCTTGCCATTCAAAGAATCTAATCCTAAAACCAGGAGCAAAAAATCTTTTAGCCTTACTTTTTACCAAACAGGAGAGTCAGAATTACGCTGAAAAACACTTTCTATTTGAAAGTCAAAATCTAAGAGGATCAGTATTGGCTCAGTTCAAGAAAGATGTAAGGCTTTCACGTACACAACATCTCCTACCTTGTTGGGCTTCTTTTCACTGCATAAAATATTTAAAATGCATCAACATTAAAAGATTAAAATTATAGTCACTGCAAATTAACATCAGTTCTGTCTAAAAAGTTTATTCCCTGCATTTCTATTTATGCCTGTGATTCTGTAATAAACAGCTCTAATCAATGCAATATAAATATAGAAGTCATTATTTATTCATTAGATAAAGACTGGCTTTCAAGAACTACAGGTTATCTCAGTCACCTTCAACAGGTCCTTTTTCACAATAAGAAATATCTCTTATTGAAACCAGAGTATTAATAAGGTCATTTATCATATATAAAGCAATCTCTGAAGAAAATGCTTGCTTCCTTTGAAAACAAAGGAAATACAGACAATCATATTTGATATTTTCTTCCTTAACCGTAATCCCTCACTAGTGCTGAACAAAAAAGGTTCAGAAATATTTTGCACAGTGATTGATTAATCAGATAAGAACAATGCTAACCAACAGTTAAGTGGATAAACACACAGCAAAATCTCATTTTCAAAGGGCCACCCAGGGGGGTCTGTGCTGGGTTATGTCTCAGAGAACCAAACAATGCACAGTCCTAAGAAGGAGGCTACCCTGCAAGGAGCTTCTTTATGGTCCTTCAATAATTAAACTTCCTGCAGGAATCCAAAGAAGGCCCACCTAAATGAATGCTGTCTTACACTGCAAATTACATTGGAGCACTATTTCGGTAAGTTTATGTGGTAGGTATACACTAATCCCTCGGTAAGAAATACATTTCCTGATAAATAACCACTTCTCTACTTTTCCAGAATGGCCAGAAGAAGGAATGCTGTGTTTTAAAAAGACACACACACAAAGCCTAAAAAGATAATGCCATGCATTTCCACTTTTCAGAAACTGTATTACAAACAAATGGCATGTTAAAGCTCAGGAACAGTCCTCCAAGCACTTCTCTTGTAATAAAAGCATCTACTGAATCATTTTAGTTGATTCTTCCAGCTGAAGATGGTTTCATCCATCACAAATGTGTACTGAAAAATTTTCTTACACTTCACATTGTTGGATACCCTATTATTTAAGACTGAGTCAGTTTTAAATCAATCAACAGTTTTAAATCAATATATTTGTACCTAAGCAAATATTGTCAATCTCGAGTAAGTTCAATAATGTCTGCTTTTTAAAACAAAATTCTTCCACCAGCTTGTTATTCATATAAAATCGAACGCGGGAAATAACTTACTTAAAACACGGACTACTATAGGTAGTCAAACACTGCCCTACCCCTTGTAAGAGTGGATGACTGCAACATTTTAATATACTCCATCACGTAGTAGTACAGCTACAAAACCTTCATATCAGCGCCAGAAGTTGAACAATTTCCAGTAGAATTTATTCTTAAATAGATTCTGCATCATTCTCAATACCAAACGTCACCAACATCCAGGTACACTGAAGGTAAGTAATTGATAACCACAAACCCTGTAATATAACCCTCTCAACATTCACTTGCGCACTCTTCTCATTCCTTTTCATGTGAAATCGCTAAGTGTAAAGAATTAAGGAATCTTCTCCATTTACTACGCAGTTGAGCGTTATTAATCGGGAGGCTGGAATCACCACATTATGAAAATTTCAGAGTAGCAATACAAAACAAGATTCAAAAGGAAAAAGGTCTATTTGCTTAAATACGGAGAGAGCTTACATTTTTTAAAAAAGTATTTGCGGGATGCCAACCAAAATTTCCAAAATCCACCCCTCCTCCCGCCTTAAGTCACCCCCCCAACACCCGCGCCCAGTCTGGGTAGTCGTTACTTTGACGCGGCCGGGATGCTACTCACCGAGTTTTTCCACCAACTTGAGCATCACCCCTCCAATGTGCACCTCCCCGGTCACTCTTAGGGTGACATCGCGGTTCAGGTCCGTCACATGAACGCTCAGTTCCCACGTCCCATCCGCATAGCAGCCATCTGGCATCCTTATCCCGTCTAGAGCCATGGCTCCTTCCTGCAAGCACGGAGGAAATGGCTCTCGTCAGCGTCACTCCCCCAAAGGAAGGCAAATCCCACCGAACTCGCAGTGTCGGCCGCGGGGTGAGAGAACGTGGAGATACGCGAGGGTTTCCGCACGAACCTAAGTTCGGGAGAGCGGCGGCAAGACCAGCTGCAGGCAGGATCCTGCGCTCCGCGCCCCTTCCCGGCGGCCGCCCCGCGCTCCCGCCCCGCGGCGGCCCTCGGCGGACACGGCGCCGCCCGCCCCGCGCGGCCCCAGCCTAGCGGCCCTCGCCTAGCGGACCGCGGCGGGCTTCACCTGCCCGCCTGCTGGCCGCACCCAGGCTCGGGAGACGCCGCCTGCGGGCTCCACAGTCCTCCTCCCCGCCCGCGCTCCCCTCAGTCCCCGCCGGGCCCGGCCCCTCACCTCGCGCTCCTCGCGCTCCCGGCCCGGGGCTCGCGCGGCAACAGGCGCGGGGCGAAGGCTCGCCCGGCGGCGGCGGCGGCTGCGAGTCCCCTCCTCTGCGGGTGAAACGCTGCGTCCCTGCCGGAGCGACTAATGGAGTCCGGTCGTCGCGGCCCCTCGCCTCTCCCTCGGCGCTCCACCCCTCTCTCCCCGCCCCCTCAGTCCGAGTCCGGCTCCCTCCCCCTCGCCCCGCCAAGGCGCACGCAGCGGGTCCGGCCGCCTCGCCCCTCCCCCCCCGTCCCCTGCGGCCGCACTCGGGGCCGAGGCCGTGCGGACTCCCGGGCTGGGGGCGGGGCGGCGCGCGGCGGGGGAGCGAGCAGTGCGGGGGAGGCGGGGGCGCCCTCGGCGGCAGCAATCTCTGCCCCGCCGTGCCGCTGCCCTTTTATGGAAATGAAGGACCCGGCGTAGGGATTGAATCCAACATCCGGGCTCTCGGCGGCGGGACCTGAGGAGGGGGAGCCACGGGAGCGCAGCTGCCTCGCACCGGGGCGCGGGTGAGCGTCGGGCGCTGTGTTCCGCGCTCGCGTCTCTGGCTCGGCGAGGGCCCGCGACGGTGGGTGTCGGCGCTTCCAGCCGGCGGAGGGGGCTCGTCCGTGAGAAACGGCCACAGGAAATTCCCAGGGCAATGTCGTTTGCAGGGAACAAAGTCCCCCCGCCCTCTTCCCATGCCTGGAGCGAGCCCAAAAGTCTCAGGGCGGTGAGAGGGGCCGCACTCAGGGAGCTGGGAGACAGGGGATTGGGGACGTAAAAACTTTAAAAAGTAAATGCCCAGGCCAGCTCCGTGAACCTCCAACAAAAGAATGAGAAAATCCGGAGGGAGGTGAACCACAAAAATTGCTTTGCAAGCAATGTCCGGCACAATCAGCAACTCCTACTGGACTCCCAAGAGTTTGCTTGCGCTCTTAACCCATTCGGAAGCTCCAACCAGAAGTGAGTCATTGAGGTCCTACGATGCGCTTGTTAGAGGCGAAAAAAATCAGGGCAGTGAGTTTTACTCGGAAACTTTTTTTTCCAGCCTTTTCAACTCTTTGTATGTATTTGTGTATTTTTATATGCAAAGCACTAACAGCCTACTAAGGCATTTAGAAGGATATACAACCATCCTCAACCGCACCCTGAGCCACACCTTGAAGGAATTTTAATAGCTCTGGACCGGTGCCAGCAGGTACGGGAAAAACTAAAGAATGTTACCTGTGGAGGGAAAAACTAAAGAATGTTACCTGTGGAGACTGACCAGTGATGGAGAACGGTCCTCCTGCTTCCCACTTTACTTCCACTTCCCCCTTTTACTGGCGCGCTCTGTGGAGAGGGCTCCGGTCAGAAGCAGCTAGCCGGGGAAATTGCCTCGCTGGCAGATGCATGGCTCGACGAATTTAGGTCAGGAAGACGCAGATAAGATATCCCGGATCCCACAAAAGACCCCAGTTTTAAAAGTCTCAAAGTCTTCTTGAACTGTGTCAAAAAGACGGACCTCACCCCCCCCCCCGCAAATAACCCTGTGTTCAGCAACACAATTGGGAAACGAGGTTAGAGGCCTCAAGTAAGGGGTGGGACCCATAAAGGAGTGAAAGAAAAGCAGCGAAATTTAGTCAGATGCCAGAGGTTTGGCACCAAAAATAGGGAAAACCACTACAGTATTTTCAGCTAGTCATCATGGAGAAATTGATGCCTCGAGTCTGTAGTCTCTCCACTCTCCAATCATTTCTACTCATGGAGGGTCTAAATAGTGCACTTGGAAGCAGTATGAACTTCCTGAGAGAAGGGATGTTTATGTAAATTATGGTGTTGGAAATATATAGGAAAATATTTTTAATAAAATAGAGAATAGCTTGTTAGGGTAAAAGAAAAAACTACAGAACTGTACATGCAGCTGTAAAATCACAAGCGTATCTAGTCCTAAATATTCAGAGAAAAAATACTGAAAGGAAATACACCAAAATGTTAAGAAGCTCTCTGGGTGTTGAGATCAGGAGATTTTTTTTTTTTCTCTCTATTCTTTATTTTCCGAAAACTCCGAAGCTTTGCATTCAGGACTTGTATATCGCCAGCTTTAATTGCATCCAGCATCTCGATTTCTCTGGGCATGCCATTACCTTCACAATGATAGACACAACTGATAGAGCAGCTGCTGGACACCTGGACAGGACTTTCAGAGGTTTCCTTTTCTGTTTTTTAATATCCCCAAATAAAACATGAGTTCTTTGAGAGCAGGGACTTCAAATTCTTTGCGTTGCCCACAGATTCACAAATAGCTTGGCACAAAGAAAACGGAAAACATGCTGGTACCAAATCAACACAAATGTCAAGGAAACACTAGGTCTGCCCCAGGGAGAGATTTCATTTTGGGGGAAATCCTGGCTTTTAAATCTATGTGGTTTATTTCCACACCTTATCCCCCAAAGACTTATGGCAATGTATAAGATGCATAAACTATGAGATAGCATACATTATAAAAGGCACAAAACAACAGGAAAAAAGGTGGGAAGTGGAGGGTTAGAAATTTCAAATAGAGCCAGGAATGAGGCTAAGAACTGTACCTTAACAACCTTTGCAAGTGCTCCAGTAAGCTCTGAATGACTATGGCTTCTCAAACATGCCTTTATAGAACCAAAAATATCCTGTCCTTTCTGAATATTCCCTTTTCTTCAGACAAATTTGTTGAAGCCAACTGTCGTGTCTCAGAAACCCTCTTAATGCTCAGTTTCCACATTCTAGTTCTTGCTTTCTCACTCACTGGAGAGTTACTTTCTGAACAACCTCCCACCACAGTGCCCACTACTCTGACTGCTGCCCACTTCTGTGAATGATCCCTACATTAGGGACGGGGAGCTGGAAGGGGAGATGTGAATATTGCAAATACCAGCCCCATTTCTTAGCATTTGAAACAGCTTAATTATATCTTTATAAGAGACTTTACTAGCTTTAGAAAGTCAGCAGTTTGTGTTTGAGCAGTATAAAGCACAGGAAGGCAGTGACCCTCTGAAAGAACCACTGGAGGAATAGTTAGGCTGAGATGGGAGCAGCTGGTCCCTTTAGGCCTTCTTTTTGAGTATTTCAAGCTGTTGATTGCTTTGAAGATTAAAGAAGAGTCAGACTTGAATCTCTGAAACTGGGGATTTTTTTCTAGATTATCGTGTGAGACCTTCAAGTGAATTTCTTAGATGTTTACTTCTACCTAACGTTTCCCAGTGTGTTCAGATGTGGAATCTTATCTGAAATCCCCCACTAGAACCTCTAAGACAATGCAATACTTCTGGTACTTACATCATACTGAAAAGTAGCCGAGAACTCCAGTGTTTGGAAGAACAGCTCAAACATTGAAAGCAGCAATATCCAAATAAGGTACCAAGCACTGGGCTTAGGTTTAGACCAAATGATACCTCACAGATCGGCCGTCAAATGCAGCCCTTCGGCTTGGTAATCCGCAGGTTGACTTCAGCTTTTTCTCTGAGCCTGCTTAAACTGTGCTTTATATTCTTAAAAGGTTAATACAAAATATAACCACTGAGTTTGAAAGAAAGAAAGGTTGGGGGAGAGGAGAACATAAGGGAAGGTTTGTGTGAGTGTGAATGTGTAAGGGTAGTTTAAACTGCACGTAAAAATGCCATATGAGGCCAGCAAGACGAAATGTAATGAATTATTCCTGTCAAATACCAGGTGAGCAGAATTCCTGTTTGTCTCAGGGATTACCAAAAATGGAGCCCACTGGTAAAGCTACTAAGGAGGTAGAAATCAAGGGGCATGGAGTGTGAACTAAGAATGGGAAGGAAGGTTGCAGGGGCCACTTCTTTGATAGAAGTGGATACTCACGGTAAACAACAAGAAAAGGCCTGGCAAACTGAGCAGCAAGGAAGACTTGCTTCGGAGTGGGGCTGTTCTGCCACAGATCTAAAGAAAGCCTCTCAGATAACAATGAAATCTCTACTTCAAGGGGAAAGAAACGCACTGCTTGCATTTACTGGTCTAGATTATAGAAAGCTTTTCGTAGAAAACCATGCTGGGTGATACTTAGAAAACAATTTTTGAGGACCACGTCATCTTGTGAAATGTTCTGCCTCTGACAAAAATATGCGCGATTCACACAAACACTCACACGAACAAGGCAGCTCACTGTGTGTGTAGCACAGTGCAGGGCGCTGAGACACACGTGTCGATGTATAGCACACGCCACAAGTGCTTAAGGAACAGCTATCTAATACAGGAGACATATTTAAAACACCAGAAAGGATGTCCATATGCAAAAAAGAGTTAAATTAGACTGCTGCCTTACACCATATACAAAAATCAACTCAAAACGGATTGTAGACCTAAATGTAAGATCTAAACTATAAAATTCTTAGAAGAAAACAGAAGTAAATCTTTGTGACCTTGGATTAAACAATGGCTTCTTAGATAGGACATCAAAGCCAAAATGATGAAAGAAAAACTAAGTTGGATTTTATCAAAGTCAAAAATGCCTGTATTTCAAAGGACAGCATCAAAAATGTGAAAAGAAGGAGGGAATTCCCTAGCAGTCCAGTGATTAGGACTCCACACTTCCACTTCAGGGGGCCCCAGGTTTGATTCCCTGGTCGGGGAACAAAGATCCCATAAGCCAAGTAGTGTGGCCAAAAAAAAAAAAGTGAAAAGACCCACAGAATAGGAAAAAATATTTGCAAATCATTTATCTTTTAAGGGACTTATATCTAGACTATATAAAGAGCTATTACAACTCAACAATAAGAAGAAAAACAAGCTGATTAAAAATGGGCAAATGATCTGAATAGGCAGTTCTCCAAAGAAGATGTACAAATGGCCAATAAGCACATAATAAGATGCTCAACATCATTAGGCATCAGGGAAATGCAAATCAAAACTGCAATGAGCTAACACTTCACACCCACTAAAATGATATGATTAAAAAAAAAAGATGACAGTAACAAATATTGGCTAGGATGTAGAGAAATTACAACCCTCATACATTGCTGGTGGGAATGCAAAATGGTCAGCTGCTTTCAAAAAGCAATTTGGCAGTTCCTTAGAACATTAAACAGAGAGTTACCATGTAACCTAGCAATCCTACTCCTAGGTATATACCCAGAAGAATTGGAAACATATGTCCACACAAATACTTATATGCAAATATTAATAATAGCCGAAAGGTGGAAACAACCCAGATGTATTTCAAGTGATGAATGAAAGACATTTGGGTTATTTCCATCTTTTGACTATTATTAATATTCATATAGAGGTATTTTTTAGGGATTCATTAAAAAATCAGAAGGGAGAAAAACTTTATTACTCTTAAGGACTAAATTGTGAAGTACAGACCCACTTTGAAGATTGTGATAACCTAGCCTCTGAAAGAAAGTCATCAATGCAGTCATGGAACGTTTTATGAAGAAGATAAATCTAAGCAGATAGGAAGGAGTAGATGGAGTTTGGCCTTTCCAGGGGAGTGATATGTGAAATCATGAGGCAGAAGTGAGCATGGCATGATCAGCCAGGGAGAAGAAAGGACGAAATGTCAAGGAGATGGTCTGAGGAAGACTGAGCATGGAGTGAGGCTGACTAGGGAGGACAGAAATTTAGAGTCTGAGATAGAAAATGGGGAGTCATTAAAAAGTTGGCGCAAAGTAGTAGCATCATGAAAGCAATGTTCAAATGAGATTAATCCAAGAAAAATATGCATGATGGATTGGAAGAGCAAGGGACTAGAATTCAGAAGGTAGGCTTGGAATCTGTTCATGACTTAGATGTAAGAAAAAGCCTTTGGCTGATGAGGTAAGTAATAGGGGGTGGGAGACGGAGGACATTTCAAAAAAGTTACTATTATCAAAAGCTTTTGTGTATTTTTGATGTTCTAAGTGCTATGCAGGACACTTTACTTGTTCCTCACAACAACCTTGAGTTTTTATTATTATCTTTATTTAATGTGCGTTAACTGATACCAGAGTGATTATCTGGTTGTATAACTTGTTCTAAACCACACAGTTGGTATGTGGAAGAAGTGGAATTAAAACCGAGGTCTGAAAACAGAAGGTCATAAATCCTTCAACGTTTTCACGTTTGGGTGACCAGGAAAAACAGTGGAGTTACTGAACTGGGAAAGGGAAATTGGGAGGAGCTGATTTCAGGGACCAAGGGAAAGATGAGGCTTTTAAAAAAAAAGAAATATTGAACTTGGGGTGAAAGCTGTATATCGCAGTGGAAACATTTAGATAAATAAGCCTGGCAATCTTGTGAGAGGATCAGATCACACAGAGAAAAATCATTAACAAAGAGGTGAGCCTTCATGGATGGCTCAACCCCCCAAATGAGACTGACCCTTGGGGAACTGCTCCCCAAAGGCAGAAGCTGGAAGAAGAGGCATCTTAAGGCAACAGAGAAGAAAGGATCAGAGGCGGGAAAACAATCAGGTAAGTACAGTGTCAGACAAGCCAAAACAAAGAAAGAAAGAAACCATTTCAAGAAGGAAAGGTGGTCAGTAGTATCAAATGATGCCGAGAAGTCCAGGAGAATAGACGTGCTTAAGAACACGAGGCTGGTGAAAATCATTGTTCACCTTGCAGAGACCACTTTATAGCTGACCGACCAAAGACAGAGTTCAAAGAGCTAAAGAAAAGGGAAGTTTATCAATGAAAGGAAAGCAAGAAATAGGATGGTGATTTGGAGGTGCCACAGGAGCAAAGACGCTTTTTTGAAACAAAGGAGACCTAAGCATTCGTAAAGACTATGGAAGATATAAGGGGGAAATTGTTGCTTAACACTGAAACCAGGATTCCCTCCAGGATTATCTGGGATCATGCCAAAGATTCAGGGGGAATAGGAGCAGTCCTTGCCAAGACAGAAGAAAGACACACCAAGTTGCAAGGATAGAATTGGGTTATTGGAAGGCTGAAACCATCTTATAAGTGTGGAAACACACCACAGGATACAACAAATCAGCGCATAAACATATTTAAATAAATAATGTTTATATTAGGCAATAAGAGGGTGGGGCTGGCTGAGTTATTGTGCTGCTCGGATGGACACCCTCCCAGGAGGTCAGATTAGGGCCAGGATGTAAGAAAGGAAGGATGTGATTAAGAGATTATTTCAGTACAACGAGGACAGAGATTCAGAGGCTCACAAGGGAAAACCAGTGTTAACAGCACAGATGCCAACTTGCCTGGCCCGTAGGTGCTGCTGGGGATCAGCTGGCCTGGGGACAGTACAGCCGTCACGTGTAAGTCACTGGAAGGCCACAGGCCAACGAGGCCAACCCCCAGAGCTGCCTTCATGCAGTCAATTCCTGCAACACAGCAGAAACTCCCACTTGATTAGTGTTTCCTTGTTAATGAACACATTAGACTCCTCCCAGATTTTCAGTGTTATTTACAGTCTAGCAAGTTCCTCCCTGTTTTTCCTGGCTGGTAAACTGCTTACTCCCAGCCCTCATTCTGAGAAAGGCTCCCTATCCTTTGTGCTTTGTATCCCAATGTCCTCTTCAAATGCATAAACCCTCTATTCTTCCCAAACCAGGAGTTGCAATTCCACTAAAAGAGCCAAACCAGAAAGTCACCTACAATTCCAGTTGCCCTAAGGCCAACTCAGTTCAACCTGGAAGGACAAAAGTGCCTTTCATCAGCTTGCTCCTAGGCAGGTACTCAGGTGACAGAGACTTGACCTCAGCTGAACATCACCACCTGGTGCCTGGGAGGTGTCACTGCAAATCTTTTCTCTCCCTTGAACCAAATTCAACATAAATTTCAATGTGAACTTAATGAGCAAATGGAAAAAATGCATCTATTAAAAGATAAACTCTTCATTTTTGGGATCCCATCCTTTCTTTAGGACAGCGCTCTTGGAGGTATCCACCTATTCCTGCATCAGCAGTTTTTCCTGCTTCATCTAATTCTCCCCTTGCTTCTAGATCATTGCCATCACCATATAAACAGACTCTACCATCTCCCATTTAAGGAAAGAAAGAAAAATGTCTTTCTTGATGACATACATCCCTGCACTACCCGTTACTGCTATGGTCCCTTTGAACTTAAAACCACTCAAATGAAATACCTATATGCAACATCTCTACTTCCTCAAGTCTAAATTACTTTTTAACTCACCCCCAAATCGGTCTCTGTTTCCACCACTCCACTGAAACTAATGGCCTCTCTGTTGCAAAACCCACAGTGCTTTTTCCATCCTCTTCTCACTCGACCTCTCAGCAGCATTTGATGCTGTCTGCTCTTTCTAAATGCTCGCTCCTCTTGGACTCTTTCTTCTACCTCTCTGTCTTCTTTTTTCAGTCTCCCTTGCTGGATCCTTTGCCCCTAGCCAATCTCTAAATTCAGCATGGTAGGTAGGGGACCCAGCTTGGGACCTCTTTTCTTCTCTATATGCATTCTCTCTCTAGCCTACCTCCTTCTACCTCGAGACTTTAAATACTGTCTCTATGCTGACGATTCCAAGTCTCTAGCCCAGACCTGTCCTTGGAGCTCCAGACCTGGAGATCCACGTGTAATAGATATTTCAAACTAACCTGTGCAACATGAGACTGACTTTCCTACAATATCTATTCCCACTCCAGTGTTTTCCATCTCAGTAAATGACACCATCATGCATCCACTGGCTCAGCCTAAAAAACTGGGAGTCAGCCTTGGTTTCCCACATTCCTTCACGACCCCTCCTCCAGTGACTCAGTTCATGCTAAGTCTGTGTCTACAATAGATCCCAAATTCACGGACTTCTTTACATCTCCACCATC
The DNA here is from genome assembly GCF_949987535.1 of Balaenoptera acutorostrata. Classification (NCBI taxonomy): domain Eukaryota; kingdom Metazoa; phylum Chordata; class Mammalia; order Artiodactyla; family Balaenopteridae; genus Balaenoptera; species Balaenoptera acutorostrata. The sequence continues at coordinate 133,367,984 of NC_080066.1, forward strand.
ACCTGCCTGGTCCTGGCCACTGTCTTCTCACTTGGATTATTTATTCAATAGCCTCCTAAATTGTCTCTCCGCTCTTCCCCTCTCCAGTCCATTTCCTACACAGTACCTACAGTGATCCTTTAAATATGTAAATCACAACATTTACTCTTTTTTTTTTAAATTTAATTTATTTATTTTTGGCTGCATTGGGTCTTTGTTGCTGTGCGCGGGCTTTCTCTAGTTGCGGTGAGCGGGGGCTACTCTTCATTGCAGTGCGTGGGCTTCTCATTGCGGTGGCTTCTCTTGTTGCGGAGCACCGGCTCTATGCGCCCGTGTTCAGGAGTTGTGGTGCGTGGGCTCTAGAGCGCAGGCTCAGTAGTTGTGGTGCACGGGCTTAGTTGCTCCGCGGCATGTGGGATCTTCCCAGACCAGGGCTCGAACCTGTGTCCCCTGCATTGGCAGGCAGATTCTTAACCACTGCGCCATCAGGGAAGCCCCTACTCTTCTCTTAGAAACATCAACAGCTTTCCATTGTGCTTAGAATAAAATCCAAACTCCTTACGGTGTCTTAAAAGGCTTCACCAGACCAAGACCAACCTACCTTGCTGACCTCCCACTCACTGTCTCCAGTCAGGCAGGCCTCCTGGCTCTTCTGTCTTAGCGTTTGCCACTCCCCTGCCCCCAGGCTTTTCCCTGTCTCTTTCCATGACTCTGTCTTTCTCAGCCTCAATGTCATCAACTCAGAAAAGCTTTCCCTGGCCACACAATTAAAGTAGCCTTTGCCCCCACCCTCTACTGCCCAGTTACTTTCTAATTCCTCATCTGCTTTTTTTCTTCAATAAAATTTATCAAAAATTTGAAATTATCTTGTTTGTTTGCTTATTTGTCTCCTTCCCACCCAGCCTTCCCCTCTGCCATTAGAATGTAACCTCCTTGAAGGGAGGAAACTTCCAACTGCATCACGATGCACATGGGCACCATTTGTGCTGTAGTCCGTGGGAATGGAGGTCCCTGTGGCCACCTGCCCTCCTCTGCCTTGTGCACAGCCATAGCCCCCCAGCACCTAGCACAGTGCCTGGCACATGGCAAGTGCTCAATAAAAGGTTGTGGAACCAATGAAAGAGTGAAATGTAGTGAACCAGACGATCCCAGATGTACATCTCAGATCCAAGCCTCCAAGCAACGTACACTCTAGAAGACCATTAGAACCAAAAGTATAAACATCACATATAAATATTGATGAGTTTCTTGGAGCCACATGCGTATTTAGTAGCATGGTGCCTCTGGTCTTTGAGCTATAAACAAATGTATCAATGTACATAGATGCTGTCCTCATCCTCACACAAGGAGAGTCCACTTGAGAAAGTCAGTTTGAATTCAAGCAATAATTTTTTTCTCCAGTGTTTAAAAAAAGTCATTCTCCAATCTTCTCCACTGTCCTTGAATAGTCAACACTGGCCCCTTCCGTCCCAGCCTCCCTCCTCACTCTCCCACGTCTTCATCTCCTATCTCAGAGGGAATGTTGAAGCCATCAGGGTAGAACTGCCTTGACTTACATTACAAATCTTCCACCCTGCCTGCATCAGCACAAGGTGCCCTCTCCTCTTTTGTTGCCATTAGGCAGAAGAGACATCCATGTTCTTATCAAAAGCTAATCCACCTGTGTCCCACATCCCACTTCCTCCGATTCTTAATTCATCAATTCTCAATTATGCCTCTCCAGGGTCTTCAAACTCTCTCCTTAAACCAGAGACTTCTCATCAGCACTTTAATACACTCAAGTCTTTCCCAACATTTGAAAGGCTGGTGGAGAACAGGTCAGGTAGACCTCCTAGACCTCACAGTCTCCCTAGTTGCTCTCCTCCCCTTCATAGAGAGCAAAACTTCTCAAAAGCATGTTGAACATTGTCTATATACTCACTGTCTTCCTTTCCTTAGTACTCTCGTACTATGGAACCCATTTCATCCTTGTTTCTACCTCCACTGAAGTGGCTCATGTTGGGGGCACAATTACCTCCAGGTCATTAAACTCAAAGGCGTTTTTAACCCTCATCTTACTTGATTTCTTGGTCACTCTTTTTTTTTTTTTAATAAATGTATTTATTTTATTTTATCTTATTTATTTATTTAGGCTGCGTTGGGTCTTCGTTGCTGCACGCGGGTTTTTCTCTGGTTGCGGCGAGCTACTCTTCGTTGCGGTACGCGGGCTTCTCATTGCGGTGGCTTCTCTTGTTGTGGAGCACGGGCTCTAGGCGCGTGGGCTTCAGTAGTTGTGACTCGTGGGCTCTAGAGCTCAGGCTCGGTGGTTGTGGTGCATGGGCTTAGTTGCTCCACAACGTGTGGGATCTTCCTGGACCAGGGCTCGAACCCATGTCCCCTGCATTGGCAGGCGAATTCTTAACCACTGCGCCACCAGGGAAGCCCTCTTGGCCATTCTTAACACTGGCAATCACCTCTGCCTTGCAACACTTCCCTTGCCTCCTGTCACACCATGTTTTCCTGGCCCTTCCTTGCTTCTTCTCAGACCCCTTGGCCAGCTTATGTTCCTCATCACATTCATGATTTGTTGGAGTCCTTGAGGTTCTTTCTGAACCCCTTTCTCTTCTCATACAAGGATCTCTTTCTAGGGTCTCACCCTGGCCCACGGCTTCAAACACCAGCTCCATGTTAATAACTCCCAAATTAAATCACCAGCCCAGAGTGCTCTCTGAGCACCAGTGTTCTATACCTAATTGCTCATTCCAGATCTCTACTTGGATGTTCCACGTGGACCTCAAACTGAACATGCACACAAGTGAAACCTGGGTATTCTCTTGCCAGTGAGATTCATCAATTCAACTATACAGACCAGACACTTTGGGGTCATCTTTTATGCATTCTTCACCTCTTTCCTCTTTTTTTTTTTAATTTTTAAAATTAATATTTATTGGAGTATAGTTGCTTTACAATGTTGTGTTAGTTTCTACTGTACAGCAAAGTGAATCAGCTATACATATACGTATGTCCCCTCTTTTTTTGGATTTCCTTCCCATTTAGGTCACCCCAGAGCATTGAGTAGAGTTCCCTGAGCTATACAGTAGGTTCTCATTAGTTATCTATTTTATACATAGTATCAGTAGTGTATATATGTCAATCCCAGTCTCCCAATTCCTCCCGCCCCCCACCTTCCCCCCTTTGTGTCCATACGTTTGTTCTCTAAGCCTGTGTCTCTATTTCTGCTTTGCAAATAAGTTCATCTGTACCATCTTTCTAGATTCCACATATATGCGTTAATATACGATATTTGTTTTTCTCTTTCTGACTTACTTCACTCTGTACAACAGTCTCTAGGTCCATCCACGTCTCTACAAATGACCCAGTTTCATTCCTTTTCTCTTTCCTCTTCTTAATCCATCACCAAGTTCTGTTGACTTTTTTCTCCTACGTATTTATTAGATGCACCTACCTCTCTCCATCTTCACTGCCACCACGTTAATCCAAGCCACCATCGTGTCCCATCTGGATTTGCAGTAGAAGCTTACAGGGGTCCTCACACCCACCTTTGCTCCTTCTAATGTTCTCAGCGCTGTAGCCAGAATGCAAATCTGATGGGCTCACTCCCCTGTTTAAAACCACTCGAAGCCTTTGCCTTTCTCTTAGGAAGAAGGACAAAATCCTTCCCACGCCCCAGGCCCTGACTCATCTGACCCCCGCACACTTTGCCAGCCTCATCTTGTTCTGCTCTCTCCCTTTTGCCACTACCTTCCGGTGGTCTAGCTACACAGACTCCCTCCAGCCTCAGGGTCTTTGTAGAGGGTTTTCTCTACCTAACAACCCTAGCTCCCCTCTCACCCTTTGTCTCCTTAGCGCCTATGATTCCTTAGTTCTTAGTATGTAGCGGACACTGCTGATGCTCTGCCCCATAGCTGGTCTGGAGCAGTGGTTCTCAACGTGTAACCCCTGAACAAGCAGCATCAGCATCGCCTGGGAATTTGTTAGAAATGCACATTCTCCAGCCCCACCCCAGACCTACTGAATCAGAGGCTCTGCGGTGCGGCCCTGCAACCTGTGTTTTATTCAGTCCTCGAGGCAATTCGGATGATTTGAGAACCACTGGCTTGTAGTGTCTGTGTAAGCTTCCTATGTCCCTCTGCTTAAGGGGGTGGCTGCGAGCGCGGAGAACTGAACACCCCTGGAGTGACCCTTAACTAATGAGGAACGGGGGTGGGTGGATAACTGTCCCAGCCTCATACCCCTTCATGAGACGCTCTTAGGGATGTTCCACAAAGTCTCCCAGAGGGTCCCCAGGAGAACTGAACCCTGGTTACTCATAGTGGCAACTTGCTCATTAATGGTTTTCCTTCCTTTCTTTACTCATTCACAGAGCTTTCCGGAATCAACTCTTAAATAAGTCACTTGTGCCCAAATCTTTGTCTTAGGGTCTGCTTTTGGGGAAATGCAAACTAGGATACACAGTGCAGATACCCCATGTAAGGGAAGCTTTCCTTTACTCCCAAACTAAATCAGTTCACTCTGCCACATGCTCTTTTTAAGCCCTCTTCCTTTGCATCATAGCACTTTCCACAGTTTATAATTAGATATTTGTGTGATTCTTTGGTTAATGTATGCATCCCCACCTTGAAGGAACAGTGTCTATCCCACCCTGTTTTATCCTCAACACCTGCCAGTGCCAGGCACAGTAAATGTCTGTCGAATGAATGACAATGAATGGATAGTACCCTTTCATTCATAACTTGCTGAAGGGCTAGCTGAGAAATTCCCAGGTTTTCTGTCACCTACATTTCAACATATTTTTCTTTTACATTCCTTCTAGTCTCCTTCTCTCTCCTTTCATAAAATTCAATATTTTTCATCTCATGGTTAGGACAATGACGTTCTCCACATAATACTATGACTCTCCCTTAGTTTGGTCCAAGTTTATCTTTTAAAGTATTTCCTTTCCAACCAAAACATTTGTCCTCTTATTCTAACTATAGAAACGACTCCTTCTGTAATAAGATTTTAAATTTCAAATCACAATATTCCTGGACATCCATCCTCAAAGCCCATAAAGGCTTTTCATTGAAGGCTTCCATTGGCTTTCACACTTCTACAGGAGGTGAACATATGAATACATATTAAATAATTTTTGCATTCCTGAGAATCAGCCTTCATAAATAATTTACCTTTGTGTGTGAGAAAATGGGAAAGGACACATCCCCCTTCTCCCCACAGCTTTAGGTCTTTGCCCACCTCTGTTGCCTGCATGCCCCAAGGGAGGAGTTGTTAGTTTGTAGTTTAGATTATGAGTTGGGGCAGTTTTGTTAACAGGCAAGTTTACTGTATGTTCAAGTTGGAACCTGTATCCAGCATCTTTTGCATGGCAGGTATCCTCTACCTGGGGCAGGCTCCGTGCCTCCTCTCTTCCATTCTATATGGCTTCCAGAGACTCAGGCGCCTCCTATTTGGGAGAAAGAAATGAGACCTCACCTAGACCTTAAGCGGAAGCTACATTCTCCAATCCAGCCAGCGACTCCCTCCCTCTCTGTGGGAGTATGAAGTGCTTGCTCAGATATTAATGAAGGAGAACTTCACCTTGCATTTGGCTCTTTGTTTTCATGTGGTCGAGCCAACTGGGCATGAAGGATGCTTGGCAGTGCAGGATCTGGGCACACCTAGGTCTCTAGACTAATACACTCAAAATAGGACTCAAACCCTACCTCCAACCTCTATGAAAATGCTTGTTTTTTTCAGGAACTCTGAATAGCAATTTCAGAGCTTATGCCTGAAACTGAGCACGTGGGGTTTGCTTCTTGGCAGAACCTTTCAAATAAATAATATAAAAGCCCCAACAAGTCTTCCAGTCTGTCTCCCCAAAACCAGAACAGGATCATTTCCTACATTAGGCCTATCTAATGTTTTATCTGATTTAATTTTTAATATTTTGGATGATGACTTTCACAATTTCCCTGAGGAGACCATTTCATAATTCAATATTTATCTCCTAGACAGGGAGTGTTTCCAGTAATCAACCCAAATTTTTAAATTTCATCTTGTTCTCATGGAGAGTATTTCCTCTCTGTGAGAAGATAAAATTTTCAAATATGGTATAAGTATACCGACAATTTCCCAGTAGGCAATCTATTCCTTCAGTCTCTTCAATGAAATTAATACCTCTAACCATTTGTTTTATGAACACCTATCATTTTTTCTATCCTTATCTATATGAACTTATTTTCTACTTGTAGTCTCATTCTTTTTTAAAAATTAACTCTTTTTAGTAGTGACTTCTTGGTGGTAAAATATACATAAGATAAAATTTACCATTTTAGCCAATTTCCAGCATACAGTTTAGTAGCATTAAGTACATACACGTTGTTGTGCAACTACCACCACATCTGTCTCCAGAACTTTTTCATCTTCCCAAAGGGAAACTCTGTACTATTAAGCATTAACTTGCCATTCCCCCCAACCCCAGTCCCTAGTAACTGTTTTGCTTTCTGTCTCTATGAATTTGACTATTGCAGGCACTTCATATAAGTTCATTCTTATTTTTTAAAGGAAGTAACACCTCTAAACTCTAACAACTATGCTTTTAAGTGATGACAAAAATAACAATAACCTTATTACAGCTGTATTAATTCAAGGGTGACATTCAAAATATTTAACAACTGGCATGGCAGGGGCACTGGGCAATGAGAACAAAGCTCAGCCCAGGCAGACTGGATGACGGATGTAAAGAACAGCACAGCCTGGCCAGTTCCTACACCTGCACGGCAACTCTTTTTCTCTCATATAACTCATGCTAATGTTGCTGTTTGTATTGTATTTTTAGATATTTTCTTTTCATGCAATATAATTGTGCAGCTGATTTTATTGACTCTCTAGATTTTTTTTTTTTTTTTTTTGCAGGCCTAGTGGAGTTTTAAGTCCCCTAAAGTACTTGGGGGAGAGGAATAAACTACATGTCTCAAGGAGAATGCTGTCAGTGGCAAGGCACAGAAAACTCCCTCAGAGTCATCCCATGGAGGACAGGGTTGAAGCCTTGGTGTAAAAGAGCATTCTGATCTATAAATTCTAATAAGAGAATTTATGGTGATAAGCAAAAGGAATGCATTTTTTACAAAGGATACTAGGAGATGGCAGTCTGTGGGAGGTCACAGTACAATTTTAAAAAACATGACTTTTATATAAATGTATAATAAGCATATGTCAAAAATTTATTTAACTTATTAATGAAGGAAACAGTATGATGGTGAAATTGATCCAGAGGGGATCTAGGAAGCTGATATATAGGATTGGTGAAAAAAAGAATGCTGGAATAAGATGGCAAAATTAGATACAAAACTGGTAGATGTCCTAAGGGCAGTAAAACCATAATCTTTGAGGTTATCTTATTGACTGGGCAAAAATCATTATCAATTTTCTATGGTAATATTTAACTTTACAGAGCCTAGGCTCTGATCAACAGTAAATGGTCAACCAAACAAAATTACATTTCCTAGACAATCAGCCTTGTTAGGCAGTCTCGTTAGAGATAACGCTCTAGTAGAATATTGAAAGGGCACACAGTACTTTCTGTTTTACTTGTTAAGTTTTGGGTATTTTTCTTTACAGTGATGTGCAGAGAGCAAGTCTTCTCAAATTTCCCCACTATCCTTTTACTAAAGGCATGTCTGTGTTGGTGGAAAATCCTTCCTATCCAGAATGAAGTCTGAAAGTTGGGAGAAGACCTAAGGGGGCACTCACCAAGTTTTTTGTACTCCCCAGTCATGTCACCATGAAACTCTAGCATAATTACCTTAGATAGTTATAAAATCTGCCTTTAACAAGTCATGTCACCTAGTTCTAGCATTTGGGTTCCAGGTACAAGCTCTTATACTATGTCACCTATGCCATAGAAAAATTGCAAGAACAGTACTATGAATACGCATATATCTTTTGCTTAGTTTCACTAATTGTTAGCATCTTGTAAATTTGCTTTATCTCTTTCTCTTTCTCACACTCCCACAAATATATTTTCTGGAACCATTTGAAAGTTAACTATACATATTATGAAATCTCACTCCTAAATACTGTGACATATAGTCTTAGAAATAAGAACTTCTTTTTTTTAATAGTAGATACTATGATGCTTTCCCCAGATGCCCCTTGAGGGATGAAGAAATTATTCCTCCCTATTTTGGGAGTGCCACTGGCAGATAGCCCTTAGCTGTCGGCCTTCCCTGGAAATTGTCTTAGCTGGGGAGACCATGTAAACCAAGGTCACACCCTCCCCAGGGCCATCTGTATTCCATGAATGATTGATGTGAGTCATAAAGGCCTGGACTCCTTCCTGAATGAGGACAACTTGGAAAGGCCATTCCAGCTTCAGCCCCCCAAGGGGACATGAGGCCTTAGCTGAGACTGCATTGCAACCCAAACTTTCTCTCTGTTCATTTCTGCTTTTTTCCCCTCTTCCTTTCTCTTCCATAGGTGTTGATTCCAAGAGCACTTCCCAGTGAAATTCCTGCACATTAATCTCTGTTTCAGAGTCAGCTTCTCAGGAACATCAACCAGAGTGATGCCGGAAGTGGCTTGAGAGAGTTGAAACTAATATTATCAGTGTTAGTGACTCATTCCAGAATTTTATCATCATGGCAGCTAAAAGTACTTTCTCATGTTAGACTTAAAACTTTCCTGTTTCAACAGTCTCCAAGATATATTAATTGAAAAAAATTAAGATACAGAGTGTTGTATATTAAGAGCTTCCATTTGTGAACAAAAGAGAGAATGCAAAAAAGGGAGAATACATTTACATATAGGCTTATATGTGCATAGAATATCTTTGTAAGGAAATACAAGAAACCCCTAATAGAGGTTGCCTTGGAAGAGAAGATCAGGGGTCTGGGGGCAGGTGACTTATTTTTTACTGTAAGCCCTTTGATATTATTCTAATTTCTGTCATGCACTGTATGACTTTTTTTTTTAAGGCTGGAAACAAAATAAGACAAAATAGTAATGGTTACTAATTCTGGGTGGTAGGAATATGGGTTTTGTTATAGCGGTTGTAATTTTCTGTAGTTTTAAAAATTAAAATTTCTAACACCAAAACTCATCTGTTTAAAGTGATTTCTTCTTGTGGATATAGAGACCATCCTACTTACTGAAACATTTCATTTATTTGAATGTGTTCGGTGAATGAATGAATGAATGAATGAGAGTTCATCAATTATTATACAAAGAGGGAAATACGCTATCATCGAATACAGGGCCACTGAAATTGGGCCCCCTGCCAGCGACACAAATGTGAAATGTCATGAAGCGCTTGTTAAAGCTGGCTGGAAAAAAAAAAAAAAAAAAAAAAAAAAGCTGGCTGGATCCTCTCCCTTCTGCTTCCTGTTTGCCCAGTGTGCACATGGCAGCGCTTGATGAACTCCTCCACTGATGAGAAGGCCGGACATCAAACCACAGAAAGGGAAGAGCTAGCACAGCTTTGCACTCAGTAGATACTCAGTAAATGTTTTTGACTCACGGATGACTATTTGGACACTATCAATGTATTTGAGTCTCTGGGCAGGGCCTGAGGGTTTGCCTCCTGGGACGCATCATGAATTAGTTAAGGTCACAGTGGTGCTGCTTTGCTTGCAGTGGCTCCTGAGGACTAATACATTCCTGAAAACTGGAAAAAGGCCAACTTCATGTCTTTCTGAATGAGGGATGAAAGGGATGACCTTGAAAACTATTAAGCTTGCAGCAATACCCTGAAAAGTAGTGCAATAAATCAGCCAAATATCAATTTAGAAATGCTGAGAAGAGAACAAAGCATAAGGTATGGTTTTATAATAAATGATCCTTGTCTGACTCGTTTAATTTCCTTCTAGGCAGAGGGATAAGCCCGGTTGAAGGAAAAGAAACAATAAATTAAACAATTTTTAACCTATCAAAAAATTTCATTTTGTCTTGTATAACAAATTAAAATGAGAAAAATATATTCTAGGCAGATATACTGGTAAGAGGATTAAACTCTAAGAAGAATCATTGTCAACCTTACAACAAATGTGTTCCAAAGGGATTTCAAAGGGATCATGTAGATACTGGCTCTACATTCATTTTAAGGAAGACATATTTATTGAACACTTACTATTTTCCAGCCTCTGTTCTAGATGCTGGGGACACAATATCGAACAAAGCAGACTAAAATTCTTGCCCCCGTGGAGCTTACATCCTAGGGGGAAAGAGAATATATACAGACACTATGTTAGATAAAGTTAAGAGTTAAAAAGAAAAAAAAAAAAGCAGGGATAGGGGATAGGAAGTGTGGGGTAAAGCCTTACAATTTTAGATAGAATAGCTATTGGAAGGCCTTATGAGAAAATGATGTTTGTATAAAGATTTGAATAAGGTGAGAGAGAGTCATGCAGACATTTGGGAAAGAGCACTTTAGATGTGAAAATACCATGTACAAATGTCCTGAGGCAGGAGCATGCTTGGTGTTTTGTATTGAGGCTACAGCAGAGTGAATAGGGGTTGAGGTCAGAGAGGTAGCAGAGGTCAGATCAGGACAATTTACTGACCCTCAGCCCCAACCTTTGAAGTGGAAAGGACCCTCTCCCCACTTCCTGGTCAATGAGGGAGCAAATAGACTGGGCAATTGATTGTTCTTAGGACTTGGAGCCATAAGAGAAAGAATCAAAGCCTTTGGCACAGGCATGGTGGCAGTAAGAGCCCCATGGTAGCCGTGTCCACTGTGCAGTGTGTGCAGTGCCAGCAGCAGTGCCCCGCCCAGAGTGTCATGGTGGAGTCACCGTGGATATGCCTTCCACCCAGCCTTCCTTAGGTTCTGTCCATGTTCTGAGTCTAGTTCTCCAACCTTCCTATCCTCTATGAACTAACTGGTAAACGAACAAAAATTCCCTTCTGCTAAAGCTAGCCAGAATCACTTCCTGTGCCTTAGAACTGAAAATACTGATGGACAGTCATGAAACTCAGGATTATAGTTCAAAACCTCCTTTAGAGCTGAGGTACTGATTAGTAAAAAGCAGACAGACACAGAGAGAAAACAAATAAACTAATACTAGGTTCATTACTACCGCCCACAACTATGGTTTATAGTGGATTAACAGCTAACATAAAACAGGTCTGTACAGTAGTTCATGGTTCCAAAGATGGCTGCAATGATATCACCCCTCCCACATGCTCTTCTGCATCATGACCTTGCCATTCCCCCAACAAGAAGTGGTGTATGTTTCCTATGTCTTTGAATCTGTGCTGGCTCTGTGAGCTATTTTGACCAATGAAATGTGACAGAAGTGATGTGTAATTCCCAAGGCTGGTCTTCCATCTTGGAAGTCAGCTGCCATGTAGGAAGTTTTCTCGCTCTGCTGGAGACCAGTAGAGAGAGGCCTGAAGACACCTTGAACACTCCAGCACTGACCAAACTCCCAGCTGAACACAGTCCCATGAGTGAGCCCAGCCAAAGTTATATGAAGCAGGACCACCAGCTGAGTCCAGCCCAAATTCCTGATCCACAGACTCCTGAGCAAATAAAATGGCTGTTATTTTAAGCCTCTTCATCGTGGGGCTGTTTGTTACTCAGCAATAGATAACTGAAACATACAAATATTGTCACAATACAAAATTTTAATTAATCAATTGCATGAGGGTTCAGTCAGGAAGTTTACAAAGACAGGTGTGTGTGTGTATGTTTGTGTGTGTGTGTGTGTGTGTTGGGGGGAGGTCAAGGAGATGTCTAGGAAAATTGAAGGAGGAGGAAGAAGAAAAGGGAAAGCAGTTAACAGAAGGGCTCACCTTTCAGGACCATATTTTAACTTGAGAAGCACTGGAAACCAGTTTATTAAACTGATTGTGTTCAACTATTGATCATAAAAAACCATTTATCTACCACCCCACCCTTCAGTGGAGAAATTGGTAGGGACATGATTTCACTGGTTTTGCTCACTGATGCATCCCCAGGTGACTGGAAGGGGAACTCATAAGTGCTCACTGAGGACTTGTGGCAGGAAATAAACACACATGGAAACCATAATATAATTAAAAATTCTTACCTAATAAATATCAGAAATGGAATAGAGTAGTTCATCCAATTTAGGGTTTCCAACCTGATGACTGGTGAGATGGGAAGAGGCGGAATGAGTTACTTGGAGAGAGTTCCAGAAACCTATAAAAGAGATATAATACCATTACCAGAGGCTCAGAAGAGTTAGGAAGGCTCACAGTCAAAATAAAGCCAAGGTTTGTGAAAACTATTCATAAAAAGGCTTTAAACCTATATTTTTCAGCAGTAGTTCTCTCTAATTTAGACCTCTGATTTTACCTTCATCTTTTTCTTTTGTTTCATTTTCTTAAATCAGAAAAAGACCTTCACTTTGGAAAGTATAAAATATACACGAACAGAGATAAAGGAGATGGAGCATCTCACTGCTTTAGATGAGTTTAGGTCTCTAGGCTCCAAAGTAAGGTTTGGCAGAGGGTGGCGTGGCCCCACTGAGTGTCCTCAGTTGGTTCTGTCTCAGAGGGCCTGGAGGTCCAGCCTTCTTGAAGGGAGATGCGTCTCATATTGAGGTTGGGTCTAAAGCTCAGACATTGTTTAGGCTGAGTAGCTTCATAAGACCCACGGTCCTTCTCTTTGAGGAAATGAGCTCCTACAAGCCTTTGGTAAGTTCTAGTAATACTCAGTTGGCCCTTTCCAGCCCATCACTGCCCTCCAGCAGATGTAGCATGTGCCATGCCTGAGGGCTCGCCTCAGTAATCAACCCTGCCAACCAGCCACATAGGAGGGAGCCGCTGGATGGAATGCCCTGTGGCCAAGTGGGACACCGGTCTGTACAGCAGCAGGTATGTACAGGATAAACATACAGAATCCCACACAGGTCTATTCCGTACTGGGCAGTAGACAGGGAACCCACAACTGACCTCTCAGCCTTTGGAATGAGCATGGTTTGACACTGATGCATTATGCCTTCCTTCAAAGGCTTATGGTGCTCTGGATGGACACACTGAGTCCTTCCTCTTTTTGTAACTTCTGCTGAATACAACACATTAGCATCCCAAGTAATAGTAAAATATTACTGATCATCAAAAGTACCAAAATGATTAAGATTTTTCCCAAGGGGGATCCCGGAATGCTCCTTTGTCCAAATGACCTTGGCAGAAACTGCAAAGCTTACACATGCGCTGCTTGCTCCATTGAAATGAACTCATACTCTGCTATGTCGTCCAACATTCTTATGGTAAATGCCCAGAAATGAACTCATAAAGTTAAATAACTTTTTCAGGTCATTGATTTGTGGTTTAACCTTAATGTATTCTTTAGCAAATGTCATGTATTGATTGGTCCACAGATGAAAAGTTTCTTGAAATAAAGTATAAAGTCAAAATGTTAAAAGAATTATACATTGAATAGTATAGCATCATGTCAAGATTAAATGTGCATCATTATCATAGAAAACAAACTTATGTTTACCAAAGGGAAAGCAGGGGAGGGATAAATTGAGAGTATGGGATTAACAGGTGCATACTATTATATATAAAATAGATAAACAAGGATTTACTGTATAGCACAGGGAACTATATTCATTATCTTATAATAAACTATAATGAAAAGAATGAAAAAGAATATAGATATATATATATAGATATATGTATAACCGAATCACTTTGCTGTACACCTGAAACAAAAACAGGATTGTAAATCAACTATACTTCAATACAAAAAAATAAATTTAAAAAATTTGTAATGTGCATCATTATAGGTGTTACAAAAAAAGACTAGAAGCAACTCAAATGTATAGCAATAAAGGTTTAGTTAAGTAAATTATGATGCATTCACATACTGGAATACTGTTCAGCTGTACAAAAGAATGAGGAAACAAGTTATGAACAGGTAAGGAAAGGTTTCCAAAACCTGTGAAGTAAAAAACAGAACAAAACAAAACACAGTTCAGAAAAGTATGGCATGCTTTGGTAAAGAAGTAAGAAATATAAGAATGTATATTTGAAATTTGCTTGTATTTGCACTAAACAATTCTGGAACTAAGTATATGTAAGAAATTAAGAAGAGTGGTTACATATGGAGGGTAGGAACTGGGTTAATGGAAACATGGGTTGGATGAGGGGAGACATTTCACTATATAACTTTTTATACGCTTTGGTTTTGACTCATGAGGATGTATTACCTATTCAGAAAGTTAAATTAAAAAAAAAAAAACCCTAAAAGTGTGTAACAGCAAAACTTGAGTAGCTCAGGTCCTACTCATAGGGAATTTGCGGTGAGTTGAACATGTTAAAGGCAGGGGTGGTGAGTTTTGTCTTCATTCCATGGGGAGGAGGGAAGTGCAGAGATGCTGGAAGAGAAACAGACTTTTCTCCCAAGTCTCCAGCTCTTGTAGTGGATGAGTGGGGAGAGAAGAGAAACATGCCTCTATCTTGGTCCTAGCTTTATCCAGGTCCCCTACAGGAAGTCCAGTGCACATGCAAGTTTTTAACAAAAGCCTAAAACCATTGGAGACATGCATTCGACAAACATGAAATACCTACTATGGGCATGTAGACATTAATAACAATCCACTCTAGTCCTTAAAAGAATCATGAGCCAGGAGTCAGGGGGCAGGAAAGTAAAGTGGTGTGAGACAGCGTGAGAGGAGTGTCCTCCAGCCTAGGAAGGCATACACGCATGTGGATGGGGAGGCGTGTAGGTGTAGGTGTCAGGATTCCCCCAGCAGGAGAGAGGTGAGCTGAGTTTTAAAAGACTACCAGGAGTTAAGTGAAGAGGAAGATGGGAGGGGATTCAGAGAGAGGGCTTGTGATGTGCGGAATCACGGAGGAACAATTTTCCCAGCTCATGGTATGGGGGCAGGGGGTGAGAGGGAAGGAAATGGCGATGATAATGCTGGAGAGGAGACAGAGACCAGATTATGAAGGGCGTTGAATGCTGGGCTAAGGTTCAGATTCTGGTGTAAAGGCTAAGGGGACTGACATATTAGGTTTGGGTTGTGGAGAGAGTTCCGCTGCCACTAAAGACGGAGATGGAACACTTTGCCTGTGAATTACTGCTTGTGACGATTATTGTCCTAAAATGTACAATTGCCTCACTAGGTTCTGGTAATATGTACGGTATTTGCTACTATCATTTTTGAGAGTTAAAACAAAGCAATAGGGCTTCCCTGGTGGCGCAGTGGTTGAAAATCTGCCTGCCAATGCAGGGGACACGGGTTCGAGCCCTGGTCTGGGAGGATCCCACGTGCCGCGGAGCAACTGGGCCTGTGAGCCACAACTATTGAGCCTGCGCGTCTGGAGCCTGTGCTCCGCAACGAGAGAGGCCGCGATAGTGAGAGGCCCGCGCACCGCGATGAAGAGTGGCCCCCACTTGCCACACTAGAGAAAGCCCTCGCACAGAAACGAAGACCCAACACAGCCATAAATTAAAAATAAATAAATAAAAAATTTAAAAAAAAAAAAAGAGGTAATTAGGCCTTTGGGAGGTAATTAGGTTTAGATGAGGTTATGCAGGTGGGGTCCCCGTGATGGGATTACTGCTTTTATGAGAAGGGACCAGACAGTTTCTCTCTCTCTTTCCCCACCATGTGAGGAGGACAAGGCAAGAAGGCAGCTGTCTGCAAGCCAGGAAGTTGGCTTTCACCAGAAGCTCACCATGCTGGCACCCTGATCTCAGACTTCCCAGCTTCCAGGCTATGAGAAATAAATGTCTGTTGTTGAAGCCACCCAGTCTATGGGACTTTGTTACGGCAGCCGAAGCTGACTAAGCTGGGATGACCAACACAAAGCCCATGTGGACAAGGGCAGGGAACTGCTACTTGAATCCGGAAGCAGTGAGACAGTCATGTGAAACAGCCAGATCGAGAGGAGTAGTGAACTTTGGTTAGGACCTCACAGGGAGCAAACCAGGGCCAGAAATATCCTGACCTCCTTACCCTCCCTCCCACTCATCTCCCAGGCACTCAGAGGACTGAGAGGCCCAGAGATGGAAGTCAGTCTTCAGGGACTGAAAGCAGGGTACAGAAGGATGGAGCATGGGTTTAAAGGGGCAAATGACAGAGGCTCAGCACAAACATTATAATTAAATTTCCCTCAACTTGTCCCTTCTTGTGTGTCTCCTCCTTCCCCCAGAAAAGTAAAAGGGAAGAATTTTGCTACGCAAGT
The DNA here is from genome assembly GCF_949987535.1 of Balaenoptera acutorostrata. Classification (NCBI taxonomy): domain Eukaryota; kingdom Metazoa; phylum Chordata; class Mammalia; order Artiodactyla; family Balaenopteridae; genus Balaenoptera; species Balaenoptera acutorostrata. Next base: position 133,384,103 of record NC_080066.1, read on the forward strand.
GTATGACTTAGAAAAGGCTAACTACTGCAACAGACTGACCCTAAAATATATCATGGCTGAAATACCATAGAGTTATTTCTTGTTCACAGAACAGGGCTGGGTAAACTGCACGGGTCAGTGGGGCTCCTCCTTGTGCATCATCTGGGCAGCCGAGCTGATAGAAGCTCTGCTGTCTTTAATTGGTGGCTTCCAAGGTGGTCCTGGGGGTCATCTGCATTCCAGCCAGCTGCAAGGGGCAAAAAGCAAGAAGGGTCAGCGCGGGGTTTTCATGGGTCAGGCCTGGCAGTGGCACACACCAATTTAGCTCCTCCCACTGGCTGGGACTCAGTCACAGGGCTACTCCTGTTGGCAAGAGGGGAGCTGGGCCATGTGGTCTAGCCACGTACCCAAGAAGAAGAGGAGAAGCAGTTAGCTTCTCTGCCACAGAATGGAAATGATGTCCTTTTGCAAAACTTTGTACTAGGTTTGTACTAAAATATTTTTATTTTATTTTATTTATTTATTTATGGCTGTGTTGGGTCTTCGTTTCTGTGCAACGGCTTTCTCTAGCTGTGGCAAGTGGGGGCCACTCTTCATCGCAGTGCGCAGGCCTCTCACTATCGCGGCCTCTCTTGTTGCGGAGCACAGGCTCCAGACGCGCAAGCTCAGTAGTTGTGGCGCAGGGGCCTAGTTGCTCCGCGGCATGTGGGATCTTCCCAGACCAGGGCTCGAACCCGTGTCCCTTGCATTGGCAGGCAGATTCTCAACCACTGCGCCACCAGGGAAGCCCTAAAATATTTTTTAATTGAAAAAAATTAAAAAAAAATTTTTTAATTCTAAAATCAAGACTAAACTTTTGATAGAACCACACTATTCAAAACAGTTTTATAAAGTTTCTGTCTAGCTCCTAACAGTAAGAATTGTAAAGTGCAGTACAGTGCATGGACCCAATCACTAAAGTTCTGAATTAGCCAACAATGTCAAATTTTAATTGCAAAATGTATAGCTCCTTCATTTTACTTTCCTTACAGAGAAATCTCTCTCTGCTTCCAATTTATACCTCTTGTTTGATGGTCATCATCCTCCCATGACATATGTGATTGAGCCCAGTGAAGTCTTTGAAATTTGCTAAGAGCACATCAGGAATATACACTGCCAAGAATCACAGGCATTCAGTGCTCGTTTCGGCAGCACATATACTAGAATTGGAACGATACAGAGAAGATTAGCATGGCCCCTGCGCACAGATGACACACAAATTTGTGCAGCGTTAAAAAAAAAAAAAAAGAAAAAAAAAAGAATCACAGACATTCATAATATAAGACAAATAAACAATTCTGTTCAGATGGCCTGGTATTACCGTTATAGTATAGTAATATAGTCCATCCTAGAGCCATTAACAAAATTAATCATCTCTATGACTTTTACTGTCTGAGGTCTCCTCTTTAAGCTCCTCGCTGGTCCCTGGCATGGCAATTCACTCCTTTCATGTGGGCTGCTGTGTGCTATTACTGTACCCATCGTAGTGAATCATGCATACTCAGCTACAAGGCTGTCAGCATCTTGAGAGCAGATTCCCTGCCTCATTGCTTTTGTCCTTAGCCTCTAACACATTACAAGGCACATGCAGGCAATACATTTGAATGAAAGAAAGAGAAATGAATATCAATGAGTGCAGTTTTATTTTGGATCTCCCAAAATGCTTACTTATTGACAGACACAATGATCATTATCCTTAAATTTAACATTCACACATAAGCCTGTCTCAGCTCTCTGAATGGAAAAAAATCCCCAAAAAACAAAAAATGGCCTATGTTCTGGGGTTACTTTTCTTTTTTAAAGAGAATCCAGTGGTAACAATCATCCAGCGTGCCCTCACTTTTATCTAACCATATTGTGGAAGGTGTAAACATACCCGAACAGTCCAAAGCTACAACAAAGAAATTAAATAAGTGGAGGAAGACAAATTTGATTTGCCAACAGATTTCAGGCAGCAGCAATGTAACAAAGCACCAAAATCTCACAACTGTGTGCCAAACTGTTATTAGTAATATCAGTGTCCTTTTAAAAAATATTTTTAGGGCTTCCCTGGTGGTGCAGTGGTTGAGAATCAGCCTGCCAATGCAGGGGACACGGGTTCAAGCCCTGGTCTGGGAAGATCCCACATGCCGCGGAGCAACTAGGCCCGTGAGCCACAACTACTGAGCCTGCGCGTCTGGAGCCTGTGCTCCGCATTGAGAGAGGCCACGATAGTGAGAGGCCCGCACACACCGCAATGAAGAGTGGCCCCCGCTTGCCGCAACTAGAGAAAGCCCTCGCACAGAAACGAAGACCCAACACAGCCAAAAAATTAAAAAATATAAAAATAAATAAATTAATTTAAAAAAAAATTTTTTTAATTGAGTATGCTTGATATACCAAAAAAGCTGTACATGTTTACCTGGATGAGTTTGAAAGTAAGTATACAGCCATGAAACTGTCACCACGATAAACACTGCCATAAACATAACTATCACCTCTAAATATCTCCTCCTCCCCTCTTTTTTGTGATAAGAACATTTAATACGATATCTACCTTCTTAACAAGTTTTGGAATATGCAGAACAGTATTATTAAATATATGCACTATAGTGTAGAGCGGATTTTCTAGAACTTACTCATCTTGCATAACTGAAACTATGTACCCTTCGGCCAACACCTCCTGATTCTCCCTCCTCTCCACCGCCCCTCATAACCACTCTGCTTCTATCGCTGTTTTTTATGTAAACAAATGAATAGTTTGATAGTTGTTTGTTTTTGATTAAGCAATTGTTGGCTAAAAGGTACTCTTACATAACTCTGTGAAAACTACATCCTAGTTTATAGAAGCAATAGGAATACTATGCTATTTTTTTCTTAACTGTGTGTTTGTATGTTAAGGAAAGGAAGGTGCAAGATAAAACCTCAGGTAGCACAAAAGGGTATATACTTCAAAATGTCTCCCTCCTGCCCTTGCCCCCTTCAGTAGAGGCATCAAATGATACCATTTCTTATACATCCCGAAGTTAGAATTCTAAGCATATATAATAAGTGAGTTGTTTTTAAAAAGTTATATATATGTAGTTAGCAATACGATTTTAAAGGGTTTTTATTTGGCACGTAAGTTATGAAAAATGATCTGAGTCATACATTTTTATGTAAGTCTTGGAGATGATTCTTCTTAATCACTTATAATCAGAGGCCCAAGGAAGAGGGTCTCAGAGAAGTGCTTAAATCCTGTATTAGTTTCCTAGGGCTGCCCTAACAAATGACCACAAACTGGGTGGCATTAACCAATAGAAATATATTCTCCCATGGTTCTGGAGGCTCGAGAAGTCTGTAATCAAGGTGTTGGCAGGGCTGTGCTTCTTCTGAAGGACCAAAGGGAAAATCCTGCCTTTCTCCTTCTGGCTTCTGGTAGTTTCAGGCTTTCCTTGGGTTACGGCAGCATAAATACAATCTCTGCCTCCGTCTTCACTTGGCCTTCTTCTCCCTGTGTCTTTGTGCTTCAGATCTCCCTTTCCTCTTACAAGGACACCAGCCGTTGAATTTAGGGCCCACCCTAACTCCAGGATGACCTCATCTTGAGATCTTTAACTTAATTGCATCTGGAGAGACCTTATTTTCAAATAAGGTCACATTCACAGGTAGTAGGGATTAGGACTCTGACATATCTTTTTTGGTGACATAATTTAACCTATTACAAATTCCCATGGGTAGATAAGCCACCGGTTCCTTTCCGACCTGCCATCCCGCACCCGGGATTCCTCTAGACCCAAGGGGCGGGGTCGGATGGATAGTTGACTCAAGACATGAACTGCATGTTCTGCATCTGGAAGACACTAAAGACAGGAGCCCCTTTTCTGTGATTCCCTTCTCCCCTCTCGCCTCTCTCCCTACAAGTATTTACTGAATGCTTACTATATGCCAGTCATAATTCTAGGGTACTGCGGATTTAACAGCAAGCAAAGCAAAGTTCCTACACTTATCAAGCTAATATTCTAGTGGGAAGACAAATTATAAACAAATAAAATCTAACGTGTCAGATGATAAGGGCTATGAAAAAAAAAAACAGAGGAAGGGAACAGGGAATGATGCTGTTTTAGACAGGAAGGTCACAGGAAGCCTCTATGATGAGCAGAGACCTGAATGAGAGAAGGAGTCAGCATTTCAGTGACCGACCCCCCCCCAGCAGATGTAATGGGTGCAAAGTTCTTGTGATGGTTACAAAAAATATGTCCATGAATGCTTGGTGCTCTTTAAGAGGTGGAGCTTGACTCCCTTCTCCTGGAGTGTATGCTGAATTTGAAATAAATAGAATATGGCAAAACTGATGGTATGTTACTTCTGAGATTAGGTTTTAAAAAGATTACAGCTTCCACTCTGGGTGCTCATTTTCTCTCAGATCACTCTCCCTGGGGAAGCAAGCTGCCAGGAGAGCTGCCCTCTGCTCTACAGAGAGGCTCACGCAGCAAGAAATTGAGGGCTGTGTCTGGCCAGCAGTCAGGGAGGAAAGGAAGCCCTCAGTCCCCAAATCCACGAGGACCTGAGGTTTGCCAACAACCTCGTGAATGAACTTAGAAGTAGCCCCTCCCCCAGTTGAGCCTTCAGATGACACTGTAGCCACAGACAAAAGCTTGACAGCAACCTTATCAGAGACCTTGATTCAGAACCCCCCGGCTTTCTGACCCTCAAAAACTGAGAAATAATAAAGCTTTGTTATTTCAAGATGCTAAGTGTTGGGATAATTTGTTATGCAGAAAAGTATAATTCATTAAGGCCCCAAGGCTGCAGCTTGCTTGCCAAGTTGGAATGTGGCTGGAACAAAGTGAACAGGAGGGAGCATGGTAGGTGATGAGGTCAGAGAGCAAACGGGGAGCCCGTTCCCATGGAGAGCAACAGTAACACTCTGGCTTCTAAGCCGAATGAGGTGAGGATCCAGAGTGCAGAGTTTTGAGTAGCTGAGTGACATGATGAAAGGACAGGCTTGACGGGACAGACTGTACGGGGGAGTGTAGAATGTGGGAGACCAACTGGAAGGCTACTGTCATAGGTGACTGCTTGGATTAGAGGAGAGAACCAGGGTTATAGAGGTAGTGGTGACAGTGCTGAGAGGGGACTGGACTCCAGATAGGTTCCGATGGTGGAACCAGTCATGGAGGAAAGAATGGCGGAAACATTTCTGAAGAGGCTGCCCTCTCTGCTAGAATTAGGATAATTTTATGAAAATTTAGGGAAAAAGATGAAGTAATAAAATTGATTTCCAAAGCATCTGGCAGCCTGTCCTTTTGGCTTCTTGCAGAGCCTCTTGTCCTCACATGTATCTTCATGTTTTTTTCCTTCCCCCTTTTACCTACTAAAATCTCTCCCAGGGAAAAATCTATGGAACCTCTCTCCAGTAAGGTATAAATAATTAATGAGACAAAAATCAATAGCATTTCTTTACACTAGCAATAATAAACTAGAAAATATATAATAGAAAAATAAGACATATTTCACAGTAGCAACAGACTGTTAGAATATCTAGGAATTAACAAAGAATACACTAGAGCTCTATAAGAAAAAATTTTAAACTCTATTAAAGGACATAAAAGAAGAGCTGAATAAATGAAGAGTTATTCCACACTCATGAACAGAATGGCATAATATGAAAATGCAGATTCTCTCCAAATTAATCTATAAATTAAATTCAATCTCTGTCAAAATGGCAGGGTTGGCTTGTTTCTTTTTTGAGAAACACTGAAAATTTATCCTAAAATTTATTTGGAAACACAAGTCCATGATTTAGCTAAGTCTACTTTGAGAAAGAAAGGCAAAGAGTATTTAAGAATACTACTAAGCTATATGATTCGAACATTATGGTACTGGTTCAAGAACAGACAAAATGGACAACTGGAACAGAATGACAGAACTCAGAGATAGAACTGCGTTTAGATTGGAACTTGGTCCCCACATATAAGTCTGGGAAAGGATGGACTGTTTACTAGATAGGAAAACTGGCTCACTATATTGAGAAAAATTAAACTAAATCCCTATCTATTACATAAACAAATGTTGGCTCCAAAAGGGTTAAAGACTTTTTTTTTTTTTAATTTAATTAATTTATTTATTTATGGCTGTGTTGGGTCTTCGTTTCTGTGCGAGGGCTTTCTCTAGTTGTGGCAAGCGGGGGCCACTCTTCATCGCGGTGCGCGGGCCTCTCACTGTCGCGGCCTCTCTTGTTGCGGAGCACAGGCTCCAGACGCGCAGGCTCAGTAGCTGTGGCTCACGGGCCTAGTTGCTCCGCGGCATGTGGGATCTTCCTAGACCAGGGCTCGAACCCGTGTCCCCTGCATTAGCAGGCAGATTCTCAACCACTGCGCCACCAGGGAAGCCCTAAAGACTTATTTTCAAAGCTATCATGAAGCTAATAGAAAAATATATATATATACTTGTGACCTATGTGTGGGAAAGGACTTCTTAAAACGCAGAATGCACACACCGTGAGTGGAAACAAGATTTGCTTGACATTGTTGAGGTTGCCCTTCTTGCTCACCGCTGCAGCTGTTGAGTGCTGGGCCTCCAGGGTCACCTATTAAGACAATTTTATCTGAGCCAACCTGATAGCTCTTCAGAGTTGTCCACTCTGCTGATGGGTAAACTCACTCCCAGAGACACAGGCGTTCCCTCAATCCCTTACCTGAGACACTGTGCAAATGGAGTCCCATCCCTGTCACTTCCTGGAAACCTGTAAAAGCTGCCCTTTCCCAGCTACCCAAGTTTGGGGAAATGCCTAGTCCCTTTTTTTATAAATTTATTTATTTATTTATTTTTATTTTTGGCTGCGTTGGGTCTTCTTTGCTGTGCGCGGGCTTTCTCTAGTCACGGTGAGCAGGGGCTACTCTTCGTTGCAGTGCACAGGCTTCTCATTGTGGTGGCTTGTTGCGGAGCATGGGCTATAGGTGTGCGGGCTTCAGTAGTTGTGGCTCGCGGGCCCAGTAGTTGTGCATGGGCTCAGTAGTTGTGGCTTGTGGGCTCAGTAGTTGTGGCTCGTGGGCTCAGTAGTTGTGCACGGGCTCAGTAGTTGTGGCTCGCAGGCTCAGTAGTTGTGGTGCACGGGCTTAGTTGCTCCGCAGCATGTGGGATCTTCCTGGACCAGGGCTCAAACCTGTGTCCCCTGCATCGGCAGGCAGATTCTTAACCACTGCACCACCAGGGAAGCCCCGAAATGCCTAGTTCTAAGCTCAGCCTTATCCCATCCTCCTCTACACTCACTTAGATCAATCCTCCATGCTGGGCTTGAAGTACAAAAACTCTTTCCTTTTCTCTGGGAGAAGAAGAGTAGTAAGGACCACTCAGACACAATATACAACAAATTTAGCACCGACAACACAACGAGTAATTGAGGAAGAAAAACCCTGATGTAACATTTCCTCCTGCACTACACCGTAGTTATGGGTTTTGAAAATTCAGAGAAGTCCTTACTTATTCAGCACCTCCCCTTAGATACTCAGAGTGCTATTCTGATTTCAGTGTTTATACCTGGGGCATCCTAAGGGCTTTTGGAATTACTCTGAGATTTGGAAATGAACATTGGAGTGTTTTGTGCCTGGCACTCATTCTTAAGTTGCAGGTCCTATACAAAGACATTGGACAAGAAGAACCCAATCCCTGCCTCAAGCGCCCCACACCCCCCCCAGTGCAGGTGACTGGAACATAGAGAGAGAAATACAGTGGGAAGTGGGAAGTCTAAGGAGGCCTGTACATGTGTAATGCTGTGGGATGCCCCCTGCTTCCCTGAGTATGACAATTACTGCAAAGCTGAGCTTCCCTTGCTGCTCTGTGTTTTGAAGCTGATCATACTTTTCGATAGTTTAAAATTCTGATTGAACTAGTAGAGTTCATGAAGGTAATTTGAACTCCTAGTTAGTTTTGAACATCCTCAAAAATAAGTGAAAAAGCTAAAACAATAAAAATACAAGATATATCTTTGACCAAACTAGGCAACTTCTTTAATTCTGTACTAATTAGGAAGCTTTTGACTGCAAGTAGCAGAAAGTCTGACTCAGACTGGCTTAAAGAATAGGGAAATGTATTAAGTCATATAACAGGAACTCCAAAGATATGTCAGGCTGGACAATATCATCAGTCACCCAGATTTTTTCTGACTCTTTTTGCTGTTGTCCATAGGATTCATCTGAAGGTTGGTTCCCCTTGTGTTCCTCTTGTAGCTGCCCAGAGCAATTTTGGCTACCTGATTTCTTGTTCGCATCCTCTAGTTGAGAAAGCCATAAAAGTCCCGATGGGCCAACTCAGTTCACATGCCTGCCTCTGGATCAATAACTGTCACCAAAGGGATTGCCACGTGCTGTTTGGCTCAAACCTCGGTCACTGAACCAAACACAGGTGAAGGAGGGGGAAGAATTACTGAAACCGGTTTAGGCCAACCACAGCCCATTTCTTGACTGAGAATCGAGGGATGGAGCCATCTTCCCCGGAATCTCCTGGGCTGTGTGTGGGCATGTTGGATGCCTGAAAGAAGTTGGGGTTTTGTTAGAAGGAGAGAAAAGGGGAATGGTACTGAATGGGCAACCAAAGTGAGACTACAAGCCCTGATCTACGACAAAGAGGAAGTAATGCCAGATGCAGCGAGGATCAGTGAGGGCTGGTGCAGGTGCCAGGCAGAGGCCTTTTAGCGTGGACCCCAGACAGATTCCTCCGTGCGGCGTGCCTACGCCGCGAGGGAGAATTCCACACTCCCCTGTCAGAGAGGGACGCGAAAAGGCTGGCTTAGGCAGCCGCAGGAGTTCCCAGGTGGCACTGAGGAGTGGCAGGGGAGGGAAGGGTACAAGAAGAAACACACACCCTTGCTGTATTTGCTGGAAACAGCCTGTCAGTGAAATAAGGTAGGAAAAAAAATACCTATGAATTGTGAATAGCCCCGCAGCTGTTGATCGCTACTGACTGGGGAACAGAAAGGGCTAAAGCATCTCACACACACGCACACACACATGCGCGCACACATACAACTTTGTGTTACAAGGAACAGGGAAGAATTTTTGCCAGCTGACAACACCGGTTCAGTTCCTCCTTCACTCAAACCTCCTATAAGTTATTCTTCCAGGAATACTCATCTTATGTCTGGCTCTGCCACTTACTACCTGCACACCCTTGGAAAGTTATTTAACCTCTCGGTACTTCATTTTGCTCTTAGGTAAAATAAGGATAACAATAGTACTTACCCTCATCGGGCTGTTGTGAGGGTTAAATAAGTTAATATGTGTAAAGTACTTGGAATCAGTAAGCACGATGTAAGTGATAACGATGAAGGTGGTGACTAAAAGAGGAGTAATAAAAAAGAAACTATATGCATTTATAAAGAAAGGAGCAGGAAAAAACAAATGCACGAGATAGAATAATATTGCTATTGAGCTCTGGAAATTTTGAACAAACCCAAACCTGTGAGTTGCTATGGACAGTGGCTCCTTTGCACACCCCACTTCTCTCCCTTTATGAATGGGAGTGGCTCTGGCTGTCATCCTTTGCCATCCCACCTCTGTATGTCGGGTATGTGGGCGGATGACTTGTCTCATTAGTCTCACAGGTTCACAGGCAGAGGAATTGTGCTCTGGGGGGCTGGACTTCATGAACCACACCTGAGGCGCCTCAGCCCCACCTGGGACTGATTTAGACGTTGAGATTCTGGACCTCAAAGTGATGCTGTAATGGGATGAGACTTCTGGAGGACTTTAGAGGTGGGTGCATTTTGCATGTGGGAGGGACACCAATCACTGGGGCCCAGAAGCAGACACACTCTAGGATGGCACCCGATCAATCCCTTGTGTAATCCTCTCCCCTTGCATGTGAGTGGGGCCTGTGGCTTTCTTCTGACCAACAGGTTACGGCATGGCTGATGGAATGTGGCTTCTGTGTATTGTACGTCCACCTCGCTAGTGGACTCTGCTGACTCTGCCCCTTGCTGGCGTTGATGAAGCTTCCTGCCATAGGAGAGGCCCACGTGGCAAGAAACTTAGAGCGGCCTCCTCCAGCCAGCCAGCAAGAAGCTGAGGCCCTCAATCTGACATCCCCTCAAGGAACTGAATCCTGCCAACAGCCACGTGAGCTTGGAAGCAAATCCTTCCTCAGGCCAGCCTCAGATAAGACCCCAGCCCTGGCTGACACTTTGCAGCTTTGTGAGAGACCCTGAAGCAGAAGACCCAGGTAAACGTGTGCCTGGATTTCTGACCCACAGAAACTGTGTGGTAATAAATGTGTGTTATTTTGTTCCTAAATTTCTCGTGATTTTTAATGTAGCAATAAAAAACTACTGCACAAATTTATATGGAAACTTAGTTTCTGATAGAGGTAGCATGGGTGAGGATTGGATTATTCAGTAAATGGTGTTGGAACAACTGGATAGGCACCTGAGGAAGACGTAGACGGAGCCCTACTTATCCTGCCACTACAATAAATCCTGGCTGGATCAGATTAAAATGCTAAACATAGAATAACAAATCTTCAAGGAAATGATATGGGGGGAAATTCTGTCATTTCAGGGGACGTACAATCTAAATGCTAAACTTTCTGGATGCCAAGAATAAAAAGATAACTTCAACAACATAAAACTAAAGAGAGTTCAGTATGAAATAAACAATGTAAGTACAAAGGGAAGAGAAAAATCAAGTGGAAAAAAATTGTCCTGTATGTACATTGACAAAGGACTATTTTCCTTAACATACAGAGTTCAGTGAATCAGAACAAACAATGCCATAGAGAATGGGCAGAGAACATAGTTCACAGAACAGAAAATGCCAGCAGCTCTCAAACATAGGTAAAGATGCTCAGCCTCATTTGTTAAAGAAGAAACTAAATTAAATTACAACGAGATACCATTTTTTAACTTATCAATTGGCAAAGGTAAAAAAGTTGAATAGGGGAAACTCTCATGGATGTGCGTATACATTTGTATAATCTCTATGGAGGGAAATTTGACAAAATATCTATCAAAATGTCAAAATGCAACCTCCCACCTCTAGAAATCTGACCTACATGTATACCTGCACATGATATATGTTCAAAGATATTCACTGAAGCACAGTTTGGAATAGGGAAAGATTGAAAATAACCAACATGTATATTAACAGGCTATTGTTTAAATATCTAGTTAAAAATCAACAAATAAACAGGGGAGTTCTTTTTGTACTGATATGAAACAGTTTTCTAAGTTTATTAAAAACAAAGACTGGAACATTGTGTAACATATACTCTTTGTACAAAAATTTACATATACCAGACATGCTTGTACATGCAAAAAACACTTCTGGAAAAATATGTAAGAAATAAATAACAGTGCTTGCTTCCAGGATGGAGAACTAAGTGACTGGGGTGAGCCCAAGTGAGAGGGGCACTTACTTCTTATTTTACAGTTTTTCAAATATTTTGCATGGATATTACGAATATATTCTCTATTCATAGTTATCAATAAAAACACTTAACAGAGGGTAGTGTTTTGACACCAAAGGCTCTCTCCAGGACTTAAAAGGGAGGAGTGCTTTCAGGCAGGAAGAAAGAGCCAGTGAATGCCCCCTCTGTTGGCATAAAAGGAGAGAACGCCTACTGCATTTTTAAAGAGCTTCTTAAAATAGTGTACTGCACAGCTCAGTGGGCTCAGTCCTTTCTGGTTGCTGGTTAGAGGACTGTCAGGATCATTTTCCTCCAGCTAACTTGCAGTTCATCTAGATTTCAGGTTGTTTTTCCTGTGAAAATGTCTGGGGCTTAGAGGATGTGTCTATAAGAGCCCACAGCTCCACGCAGAGCAGGCGGGGGTGCTTCAGAGGAGTGGTCCCTACACAGCTTTTCCCTGGTTGTTTTCTTTCCTCATTTCAGCCAGTGCTGACGCTCCTCTTTCCCGGTCTAGACTTTGACACAAGCTCTGCAGTTGCTGCCACCGACCCCTCCTCCCTCGTTCCCTCTCTCAGTCTGGAACAACCCTTGCTGGCACCTCTGCAGCTGTGACTCATTGCAAATGTTTTGCATTCCGGGATGTTCTGCAGGGTTTTGGGTCTCCCCTGTGGCTCGAAGCACTAGGCAAGTTGAAAGGGAGGAGCAAAAGAGGTCCCGCAGCTGCCAAAACATTGCAAGGATGAGGGGGAAAATTGTTAGGGAAACTGAAAACGTTTTGTGAGAGCAGGACCCTGGCCAGCCGCTCCCTGTCGTGGGCCTGCTGGTAATTTGATCAGGGCTGGGGGAAGCCATAGAGGCCGACTTGTAGAGAGTGGTTGTCTAAGACCCGGTGAGGCCCAATCACCCATGCAAAAGCACCACAGGCCATCTGGAGACCACCTCCATCTGCCCAGGAAGGACCTGGGTTGAAGCCACTCTGGAAAGCGGAAGTGTGTGTCTCATCCAGAAATGTCTGCTTCAAATATGTTTACCTTTAATTCACTGGAATTACTTTGTTAGCTTATTTCTCCTACCCACCACCTACAACTGTACACAATTTATGTTTATATTCAGGTCAACTGATATCTACTTTTAAAACAGTTGTGTTCCTTTTTTTTCTTCCTTAAAGCTATGGAACCCTGTGCTGAAGTCTTTGTATAAAAGAAAGAAATTCTAAACTGCCCAGGTTAATTAAACAGACATGGGTGGGAGCTGGGGGAGGGGAAAGCCCTCCCCAGTGACCTTTACCTTCATTTCTTCCCTGGTCCTCTATGCAGGCTCCAATAGGGCATAATTTAAACAAATCTTTTAAATAAACTTCATCAAGGTAAATTTGCATACAATAGAATACACCCATTTTAAGTGTACAGTTTGATAAGTTTTGGCAAATTGTATATACCCATGTAAGGTATAATTTGAAACCATTGGCTTAGTAGATATGAAAACAATGAAATAAATGTACATTTTTTAAAGGGGAGATAAACTGTATTTAATATTCATCTGTACTGTCCTAACCCCATGGGTGTAACATCATCTCATGTTAAGTCTCCTTTACTATCAAACAAATAATAGTATTTGATTTAGTTTCACTTGGATTTCATAGATGAAAACAACTTGGATTTCTTAGAAAACAAAATTTAAGTGCAAAGAATTGCTAAATTTCCAATAACTTTTTCTTCTTTATAAGAAATATTAGCTCCTAAAAGATCTCTTTAAGATTAAGAAGAGAGGGACTTACCTGGCAGTCCAGTGGTTGAGACTCTGCCTTCCAATGCAGGAGGCGCGGGTTCAATCCCTGGTCGGGGAACTAAGATCCCACATGCCATGGGGTGCAGCCAAAAAAAACTAAAAAAAAAAGATTAAGAAGAGATTTTCGAAGTCACTAAGCGTATTTGAGTCACGTGTTTCAAATTCATATAATAGTTGACCCCTTCTATGAAAGATGGGAATAACATGCTCACATGGTCCCCCATCTTCACACCCTCTCTCCCCAACTTTTATAGTACTATCTTTATATGTTTGCAACAGTAATGTTCTCTTCAGTGGCAGTGCAACAGTTTGTACTGGTCTATATTTAGATAGATTTGGTGTTCACCGAAAGCCCTTTATATGTTTTCTCTGTTCCTTTTATTCTTAAATTTGTCTCTTAAATCCCGGGATATCACCAAGTAGTTTTTTTGAGAGGCTCATGGGTGCTGTGTTTCCTGATTTTTTGCATGTTTAGGAAAGTCCATTTTGCCTATGTACTGGAATGGCAATTTATTTGGATAAGACACTCTTGGTTATGTTACTTTAGTCATTGTTCCTGTTTTCTGACATTAAATTCTGAGGTCAGTTCGTCCCCTGCAGATAATTTGATACTGTTTGTCTGAATGCCCAAAGAATTCTTTCTTACTTTTGAGTTTCAATAGGTAAGTCATGATATGTCTCAGTATTGAATGTTCCATGTTGAAGTTTTCTGAAACACAATGTATTTTTTAATTCTGCAGATTCACTTTCCTTTGTTTCAGGGGTGTTCTCTTGAATATTTTTTGTTTAATTTGATGGGTTTACTATATGAGGGACATCATTTGTGATTATATTAGATAATCTTTAATCACCATTACCTTCCTTCTTTCTACTTACTTCAGTCTTGGGTTTTTTGGGTTTTTTAATCTGTATTTACTGTGATTACTTCGAACTTTTGCTTAGTAAATCAAGTTTTAGCTATTTCTACTGTGTTCCTTGTTGTTTTACTTTTATTAGTTTTATAATTATGTTGTTTTGTCCTTATTTTCTTTCAGCTCATTCTGCTTTTCTCTTTTTTCATCACAGGGTATGTGAGCTCTTGTTTTATTTAATGCATGCTCTTAAAATGTTTTGTGGTGGAAAGCATTTGTAGGAAATTCCCTTGTTTCTAGGGCTCTTCTAAATTGTGTCCTTTATCTACCATGTTTATGTTCTTTTCTTTCTGTGAATTGTTGGAAAAGCAAGTATGTTTATAAAATTGCTTTGCAATTTTTTTTTTCATTTTGCTCACATTCTATCTAGATTTTCTACTTTCTATTTGCTTTGAATCAGGATTCTTTTTCCTCTGTAAACTTCTGAAACCAGTTTGCTGCACTTTGTTTCCCTCTCTATACCTCTCTATATGGTTTGAGGGCTGGAAATTTTGTGTCTTCACACTGTGCTGTCTGTGACTTGAGGTGATGGTAGTGGATAGAGGAGATGATAGACATCAACTGAGGCAATTCTCAGTCTTAGAATATGTGAGCTCTGTTTTTCTGAAATGTTGTTAAATATCCTGTACCAGCTTTCTTTCACCCAGCTGGAGGTTGCATTTTCTTCTTGGGGGTGTGGGGAGGAATACTTTTGAGTTTAGGTTTGGATAACTATTTCCTGAAGATATACATGTGGTCCTCAAACCAGAGGGAAGCCTGGTCACAATGCTTACTTTTGACCCTATCCTGTGCAATCCTTTGACTGAGCCTGGAGAAACACAGAAGACTAGCTTAGAAAATGGGTAGCAGCAGAAACCTGGTAATGAAAACTAATTAACTGGATGATAGCACCATTACTTGAAAGATATTAGTTTTAAGTTTGAACCCAAATTAACAAAATGCAAATTTATATACCCAGCAAGGCTCTCATTCAGATTTGGGGAAATCAAAAGCTTCACAGAGAAGCAAAAGCTAAAAGAATTCAGCACCACCAGACCAGCATTGCAACAAATGCTAAAGGAACTTCTCTAGGTGGATAAGAAAAGGCCACAACTAGAAACAAGAAAATTACTAATGGAAAAGCTCACTGGTAAAGGCAAACATAGAGTAAAGGTAGGAAGTCATCCACACACAAATATGATATCAAAACCAGCAGTTGTGAGAAGAGGAGAGTACAAATGCAGGATATTGGAAATGCATTTGAAATTAAAAGGCCAGCACTTAAAACAATCTTGTTTATATACAGACTGCTATAGCAAAACCTCATGGTAACTACAAACCAAAAATCTACAATAGATATACACACACACAAAAGAAAAAGGAATCCAAACACAACACTAAAGTTAGTTATCAAATCACAAGAGAAGAGAACAAAACAGGAAGGGGAGAAAAAACACCTACAAAAACAAATCTAAAATGATTAACAAAATGGCAATAAGAATATACATATCAATAATTACCTTAAATATAAACAGATTAAATGTTTCAACCAAAAGACATACACTGGCTGAATGGATAACAAAAACTCTTAGAGGAAAACATAGGCGAAACACTCTTTGACATAAATTGTATCAGTATCTTTTTCAAGCCGTAGGGTAATGGAAATAAAACAAAAATAAACAAATGGGACCTAATTAAACTCAAAAGCTTTTGCACTTCAAAGGAAACCATAAACAGAACGAAAAGACAACCCACAGAATGGGAGAAAATATTTGGAAACGATGTGACCAACAAGGGATTAATCTCCAAAATTTATAAACAGCTCATGTAGCTCAATATCAAAAAAACAAACAACCCAATCAAAAAATGGGCAGAAGATCTAAATAGACATTTCTCCAAAGACGACATATTGATGCCAAGATGCTCAACATCGCTAATTATTAGAGAAATGTAAATCTAAAACTACAATGAGGTATCACCTCACACCTGTCAGAATGGCCATCATCAAAAAGTCCACAAACAATAAATGCTGGAGACAGTGTGGAGTAAGGGAACCCTCCTACACTGCTGCTGGGAATGTAAATTGGTACAGGCACTATGGAGAACAGTATGGAAGTTCCTTAAAAAACTAAATATGATCCAGCAATCCCACTCCTGGGCATATATCTGGAGAAAACCATGGTTCAAAAGAATACCTGCACCCCAATGTTCATTGCAGTGCTGTTTACAATAGCCAAGACATGGAAGCAACCTAAATGTCCATAAAGAGACGAATGGATAAAGAAGATGTGGTACATATATACAATGGAATATTACTCAGCCATTAAAAAAAATGAAGTAATGCCATTTGCAGCAACATGGCTGGACCTGGAGATTATCGTACTAAGTGAAGTAAGTCAGACAAAGACAAATATCATATGATATTGCTTATATGTGGAATCTAACAAAAATGATACAAATGAACTTATTTCCAAAACAGAAACAGATTCACAGACTTAGAAAACAAACTTATAGTTACCAAAGGGGAAAGGTGGGGGAAAGGGATAAATTGGGAGTTTGGGACTGACATATACACACTACTATATTTATTTGTTTGTTTATTTATTATTATTATTTTTGGTTTGGTATTTTTTTGGTATTATTTTTTTGGTTGTGTCATGTGGCTTTTTTTAGTTCCCCAACGAGGAATTGAACCTGCGCCCACGGCAGTGAAAGCCCATGTCCTAACCACTGGACAGCCAGGGATGCCCCACACTACCATATTTAAAATAGATAACCAACAAGGATCTACTGTATAGCACAGGAAACTCTACTCAGTATTCTGTAATAACCTAAATGGGAAAGAATTTGAAAAAGAATAGTTACATGTATATATATAACTGGATCACTTTGCTATACACCTGACACAACATTGTAAATCAACTATACTCCAATATGAAATAAAAATTAAAGAAAAAAAGATAATGTGCATATAGTAGATATTCATCATATTGGTTGCCCAGTGTCCAAAAGCTTTACCTATCTGGGAGGAACTCTAAGATAATAATAGGGAAGCAGCCCCCCTCCACTATGGAGGCCAAAAGGGCTGTTATCCCCCTGGGAGTATGAGCAAGGACAAGATCTAAGCACAGCCAATCAAATGCTGCCACCTGGACTTTATATCCTGAGTGGGTGACAACACAGCTCAGGCCAATTAGGGATGCTTCCTGGTGGCTGTGCAGGGAGGAGAGTCTGGAAGGGCAAAGTGCATGTCCAATGACAGTAGAACCCAGCACAAGGATGGTAGGTGTCCAGTGGTGCAGATACCAGTTTTGGGGTGCTGAGTGCCCTGTCGGTGAGTGGCATGTCCTGAGCAGCCTGCTACTGTGGCAAGTATCTGATCCATTTCTACTTTTCTTTGCTTCTAGGAGCCACCAGATACCCATCCAATACATTCCATTTCTACTTAAGGAACTGTAGTCGGTTTCTGTTATTTACAATCAAGAACCCTGACAAGTATAATATATCTGGGTTCAGGATTCAAAAATCAACTGAGAAGACCTGGATACTTGGCAATTCATGTGAAATAGACTTAGGAATTTTTGTGCACCATGATATAATGGGTCAATAAAGTGGCGCGGCTGCCAGAGGCTACACCGGGTAGGACAAAGAAGGTCAGAGGCCTGCTTCCTCATCCTCCTGCTCTTGTTAACTACAACTAGAGTGTATTTTCCCGTTTAAAGCATTTTATGGGCTTCGCTGGTGGCGCAGTGGTTGAGAATCTGCCTGCCAATGCAGGGGACACGGGTTCGAGTCCTGGTCTGGGAAGATCCCACATGCCGCGGAGCAACTGGGCCCGTGAGCCACAATTACTGAGCCTGCGCGTCTGGAGCCTGTGCTCCGCAACAAGAGAGGCCGCGATAGTGAGAGGCCCGCGCACCGCAATGAAGAGCGGCCCCCGCTTGCCACAACTAGAGAAAGCCCTCGCACAGAAACGAAGACCCAACACAGCCATAAATAAATAAATAAATAAATTTAAAACTTGTCCAGTGGAAGAGTGATTAGGAAGGCGATGAGTCTTTATATGAAGAACCGGAGAAATTTAACTTAGAAAAGCCATACGGAAGACATTCTATGGTTCTTTTAAATTATGTTACCACTGAGATAATTTTATAAAAATGTAATGGTACAAAGGCAGATGAAAAATGGCCTTAAAAAAACAGCACCCACTCTCTGCACCAAATATCGGATCTGGGTAGATATCACAAAAAGTGAGAGAAAATGAGAGATGAAACTTTCCAGATGGGACTAGGATGAGAAACGAGTGTTGTTTGAACAACTAACTTCCATCACTAGTAGAATGAGCCTGGAGGGACCATTTCCTGGTTCCACGCACTTTCCTCTTGGAGGCCCTTACTCATGGGATGCAGATATCTTTCTCCCAGAAAACGTTCATAAAATAACTAAATAACTGGAGTCCAGAGGCTCCAGATGATTGACCTTTTCCATCATAGAAGAAATACAAGATCTAAATTTACTGAAATATTCCAAAGGTATACTATTGTATACTCTCATATTCTCACTTTGCTTTCTGGTTTCTAATGTGTTAAAGTGAGTGATAAGCCTCAAACCCTGTTCTTTCCTTGCAACTTCATAATAAATCTAAGGCCACTTCCATCATCAGTGTGTCCCTGAGGATAATGGTGATTATTTTGAATTAACTATTTCAAGTAAGAAATGATAAATATATCTCGGATGTGCATCTATTGCATATCTCTTCTAACTTCTATGTGGAATGTAAGAATTGAAATAATTAAGGTTATTTTGCATTTGCAAGAAATAAAAATCTCTGAAGGTCATTAAACTCTTTTGCTAGCTTGCATGTAAACTGGTTCTACCACTCTCAGGATCCACTGGCATCAAGAATTGAGAAAAGTTGTGGGGAAACGAAGGCCTCCCCACCTTCAACTCTCCTTGGCAGAGCACGGAGGACCAAGGCTTCTCCAGGGGAAATACAATCTGGTGATTCAATACCAGCAGGATTTAGACAGTCAAACAAGAGCTTCATTCAGGCTCATGAGAGCTGCTAAAAGCAATATTGCTGTGAGGATCCTTCTGACTATTGAGCGTGCATATTAACCAGCCTAACTTTTGTTCCGTGTTTTTACAGTTATGGCAAATGATCTGGGTTAAGCCATCTCTTCTTCTCCCTGTCCTGTCTTGTGACACATATTTCAGCAAAGTCTGATTGAGGCCTAAAGAACAATCTGTACCAACAGAACAGGCTGTGAGCTCCTTAGGGTGGGGTTGGGAAGGTGTGGAGAGAGGGAGGCTTGGCTTAATGAGTTTTCTCTCTCTTTCACTTAAGAACACTTACAAGCAGGTAGTAAAGGACTGTTGGATTGAATTGAACTAAAAGGAGTGGAACTAACTGGCCCATAATATCAAAACCATACACAAACAAGGAATACTTGCTAGGTAGCTGAACAATTAAATTAATAGATAAAGCAATGTTTTGGCAGGGAGAGAAGCTGGGAAAGTATTTTTCCTTGATCTTCATACTATAGCTTGACCCATTGTAGAATAATTTATTAAGAAATAAGAAAACAGAGGAAGGCCATTTTAAAGAAAGTCAATAAGCATAGCATTTTTTTTTTTTACTCCTATTGTCATATTAGGTTTGTTACTTAGGAGAAATTGTCAACAATTCCAAAATAAAAAAATCACAAGACAGTTAAATTTATAATTATATTTACCTAAAACAAAGGAAAAAATTAAGGACTTTATTCCATTTCTCATCACTAAAATTTAATTCTCTCTCTTTAAAAAATTCTTCATATGGAGGGCAATAGAAATGACATACTAATTTTTATTTATTTAAACAATTTCCAAAATGCTACATTAGGCATGAACTGACATTACTGCACCTAGTACAGCAAGAGGAAGGAATGCATAAAGGTAAAAGTAGATTTTAAAGAATTCAAAAACAGAAAAATAGTAGTACTAATAAATAAATCCAAAACCCAACAAAATTAACCCTATTTTTAAAAATAAATTTATTTATTTATTTGTTTTTATTTATTTATTTTTGGCTGCATTGGGTCTTCGTTGCTGCACGTGGGCTTTCTCTAGTTGCAGTTAGTGGGGGCTACTCTTCATTGCAGTGTGCGGGCTTCTCATTGTGGTGGCTTCTCTTGTTGCGGAGCATGGGCTCTAGGCGCATGGGCTTCAGTAGTTGTGGTACACGGACTCAGTAGTAGTGGCTTGCAGGCTCTACAGCGCAGGCTCAGTAGTTGTGGTGCACGGCCCTATTTGCTCCACGGCATGTGGGATCCTCCTGGACCAGGGCTTGAACCCATGTCCCCTGCATTGGCAGGTGGACTCTGAACCACTGCGTCACCAGGGAAGTCCCAATAATTAACCCTATTTTTTTTTTTAAATATTACTTTATTTATTTATTTATTTTTATTTTATGGCTGTGTTGGGTCTTCGTCCCTGTGCGAGGGCTTTCCCCAGTCGCGGCAAGTGGGGGCCACTCCCCATCGTGGTGCGGGAGCCTCTCACCATCGCGGCCTCTCTTGCTGTGGAGCACAGGCTCCAGACACGCAGGCTCAGCAACTGTGGCTCACGGGCCTAGTTGCTCCGCGGCATGTGGGATCCTCCCAGACCAGGGCTCTAACCCGTGTCCCCTGCACCGGCAGGCAGATTTCCAACCACTGCGCCACCAGGGAAGCCCCTAACCCTATTTTTTTAATGGAGAATGCACACAAACTAAAAATAGGAAATGGAAATAAATTAATAACCCCAGACATGAGGGAAATGAAAAGTCTTATAAAAGCTGATTTTGCTCAGCTCTATGCAAATAAATTTTTTAAATGTACAAAATAGATTATTTTCTAGTAAAATATTAATTGCCAATGTTGTCCTCAGAAGAGACAAACAATCAAAACATAGCAATTACTATGAGAGAAATGTGAAAAGTTGTCAAATTTCCTACCAAAAATAAACAAATAAATAACACCCTAGTCACAAATGATTTTACTAGTAAATTTTACCAACTTTTAACTAAAAGATGACACCAAATGTTCTAGAGTATGTAGAAAAGACAAAAAACCTCCAGATCCTCCTGACGAAGCCAGCCTAAAACTGATAGCAAAACATGACAAAGGAACACAAAACAGAAATCACAGACCAAAAGCACTTATGAGTATCAATGCAGACTCCAAACAGATTCAACATCACATAAAAAGAATAGCATACCTTCTCCAAAGAAGGCATACATATGGCTAAGAAGCACATGAAAAGATGCTCAACATCACTAATTATTAGAGAAATGAAAATCAAAACTACAATGAGGTATCACCTCACTCCGGTCAGAATGGCCATCATCAAAAAATCTACAAACAATAAATGCTGGAGAGGGTGTGGAGAAAAGGGAACCCTCCTGCACTGTTGGTGGGAATGTAAATTGATACAGCCACTATGGAGAACAGTATGGAGGTTCCTTAAAAAAGTAAAAATAGAGCTACCATATGACCCAGCAATCCCACTCCTAGGCCTATATCCAGAGAAAACCATAATTCAAAATGATACATGCACCCCAGTGTTCACTGCAGCACTATTTACAATAGCCAAGACATGGAAAAAAACTAAATGTCCATCAACGGAGGAATGGATTAAAAAAATGTGGTACATATATACAATGGGAATGTTACTCAGCCATAAAAAAGAATGAAATAATGCCATTTGCAGCAACATGGATGGACCTAAAGATTATCATACTAGGTGAAGTAAGTCAGACAGAGAAAGACAATTATCATATGATATAGCTTATATGTGGAATCTAAAAAAATGGTACAAATGAACTTATTTACAAAACAGAAATAGAGTCACAGATGTAGAAAACGAACTTATGGTTACCAAGGGGGGGAAGGGGGAGGAGGGATAAACTGGGAGATTGGGACTGATATATACACACTACTATATATAAATAGATAACTAATAAGAACCTACTGTATAGCACAGGGAACTCTACTCAATACTCCGTAATGACCTATATGGGAAAGAATCTAAAAAAGAGTGGATATATGTATATGTATAACTGATTCACTTTGCTGTACAGCAGAAACTAACACAACATTGTAAATCAACTATACTCCAATAAAAAATAATAAAAAAAAAGAATAGCATACCTTGATAAAATATGATTTGTGTAAGAAATGCAAAGATGGTTCCATTTGAGGAAATATGTATCTATATAATTCACCCTATTAGTGTTAAAAAGAGAAAAATCATATGATCATCTTCATAAGTGCTTTTAGAAAGCATTTAAAAAATTTCAACAATTCTTGATTAAAATGCTTAAAACATGATATAATCATGTTATATCATTCATATATATACATGTATGTCCCAACCAGAAAGCCTATGCTCTTATGCTCTATAGGGAAACAGAAGGATGTCTACCCTTACAATTATAACCCACCATCGTCATTCTGGAGGTAATAGCCTACCTAATTAGACAACAGAAATAAATAAGAGGTACAAAAATTGGATTGTAAAGATAGAATTAAGATTAACCATTATTAATAGACAATATGATTACGCACCTGAAAAACTCAGGAAAGAAAATCACCTGAAAAAATATGACAAACAACATGAGTATTCACTAAGGTAATTAGGAACCAAGTAAATGTAAAAAATCATTAGCCTTTCTTTTAGGAAAGTTCTATGAAATTGCCAATATTTAACTTTTTTAGACTCACAGAAATGGCAGTTCCATATAGCTTAACTTATGTATACAAATAACAACCACTGAGAAAACATAACAGGTAAAAGAGGCCATTTATAATGGTCACAAAAAAAGACAAAATATTCAATACTTCAGTACAGGATAAAACTAAGAAATGTTCACAATCCATACAAAGAAAACTAAAAAAAAGCTCTAAGAGACACAAAATAAAACCTGAGTGGAAAAACACATCCTTTTCTGAGATAGCAGGCTTCAACGTCAAGAAGATGCCTGCTTTATCCCAATTAATCTAGAAATATAACACAATCTCAATGAAAACACCAAAAGAAAATTTTTTTAAGTGGAAAAACTGATTTTAAAGTTCTTACTGGAAAAAAAGAATGTAATAGCCAAGAACCTTATGTAAAAACAGGAGAACAGTGAAGGAAGACCAGCCTTACAAGATAACATAGCATTATAAAACTGCAGTAGTCTAAATAGTGTGTGCTTTGTGAATGAAGTCAACGGAATAGATTCCAGAATACAGAAATACACTTATATATGAAGAATTTTAGCATGATAAAAGTGGTATTTTAATTAAATAGGGAAAGGATTGATTATTAAATTAAAAACTGTTGGACAGTTAGTTAACTGAGGGATGATGTGAAAAGCAATACTTTACCTATAGACCAAGATAAATTTGAGATAGATCAACAGATTTAAAAATAAACAAACTAATAGAAAAAAACATGGAAAGATTTTTGTGAGATTCTAAATTCTTAGGAAGTTCTTTGGAGAAAGAATTTTGGAAGCTCTTTGGAGGAGCAAGCATTTAAAAAATCTCAGGAGAAATTAGAAGTTTTAAGAAGTCTGATTTTCTGACCATCAGTTGAAGAATGGGTTGGTTTAAACTTCTGAAAGTTTCCTCTTAGAGGTAGGAGCGGGGAATTCCAAGCACTTCCTTTGTGCCTGTTTAAACTGTTGATAAATAAATGTATTGCCTCTTTCACAATCTCATTGTGCAGGTCTTTAGTGGAGGGAGGTATAACACAGAAGTCAGGTGAATTACCTTCTGCTTTGAAATTCGAAGGGAATTAGTTTGAGCTCTTGAGTGCCTTCTCAGGGAAATCGGGGTAGTCTGTGCATTTTCCAATCACCTCAGTATCTGGAGAATTAATTTCATTTATCAATTGTTCTGCATTGCTTTGTCCCAGTGAGGAGCATCAGCCCTTTCCGCCTCATCTCCCCTTAAATTGTCATTCACACAAGGCATTTATGTATGGAGTGAACTTTACAGAAGGTTGCTTGTTTTCCCTTTTCCTTTGAGACCCTTTTCACACCTTCTTACCTTAAACTTACCTGGGCTCTCGGGTTCTCTACTCATCAGTTCAATTCTCTTTATGTGCAGAACTATTTTGATCTTTTCCAGGCCTGCCTTTGCATATCTCCAAACTCATCAGTGTGTTTTGCAAAAACAATGGCTGATCTAAGGGAAGGTGAACCTTGAGCCACAAGGAGAAATACTGGCAAAGACTTTTCTTTTTGGCCTCTATGTGAAGTGGGGAGCAGATATTTTGCCACAGGTAGGAATCACTATTCCACTGTCCTTAGAAGGCAGAACTGGCTACTGTCAGTTTTGGTCTTACATAATTTGCTTCTTCTCCATCATAAAAAGGACCAGATTTCATAGCCTCTGTGATAGAATTTTCCTCCTTGCCTAACATTATTCACTACATAAAAGAAACAAGAAACAATATAAAGGTAAAACAAAACAATAAACTCATTATGGAGCTCCTAGGTCCTGTGAGAAAGTGTTAGATCTAAATCCTGTTATGCATATTTGAATACTATTCCTAAAATGTTTGGACCACTCAAAGGCTAGGATTCATGGGCAAGTGTTATGATTTTAAAAGTTACTTAGGTTATTAGGTTGACTTGAAGTCATGTCCCTGCCAACACTTCAGTTAGTTCTTTCAGAATACTGGGACAGATCGCTCTACTTTTAAAGATTCTGATCCTCTATTCCTTTAAATGTTTGGGGAAGACATTTCTTTCCTATTTCCAACATTCTACAATTTCCCAGTATCTTCCTCGGGGATAATAATAATATTTCTATTGCTCAGTACTCTCAAAGAAGAAGGGACATTTGCATTCCATAGTGTTTAGACTGTGGTACGTAAATGTATCCCAGATTATTCTTCATATTATTTTATTTCTGCTATCAGTGGTTGTATTGTTGTTTTGTTTTTAAAACACATACTTTCCAATAGGTAACTCACACATACAGTTAAAAATTCAAAAGGCATAAAAGACTATATACCTAAAAGTGAGTTTCCCTCCCACTCCTATCCTTCATCTATCTAATCCTCTTTTGCAGAGGAAACCACTGGGACTAGTTTCTTACCTTTCCAAGGTATTTTATACCCCCAAACCCCCTTCATGATAGATTACATTCTATACATTCTACATTCTATACACGCTGTTCTGTGTCTTGGTTTTCACTTAACCAATATAGCTTGGGGATTGTTTTATATCTGTACATCCAGGACTGCCTTATCTTTAATTTCTTAAATCTTTAAAGTGCACATCATTCCACTTTACGGAGGTACCATGATTTATTTAACCAATCCCAATCAATGGACATTTACTTTAGTTCTAATCTTGTGCTGTCACTAACAGTTCTGCAATGAATTACTTTATATGTAGGTCATTTTGCACATGTGAGAACATTTGAAGGATACATTTGTAGAAGCAGAATTGCTGAATTTAAGGGTATGGGCATTTACAATTTTGATAACTATCGCCAAATTGCCCACCAAAGGGCAAACACCTATTCGTGTTTCCGCTGGCAAACATTTGAGAGTATCTGTTTCCTAGACCCTGACCAACAGAGCACATTATCAAGCTTTTTGAACTTTGTCAGCCTTACAGGGGAAAAGTGGTATCTCATACTTTTAATTTAGATTCTTCTCACTGAGCGATTTAAAATGTCAACTTTATCATAGACTAAATTTATCTATTTGACGCCTTTCTGGGCTTTCTAGTTTATTCCATTGGTCTCTCTTGTCTCTTCATACACTATAGTGTTTTCATCACAGTACCTTTACACTATGTTTTACTCGATAGTAGGTCTAATTATCCTTATTACTCTTCTTTCCCCTAAGAAATTTCCTTGTTATTCTTGTTTATTTTTTCAATATAAATTTGAGAAATAGTTTGTCTTCAAATAAAATCCTGCTGCATTTTTATTGAGATTGTATCATATCAATAGATTACTTAGGCATACCACTACTCACTTGTTATTTAAGGCTTACCATTTCTTGTCCATATCTTTTGAATAATGTCTTCCTTGTGCTTATAACACTGTCTTAAATAAAATGTTTTCTTATTCATTCTTCACAGCATCTTTGGAAACAGGCAGGGAAGATAGGAGATACGGGATTAGTCCCAGATTATATTTGATAGATCTTAACCCAGTTTTATATCTACTATTTGATAATGCCTCACCAGTAAGTAGATTTTAAGAAAATTCAAAAACAAAACAAACTTTTCCACCCACAACTAAATTTTCCTATTGCAAAAAGCGAGCAATATGGAAGCACAATTCTGCAGTGTATTTTTTGTGCGGTGATCTGTGGCCAAGCAGTGTGGAATGCATTCCAATCATGGAGTAACAATCTCAAGAGAATTTTGAAACCAGAGTTGGCTTGAATGCTGTACAATGACACCCAGGATCTTGGCTTACTTCCCAGATTTTCCCTTTTTGGTTTTCTAGCAAGTTTGGTCATGCCTGGGAATTTGCTGAATATGGTACTTGGATCAGTGACTTCTTGAATGTTACGTTGGGATCAATGGCATTTGTCTGCCCAAGGGGTTTTGGACTATAATTTTTAGATAAACCACTGTTGTAAATAAGTTCTCAGGAAGCCCTGGCACAAGGGTGCAGACAGGAAGGGCAGTTTGTGAATTGTTAATGGAAGGCAAAGATCTTGTGAGAGAATGTTCTACTGTGACTAGTATTGAGTTGCATACCTGGGCACACTGGTGTTCCAGCCGGAAGATCGTCAAGTTTTTAAATAAATATCTAATGTATTTAAAAGCTATCTTTAATGCCACCCTGGACACTCACTAAAGGTCAGCCAAGACTTGATAAACAGTTGCTAATCTGCAGTAACCTGGGCACTGCCTACCATCACCCTAGTTCAATTAACATGGAGAGAGCTGAGAAAGCGCCTACATTAGTTACTGAATTACTTAGGACACAAATATGTGTCAACATATATCTGAGTATATTTTTGGATTACATTTCCAAAACAAGTACTGTTTGCATCATTTATTTTTAGTCAACACTTTTCTCCTCAATGTCATGTGTAATTAAGACCTTAGGTAAAATATTTAAAAAATGTACAGCAGTGTGACACACATACTCAGGTAACATCTAAGGCTTTTTGCCACCGCATAAATGAGAACTTTCTTTAGCTCGTCCCTCTGCAACAAAAAGACTACTGTGTTCTAAACTAGAACGTTATGCAAGAATCTGAATAGCGTACAGTTTACTGAATGCTCAGCCTGTTTAGTGACATACCAAAAAAGTAGGACAAAGGCTAAAAGGCAAAAATGTGGGGCAAGTTTTAAGCAGTGAAGTTAAAGGCATATGGATGTTGAAATGTTCAATTATCAAGGCAGAGACCAGGTTGTAAAATCTAGCTAATAAAAGTATAAAGATGAGCAGTGAATGGGATAGTTGTTTGATTCAATGATCTCACTTGTTTGTTGAGCATTAAGAGTGTTGCCAAAATTCTGAAATTAGACCTCTCTGAACAGAGAATGGTGATGATGAGATGGTGTTTTATATCACTTGCCTTTTATTCCCACTATCACGGCAACTCCTTAGATTATACATATTAACCATTTATACATGAGAAATTAACGAAAGGTGAGGCAAAATGGGGAGCAAAAAGTAAAGTGTTACAGTAAATTAGGTAAAGGGTGTATAAAGTTAGGACAGCATTTTCAAGTCTAAGAAAATGACATAAACACAAATTTCATGATTCTCCTCATATTAATAGAATTTGTGTCAAACAAGTCATATGAGAGTCTGACGAACCTCTTAGAGAAATGTAAAACGTGATTTAAACTAAAGAGGGGACTTCCCTGGCAGTCCAGAGGTTAAGACTCTGTGCTTCTAATGCAGGGGACGCAGGTTGGATCCCTGCTCGGGGAACAGAGATCCCACGTGCTGCGTGGCGTGGCCAAAAAAGAAAAAGAAAAAAAAACCAACAACAAAAAACTAAAGGGAATTCTAGTTCCTTTTGATGACAATTTTTCATTTAAGATTTATGGACTCCTTAGGGACCTCTATATAGCTCAGAACCTGAGTGCCTTTATATATATATATATATATATATATATATATATATATATATATATATATAATTGTAGAGAACTGTCTGAAAGATTTCAGAGTCTGAATTCTGCAATAGACTTCACACCATTAAAAATGTGGTTCCAGGATGATTATGACAGATTACAATACAGGATATTTTTCAGCCTTTCAAAACCTAGGGAACGCGAGTTAACCATTCCCAGGATTGTTTTATTCCTGGGTGATAATATTTAGGTGATGTATGAACTTAAAGGAGCACAGGTAAGATTATACTCATTGGGCAACTCACTTGTCAAGACATCGGCCATTTCTGCTCGTAGCCCTGAAGGGGGCAAAGCAGGATGTGATCACCTTGGTTTATTCCTCTCATGAAATATGTTCATTTCTATCCTGCTTGCAAACACTGTGGTTATTTTTACCAGCATCTGAGACCACAAGCAGGGGAGTAAGCTAGAACTTTGACTGAGTTACAATTCTCAGGCTTTTACCTACAGATAGTGAGGTAGAGTCTGGTCCTGAGGCCCATCTGGACCGTCTTCCCACGCATTGCACTGGGAGAGGCAACACAGTACAGGCTTGAGCATCATACACCGCAGCTCCATCTTCTTGTAGCTGTGTGACCAGGGTCTGGTTACCTCAATCTTTCTATGTCTTGGTTTCCTTGTTGAAAAATAAGGCCTGACAACAGTGTTTACCTCAGGAGGGCACTGTAAACATTAAACGAAGGAATTCACCTAAAGCATCTAGAACAGTGCCAGGTAGAGAGCAAATAGGTAAATGTTAACAATAATTTTAACAAAAGCCACATGATTGAGGGTTTAATAAATTTGGCAAGCTAGTAAGCTCTCCCCCTCCTCCGATGCATATAGACATATCCTTAAATCTTCTTACAGTTGAGAGAGGGAAAAATGAGCAGGGAATCCTTGAGACAGGGGATATCAGCAAATCTTTACAACCATAGATCTAGTTGAGAAAAATTCCCAGGCTTCAATGTGTCAAACTGGAGTGTTCTCCAACTTGGGGTTACTATGAGGAGCCAGTCAGACAGCCCCAAATAAGATGCCCCAGTTGTTCCCACTTGCTAGGTCACTTTCCACTGTCACCGCCTGCGGGAGCAGTCCTTCCCCTCTGCCGTGCTGCGGTATCCTTTCCCCGCACAGGTCCTCTTTAGTACAGCACGTGATCAGTCAACCATCAGAGGCAAAAGTTTTGTGTAAGTACTGACACAAAACTTTGTACATTTATGTACAGGTACAAACTGGTGGTCCTCACCCTCCACAAAAGTTGTGGTCCCAAAGTTGACAGCTATTCATATGAAACCTGGAAAACATTCCCTTCTTCATAAACAAAACACAACAGAACATTATAAAGTCTCTCACAGAAGCAAATTAATTGACCAACTACCATTTCCCATGAACTCCATCTTCTCCTCCTTTGCTTGTTTTCTCTTCCTTTATGTTTCAGTTGCAGAGAGGGTAAATCATAAATTACTGTCTGGTATAGACAGAAAATAGTCTGCAGCTGGAAGGAATTGGGAAAGCACTGAGAATTTTCCTTTCCTAATCATGAATGCAGTGATTACTGACTTCAAAATAAGCAAAAGCTCCGTAAATGGGAAATAAGCAGAACACATTCTAGGGTGAGGGGACAGCAAGCGCAAAGGCAGAGATGTGAACATGCACTGCTACGTTTTGGGAACAGCATATGGCAAGAAGGAAATTCTACTTAGTCACTGTAGGAAACACCACTGAGTTACTATGGGGCACAAGTTGGGGAGTAATTATGAATGCCTAATTAGGCATTTTTGTTCTGCACAGGTAAATACAACAGTATTTTAAATAGTACACCCAAGGTCTATTTTCAAGTTCACCCTGGCATATAATACTTCCTACTTCTTCTCTGCCACATCCTAGGAGCTATTAATTTTGCTTTCTTTGGTTGTGGAAAAAGCAAGATCCCTTCTGCCTGAGCCTCTTGGTTCCATGTAGGGTTTGCCTATTCTCAAGGCTTCTCCCAATTCAGCAATTCCCATGAATTTCGGTCATGTAATTTTCATGGTTATGCCTAGCACTTACACAGTACCACTCTAGATATAATTCAATAAATTTGAGCCCCTACGATGTAGTGACCTACGGAGAGTCCAATGATGCTCCCTACCTTTAAAGAGCCTGTCAGTAAGTGAAAAAGCGACAGGTAATCAAACCCCAAATCAAGGCAAAATGAAACCAGTGCAACACACACATTGTTAGTGGGGGGTGCTAAGGACTGAATATGTCCCCCCTAAAGTCATATGTTGAGACCTAGTCCCCAGTGTGATAGTGTTTAGAGGTGGGGCCTTTGGGAGGTGATTAGGTCATGAGGGTAGAGCCCTCGTGAATGGGATCAGTGTTCTTATAAAGAGGTTGCAGTGGAAGATGCAGTCAGTGAGGAAGTGGTCTCTCACCGGACACTGAATCTGCCATTGCCATGAATCTTGGACTTCCCAGTCTCCAGAGCTGAGAGAAATGTTTGCTGTTTGTAAGCCACGCAGTTGATGGTATTTTTGCTACAGCAGCCCAAATGGACTCTGATGAGAGCTCACAAGCTGTTATTAATTTCAACCAGAGGATTGAGGAAAAGTCTTCAAAAGACACTGTCCTTAAACACAGACTTTCCATTAGGGATGTGGAGGTTATTTTTGGTCAAATGATTATTAACTTGAATTCTTCTGGACCCAAGGGACAGAAACCCATCTCAAAATAGCTTAAGCAAATAACAGGAGAGTGGAATTGGGAACGCTAGGGGTGGCATTTCCTTCAGTTCTCCAGGAACTCTTGGCCCTGCTCATGTGTGTGTGCTCCCTTCTCTCCCATAGCAGAGGGACATAACCCATGTTGCAGGAGGGAGGGGTGGAGTTTGACTACAGGTGGCTGCATGCTACCATGTGCCACCAGACTGCATCGAATAGCCACAGAAGGCTACCTGCACACACGGGCCAACAACTCAGCCCTACGGAAGGCCTCTTCTTGGTCTAGTTTGGGGCATGTGCCCATCTCTGGGATAATCACTGTGGCTTATGAGATGGGAAATATGGTCTGATCTGAGACATGTACCCATCACCTGGCCACGGTACAGACAGTGCTTTGATCAAGCTGTTTTAATAATAGGGACGCATGCGAAACAAAATAATTTTAACCAAGGGTGGGAAAGGTTGCAAGAAGGCTTTTATGGGATTAGCAACTTAGAACCACACAGAGTGGGCAGGGCAAGGGCAGTACTTCATAAGGAGATGGGAGGAGAGGACCCTAAAGGAGGAGAAACAGGATGTTGGGTAGACAAAAACAACAGGTAACCACTACAATAACTAAAATGCATGCATTCTTAGGCGAATGGTGTGCAGCCTGTGACAGAAATGCTGCTGAAGAAGAGAACTCAGGCAGGAGATGCAGGTTGGGCTAGGGTGTAGGGCCTCCAATGATAAATGGAACCATCCAAGGGCTTCAGTTCAAGAAATGTTGTGATCAGACCCATGTCACCCTATCACCCCCCTTTCTCTGAAAATGAAATGTCTAAGCTGTCAGACTATCATGACCAGGTATCAAGTTTCTTTCCTTCCCCACGTTTGCCTTTTCTTTCTCCAGTTCATACACTGTCCCGTCTCAATTCTATATGTAGTCCCTACATCCTGGCCGTTTATTTCCCAATCTAAAGTCAATACCACTTGAGGGAATTGCTTTTGTCTAGCACTGAAATTCCTGGATTCTTACACACCCTACTTTTCAGTCAGTCTGGCATCAACCAAAGGGTGAGGCAAATGGGAAGTTAAGTGGAACTGTCGTAGTGATTGGTCCCAATCTGTATGGGTTCTTGGACTTAATTTTCTATCAGTTATCACACATTCAGATTAGCCTGAAGGCCTGAGGACTAGGGTCATCTTCTGACCCATTCACAATTGAGAAGCTGTGAATGGGTTTTATTCTACAGGATCAGAACGTGCTAACCTTTTCCTCTCACGTTCGAGGGAGCCAGTGTGCCACAGTGGCCGCCGGCCCTCCTAGAAGGAGGTAGTGTGGTGGCCATTGCTCGTGAAGAGGTAGATTTTAATATTTTCACTCTTCATGAACTTTTTGGATTATCTAATCAAAGATTAGGAGGGCTATGTTCCCAAGAATGCTTAGAACAGCCTACAGTCTTTGAGGTTGTTTACTACAGGGCACAAGTACTTGCACTTGGTGAATGAGATAATGAATGGATCATTCAGCCAGAGAAACAGTGTAATCCAGGAGAGAACTACATTTCTCTCTCACTTCCTTGAAATTATTAAAGGTGCATGCACTAGTTCCAAATGAGAAAAATCAAAATTGGACAATTCTAAAATGAAAGTTATATATTTTTTGCCCTCTGATCACTACACAGATCAAACGGGAATAATGCTTCAGTAAAACGGAACATTCTGAGAAAACTAACCTGCTTTGCTAACTGAAAATGAGGCAACAAAGGAAAGGAAAGGAAAAAGGCCACCTTCTCTGAACTGTTACTGCAGTCACTGACAGCACTTAGGGAGGGTAAACGCAAGAAGAGGTCATAGAAGCTGAAAGAAAGGCAACAACATAAGGGTCGCAAGAGAGTCATAGTGCTAGCTGCCTCTGAGAATTGTACCTAAGAGCAAAAAACAAAAACCTTCCCAGGCTCTTACTGGCGGAGTTTGGATTTATTATGACAGCCTTAGACCCACAAGATGGTTGTACTTTTCCATCACAAAGCTCATGGGGAATCAAATATTTTCAGAGATCAGGCAGAGATGGTAGTGAGTGTGGGTGTCGTCAAGGGAAGGTATGCAGGAGCTCATAGATATTCGATGTCTTCCAGGAGAAAGTACTAAAGGTCAAGTATTAACATACTTGTTTTTCATCTTACTCTCCAACAGAGGACCAGATGTAACCTCCCTAAAGAATAGCTTCCCAACACAGCCTGGCAACTGTACAGTGGGAAGGAAGCAAGATGCACTCTGTGACACATAAATGAAAAACCAGAAGGTAACAGACAATACTAAGTGCACTCCCACCCCTATTCAAACACAAAGGCCGAGGAAAAGTTCATGCTAACTACCTGCCAAGAGACTATTTTGGGGGAAAACACGCACACACACCAGAAACTCGTCTCATATTCTCCACATAGTACTTGAATTTTAAAATTTCTATTAGTTAACCTATGTTGGAACAGTTTTAGAAGGGCTCTACTTGTCATGAATTGATAAAAGGTCAACATATAAACAGTACAGAAAGGAAACAAAAGAAATATTAAACATTATTTAACACTGTGCAACTTGTTTCCCTACCAAGTCTGTATTTGTCACTAGAATGGAAAACTAATACAATGTATCCTGGGCATTTTGGCTTTTTCTTATTTAATTTTTTCATTCTTTTGCTTATTATTATTTTCTTTGATTGTGCCACCCAGCCCTCGGCAGTGAAAGCATGGAGTCCTAACCACTGGACTGCCAGGAAATTTCCTCTTTTGCTTTTCTTTTTTTTGGGTATTTTGAATCTAAGACACGAAAGGAAGTCTATCCAGGCCCGGTAGGGCACTCTTTCAGGAGAGCCTGGGAACAAAGGAGACCAACTGGGGAACTCAAGCCTAGAGCCATTCGTTGAGAGCTCACAGCTCCTAAAGCATCAGGTTAGAGGGCTGGGGGAGGGGATGGGGAAGACACACACACACACACACACACACACACACACACACACCCCCACCCCGAGGTAGTTTCTGCCATTTAGGAGCTCACTATGTATTATGGGAAGGAATCAGGCACTGTGCTGTAAGATAAAGCTGGGAATCAGGGGACTAGGTTCTAATTCTGACTCTGTCATTGGCTGCCCATGTGACCTTATAGGGTGGGAGTGGTCCCTTGTCAAACAAAACGATACATCTCTGTAAAATACAGGAATTAAATGTGATGGCATTTCTCTAAGTATATTCATATAAATAAAGTTATGGTTAAGTAAGTTTGGAAAAATTCCCCCTCCTCCATCCCACAGCACCAGATAGATTCACACTGCATTTAATGCATCAGAGGCTCCCGAAAGTCCTGCTGTAAAGGAATCTTCTAAATTTGGCATTTCCCAAACTTATTTTCTGAACCGACATCTATTAAAGTCCGCAGAACATGCTTTGGAAAATGAGGATATCTACAGCCCTTCCAGCTTTAGAATTCTACTGTGGTCAACGACATCTTTCCTTAGAGACACCATCAAATTCCCTCCTCTACTGCTGAGTATTTAGTCTCTCAATGTCTTTGGGCTGAACCTAACATGCCACCCCTCACTTCACTTTTCATGACCTTTATGCTATTTAAATGCTCACATGAAACTAAAACAGGGTTGGACTAGATGACCTCTAAAACCTGAACCCTGAAATGTTAGGATCCTTTGAATCATTGCAAACATCCAATGAAGACTAAAATAGGATGCATATGACCCAGGCTGTTATCATGCCAGCAGTAACGTTTACTAAATGAGACCTTTGAGATGAAATTTTATATCCTGCCATTCTGTACACTGCTCCAAGCTCAATACTACACATATTTCCTTGGCAACTTCCTTTCCCTCTGACTACTGCAAAAGGAGACAGTGTGGTCTGCAGGCTTCCTAGACCCATCCTAGAAGTAACAGAGTTCAGAGTTCAGTCAGGGTGCTTCCTGCCAAATCTGCTGTAGATACAGCAAAAGTTTTTCTATGTAGGTAAGTTATTATAAAATGTCAGGAAACTATATGCATTGCCCATACCTAACCTAAAAGGATTTAATGCATGTGTTTCAAATTCAGCCAGAGGACCATCTGACTCCTGGCAGGGGCTTGAGGCGCAGGGATGACAGCAGAATCTGGGTAAGAGACACTTGAGAGTAACCACAGAAGTTACCTACCCAACACTCAAGACTGTCTGGTCAAGTTCTAGTTCTTTCTCCAGTCAATGACTGCTACATCCTCTTTTTAGCTCTGCCTTCACTCTTCTTTAATATTGCGTATCTTTTTTGGCCCCATTTCCACGCTAACAAAAGATTATTCAAACAATTGTTAAGATATAACACTCAAATTAGTTTTCTCAATTGTCCAAATGCCTTACTCATTACAGCTGAGAAGACAGAAATATTAACTAACCTAATCAGAAAGCAATTCAGTTTTTTCCCCTCTACTGTAGGCCTTACAGTGAACTTTCTAGGCTTGGTCCGATTCCACCTTAAGGGGCTCAAGTGTCATCACTGGAAGGAGTTGTGGAATTGGCCATGACACTCCACTGATGGTTTCCTTTCCTCTGTTTACTCTTTGGGGGCAGGATATGACCCGAATGCTTCAGCCCCCAATGAGGAAACAACAGAGAGAAAATGAGAATGAGATGAGGGCTTCTATAGAACGTTCAATGTGAGAATTTCCAAAGGCTGACAGATGTTATTTAATAGAAGTCAAACATAAGATTCCCAAGGCTTGCTATGAGAAACTGAGTACATTTTGTAATATGTTCTAATATACTGTAACACTGGATTATAACACAAGCATAATTACTGTTGAAAGTAAAGTTATGAACTAACAAAACATTCTCCTTATTCTAAGTTTAAATAATTCTTGGGGACCTAACTGGATTAAAATTGTTTGAACAATCTGACCAGTACTCAGAAGAATCATCATAGCAGGTACACAAAATAGAGAATAAAATTTTAATGGTATCAAAAATTTAGTACTTGCTGGAATAAAGTTGCAAAATATTACTCAGTAACTGACTTAGCTTCTAAATCAAGCTAGAATTACACATACTCTGTATATTACTTGAGTACATACAAGTACATTCCATGATAACATGCAGAGACATGGAAACAAGAAGAGTACTGTGAAATCAAAATCACCATCTCTATTGATGAAATAATGAATTGAAAACAAAACCCCTATCCAATAATCCAGAATATCTCATTTTGAAAAGGGGGTTTTGAATGTTGCTGTTTTCAAGAACTCAAATAACTTCTATGTGGTTAAATTGGATTTTTTTCCTCAATATGAAAAAAGGGAAGCAGATATATTCCTATAGCTATGGGAATATACTTTTCTTTTTACTCTGTATCAAATGAAAAGGTTTGCTAGGTTTTTACTCCTCTCAGGTAAAAGGTGCTCTTCACATTCTAATGGTTAAGAATGAATCCCTTGGGACTTCCCTGGTGGTCCAGTGGTTGAGACTCCACGCTTCCAATGCAGGATGTCCAGGTCCAGTCCCTGGTCGGGGAACTAAGATCCCACATACCGCAACTAAGTCTGCAACTAGAGAAGCTGCAAGCCGCATGAAGACCCAGAGCAGCCAAAAAAAAAAAAAAAGAGAGAATGAATCCCTTCAAGCTCTTAGGCATTTGAGTGTCATACCACCCAAACGCTCACATACCTTTAATGATAAAGTCATATGGGATATGAGTTTAATTCTCCTGAGAACTAAATAGACCTACGAAATAAACAGGGTATGAGAATGACCTGAGTTCACAGGAATCTCTAAATTCGAAAGACATTGCTTCAGCTTTGCTAAGATTGCATCAAAAGCCTTTTATAGCAAGAGTTTCTTAGTGAGTCACGTATTTGGGCATGGAGCCTTGGGATCTTTTTAAGCACTAAAAAGAAGTGCTTTATGTTGTGCAAATTCAATGAAAGGCCAAAACAGATAGAGGACTGACAGTGCTGAGTAAAACCTACAAGTAATCCAAAGATTCTATCACCTTAAAAAGAAAGGAGAAGGTGAGATGTACGACCGACCAACTTTGCTCCCAGTTTGACGATTCCTGGGGAGCTAAGATAAGCAAAGACAGCACCTTAAGAGTGGAACCCAGCGGAAGCCTCTCAGAAGCATGGGTTGGTTGTAGCAGCGATGGCTACTGATCCCCTCTAAGTAACTCCTCCTTTGAGTGTGAGAACCCAAGAATGTATATGACGAGTAGGGTAAAGTACTGGCTTCACAGTCATTCCTCCAAATTATGAATTGCAACTTCTGTTATTATTACTGTTTGCAAAACAAGAGGTCACATGTGAATTATCAGTCAATGAACAGCACATAAAAGAATACGGTCTGTCTTCAGTCTGAGCTCTGATTTGCTCTGTAATCTAATTCAAGGCACTTTAAATGTTTTGGTGCCTTAGTGTTCTAACATGTAACATGAGAATAACACTCATTTACTTACCTCAAGAAGCTACTACATAGATTATTAAATTGCAAAGCACTTTGAGCTCCTCAGATGAAAAGCACTGTGGAAAAAATTACAGCTGAGGAAACTCTTTCAATGCCTCAGAATCCTGAACTATTGTGTCTATGTCTCAATTACAATTCCTTAAACACTTTAAGAATAAAATTTGTTAGTGGCACTCCATCCCCTTTTCATATGTTAATTGTTTGGCACACAGATGCTTATATACTTAAAATTTAGTTGTCATACTCCCTACTCCAAAGAAGTTTACTAATTTTCCAGTAAAGTTTATTAAATGTACCCATTATGGAGTATTCCATGTCAAGTTTAGAAAACTTTAGCTTTCTCTGAGGTACATGTGACATAATAAAAAGTTCATTTTTTTTTCAAAATAATTGAACTAGTGTTATTCGTGTAAAACTACAACTTTTTAATGAAAACAATGCTGAAAGTATGCCACAGTGTCTATATATTCATCTGAAGAGTACAAAGATGGAGTTCTGAGAAAAAAGGGCCTTAACGCTATAGAAAATAAATGTGGTTCTTAAATTGTTCACAGGAAACATTTAAAAAAATGTAATGTTTCATACATTGACATAAAACAATTAGTCAGAGGTAATAAACTATAAATACAATAGTTCAAATGTTGTTTCTATTTTAGCATTAGTTTTTCTAAACAAGTTAAATTCAAAACATTTAAAATCTGTTACTCATGTTTCAAAGAAATTGTGGAAATGGAAGCTTTCAATGATACCACCTTGTGATCTTTACGTAGAATACCCTGGACCTTGATCATTTTAGATTTATAACATATTTTGGTTAATACATTAGATTCAACCCATTAATATGCCTTTATATTTGGGAGAAATTAGATTGTGATCTATAACCTTGCAGTCCACCCAAGTCCTCCTTACTTCCAGGTCTTGCTTGATTCTCTGCAGGGGGTTCTGTCAGACTCATACTTAAAATGATGAAAACTATAAATAACTTCTTTCGGACTGGACATTTGTTTTTTAAAGTAAAATAAAGTGCTTCTAAATTCAATTATTTCTTACCCTAAACAAAAGTGAAACATACTTAAACCTGAAACTTCCACATGTTGACACATATATTTTAACAGAAAAAAATCAGTTTTGGGCCATTAATGTCCTTCAACAGTTCAGACTGGATCAAAGTTGGGTTTTGCACTATTATCGTGCTCATGTTTGTACATGAAGGTTAAAAGAAAGAGGGCAACATCCAAGGACGACCAATAGGCAGTATGCGATGTGACAGCTGACCAATAGCGGCTCTCCACAAGGCCTTCTCTGAGTTCAAAATCAATTCTGTGATCCAATTCCACTAAAAAGAAAAGAAGTCAAACAAATGAATAAGTATTACAAGACTGGTTCTACATAGACTTACTAGAGTTGAGAATAAAAATTTACCAAAGAGAAGTGACTCTCCTAATTATTATTACTATTTTTAAAAAAGTGACTTTCCACTCTAATCTTACAGGAAAAAACACTCAAGAGCCTCAGCAGCTCAGGATTCTATTTGGTGAACCTTTTCCTTTGTATGCTCAGGTCAATATGGAATAATAAAGCAAGAAAACAAAAATCTCGCTTGGTATCACATAGTATATTTGGAATAAAGAAACTGGGCTCAAATCCTGGCTTTCCTATTTAATCTTTGTGCCTAATCTGTAAAATAAGGCAAGCAGCCTTCTTGCAGAATGATGGGCCAGGCTTACACGTAACAATGCCTGCAGGAGTGCAACAGGGCACTCAAAGGCTCCTTCACTGGGGAGGCCCTTTACATCAACTGGCTCAGGGAGATGTGTTGGAAGATAACATCTATTACAGTCCTACGACGTTTTTCTCTCCACTTGGCTGAATTCCTCAAAGGCAGCCACGACACACCCTAGTCTCTATCCTGTCAGCAGGGCCTAACATGCACCTGGGACATACACGCTCATTAAATGTTTGTTCAATAAAAGAATCCACTAGGTGGCCAGGAAAGTTAAACTGGGAGGAACAATGGTAATCCTTGAGAGGAAGGATTTCATTTTATAACAGTGTTGTCTTCAAACAATTCAGTGAATTCACTCAAGTCTTTTCTAAACACACAGAAAGTCCCTGCAATACGTGTTAGAGAAAAA
The DNA here is from genome assembly GCF_949987535.1 of Balaenoptera acutorostrata. NCBI lineage: Eukaryota > Metazoa > Chordata > Mammalia > Artiodactyla > Balaenopteridae > Balaenoptera > Balaenoptera acutorostrata. Next base: position 133,423,583 of record NC_080066.1, read on the forward strand.
CCACCTTACCAAATCAAGGCTCTAAGATTGCGATCGGTTCATCTAACAAATCCTTAGAGATAAAACACTTAGAAAATGATAATTTGATCTTCAGGAACTCCTTTAAAACTGTCAATGAGCCACATTTTGAAGGGTCTGTCTTAAAAATAAAAAGCACCGAAATCACTACTATTCAGACACTCAAAGTCTGCTCTTTGTTCAGAGTACCAGCAGATGTGAAAAGTAAAAACTGGCAAAAACTAAGGAGGTGGGAGAAAAAGTTGGGTTTTGCTTTACCCTGGAAATTTGGTAATTGCATATAGGAAATCACATCATTTTAGAGAATGACTTCACATAAATATTTAGCTAATGCTTATTTTAAACAGGTATTTTGTGACAGTACCATTTGGTGATTTAAAAATGCATTTACAGTTGTTATTTTTCTATTCAATTGTGCTTTTCTGACAAAGAATGTCAGAAAATATCTGTACATTTTTAGATAAGGTTTACACTTAAACAGCATAAATACCCAGTTGGTTATAAAACCCCACGAAATATATCAACATAGGCTTTTTGCAAAGTTTTTTTAAAAACAAAATACAAAGTATTTTTCTCATTTAAATTATGATAAGCTAATCCATAATAAGAAATAGTTGAAATCCACATGTGGAACTGTGGGATAGTAATGTCTTAATTTTTTATCTTTTGTATTCCATGGGACATTTGTGTTAAATTGGTAGGTACATTCTGGCACAACAGACAGGAAGATGAAAAGAGGAAATGAATTCTCAAGCACGATGAAGAGGAGTCAAGGTGAAGTTAGTTATAAAGAAAAAAAAGGAGAAATAAGAGGAAAAACAGAAGAGATGGGGAACATACACAGTAAAATTGGTGAAGCCCACACCAAGTTATTTCTAAGAATTCACTTTTAAATGCCACTGTAGAATGTCTTCCTAGTCCAAGTCTTAGGTTGAACTGTTGTATTAAAAGTCAAAGAAAGGGAGATTTTCAACTAGTGTTATTTGGCTCCACTTTGATTTTATGTCCCTGAAATTTATTCTTAAGATGCTATTACTGTGCAACACTGCCTTTCATATACTATAAACTCAAATGCTAAATTTATTGTTCCATTATATTATATGCCCTTGTACTTCTCATCACCCAGAGGATCTTCAGTAAGTGTCACTAACTAGGTTGCCCCTCCCTATCCCTTTCTATTTATCTGTAGGTTGTCCCCATCAAAATGGGAATTAGGTAGCCAGCTTGTACCTGATGAACCTATTTTAGTCTCTCATCTTCCTTAAAAGGTTTACCCCAGGCAGTCTGGCTGCCATGGCAGCTGAGCTCACATTTGCGTTGGTTTTGCAGGTGGACGGATGGATGTAAGAGGGCCTGTGTCTCATCTTCCCCCTTTCTGTGGATCACAGAATTCCCAAGGGAGTGGGGTTACTACATGGCAGCACTATTCCGTCGATATATGTGCTATGAGATGTGCCCTTGACCCAAGTTGGCCCAAATCTACAGGGAGCTGCCTTGGACCCACTTTCTCATTGTTACCATATCAGGAAGGGGTGGCACCATACAGGTTAGTAGTTTTTTCCGAGTTTCTCTCACTGAGTTAGGTCGAAAAGAAAGGAGAACGTAAAATCATCACTTTGTCCTTCTTTCTCTCTCTTGAGTGCCTAAGTGCTAAAATTCCTCTATCTACCAAAAAAAAAAAAAAAAAAAAGAATGAGATTCCTGAACAATTGAAGAGAGGTAAAAATGAAAAAAAGGTTGTTGGCTTTTAACAATCATCAACGATTTGCACTGTGCTTTCAGCAGAGAATTCTTTTGTGCACAGGGCCTGTCAACATGGATATGGTGTTGAAAAGTAAAATATATGAATAGAGAGTCACCATCTTAAGTATTATAATGTGTACTAACTAGACAGGTTTCTTCTATTTAATGGGAGTGTCTTAACTTCCCTGGAGAGAAATTTTCAAAAACTTAATGAATCTTAAAAGTTATCTTATTTATAAACAACAATTATGGTCATAATTGCATGATTTTTTGCTTCAGGTCGATACCAAGAAAACCACTTAAAGTACTAGGTAAAGGAAACTGGGTTTCCAAATGACTGGTGAAAGATTCATTTGCAATAAGAAAGATTGTGCTCAGGGTTCTTGTTGATAAATTATGTCTTCTGATTTTTGTGCTGCCTCAGAGCGACTATATATTTCATGTGGTTAGGTGTTTGACATCCAAGGAATATTTACATTTTGTGACTTATCACAGCTTCAAATATATTTAAGAATATTCTCTAACCATCCTTTATTTGAAAGAAATAACAAAAACTCCATAATGAGTTTTATAATCAGCTGTCATTTCTAACCCCCAAATTTCCCAACACTAATATACCCTGAAAGACATTCATATACCTAACATTTGACAACAGATGGGCTATTTGGGTAAATACAGGCTCATGGGTTGAATATAAAGAAACTCCTGGAGATGCCCAGATTTATTGGATCCTCTACCATCTGGTTGGAGAAATGTTCCTGATCATATTCAGAACTACTCCCTTCCACTCATCCTTGGTTCTCCTCAAAACTAACTTCTGGTTCTCTACATACCCTGTGCTTCCCACCTCTGTGTTTCTGCTTATGCTGTTTATTCTCTCTGCACTGTCTCTTCATCTCTGCTTGTCCAAATCCTACTTCCACAAAGCTTTTTTTGATTTCTCCAGGTTGGATCATTTTCTCATTCCTTAGAACTGACAGAGGCCTTTACCTGTTTCTCTGTTATGTGGCTCATCACATTCTATCATATATTATAATTATTTCTGTAGTTATCTACCTTCCCTACTAGAATACATGCCCTCTAAAAAATTCTTAACTTCCACACCAGCATTTAAAATCTATATGGGCAGCACTGAAATCTGTTTCATCTTGGTATCTTTTCTAGTGACCACCTACTTGGCTCACGGTAAAATTGTTGAATGAATAAAAACAGGAAAAGAGAAAATAGAAGCCATATACATAATACCATCTGAATCAGATCAGTGTGGTGCAATTATGATTAGTGGTCTAATTGCTTGGGTAGCTGGGATGGTTTTAAGGTAGTGAATAAAAAGGACTACTTGAATGTAGGAGAAATGTATAAGTGGATTAATTTTCCTTTCTCCAACTAAATATGCAAAAAGCACACATCAATTATTTCTCTATGGAAGTCACCATTACATGAACAGGGACCAGAGAGAGCACTTATATAAGATCATTTCTTGAGGGGATTTCACTGAGTTAGATCAACACAAACTGCTGTAATAGAGCCAAAAACCCAAATCAGCTTGTTATGCTGAAACACTGTTTTGGAATCTATATCAAGTAAGATTTTTTTTTTTTTTGAAAATAGAAAAAATGCATGAAAATTAGCAATTATAAATACAGAAATTATAAAATTAGATATGGTTAAAAAATCCAAGGAAACATCTGTAACTTATTTTTTTGTTAAAGGTAAAATTCGATATTTAAAAAAAGGAACGAGAAAGGAGCTATAAAAAAAGGAATGAGAAGTTAATGATGAAAATAATTTTAAACTGCTAAGATTAATCTTTACTGATACATTTTGAATCTGCTGAAAATTAAGAGACTGAAAATATCTCTTGCATCCAATAATAATAATTTTTTCAAAGCAAACCTACACCTCTAAAGAACATTAAATATTTGTGTTGAAATCAGTATCAGTTATGGCATACCAACAGCCCTAGGGGAAGTGTTACTAATATCTGAAATAATTAGAAATGATTAAATCCTTTATACTATGAAATCCTTTTAAGTATATTACATGAAAAGAATACTGAACCTCTTTGAAGGCTGTAGGGCAATAGAGGAGAAAGAGAATGGCCTAATGCTTTTCTCCCCTCTCTAAAAGGTTCCTTCTTTGTAGAAGCATATAGGAGTATCATATATTTTAGCACATTAAGTGTCTAATCAATACTCGGGGGTTTCTGGACCACTACATTTAAGATTAGAAAATACAGGAAGAGAATACATATAAAATAGTCTATTAATGGTAACATTCAAGCTGATCTCATAGAACTGATCCAATTTTTCAATGAGCAGGAGAAATCTAAGTAGATCATTTTCATAGTGCTCTGAATGCTATTCCTGACATATACCATACCGAGGGTATTATCTTTATTCTGCATTACATTTTCCGGAAAAAGAAGTTGTGGGAGATTAAAGAACGATTCTTGAAGTCTGAAATCTGTGAAAAAAAAAACACAAGATGCTGTAAAGTGTTGGCTGATGGTTACAAATGGCCTTCAGTGATGCAGTGGCCAAAAGTTAGAACAATACTCCCAAATAAGCTGATTAAACCTAGGATACATAAAGAAGTACACACTTTGGTTTTTGTGAAGAGCTCTTTCATGGAAAATGTAAGAACAATTAACTCTGAAATATAATGTCATAATCTGTTAACGCCCAAATATCCCCCAAATGTATAGTTCAATTAAGTTCTAACCTAGAGGCAAAACAATGCTGAAAGAAACAGATTCTTTTCATAATATGTTACAAACACAGGGGAGTACAAGAAATGAAACAGTAAAACCACTGGAAATAAGCCTATACTTTCCAAAAGAAATGAAGAGTAGCTATATAAGATGCTTCAAATTGATGTCAATAAGATGGTTTCAACTGACAACACTAAATCTTCAAAGAGAGAAACCCTGATGGATCATGAATTCACAGTCTGTGTCCATCTTACCCTCAAAGAGCAAGAGAATCAAAGTCGGTAGCTTCAGAATGAAGGTAATCGAGAAGAACTGAGGCAATCGAATGTGAGCAGAAAGGAAGGAAGGAAGGAAGCCAGAATCACCTAATTACAGTGACCAAATTCCAGAAAGAAGATTTAAGGAAGAAAGGTTTTATGATTTGTAACATATAGCCAAAATAGCAATTATGACTTAAGAAATTTGTCTAAATCAGGATTACATAGAAGAGTGTATTACTGAAGCAAGTCCAAGAATTAGTAAGGTGAATCTTGGGGATTTGATTTAAAAGGCATAATTCTCCCGTAGTAGTGGTCCAATTTTAAAAGTTGGACTTTTAAAATCTGTATCTAAAGATGAATACATGTAACTAAGAAATCATGATTAGCTCATAGTTAGCTGAGTCTATAGTTGGCAAGTAATTTACCATTAGGACCAACAAAGAATTTATATGCAAGAATGACAGAAAACATATTTTGCTAAGATATTAAAATATAATAATGTGATACAGCTAAGCATCTCTACTCACTTGTACTGGAAGAATAGGTTTCTTCTTTATTATCACTTTGAAATTTCTACGTTAAATAGTAGAAAAACTAAAAGATAGGTTTCTTCTCTCAGACCCTATAGACTTCTCTCCGTATGTCTTCATTACGCCGTCTCTTGGGCTCAAAATACCCTGCTCTCCTTGTTCCCTCATTCACCCTAATGTTTACTAGCATCATTGCTGTGCATTAACATTACAAGGAATTGTGGCTTTTTACCTGCCATTTTACAAAATTCTTTGAGGTTATTTTTCCTCAGAAGTTTAGTTTTCTTTTGACATCTGCATGTTATAATAGAATTTTGTATTTTCACAATCTCATTTCTGAGAGTAAGCAGAAGTGAGAGTTTAAGTCAGCAATAGTATAGGAACTCTTATAAGAAAACTATGAATTTTGTACAAATATCAAAATCTGAAATGAATTTTCTAGGCAGTGTTCAAAAGGCTTGCAATTATAAAATTTTTAGTACTCAGAGTCTGACATGGATAGGATTAAGTTAAAAAAAATGGAATTGGCCCAAATAGGAATGTCCAACTCAGAAATGGCTAGGGTAATTCATCATGGAGTGGAGGTGACTGTGGAGAAAGATCCAGCCCCTAGGACTGTTGCACGGCAATGAATGCTGGTTATTTTAAAATTCAGAGTAGCAGACACAGTAAGAAAACAAGACTCTAAATATCTGAAATGAAATGTTTAAAGATTTTTAGAGGAAGAAAATAAAATTTTCTTGCTATAGTTACAGAAAGGAAGTAGCTAGTTTCAGAGTCAACATTTCCTCATGTAAGTCAATGGAAAACTAGGACTTGACTTATTATCTTATTTTACTAGACATTTAAAAATAAGGCTCAAGTTTACATCCTTGGAAGTAAATATATACTAAGTGCATCACAACTATTCAAGAGTTTAGACCTTATAAATCCACTGGAAAAAATTAAATAAAGCTCCATTCTAATATAAGTCCAGTATAATTATCCTTTCATTCACTCATTTCTTGAGTATCTATTTTACACAAGGTAGCTGGGATAGGATTGGAAGCGATACAGTGGATCCAATACAATTAAAGCTTTGAAGGTTTTATAATTCGGTTGGATGAAGGGAACTGAGGGATTAGCACCAGGATGGCTTTGGCATAGCAGTTTTAAAAAGTATCAAGAGTAAATGCAGCATAGGTTTGAAGCAATTACATGAATTTTTAAGGCTGAGGAGACCATATTTAAAAAAAAACAAAACACTTTATAAAAATCAGGAAGTGTAGGGCTTCCCTGGTGGCGCAGTGGTTGAGAATCCACCTGCTAATGCAGGGGACATGGGTTCGAGCCCTGGTCCGGGAAGATCCCACATTAAAAAAAAAAAAAAAAAAAAAAAAAAAAATCAGGAAGTGCTTACCACAAAGAGATTTGTTTTATGCTTGATGTGTAACACCTCTGTGCCACAAGGCCCTGATTATTAATGCTCTTTACTTAATTCACCAACGCAGAGAGTAAAACTGCATTTACCTAGGGATTATTCCTAAAAATGTAAGTAGAAGAAAAAGCATTGTTTCTTAAAAGCTAAGGCAGGCTTTAGATTAAGAGTTGACTGCTAGTGTTAATATCTTAACCCTTTGTGCTCAGCACGTTTTAAAAAGGCACAGTATAAACTTGGAAAGAACAGTATGAACTAACATGCAGTGTCAAGAAAGCCAGAACTGCTATGTGCAAGGGTCTGCGTTGCCACAGTGGACGTGGGAGGTGAGGCAACCGGCTTCTTCTCGTCTTCCACAGAGTCCCTTGATGCCTCAGATGGCTGTGATGCAGATGAACGTCCGAACCTTGAGAACAACATTCCTCCAAGTCCCTTTCCAATGCTCGCAGCCCCTACATTTCACAAAACAGGGCAGTCATTCTGCTGAATTACACCACACACCAGGCTAAAGAGCACCACCCATATTTACAGCCACTTGGCAGAGGGACTAAGCCCTAGTCATGTTTTTCCAGGGTGGGAACATATGAAAATTACAATTTATATTGTAGGTTTCTAAATAAAAATGGTGTTGAATAGAATCAGAGTTGTACAAACTCCAGGAATATAGCTTACAAAGGAATAAAGATTCTATTTTATTTGTGATCACTGTTTTTTAAAGTATCTCTTAAGATTAAAAATGTTAATAAAAGAACCATGCCATTCACATGGGCATATATTCACTATTGATATTCTTACTCCTGAGGTTAAGTGGATATGTTATAAAAAGCTATGAATAAACAATCTTTATGACGAAGTCAAATATCAATGAGTCCAGCAGATAAAGCCTTTTTATAGTGCCATCTTGTGGCATTTTATACTAAGGCAACTTGTAACCAAAAGCAATGGACAAACTAAAGTGGCACAGAATTGAGCTCTGGTGCTACACCATTGTGGCTGGTACTGGAGATCATTCAAAGAGAAATTAAATACCCTTGTTGCCCTCAGGAAGGACACATATTTTGAGAGACTTTTAGGACATGGATCAGAGAACTGGTCAGCAGGGGCACCCTTAGTACTCAAGCACTCCCTCATTTCATGGATGAGGAAGCAGAGCATTAAAAACTACGTGACTTCCCAAGATCTCACAGTAAGTGATGGGGCCAAGATTAAGATGAGAGACTTGATTCCCCGATCTTCTTTTGTGCATCCAGCTATCTCATATTCTTTAACTACAGGATCTGATCTAATTAAGAGAACTTTAGTGCTTTTGCCCTCAAATATGAACAGTGAGAAGGTGGTTAGCTCTAAACATGAGGATTAACTGTTGGATGTTTTGTAATACATAGAGTATTTCCAAGTACTTAAAATTTCATGTCTATATAAAAGTGCTTAAATTCATTGATAAGGAATACTGAAAAGAAATTACCTAATATGCTTGCTTTGCCTATATTTGTTATAGATTCCCCATAGTGTCGGCGGGACAAGACTGGTGAAGTCACAGGGCTTGGTATTGTTGAAATGCCTTCACTGTCTGAAATTGAGGTAGGTTCTTTTGCTGGGTGAAGAAAGCTTGGCTTCATATACTCATAAGGTAGAGGATTGGAAGTATTATACCAGTGGATCTGGACAGGTGAAATGTTGCTGTAGTGTTTCAGTATTAACGGTTCTAATCTATAAGCCTTGATTTAAAAAAAAAAATTCAAAGAAACAAAACATTAAGGTACAATGCTTGGATTTTAGTAAACTGTTCATTCTTATTTTATTGCATGCTCAGTAGACCTCAGCAAATGTTTAAAAACCTGATATTCTTAACATGTGTTCTTATTTCTTCACTGTTAATAATATGTAGTTTGTCCAATTATAGATCCTTGATGAGACTACAAAAAAACAATTAGTCTAGGCTAATAGTGCCCATTAATTAGTTTTTCAGAGAAATATTCATTTTTATTATGTTCTGATATCATCTAGCAATTAGATTTATATTAGTCTCACAAACAAAACTGAAGCAGTAAACAGTAACCTGGAACAGAGCAAATAAGGTCAATTTTTAATATCTAAGCTCTCAGTAAACCCTACTTTCAAGTAGATTAATATAGTAACAAACACTACATGATGGTATAAGACCATTTGTCTAATGCGAAGTAGGGATGATATAGCAGAAAAGGCAATGGACTTGGCATCAGAATTCCCCGAGTTCATATTCTGGCCTCTGTCACTTATTAACTATATGACACTCACCAAGTCACAAGGTCTCAGAGCCTCAGTTTCCTGAGCTATAGAAAGGAGATAACACTTCCTACTACCTCACAAGGATGTTGGGAAGAATAGATAACTTTGGAAAAACTGCCTAGCACAATTCTCACATAAGCTATTTAAAAAAAAATTTCACAGAAGAACTATAAAACGAATAATAAAAATAATTCGTAATAATGAGTTTGGAACCCTCCTTTATAATACAGCTGACCCTTGAACAACACAGGTTTGAACTGCGTGGGCCCACTTATTCGTGGATTATTTCCCCCCATAATTACATGTTACAGCACTACATGATCTGCAGTTGGTTGAATCTGTGGATGCGGAACCGTGGATACAGAGGGCTTCCTGTAAAATTACACCCCAATTCTTGACTGAGCACAGGGGGTACCCCAACCCCCGAGTTGTTCAAGGGCCAACTGAATAACAAAATTTAAGACTGTACAAAGTATAGGGTATATACTGAAAGTTTAGAGTTCACCTATGATCTCAAGTTCACTTTCAAGTTATAGGAGAGTGAGTTAAATGAATGCATATTAACAAAATACTCAAGGTCTAACTGGGTGTTTTGCACACGTTTTACTTAATCCTAACAACCCTATGAGGTAAAATATTATCATCTGCATCATATAGATAAGAAATAGTCTCAGAAGTGAGTTGGCCAAGATCGTGCAGTCAGTATTTGAATCTAATACTAGATTCCATTTCAGTGAAATTTCTTAAATATAACCGTTTTGATTCTTTAACATATGAGAAATTTTCTAAAATTCTGGTGTTTAGTCATTGTTATATTTATTTGGTACTAGCTAAAGATCTTTTAAAAGACTTTATAGAATTATATAAAGCTATTTTTCAGAGAATAAATGCTATTTAAAATAGTTTGTCTTAAATCTAGTTATATCTAGCCTTGTCCCCAAGAGGATTTAAGGAAGAATTTTTCTCATCCAAAAATCTTACTTGGCATTAAACTGTTTACCTGGATGCAGACAGATCCTAGGAGTATTTACATTAAAAAATTGATTTACAGTACAAACATAACAGAGAATGTAAAAATCCAAAATGTCATAATTCCACCAAGCTAAAATAAATTCTTCCACTTTTCTATGTTTAATACATAATATTTAAATATTTTCATTTCTAAGAGTATCTACCAATCACATTTCAATGTTGCAGCATACTTTAGAGAAAAAAGTATTTAAAGTGGGATTTTTAAAATTTATGGTTGCTACGTTATTGGTATTACAACTGGTTAAGGTTTGAAAGTCCAGATGACTCCTGTCTTTTGGATTAATTGTCTAAAGATAATATTTTTACAATATGCTTTCATCCTACAAATACAACATAAACAGAACATCTTTAAGGTATTTTATTTCCTGATCCCTAAACTAATCAGAGAACAAATATTTTAAAAATATGAACTCATGCAAATGTAATAGATAAAGGCATGTCTTGGAGATACCGCAGGTTTGGTTCCAGCTCACTGCAATAAAGTAAATCACGCAAATTTTTTAGTTTCCCAGTGCACATGAAAGTTAGGTTTACACTATACTTAAGTCTACCTGTTAAATGTGCCACAGCATTATGTCTAAAATAACAACATACATACCTTAATTAAAAACTAATGCTGTTGGAAAAATGGCACCAATAGACTTATTCAATGCAGGGTAGCCACAAACCTTGTTTGTAAAAAAACGCAGTATCTGCGAGAGATGTCTGTAAATGAAAGCTTTCTCATAAATTCAGCAGTACCTTGCAAGATTTCTTACAGAGTCTCTTAGGAAAAATTTAATATTGAGAGATGAATGTCCATATTTGCAACTCACCACTGGATCTGTTGGATGAAAAATGTTTAGTAATCGGTTACAAATCTCTTTGGGCAAAATATGGTCTTGACTTCCAGTGTTTCCTGGGCGGATGCCACGCAATGCCAAAAAAACTGCCAGCGGGGATCCCATACAGAAGAAATTTTCAACCTACAATGATAAAGTCATCCTAAATTTTAAAAGCGGTGAAGTGTTTTTCAAAGAATTTGGGCACAACATAATATATGGTAAAATACAAATAATAAATTTATCTCCAAATATATATCTTTTTAAATGAGCTTTGTCTAGATGGTATCTGCATTACTTATTAACTATATAACAACCATTAATTATTCTAAACAGTCTATCCAGGAGCAACTTCATTATCTTTAAATCTAATAGAAAATGAAGAATGAGAGTAAGGAGAAGGAAGATTTATTAAGCTACTATTTTGTGTAAAGTAATAGTATATTAGTTATTCTAAAACATATAAAGACCAATAAGGCAGAGCTTCTGCACTCAGAGTTTACAATCCTGCAGGGAGGCAGAATAAAATAGTGCATAATAGAGGGAAAGAGTGCTACAGGAGAGTAGACAAAGGAATAATTAATCCCAACTTTGAGGGCTTTACAAAGGAGGAAGCATTTGCACTGGCCATAAAAGATGAAAAGGATTTCCAAAGTTGGGGTTGGGATATACTGGGACTGGAAGGATATTCCATACTGATAGAACCACATGAACTAACACAGAGGGAGGAAAGAAACTGGCTTAATTTAGAGAATAAAAATAACCTGATATGGTTGAAAATTGAGTGTGGGGAAAATGTAACTTGGAATGAGAATGTACAGAACCTTGACTGTTTGACTAAAAGAGTTGGGCTTAATTTATTTTACAGGTAGTGAAAGAGAATAGGATTTGACCCATGTTTTAGGAGGTTAGTAAATCTGGTAGTAGCTTGTGAATGAACTGGAAAATTAAGAGGCTAGTGACTTGGAGACAAGTTAGAAAACTATTGAAAGAGTTTAGGCAAAAGATAATCTGCACCCAGGAGGACAAGCTGTTCCATTCAGAAATGGAAATTTGAGAGATTAGGATGGAATCAACATGAATGAATGGAGATGGGGATAAGGAAGGAGCCAGAGGCAATTCACAAGATTTGGGTCTGGCTGACTGGGAAGATATTAATTAATCCATTAATTGTAACAGGATACTCTAAGTAAATCATGTTTTTGTTCATAATTAGTTTGAGGTATCTGTAACATACCTAACAGGTATTGAACTGAGAATTTAAGACAAGAAATATAGAATTGGATATGCCAACTTTTCTTTCTTTGTTTATGATTGGTTTGCAGTTTGTTAGACAAACACACAAAGGAATTATTCTCTCTCAGATAAAAGTAACGATTGCTTTAGTGTTATCTATATCCATCAAATAATTTTAAAGGTGAAGAAGAGCTTTAGACATTTAGTCTAACCGCCTCATCTAGGGATGAATAAACAGATGAATTCAGAGATGTTAACTGATTTTGATTTGGCTACTGTTACATAACTAGTTAGTGGCAGAGCCTCATGATCACAACCAAAGCTTCCCACTCTCTAGACCAATGTTTATTGACATTTTTTTCCTCTTTTGAAAGTTCAATGGTAATGTGTGACAAATCTAACACTTTTATTTATGGAAGTAAATCCATCTGCCAGTTAAGAGGCATAGAAAGACCTCTGTTTCTTTTAGAACTCTGGAGTACTAAATATTAATTTGCTAATTCATCATATATTCCTTTTTAAGTTTCAGATTTCTATATTTTTTCTCTATAAGAAATTACATAATTAGGGCTTCCCTGGTGGCGCAGTGGTTGAGAATCTGCCTGCCAATGCAGGGGACACGGGTTCGAGCCCTGGTCTGGGAAGATCCCACATGCCGCGGAGCAACTAGGCCCGTGAGCCACAACTACTGAGCCTGCGCGTCTGGAGCCTGTGCTCCGCAACAAGAGAGGCCACAATAGTGAGAGGCCCGCGCACCGCGATGAAGAGTGGCCCCCACTTGCCACAACTGGAGAAAGCCATAGCACAAAAACGAAGACCCAACATAGCAATCAATCAGTCAATAAAGAAATCTTAAAAAAAAAAAAAAAAGTTGCTTATATTTAAAAAAAAAAAAAAAGAAATTACATAATTAAAAATTCATATTATTAGACTACATGACCATGTATTAGAAGGATACACAATTATAGGGCACAAATTCTGGTAATGTGATAACTGAATTTTGAGATAATAATATACTTAGTGGATCGTACTCAACTCTCTAGTACAAAACCCAGGACATGAAATAGAAGAGTTTACTTTTACTATCAGATCAATTCTACATATTTAACATTGATTATATATAATAATGGTGGTAGAGATGGAACTCAAATTCCAGGTGGGGGGGTGACTCCAAAGACCATGCTCTTATGGCTTTTATTTTATTTTTATTATTATTTTTTAACATCTTTATTGGAGTATAATTGCTTTACAATGGTGTGTTAGTTTCTGTTTTATAACAAAGTGAATCAGCTATACATATACATATATCCCCATATCTCTTCCCTCTTGCATCTCCCTCCCATCTTTATGGCTTTTAAATGTATCTTATAACTTTACCATATGGCTTTTAAATGTATAAGTTAAAAAAAAAAAACCTTTATAAGTCATAGAGATAGATTCAATAAGAATTTTTGCATCATTCCATCACTTAACCTGTATGTTAAGTTTCCATGATAAAAGATATCAAGAAGAAACAATATAGTACACTAGACATGGGCACATATTCAACTGGAAATGAGTATTAGGAAACTTACATCATGTTCCATTTAACACTGCAAACAAATTGTTATTCAGGTATCGGCTGTGTCTTCTCCAAAGGTCAGGTCAATGTCAATGTCTCTCTGCAACTTTTTATTCTTCTAAACCGTTGCTTTCGACAGCTCTATTCCAATGCTCAAAAACCCTGAAAAGCTTTCCATCGCTCCCATCAAACATAAGGTCCCTTTTTCTAGCTCTTCCTGCTTTCCTACACCCTCCGTGCCCTTTATCCTGTATATTCTAGCCAAACTGGTTTGCTCTCCTTGCTCCAAACTAACAGTGTGCACCTCATCTTGTGCTTTTATCATACACTTCTTATTGATTGCAATGTCAGCTTTCCATCCCTGGAATCATCACTGATATAATTCCAGTTATTTTTCTTACCACATACCACTAGCTGGTCACAAAGATTTGTTAAATTCTAAATATTAGATATTTACCAGATCTGTCTCTGTTTTTCTTTTCTCACTATTTAAGATTATTTGGTGTTTCTTGGACGTACTATGAAGGTATATCCCTCCATGCCTTTGTTTATGCTGTTTCTTTCAAGAACACAGCAGCATTTCTCCTTTCCTCTACTTGGCAATATCCAGTTTACTGAGATTAAGTACAAATGTCATTCATTTGTAAACATTTACAGGCAAAATTAAACCTCCTTCTCATGCATACATCATTCTTTATACTGCTAATAGACCCAGTAACACTGTGTTACATATTTTGAGGGCTAGGAAACCATCTTGTCCATTCTTAGTGGAACCCAGAAACCAGCAGTGTCCAACATACTGCAAGTGTTAAAAAAAAAAAATTCATTTGAAAGAATAATTAGGATTTCATTTGAACCCTAACATCATGCTTCAAATGATGTTTGAAAAAAAACTGAGATCAACAATGAAAATATCACCTGTCTTTCCTTACCTTAAATTTTAAGGCAGGTGTTTGTGTCATAGATGATGCCTTCAATCCGTGTAGCCGTTCTTCTATGTCTCTCAGCCTAGAAAGGAGTATGAGATTATGTACACATTCATATTTATAATTTCATAAGTATTAGATGTTTACCAGTTCACTAAGCATAAAGAAGAAAATAATGACCCATCATCCAATCCCTCAAATTAAACCTTATTGGCAGAATTTAATAAATGTACGTGCTGTAGTACAGAAAGTCTAAAAGTTTATGAAAGGACTTCCCTGGCAGTCCAGTGGTTAAGACTCCACGCTGCCAATGCAGGGGGCACGGGTTTGATCTCTGGTTGGGAAATTAAGATCCCATAAGCCGCATGGCGCGGCCAAAAAAAAAAGGCTAAAACAAAAAGTTTATGAAATAATTAGTAAAAGTACCCCTAGTCTTCCAATACATGCTGTTAATAGCTTTTTGGGGGAAACCTTTAGTAAAATGTGAGGCACATACAAGCATATATACACCTTTAAAAAAAAACACAGCATATGTTCATACCACATACACTATTCTGTATCTTCCCTTTTTCTACAGTTAATAATGAATCTTAGCAATCTTTTCACTTGCCCCCTGACCTACTTCAGTCTTTATAACACCTGTGTAATTGTCCATCATACAGACAAACCACAGTTTAACCTTCCTCTGCTGGTGAACATTTGGGTTATATCAACTTTTTCCTATTACAATGTTCTGTATCTAAGTCTGTTAAATTTTTTTTTTTTACAAATTTTTTTTTACTGGATTTTGTGTCTAAAATATAGCTCTGAGGCTTGCCAACATGACATTCTCTTTCAAAACTATCAATTATTTCTGACACTAAAAACTTTATGTATTTTTCCTATGGTACTTAATAAAATTCTAAATGAAATCCTTAGACAACTTCTATAAGACAAAAATAAATTCAACGTTTCCTGAGTAAGAATTTAAGTCAGCTAAATTGGTTGTTTTTATATAATGCTAACTATCAAAATGAGTGACTTTTCACTGTTCTATTAGAATCAATCAGATGATCATTAAGAGAACAAACGACAGAGCATGTAACTAGAGATGAAGATAGGAATGTAGCAAAGGATTAAAAGATAGTATCAGGAAGGCTGCAAATGATTAGATAATTATAAAATCTGTCAAAAATATATTTGTCAACAAAAAAAGGGCTTTAAAATTATTTTCAGAATAATAAGAAAGGTAAAGGCCCATCTCTAAGATTAGTAAAACTACGAAAGATTACAAGCTAGTAAACATTTTCAGTAAGGATTCTGCAAAGTGACTCAGCTTGGAATAAGTTTTAGATTTCACTCCTAATAAACTGTGAAGAAAAGACAGAAGAAAAAAGAGGAAGATGGAAGAATAATTTATTTTATGCTATAGGAAAACACCTAATTAGTATGAAAATTAAGTCTCCAGCTTGATTAGGCATGTTATTCAATCATCTTTGTATCCGAAACAATGTATTTTTTTCTTTATTATGAAAATCTTAAGCTTTCACCTAAGAAGTCCAGTGATTCCATGAAGACATTTTAAATTCTTTCAAGAGATTAGGGTATTTTACCGTTGTTTAGTTATATAGAGCTCATCAAGAAGATGACGTTCTTCATAGCTCATCCATTGTTCATCAGGCAACTCTTCTTCCTTCTGCAGCAACTGTTCATAGAGTCGAACTGGATTCCAGCCAGTCATTATGTCATAAGTGATTACACATCCCAAGGAATGTGACACTATTGAGACTTTACCCCCTTTTTCTTCAAAGTCTGGATTCCGAGAACAGAAAAGGGAATATAATCGATTCAGCTCTTGCTGAAGGCCTTTGACTAGCTGTTTGAAATAAGAAAACATCAAATTAGAGTAATCACTGACTACTATAAACTTTATTTCTAAACTCAAATACATTAAGGAAGAAAAACACACATTACTGGCCAAATATATCTAGGTTATTAAAATTAACTCAGAACCCTACAGGAAATGAAGTAAAGGTATATGTAATATTATAATCCATATCAACACTAAAGAATAAAGGCAGATGTTACCCACACAGATCCTTTCATAGTCCTTAAACCAATTATTTAAGCCAGCAGTTCCAGAGATTTAAAAAAAAGTTCCATGCAGATTCTAGTAGATTTCCAAAGAGTCCTGGATATTTCTTCTTCGTTGCAACGGACTCATATGCAATTCTAAAGTCTTGTACCTTGTAGTTTTTAAGCCACAGTAAGTTTTAGGAAAAGAATATCTGAGTTTATGGTAACAGGGTGACTAACATATTGTATATGCAACATATATATACTATTACTTTATGCATTCTTTTAAAGATATTTTTTTGATGTAGACCGTTTTTAAAGTCTTTATTGAATTTGTTACAATATTGCTTTTTTTTTTTTTTTTTTAATGTTTTGGTTTTCTGGCCATGATGCATGTGGGATCTTAGCTCCCCAACCAGGGATGGAAACCGCACCCCACGCATTGGAAGGCGAAGTCTTAACCACTGCACTGCCAGGAAGTCCCACTTTATGCATTTAGATAAGAGTAATGTAACGAAAGTCCACTGTGTGACAAAAGAAAAAGCTTATGTTGATCTACTTGATATTCCAAAATTCCCAGTAAGTTGGTAATATAGATAAGAGCAAAAAGTTGTTTTTAAAAAGCAGGACTTTTTTTTCTTTAAAACTTTATTTATTTATTCTTGGCTGTGTTGGGTCTTCGTTTCTGTGCGAGGTCTTTCTCCAGTTGTGGCAAGCGGGGGCCACTCTTCATCACGGTGCGCAGGCCTCTCACTATCGCGGCCTCTCTTGTTGGGGAGCACAAGCTCCAGACACGCAGGCTCAGTAGCCGTGGCTCACGGGCCCAATTGCTCCGCGGCACGTGGGATCCTCCCAGACCAGGGCTCGAACCTGTGTCCCCTGCATTAGCAGGCAGACTCTCAACCACTGCGCCACCAGGGAAGCCCAGCAGGACTTTTTCAAGGTTTAGAGGTTAATAATATGGGAAGTATCATAGCCATTTTTCTTTGTAAAACTGCTTTCTTGAAATTTAGCTTTAACAAATA
Organism: Balaenoptera acutorostrata; assembly: GCF_949987535.1. Taxonomy (NCBI): domain Eukaryota; kingdom Metazoa; phylum Chordata; class Mammalia; order Artiodactyla; family Balaenopteridae; genus Balaenoptera; species Balaenoptera acutorostrata. Next base: position 133,441,188 of record NC_080066.1, read on the forward strand.
TTACTGACATATTCTATGAAGTGAGAAGAACAAGGTTCTTTTGTTACTCAAATTCATTCATACGGGGCCCTGACCTGATTTTTAAGGCAGTCCTCTCCTCCTCCTATCATTGCTTACTACTATTTAGTTATAAAATTCCTGCCTGATATTCAATTTCACACTTCAGTCCTTCTTAATATGTCAGCTGTTTTTCAGACAAACATTAATTATATACTGCTTCCATTTTCAATCTTTAGCCTCCACTAGGTTTCACTGAACATTCTTTAGCAGACACAAACTGGAAATTATTTGAGCATTCATGCTTGGCTGGGTTAGCAGTGACGTGAATGAAGGTGCAATGTTCTTTCTGATTGCTGACATCACAGAGCTCTACACTGCAATACTGAGGTCTGGTTAAAGCTACTGAAACCATGTATTGGGTCTGGAGGGCTTGTTAAATACAGATTGCTGGGCTCCATCCCAGAGTTTCAGACTCAGCAGTTCTGGGGACCACACTAGTGGCAAATGCATATAAAAATCTCCCAAGACATGGGTTGTAGGTAATTCTAGTCAACAGAATTTAAGAAATAGGCAGTGTGATGTCAAATTACATGCTCTTTTCAAAGGGAGCTATAATGTAATGCTTTGGACTTGGCTTTGATAAGAATATGAACCAACCCTTAAAATTTTGTTATTTTCCTAATTTATAATCTACATGAAGGGAGGTGTAGAAAAAACTAATGTTTCAATAAAATAATTTCCTTTAAAAGCAATATTTGTTAATAGTTTTGACTTTTGAAGGCCTTGATTTTAAGACTCCTACCATGTAAGTACAGAAACACTAGATCCCTTTGTGACCAACAATATTCATTTGGGATATCTGAACCAAGAATAATGATATACCTACCCTGTGATCTTAATTTCATTAATTCTACAATATTATCTAATCAGTTCAGCTAACCTCTTACACACGCAGGCATTGGATGGCTCTTCAAAAGTTTAAAAGTTTCTAATTCTCATAACCACTGCCCCCAAATTAAAATTTATGAAGAAAGTCAACCGAAGAGGAAAAAAACCCAGCAGCTTCAAGAGAGAATCCAAACACCCAAAATAGGGCTGAAGAATATAATTAGTCATTTGTCCTTCTCCCTGTTACAGGAAATTTTAATGAGAAAAAGTAATTTAGAGAGTTTTAGTCATATACATCAATTAAACAATTTTCAAATAACAATGGCAAGATAGGGCCATGACAATTCTCTTTATAGTTCTTCATTTTTAAAAGCCATTGAAAAGAGAGTTCAGATGTACAAAAGATATACAGTTCTCTCTGGATTTTTCATGTTACTTTATTTAGGGTTGAAGAAAGAGCCAAAGGCTCTCTGATGATGTCTTGATAGACTGGAGTTAGTTTCTTTTTTAAAAACTGGTCCTCAGAAAGTATGACCTGAGAAGAACTGATCGATACACAAAACTTTTTCCCTAAAAAGCACAGCTTTTTAGTGCACAATCACTAATTAGGGTCCTCCCATGTGCATCTCAGAAACTTGTGTGAAAAGGGGCCTCAGAGATGATCTAACTTAAACTGCTATGAAGATAAAAGTCCCTTCAGTAACACCCCTCTTAAGGGATAAGAGGCTCAGCATCTACCCCAGTGAGTATCTTCATCCAGAAGTGGTCACTTCTATTTAAAAAAAATTTTCCCCCCAGTTTTACTGAGACATAATTGAGAGAGACTGTTTAAGTTTAAAGTGTACAATGTAATGATGTGATATAGGTATATATTGTGAAATGACTATCACAGTAAGTTTAGTTAAAATCCATCACCTTATATTATTTACAAATTTTTTCATTGTAACACTTCTGTATTTTTAAGGCAGTTTTGCTTATTACACAGTTCTTCATTAGTAACCAAACATGTCCCTTTCCGTATTTTCAATTCACGGATCCTTATTTTACTTTCTAGAATTAACAGAGTAAGTCTATTCCTTTTTTTTTAAATTGTAGCCCTTGAAATATATAAAGACAGATATATACTTAATTACAACTTGAAAATCTAAGCACAAGGAATTTATATATCATAATATCTTTGATCCTCATGACAATCTTTATCAACTAGGTATTTTATGTCCATTATATAAGTGAGGAAGCTGAGAAAGTGAGAAATTTGATCTAAGCTAGTTAAGTGGCAGGTTTTGAATCTGCATCTGTTTGACTCCAAAGGCTGAGAGGAAGAGAAAAAAGGCTCTTATTTATGCCTATCAAATAAACCTAACAAGGTTAATTCACCAGGCATGACAATCCTACAGAACCCCTGCTGGCTGTTACTTATCACTACTTCCCTTAGGAAACATATTGTTGAAAAATAATTTAGTCTAAATATTGCCTAACACCAACCTTGTGTTAAATGGACTTTGATTCGCAGAATCAGCTTTCCTTTTTAAAGAATAAGAACAATTTTTGCCCACTTCTCACTAAGTTTTTCTTTTATTTTCTTTTGTTCTTCACAATGCTTTAAGCAATGTTTCCCAAACTTCCCTGATGGTATCACCTGGGGAACTGTTAAAAACACAAATTCACAGGTTCTATCTCAGACCCACTGAATCAGGATCTCCAGAGGAGGGACCTGGGAAAGTATTTTTTAGTTTCTTTTTCTTAACTTTTCATTTGGGAGTAATTTCAAATTTATAAAATGTTGCAAAATAAAAATAGTACAAAGATCCTCACATAGGCTTTGTCCAAAATTCACCTAATGTTAGCATTTCCTCCTATTTGCCTTATCATTTGTTCTGTTTCTATAACACACACACAACTATTTTGTGAACCATTTAAGGATATATTACATATGTCATGGTCCTTTATCCCCAAATACTCCAGTGTATATTTCCTAAGACTAGGAATATTCTCTTCCACATAGTGCTGTTATCAACTTCATAATTCACTTTGATATATTTCATCTAATCTAGTCTACATTCACATTTTAATTTTGTCAATTGATCTAATATTATCCTTTGTAGCATTTCCCCCAATCCAGTACAGGATACAGTCTAGGAGGAGATATTATAATTAGCTATCACGTCTCTTTAATCTTCTCTATCTGGAACATTTTCCACAGCCATTCTTTCTCTTTTATTATGCCAACATTTTAAAAGAATACAGTCTCACTCCTACTTTTTTATTACAACTTCCTCATTTTATGTTTGTCTGATGCTTCCTCATAATTGGAATACTGCATAAATAATGCTGTGTCCTTCTCTGGGTGTCCCTCAGGAACACCCCATAAAGTTGTTGCTTGATTTCTCCACTGTATACCTTTATTTTTTAAACTAAAAGCAGTCTGAGAGGATACACTTTAAGACCATGCAAATATTCTGTTCCTCATCAAAAAATCTGCCCTCATTTTAGCATCCACTGATGATTCTTGCCCAGTCCTCTCCCCTACCTGATCCTACCATGATGGCTGCAAAATGAGACTTTCCAACTCCAGCATTCCTTCCACATTTATTAGTAGGCCCTTGGCATCCTACTGAAGCAAAGGACCTCCCTTCTTCCCAATTTGTTTATCTATTTATCATTGATAAGGACTTACAAATTTTTCAGTGATTTAGAATTCTTTAGTACATTATCCTTATTATAATACAAAAGTACTATTAATAATTCCTTACAATAAGTAATCATTACTTAATTATTTGGTCAGTGGGATATGCTTCTTTAATTTGACTATTATGTCCTTGTGTCTTGCTCCATCATTCTTTTGAGCATTTTTCTACCTTTCGTCAAAACAAATTCTTCCAGCTTTGACTTGGACCTATCCTGCCCCAGCCCTGGAATCAGCCATTTTTCCAAGGAACTCTACTTTTTCTTAGTGGAGAATAACAATACTAGAGGCAAAGATCTGGGTGCTAGGTATACTCGTTGGATTGGGGTCTCTGCTTCTTGGTCCTTTCAGCGGACAGAGGTAGGAAATATATGCATATATATACTTCTGTGCTTAAACATATATGCTTAAATATATAGATGTTATCTACATACACCGGCTTATTTTCAAAATCATAAATTCACATTAATACCCTCAATTCCAATGTCCCCCATGGGGTTTTTTTTTTGCCCGCATTTTTAATGAGCACCACAAGTGATTGTTCTAATTAGGGATGTTTGGGATACACTGCTGAAGATTGCTGGTGAATCTCAGACACAAGTTCTCAGTGCTTTTCCATGAAATTCAACTGGATCAAAAAACCAACTAATATAAAACACTGGGTGTTCTCCTTCCATTTCATTTATCTTAACGATCAGTTCCTTTTTCCTACTGAATATGTTTTATTCAATTCCATTCTGAGGAAGATTATCTTTGACTATAAGAGCAAAATAAAAAGTGATCACTTTCTCAGTCATCATTCACCAACGGCCAGAGGTTTGAGTCTGGCACTTTTCTCTTTTCAGTTTTTCTGGATATTAACGCCAACTTAAAGTTTTTAAAAAGCACTTATTACTTTTGGGGGACATGACTCAGCACATTTTAGCCTTGAAGATTCAGGATACCGTTTTAGGAGTACTACCAACCACGTGTGCATGCGTGTGCGTGTGTGTGTGTGTGTGTGTGTGTGTGTATGTGTGTATAGTAATATGCTCTCAGCCCTTGTCTTTCCTTTTTTTCCCCCCTCACTGGTTTACTTGCAATACTATATAGTTCAGTGTTCTAACCTTCAGGGCATATCTAACGATGCCCATTGTACGCTATAAAGGACTATGAACGTGGCATTATTAGTGTTCTACTTCACCGACTAGGCCTTCCTTTTTGGTTAGAATTAAGCTCAGAATAGCAGTTCTCCTTGTAGCTTCTTTTACTGTTTGTTCTCAATCAGATCAAGGCAGATCTTGCCCAATACTGGTATATGGCAATGAGGGGATATAGAAAGAGGAATGAAGAAAAATCCTAAGGGGATGGTAGTTGGAAGAGAAGGAATTTTCTGTGGCAACTAACCGAACATATTTCTGTCGATATGTAAAAGATATCCTGGATTAAGTTAGGGAATGACTCTGAATGAACAAAATCAGCAACGGATTGGCTTGGAGTAGCACAGAGCAGCAGAGCCGCTCTATTGGTAATTACTCCTTGTACTAGTTTCTTTACCCTTCAAATGAAGATACTAATCATATCTACTTCATAGGGTAAGGATTAAACAAGTTAATACATGTTAGGTAATTAATGCGGTTATTCCCATGAAACAAAATTCTTTTTCTCTTACCAATAAAGTGACAAATTGCATTGGTAGAGATTCCCTCATCCCTCTGAATAAACCATCTCCCTTCACCTACCCTTCCCATCTGCCCCCCTTTAGGGTTATCTTTGTGATGCATGAGCAAAATTACCATTTGAGAACTACACAAATCCACTACAGAAATGACACAATAAAAGCAAGTCTTTTATATACAAAAACACTTGAAGGACATTTCTAAGTGTTTAAAACTCTTTTGTGGGACTTCCCTGGTGGTCCAGTGGTCAAGAATCTGCCTTCCAATGCAGGGGACATGGGTTCGATCCCTGGTCGGGGCAACTAAGCCTGCATGCTCTAGAGCCTGCATGCCACAACTAGAGAGCCCGCACACCACAACGAAGAGCCCGTGTGACACAATGAAAGATCCTGCATGCCACAACTAAGACATGATGCAGCCAAATAAATAATTTTTAAAAAGCTCTTTTGTGAGGATAATACTCATAGATATTACTAATCAGACTTATGAAAACTTATTTTTCAAAGAGCTATTTTCTAACCAACCTCTCACTTCCAAGGTTATCCATTTTATTAAGCGTCCCAATGTGCAGTTTAAGACTTCAAATGTACTATGAATTACAGGCTATTTATAGATTAATGGATTCCTATAATTTCTCACTTGCTTGTAAAAAAAGAACATAAAATGTTAAAATTCAGGACACATGTTACCACTGAAAAAAATACCCAATAGCAATAAGATAATCATGATACTTACTTCATCTCTATAAAGTGGGCTAGTATAATACATTATGTCCATTGCACTGCTATTTAACATATCCCTTAAACCTCGCACTTTGTCTGGAGTAATGGAATCAACAGTGTCTACAAGGTAAAAAAAAATTAAACTTAGAGAAGATTCATTTTAGGGAAAGAATAAACTGTGAAAAAAGTTACATTCCTTGAAATAACTGCTTTAAATTAACATTTATATATTCAAGACTAGCTTTGAATCTAATGAACCTTACCTTCTTGAAATTTTACTATTTGTAAATTTAAAAATAATGATGGAGGGTATTTACCTACCACAAACATCACTGCGCTCATTAGTGCTGAAAGGTTAAAAAACATTTCCTCTAAATCAGGAATAAGCTAAGGATATCTACTCTTTTTTTATAATTAAAAAAATTTTTATTGAGGTTCAGTTGATATACAATGTACAAACAGTAATTCACAATTTTTAAAGGTTATATTCCATTTACAGTTATTATAAAATATTGGCTATAGTCCTAGTGTTGAACAATATATCCTTGTAGCTTATTTATTTTATACGTAGTAGTTTGTACTTCTCAATCCCCCTCTTCCCCTATCTTCTCCCTCCCCCCGCTAACCACTAGTTTGTTCTCTGTGAGTCTGTTTCTTTCTGTTATATTCACTAGTTTGCTTTGTTTTTTAGATTCCACATATAAGTGATATCATACAGTATTTGTCTTTGTATGACTTATTTCACTTAGCATAATACCCTCCAAGTCCATCCATGTCATTACAAATGGCAAAATTCCATTCTTTTTCTTATGACTGAGTAGTATTCCATTCCATATATGTATATATACATGACATCTTCTTTATCCATTCATCTGTTGATGGGCACTTAGGTTACTTCCACACCTTCACTATTAAAAATACATAATGCTGCTATCAACATTGGCGTGCGTGTAACTTTTCGAATTAGTGTTTTCGTTTTTTTCGGATATATACTCAGGAGTGGAATTGCTGGGTCATATGGTAGCTCTATTTTTAGTTTTTTGAGGAACCTCTGTATTGTTTTCTACAGTGGCTGCACCAATTTACATTCCCACCATCAGTGTATGAAGGTTCTCTTTTCTCCACATCTTCTCCAACATTTGTTATTTGTGTCCTTTTTGATGACAGCCATTCTGACAGGTGCGAGGTAATAGCTCACTGTGGTTTTAATTTGCATTTCTCTAGTGATTAATAATGTTGAGCATCTTATTTGCCTGTTGGCCATTTGTGCATCTTCTTTGGAAAAATGTCTATTCAGGTCTTCTGCCCATTTTAATTGGGTTGTTTATTTTTCTTGATGTCGAGCTATATGAGCTATTGGATATTAACCCCTTATTGGTCATATCATTTGAAAATATTTTCTCCCATTCCACAGGCTGTCTTTTCATTTTGCTGATGGTTTCCTTTGCTGTGCAAAAGCTTTTAAGTTTACTCAGGTCCCATGTGTTTATTTTTGCTTTTATTTCCTTTGCTTTAGGAGTCAGATCCAAAAAGATATTGCTATGATTTATGTCAAAGAGTATTCCATCTATGTTTTCTTCTAGTTTTGTGGTTTTACATTTAGGTCTTTAATCCATTTTGAGTTTATTTTTGTATATGGTGTTAGAGAATATTCTAATTTCATTCTTTTACATGTAACTCTCCGGTTTTCCTGGCACCACTCATTGAAGAGACTGTCTTTTCCCCATTGTATATTCTTGCCTCCTTTGTTGTAGATTAATTGACCATAGTGCATGGGTTTATTTCTGTTCCATTGATCTATGTGTTGGTTTTTGTGCCAGTACCCTACTGTTTTGATGACTGTAGCTTCATAGTATAGTCTGAAGTCAAGGAGTGTGATTCCTCTAGCTCTGTTCTTCTTTCTCAAGATTGTTTTGGGTATTCAGGGTCTTCTGTGTTCCCATACACATTTTAAAATTATTTGTTCTAGTTCTGTGAAAAATGCCCTTGGTATTTTGATAGGGATTGCACCGAATCTGTAGATTGCCTTGGGTAGTATGGTCATTTTAACAATATTAATTCTTCCAATCCATGAACATAGTATATCTTTACATCTGTTGGTGTCATCTTCAATTTCTTTCATTGGTGTCTTATAGTTTTCTGAGAACAGGTCTTTTACCTCCTTAGATAGGTTTATTCCTAGGTATTTTACTCTTTTTGATGTAATGGTAAATGGGATTGTTTCTTTAATTTCTCTTTTTTGACAGTTTGTTGTTAGTGTATAGAAGTACAACAGATTTCTGAATATTATTTTGTACCTTGCAACTTTACTGAATTCATTGATGAGCTCTAGCAGTTTTATGGTGGTGTCCTTAGGATTGTCTACGTATAGTATCACAACATCTGCAAACAGTGACAGTTTTACTTCTTCCTTTCCAATGTGGATTCCTTTTATTTCTCTTTCTTATCTGACTGCTGTGGCTAGGACTTCCAATACTCTGCTGAATAAAAGTGGTGAAAGTGAGCATTCTTGTCTTGTTCCTGATCTTAGAGGAAATGCTTTAAGTTTTTCACCACTGAGCATGATGTTAGCTGTGGGCTTGTCATATATGGCTATATATGTTGCGGTATGTTCCCTCTATGCCTATTTCCTGGTGAGTTTTTATCATAGGATGTTTACTATTTTAACAAATGTTCTACTTAAAGTCCTAGCCAGTGCAATACGATAAGAAAAAGAAATAATAGTTTTAAGAAACGGAAAAGATCTGTTTTCATTTGCAGGTCATGTGATTGTCTACACAGAATATACAAAAGAATCTACAGAAAAATTACTAGAATTGACTCTCAGGTTTTTTTTTTTTTTTTTTTTATAAATTTATTTATTTATTTATTTATTTTTGGCTGTGTTGGGTCTTCGTTTCTGTGTGAGGGCTTTCTCCAGTTGCGGCAAGTGGGGGTCACTCTTCATCGCGGTGCGCGGGCCTCTCACTGTCGCGGCCTCTCCCGTTGCGGAGCACAGGTTCCAGACGCGCAGGCTCAGTAGTTGTGGCTCACGGGCTTAGTTGCTCCGTGGCATGTGGGATCTTCCCAGACCAGGGCTCGAACCTGTGTCCCCTGCATTAGCAGGCAGATTCTCAACCACTGCGCCACCAGGGAAGCCCCGACTCTCAGTTTTAATGCATGTATAGTTTTGCATAACTACCACCATGATCAGGACACAAAACTGTTCCATCACCCTAAAATACCTCCCACATGCTGCCCTTTAGAACTCAACTCCCCACCTCCAAACCCTGGCAGCCACTGATCTGTTCTCTATCCCTATAGTTTTGTCTTTTGCAGTATGTCATATAAATGGAAGCATAAATTATATAACCTTTGGGTTTCACTTCTGTGATGTTGTGATATAAGAAATACATATTTCGTCTTTGTCCCTGGTTCCGACACAGGGTTCCAAAAACCTTTTAAGTTCCTGAGTGATAGGGTGAAAGGAATGTCTTTTATAATTCATAATGAGCCTCTGCCAATCGTAACTGAGTATATGCTAATGAGCTGACTCTTAGATAATGGGGGCTGGTTGCCAGAGGAACCAATTTTGAACTTTCTGTACCATTCCCCAACCTCTGAGAAGGGGAGAGGGGCTGGAGGTTAAGTTCAATTGCCAATAGCCAATGATTTAATCAATTATGCCTACATGATGGAACCTCCATAAACATCCTAAACAACAGGGTTTGAAGAGTTTCTAGGTTGTTGAACAAATGTAAGTACTAGAAGCATTGTGCACTTGAAGGGGACATGACATCTCAGCACCCCTTCCCCATACATTGCCCTATGTAGCTCTTCATCTGGTTGTTCATCTGTATCCTCTGTAATAGTCTTTAAATGAATAAATCTAATTTAAACCAGTAAATGTAAGTACAGTTGATCCTTGAACATGGGTTTGAATTCTGTGGATCCTCTTATATGCAGATTTTTTTCAATAAATCATACTACAGTACTAGGCCATCTGTGGTTGGCTGCATCTGCAGATGGGGAACTGTGAATACAGGGTTGGACTATAAGTTTATACTTGGATTTTTGACTGGGGGTGAGGGGGATGTCAGTGTCCCTAATGTCCACATTGTTCAAAGGTCAACTGTAAATGTTTCCCTGAATTTTGTGAGTTGTTCTAGTAAATTACTGAAGCTCAGGAGGGGATCGTGGGACCCCCTACCCCCCCAATTTATAGCCAGTCACAACTACAGGGGACAATCTGGAATTTGTGATTGGCATCTGAAGTGGGCAGAAGTCTTGTGAGACTGAGACCTTAATCTGTCTATACTATTTCTGAGCAGTTAGTGTCAGAAATGAATTAAATTGTAGGACACCCCACTGATGTCCACCAAGAACTAAAGAATTGGCTGGTGTGGGAAAATCCCCAACATATTTAGTGTCAGAAGTGTTGAGAAGAGAGAGAAACAGTGGTGTTCTTCCTTTAGCTTCTCTCACTCAGCATAATGCCTTCAAGATTCCATTGCGGTAGTTTAAACCTAACAGAAAATTACAGACGTAGGGGTTTTATTAAATGTTAATTCATCCATGTTATCTATTGATACATTCCTGAGCAGCCTAAAATATTTATCTGGATGAATGGAAAAAGCTCAAAAGATAATGGTACTACACCAGAACTTTACATGTGAGCTGTTGCTGCTGAGAAGTCTTCTTTGGTCACAATCTTTTTTGTTGTTGTTGTTAAACACATCACAACTTTGATGTCACTTTGGTTTATAAGCTATAACTGACATTCCTAACTGACTATGAGGCAGAATCACAGACTAGGAAGAAACTTTGGAAATCATCCAGGGAGGCAGTTCAGATGAACAAGGGCTCTGGTATTGTGCAGACCTAGATTTTTGCCTGCCATTCTTCATTAAATTCACATTTTACTGAGTTTCAGTTTCCCTATTTGTAAAAGAGAAAACAAAAGTAGGTATTTCATAGATTTGTGAGAAAACTAAATGAGATACTCCAAGTAAAATGAACCGCAGAGTGCCAGGCACATAGTAAAAGCTCAACAAACAGCAGCTGCTACAATGTCCAGTACAACTCTCTCACCTTTCAGATTATGTAAATAATCAACCTAAACATTCTATTTTAATGGTCTTAATATTCAAAGGACAAAACTTTGTTTAAAGAAAGATGCATATATTATATAATTTCTCTATGTTAGATTATAATTCACCAGCCCAAGGAATGCAGGAACAACAATAAAACAAAAGGCCTGAGATTTTTGTCTTCCAAATATAAGGGAAGAAAATTATTAAGAAGAAAATGTAAGCTTATATAAAACTGTGGACAACAAATATTTTAAAAGCATTGACAAGTCACTTCTCTGTCAAAAACTCTAGAAAACATTTTGTTCCCTTCACTTGTCCCTCTCCTTTCCCCCATCCACAGAGGGCATGCATGAAAACTGTGTTATCTGTGAAATCTATATGGTGGTCCAAAATGACATAAGTTGATGTAATTATTTTTTTTTAAATCAATGGATTTTATTTTCTTAAATAATCTAGAACAAAGAGTGAGTATAACTCAAGACAAATAAATTAAAGACACTTCATTCCCAATGAGCAACACTTTGTTGCCACTGACTAAATCATTTAATTTTTAAACAAAATGTACCTCCATCCAGAGTAAGTTTTGACCGCCACTCAACAGGCAGAAATTCAACATGTGTTGCATGGTTGGAAAAATGCCTTTCTTCTATTTTTCTTGCAGCCTCTCTCATCCTAAAAAAACCAAACCAAAACAAAACTTTATCAGAGTAACTTCCCATATGTATTTACATGGTATAAAATGTCTTTAATCATAACACTTTCACTTGCTTATAACTTTGTCCAATTATGTTTCAATTACTGCTACACTGTGCAACAGTTTGTAATACTAGGGCACCTTCATTTCAAAACTATTTTCCTAAATTTGCCATCTACGATTTCAAATATTACAAGCTTCGATATTATATTCTAAATAATCATATGTATAAATCTTTAGAAGAGAGAATAGTATAATAAAATACCTCAGCTCCAAATATTAGCACATCGTGACCTGTCATTTCATCTATTCCTCCACTTGCTCTCCCCACAATATAGATTTTTAAATTTTATTTTGAAAATTAAGTTACAGCAAAATTGACTTTTTTCCTTTTTGGTGTCAACTGTATAGATTCGTGGTTAGCACCACTACAATCAAGATACAGAATAGTTCTATTATCAAAAAAAACTCCCTCATGCTATCCCTTTATGTTAGCACTCTTCCCCCATAATATGTAAAGCAAATCCCAGATATCACAACAGTGCATCTATAAATAGTTCAGTATATATTTCTAAAATGTAAGGAAAACATAACCTATTCAGAACTATTATCATACCAATCCTTCATTTCAACAATTATGTTTAGCGGTCCCACTTTCCCAGTTAGACTATAAATATTATTTTATAATAACATAAAAAATATTTTTTTATACTTTTGAATTGAGCTCCGAATACAGCCTATGCATTGCAATTGGAAGATATGTCTCTCAAGTGTCTTTTAATCTATAGATTGCTCTCTCTCTTCTTTGGCTTTGTAATTCTGTTTATGTTCTGTAGAGTTTCTGAGAGTCTGATTTTTAATGACTGCATCCCCAAGTGTTATTTAACATGTTCACTGCTCCCTATTTGGTAGTGAGATATAGGGGCCTGATAGGTTCAAGTTCTATTGTTTTGGCAAGACTACCACTCCATAGGTATATATACCTGGTTTTCTCTCTTTTTGGTGATACTAGCAGTTGTTACGATCATTGCTTATATCCGTTAATTTACTATGATTGCAAAAAAGTGTTTTTTAAATCCCATCACTCCTTATACTTCTGGAAAGAGAAATTTCCTCACATCTAGTATTGGCTGCCTTGTGATACAATCAAATAGTTTCTGTGTGAACTGAGAAAAGGCAGGATATATGGTTAATTCTTCTCTTTTATTAACAATTAAATACTGAGTTGCTAGAGGTTTTATATTTTTTGACATCATTCATTACTAACTCATAGATTTAAACATATTTGAAGTATTCCAACCCACTGTAGTTATTATCCTTACGGATGCTCAAATTGTTTCCTTTTTTGGTCAGTGAGTCTCTTCAAGTTGACTTGTGTCTTTTTGACACGACCTCACTAGTTTGTTTTTTTTTTTTTTCAACAATTCAGTGGCTTTTAGTTTATCACTGAGTTGTACAACCATCACCATTATCTAAGTTCAGAACACTTTCATCACTCCCAGAAGAAACACCATACCCAGAGTAGTCACTTCTGATAATTCCTACCTCCAGGCCCTGGCACCATAAATCTACTTTCTGTCTCTATGAATTTGCCTATACTGGATTTTTTCAGATAAATGTAACTATAATACATGGTCTTTTTGTGTCTGGCTTCTTTCACTTAGCACAATGTTTCAAGGTTTGTCCATGTTGTATCATGAGTCACTACTTCTTTGCTTTTTATGGTTGAATAATATTCTACTGTATGAATACACCGTTTCTTCTTATCCATTCACCAGCTGATGGACATTTAGACTGTTTCCTTTTTTTTTTTGGCTATTATAAATAATGCTGCTATGAATATTAACAAGTTTTTGCATAGATGTATGTTTTCAATTCTCTTGGGTATGTAACTAGAAGTGGAATTGTTGGCTCATATGCTAACTTCACATTTAACTTTTCTGACGAAGTGCCAAACTGTTTTCCAAAGCAGCTATGCTATTTTACAATCCCATCAGCAACATATGAGGGTCCTAATTTTTCCACATCCTTGCTAATACTTGTTATTTCCCATCTTTTTGATGAGTCATCCCAGTCAGCATGAAGTGGTGTATGTCTCTGTGGTTTTGAATTGCATTTCCTTAATGACTAATACTGAGCATCTTTTTATGTGCTTATGGGCCATCTGTATATTTTATTTGGACAATTGTTTATTCAAATCCTTCACTCATTTAAAAAATTGGGTTATTTATTATTGAATTTGTAGGTGTTCTTTATATATGCTAGATGCTAGACCCATATCAGATATACGATTTGCAAATGTTTTCTACCATTTTGTGGGTTGTCTTTACTTGATAGTGTTCTTTGAAGAACTAAAGTTTTAAATTTTGACAAAGCCCAATTTATCTTTTTTTTCCCTTAGTGGCTTTTACTTTTAGTGTTATATATCAGAAACCATTGCCTAACCCAAGGCAATGGTTGTAAATCACAAAGATTTACTCCTACATTTTCTAAGAGTTTTATAGTATTAGCTTTTATATTTAGGTCTTTGATTCACTCTGAATTAACTTTTCCATGTGGTGTAAGGTAGGGGTTTAACTTTATTCTTTTGCATGGGGATATCCCGGTGTCCTAGCACCATTTGTTAAAAGGCTATTCTTTCCTGATTGCATTATTTTGGCACTCGTGTTGAAAATCAACTGAACTCTCAATTCTATTCCATTGATCTAGGTCTATCTACATGCCAGCCAGTACCACAATGTCTTGATTACTATAGCTTTGTAGCAAATTATGAAATTGGGAAGGGTAAGTCCTCCATCCTTATTCTTTTTCAAGATTGTTTTGGCTATTCTGGGTCCCCTGCATTTACATGTGAATTTTAGGATCAGCCTGTCAATTTCTGCAAAAATGATAGGTGAAATTTTAATAGGGATTGTGGTGAAATTTGTAGATCCATTTAGGAAGTACTGGCATCTTAACAACATTAAATCTTCTAATCCTCAAATGTGGGTTGTCTTTTCCATTTATTTAAGTCTTCTTTAATTTCTTTCAATGGTGTATTATAGTTTTCAGTGTACAAATCTTACACTTCTTTTGTTAAACTTATTCCTAAGTATTTTATTCTTTTTGATGCTATAGTAAGTGGAAATGCTTTAACTTAGTTTTCATTGCTAGTGTAGAAATACAATTGATTTTTTTTTTTTAATTTTTTGGCCACACTGCGCAGCTTGTGGGATCTTTTTTTTAATTTATTTTTGGCTGCATTGGGTCTTTGTTGCTGCACATGGGCTTTCTCTAGTTGCAGCAAGCGTGGGCTATTCTTCGTTGTGGTGCATGGGCTTCTCATTGCGGTGGCTTCTCTTGTTGCGGAGCACAGGCTCTAGGAGCACAGGCTTCAGTAGTTGTGGCTCACGGGTTCTAGAGCACAGGCTCAGTAGTTGTGGCACATGGGCTTAGTTCCTCTGTGGCATGTGGGATCTTCCCGGACCAGGGCTCGAACCTGTGTCCCCTGCATTGGCAGGCGGATTCTTAACCACTGCGCCAGCAGAGAAGCCCTCCCTCTATTTTTAGAAGTTCTTTATATTTAGGGATATTAACTGTTCATCTGTGATACAATATGCAAATGGATTTTCTCAGTTTGTCTTTTTTTTTTTTTTCTCCATATGGCTTTTTTGGGATGATATATTTATCAATATTTTCTCTTAAGGTCTCTGGATCAAGTTATAGTTAGGACAGTTTTCTGTATTACTAAGGTACATAAGAATTCAAACTCCCCTCAATCCTACCTTTTAAATCCATAGTATTTGTATGGTTTCATTTCTTAGGTTCAAATGTGATCCCACTGAAATTTATCTTAGTGTGAAAAATGGGCCCAATTTAGTTTTTTTCCATATGGCTGCCTAGGTATCCCAACACACTATTTGTTAAAAGTCTATCTTTCTCCATTTCTAGTATATTTTTATATTAAAAATTATTTATTTGTTTATTTATTTATTTATTTATGGCTGTGTTGGGTCTTCATTGCTGCACACAGGCTTTCCCTAGTTGCAGTGAGTGGGGGTTACTCTTCGTTGTGGTGTGTGGAGCGCACAGGCTTAGTTGCCCTACGGCATGTGGGATCTTCCCAGACCAGGGATTGAACTCGTGTTCCCTGCATTGGCAGGTGGATTCCTAACCACTGCGCCTCCGGGGAAGTCCTTCTAGTATGTTTTTAAAACATTATTTACAATATGATTATATTTTATTGATTATCTACCACCAAAGTTGCCATTTAAAAAGTCTATATAGATTCTAGGTTGTGAAAAAGAAAATCTGCTTCCGTTAACATCACTGAAAATAAAGATGACAGCCAAAACTTCAGACTCCTTTATTACCACATTCTAAAAAGTATTTTTTTTTTTTAACAGCAGATACTCAAGTAATGGTTACAGGTACATTTTTAAAGTTTTTTTTGCCATCTTTCAAGTGTTCAGCTTTAACAAATTTGAACATATACAAGAAAGAATATATTTTAAGATTTCTAATATTATTCTATGCACTTATTCATTTCTGATGGCTGTATAGTTCATATATATTTCATTATGATATAATAATCAGGAAGTGGTATGCGTGTTGCTGTCTGAATTTACAAAAAAATAAAGAAGTTCATCTAGGCTAGTGGGTCTCAAACATGCATATACTTTTTTTTTTCTCCCTCCAGGGGACAATGACAATGTCTGGAGACTTTTTTTTTTTTTGGAGACATTTTTGGTTGTCACAACTAGGGGTTCTATTTTCATCTAGTGGGTAGAGGTCAGGGATGCTGCTAAATATCTTACAATGTATAGGTTAGCCACCCATAGCAAAGAATTACCTGGTCGAAAATGTTAATAGTGATGAGGTTGAAGAACCCTGATTTTGACTTATAAACTCAAACACTACATTTGTTTAAAATACTGTCCTCTTCTACAGTAAACTGAGACATTCCTCTACTCCATAGGATCACTATCATAGTTCTCAAATGGCCACATATGTAGATACTTTAGGCAAGCAGGTATGTCTACTAAATCACTTGGTTGTAATTAACTGGAGTCACACACACACACACACACACACACACAAAAGAGGGGCAGGGGAAGGAAAGGAAAGAAAGATGAAAGAAGATAATCAGGGATGGAGGAAAAAAGGGAGGGACAGAGATAGAGATAGATAGGTAGCGAGAGAGAGAGAGAGAGAGAGAGAGAGAGAGAGAGCAAGAGAGAGAGCGCACACGCTATGTCCCTACTATTGCCTTACTAAAAATAATAAAATCTGTTTCCTAAATATATACGTCTTCACTACATGAGAAACACTGAGACCAAGGAGGGATGGAGGAAACGAGAAAAAGGAATGATTTAAAAATATTATCCTACAGCTCAGACTTAACCCATTACTGTGCAGCTGTAATGCCATGCACAAAACTCATGATTTCAGTTCTAAGCTTATTAAATGTCCATGTTCTCTCGCTAGGCAGTGAATGTTTAGTTCATATTTTGAAAAAGGAAGGAAGAGATTAATAGCACCTGAGAATTACCATTTAATTAAGGATCATTAAATAGCTCTGAAAAAAAAGTCTTTATAATTCTTCTCAATTAGGAAAACAATCAATTGATAAACTAACTGGTTTTAAGAATATATATATATATATATATATATATATGAAAGGAGAGCAATAGAAAATCATGCAAATTAATATCCAAGATACATTTTTTTACATAAGAAAGCAATGTCTAGAGTGTATATAGTATGCTGCCTTGTGAGTGAAAATAATCTGTATTTGTCTAAAGAAACTCCAGAAGAATAAAAGATAAATAACATTGCTTTGAGACACAAGGATGAGTGACACTGGGGGAAGATGGAGACAGGAAGGGAGTCAGACTTTTTTTTTTGTTTTTGTTTTTTATAATTTTGAGGCTTGTTTAAACTCACTTCCTACATGTTTTTCATCAGGTTATTTTAGATTTCTCAGCATGAATCTTTTTTTAAATTAATTAATTATTTATTTATTTTATTTTTGGCTGTGTTGGGTCTTCGTTTCTGTGCCAGGGCTTTCTCTAGTTGCGGCAAGCGGGGGCCACTCTTCATCGCAGTGCGCGGGCCTCTCACTATCGTGGCCTCTCTTGTTGCGGAGCACAGGCTCCAGACGCGCAGGCTCAGTAGTTGTGGCTCACGGGTCTAGATGCTCCGCGGCATGTGGGCTCTTCTCAGACCAGGGCTCGAACCCGTGTCCCCTGCATTAGCAGGCAGATTCTCAACCACTGCGCCACCAGGGAAGCCCAGACGTTTTTCACTCTATACATTTTCCTATTTTGATTTGTGAACCATGTGAATTTATTTCCTATTCAAAAAATAAATCTTGTTGACATTCTTGTTTGCTGTGTCCTCCCATTTTTTTCTGTACATATGGGTCTATACCAATTTATTTAAAAAATTATTTTGCTATCATTTTCAGTGAGGTTTCAGGAGGTAATAAGATAAGCTATGTGTTAAATCTGCCAGGCTTAACTAAAAGTCTCTTTTTACTCTTCTAAAATTGTAGCTTTAAAATTACTAATTTGTAAAGCAATTATAATCCAATAAAGATATTAAAAAAATAAAATTACTAATTTATTCTATTAGATACATAAGTTCAGTAAAGATTTCCCTTGTGGGGCTTCCCTGGTGGCGCAGTGGTTGAGAGTCTGCCTGCCAATGCAGGGGACACGGGTTCGAGCCCTGGTCTGGGAAGATCCCACATGCCGTGGAGCAATTAAGCCCGTGAGCCACAATTGCTGAGCCTGCGCGTCTGGAGCCTGTGCTCCGCCACGGGAGAGGCCACGATAGTGAGAGGCCTGCGCACCGCGATGAAGAGTGGCCCCCACTTGCCGCAACTAGAGAAAGCCCTCACACAGAAACGAAGACCCAACACAGCCATAAATAAATAAATAAATAAATAAATAAATAAAAAAGATTTCCCTTGTAATAA
The DNA here is from genome assembly GCF_949987535.1 of Balaenoptera acutorostrata. Taxonomy (NCBI): domain Eukaryota; kingdom Metazoa; phylum Chordata; class Mammalia; order Artiodactyla; family Balaenopteridae; genus Balaenoptera; species Balaenoptera acutorostrata. Next base: position 133,459,869 of record NC_080066.1, read on the forward strand.
AATGCCACAAAAAGTAAATCCAATTGTATTTAAAATACATTCATCCCTTTTAGTAAACCAATTCTGATATTCCTAGAAGTTGTCTATAAATTTTCTTCTCAACTCATTTAAATAATAAACATATTTTGCTGGAACAAAATTGATTAAATCCAGTTTGAATTCATTTGCACATTCACTAAAATAAGGTAAGAGGCGAAAATCTCTATTTCCAGGCTTCTGGGACATGATTTCAAGAGATCCACAGAGAACAGCAGGTTGCCAAAGAAGTGGAGTGTGGTAACCCCTTATTCTATGTTGCTCATTTCCACAGTAGTCTCACAAATCAGATCACAAGTACAAACAAGCTTCAGAGTAGCAATGACAAGGATGAAGTTAATTTTACTTTCTTTAAAGTCCTGGACAACTAACTTAGGAATAGTAGAAAGCCGGGTAAGGGTAAGAAATCCTCTGAGCTTTCCCATCTATTATTGAGCAGAATTCCTTTCTGTTTGAATATTTTCCATCAATTACTAATTTATGTGAGGAGTTTCCCATCAAATTAACCTGTTTCTGAAGAAATGATGGCCACCTTCTCTGTAATGAACACTTTTTTTTGAGCCACCTTATATTCACTCATCCTACTTCCAATGGTAGCTCTTGATTTTTATCTGTGGCTCTACCTCTCTCTATGGTTATGATGAAGCCAACTTCCATCTGATTCTAGGGTAGAAAGATGACAAGTTTTGCAGATCAGATCGTGGCCATGCATAGATTCAGGCAGTTGGAGGTGACACCATCAGTCACTGAAATGCATAGACTAGCAGGGACTTCTGGAAAAAAAGACTTTTCTTCTTGAACTCGAACACAAGATGATATAAACCACATCTGGAACCACAGGAGATGTCTGAAAATAGCTCAAAAATGAAGGCAAGTAGAACAGATAGAAACTGGATTCTGATGACTTGTTTGGCAAATCTTAGACTTGTCAGTTTTATGCGCTACTAAATCCTCCTTTTGAGTTAAGTTTTCCCTCACTTGCACCCAAAGAAATCAAGCTGGTACCTTTTCCAATTATCAATAGCTGCTGGTACCTTTCCAATTATCAATAGCTCCAGAGAGAACATGTTATTAAAACTACTTCTCACGTTCCTTAGATAACCAAGCAAAAAATTAGCATCTTGACACAGAATATAATATAAATATTGTGGGAAGTAATGTGCAAATCATCAGAAAATAGAATCAGAGGGAAGAGATCTCTGTAATACAAGCTATGGAGATTGACAAGGATCAGGATGGCCTGGCAGTATCTGACAAAGATTTTTTTTTCCAAATTGAACTGTATTTTTATTTTAATCCATGAGCTGGCATTAAGAGGTATTACAATAAAAAGTAAAACAGAACACTGTATTATTATAGAGATATTGCTGAGGACATAGTTCCTGGTATCACACACAGTATTTGCTTTATAAGGACTCAAGAAATACATTTACTTGAAGCTTCAGAACCTGATAAACTGTTCTCAACAACTGATTTGTTCTCATCATATTATAAATCTGATAAGATTTTTCTTTATACTGGCTGCTAGTTCAGAGCCAAGTTTGTGGTGGAAACCTTAACTCTAAAATTTCCTTTTAACACAGTCCTAAACATTTTTGAAGCACAAATACAAACATCCCTCCCCCCAACAACATATTAAAAAGTTTTTAGAATAAAGCTGAATATAAATAAACGAGGTAAATAACCGGCCTGGTGTGTTGGCAAAGCACCCACTGTTTGTTCTCTGTGTAAAATTTAGAGTTCTATTTCCTCTGGTTGTAATTACTTGGACAAGTTAAGATGCTGACTGGCAACTTAAACAATTCTTAGCTTTTTCAGAATTATACAGTATTATCAGTTTCTGCAATGCAGAGAGTAACATACAAACTTAAAACCAGACTTTTTTCTTGCTTTCGACCTCAGTTTAATGTAAACTAACAATATATTAAGTTAAAAGGGCTTTCTTAACCCTCTTCTCCATGTTATGGAGGAAAAAGAATCAAATAAATATCATCATCATCATCTAGATATAATCACTCTCAAAATCTGGTCCAGAAACTTACTCTACAACTTAAACAGATAGAATAGTTGGCACTGGAGAAGCATGTGGCATAACGATTAAACTCTATTATACCCTGGACAAAAGTTTGGACTCTGACAAATGGAGAATGTATTCATCAAAGAACTCACATGGCTGTATTTTTGATAATTCTTCCTTGGTCCATTTTCTGCCCAATGCCATGCACAACAAATACAATATGGGCAGTCTGTGATGGCTTGTCTTCTAATGTGGCTTCTTCTACATAACCTCTATGAAGTCTGGTCCCACTGCTTGATGCTGTAGGAAAATTATGATTCTAAGTTTATTCTTTATTACAGAAATAGCATTTTCACAATATATTGAAAAAATAAAGAAATAAAAGGAATACTATGAAAAAATTTCACTGGGTTGGGGGGGATAAAATTTGTAAGATAAGTATTGATCAGTTCTAATATAAACTGCTGAACTGGACATGACAGTGAAGCCAGAAACTATAAGGCAAAAGGAAAGAAAAAAGGATGAACTGAACACATAAAAATTAAAAACTTCTCTATAATGAATGTATCATGAAACAAAGATAAAAGATGAATGACAAACTGGGTAAGTTTTTGCAAAATATGACACACAGTAATAAGTTAATTACGTAAGTATATAAAAAGAACTTATTCATCAAAAAGTGAAATGAATCATCCAAATAGCAAAATGGGCTAAAGATGTTGATAAAGTAACTCACAAAACAAATACAACTGACTAATGAACATGTAAATATTCAAGCACATCTATTATCAAACAATTAAAAATGAGACAGTAAAAAAATTATCAGACTTAGAAAAAGTTTTTGAAAGAAGTTATTTTTTGATAATGCATTCATCTCTTCCCCAAGTACCAGTCCCTCTTTTCTTTCTTTTAGTCAAACTTGTTTAAAGAGCTATCTATTCTCACTGCCTCCATTTCTTCAACTTCTACTTAAACTTCAACCCATGCCAATCCGGTTCTGTCCCAGCAATCCCTCTAAGTCACCGATGACCTACATCTCACTAAATCCAGTGAAAAATTTCCAGTCTTCGTCTTTACTGACACTATATTTCAACTGCCATGTTTTATTTCACATCACTGCCTCAGGTTTGACTGCTTTTGTGCTTTTAGAAGTAAAAAGTGTATTTATTAATCTTGCCAGACCATTCTAAATATATAATTATTCATTAATGAATACATGTTAACTCAGTCACCTTAAAAAAAGTTTAACAGGGTAGTAACTGTCACTAAATTTAATACATACTTTAAAAATACTAAACATAAAACCTGAATCATCTATTTTGCACATAAGAGAAAAAGTTAGGTTCCCAACATTTTAACAAACTCTAGTACTATTTAACAAATACCTTTAGAAAATCCCAGTTTTTGAGTAACTGTTCTCGCAATTTTAGACGTTGTTGCATCACTGTAAAGATACACTTCATCCACACTGTGCCAGTCCACGTGGTTTCGACTCAACTTGAAACTATGAATAGCTGTTGCAAAAAGGAAAAACTAATTTGAAGGTCTCCAAGACAAACTTCACTTGTGTGAAAATTATAATACACAGATCTTTTGAATCAATATTTTAACTCAGTTCAATAAAAAACGATTTCATTGAAACATATATTGATGTGAAACAAGTAATGGATAGGTACTTTATAAGTTACTAAGCATGCTACAGGAAAAGGCAACTTGTTGGAACAACGTGGAATAAACTGGCTTAACTACCATAATTTTAACCTCTATAGGAAATATGCTCTGATTATTAAATAACTGCTTTCCCAGGTGATGTGGCCATTCCTTAGGACTAAGGGATATACACTTTCATGAAAGTTCTCAGTACATTTGACATAGAAACTTAAGTTTCATTTCTTATGTTGATTTTATTTTTTGATCTGTGAAAATTTCACTCAGCACAAGATAAAACAAGACTCAGATCAAAAAAAATTATCTTTAAACTGGGAAGAGAATCATCTAATTTATTAGAATATAAGGTATTTTTGGAATGGATACTAAAGCCAGTTATCACTGAATATTGCCCACCATAACAGAACTCCAAGGTTGAAAGATCTTTTAACAAGAAATAAATTTTTTCCTACTATGATGTTCAAATTAGTATGGTTATTTCATTTCTGTAACCGAGGTATGCTTGGTGAAAATGAGCTCTTAAAAAAAAAAAAATGCAAACCTATATTCTTCAGGAATATGCAAACTCTGTGAGGCAGGGACTATACCTTGGTCATTTTGTATCACTAGCATCAAACACAGTCATAGCACAGTGCTTGACACTTATCACAAATTTAGTAATGTTTGTGGAAGCAACAGATTAAGAAAATTGTCAAAACATGTCCACCAATTCACAGTTTGATGTCTTATAGTCTGAAGGACTTAAACTTTTCCTCTTTATCTCTTGTATAGAGGTAAGAAAAATTCACATACCTTCAGAAAACCAGCCACCTTCAAATCACTACGCCTAATTTATTTTCTTAAAATCCTCTTTAGGCAAAAATATTATCTCCCATTATATATAAAGACATAGAGGTACAAAGGGATTAAGTGACTTGCCACAAAGCTAGTTAGTGACAGAGTCCAACTCTTCTGATTTGAAGACGCTAACTATGAAAGGATGGAGTCCTGGTCAAGATCTAAGATCATAAGACATTTTTGTGAAAAGCTATTCCTTACTAGAATACATAGAAAAGCAAATCATTGCCAGGAAAATGTACTTCTGAGTTATGGTACAAACGCCACTTCAAAAATTTACGAAAAACCTATTTATATCATACTTACCTGCCAGGACACATTACTAACATTGAACACAAGACCAAGATGAAATTAACAAAACAAACATGAATAACATCTTCAGTTGCAAATAAAACACAAAACCAGTGTACAAACTCAGCGTTTTAAATAAAAGAACTTTTCATAAATTAAAAAAATCTTTTCCAGGAGTTTAATAATTACTTACTTTTCTACTTCTATGTCTGATCCAAGTCAGTACTTTAAGCCTCTTAATCCAATGTTTCGAAACTGCATTTTGTTAAAATAGTTTTGAGCAACATATGCTTAAAACATTAAAACTATAAGACCAAGTTAAGCCAACAAAATTTTGTTTCTCTCTAAACCATTCGTGTTGTCTTAAAGCATCTTAATATTGGCGAATATCCCATTATTGAACCATACACATTGTTTGCAAATGTTTACACCACTTATAATTAACACTAAGCAAAATAACACAATGGATACATTTCTAAAATACTAGTAATTTCTATGCTCTAAATACAACCGAATGCTATAAACACAACTGAAAGCTACAAGCCAGGAATATAACTACATGGAGAAGTAAAACTACAATTACTGTACCTTGGGAACGCTTTCGTTTAAGACCTGCCGCATCTGTACTCTCCTTATATCCTCTCCATTTGAACAGAGAAGGGAGGGAGAAGGGAGGGAGGTGGTAGACAACTAAGAAAGCAAAAACACTGAGCTTCAAAGTAAATTTTAAATGAGGTTTGCCTTTTTGTTGTATTAACTTTAAAAAATGAGTTGTATTTGACAAACATTATTCTAAATGCTTTATTTATATAATTTCTAATTAAAAATCAGTGCAGCAAAATATTAGTTTAATAATGTTTATCAAATATATGTTCTACTTTTACTGAAAGTAAAAAAGGCAAATGATATCTAAATTTATCAATTAAAGACAACTATGTGATCACCATTTTTAATGTCTTTGTATAGATGGAATAAAAAAATAGAACACGGCATTTTTGTATGCATAAGAGATTTATAAACCACATCTTTACAATACTAAGGTTATTTACTCTCACCAAATTTATGACTATGACACAGCCAACATCTGATGTGCAAACTGAAAATGCAATAAATAACATAAACATCTAATGCAGCTTTCCTAAGAAGATACCACAGTATACGTTCCACTAGATGCTTTCCCTTATTGAAGTGTAATAGAGCCTTCCCACAGAAACAAAATATTCTTTTCACAACTCTGTTCAAGTTGCTAAAATACTTTTAAAAATGAAACTTTTCTCCAAAAAAATTAAGTTGAAAGCTCTACTTTGAACTGACTTATTAGTAACAAAATAATGAAAGATTTGTTAGCAATAGAATGACAAAAAAAAGTCATTAGTAAAAATGTATGCTGTGACATCTTGTAAGTGTGAAACAGACAACAGAGTAAAGCAGACAACAGAGTAAAGCCAGACATAGACTTGATATTTGGTAAATCAGTAGATAACCTTAAAGTCAACAACTTTCCCTGTCAAATATTGCTAGTTATATATCAATAAATTTCTTTACATTTTAAATGAGCAATTATTTTAAAATCCACTTAGAATTGAATCTTACAATCATTTTCCTTACCGTTCAGTTAATCACAGAATCTTTATGATTTAGTTCAAATTTATGTTCTAATACATTTGATTTTCATCCTCACTCCCTTCTACATTAATGTGACATTCAAAGGTTAAATACTGCTCAAATACAAAAATATTTAATTCCCGTTGAATAGTACTAGAAGTTGAAAAAGAAACCTGCTGTTATATACAGATAAGGTATATTTAAAGATATATGTGATAAAGGTAATTGAGAAATGCTTATGAGGCACTTAATAACTTTAACTGTATGTAATTAGATGACTATAAAAAAGTATAGACAAGAATTAAAAACTGGGTTGTAAAATTAGGATTATGAAAACATTTCATTGTCATAGAGGGGTGGAAAATGACAACCAAAGTAATTTTCTTCACTGAACATGTTTCTTCTTTCATGTGCCTTCTGGTCAGTTACTGAGGAGTAGATGTACCACTTGCAAGAAACATTTTCACACAAAAAAAATCCTTAGGAAAAAGCTAACATAACCAGGTAGATCAAATTCGGCATAAACTTGAGACTACTGCTCAAACAAAACCTAGATTTTATAGGTCTACTAGTAAAACTAACATGAAACAATTCCACATTTACTAAAAAAGAACTAGTGGGAAACACATGGACCACCTGATCACACTTAAAATTACATAAACGCTTTCTAAAAGCTAGTCAAGATACAAAAATGAAAGGCTTTTTTCCCCTAAAGGAATACTAATTTAAGGATTAACATAAAGCCAAACACCCAATATACTAAAATCACAGAAGCATATTTTTTTACAAAATTAGATAGACATGCTTCTTTACTTTCTTCTCATATTTAATTCTTATTTTTACCTGAAAATCATTTGCTTTGTTACAACATCCTCTAGCACAGAGAGCTTAACTTTTTTTTCAACCCAAAGCAAAGGATAAGTACCACCATAAGTACAGCAGAGACAAAAAGGGTTTACTATCATTCCAACAAGGATCACTAAAATAAAGTTTTAGTTAAGAATTCTTATATAGTGTTAGCAGAAGTATGCATAAACACAAAATGCAACTAAAATGCTAATTAAATGCTAACATTTAATAAAACTTTTCATTTATGTATTAAAGTCTTACAAAGCAATGAAAAAGATTTCAAGTACTAAAATAGAGTGTTTTCAATAAATTTCCTTACTATAATTCATCTCTTAAAGAAATGTTCTTCATTATATAATTCTGAAAGCAGAGTATCAAAAAAGGGGGTTGCTGATGATATACTACTCCCTAGAATAGAATAACTCTATAACTTTTCCCTCTATAAAAGCTGGCAACCTAGATAATCTCAACTGCAAGGGAAGTAGTTTTGCACATCTCAAACCTACCAACTATAATGAGAAAACTTCTGTCAATCTCCTTAGATCTCAGAGAAATTAAATTAAATATATTTATAAAAATTGATAACTAAAAGCTAGAAGGTGGGAATCCTCTTAGTCACCAAAGAGAAAGGAAAAGAAAAGCTGGTTAGAAAGGGTTAATACTCTTTCCCTCTCCCCAACCCGGCCCTCCCCCTTTTAGACTTCTGAAATGATATATTCACAGTTTGGGATATCCTTATCCAGCAATAGGATAGGCATATACACTACATGCCAAATTGTTAAATGCTGTAAATCGTTAGAGATCCACCAACACTTGTGCTGTCATAGCACCCCAAATTAGCTTGAACAGTAAAGCATATACACTACATGCCAAATTGTTAAATGCTGTAAATCGTTAGAGATCCACCAACACTTGTGCTGTCATAGCACCCCAAATTAGCTTGAACAGTAAAGCATATACACTACATGCCAAATTGTTAAATGCTGTAAATCGTTAGAGATCCACCAACACTTGTGCTGTCATAGCACCCCAAATTAGCTTGAACAGTAAAAAGTCCTTTTTTTTTTTACTTTCAGCCTACCTGTGATTTTATATTGAATGTGACTCTACTAGACAACATACAGTTGGATCTTGCATTCCTAGCAAATCTGTCGATCTCTGTTTTTTAATTGGAGTGTTAGTTCACTTATATTTACTATAGTTTTGATATGGGTGAATTTAGGTCTACCATTTCCCATATATTTTCTTTGTTCCATCTGTGTTTCTTGTTTCTCCTTTTGTTGTTTCTTTTGATTAAATATTTTTTACTATTTTAATTTCTCTACTGGCCTTAAGAAAAAACAAAACACCTTTTTATTGTGGAATAATTTTCAACCTACAGAAATGTTGCAAAAATAGTAGAGAGTTATCATATATATCTTTCACCAGCTTCTCCTAATGTTCACATAACTATAGTACAATTATCAAAATGAAGAAATTAACATTGGTATAATATTATCAACTAAAATATTGACTTTATTCTGATTTCTCCAGTTTTTCTATTAATGTCCTTTTCTGTCCTAGGATCCAATCCAGGGTACCATGTTGTATTTTGTTGTTATGTTTCCTTAGTTTCCCCTAAACTACGACAAATTCCTCAGTCTTTCCTTGTCTTTCATGATCTTGACACTTAAAAAATTTTTTCAGCTTTACTGAGGTACAATTGACAATATTATAAGACATTGAAAGTGTATACTGTGTTGATTTGACATACATTGTGAAAGGATTCCCCCCATCTAGTTAATTATGACCTTGACACTTCCGAAGAATACTGGTAAGTTACTTTGTAGAATGTCCCTCAATTTGAGTTTGTCTGTTTTCTCATAACTGGATTGAGGTTATGCATTTTCTGACCAGAGCAGGTGCAGAACTACCCATTTAGTTCAACCATTTTTTTTTACTGATTACTGCTTGCATAGATAAATTATAAAATGAGGGAAATACTACTCTAGTACTTTTAAGTATTTACAAAATTACTTATTTGAAGGCCTGATTTTATTTGTATGATTCATCCCCAGTGAACTTCTAGCTTTCATTTGTTAGGCTGCTAGATAAACATTTCCTAGCCTAGGAGGTGGGGTGGGAAGAGAATCATTTTTAATTTTAACTCTCAGAGAAAATGAAATCTAAATCACAAAATATGATTATACTTTGGGGGTTTATCTTTCTTTGAATGATAAAAAAGTTATGCTAAACTTCAATCGATCATTCATTCTTTCATTCATTTATGGCTATGTTGGGTCTTCATTGCTGCACGCGGCTTTCTCTAGTTCCAGTGAGCGGGGGCTACTCTTCGTTGTGGTGCGCGGGCTTCTCATTGCGGTGGCTTCTCTTGCTGTGGAGCATGGGCTCTAGGCATGCAGGCTTCAGTAGTTGTGGCTCACGGGCTCTATAGTGCAGGCTCAGTAGTTGTGGCACGTGGGCTCAGTAGTTGTGGCTCACAGGCTCTAGAGCGCAGGCTCAGTAGTTGTGGCACACGGGCTTAGTTGCTCCGTGGCATGTGGGATCTTCCCGGACCAGGGCTCAAACCCATGTCCCTTGCATTGGCAGGCGGATTCCCAACCACTGTGCCACCAAGGAAGCCCCAATCAATCTTTTTAATTCAATGCTTACTTTGAGATTAGTAGAATAATTAATAAGGAGAGAATAATAAATATATTCAGTGTATTTGTGGCAATAACTACCTTAACCAAGACATAGATAAGGTCAGAAGGATAAGGAATTAGTATTTCATTTTATTTCATTAGTATTTTATGTCCTTCAAGGCAAGAACTCTGTTAAGTTTCTTAGGAATTCCCCAGAGCACTTAAAAAGAGTTCTTGAATATAGTACTTAAAATTTTTTTTAAATTATTAAATACGGGATTGTACTCCTTTGTACACTCTACAATACAATAATTGTATTGTACAATTTGTACAATTTTGTACAATTGTACAAAAAATATTGTACAATTTATTGTACAATAAATACTCTATTGTACATCCCTTTTCAGAATGTTTAACATGCACTGTCTACTTTGTTATCTTGTACCTACTCTTTGTAACTTCTCATCTGCAGGCTTTGTCATCCTCAAAGGTTTAAAACTCCCTGAGGGCCAAAACCCTGTCTGTTTCTTTCACAAAAGTAACTGGCACAGTACTATCTGCACAAGGAATATTCAAAATCTTCTAACAATATGAAGAGTCAAGGCTTTATCCTATGTACGTGAGAAAATTTAGGTGGAAAAGTTATTTTCCCCCCTCAGATTAATAAAATATGAAATTTCAGAAGCTTGGAGGTAAGAAGCAAAATAATCAAAAAATTATAATACTTTTTATCTTTGTATTATAAATTTGAGTTATTTTTCCAACGGTAGCTTTTTGGGCAGCAAATGTTCTTTCATTAAGACCAGTGATAATTTTCAAATGTACTACAGAATTTCCCATAGTCTTCAAAGTCAAAAGTCACATTTTAACACATGAATGTATGCTTTACATAATACTAAATAACAAATAAAATGGCTGGAAATTCATGACAACAGTATATATACTGAATTGAATTTATAATTTTTGTTGATAACAAAACATGCTGATGTTTTATGTCACAGTATATTTAAAAAATCAATTTTTCTTCCAATGAACCTCAAAAGATCATCATTTTGAAAGATTACAATACAAAAGTGTTCTAACAGTTTAACAATTTTCTGTTATTACTAATTAGAATTTTACCACTCAATGTGTATCTTTAAAGCTAGCAAAAAATACTACTATAATCTCCCAGACTGATACTCAAGAACTGACACAGACTCAAAGATATACTGAAAAAAATCTACTCATACAAATAAACTATGTTCTTTTATCAGACTTATTTAAGTGACTGGATCATAAAATTAGGGCACTTTGAAGAAAACTGAAGTATGCTGCTCCATTTAACATTTCAGATTCCAAGTAGATGGGATCTAGAGATGAAACAGAGCTGATGACTAACTTCCACAGGGAGAATTAGCAAGTGGAAAAGAAATGCTTTGAACATAGTATGAGAAAGGGGACAATATACTTATATTTTTATTTTTCATACTCATCCTTTTCCTCCTCCAAGCTCTTGGGTTTTTTCCATGCATTAATAGTAAAGAATTTGGGTGGATAAACTGGGTTTGTTAAGGTGAACTGCCATTTTTGAGGCAAGACTTAAGGAGAATTAATAGAAAGGAAAAAATCCAGAACTCAGCCTTTCCCAATAGGAACGAAATTTTGAAAAGAGTTCAGTCTTTCAAATACTATGAAGTAGGCTTTTGTGATTATTTTGATAGTGGTGATGAGAGGTTCCAAAATATTTCAGTCACTAATAAAAGATCAGAGATATACAAAATTTGCTATCTGTGCTTTAACCAGAGTATTGTCTTTATGGCAATCTGCAGGAATATACATACAGCTCTGCTTTATAGATACTGAACTGTTCTTTATATATTGATATGTAAGAACCTTGAGCTTGAATTTCATAGTGAAATAAGAACATAGTTGACTCTAGGGATTAGCAAAATGAAATATTTAAAATTCCTAGAATATGGTATCTGGCACATAATAGACATTTCTTAGATTTAATTACCAATTTATTTAGAAGCCACCATTTTCCTCAATTATGCAGACTTTTAAAGGTACAAAAGATATTTTTACTTGGTATAAGCTAAAGTATACAGTTTCCCTGCGTGTGTGTGTGTGTGTGTGTGTGTGTGTGTGTGTGTGTTCAGAGAGAGATAAAAGAGTAAGGAATAGGAGAGAGTAAAGACTTGGAATGTTATTAACAATAAGGGGGGAAAAAAGCCAATTTAAAGCTTATTGTTTTGTAATTGATTGTTATATAATCAATTGCTTCCAACTACATAATTCATTTTTTCCAAGCTGCATTCTGTGAATTACTTGATCAATATTGAGTTTTTCTGCTTATAGATAGATGTTCTTACAAGGAGAAGGAAAAAAAAATCACTTAATTCATAGTTTAATTCACTAGATTAAGTAGGGCTTGCCAAGAAACTTCCCAAATAAAGGCAAGCATGGATGAAGAAACACTTTTAGGAAAAAAAAAATTAGAGAAATCCACAAATTCTAATCTACCTGTACTGTTATACTCACCGGAATAGTTGATCCCACTGCCTGCAGTAAATGGAACAACAGAAGTATTTTTAACTTTACCACACATTTTGAATTTTACTCAAGATTAGACACATAATGAAACATGGCAATCTTAGCTAGTATATAAGTATATTAAACTATTGAAAGAAAAAGTATCCAAAAGCCGAATAAGGAAATAAAAGGAGCAGATTGTTTCAAATTACAAGTTGGGGAAAAAAAAAAAAAAAAAGTTGATATGGTTATCAATATGGAGACACCTAAAAGGGACTTATACAAACAAAAGAAATTAAAGTTTTTTTAAACTTCAGGAAAAGAACCAACATTAAAATACTAGCAAAACTGCTCTTTTGATATAATGACAAGGGATTTTTTTATAAGTTCAATTTTCTTTGATGACTAAAAAGCTACTCAAAAGGACTAATTCAGAGAGCACATTATAACAATTTGTACATTTATAGTAAATCATGTTAGTGTCATGTCAGTGAAAACACATATTAAGTAAAATAAAAATGGAAATAGTTCAGAAATTTACAGCAGCTTTAAATTCTAAAATAATAATCAAATATTTGAAATAATCAAATTGTATAAATTCTAACACTTCTGAATTACTATTGCAAACTTAGGAACCACTCTAAACTTTATCAACAACTTACTTGGTTTACAAAACATATTAAATATATTAACTGGTCTTACCATCTTTTCCATCTATGGGTTTTGACACTTCAATATCAAAACTTTCCTGCATCTGCTGACCTCTAAAACGGCTAAGATGTTCTTGCTCAATTAAATTACTTTCTTCTTCTTCTAGCGGCTGCCAAGTACCATCAATAAACCACTGTCCACGCATTACTGGTATTTTATCGGACTCTGAAAAGGGAAATCACAGAATTACACATTTTAGGATCCCACCTCTCAGGAAGTGAAATAGTAACTACAATTTTATATTTTGCTACTGCTATGGCAAAAACAGACTTTCGTGATCCAACAGAATCATTTAAAGTTTTAAATTTCAGACATCAAGCCACAGTATATAATTTTGTTTACAACATATAATTTTACTTGTATTAAATATTACACGTAAAAGGTACTTTGGCATTAGAAAGGGAGAGGGGCGTTACTTATGTAACTGAGGCCCCAAGTAACCAAAATTAGTAGGCTAAGGGGTTGACAAACTTCATGCTAGACTCCAGTGATAGTTCCAATGTCTTAGAAAATACTGAGATAAATTTCCACAAGTAGTTTAGAAATAATGTGTATTGTCATAGTGTGGTACATTTTTTAGGGCTGCCTTGGAGGTCAAGGGCTCCCAGCAAGTATACGGGAATAAGTGAAACTTTTAATTACAGTAAATTCCTCATCCATTTCAGAAAAAAAAATTGAGAAAAAATTTCTTTGAAAAACTGACCATTTCTTTGATTAAACAGTGTCCCATAAACCTAAGACTTTTACTTGCTATTTATAAACCACAATTGTTAGCTAAGTTATCTTGAATCCTTTAAAATAATTTTTTTTTTTAATTTTTTTAATTTTTATTTTTATTTATTTTTTGGCTGTGTTGGGTCTTTGTTGCTGCATGCGGGCTTTCTCCAGTTGCGGCGAGCGGGGGCTACTCTTCATTGTGGTGCACGAGCTTCTCATTGCAGTGGCTTCTCTTGTTGCAGAGCAAGGGCGCTAGGCGAGTGGGCTCGGTAGTTGTGGCTCGCAGGCTCTAGAGCACAGGCTCAGTAGTTGTGGCACACAGGCTTAGTTGCTCCGTGACATGTGGGATCTTCCCGGACAAGGGCTTGAACCCGTATCCCCTGCATTGGCAGGCAGATTCTTAACCACTGTGCCACCAGGGAAGCCCTAAAATATTTAAAAAACCCATAAAGCAAAAATAAAATTGAAACAACAAAACCCTAAAAATAAAAAGCAAAATGAAAAAAAAAAATGAACCTTACTATAGAGTTGGTGGTTTATCCACATATAGAGAAGTTATTTCAAGAGGATTCAAAACACAGTAATTTGTATATACATATTAGGATATACCTTATGTACAAAAAGAACTGCAAACATATCTTAAACCTTTTGCAGTAGCTACACTGTTATAATTGTAATAATATTGGTACTGCTAATTTGAAACTGTAGATTAAGATGAATATATTAATTTCATTCATCATTAGAATAAATTAATATCATTAGAAACCAAGATTTTCAGCACAGGTAAAAAGACATACAAATATAAAAATCAAAGAAATAAATCTATATTTTAAATTTCAATTAGAAATGTCAGCATGAAATAATGATGTATATTTTCTATTAAAAAAAAATTACCCTAAGCTCTGTGTGCCAAAAAGGCCTAGAAATAAAGACCAACCCCGTATAAGTGAGCACTCCTGATATAAAGATCGTGATCTCTAAATATCATTTCCTTAAAGAAATGGCCAATTCCTGGTTTGAAACAGAAAATTTACTAGATGATCCTGAAACATCTTGTACCAGACTTGTACTGTGATGTATTCAAAATCTCCTATTATGTGTTTCTAATTCTTCTTGCATTATCCTTTATTCTGCTATAGCAATTCTGCTATAGTCAGGTGTTTGCTGTGTTATTTGGTGGATAGATATCAAAAATATAAATTCGTTGAGAATTTTGGATTTTAACATTATAAAGTACACTCTGTTGTGTTTGGTGATTTTTTGCGTGTGTGCTAGATTCTACTTTGTCTATCAAGATTACAACCCCTGCTTTCTTATTGCTTCCATTTGCCTGTGATGTTTTTGTATATCCTTTTATTTTTAACCTTTCTCTCTGTTTTAGATGTGTCTCTTGTATACAGCACAGAATTGGGTTTTGCTTTATGAAGCCATTTAAAATCTTTTTCTTTTAATACGTGAGTTAAGCCCATTTATGCTTATTGATATAACTGATATGTTTGAACTCTCTTTTTCTATAATTACTGTTTTTTATTATTCTTACTCTCCTAGTTGATGATTTTACTTACTCTCTCTAGTTGATGATTTTGCTTTTCAAAAAATTCTTTTGGTATTTATGAATATTTGCATTTTTGGTTCTAGGGGTTACCTTCACACATGCGTGTGTGAGTATGAATGTATTTTACAGTGTCCTAAGTCTCTTTTTTGTTTATTTAAACTTTTATTACCTGGTCTGTCCATTTTAAGTGGTATCCAAAATTCCCACTTATTACTTATATAATAGAGAATGATCTTATTCTATTTTTCCCTTTCTCTCTCTACCCACTTACATATAACAATTACACCCATGTCCCCACCACTGTTTTAGTCTTGGATCTACAATATATTAAATTCTCACTAAGGATTTCCTAAATTCTTTCATGTTCAAAACTGCTTATCTATAGCCTTGATACTTGAAGGACAGGTTGGTTAGCTTGAACTTTGTTTCCTTGAGTTTTAAAAAATGCTCTACTGTAGCCTTCCTTTGTATATCATTCTAGAGAAGTCTGATGTAAGCCTAATTTTTTTAACTAGTAATGTGATTTTTTTCTCCCCCACCAGGAGGCCCAGAAAAAAATTTGCCTTTAAAATCTAACAGTTTTACTAGTCTTTAAATTCTAACAGTTTATGACTCAGAGTTCATTGTTCTGAATCAATTTGCCAAGGTGGGTCCTTTTAATTTGTAGATTTCAGTTTTCCTCTTATTTCTCAAAAGTTTCCTTGGATTAGTTCTGTTCCACTGATTTCTTCTTCAGAGACTCCAATTATAAGTATGTTGGGTCTTCCTTCGCTTGTATTGCATTTCAACCACTTTCTCTATGAAGCTTTTTACTTCTTTCTGCATCTCATTTTCATTCTTTTGGTTGTTTTCCTTCCTTTCATCAGTGCCCCTTACATCAACATTCCTTTCATCAATGCCCCTATTAGTATGTCCCTAAGTTTGTTTGAGAATATTTGGTTGGAGTGCTACAATATAGTTTCTCTTTGTTTTGTGTTTGCTTTTGGCGGAAGAACTATAATCAGTGGAAATGTACTGATCTCACATTTTCTGTATTCCTCTTAGAGTAGCTTTGTATGGCATTTGATTTATTTCTGCTCATGAGCATTTTATGGATGGACTTCTTAGTTCCAGAGTGTCTGCTGCTGCAGATTATTAAGAGCAGCTCCTTTAACGGATGGATGTTATGGTGGTGGCAGTGGTGGTAGTGGTGAGTGAAGACTGGATTGGTGTGCCTTGTTCTTCTTTCATTTCTCCAGGACCCTTCATTTTCTCCTTACTTCTTTCCTCTTATTGCCATGGCTCCAAGGGGCAGTATCCTTTCTCTTTCTCCTCTCCCACCAGCAATGTTTCTCTGATGCTACTACTTCTGGTCCCTCTCACTTTCACACACCATCCCTACAGTTAGTGCTATGAATTACCAAGTCCCAAGCCTGTGTTCGTATTTTGCCAGCTGTGTGGAGAACATTTTCTTTCTGAGGGTGCTTTTGTGCTTCATTTTAACCTCTAATCTCCTCTCTTTTTTCACTGTCTCTTAAGCCTCTCCCTGCCCCAGTCTCCAGATTCAGAGATTTATAGCAGTAACAAGAGCTATTGTAATTTGCTGTTCCTTTACTTACAAGTAATTTAAAATTTGTGGTACTGTCTCTCTCATAGTAATGCTATAGGTGTCAGCTATGTATGGCTTATGTGTATGTGGCTTTTGGGGAGAATGTGTGGAGAGATTTAGATTTGGACAGCTGCCATTATCCTCCACATCCAAAAGCTCATCTCATTTAACCTTAACAGTAATCTTAAAGATAGCTATGACTTCCCCAGTTTTACAAATGAGTAAAATGACTTTTAGTGAACCTAAATAATTTGCCTAGAGGCAAACAAGTATTATGAGAACCAAGATTCCAACCAAAGTTGACTCCAAAGTTCAAACTCTTTCTACCACACAATGCAACCTACATTCTCAAACAGGAAAAGGTCCCTTTTTATCTCTCTCCCCAAGAAATACAGGCTAGTTAGTTGTGTTTGTAATTTTTAAATAAACAATTTGGGAAATTTTACATTGCCAGGCTATTACGGGACTTACAAACCAGAGCCAAGCATGCCTCCCCATAAAAACCATGGAAGTAAAAAGCAGAGTTAAAAAGAGTAAAACAAGTTTTAGCACACATCTACACTCTCAAATCTTTTCCTCTCTTGAGCCTAATATTGGGTTGGCCAAAAAGTTCATTCGGTTTTTTTCATACGATGACTCTAGTAGCACTTAGTTGTCTTTAACTTCATTCAAAACAATTTTGTTAGATTGTATGTGACAGCTGTCATATCAGCGTGCATTTAAAAAAACTTACCAAAACTGGTGAATTTTTGTGTAGCTATTTTAATATTGAAGACCAAAGAAAGCAACATTTTCAGCATATTATGCTTTATTATTTCAAGAAAGGTAAAAACGCAACTGAAATGCAAAAAAAGATTTGTGCAACCTATGGAGAAGGTGCTGTGACTGATCGAACGTGTCAAAAGTGGTTTGAGACATTTTGTGCTGGAGATTTCTCGATGGACAATGCTTCACGGTCGGGTAGCTCAGTTTAAGTTGATAGCGATCAAATTGAGGCATTAATTGAGAACAATCAACGTTATACCACGCGGGAGACAGCTGACATACTCAAAATATCCAAATCAAGCGCTGAAAATCATTTGCACCAGCTTGGTTATGTTAATCACTTTGATGTTTGGGTTCCACGTAAGTTAAGCAAAAAAAGAAACCTTCTTGACTGTATTTCTGCATGCAATTCTCTACGTAAACGTAATGAAAACGTTCCATTTTACAAACAAATTGTGACAGGCAATGAAAAGTGGATACTATACAATAATGTGGAATGGAATAGATCATGGGGCAAGCGAAATGAACCACCATCCACCACACCAAAGGCCAGTCTGCATCCAAAGAAGGTGATGTTGTGTATATGGTGGGATTGCAAGGGAGTCCTCTATTATGAGCTCCTTCCGGAAAACCAAACGATTAATTCCAACAAGTACTGTCCCAATTAGACCAACTGAAAGCAGCACTTGATGAAAAGCATCCAGAATTAGTCAACAGAAAACGCATAATCTTCCATCAAGATAATGCAAGACCGCATGTTTCTTTGATGACCAGGCAAAAACTGTTACAGCTTGGTTGGGAAGTTCCAATTCATCCGCTGTATTCACCAGATATTGCACCTCCGGATTTCCATTTATTTAGGTCTTTACAAAATTCTCTTGGGCTTCCTTGGTGGTGCGGTGGTTAGGAATCCGCCTGCCAATGCGGGGGAAACTGGTTCGAGCCCTGGTCTGGGAGGATCCCACATACTGTGGAGCGGCTCAGCCCGTGCGCCACAACTACTGAGCCCGCGTGCCACAACTGCTGAAGCCTGCGCACCTGGAGCCCGTGCTCCGCAACGGGAGAGGCCACCACAGTAAGAGGCCCGTGCACCGCAACGAAGAGTGGCCCCTTGCTTGCCGCAACTAGAGGGAGCCCAGGCACAGCAACGAGGACCCAATGCAGCCAGAAATAAATAAAATTTTAAAAATTAAAAAAAAAAAATTCTCTTAATGGAAAAAATTTCAATTCCCTGGAAGACTATAAAAGGCACCTTGGAATCGTTTTTTTCTCAAAAAGATAAAAATTTGGGGAAGATGGACTGATGTAGTTGCCTGAAAAATGGCAGAAGGCAGTGGAAGAAAAGGGTGAATATGTTCTTCAATAAATTTCTTGGTGTAAATTAAAAATGTGTCTTTAACTTAAAAACCAAAGGCACTTTTTGGCCAGCCCAATAAATCTAAGCATGTATCCTCTGGATAGATGTCTTGGGAGCTTTATACCTAAGCTTTAAATTCCAGCAGTATGCGGTCAAGTACTACATCATTTTGGTTCAGGCCTCTGTCTTGAACTCTACATCCAAACATTCAACTGCCAACTAAACATCTCCTAGTAGAAAGATCAATAGTTACCAGAATCACAAATA
This sequence comes from Balaenoptera acutorostrata, assembly GCF_949987535.1. Lineage (NCBI taxonomy): Eukaryota > Metazoa > Chordata > Mammalia > Artiodactyla > Balaenopteridae > Balaenoptera > Balaenoptera acutorostrata. Next base: position 133,479,270 of record NC_080066.1, read on the forward strand.
GCCATGGAACACATTAGGTTCCTGGAAGAAACAAAACAGAACACAAACCTGTTACTCCATCTGTATTCCCTATCATGGTAAGTGGTGTGCTGACAGTATTTAGCTGGTCACCCAAGACAGAAATCTGGGAGTCATCCAAGATGTCTCCTCCTTACATGTGTCTTACAACTATAGCTGGACACACACTGAGGACTATTCATTTTATCTCCTAAGTCACCCTCAGATTCATCCCTCACTCATCAGGGTTTGGGGTGGTGGTGCTGCCGGCATCTAGGCCAGGGATGTTGCTAAACATCCTACAGTGCACAAGACAGCTCCCCCCACCCCACATCACCCCTCCCAGCCAACAATGAATTGTCTGGCCCAAAATGTCAACTGTGCTGAGGCTGAGAAACTCTGGCCTAGCAGTACCTTTTAAAACCTAAAAACACTTCTATCTTTTACAGATCAATTCTAGAAATACACTTTATAGGAACTATTGCAAAAATGCCTAAAGATACAGTACAAAGATGTTTATCTCATTTTGCAATAGAAAACAAATAAAAACAAACAAACAAAATGACCTATATTTCTACCAACAGATGATTGACTATGTAAATGATGCTTGGCACACAGTAGGTGTTAAAAATATTCATTAAATAAATCAAAATATGAATGAATGGACAATAATCCACAGTGAAATAATGCTCAGAAGACATGGAATAATGTCTAAAATAAAAATGAAAAAATTAAATCATAATACTGCATGTATATATATTTGTGCATGTGCATATATATGAATAAATAGTATAATCCTGTTTTATAAAAGTATACATATGTACTGAAAATAAGTGGAGAAAAATACACTAAGCTATTATTAACAGATATCTCGGGGACATGGGACTATAAGGATCTTTCTGTTTCCATATTATAAATATCTATAATGTTTGGCATGTCGATAATATACATGTTTTAATTTTATAGGCAGAGTGGTTAATCTTATGTATCAACTTGACTGAGCCACAGGGTACCAAGATATTTGGTCAAACATTCTGGCTGTTTCTGTGAGGGTGTTTTTGTTTTTATTTATTTATTTGTTTATTTTTATTTTATATTGGAGTACATTTGGTTAGCAGTGTTGTGTTAGTTTCAGGTGTAGAGTAAAGTGATTCAGTTATACATATACATGTATCTATTCTTTTTTCAAATTCTTTTCCCATTTAGGTTATTTACAGAATATTCAGCACAGTTCCCTGTGCTATACAGTAGGTCCTTGTTACTTATTTTAAATATAGCAGTGTGTACATGTCAATGTGTAGGCGTTTTTGGATGAGATTAACATTTAAATCCATAGACTGAGAAAAGGAGACTGCCCTCCATAATGTGGGTGGGCCTCATCCAATCAGTTGAAGGCCTGAATAGAACAAAAGGCTGACCCTCCCTCAAATAAGAAGGAATTCTGTCAACAGCCTTCAAAACTGGAATATTAAGCTCTTCTTGCTTGGTGATTTGAACAGGGACACTGGCTCTTCCTGGCTCTAACAGTAGCCGGCTGGCCTTTGGATTTGAACTGCGACATCTCTGCAAATTTTGGACTTGCCAACCTCTAAATCTGCATGAGCCAATTCCTTATAATCTCTGTTATTCTCAGGAGAATCCTAATACATTCAGCAAAAATAAAGATCACATATTTTGGAAGAAACTGCTAGATGCCCGTCCTATAGCTATCCTCCCCCTATTCCTTATAGCAGAATACCAATTTATTCAGGGCAGTAATATGTTCAGTAAAAAGACTATTTCTGGTCTCCTTGGGCAGCTAGGTTTGGTCATGTGATTGAATCTGGGTAATAGGATACAGCAGAAATTACTGGTGGTACAGCTCTTTGACCTTCCCCTCTTTCTTTTCTGCTACCTATGTCTTGAGCTCCTGAAACTCTCTTAGATCAAGTCACTTACAAAGAATGGAAAGCTGAATAACAGAAGGAGCCTCTGTCCCTGATTACAGTGGAGCTGTCACATAGCCCTGAACTCTAGACATCCATATTTCCTTTAGGTACAGAGAAATAGACCCTTTTGTGTTTAAAGCCACTGTTATTCTGGCTTTTAAAAATCATATGCAACAGAATCTCATGCTGATAGGGACTTGCACAGATAAATATTTAAAATGTCACCTCACTTTGTAGTTATGGAATGGAAAGATCTGGATACATCTGTTATACAACAGAGTATGTAGACAGGGACCAGAGACAAATTTTTCAAAGGGCTAATGGATTAAATTAATATGCTGGAACTAGATTAATAAAGAATTACGTTTCATTTATAAAACACTCATTGAAAGTCAATTTAAACTTAATATAAAGACTAGTACTTATCATTACCACCTGCCTGGAAGAAAATAACCAAGTTATTATCCTAATTATAACTCTTAGGCAAATCATGATAAAAGGTGGGCCTTTACTGGAATCAAAAGAAAAATGTGGGTTCTCCTTGACTAGAAAACAATTACAAGGTCCATTTTCCACTATGAACACTTCCTTCATTTAAGCAAAAGCCTGAGTGGATCTCTTATGTGTGGGTAGGGGAATTCTGGCAGTAAAGATTTTATGTATTGGGACTTTCCTGGTGGTCCGGTGGCTAACATTCCACGCTCCCAATGCTGGGGGCCCAGGTTCGATCCCTAGTTGGGGAACCAGATCCCACATGCTGCAACTAAGAGTTCGCATGCCGCACTAAAGATCTCGCATGCCACAACTAAAAAAGATCCCGCATGCTGCAACTAAGACCTGGCACAGCCAAAAATAAATAAATACATACATACATACATAGTAAAAAAAAAAAAAGGGGGGGGGGATTTTATGTATTAAAAAGCTAGACTTATACCAGAAGGCAGAGGGAACAATTATAAGATTTCTAAAGGACTATTTTCAAGAACTATTTCAACCCATATTGTACTTTGCAATGTATGATATGTATAGAGAGAAAGTCTTGACACTTTCCCTCCAGCTTCACTATGCCCTTACAGCTTTACACACTTGGGTACAAAGCATGCCTATAATTCACTGCTCTAGAAACTTAGAGAGCACATCTGACCACAGAGGACTTAAAGATGAAGGAAGTCACAGAGCAACAGAAAATAGGAATGGTGGAGTATTGCTATTCAGAGGAAGAAGAAATAAGAAAGGATGAGATATAAGAAAATTAGAAGACATAAGAAAAGGGGAAGGAGATGTGAGAGACAAGGAGGATAGAAAAGAGGTGGAAGATTAAGGAAAATACTTAATACCTAGTACTTACTATCTAGTACTCTGAATATACTTCTTATAGAATTAACGCTATAAATCATGGCTAGGGTTCTACATCAGCCCCACAGAGGCCCACTTAAACCATTATGTGGCTAACATTTTGCTGAATTACTTCTACCAAACTGTCCTTTACAATGGAAGAGGAAGAGGTTTCTCTCTCTGGTTCCAGTGTGCTCAACTTATTCAATTCTTGCAGGGTGTGAATTTTATTTTTTAGTGCCCAGGTGCTAACAGCAGTGGCACCCTCCCATGGGCAGCTTTGCCCAGGACCACAACCCTGCAGGCAGTTTCACTGTGCAATGTCACCTGCCAGGCACCTCCCCTTGAAATACTTCTTCCACACCACCTCAGGCAGCTTGTGCTGAGTTCCTGTGGAAGTCTTCCCCCCAGCACTCCAGAGGGCAGATTTCCAGCAGTCTCAGAGGGGTAGCACCTCAGGGACTACTGTCACACTCTCTGGGTCAGAATCTCAGCACTGACAAGAGGAAATAGCCTCTTCCTTGAGTGCTCTATCTCAGTCCTAGGGATGGTGTCTGCTACCTGCATCTGCTATTTCTGTATGTTTCATAGAGTTCTCCTTGTCCTGTGACTTCATTCCTCTGTTAATAATCCTTCATGTTACACTTTGTTGAAATTACTGTGTGGTTTCTGTCTCCTGACTGGACTCTGATATAACAAGATTTTCACAGAACAGGAATTCCAAATAGCCAATAAAACTATAACATGAAATATGCTCAGATTCACTGGTAATCAGAGAAACAGTGCCATTCCTAGGTATATACTCTACAGAAATTCTGGCACATTTGTACAAGGAGATGTATAGAAAATTTTTTATTACAGCACTGTTTATAATAGCAAAAAACTGCAAACATCCTAAGTGCCCAAAGAGGAAAACAAACTGTGGTAAATTCATGCAGTGGAATATTATTATATACAGAGAAAACAAGTAGCTGGAGTTACATGTGTCAGCATGGATAAATCTCAAAATCCTAATCTGAACCAGAAAGCAAATTGCAGAAGGCACAGAATGGCAACAGAATGGCACTAAAAGTTATTAAAACAGACCAAAAAATGTCGATGTGAATACTAATCTAATAATCTAAAAAATATATGGGAATAAACAGCAAATCTAAGAGAGTGATTACTTTTGGATTGAAGAAAAGGGAACAGGAGAAGTTGCAGAGGAGATTTTGATTATATCTGTAATGCTTAAAAAGCTAAGCAAGGGGGAGTACTGATTGGTGGTTATATAATCTAGACTTGTATATACTTGAGATAATTCATAATAAAAATCAATATTAAAAGTAACAAACTGACTTTCTCAAAATGTGGGTGATAAAAGAAAACATTATGCATGAAAATAATAATGTTTAATTGGTAAATGGAATGAAAGGTAGTAAATTAGGAACTAGATAACAAAATGCTACCTTCCATTCTAATACCTGAAGACTTGCTCATTCACTAGACAAGAACTATAATCTGGAGGAATACTGTAGGACAAAGGTAACTAAACAGTCATTATCCTAATCATCATTTAACTTAGCTACAAATGTTATAATTGCAAAATTACATTAGCTGCTAGCAATCATAAAAAATTCTATCTTATGAAAGAAATACCTATACCTCAAAACATACCGGGGATCCCATCCGAAAGTAACAATTACACTAAAATTACTAAATTATGTTTAGGCAGGAGCTACTATTAATATTTATGACTCACCAAGTTTAAATCAATTTCATAGGGGTAAGAAACTCTGGGTAATATAATTATACCTTAAATACTTTTTGCTTCTTTTGATTCAAGAAACAAGACCATAAGAGTTTTAAAACCTGCATATATTATTTCTTCATTAGTGTAACTGTAAAGTTGAACAAGTGGTTTACTGTCCTTCTATTAGTCTGCTAGAGCTACCATAACAAAATACCACATTATTATTATTATTTTTTAAAGATAGTATTTATTACTGCCTTTGGGAAATACACTGACTTTTTTTTTAATGTTATTTCATTTATTTGTTTGTTTGTTTATTTTTGGCTGCACTGGGTCTTCATTGCTGCACGTGGGCTTTCCCTAGTTGCAGTGAGCGGAAGCTACTCTTCGTTGTGGTGCACGGGCTTCTCATTGCGGTGGCTTCTCTTGTTGCGGAGCAGGGCTCTAGGCATGCAGGCTTCAGTAGTTGTGGCACGTGGGCTCAGCATCTGTGGCTCACGGGCTTAGTTGCTCCACAGCATGTGGGATCTTCCCGGACCAGGGATTGAACCCATGTCCCCTGCATTGGCAGGCGGATTCTCAACCACTGAGCCACCAGGGAAGTCCCACAAAATACCACATTCTTGGTAGTTAAAATAAAAGAAACTTATTTTCTCGCAGTTCTGGAGGGTAGGAGTCCAAGATCAAAATGTCAGCAGGTTTTGTTTCTTCTGAGGCCTCTCTCCTTGGCTTGCAGATGGCCACCTTCTTACTATGGCCTCACATGGTCTTTACTCTGTGCATGTGTATCCCTGGTGTCTCTTTGTGTGTCCAAATTTCCTCCTTTTATGTGGACACCAGTCAGATTAGATGGGGGCCAACCCTAATGGCCTCATTTAACTTAATCATCTCTTTAAAGGTCCTACCTTGAAATACGATCACCTTCTGCGGTGGTGGCAGTGAGAACTTTAACATATGAGTTTGTGGGGGGACACAATTCAGCCCATAACAGTCCTCAAAAGTTTTTACTACATGATCCTTCCAGGAATTCACATTACACTTTCATCCTTTTCTCATACTTTCATTCACAGAAGGCAGTTTTTAGGTGTTGTTAGCAATCTCTCCATTTCAGAATGGAGAATAGGCTTTAATTCATATACCCTTTTGCCCTTAGCCTTCCAAGGTTAATATTCTGAAGGATCTAAGATCTAAGTAATGCAGAATTTTACACACTTAAGGAACATATTCTCTCTAGGTACTTGAATGTTTGATATAATTTGCATAGATACAGGAGAGAAACCTGTGCCAAAAATGGAATATATAACATTAAAACAGACTTTTGAATTTTTAATGTTAATTTTAGCTTATTGGAGATAATCAATTCAATACTGACTCTGGCCATTCTATCAGATTATTAAAATCAAAAGAATAAGAATTAACATAGTTGGAGCTTTTAGAATCAGCAAAGTGTCATTCAAACCTGTCTATCTTTTCCTTATCTTCTCTTTCTATACTCTACATATTTTCCAGTTTTAATGTGTGATTCTCAAACTTGGCCAGTTATCAGAATTACCTGTGGAATTAAATTAAAAGATGAACTTTTCATATTTCCTGCTACACACTTAATAAATGAGTCTCTGGAGATAAGGTCTAGAAATATGTATTTTTTTAAAAGTCCTCCAGGTTATTATTGTAAAGCAAAATGTTCAGAGTGATCACTAGTTCCAACCAGTTTAAATTAGTATCTCCAAAAATATTTTAAGCATATTCTCATACATATGTACTTATTTATAAATCATGCATATGCATTACTGTTCTAAAATGTTTTATACATTATAAAACATACAAAAATAGAAAATTTGAAAAGAAGAAACAGAAAGTAAATATGTATTCAAACATTTTTGTTGTAACACACCTACTACAGAGTTTGCATACCCCATTTTAGAGACCACCGGTTTAAATTATTAGGATTTTTGCATCTTTAATTGCCGCACTGTTTTCTTCTGAGCTCCATACCTATTTATCCAAATGCCTAGTGAATGTTTCTACCTGGGTGTACAACAGGCACCTTAAATGCAATGTCAAAATAAACTGTTATTTAACTTCCCTCTGCCACCCCAAGATGGACCTGGGTGGGAAACCTGTTCTTCTTCCACAACCCACCCAAGTTAAAAACATCAGCGATAAACTGGACCACCCTTCCTTTTACTCATATTGCATTGACAGTGTACATTCTACTTTCTTAATATCTTCCTCCACCCCTTCAATAACCATTCAAAGAGTGATGCCCTAAGACCAGGGGTCCCCAACCCCTGGGCTGCGGACCAGTCTGTTAGGAACCGGGCCGCACAGCGGGAGGTGAGCAGCAGGCGAGTGAGCGCAGCTTCATCTGCCGCTCCCCATCGCTCACATTACTGCCTGAACCATCCCCCCTGCATCGCTCACATTACCACCTGAACCACTCCCTCCCCACCCTTCCACAAAACCGGTCCCTGGTGCCAAAAAGGTTGGGGATGGTTGCCCTAGCCCCTCATGGTTTCTCACTTGCAGTACTGCAGTAACTCCTTAACTAGTCTCCCTGATTATGATATATCACTTTTCCGGCTCTCCACTTTTTTTTTTTTTTTTTTTACATTTTAAAATTAATTATCTTTTATTGAAGTATAGTTGACTTAAAATGTTGTGTTAGTTTCAGATGTACAGCAAAGTGATTTACACATACATATATTCATTTTCAGATTCTTTTACCATATAGGTTATTACATAATATTAAGTATAGTTCCCTGTGCTATACATAGTAGATCCTTGTTTATCTCTTTTATATGTAGTAGTATGTCTACGTTACTCCCAAATTCCTAATTTATCCCTTCCCCCAACCTGGCTCTCCACTTATCTTCCACATGGCTGTCAGAATGATAATTTTAAAATGCAAAACTGATCAAGTAATTTCTCCATTATATACCTTCCAATGTTTCATTTTCATAGGATAAAATTTTCAGTATGAAAGGGCCTGTCCTGTCTATCTACCCAGTTTCCCTCTTCCCACTCTTTTCTACCCTATTTCCAATGCTCCTGCCAAAGAGAGCCTGTGTCCTCTGCATGCATTATCTTCCTTCATAACTCCAGGCCTTTAAACATGCTATTTCCTCTGCCAATAACACCTTTCTTTAAGATCCAAAGCAAGCATACATTTCTCTGAAAAGCTTTTTATAAACTTGAGGTAGAGGTGATCACTCCCTTCTTTTATCTAGTAGACATTAGATGAGTATTGTGGAATGAAATAAAATGTGACCTGCTGATTTAAAAAAAAAAAGTACTGAAAGAAAACAATTCATATTATAAAAGAGTAGCACAGAATTTAGGAAGCTGGCAAACAAATGTCAGACTGTCAAAACAGTTTCTCTTCAGGCAGGTTAACTAACTGTAAGTGAAACATGATTATCAGAATTTAAGCTCTATATTGGGTCAAAATCAAAAGAAAAACTAAAGCTGAGGAAAACATTTGAGAAATTCCTAAGACTAAAGTCACAAGGAACTTATATGAGGAACACATTCAGAAAATCATCAAATAGAAGGAATAAGTAGCAGTAAAAATGGGCAAGTTATTCTTACATAGGTTACAAAATACTCCAGGATATTAGGTATTGTTGGCATATAATCTTCACATCTGACTTCCCATGGCATAAGCTGTGACATCATGGATGCTGTGACACAGCAGAAAGGAACTGGTTAAGGACTCAGAAGGCCTGGGCTCTAATTCCAGTTCCATCCTTAACTTCTCTGAGCCTCGGTTTATAATCTGTAACATGAGAATATTCTATCTCACTGCAGAGTTATAATAGTGATTAATAAAATAACTTATATGAAAGCATTCTGTAAACTCTAAAATCCCATTCCAAATTATGGCATTATTGTATACACACAATATCTAAAACCACATGCAGCAGTTAAATCTGACTATATCAAGACTAGCTTTCTAGAATCCTCAGCCATTTGATTTACCTAACCTCCTTTTCCCCCTATCATCTCTTCCAAAATGAAAACCTCATACTGTGACAACCAGAAAAGCAGGCTCAGAAAACCAAAAACTAGGGACTTCCCTGGTGGCACAGTGGTTAAGAATCCGCCTGCCAATGCAGGGGACACGGGTTCGAGCCCTGGTCTGGGAAGATCTCACATGCCGCAGAGCAACTAAGCCTGTGGGCCACAACTACTGAGCCCACGTGCCACAACTACTGAAGCCCGTGTGCCTAGAGCCCGTGCTCCGCAACGAGAGAAGCCACCGCAGTGAGAAGCCTGCACACTGCAACGAAGAGTAGCCCCTGCTCGCCGCAACTAGAGAAAGCCCGCAGCAATGAAGACCCAACACAGCCAAAAAAAAAAATATATATATATATATAAAAAAGAAAACCAAAAACAAAGTATAAGCTAAGACCTGCAGATGAGATCACAGACACACATGACTGGCAGCTTAATCCAGTGTTCCAATTTACTTCCTGGTGATATCAATAAAAGGTGCATCCTTCGAATGTGAAAACAGATCCTCAAGAGTCTGTTTTTACATTGAGTTAGAAGAAATAAGATGGTAAAAGAAAGGTGGAGACTAGGAAGCATGAGAAATTAAATGCAGCAACCGGTTTGTTAGGCTACAGGTGGTATGCCAGCAAAAAGAGGCAAGAGCAAAGAGTTCTGATGTACAAATCACTTCTATTCTACAGCCCATAAAAACAGCTGCAGAAGACATCTCAATTCTAGTCTGTGTGGCAAACAGCCACGTGATCCATATTAGCTTACTAAAGGTATTATCTTTGTCCATTCCAACACTCCTGGGAAGGAAGGCACGCAGGATATGAGAGTAGTAGGTTGTGCCTAATAAAGAGAGAAATAAAGAAAGATCAAGAAGTGAGAGACTAAATCAGTTTGCTAAATTGGAAGGACAGACTTCTACTTCTAACCATGAAGTAGACTACTACTTCCAGCAACACATACTGGATTTACTATCCTACCTTAACTAGAAAATCAGACAGAACACACGGAACAATGAGTTTTCAGATATTGCACAATAGGCAGGGGAGGACAGTGGTCATGAGAGAACTCCTACAACTGCCCAAGCTTTGTGCCTGGAGTTTCCAGGCTACAGCACAGGAAGAGGTAACCCACAGAGTCTAGCGGTCTTGCTCAGTAGTGAAATGGCTCACAGTTCAGGGAGGTCAAGATAGCTAGAATGTGTGAGGTAAAATATTGTAAAGTAGAGGGCTATCCAGAAAGAAAGTGCTGGAATTCTCTAGGGGAGTTCCCTTGAGTCTTTGGTCAAATGCTCATCTATGCAACGCATGGGAGGAAACTACCTGAGGTCAGGGAAAAGGACCACTGGAAAGGGGTAGGTGGAACAATCTCCAGAGCTCAGACAGAGCTAGGAACAGTTCAAGTTCTAATCAACCAGAGCAAAAAAGACCTATTCCATGGGGAAATGAGTAATGTTCTCAGAAAGGTACTGCTTCAGTAGCAGGGATAAATTATCCCCAAACTAAAGGCTGCTCTCACCACTCTAATAAAGCTCAAAAGAAAGCCTTGATAGGATCAAACTAATCTGAAGTGACAAATGTGTACTAAAGCAAAGTCCAATGGAGGAGAGGGGAGGGGAGGGGAGAGGAGGGGAGGAGAGGGGAGGAGAGGGGAGGAGAGGAGAGAGAGAGGAGAGAGGAGAGAGGAGAGAAGAGAAGAGGAGAGGAGAGGAGAAGAGAAGAGGAGAGAAGAGAAGAAAAGAAAGAACAGGTATTCAAAGCAGCAGGAAAATTCAACCCTTAGGCAGGGAGAAAAGTCAATCAACAGCAACAGATTCAGAAACAGCACAGATGGTAAAGTTATCAGACAAAGATGTTAAAACAGTCACACACTCCCTAGATTCCAGAAGGCAGAGGAAAACAAACCTAATGAGGAAGAAAATGGAGGACAAAAAAATACCTAAAACTGAACTTCTAGATATGGAAAATACATCAGAAATGAAAAATATACCAGACTTCCCGTGCAGTGGCTAAGAATCCACCTGCCAATGCAGGGGACACAGGTTTGAGCCCTGATCCGGGAAGATCCCACATGCCGCAGAGCAACTAAGCCTGTGCACCACAACTACTGAGCCTGCGCTCTAGAGCCTGCGAGCCACAACTACTGAGGCTGCGTGCCACAAGCACCGAAGCCAATGCGCCTAGAGCCCGTGCTCCGCAACAAGAGAAGCCCGTGCACCACAATGAAGAGTAGCCCCTGCTCACCGCACCTAGAGAAAGCCTGTGCGCAGCAACGAAGACCCAATGCAGGAAAAAAAAAACACACACCAAGACACATCATAATCAAACTGCAGAAAATCGTCAATAAAGTGGGAAAGGGTGGAGTGGGGGAAGCTGTCAGAAAAAGAAAATGACATCTAGAAGAAAGATAAAAGTAGCAGCATACTTCTCCTCAAATACTACACAAGTGAAAGACAGTGGAGTGACACGTTTAAAGTTCTGAAGGAAAAATGTCAACCTAGGATTCTATATCCAGCAAAATTATCTTTCAAAAATGAGAGAGAAATAGACTTTTTAAATAAAAGCTAAAAGAATTTATCACCAGCAGATTCACAGTATGAGAAACAAAAAAAAAAAGTTCTTTAAGCAGAAGAACTAGATGAAAATTTGAAGCTACAAAAAGGAATGAAAAATAATAGAAATTATAAGTTTTAGTAAATATAAGACTTTTCCTGGGCTTCCCTGGCGGCGCAGTGGTTGAGAATCTGCCTGCCAATGCAGGGGACACGGGTTTGAGCCCTGGTCTGGGAAGATCCCACATGCCGCGGAGCAACTGGGCCCGTGAGCCACAACTACTGAGCCTGAGCGTCTGGAGCCTGTGTTCCGCAACAAGAGAGGCCACGACAGTGAGAGGCCCGCGCACTGCGATGAACAGTGGGCCCCACTTGCCGCAACTAGAGAAAGCCCTCGCACAGAAACAAAGACACAACACAGCCAAAAATAAATAAATTAATTAATTTAAAAAAAAAAGACTTTTCCTTTCATTTAAAGAAATCTCTTTTAAAAATTGCTTAAAGCAAAAATATTTTGTTGTTTATAACATATGTAGTAGTAAAATGTATAAACAATAGCAAAAAGGCTATGAGGGAATAAATGGAAGTACAATAATATGGTTTTTCTTGTACTCTACATGAAATGAAATATAACTTTTGAAGTTAGACTGTGACAAATTAAAGATGTTTAGTGAAAATCCTAAAGCAACCACATATACAAAGAAGTACAACTGAACTTCAGCCTTTGCTTAGGATGTAGAAAGCTGAAAGACAGTTACTCCTACCCTGAAAACAAAAAAACACACATTTAATTTATAACATTATGTCTTCTTACACCCTTCAGAGACCTAAGGACACAGGGCAACTAACTAATACAATATCTAAGGAAAAATAGGGAGAAACAAAATGTGAGCACTTACTTACTGAGGGTAGACACCAGATGCCATACAAGCCAGTAAAAAAATTTCAGCTAAAATTTTTAACAAATTGCAAAAGTTCAAGTGTGGGTTACATCAAGAAAACAGAACCCCTGGAAGACACAAAAGGAAACTGTATCTGAAGGGACACAAAGGGAAACTGCACCCTTTGCACCCCCTTCTCCAAAAATTTCACCAGGAGCTCATTAAGAAAGACTGGGGGAAGGGTGAGAAACCTGAAAAAGTATCCTTTCACGGTGCAAGCCTAGGGGAGAGGGATACCAGTAGCTGTGGGAAAGATATGAAGCCTTGCCTGGAGCCTTCCTATCTCACCTATAGAGCAAAAATGTTAAGCTGCTGCTAGAAGGGCAGCAAATTCTGTTGTGTTTAGGGTACAGATGAAGACTCACATCAGTTGGGAAAAGGCAACAGAAACAAACAAACAAAACAAAAACAAAAACAAAAAAAAACTACCCCTGGTGTAGGGGCAGGATGCTATCCTGGGTCTAGATCCTACAGCTGGGGCAGGGGTAAAACCACTGAGAAGACCTCACTCTTAAGACTCAAACATATTGCCCCTAAGAATGAAAATGCATCAGAACAACAGAGAATGTCCCTTTCTCCACTCCCACCATTATCATCAATACAGCAAACATTCAATCTACTGCTGGGGAAGGGTAAGCGCATGGAAAAAAACCCTTTGGTAAACCAGCCACCAATCTAAACACAAGGTAAAGAAGGCAATTTTACGCCTGTAGTGCATTGATTGTAACTATTGGAGTAATAAGATCCAAACCCAGTTCAATCCCCAATTAGACTGATCAACCTCCCCAACTAAAGGCCTAACAAAAGACCAGGTGTGCCTAATTCTAGGCATAAATACTCTACTGTCCAACATGAAATGTCCAGCTTTCAGCAAATAATTGAGACGTACAAAGAAGAGGAAGAAAAGAAAAAAGCAGACCATCAACAGACAAATCAATCAACAGAACTAGACCAGAGACGTCCCAGATGTTGGAAATATTAGAGAATTTAAAATAACTATGATTAATATGGTAAAGGCTCTAGTGGAAAAGGTGGGCAACATGCATGATCAAATGGATAATTCCAGCAGAGATGGAAACTACAAAAATCAAAAATGCTAGAAATTAAAAAACACAGTGAGAGATAAAGAATACTTTTGATGGGTTCATCAGTAGACTCAACACAGCACAGGAAAGAATCGGTTAACTTGAAGTAAATCAAAAGAAGTTACCCAAACTGACACACACACACACACACACACACACACACACACACACACAGCAGTGGAAAAATTAAAAAACAGAACAGAGCATGCAGGAGCTGGGGAGCAGTATCATAAGATCTAATATATGTGAAATTAGGACACAAATAGCTCAGAAAACACAAACCAGAATAAATATGAAAAAGGTATCCCCAGAAGTTAATAATGAAGATAAAAAAGAATCATAACTCAATCCAAAAGAAGGCAGCAAAAGAGGAGAAAAAGGAACAAAGAGAAATGGGAAAAATAAAAAACAACTAGGACGATCGTAAATTTACACTCAAACGTGGCATTAATCACATTCAATACAAAAGGCCTAAAACACCAAATAAAAGGCAGGGATTGTCAGATGGATTTTAAAAAGCAACATCCAATAGGTACATTAAGACACTTGCAAGTTTAAAAGTAAAAGGACAGGAATAGATATAACACGCAAATACTAATCAAAAGAAAGTTAGGAGAGACAAAGTTAGTATAAAAGTAGACTTCACTACAAAAAATAAACCAGAGATAAAAAGACATGCTTCAAAATGATAAAGGCATTATTCCATCAAAAGGATATAACAATCCTAAATGTGTATGCACCTAATAACAGAGCTTCAAAATACATGAAACAAGGTAGTTCTCAAGACTGCGGAGTAGGAATACCCCAAGTTCAACTCCTCTCATGGCAAACAAAGATCACAACTATTAATAGAGAAACTATTGATAAGAAGGACCAGAATCTACTAGAAAAGACCTTCTACAACAAAAGATATAAAGAAGAAACAACCACGAGATGGGTAGGAGGATAGAGTTGCAGTACAGTCAAGGCTCATACAACTACAACTGCAGAGGTTCTCCCCGAGGAGCAAGGTGTCTGAGCCCCACATTGGGCTTCCTAGCATGGGGATCTAGTGCCAGGAAGAAAAGCCCCCAGAACATTTAGCTTTGAAGGACAGCAAGGCTTACTTTCAGGAGATCCAGAAAGTTGTGGAAAATAGAAACTTCACTCTTAAAGGGTTCACACAAAGTCTCACACACACTGGGACCCAGGGCCCCCCTGGGTTTGTTCCACAGCCAGTTGTGTTGTGACCTGGCCCCACCAACCAGCGGCTGGCAGCCTCTGCACAAGGCAGGGGCCAGCCATGCATATCAAACTGCCCACAATAGCCCATCACACACAAAAAGGACCCACACAGCCCACATAGGGGGCACCCTTAGAACCTACAGCTCTGGCAACCAGAAGGGAATAAGCTGCTGAGATACATAGGACGTCTCCTACAAAAGGCCTCTTCTCCAAGGTCAGGAAACATAACCAACCTACCAGATATATAAAAACACAAAAAGGAAATCAAGCAAAGTGAGGTGACATAGGATCATGTTCCAAAAAAAGGAACAAGATAAAACCTGAGAAGAAAAACTGAGTAAAGTAGAGATAGGCAATCTACCCAAGAAAGAGTTCAAGGTAATGACTGTAAAAATGATCAAAGAACTCAGAAGAAGAATGGATGAACAGAGGAAGAAGTTAGAAATTTTTAACAAAGATTTAGAAAATACAAAGAAGAACCAAACAGATGAAAAATACAGTAACTGAAAAGAAAAATACACTAGATGGAATCAGCAGTAGATTAAATGATACAGAGGAAAGGATTAGCGAGCTGGAAGACAGAGTAGTGGAAATCACTGATGCTAAACAGAAAAAATAAAAAATAAGAAGAAATAAAAACAGTTTAAGAGACCTGTGGGACAACATCAAGTGTACTGACATTTGCATTATAGAAGTCCCAGAAGGAGAAGAGACAGAGAAGGGGGCAGAGAACATATTTGAAGACATAATAGTTGAAAACCTTCCTAACCTGGAAAGCAAACAGATCCAAGACTAGGAGACACAGAAAGTCCCAAACAGGATCAAACCAAAGATGACTACATCAAAATATGCTGTAACTAAAATGCCAAAAATTAAAGATAAAGAGAGAATATTAAAAGCAGCAAGAGAAAAGCAATAAGTTATGTACAAGGGAACTCTCATAAGGCCACCAACTGATTTCCCAAAAGAAATTCTGCAGTCCAGAAGGGAGTACATACATAAAGTTATGAAAAGCAAAAGCCTACAACCAACAATCCTCTACCCAGCAAGGCTTTCATTCAAATTTGGAGAGATCAAAAATATAACAGACAAGCAAAAGCTAAAAGAGTTCAGCACAACCAAACCAGCTTTACAAGAAATGTTAAAGGGACTTCTCTAACTGAAAAAGAAAAGGCCACAAATAGAAACATGAAAATTATGAATGGAAAAAGCTCATCTATAAAGGCAAATATAAAGTTAGTAAACCAATCAAAATTCAAAGTTAGCAGGAAGATTAAAAGACAAAGGTAGTAAAACACCTATACTCACAATTAGCAGTTAAGGGGAAGACAAAACAAATAGATGAAAATATGTCAAAAACAGTAATTGTGAGGGGAGGGGAGCAAAAATGGGGGGTTGTTAAAATGCATTTGAAATCGAGAGATCAGCAACTTAAAATAATCACACACACACACTCTGTATATATGGCTATATATAAACCTCATGGTAATCACAAACCAAAAACCTATAATACATACACATATAAAAAAAGGGAAAGAAATAGAAACATAACGTTAAACATAGTCATTGAATCACGAGAAGAGAACAAAAGAAGGAACAACAACAAAAAAAGAACTACAAAAACAGCCCCAAAACAATTAACAAAATGGCAGTAAGTACATACCTTTAATAATTATTTTAAATCTAAATGAACTAAATGTTCCAATCAAAAGACATAAAGTGGCTGAATGGATTTAAAAAACAAGATCCATATATATGTTACCTATAAGTGACTTGCTTCAGATCTAAAGACACACACAGACTGAAAGTAAGAGGATGAAAAAAGGTATTCCATGCAAATAGAAATCAAAAGAAAGCTGGGATAGCAATACTTATACCAGAAAAAATAGACTTTAAAACAAAGACTTTTACAAGAGACAAAGAAGTACATTACATAATGATCAAAGGATCAAGCCAACAAGAAGATTTAGCAATGGTAAATATATATGCACCCAATCAAAACAGTATGGTACTGGCATAAAAACAGAAATATAGATCAACAGAACAGGATAGAAAGCCCAGAGAAAAACCCATGCACCCATGGTCTCCTAATCTATGACAAAGGCGGCAAGAATATACAAGGCAGAAAAGATAGTCTCTTCAATAAGTGATGCTGGGAAAACTGGACAGCTACATGTAAAAGAATAAAATTAGAACATTCTCTAACAGCATACACAAAAATAAACTCAAAATGGATTAAAGACCTAAATATAAGACTGGATACTCTAAAGCTCTTGGAGGAAAACATAGGCAGAACACCCTCTGACATAAATGGCAGCAATATCTTCTTTGATCCACCTGCTAGAGTAATGAAAATAAAAACAAAAATAAACAAATGGAACCTAATTAAACTTAAAGCTTGTGCACAGCAAAGGAAACAATAAACAAAACAAAAAGACAACCCACAGAATGGGAGAAAATGTTTGCAAATGAAGCGACTGACAATCACCAAAATATACAAACAGCTCATGCAGCTCTGTATCAAAAAAACAAAAAACAACCCAATCAAAAAATGGGCGGATCCAAATAGACATTTCTCAAAAGAAGACATACAGATGACCAAGAGGCACATGAACAGATGCTCAACATCACTAATGATTAGAGAAATGCAAACAAAACTACAGTGAGGTATCACCTCACACTGGTTAGAATGGCCATCATCAAAACAATCTTCAAACAATAAATGCTGGAGAGGGTGTGGAGAAGAGGGAACCCTCCTACACTGTTGGTGAGAATGTAAATTGGTGCAGCCACTATGGAGAACATTATGGAGATTACCTAAAAAAAAAAAAAAAAGAGCTACCATATGATCCAGCAATCCCACTCCTGGGCACATATCTGGAGAGAACCATATATATTTTTTTAACATCTTTATTACAGTATAATTGCTTTACAATGTTGTGTTAGTTTCTGATGTATAACAAAGTGAATCAGCTATATGTATACATATATCCTCATATCCCCTCCCTCTTCCCTTGCATCTCCCTCTCCCACCCCTCTAGGTGGTCACAAAGCACAGAGCTGATCTCCCTGTGCTATGCAGCTGTTTCCCACTAGCTATCTATTTTACATTTGGCAGTATATATGTCAGTGCTACTCTCTCAGTTCGTCCCAGCTTACCCTTCCCCCTCCCTTTGTCCTCAAGTCCATTCTCTACACCTGTGTCTTTATTCTTGTCCTGCCCCTAGGTTCATCAGAACCATTTTTCTTTTTTTTTTTTTTTTTTTAGATTCCACATATATGTGTTAGCATACGGTATTTGTTTTTCTTTTTCTGACTTACTTCACTCAGTGTGACAGACTCTAGGTCCATCCACCTCACTACAAATAACTCAGTTTCGTTTCTTTTTATGGCTGAATAACATTCTATTGTATATATGTGCAACATCTTCTTTATCCATTCATCTGTCGATGGACACTTAGGTTGCTTCCATGTCCTGGCTATTGTAAGTGGTGCTGTAATGAACATTGTGATACGTGACTCTTTTTGAATTATGGTTTTCTTAGCGTATATGCCCAGTAGTGGGATTGCTGGGTCATTTGTTAGTTCTATTTTTAGTTTTTTAAGGAACCTCCATACTGTTCTCCATAGTGGTTGTATCAATTTACATTCCCACCAACAGTGCAAGAGGGTTCCCTTTTCTCCACACCCTCCCCAGCATTTATTGTTTGTAGATTTTTTGATGATGGCCATTCTGACCAGTGTGAGCTGATATCTCATTGTAGTTTTGATTTGCATTTCTCTAATGATTAGTGATGTTGAACATCTTTTCACGTGTTTGTTAGCAATCTGTATATCTTCTTTGGAGAAATGTCTATTTAGGTCTTCTGCTCATTTTTGGATTGGGTTGTTTGTTTTTTTGATATTGAGCTGCATGAGTTGCGTGTATATTTTGGAGATTAATCCTTTGTCCGTTGCTTTGTTTGCAAATATTTTCTCCCATTCTGAGGGCTGTCTTTTCATCTTGTTTTTGGTTTCCTTTGCTCTGCAAAAGCTTTTAAATTTCATTAGGTCCCATTTGTTTATTTTTGTTTTTATTTCCGTTACTCTAGGAGGTGGGTCAAAAAGGATCTTGCTGTGATTTATGTCATAGAGTGTTCTGCCTATGGGAAACCATAATTTGAAAGGATACACGCACCCTAATGTTTATTGCAGCACTATTTACACTAGCCAGGACATGGAAGTAACCTAAACGTCCATCAGTGGAGGAATGGATAAAGAAAATGTAGTACATATATACAACAGAATATTACTCAGCCATAAAAAAAGAACGAAATAATGCCATTTGCAGTGAAATGGATGGACCTAGAGAGTGTCATACTGAGTGAAGTCACAGAGAAAGACAAATATCATATGGTATCACTTTATATGTGGAATCTAAAAAAATGGTACAAATGAATGTATTTACAAAACAGAAACAGACTTAGAAAACAAACTCATGGTTACCAGTGGGGAAAGGTTGAGGGGGAGGGATAAATTAGGAAGTTCGAATTAACATATACACACTACTATATATAAAACAGATAACTAGCAAGGACCTGCTGTATAACATAGGCAACTCTACTCAATGCTCTGTAATAACCTATATGGGAAAAGAATTTGAAAAATATATGTATATGTATAACTAAATCACTTTGCTGTACACCTGAAACTAACACAACATTGTAAATCAGCTATACTCCAATACAGGGACTTCCGTGGTGGTCCGTGGTTAAGACTCCACACTTCCACTGCAGGGGGTGCGGGTTCAACCCCTGATAGGGGAACTAAGATCCCACATGCCACACAGTGCAGCCAAACAAACAAACAGACAAAAAAAAAAACCAAAAAAAAAAACCCCAGAAAACCAAAAAACTATACTCCAATATAAAATAAAAATTAAAAAAATAATCACCAAAAAAAAGCCTTGAAAATTAGATCAGGTGTATTGAGACTTATAAAGGTCTCCATAAAACAGAAACAAACAAAAAACTGCAGAGCAAGGGACACTTCCAAACGCATTCTATGAGGTCACCATCACTCTGATACCAAAACCAGACAAAGATATCACACAAAAAAAGAAAACAGGCCAGCATCACTGATGAACATAGACAGAAAAATTCTTAACAAAATATTAACAAACTGAATCAAACAATACATGAGGGCTTCCCTGGTGGCGCAGTGGTTGAGAATCTGCCTGCCAATGCAGGGCACATGGGTTCGAGCCCTGGTCTGGGAAGATCCCACATGCCGCGAAGCAACTGGGCCCGTGAACCACAACTACTGAGCCTGCGCGTCTGGAGCCTGTGCTCCGCAATGGGAGAGGCCGCGATAGTGAGAGGCCTGCGCACCGCGATGAAGAGTGGCCCCCACTTGCCGCAACTAGAGAAAGCCCTCGCACAGAAACGAAGACCCAACACAGCAAAAATAAAATAAATAAATAAAAATAAATAAAATTAAAAAAAAAAAGGTATATGATAAAAAAAAAAAAAAACAATACATGACCAAGTGGAATTTCCCCAGGAATGCAAGGATGGTTCAACATTGGCAAATCAATCAATATGATACACCACATTAACAAACTGAAGAATAAAAACCATATGATCATCTCAATAGATGTAGAAAACATTTCTGACAAAATTCAACACTTATTTACTATAAAAATGCTCCAGAAAGTGGGTACAGCGGTAACATACCTCAACATAGTAAAGGCCATATATGACAAGCCCATAGCTAATGTCATACTCAATGGTGAAAAACTGAAAGCATTTCCTCTAAGTTCAGGAAGAAGACAAGATGTCCACTCTCATCACTTTTATTCAACATAGTATTGGAAGTCCTAGCCACAGCAATTAGACAAGAAAAAGAAATAAAAGGAATCCACATTGGAAAGGAAGAAGTAAAACTGTCACTGTTTGCATATGACATACTACACATAGAAAATCCTAAAGATGCCATCAGAAAACTACTAGAGCTCATCAATGAATTTGGTAAAGTTGCAGGATACAAAATTAATACCCAGAAATCTGCTGCATTTCTATATACTAACAACAAAAGATCAGAAGAGAAGTTAAAGAGACAATTCCATTTACCATTGCATCAAAAAGAAAAAAATACCTAAAAATAAACCTACCTAAGGAGGTAAAAGACCTGTACTCCAAAAACCATAAGACGTTGATGAAAGAAAAAGAAGATGACACAAACAGATGGAAAGATATACCATGTTCTTAGATTGGAAGAATCAATATTGTCAAAATGACTATACTATCCAAGGCAATCTACAGATTCAATGCAATCACCTATCCAAATACCAAAGGCATTTTTCACAGAACTAGAACAAATAATTTTAAAATGTGTATGGAACACAATAGACCCCAAATAGCTGAAAGAAGAACAGAGCTGGAGGAATCATGCTCCCTGACTTCAGACTATACTACAAAGCTATGGTCATCAAAACAGTATGTTACTGGCACAAAAACCAACACATAGATCAATGGAACAGAAAAGAGTGCCCAGATGTAAGCCCATGCACACATGGTCAATTAATCTACAACAAAGGAGGCAAGACTATACAATGGGGAAAAGAGAGTCTCTCTAATAAGTGGTGCTGGGAAAAATGGAAAGCTACATGTAAAAGAATGAAATTAGAATGTTTTCTCACATCATGTACAAAAATAAACTCAAAATGGATTAAAGACCTAAGTGTAAGACCTGAAACCATAAAACTCCTAGAAGAGAACATACGGAGAACACTCTGACATAAACTGTAGCAATATTTTTTTAGATCTGTTTCCTAAGACAAAAATAAACAAATGGGAGCTAATCAAATTTAAAAGCTTTTGCACAGGAAAGAAAACCATCAACAAATGAAAAATGGCCTACTGAATAGGAGAAAATATTTGCAAATGATATGCTCAATAAAGGGTTAATATCCAAAATATATAAACAGCTCATACAACTCAATATCAAAAAAAAAGACCCAATTAAAAAATGGGCATAAGACCTCAATAGACATTTTTCCACAGAAGACACAGAGATGGCCAACAGGCACATGAAAAGATGCTCGACACTGCTAATCATCAGGGAAATGCAAATCAAAACCAATGAGAGAGCACCTCATGCCTGTCAGAGTGGCAATCATCAAAAAGATCATAAATAACAAAACTTTATTGCAAATGTGAGAAAAGGAAGCCATTTTGTGGGAATGTAAATTGTTGCAGCCATTGTGGAAAACAGTATGGAGGTTCCTAAAAAACTAAAAATAGAACTACCATATGATCCAGCAACTCCCCTCCTGGGTATATAGCCAAAGGAAATAAAAACACTAATTTGAAAAGTACATGCACCCCAATGTTCACAGCAGCATTATTTACAATAGCCAAGACATGGAAGCAACCTAAATGTCCATCAACAAATGAATGGATAAAGAAGATGTAGTAATAACATGCACACACATATACATGATGGAATACTACTCAGCCATAAAAAACAATGAAGTGTTGCCTATGCAAAAACATCGATGGACCTTGAGAGTATTATGCTTATTGAAGTCAGACAGAGAAAGATAAATACTGTTATCACTTACATGTGGAATCTAAAAATCAAACAAATAAAACGAAACAAAAACAGACTCCCAGATATACAGAGCAAACTAGTGGTTACCAGTGGGGAGAGGGAAGCAGGAAGGGGCAAGATAGGGGTAGGGGATTAAGATGTACAAACTACTACTTTAAAATAAATAAGGTACAGGGATATATTGTACAGCGCAAGGAATATAGCCATTATTTTATAGTACCTTTAAATGGAGTATAATCTAGAGAAATGTTGAATCACTATGTTGTACACCTGAAACTAACATAATACTGTAAATCAACTATACCTCAATAAAAAAGATTTTTTTTAAACCCACAGAAGACATGAAACAAAAACCAATATAACTAAAATGAATAAATAATCGACAATTACAGTGGGGGACTTCATCCTCTGTCTCAATAATTTATAGAATGAGTAGACAGAAAAATCAGTAAGGACACAGAAGTTTTAAATTGGAAGGACAGCAAAAATAAGTAGGTAAAAGAAAAACAGAGATGAAATAAAATACAAAATGTGGGTTGAAGGCTACTTCCTCTAGAACCCTTTCAAATGCAACTTTGGATTGGCTGAACTGGTAATTTTCTGAGTGTATGTGAAGACAACTCAAGGTGAGGCAGCTTTGAGCCATTTAGACTGGAGGAATTAATGAACTAACAGTGTCATCAATGTGAGGTCTATAACCCTCTTCAATCAGAATTACTAGGGATGCCTATTAAAGAGGTAGACTCTTAGGCCCCAGGCTCAGATCTCTTGAATCTAATTTCCAAGGATGAGATCTGAGAATCTACATTTTTAACAATCCTCCCAGTGACCGTTAGGCTCAATGAAATCTGCAAACTACTAGTCTAAGACAGGATGCCATTCCACTGGCAAGGGAATCCAGCAGAGGTGATTCAGAGGCTGAAG
This sequence comes from Balaenoptera acutorostrata, assembly GCF_949987535.1. Taxonomy (NCBI): domain Eukaryota; kingdom Metazoa; phylum Chordata; class Mammalia; order Artiodactyla; family Balaenopteridae; genus Balaenoptera; species Balaenoptera acutorostrata. The sequence continues at coordinate 133,502,585 of NC_080066.1, forward strand.
AGTATTCCGCTGTCCTTAGTTCACCTGGAAAGGTATTCATATTGTTCAACCTCAGAGTCTACAGAAGGAATTAAGGTTTCTGCAGTGTGATACTTCACTGTGATTCCCTGAACTCTCAGGGTTGATAAAGCTGGTTTAAGATGAGCACATAGATGTATACATAGAGGGGTGTGGGGGGCTGGGGGGAGGGGGAGGAATATGTGTGTATGTATGTGTCATGTGCATATATGGTCATCGAATTTAGGCTGAAGTAATTTTGGTAGAACCATAGCCTCCTACTCTTGTTTTTCAAAAATACAACAGGTCAACCATACACTTTTTAATTTCCAGAAGCTAGGCCTGGCTTCTAGTTCAAGAGCCAGTATACCAGCCTGACTTAAATACAACAGCTAACACGTATTAAAGCCAGGCTCTGTGCTAGGCGCTCTACATGTGTATTTCAACAGAATCTTCAAATATCCCTGTGAAGCAGGAATTATTATCCCCATTTACAAAGAAGCTGGGCCACACAGCAATTATAATTTGCCCACAGTCATACAGTTACGGTAAATCAAAGATTCAAACTAAGGGAATTTGACAACAAAGATCTTTTCTCTGAACCCACTTGGCTTTTACTGTTAATGCTGGGTAAGGAATGGCCACTTCAGACCCCTGGAGTAAGGGTAGATTCATATTTGAAGCTAGAACTTGTACTAGGTGCCAAAATCTAGCTGCCATCCCTACCACTGCTGGTTCAACTGCAGGTCAATTAAGAGAAATTCCTCAAAGTTTTCAAGCTGAGGTCTGCACTGTAAGAGGAATTATGGGCCACTTCTTTTTTGTCAATGTGGCAGAAAATCCAGAACACTACTAGCTCTGCCTTGACTGAAAACTGAGCCATCTTTAAGAAAGCTGTAAAGTTCTCTAGTGTATCAAAAATCCTGGGCTTCCCTGGTGGTGCAGTGGTTGAGAGTCTGCCTGCCAATGCAGGGGACACGGGTTCGAGCCCTGGTCTGGGAAGATCCCACATGCCGCAGAGCAACTAGGCCCGTGAGCCACAACTACTGAGCCTGCGCGTCTGGAGCCCGTGCTCCGCAACAAGAGAGCCCGCGATAGTGAGAGGCCCGCGCACTGTGATGAAGAGTGGCCCCCACTTGCCGCAACTAGAGAAAAGCCCTAGCACGGAAACGAAGACCCAACACAAGCCAAAAATAAATAAATAAATTAAAAAAAAAAAATCCTGATAGCTGGTAGATGTTTTAAATGAGCTTCTGGAGTGGACTCAGCACTCCCTACATCTGGTGACAAGATCTGCACACTAAAAAATAGTAGATGCTTAAGAATTTAGAATGCTTTTATGGGAGAGAATTCTTCCTTTTCCACAGGCAGTAGCTTTCTAAGAGAATGACTGGTGTACTTCTCTGGGGTCCAAGCCAGGAAGACTAAAGATAGTACAGCTCTTTCACGGGTCTGAAAGACTAGGCAAAAATCAGTCACAGTTTCTCACAAGAGAAGGCAACAGTTATAGAAGTTCTAGGGCTGTACCTCAGAGTTGATCATCAAGATAGCAGACCAAGAAATTGCTATGTCAGGAAAGAGACTACAAACTGTAACAGGAGAGTTGAAAGTCAAGAATGACAAGTGAGTTGTAAATTTGAAAGGATAGAAGAGGCAGGAAAATGAAGACATAAAAACAGCTGTTATATATAACTTACTATTTGTCATGGATGTTTCAAGATCTTCAAATATTTTAACTTATTACAACAATTCTAAAAGGTAGGTACTCTCATCCACATTTTACAGAAGAAGAAACATGGAGCATTTAAGTTGCCCAAAGTGACACAGATAGTACATAGAAAAGCTGCGATTTGGACCTAGTTTGCCTCCAGTGGTTATTTACATTCATAATCACTATACAACACTGCCTCTCTAGAAAAACTGGTATGAACTGAAACAGAGGTGGCAGAGATGAAATTGATGAGCTGAGGTAGGGTAAGAGCTGATCCGAAAACAAATGTTGTGAATCAGGTCCACCCTTTATGTTGTGATCTACCATATACTTTGATGGGTTCTAGGTCTGTCCATAAAAGACAGAATCCTGGCAGACTAGCATAATTCTAAAAAATTCAATACAGTATTCTAGGATTAGGGACATTCACTATATATGAGGTACAGTTACACCCTTCTCCCCCACCAAAAAAGTGTAACAGATAATGTAGTTTACACAAAATAATATGAGGCTAAATAGTAAGCAGGTTAAAGAATAAACTGCAACTATATTCAAAGATATTCTAAAATATAAGGTCCCAATTTTTTTCTAGTGAAAGACAAAGAGCAGAACCATGGGTAGTGGTGCTAGTCTTAAACAAGAAGAGTAAGCGCAGTGGCTATACAATGAAAATGTCGAGCAAAGGCAAGAATCTATTCATAAACATTACAGACACATACACCTGTCTCATTTAGTGCCAGACATATATATGGGTTCATTTCAGTAGTGGAGAGCCAGCATGGAAGACGGAGTGCCACTGAAAGTGCCTGAGCAGCGTACTGTGCTTTTCTCAGGCTGAGTGGTCCTCGACAATCTCTTTGAAGTAGACTCTCCTTGCAATATTTTTGGATTCACAGCAAAGATTTCATTTTCCAAACCATAAACAAACGTGGGGGGCACTCAACATTAAAATATATATCAGCTGTTAAAATGCAAGTTTTCCTGAAGATCTACATGGGTGTAGAAATGGGATACCCTGGGCCTACCTATAAGCAATTCTATAGAATGAGAAGAAAATAATGTATTCAGTCGATAAAATATTAACTGAAAGTTGATTATCTGTAGCAAGTAGTAAAATACAAGGTGGGATTGCATTTAACTATGTATATCAAGGCTCAGAAGTAATTCCAACTCTGCTCCTTGTGCTTCACCTAAAGTTATTTTTGCAGCTCCTTCCACGGCATGTGATTTAGAGTCTTATGTTTTAGCATAGTTCATCCAGTTCTTTGTCCTATATCATGTGTCCCAAGGACTATCTGCATCAATGTTCAGAATGATGGTTCACTGAGAAGTAACCAAAAGGGGAATAGTAATATTAGAGAGTTTTCTGTTCATATAGTTAAAATTATACGATAGGAAATAAAAGCTTAACTCTCAACTATTTGGAAAAGCCATCCATTCAGATGGAATTCATATTTCTCAAAGATTCCAGATATCTGAGGTCCTTGGGTACAGAAATACTAATAACATTGTAATTTCCAAAGACTGGCCTTGCCGCCAACAGTCAGTGAAGAGAGTTTATTTGAAAACACGAGTGTAATGATTATAAAGATTATGTAGATATAGTTAAATGTAACAAGATATTAGAACAAATATTAATGATTGTATAGTTTATTCTTATCATATGGTAATCTGGCAAAATTAGGAAGCAGTACACAACATAGAATTACTTTTATATGATCATATCAATATTTCTACCATTTTCCCTTAGTTCTCTAGCACAGGCAATTTCTACTTTTCACCACTTTGAATTCCACGTGTCCCCTAATCCAGGGATATCAAAAAAGTATCTGTATTATGCTTTTCAGCCCATTAATCCGCTCTTGTGTCAGTGGTTCAACATCTTTTGTAGGCACAATTTCCCTTTACCAAGGCAAACTCAAAAGAGTAGAACTGTAGGTTAAATATAGTGGCTATAAAAATGTTTTTCCTTGTTTTACTTTTTAACTGAGCTTTTAGGAATGTACTGTGGCAAAAAAAAGAAGAGACTGTATCTATACCCTTCATCAGTGTTGAAGTTCTTCTTGATAACGTGCAGTTTAAATTTCATCAGTCTCATGAAACGATAAAGATCTTGGATCAGACTGCCCAACAATCAGGGATTCTAGAACTGGCTACCTCCCCATCTCTTCTGCCAGGAATCTTCATCTTAGGCTTCCTGTGAACACATTCCATACTTCCCTCTCTCCTTTTTATCCCCCTACTCTCCTCACCCAGTGACCATAATTCTCAGAGGATTCCATGACCAGCACAGCAATATCCAGCCTTTCCTTGCTCTCTACAGAAAAGAATCAGCCGTAGGGTTTCAGACATCAAAGATCTTAGCAAAGCAGAAATTACAGGGTGTAATGTGAAGATAAAAGACCCAGGAAATAAAATTTGGAAGAGGGAAGAGTAGAAAAAGTCTTTTTTTACGGCAAAATAGTAAAGGAGGAAACAAGAGGGTGATGACAGATGGAGGAAAGAAAAGCATACTAATCTCTCTGAACATTTATATAAAGTAACTTGTACAACATGCATTATCACATTTGAGCCATACACAAACAAGGTGGATCGATAACTGATATTAGATCAGTTTTTAAACTAATGGTACAATGCAAAGGGAAAGAAAAGTCCTGAATGCTTTGGTCAGGTAGTGCCAAGTCCTGCCCTCCATACAAGTCACCCACTAGTCATTCATATCTTTGTGCTATTTCAGTAGGTCTCTGAAACAAAGTCTAAAGCAGGCTTGATCTGGAATGGAGCTCTCAGAAGATTTCTGCCAGGGTTCTAAAACCGGAACAGTCAGAATTCCAGTGCAGCCGGAGGCTGCTTTCCAGGCTGAGCTAGTGGGGGATAATGCAGTATAAAAGGGTAAAAGAGGGCTTCCCTGGTGGCGCAGTGGTTGAGAATCTGCCTGCTAATGCAGGGGACACGGGTTCGAGCCCTGGTCTGGGAAGATCCCACATGCCAAGGAGCAACTGGGCCCGTGAGCCACAACTACTGAGCCTGCGCATCTGGAGCTTGTGCTCCGCAACAAGAGAGGCCGCGATAGTGAGAGGCCCGCGCACCGCGATGAAGAGTGGCCCCCGCTTGCCGCAACTAGAGAAAGCCCTTGCACAGAAACGAAGACCCAACACAGCCAAAAATAAATAAATAAATAAATAAATAAATAAATAATAAAAATAAAGGAATTCCTTTAAAAAAAAAAAAAAGGGTAAAAGATAAAAGTCTCCCAAGTGTTTCAGAGTCAGGCATCTCTAGTCCCTATAGTTCTGCTTTACTGAAGGTAGAAGCTGATCAAGAAAGAGTACTTTCTACCAGCTTGGACTCTATTACTTTCCTCTGATGCCTTGTTTCATAAAGGATTATTACTTATTAAGGTTATTAACCCTTGAATGAAAAAGACCTAAGAGATGGTTACACCTATGCCAAGTTAATAACAATCATATAATTTGGGTACTTGCAGAAAAAGCCCTAATTTTTCTACCTTTCTATTAGGATAACACTTCCCAATATTTTATTGGGATAATAATATTTTCTCTTCAACATATCATGAAGACTGATTAATTTCTGAAGTGTTTGAAACTGCAAATGGTTTAGAATTATAATAATGTACATAGGCCTGATAATACACAAAATGGGGGAAGGGCAGGGGTGAGGGAAGCTGTGGCTTATAATTAATGACTGCTTCTGGAAACTACACGTTCATATAAATATTTGGTCAATTAAATAACTTAACTAATTTAGGACTTCCCTGGTGGCGCAGTGGTTAAGAATCTGCCTGCCAATGCATGGGACACGGCTTCTTCGATCCCTGGTCTGGGAAGATCCCACATGCCGCAAAGCAACTAAGCCCGTGTGCCACAACTACTGATGCCACACGCCACAGCTACTGAAGCCCGTGCGACAAGAGCCTGTGCTCTGCAACAAGAGAAGCCACCGCAATGAGAAGCCCGCACACCACAACGAAGAGCAGCCCCCCGCTCACCGCAACTAGGGAAAGCCTGCATGCAGCAATGAAGACCCAACACAGCCAAAATAAAAATAAAATAAAGTTAAAAAAATAACTAATTTAGTCAATGAATGGATATTACATATTCCCTAGTGCACACTGCACACATCACTGCTATCAAAATTGCTTTAAAACTATTCTTAACTCATCAAATATCTCTATAATGTTCCAAATGCCTTCCCATAGCATACTACTAAATGCTTCCGCCATTTCTTGTTATTATTCTTTTTTTTTTCTTTTTTTTTTTTTTTTAAATTTTATTTATTTATTTATTTATGGCTGTGTTGGGTCTTCGTTTCTGTGCGAGGGCTTTCTCTAGTTGCGGCAAGCGGTGGCCACTCTTCATCGCGGTGCGCGGGCCTCTCACTATCGCGGCCTCTCTTGTTGCGGAGCACAGGCTCCAGACGCGCAGGCTCAGTAGTTGTGGCTCACGGGCTTAGTCGCTCCGCGGCATGTGGGATCTTCCCAGACCAGGGCTCGAACCCGTGTCCCCTGCATTGGCAGGCAGATTCTCAACCACTGCGCCACCGGGGAAGCCCTCTTGTTATTATTCTTGACAAACATTTCACCTGTGATGAGGTAAAGGTCAGTGACAACAAACCCTGGGTACTCAACAGTTTGAATACCCAGTCTTATTAACCTTCGTGTGAGTTTCTACAAGTAAGGTATAAAGTTTTCTGAGATCCACACAGATATAGTTAACACCTAGCACTTTGTGTCACTATTGTTCTAAGCATGTTATAATAATAATTCTCGAAACAAGCCTATAAGGTGGCTACAAGCAGCTTAGTTAAAACACAGGGAGCAAGGGAGTTCACTTAGCCATTATCAGCAATGATCAGTTTTTATCTAAAATGTCCACATGCATTGAGAAAAATATCTGAACAGTCAATAAACAAAAATAAGTTTCCTATAATTAAAGTTTTCACATGTAATAATATTGGCTTCCTAGCTATGGTAGACAAAAATTCTATTCCCCTTCCAATTCATGTACCCCAAGTTGGTTCAAATTTTATCTGTTAGTAAGAATTCAAAAGGAAAAGTAAATATAAATTAAATTAACGTCTTTCTTTTAGACTAGGCATAGATAGCTAACGTATTGGCTTCAATACCCAGATAAAGTGTACTTAGGTCACAAAAGTCACTGGAATCCTACCACCATTATATGTAGGAACATATTGGACTCTTTTTTAACCTTTCATTACCACTATTTGGAAAATTTCCAGAAAGGTTTAAAAAGAAAAGTAAAAAGGAGGAAGGTGAAAAGCTGCAAAGTTCATAAGAGTCCTTCCATTTGAAGAAAGGCTGAAGAGACCACACTGGGACTGAACCCTCCTGAGAGGGTGTGAAAACTTACATAATACAAAAAGACCTGAAGAGCCAATTAGAACAAAGTTATGTGGGATTTTGTAAGAAGTAGTAAATTATGGACAAAAAGCACTATTTTCCTTTCAACTCATACGGAGGCTTGGGACACCCACAGGATTGTATCTTGCAGAAAACTATCTAGAAAATGCTAAAATGTAGTCAAAATAGGTGTTGCTGTTATGCCAGTAAACAAAAATTAAATTGTAAGCTATAATTGGTCTATTGGTGATCTGATTTAGGAAAGAAGATTTGAGAAGACTAAGTCCACTTTTCCTTTCCGGTTAATTTTTGTAGGCCCTAACTGTTTCTCGATTTATGACACTAGCATTCTAATGATATTCTCCAACTGTCCAATTCAACCTTGTGTTGTCACTAATCATCTAAGTAATAGAGAACCTTCAAGTGTTTGGTTCCCTGATACAGGGTAAAGTCCAAACTCCTTAGCACTGTATGCCTACCCTCTTCCTTTTCTAGCTACTCTCCCAAATGCACCATTCACAGGCAGATGCTTCCTTCACAATCACCTCACGTCCCTAATCAAACACGTCTGTCTCTGTGGTGGTCAAATCCCAAACCTAAGCTGTGTGGTTTGACCCCTGCAGGTATAGCCCTAATTTCCTCAAAGTGCCATAAGGTTTAATGCTTCTGTACCCTTGCATATGTTATTCCATCTGGCTGGTATGCCTTTCTCTCCATCTCCCTGGTTCTTCTGTCTGATTAAATTCATCCCTGAAGACTCAGTCTCACATAATCTGAGAAGCTTTTCTGACATCCTCATCCCTAGGTGGGTCTGATGCTCTTTGGACACTGAGCTGTATTCCCCCACTAGACTATGAACTGCTTTACTATTTTCTAGCTGAGTGACCTTGGACAAGTTCATTAATTTCACTGAGCCCGCTTCTTCATATAAAGAACATTAGCATTCATTTGCTGCTATCACTATGAAATAATGAATGTGAAAAATCACTCTGTAGACAGTCAAGCACTGTGTAAGCATTAACAATCTTATTATAAACCAAAAGAGCACACAGTATTCTAGGTGAATATACTTCAGTTGATCTAAAGTTAAGATTCATCTCTTGGTTTCCAGGCCTCTCCAAGGATGCCCTGCATTTTATCCAACTTTATGACTCCAATTAAGTCCTTGTGCTTCTATCTTCAAAGGAAAAAAAAAAAAATCTATCATGATGTCTAGGTCATCTGAAGAAAAGACTTAGTGGGAAGCTCCTCAAGGGTAAGGATCGTCCTTTTTTTTCACCTTTCCTATTGCCTTCACAAGAGTACTGCGTGATGCACAAATACTGGTAAAAAGGAAAAAGATGAATGAGTGAGTGAATACAAGCATATCCTGTCCTTAGTGAGCTTATAATCAAAAGGAGTGGGGCTTCCCTGGTGGCGCAGTGGTTGAGAATCTGCCTGCTAATGCAGGGGACACGGGTTCGAGCCCTGGTCTGGGAAGATCCCACATGCCACGGAGCAGCTGGGCCCGTGAGCCACAATTGCTGAGCCTGCGCGTCTGGAGCCTGTGCCCCGCGACGGGAGGGGCCGCGATAGAGAAAGGCCCGCGCACCGCGATGAAGAGCGGTCCCCGCACCGCGATGAAGAGTGGCCCCCGCTTGCCGCAACTGGAGAAAGCCCTCGCACGAACCGAAGACCCAACACAGCCAAAAATAAATAAATAAATAAATAAATAAATAAATAAGAAAATCCTTTAAAAAAAAAAAAAAAAAAAAAAAAAAAAGGAGTGAGTGATATGACAGGTCCCATATGAATCTGGCCTTGTGAAAGTGGTAACAAATGCCTTCAATGTCATCTTAAAGTATAGTAAGAAACTGAATTTCCTGCTATGCTTATTTTGTTTGGTGATTTGATACATGTTGTAACTGCTATCTTAGTGACTCATGCTTAACGTGAATGTTTTAACATTATAGAATCGCTTATGCAATTCAATACCTATTTTAAAAAATATTTTCTGCACTAGGCCCTATGAGAATATGAAGACAAAGGTGATGGACTTTGCCCATAAGATGCTAAACATACAGAAAGGAAGCTAAGTCATCAATACATATAATTAATACAAGGCAGAATGTTGTAAGATGTACGGAAGACATCTGAGCTAGGGCACTGGCACCATAAAAATTATAGCTATATATTACAAATTACTGGGGGCCAATAGCTTCTGCTATTATAGAATATTATATACATGTATATATATAAAACATTTGCTACATACAATGGTGGATATTTCTGACGGTCTTCCTCCTTAACCTAATTACAAGCCTAACTGTGTTGTTGTCTAATGAATAAGGACTTAACTGTTAACACCTACATCACACGTGTGTACCAAGCACAGTTCCAAGGCCCTTAGGTATATTGCCTCATTTAATCTCCACAACAACCCTACGAAGTAGATACAGTAATCCCTATTTTACAGAGGAGAAAACCAAGGCATAAACCTTGTACCTTGTCAAGGTTAAGAGGCAAAAATGAAAAGATGTAAACAAGGACCTGAGAGAGAAAAACAAGTATTCCACATAGAGAGAGTGAGCGGACTCCACTTGCCACAAACGCTTCGACCAGTGCTTTCCACCTCTCCCGAACGCACCCACTGGGAACAACCTATCTCCTTTTCCTTCCCAGCAGGGATTAATTTTCTTTTCCCAAGTCCATAACTGAACGGCTGATTCAGATTCTCTCAAACGTTCCCAATCCAGAGGGCAGACTGGTATTTAAATCATAGGCAGTTCAGGGTAAATGAGACCGAATCAGATCCCGGGGTGGACGAAGCTCAGGTAGGATCACGAAATTAAAGCTTTAGCGCTGGCCATCCGTTCCTGGATCACCTCCAGGGGATGGCAGCAGCACCCGGCTGACCCAGGGGGCGCTACCCCGGCAGTATCCCCCAGGCGGCTGGGGTTTTGCCATCTGCTCGCTTTACCCTTCACCTGCCGGCGCTGCCTGCATGGTCTCCACCCTACTCGGACCAAACGCCAGGCCTCACGCGCCTCGCTCTCCCCGCGGTCAAGTTCCAAACCCACCCGGGTGCGTGTCGGCCCCCGCAGAGGCAGCCCGTCCCGCTCCCTCCCCCGGCCGGCTACTCACGGTTCCAATACACCGGGTAGCATTCTCCTTGGGTCACATCCACCTCGTAGAGGCCGCCCCGCACACACACCCGCTCGATGTTCACCAGCTCCTCCATCTCGCGCCCGTGCCCCGCAATGCGCGGGCAGAAGCCGCAGACGCGGTCCTCAGCGTCGTCCTCCACGGAGCTGGAGGCCGGCCCCGCGGGGGAGGCCGGGCCGCCCACATGGTCGTCGTCCGGGTCCTGCGCCCGGGCCCGGGCTCCGGTGGCCTGCAGCAGGGTTCGGAAGGCGAGCTCGATGCGGAGCGAGTCGTAGCCGATGAAGGGCTTCCAGGTCTTCTTATCCTCCTTGTAGAACCAGCGCACCTCCTCCGGGCCCAGCTCCGTCACCACCTCGTAGCGGTGCCGGGCGGCCGCGCCGCCAAGCCGGGTGCGCTTCCTCTCCCCGGGCCCCCCTCCGGCCACCCCGCCGCCCCCCGAGTTCGTCGGGACCAGCGGCTGCTGCTGTGGCGGGTGCAACGACGAGGAGCTGCCGCCGCCACCACTCTCGCCCTCGCTGTAGTAGCGCAGCGAGGAGCCCGACTCGGCCGAGCTGAAGTCATAGTTCTCGTCACTGAGGCAGGGGTCCAGCGCCAGGTGGTGGTTGTGGTCCTCCGCTCCCGACGCCAAATGCAGACCGGCCTCCCCGCGCAGCAGGGCCAGGGGCACCTCGTCGTCGCCCGGGTCCCCGGCGGGCAGGTGGTCGAAGCAGCAGACGCTGCCGCCGAACGCCGGCCCCGCATCCGAGCCCAGCTCCCAAGCGGCGGCGGCGCCGCCGCCGCCCCGGCCGTTATGCTCGGGGTTTCGCGGAGGCCCGTGGGCCGGGTAATTCATGCTGTGAAGATGCCGCCGGCTGCCCGGCCCGGCGCCGAGCCGTGGCCCCCAGCGCTTCCGCCACACATTCAACGCCGCCGCCCTCTCCACCAGGAGTTTTTAATCTTTCAAATCCCGACCGGGGTTGCGGCGGCAGCGGCAGCGGCTCCGCCCCCCCCGCCGAGGCCGCCGGCCGCCGCAGTCGCGTTCCGCCGCCCGCCCCATTGTCACGCAGCTCGACGTAGGTGGCGCTTGGCCCGGAGCCCCGCCCCCCCGGCCGCGTGTGCAGTCCCGGAAGTTCCTTCTCAGCCCGAGCAGTGCGGGAGCCGCTCCTCTTGCCCTTCCCGCCGCGGGGGAGGGGTCAGCTCATGATTCCTCAGTTCCCTTCGCCTCCTCTCCCTTCTCCCTGCCGTGCTGCTGCCTCGGACCCCGCCCTTATGAGGGTCAGAGCCCAGGTGTGGAGAAGCTTTAGCCGACTCATCCTTGCAATGCGGGTCTCGAGCCCAAAGGCTTAAGCTACCCGTCGAGAGGGCCCTGGGAAATTGGATTCTCCTGACACTGCTTTTGTGACCTTAGGCCTGCCTGCAGCCCCAGCTGGACCTTATCAATCACCTGGTTCTGGTCCCTCCAGAATTGTCGGCCCACGCGAGGGCACTCCACCCCTTGCCCACTGATTGCTAATGTGGCGCCACCACTCCCACTCAAACCCAAGTCTAAATCTCCCTTCATATGCCATCTCATAATACTGCTTGTCTTGCAATACTTATTTCCTGTTTTCTCAACCTCATTGTAAGGCCTCTGTTGGAGACAAAGTCTATATGTCTCAATCTCTCCCACACAGTGGATGCACCGTCAATGTTGATTATAATGGTGTCAAGCACAGCCAGCTGTGATAGATTACTGGATTGAAAACCAGAAAACTAGGTTCTAGACTTAGTTTTGATAACTAAATGTAGGCTGGTCACTGAATCTCCATCTGTTTGGTTTCCTCATCTGTAAAATTAAATGATTATTGGACTAGATGCTCTCTTAAAGTCTCTTATAGCAATGGAATTCTATAACCTTTTTGTAAAAAATTAATATTTATTTATTTATTTGGCTGCACCGGGTCTTAGTTGCAGCACATGGCATCTTTTTAGTTGTGGCATGCAGGATCTAGTTCCCTAACCAAGGATAGAACCTGGACCCCCTGCAGAACCCGAACCTGTTCTCCATGCATCTCTGATTCTGTAGCTTATTTCCTGGGATCAGGTTGAATGCTGAGGCTCCCCTATGCGGTTCTTTTATATTACAAAAAAAGTTTTATAAGCCAATCACCCTATGTTAAAAATCCAGAGAAAAACAATCTCCGACGTCAGTATTCTCAGTTCAAGATCAGACAATATTCAGTTTCTTTTTCCTCCATTTGTGGTGGAATCAGATTGATAGAGCATTTTTTTCTTGCTGCTGGGATCTAACCTGTCAGAGATTGCCATTATTTAAAACAGGACAGTCTGGGACTTCCCTGGTGTTACAGTGGTTAAGAATCCGCCTGCCAATGCAGGGGACACGGGTTCGATCCCTGGTCTGGGAAGATCCCACATGCCGCAGAGCAACTAAGCCCACATGCCACAACTACTGAAGCCCTCGCACTCTAGGACCCCCGAGCCACAACTACTGAGCCTGTGTGCTGCAACTACTGAAGCCCATGCGCCTAGAGCCGGTGCTCCGCAACAAAGAGAAGCTACAGCAGTGAGAAGCCTGCGCACAGCAACGAAGAGTAGTCCCCGCTTGCCGCAACTAGAGTAAGCCCACGCGCAGCAATGAAGACCCAACGCCGCCAAAAATAAAAAAACAAAACAACAAAAAAAGGACAATCTCTAGGTTGTATGCATTTGAAAAAAGGCATTGCTTCCCATGGGCAGATACAAAACGCTGTTGGGGTTCATGGCTTGGTAAGTAGAGCACAGGCTGGATTTCTGCTCCAATTTGTGCCCTTGGCTGGATAATCTTGCACAGTGAACAACCCGCCCAACTGGACACTGCAGCCCTGACTCAAAGCACGTAAGATCAGAGCCCTTGTTTCTGTTTATATTACTTTCTGAGTACCTGCATGTCAATTTCTTCTCCAGTCTTTCTATGGACAACTTTCAGAATCTGAAATTAGGTCTGAGCTTTGATCTATTTGCTACCCATAACAGCATTCATTCTACAGTGTTTTGATGGTCACCTATGTGCCAGGCATCTCTGTGCTAGGTTCTAATACAAAAGAGAATGGGAGAGACTCAGTTCCTTTTTCAAGGACATTACTGACTAGTGGGGGATACATACAAGTAAACAGATACATTATAGTACAGCGTGCAAAGTACTATAAAGGTTATTTAATATAAGGGATATCACAACATTTAAAATATCTCTATCCCTTAGGTTTCTTGATGGACTACCTGTACAGCTACCTGGTCAGAGTATTTTAGCCAAATTCTAACTCTTAAGAACAGTACAATTCCCACTAATGAGTATTATCCTCTGTAAAAAAAAAAAAAAAAGAAAAAAGAAAAAAAGTATTCCCTTCCCTGTATTGAATGAATGTTCCTATTGTTTAAATGTTGTGCTTATTAGGTTATGCTGAGAAGATTATCCTCTTGGGGACCATTGCATAAGGCCACAATTTTTTAGGTAGCATGATCTTTCTTGAAGAAAATGTTGATCCTCGGAGATGATGAACAAAATCACTATCCATTTGGCAGGAGTAGGGAACCTCAGGTTCTCTCCTGACCTCACTATCTTGATTTAGGCCTTGGTGAGGGCAGATATCAATCAGTATTTGTGGGAGTTAGTTAAGATTGCCTCTGTCCCTTGGAAATGAGCTGGGACCAGAAGGACAGAGCCAGGTAGCCAACCTCAGGCTGACAGTGAATAAAAGATATTTGAAAGTATAATACCTAATTTCACATAACTATATGTGTTTATTTCATTGTTATTCCTTAGCCATATCAAGGCAAAAGCCACAAAGCTGCTCTATTCAACGTCTTCTGCTTTAAGAAGTCATCTTTTATCTGATTCTTCCTGCTACCACTATCCTACCTTTGCTTTCTAGAGCATCTTTTCAGATCACATGATCCTGGCAAGAGGGGGAAGGGTTCCTCTATTCCAGTCCCAACTTGTTGGAACAGGTGTCAGGTGGGTCCTCGCCCCTCTACATTATTAGTGTATGCGATTCACACAGCAGTATCTGAACATCCATGGTTGTATGCAAAGCATTCTATTTTTTAAAAATAATTACCCAAGACCAAGCCTTCTTCACATGAGCCAAATAAGTATGATCGATTCAGACTTTTGGCATTTGTGGACCCATGCTGCTGCAATAACCAGGTGGATGTGGAGCCAAGCCTGGAAAGTTCTCATTGGTGTGGGAGAGAAAAAGAGGCAAAGCCAGCTGGTTTGTAGTATAAGAGACTGAAGCATCTCAGCTGCACATCCTGCCATCCTCCATTTACTATTGGGCACATGGCAGGGGCTATCTAGCAATAACAGCCATCTTCCCCTCGCCACCTCTCAAAAGTTACATGGTGCAATTTTGTGCTACCCTTCCCTCTTCTTCTCTCTTAAAGGTTGTCCCTGTTGTCCATTTTAATCCATTTTCACCTGTGTAAAAATATTAGGGTTAGCCTTATGCCGTGTAATTTATTATGAGCCAATAACCCACACCTGCACTTGAAATGGCTATGTCCAAAGTATATGGCAGAATGTTTAGAGTGAAGAAAGTCATATAACAATACCCTCCGTCTGCTGTATTTCCTATTTGATAAGCCATCTGCTACATTTAAATTTTTTATTTTTAGGATTACTATTTATTTAGTTTCTTAAAATGTGAGTGTCTTAGTCTCAGGCTGCTATCACAAAATATAATAAACTGGGTGGCTTATAAACAACATTTATTTCTTATAGTTCAGGAAGCTAGTAAGTTCAAGATCATGGTGCTGGCAGATACTGTGTCTGGTGAGAGCTTCCTGGTTCATAGGTGGTTATCTTTTCACTGGGTCTTCACTTATTGGAAGGGGCTAAGGAGCTCTGTGAGGCTTCTTTATAAGGGCCTTCATGACATAATCACCCTCCAAAGATCTTCACAGATGAAGATCTACCCTCCTAATGCCATCACCTTGGGGATTAGGATTTCAACATACGAATTTTGGAGAGACACAACATTCAGACCATAGCAGACAGTGTCTTTGGTCATAGACTAAATGGAATGATAACCTAGCCTGAAGCAGGAAACATTCATTGAACCTGTATAAGATGTCCACACAGTTTCAGGCATTATCCTAGGCCCTGCAGTGAAGCATTCAACAATCTAGAGGTATCTTTAAATAAACCCAGAATGCCAACTTTTTAGTTCCTGTGAGGAAAATATTGATAACTATAATGCCAGAATGACCACAGGAGTCATTCTTTCCCTAGAGACAAATCAAAAGAGGAAGCCAAGTTACAATCAAAAGGTAGCTAGGCAAGCAGAAATAACGTAGGAATACATAATGAATAAAGTCATTCATCCTTTTGTTTATTCTTTCAACAAATATTTATTGTCTAGTGCTATTTTGCTGATGGTTTGTTGTTTTTATGTTTAATTGAAGTCACACTTAAGATGTAGAATTACTAAATGCATTGACTTAAAGATTTGCAAGAAGTCTGCCCACTAAACTGTATTTATCAAAACCTCATAAAATTTTTTTTATATTCCTTCTGGAAATAAAGGTCAATGGTACTGAAGGTTTATATTCAAATGAAAGAAAATGTAAATCAATACAATATTGATGCTCAATGGAGGCAGTCACAAAATCCTCAGCTTGTTTATATATCAGAAAGAGCAGATTTAGCTATCTCCCTGACCTTTCATTATAGAAAAGTGAGTTGGACCATAATCACAGGCTGCTGTGAGGTCTACATTATGCATGCATTATAGATGCATTTGATGACTTTTGTGCTTCAGGATTCTTTCCTATCTCACCCCGGGGCTAAACTGAAAATTTAGTATATAAACTGGAAATACAGCAGTTATATAGTATATAACTCATATGGGCCTTCAACACAAAGTAATTGATAAGCATAATATTAGGCTGAGAAAGACTTAAAAGCAGCATCATGTATGTGTGTAGTTTATTCTGGTTTTCATATAACAAGAGAAAAAGGAGAGAAGAAAGAAGTTATGTTTCAGTAGGGATTTCCATTAGAGCAACTCTGGGTAATTCGCAGAGTTTTTAAAGGACTGAATGGCAGAATCGATTTGCTGTTTTTGCAACTGCTGCTTAAGAGTGTTTATCCTTACACCATAAAGTCAGCATTTCAAATGTAAGGTTTCAGTTTGAATAATATATAATTCTAGACTGACAAGCCCACCGATAAAAGCTCTTTCACAGCTTTCCCACAGGCTTTTTGAACCACACTAAACAGCTGTTAGGGTAAGGTCATTGATGAATTAAAATGGGATGGTAGGAAAGCAAAGTTCTTCAGGAATACAATCTTCTTCAAGATTTAACAGCTTGTATTTTGAATACAAGAAACGAGTAACAACGGCCTTGCCTTTACACTCATTATTTCTTCACTTCTTATGTTCGATTAGTTTGATTCAAACTAATACTTAATCATCGATGAGAGCATACAAATAGTCCTTCATCTGATTATTCATATTACCATGCTTCTCAAGTTAGAAATGATAAACCTTGATCACTCCTATAACTGTACTTCCAGGTTAGAAACTATAATCCACAGATGCTCTTGAGATAATTTTAATAAAGGCATAGAGGGACAGCGTATCATTTTCCTAGGGCTGCCATAACAAATTTCCACAAACCGAGTGGCTTAACAAAATAGAAACTTATTCTCTCATAGTTTTGAATGCTAGAAGTCCAAAGTCAATGTAGGTTCCTTCTGGAGGCTCTGAGGGAGAAACTGTTCCATGCCTCTCTCCTAGCTTCTGATGGTTGCTGGCAATCCTTGGTTTATAGCTGCATCACTCCAGTCTCTCCCTCTGTTATCACAGAGACACATTTCTTCCTTGTGTGTCTGTGTCGCTGTGTGTCCTCTCCTTATAAGGACACTAATCTTTGGAGTTAGGTCCCACTCTAATCCAGTATGACCTCATCTTAAGTAATTACATCTGCAAAGACTCTATTTCCAAAAAGGGTCACATTTTAATGTTCCAGGTGGACAAGAATTTTAGAATATGCAAACACAAGTGTTTAAACAACTTTGTTGAACATATATACAAACAATGATTAGATTAATTTTTACTCGAAGAACTCTTGTATATGTAAATTAAAATGGTAAGTGTAAAATCATAAATACAGACGTGGGAGTTTCAACATTCCAAATACTGAAAAGCATATGGTACAAAGGAGATTTTGCAAAATGTTTACTACAGTAAGGGCAGTTATTCATTACAAAACAAAAATGATATTTGCAGAGGTTGCTCCAGAAAAAGTGGCTTTTGACTCATTCGGCCATTTCCATTCTCTGCCCATCCAATTATCTGTTCCTCTTCTCACCTACTCAAAAAGAATTTAAGGTGATTTCTAGAAGTACATTCAAAACAATGAATATAAGTGAAAAAATTGGATAAAGGGGAAAAGTGAGTTTAGAAAAATAAGAAGTCAGCAAATAAAACATACAGGATAAATTCTCATGTATTTGTGAAATAGAGATGGACCACAGTTTGGCTCTGAGCTTTCCAGTATATTAGTTATATGATCCATGGTCTTGATAAAATGAAACAGTTATTGATATCTTTCTTTATATATAAACAAGGAAATAAAACATTATTTAGCAAAGGGAATTACTTATTTTCATCTTTAGAATTTTAGATGATAAATATATTATTGTAATACTTTACTATGGATATTCCTCTCCGAAATTTCTCAGAGAAGTCATGGGTTTTCTACAGAACATTTTGGGGAGTGGGCAATGGGATAGAGTATCTTTCCTAAACCCTTACAGAGACATAGTACTAGAAAATACAATTCAAACTGTATTACCTCTATTTTGAAAACAATACAATAAGAACAAACAAAACAAAAAACTAACCCAGAGTAGGAAGTATCTTGGCATTGGAATAAAAATAGCAGAATGGTTAAATAATCTATTGTACATCTATGAAACTATGGAACATTAGGCAAAGAGCAATTAAAAAGAATGTATTGGCACAGAAAGATCTCCAAGTCGTATTACTAAGTGAAAATAACAAGTTACAGAAGAATTATCTGTGGTTTGATTGCGTTTTTACATTAAAAACACAAACCCACACTCTATATGTGTATATAGACACATGTTTGTATATATTCACCTACATCTGTGTAAATAATTGGTAAAAGTTTGAAAGAATAAGCTGCAAATTACCCACATAGTTACTTCTGTATGGTGGAAAGAAAATGAAGTTGGACCTTAAGTTCTATATTAATTGAACTTTATATAAACATACATTTGTATGTTACTTGTATAATTAAAAAATTACTGTACTGATATTATCATCTTTCTCATATGGTCCCACCAGGGGCTTATCCTGTGTAAGTCTTTGTTCAGTTTTGATGGGAAGGACATTGCAAAGCTCAACCTGCTTCAAAATATTGATATTTCTTCAACAGCCTGCGATGGTGAGTCATTCCTTCCTACCTGGTCTGATATACACCCGTAATTTGAGGCACTTTCTTGAGTTATATAATAAAGGTAGGAGTATTGTTCTTGTATATGTACCCTTAAAATGTGTGTAACTGGTATGGCCAGGCTTTTCACTAAGTATAAATGAGGTCATATTAAGTTTTTAATGCACAAATTATTACTTGAGCTCCCACTGACTTGATTGCTAGTCAAACATTTCCCAAGTGTTTTCTGTTGTCCCCAAAAGGATGGCTTACATCTGCTCACAATCTGTTCTGTCCACTACAATAATCATCCTCGCCCACCACATTCCATTTCTACTGCTCTGGTAGCACTGTGTCTACCCACGTGCTCTTACTGGCCTCCAAGTATCTTGAAGGAACCTCACTGTCACCTTGCTAGTGGCGCCATCCTCTCCTGATATTGGCAGTAGCTTTGCCAAGTTGCTGTATTCAGACTCTCCCCGAACCTCCACCATCCAGGTGCCAGAGTAGTGCCAGGCTGAGTTGGGAGGAGGAGAGATCAGCCCTCTTCTGGGCTCTGAGCAACACCTTTCACCTGAAACTTAGAGACTCTGCCTAGAGTCACAAAGCTTCCCCTTCAACCTCTCCCTTCAATTTCCAGTCCCCAGGGCCAACTCTCAGCTCCCCTCTTCTTCCTGTCTTTCCCCTCCCCAACATAAAAGATGAAGATAAAGCTTGGGGTCAACTAGCACAGAACAGTATGTGCTCAGATTGGAACATCTAGCATCTGTGGTCAAGTTAATACACTGAAAAGGTCAAGCACCTTAATAGCTTCTCCCAAGAACAAAGGAATAGTTTCGTCAAAGGCAAAGAAAGAAGTCTCCGCTTCTGGGTACAAAAGAAACTACAACTCTTAAATGACAACTTTCTCACTTATACTCACTGTATAGGAAAACCCTCAACTTTTCCCCTTCCTCCTGTTAGGGAAAGACCCAGTTCTTCCCTACTGCCTTTTTCCCCTGTGTGTCTCCTTTACCTTCATACAGAACGCTTCACTTCTGACACTTCTGGTCACCAAATGTGTGGAGGTTTTTCCCCACACCAAGAAATTCTCCGTGACACCAACTGGGTGTCCTACAATTTAACTCAATTCTGACACTATCTACCTGGAGATAGTGTCAGATCCTGCAGGTTAAGGCTCAGTCCCACAAGCTGCCCCTCCCACCACACTTCAGATGCCAACTGAAAGTAGTAGGTTCCCAGGTTACCCACCACTTCTGTCTAACTTGGCTGCAAATGGAGATTCCCACAATCTCTCCTAGTTTTAATTTGCTAGAGTGGCTCACAGAACTCAGGGAAACACTTACTTACTTTTACCAGTTTATTAAAGGATATGATAAAGGCTACAGATGAGCAGTCAGATGAAGAGATACATAGGGCAAGGGATGTGGGAAAGGGCCTAGAGCTTCCGTGCCCTCTCTGGGCCCACACTCTCCTGGCACCTTCGTGTGTTCACCAACCGGGAAGCTCTCTGAACCGCATACTTTTGGGATTTTATGGAGACGTCATCACGCAGACATGATCAATCACTAATTCCATTTTCATTCCTTCTCCCTTCTCAAGAGAATGGGGGGGGGGGAGGGGGCAGGGCTGAAAATTCTAAGCTTCCAATCAAGGCTTGGTCTTTAGGGTAACCAGCCCTCATCCAGAAGCCATCCAGGAGCTGAATCAGAGTCACTTCATTAGAACAAAAGACACTCCTATCACCTAGGAAATTACCAGGGTTTCAGGAGCTCTGTGCCAGGAGCTGGCAGCAGGGACCAATATGTATTTTCTATTGTCTCCCACTCACCCAGGTTTGAAAAATCTTAAGGCCCAGGCCCAGCTAGGGCATCCTGGGTACAATGGAAGCTCTGCCATCCAGAAGGAAAAAGATAGCTTTTTTCCATTAACCCAATAAAGTCACAATAGTTTATCAGATTGGTAAAGGCACAAAGGGTTAAAACTCTTAAGACCAATCAATGTCAGTGTATGAAAGAGTTGGAGCCAGAAAACACTGGGTAGTTCCATATGAATCTGGTAAAAAACAGGAAGGACAGAGGGTAAAAGGAAAAACTTCCAGAAAGAGATTCTAGACATGAGTTGTGTGGAAGAAAAACTCTGGCCCTATCAATTAAGTGATAAATGTTTTGACTTTCTAAATTCACCCTTAAGTTAGTATCATCAACAAACTGAAAAAGTTGTCATAAAGATGACTGACATAAGATTATAAATCTTAATAGATAAAGAGTTCCTATTCATAGATTGGAAAAACTAATAAACCCCTGTCAAAAAACTGGGCAGAAGTTATGAACAGAAAATTAGCTGAAGAGGGAAAGAAAACTTAAAAATGGTTGAAAGAATTGGATAAAAGTTTTATTTGGCACATTAACAAAACCAAATATAAAGTGAAACAATACTTGCATTCTATTTTGTGCCAAGCAAAGTTTGTTTGTGCTAGATCACAGAGGCCCCTGAGCCAGTACCATGCTCGTGAGGCTAGAATTTATTCTGTAATACTAGGAACACACAGACTGTTTTTTTAGTAGAAGAGTAACATCATCTCAGCCCCTTCCCTCTTTTTAAAAGGAAGATTAATTAGTCAATGGGGTGTAGGATGGATTAGAGAAAATGAGATTGCCTACCATAATTGTAAAGATGAGGGAACAGTTCTAGAAATGATCTGCACAGGCATGTTGTCGGAAATCTAGCTTTGGCAAAACCCATGAGAAAGGACTGAATTATGCACTGACTTCTTCCATCCATTGTACTGTCTCTCAGTAGAACTTGCTGCTTGATAAGTAATGCTAATGTATCATGAGTCTCTGTATAAGTGGATATCACACAAGAACAGCCCAGAACTCAGTTTTTCCAAATTGAACAGAGGTGTCCTTTTAAAGAACTTATGTCCTTCCACGAAAATTAGGAGACATCGGCATCAAGAATTAGGGGATTTCCATTTTCAGAAAGTGCTTTTTTTTTTTTTCCTTCTCAATGTCCATGACCCATGAGGAACAATTTTCTAGGCCTCATTAAAATGGCTATGCCATCCATTTTTAATCGTCCTGCTTCATTGCAAAGATAGCCTACCTTAACGAGGCTTCCTTGAGTTTGGCTTCACTCCAAGAACAAAGAGTTTTCAGATACATATTTTAACAAATACTGCAACCTTCTTAGAAGATGCCCTTCCCCAAATGAACATAAATATTGCTTCCTTCTTTCAAAGAAATAACAGAACAGCAATTCTGTTTGATTGGCAATAACATTAAGCAAAGCCCCATTTTCCTGTCTAGATTTCTTCTGTTTACTTCCTATGTTTTAACTATGTTCCCCACAGCTCACCAAGGACATGATGATACAATGATGGCTTACCCTTTGCCCAATGGAGGCCTGCTGTCATCTGGTCCATCAGCTGTACTCAAATGACTAGAGAGCCAGTTAACTGTTTTTGTTTTGTTTCAATAACTATTGCATGGAAGTATTCTTCAGAACTTTTCCAGGAAGAGCTCTGGGTTTGGAAAAATAATATTTAGGCTATAGTAACTTTCTCTTTCTTTTTGTAGGTGGGTACAGTTGGCCTTGTGGATCCCGGAAGTCCTTAGCAGGGTCCTTCATAGAAATGGAAGGAAAAAATTTGGTACTATTAACAGAGATCAGGGAAAGCATCTCTGTTTCAAGATGTAGAGTGAATAGCAGCATATGGGAATGAAGGAGTGGAACAAGCATGGGACAGGAAATTAGGAAACCAGGATTCTAGACTCAGGTCTGCCACCAGCTAGACATGTGACCTCTGGCAACCCTTTTAGTCTCACAGGGTGTGACTTTTCTGATATGCAATAGGAGGAAATAGAGCTAAGGTTGTTTCTAGCTATGATCCTCTATGATTATTTTTCCTACTCCCAAATTTGGTGTCTATGACTACATAAGATTTTTGGCTCTTTTGCCAAATGGGGGCATCAGGCATGCCATTATTAGCACCTACCAAGATGTAAGCAATTACACTGATATATTATGTTCACCCAGAGGGAACTAAAGCTATTGAAATAGTGGGAATGTCCCGCAGGTTGGGGGGACACTGGATGTGGCTTAGTAACTGCTTACATGATCTTATGTATTCTCTCTCTTCTCTATGCTTCTCTCATTTTTCCATTCTTTTCTTACCTAATTCTTGTGTTTTACAGTGTTTTATATTCCTCTCCCAACTCTGTCCCTTTTCTTTCCTTTATAGTATTCAGGTTTCAGTGTTCTTGCAAAAGAATTTTCAGAATTCAGGGTCTGAAAGAAATGTCATATTGTAACTCTTGCTAAATGAAATATAATCCTGGCCAACTTCATGCATCAGTTCACACTGGGCAAAGCCTCTGGAGTGTGAGTGTGGGTGGCGCTGCCCCTAGATGAGTTCCTGGCACTGGGGTTCTGGAGAGGACCCTTATACCTGTCATCCAAGTACAAGTGCCATGTGACTCCCACGGCATGAGGTAGAGGCTCTCGATTTGCTTCTGTCCATGTTAACCTTGTGCCCTATCTCCTTGTTTTTTAAAAACACTTCTCTCTCTGTTTAAATTGCAACTTCTATTAACCAACGTAGAGTGTACACATTTCGGGCTACATATGCAGTTATGCAAGGGATGTACCCTCTTTTTTCTCTATTCTGCCAGGTGGTCAAAATTCATCTCAGGGTCTGAGTTTTGGGGCGCTCACCTCTGCCAGGCGCCAGACTGGAGGTGGGGAGCCGGGACATGTGTTTTATGTTGTCATCATTTATCCATCCTGGCATCTGTCCAGATTGTCAGCTTTCCTCTCTGATCTTTGATGGTTGGTCAGTGGGTCACTCTTGTGTCTCCCTTGTCCCAGTCTCAAGGCATCTTCAGGCCTGCTGGTCCTCTCTCAGTTGTATGTTGGGCATTGTTCAGCTTGAAGGCCACAGTGGTACATGGAAAACTCTGCGAAGCTGTCTCAGGCCCTCTGGGCAAGGGGAGACCTTGTGCAGCCATTTCTACTCTCCCACACTAGGCCAAATGGGCAGAGGTGAAGGACCTAGCAGGCTCCCTAGGTCCCCCTGGAGACAGTGAATGTAGAAGGACCTACTGCGGGGCCCAGGGAAGGGCCTCGGGATACCAGGCACTACTGAGTGGAGGGGTGGGGGAGGGGTAGAACGGTGAGAGTAAGGGGGAGAACTCTAGGTTAATATCACAAAATATTATCCCACTACATCAATATTAATGAGTGTATATTTAATCCTTGAGTTGGGGCACAACAATAATAAACCTATAAACTATTTTGACTTTTTCATTCTAAAGATGTAGCTAAGGTAGGATATTGTATTCAAAAGTCCAATGCTGTCCACAGTAACAGTGATTTTACAAAGGGTTGATGCTGCCTGGTGCTTCTGTTTTCCTTTTCTTCTCTCTTTTTCTGTCTTTCAGTGCTTCCTCTTCTGAGTTGCTTCTGCTATCCGATTTCTTCTGTTTCAGGGGAAAAATGAGATCATTCATGCTGAAAGTCTCTGTCCGTAGGAGTATTTAAAATTTTAAAAAGGGTAGTAGAGATAGGTCAATGTTTAACACAAAGGAATGGATCACCATAAGTGGAATTTAAGATAATCGTAGGGGAGAGATTTTTACCTCTTTTTCACTACGGGAGTCACCATTCCATGGTTCCGGGGAAAGGAATGGGTACTCTTTCCTCCCTCACTGAAAGGCGGGGACAAATCAGGTAAGGGAGGAAAACTCAGATAAAGGAGCAGCCCTGGAGGCAGAATGAGCTGATGTGAGGGAGTATCTGCAAGGCTGTAGGGGGCAGAATTGCAAGGCTGCTGTCAGAAGGAGCCAATCAGAGACAGGCAGGCATGGAACCTGGCTGGTACACTGGAACATCAGGATGGGTTGAGAAGTACCGGTGGGGGCTGAGGGTTTCCCAGGTGAGTTAGTCTAAAACTCAGAATGAGAAAAGATGTTTGCTTTATGTGGTGCTTGACTTTTGCTGTGGGCTTAAAGATACAGAGCCAGACTGGTTAGTGATCATTACGAAAAGATGAGGGAAGTAGACTCTCTTTAGTGTTCTTGGAAAGTCCCTACCATGCAAGTGTCCTGTTTCCTGTGTTTTGTAATACAGTCAGAATTCATTTTCAAGAGCTGGTACTTGGCATATTCCTTAAGTACCAAGCAAAGTTCTTGATATAATGGCTTTCAGATGTATCCTATTACCTATATTCTCTGCAAAAGTTGTAAAAAAATGTCTGTCATAGTCCTTTGGGCTGCCATTACAAAATAACCATAGACTGGGTAGCTTTTAAATGATGGAAATTTATTTCTAACAGTTCTGGAGTCCAAGAAGTCCAAGATCAAGGCCCTGGAAGATTCAGTGTCTGGTGAGGGTCTGCTTCCTGGTTCATAAACATCCGTCTGCTTGCTGTGTTCTCACATGGTAGAAGGGGTGAGAGAGCTCTCTTGGGCCTCTTTTATAAAGGCACTAATCCCATTCATGAGGACTCCACCTTCATGATCTAATCACGTACAAAAGGCCTCATCTCCTAATATGTCATATTGTGGGTTGGGATCTCAACATATGAATTTTAGGGGGACACAAACAATCAGTCCATAACAGAGTCTTACTTCTAAGATCTTCCAGTGTAGCTGGATCCTTTCATTTCAACTTTGGCCCAGCAAAGTGGGCCAGGGTCAGTACACAAGGAATCACCTAGAATATTGTCAGGCTCCCACAGTCTGGCCTGACCTGCCCACACCTGGTTCAGTGTCTCCTTACAAGACTTAGCTTGTCCCAATGCACCTGTATCTGTTTAGTCAACCTTCAGCTGATTGGTTGCTTATGATTCTGGACTCTGGCACCAATCTCCTGCTTTCCTGACTGCAGGTCTTCACTCTTGGCCAGATCTGGATGCATGTGCCAAGACCTAGGGCCACCCTTTGGTATATTGTTGTCCAGACATGAGGACCTTGATTAAATGTATTAGTATGATGGAGGGCAGGATTGGGAGTAGAACCCAAATAAATACATTTAAGCTATAATTGAATTTCCCCTACTTGTCTTCAGTTATTGAAAAAGATACTATACTTGGGATACTAACTGTAATCCTACAAAACTTCTTTTCAATAATTTATTTGTGGTCCTATCATCACTGATAGTTAACTAAAATAAAACAAATAATTTTTTTTGCTTCCATTTTTCTGGGTGACAAGCCAGCAGAATACACCTTTAGAATCAGATGCTTCTTTTTAAAAAAAATAAATTTATTTATTTATTTTTAGCTGCGTTGGGTCTTTGTTGCTGTGCACGGTCTTTCTCTAGTCACGGCGAGCGGGGACTCCTCTTTGATGCGGTGCAAGGGCTTTTCATTGCGGTAGCTTCTGTTTGTTGTGGAGCAGGGCTCTAGGCACACAGGCTTCAGTATTTGTGCCATGTGGGCTCAGTAGTTGTGGCCCATGGACTTAGTTGCTCCGTGGCATGTGGGATCTTCCCTGACCAGGGCTCAAACCCATGTCCCCTGCATTGGCAGGCGGATTCTTAACAACTGCACCACTAGGGAAGTCCCTAGAGTCAAGTGCTTCTTAAGAATTATTAGCAAAAGGGATTATTGACTGAAGGCTGACGAACCTTGCTTGGGAGACTCTCTTGAGGTGAGGTGAGAATTAAGATGAATCAACTTCAGACCAAGGAGGAAATGGATACACTGAATTAAATACACACACTATTCCTAGCTGTAGATTTTGCAAAATGACAGGAGCTAACAAGCAAGCCAAATACTTAAGAATCCCTGATGGGGCTTCCCTGGTGGCACAGTGGTTAAGAATCCCCCTGCCAATGCAAGGGACACAGGTTCGAACCCTGGTCCGGGAAGATCCCACATGCCACAGAGCAACTAAGCCCCTGCGCCACAACTACTGAGCTTGTGCTCTAGAGCCCGTGAGCCACAACTACTGAGCCCACGTGCCACAACTACTGAAGCCTGCGTGCCTAGAGCCCGTGCTCCGCAGCAAGAGAAGCCACTGCAATGAGAAGTCCACGCACCGCAACGAAGAGTAGCCCCCCGCTCGCCCAATTAGAGAAAGCCCACATGCAGCCACGAAGACCCAACATAGCCCAAAATAAATAAATTAAATAAATAAAATTTTTTAAAAAAAGAATCCCTGATGGCGGGACTTCCCTGGCAGTCCAGTGGTTAGGACTTCATGCTTCCACTTCAGGGGACGTGGGTTCTATCCCTGGTCAGGGAACTAAGATCCCACATGCCATGCGACATGGCCAAAAAAACAAAACAGACAAACAAACGAATCCCTGATGGTGTGGTCCTTTCTGAGAAACATTTCAGGACAGAGGTTAATTAGAAAGTTTCACAAACACAGTCCTGTCTTGCCGAGAGCAGTCTTAACCTTACCCAGGCTTACTCAGACAGCAAGAGGTCCATTAGCACAGCGGACAGTCTGAGCTTCGGAGCCAGACAGGCCTGAGTTGAAGTTTTGAGCCCTCCAGTTTACCAGCCGTGTGCTCTTGTGTGAGATGAGCAAATCTTCTTCAGCTTTGGTTTTCTTCAGCCAGAAAACAGGGATAGTAATACTCATGTGAGAGGTTATTGTAGTGATTAATGATAATGCATATAAATCTGTTGGTTGATAAATGACAGCTTTTATCTCAGTGAAGGAGGGTCAAATTGCAGTAGCTCATAAAGCTTGTTACCTGGTTATGACAGATGAAATGCATACATTCCTGGATTCGAAGGCACAGCTCAGAGTGGTTTGTGATTGCCAGCATGTTCCACAGAAGCCTGTTTTTAGACTTCCCTTATTTTTGCCAAGTAGCGATAAATGCTGATAGAAAGTGTCACTTGTCACATTCCCAGAAGCCAGGCATCTCCCTTATCTCTCTGTTCCTCTCCAAGAAGGCTGTCAGGGAAGGCAGATCAAGAGTTCAAACAAGGGGGACACTGAATGAACGTGCCTGCTGCTTTGGCATCCCTCCTTTGCTCACTTGTGGAGACGGGCCAGGCGTTCAGAGCTAGCTGGAGGAGCCCAGATAGTTTCACAGTAGTGGATACTTCCACACATTAGTTTTAAGGAAAGGCTGATATGTTTGTATGATAAATATTACCCCTTAAGTGTGGTTATGGCCAGAGTTAATCACAGTTTTGTTTTGTTTTTAAAATGTATTTATTTATTTATTTTTGTCTGCGTTGGGTCGTCGTTGCTGTGCGTGGGCTTTCTCTAGTTGCGATGAGCGGGGCCTACTCTTCGTTGCGGTGTGCGGGCTTCGCATTGCGGCGGCTTCTCTTGTTGCAGAGCACAGGCTCTAGGCATGTGCGCTTCAGTAGTTGCGGCACGCGGGCTCAGTAGTTACGGCTCGCAGGCTCTAGAGCGCAGGCTCAGTAGTTGCGGCACAGGGGCTTAGTTGCTCTGCGGCATGTGGGATCTTCCCGGACTAGGGCTGGAACCAGGGTTCCCTGCATTGGCAGGCGGATTCTTAACTACTGCGCCACTAGGGAAGTCCGTTAATCACAATTTTAATCTGCAATGCTGCAGTGTAAGCAAATAGGGGGTCCTGGGAAAGTGTCCTGGACTTTTCAAATTTATCTCAAGAGAATGTGTAGAACTTCTGGGTGTTATTGCTGACATGGATTCTCACTTCCGTACTACATGGGTTCTCATTTCCTTATTTAATTACCAACTTATTTTAATATAAGAGTTTACCTCCTACTAGTGACCATCAAGGTGATAGCGATTTCATAAGGTCAGGCCTGGAGACAGAAATGAGGTTTGTGTTCACTCGATGTCGTCCACTGTCTTTCAGTCAGTCGTGTATGAATAGTTTGTTCATTCAGTGCCTCTGCTGCCTCAAGTCGAGTGACAGAAAATATCAGAATCACTGTCACTCCAGACACCATCACCACTAAGTAGTATTTATCATAAATTCACCACTGCATGATGCCAAGGCAAGACAGATAGGAAAAAAATTGCCCATGGGTCAAGCCTGCTTAACACACAGATAATTTCCCAGAGCCCTCCAGACCCTAGTGTAAATAGCCAAATGGGTCTTTGTTAATTTGCAACAAAGATAAATTATGTAGATAAAGGGGCAGGAGAGTTGGTAATATTCTAAGTTATTTAATTAAAAAATATAGTTCTCTATCCTTTTACCTTAAAGGTCTTCAAAAAAGGAAAGTGGGAGATAGGGTACTATAGTTTAGTGATTTCTAGATTTTTTTTTTCATGAATCAGTTAAATTTAAAAACAAGAATTGGAAGGACTAATACATGGATACTAACTTTTTTGCAGATTTGTCAAGTGAGGAAATTAAAAATGAGATTGACTATGAACTATTGTTATCATTTCATGAAGAAAGACATCTGAATACCAAAATAAAAGGGTAGATATCATTTCAGAATAAGGAATGGTCTTTCAAAGTGAATAACAGTAAATAACAATTATTAAACACTTATTACGTGCAAGGTACTGTTCTAAGCCATTTGAATGTACTATTTTATTCATACAACCTTGTGAAATGGATACTATTATTGTTCCTATTTTACAGATGAGGACATTGAGGTACAAAGAGGTAATGTGTCTAAAGTAACATAGTAAGGGTAGACTTTGGATTCATTTCTCCAGAGTCCATGGTTTCAAAAACTATGTGATAAGTCTTGGTAAGTCCTCACAAAGATTTAATTTTACTAAAAAAAACAACAAAGGTTACATAACTTATTTTTCTGATTTTGATATTAACAGATGAAAACCTGGTCACAGACTTGCTCTTGCCTGAAAATCAGGTTATCTCTCAAGGAAGGGGCAAGAGGTGGGTGGTAAGAGTAGGGGGCCAGTGTAGCCTTTGGCCTGAGCTCCATGAGGGGCCTCAACTTTAGACTTTTGATGCTATCTTCAAATATTGCTATACCTGTAGACACAAAGAGATACCAACTGGTTTAAAAGACAAAAGCAGTCATTCACCAAACTTCTTTTTACATACCACCTGTAGTGCACTTGGAGTTGACTTTTTTCCAAGTAAAGTGTGCAAATTATTTTGTGAAAAACACCATTCTGGCATTGAAACTCTATTGTGAGGGAGACAGTACTTATTTCCCACTCCTCATATTTCCACACAGGGATGGATGATCCATTTCCTTGCCAGGAGGAATAGTCATGTCAGGACTCCTTTTATCTTTTGCTCCCCACCACCAACTCCTCCCCCAGGGAGATGGGATAACTTGCCCCACTGGGGGACTTGGCTTGGCTCTGTGCCTTTTGGGTTTATCTTTCAGAGCCAGTCTGTCTCCGGGATGCTCACCTCTTCTGCTCTTCTCTGTGGTTCACTCACTGAGGCGTCTCTGCACCTGAGACGAGGTCTGCTGTTTCAGAGTTGGGGTAAATTCACTTTGGGGCGGGTCTTATAAACCCCTTTGGCTTCATATCTAAACTCACTTTATCCAATCAGCTTTATCTGTTATAAAGTTAACAGATATTTATGTTTCTGTCTCGGGTTTTATTTCTTATTTGGTTGCAGATTTTGGAAAGGAAGAAAGGAGCTCTTATTTATTTAGTCCCTAAACTCCAGCATTGCGTGATATCATACAATTGTAAGAGGGAATTTGGAAGGAACCTTAAGAGGTCATCTGGAAACACATCTAAGCTAAAGACTTGCACAAAATAATCATCCTTAGCATTTTTCTTAGCACTTACTATGTGACTGGCACCAGATCACAAGCCTCTGCACTAATGACCTCATTTAATTCCTATGCAATTCTATGAGATGGGTACTATTGACACTATCACTTTACTAATTAGAAACTTGAAGCTTGGAGAGGTTAAATAATATGCCAAAAATTACAGAATGATTTGGCCACAGAGCCCTATTGAAGGGTGAGCCAGATAGATTCCATCCCAGCTCTGCAGAGAGAAGACAGATATTGAACAATTAACCAAATAAATAATTGATGACAGCTGTGAGGAGTGTCCTGCCAGGTGCTGAGAACACATGACCTCTAGTCTGAGGGTCAAGGAAAACATTCTTCCCTGACAAAGTGAGTTCAGTTGTGAGCCTTGACACTGCGTAGGAGTTAGCGAGGCAGAGGGATGAGTGGATGGGTGGGCTGGGAGTCAGGACGAGGAGAGGGCACTATTCCAGGAAGAGGGTACAAGAGCTGGGAGGGTCTGAAGTGAGAAGAGGTGTGGTAGTCAAGAGCTGGAAGAAGGCTGCTACAGAGAAGGTGAGGGAGGAGGGAGCACCAGATGAGGTGGGAAAGCCAGGTTGGGGTCCTGGTAGATTTGCAGGCCATGCTAAGGATTTGGGATCTTATTTCAGGATCAACATGATGCCCTTGAGAGGTGTACTTAAAGGGTGTGACAATGGTGACCATTTCTCTCTGTACCAACCCCTATTTCTAAGCTTTGAATTCTGACTCCATCAAAAAGAAAATTCCAATTAGGTGCTAATCTCTCTGGCTTTTTTTTTTTTTTTTTTTTGCCACGCCACGCAGCATGCAGGACCTTAGTTCCCTACCAGGGATTGAACCCGTGTCCCCCACAGTGGAAGGTCAGGGTCTTAACCACTGGACCGCCAGGGAAGTCCCCACCCTGTGGCTTTTGATGAACAACTCATCTCCTCTTAATAAGGGGCACCGTGTGGGAAGTCTGTTGAATAGTTCTTAGCCTTGGTCTTCTGATCACCTGAAAACCTTTTAAATATTCTGATGCAAGGCAGCACTCAAGCCCACTTAAACCAGAACCTGATTTAATTGGGAACCAAGCATCTGTATTTTTCAGACACAGCAGCCTCTGCAACTGAATTTAACAAACACCTATTAAACCCTACTGATCCTAAATACAGGCGCTCTGTGAGATACCAGGTGTACAAAGCTGAGTAAGCATGAACAGCAGTTAGCAGCTGTGAATTATTCCAAAGCTGTCACTGCTGCAGTTGCTACAAAAGCAAGCAAGGTTGAGCAGCCCCAGAGATCAGGAGGCAATTAAAAGAATCCTTGAAGTCAAAGTCAATGAAAATAATCAGTCATGTGGTTGCCTAGCCATAGTATCACACCTGTTTTTTTCAAAGCATCACCACTTGGAAGGAAACCCCAGAAATTAGGAACTCAGACCGAGGAAAAGTGGCTGCTCACCCTCCCGGTGCCCTGTGTGAAGATTCAGAGCAGTCGAGGCAACCTGCTGCTTCAATTGCTTCCCCTACCTTTGCCTTGGAGAACTGGCCGGAGGAAGGAGGCAACACATCACGTATTCAAACATTTATCGAGCACCTACTTTGTGCCTGGCAGTGCGCTAGGCATTGAGGCTACAATGATCATCCACATTTCCTGAACTCAAGTTGCTCACAGAAGACAAGGGATCCAGGGACTTCCCTGGTGGCACAGTGGATAAGACTCTGTGCTCCCAATGCAGGAGCCGGGGTTCAATCCCTGTCAGGGAACTAGATCCCACATGCATGCTGCAACTAAGAGTTCACAGGCCACAACTAAAGAACCTGCAAGACAAAACTAGGACCTGTTTTTTAGTTTATTTATCAAATAAACTAATAAATTTTAGTTTATTTATTGATCTGTGGGGAAAAAAAGATGATAAACATTCAAGTGTTTTGGAAAATAAGGAATCCATGATGGGTCAAGACAAAATTCTATACCTGAGTCATGAAATCATAAACCTTCAAGGTTTGCTATTTATGCTACTGATTTTGGAATGTGTTTTCAGAGAGCAGCAATGATTTCTTTTTCACTTGCTTTACATATCCTCTAGCATTGTATCAGACACAAAAGGGTATTTAACAAATGTTATTTTGATTATGGTTAAATCCAAGCTAGAAAGGACACTCTTTTTCTTTTTCTTAACAAAGTTAAGAAAAAAAAGAGAGGACATTCCAGCATGAAAATAAGCCAAGTGTTAAGGCCAATAAAGTCTGGACAGTTTTAAAACAATATAGAATTATGTCTCATTTCTAAAGCTCTAGGGGTAGCCTACATTTATAATGGCCTCTGGGAGCTTGAAATTCTAAGGTTTCAATCCAAATAAGACAGGAAGGCATCTTTTAAAAATAAATATCCAAGTTTTTATTGAAGTGCTTTAAGTGTTTCTCTTACTTGGCTCCACTTTGAGATAAAATTAGAAAAAATAAAGATATATTTCATAGCCTTGGAGAACCCTAGAAAAGGGAGGAGGGAGGATCCAAAAGACCATCCAGAATGACCTTGAGAGCTTTTTCAGAACATACCTGCTGGACTTGGATGGGGTGATCTGGAGTGTAGGAGCTAGGCGTGGGAGACTGGGCATGGATGCTTTTAAGAAGCTCTCCAGATGATTCTAGCTCAGAACCACATATGAAGTCCAGTCACTCTATTTTATAGATGAAGAGACTAAG
This sequence comes from Balaenoptera acutorostrata, assembly GCF_949987535.1. Taxonomy (NCBI): domain Eukaryota; kingdom Metazoa; phylum Chordata; class Mammalia; order Artiodactyla; family Balaenopteridae; genus Balaenoptera; species Balaenoptera acutorostrata. The sequence continues at coordinate 133,535,623 of NC_080066.1, forward strand.
ACCCGGAGATCTGAAGTGAGCTGCTCAAAGTCTCATAGCTCGTTAGTGACAGAACTTAGTATTGTGCCTTCTATTATATCACATAGATTTCCATATTTCAGCTAAGGTTACCATAGCCTCAATTCCATTGACACAGCTCTATAAATAATTTTAAAATATTTCTTCTTAAAAAGAAAAAAAAAAAATTTCTTCTTGGATGTTGTATAAGAGGGAAGCTTAGCTCTGAATGGACCAGTATGCCTAATCAGAAGCAGCAGTTAGGAGGTAAGATCATAAATGCCTCAAAAAATCACTTAAATAAAAGACTGGGGTACACTGGTGCAGTCTCTCAGGATGTGGAATTAAAAGGAAACTGAAAGATCATTCACTTGGTTTAAAAAACAGAACTAATGATTTATCACACTACAGTCTCTTTTGCTCTACTCTGACTTTTGAAATGAAATATACATAGAGTAGTTAAATAAAATTTAAAAAAAACATAGCATTGTGTATTAAGAGCACATTTAAAATTTTCCTTATCATATAATAATTTGGTATAAGTACCTTTTTCCCCCCACCTGCTGCTAAAATAATCTAAGATACTTTTAGTGGAATAAGTCAGAAAAAGAAAGACAAATACCATATGATCTTACTTATACGTAGAATCTGAAAAAACAACAACAAACAAACTCATAGGTACAGAGGACAGATTGGTGGTTTCTGGAGGGGGGTGGGGGAGGGGCAAAATGGGTAAAGGGGTCAAAGGTACAAACTTCCAGTTATAAAATCAATAAGTCCTGGGGATGCAATGTACAGCATGGTGACTACAGTTAATAATCCTGTATTGTATATTTGAAAGTTGCTAAGACAGTAAGTTCTAACAGTTCTCAAGACAAAAAAAAGGTTATAACTCTGTGTGGTAATGTTTATTAACTAGACTTACAGCGGTGATCATTTTGCAATATATACCTATTTTGAATCATTATGTTGAACTCCTGAAACTAATACAATTTTAATTATATTTTAAAGATATAATTATATCTGAATTAAAGATATTTAATCTTTAAATATATCAATTATATCTTAATTAAAAAGTTTAAGATACTTTTCCCTCCTCAGATTTAAGTATGATCAGAAACTTGTATCTAACTGAACTAAATACATATTAAGTGGAAAGTTTTGTCACAGTTTGGATTTCACACACATTCTTACTTATATCTGTCTTGAAATACTTGAGACTGGTATGCATAATGCTATTTATTCTAACACTAAATATAAATGCAGGTCACAGTGGAATTGCAAGTATGTTTGTTCCAACAGCTTCAAATTATAAGGTGAGCAACGTGTTTTTATGCTCTTTTTCTCTGGCCTTTCTAAAATTGCAAATTGCCAAGCTAGCTTAGCCCATGGATAAGCTGATAACTGGCAATGTGGGTGGAGGTGTGTGTGAGAGAAACGGAAGAGGAAGAGACAAAGTTAGAAAAGGGAGTTCCACTGAACTACTAAGGGTAACCAGTTACCTTACTATCACTTCCCAGTTCTTATTCAGTAAGTAGCCCTTTGCTTTCTTTGGTCCTATGCAGCTATCTCTGTTTTTATTTCTTAGAGAGACAATGTTATACTACTAATGTTAGGTTAATCATTCATAATATCATAAAAAGCACTAAACACCAGGTGACAGAGGGCCAAATTTCCAGAAGCTCAAAACCTTAAGAAAAACAAAAAGCCACCCAATGGGGCTTCCCTGGTGGTGCAGTGGTTGAGAATCTGCCTGCCAATGCAGGGGACACGGGTTCGAGCCCTGGTCTGGGAAGATCCCACATGCCGCGGAGCAGCTGAGCCCGTGAGCCACAACTACTGAGCCTGCGCGTCTGGAGCCTGTGCTCCACAACAAGAGAGGCCGCGACAGTGAGAGGCCCGCGCACCGCAATGAAGAGTGGCCCCCGCTCGCCGCAACTGGAGAAAGCCCTAGCACAGAAACGAAGACCCAACACAGCCAAAAATAAAAAAATATGAATAAAAAAAAAAAAAAAAAAAGCCACCCAATGAAGTTATCCACAATTCCCTCCTCAAAATGTGACCACTTCCAGACCCTGAGAGAATTTTGCCCATGCCCTCCTAATGCCACAGGCCATCTTCTACTTTGTACTCTTAATTCCACTGTGTAATATAAATGCATTGTGGCCAGTACATTTAGGCATCTGCAGCTCCCATAGCCCTTAATCTGGTACCTTGTGCATAGTAGGTACTCATAAAGGAGTATCAGAAAATTCCATCTCTAAGATCAACCTAAGGGGAGGGGAGTCACTACTTGACAAAGGATGTGGCATAAAATATTCATGTGGGGCTTGAACGTACCAGTTTCATTAAGGAACTATTCTCACATTACACAGCAATCAGGCAGGTGCTTCAGGAGGGAACAGGTTTCTTTCAATTGGTATGTCATGTCATGGGACTTTGAAAGGAGATATGCCTAGTGCTTTAGAAAGCTCTTAAGAGAAGCTCCCTAACTCTCTCTAGGAAAACTAAAAATAGGAAGGATGGATTTGCCTATTCTGGACATTTCGTATAAATAGAATCATACAATATGTGGCTTTTTGTGTCTTGGTTCTTTCATTTAGTACAATGTTTTCAAGGTTTATCCATGTTTTCCTAGGTGGCTGCACCATTTTTCAATCCCACCAGCAACGTATGAGGGTTCCTATTTCTCCACATTCTCGCCAACTCTTGTTACTGTTGTCTTTTTGATTATAGCCATCCTAGTGGGTGTGAAATGGTATTTCTTTGTGGTTTTGACTTGCATTTCCCTGATGACTAATGATGTTTGATATCTTTTCATGTGCTTATTGCCCATTTGTATATCTTCTTTGGAGAAATATCTATAGAAATCTGTTTCCCACGGGATATTTGTTGAGTGAAAGAACTCTTTGTTTTGGATACGAGCCCCTTAACAGATATATGATTTGCAAATATTTTCTCCCATTCTGGGGGTTGTCTTTTTATTTCTTGACACCTGAATAAACTTTTTTTTTTTTGGCTGCGTTGGGTCTTCATTGCTGCGTGCAACATTTTCTCTAGGTGTTTTCTCTAGGGTTTTCTCTAAGTGTAGCGAGCGGGGGCTACTCTTCGTTGTGGTTCACGGGCTTCTCATTGTGGTGGCTTCTCTTGTGGTGGAGCACGGGCTCTAGGCGTGCGGGCTTCAGTAGTTATGGCTCCCGGGTTTAGTTGCTCCGCGGCATGTGGGATCTTCCTGGACTAGGGCCCGAACCTGTGTCCCCTGCATTGGCAGGCAGATTCTTAACCACTGCGCCACCAGGCAAGTCCCCTGAATAGACTTTTGATCCAGATGCCAGATCACTCGTTCAGTTTGCACAGGTGTCTACTTCTCAGATGATAAAGCAACATTGGCAATTGCTCCCTGTGTAACCATGTGAAGTGGGGAAAAGGGCAATTCCAAGAAAGGGGACTGGACAGGGCAGATGATCAAATAGGGATTCACTACAGTTATACAGTTATTATGTCATTTCCTTTCATTATAGGGAAGTATATATAATTACTCTAGAGATTACAGATCACTAATGGTTAGAGGGCTAAAGATATGTTACTCACTAATAATGACTTTAAAAAAGACAACCAGGGGCTTCCCTGGTGGCGCAGTGGTTGAGTCTGCCTGCCAATGCAGGGGACACGGGTTCGAGCCCTGGTCTGGGAAGATCCCACATGCCGCGGAGCAACTAGACCCGTGAGCCACAACTACTGAGCCTGTAAATCTGGAGCCTCTGCTCCGCAACAAGAGAGGCCACGACAGTTAGAGGCCCGCGCACCGCGATGAAGAGTGGCCCCCGCTTGCCGCAACTGGAGAGAGCCCTCACACAGAAACGAAGACCCAATACAGCCAAAAATAATAAATAAATAAATAAATATTATAAAAAAAAATAAATAAATACAGGCTGTTGTTAACTGACAAGAGGCTTGTGCTTAAAAAAAAAAAAAGACAACCACACTTCTTGAATCAAAAGATAATTTTAAAATGCCTGATTTCTTATGAAAGTGTGTAAACTCAGGAAACAGTGATATTTCAAAATCATCCATTTAATAGAGAAAAAACTGTATGGCATTTACAAAAAGCATTCTCTTCCTCAAATAACAGTCCCTTCTTCAAAATTTCAGAAGCTGCTCAAATAATGCTCCTAAAAAGTAGCATTGTCTAGGTACAATGTACAGTAAAAGGCAAAAAATGTGGAAGAAATTTTATATTTGTTCCAAATATGTACTTTGAAGTTGACTACTTTGAACAGATTTCAAAAGAGCCCTGTGTTGTACCTAATATTCTTTGTCCTCTTAGGCTTAGCTAAGCATAGATCTTGCTTAATTTTATCCCTTGTCAATACAAATATCTTTCTTTTTAAATTTTACTAGTGTTATAAGCTATGTTTCCCCTAAATTTATATGTTGAATCCCTAACCCTCAGTACCTCAGGATATGACTGTACTTGGAGATAGTCTTTAAGTAGGTAATTAAGTTAAAATTAGGGCAGGCCCTAATCCAATATGACTGGTATCCTTATAAGAAGAGGAAATTTGAACCCAGACACATACGAAGGAAGATCATGTGAAGACACAGGGAGAAGACAGACATCTACAAGCTAAGAAGAAAGGTTTCAAAAGAAACTAACCTTGATGACACCTTGATCTCAGACTTTTGGCTTCCAGAATTGTGAGAAAATAAATTTCTGTTGTTTAAGCCTCCCAATCTGCGGTGCTTTGTTATGTCAGCCCTAGCAAACTAACATAGTGTAGCTGTAGAGATGATGTTTTTAAGATATCAACTTTTCCTCTGTATCTGAAAAGGAATGTTATGAAGGGCTTTGACTCTGTTCCTGTTTACATGCCAATATCTGCTAATTAAAATGTGTCATTAAGGCAGATCCAGAGGAACTGCTGCCTGGACATTCTGTTAAAAGAATTGTTATTTAGGGTTGTAAGAAACAAAACTCTTTTAAATTACATGCAAATGTAACTTTACCAACTGGCTTCTCCTAAATTAAAGTGAATTAAGGAAGGGTTAGGTTTGCTAATTTAACAACTGAGAATTTTATTTTTATGTTCAAAAATTCTTTCTTCTTCTTTCTTTTCCTCTAGATATTCCTCCTTGAGAACTAACACTTATATAACACTGACTATGGGCCATGCTATAGTCTGAATGTTTGTGTCCCCCTGCCCCACAATTCATATGTTGAAATGCCAACCCCCAAAGTGATGGTAGTAGGAGTTGGGGCATTTGGGAGGTGATGAGGTCATGGAGACAGAGCCTCATGAATGAGATTAATATCCATATAAAAAAAAGTCTGAGAGAGCTCCCTTGTCCCTTTGGCCACGTGAGGTCACAGTGAGAAGTCTGCCACCAGAAAAGGCCCTCAGCCAAACATGCTGGCACTCTGATCTCGGACTTCCAGCCTCCAGAACTGTGAGGAATGAATTTCTGTAGTTTATAACCTACTCAGTCTGCGGTATTTTGTTATAGCAGCCTGGATGGACTTGGACAAGCCAGGTACTTTTTAAAGTTCTTTACTTGTTCAATAGATATTTTTAAAGCACCTGTGACGTGCCAGGTCCTCTTCTAGGTGTTTTGGACACATCAGTGAAAAAAAAACAGAGAAGTTTCCTGCTCTTGGGGAGTGAGCAGATTGACAATTAACCATAATCACCATAAAGAAGTAGATGACATAGTATGTTAGAAGGTTAAAAGTACCACGGAAAAACTAGAGCGGGCTGAAGCACATCAGGAGTTCAGGGGATGGGAGGACCTTGGCTTTAAACAGGGGGATCAGAGTGGGCCCATAAGGGTGATAGTTAAGCAAAGTCTGAGGGAGGTCAGCAAGTTAGTCCTGTGTACATACCTGGGGAAAGAGCAGAGACAGCAATCTGGGCAAAGCTCTGGGGCAGGAATGTGCCTGGTGTGTTCAAGAAACAGCCAAGACTTTGTCTTTTACTCTCTGATCTCTTTTCCTCTGATGGTTTTGTGTCATTTAAATGAACTTAGTCATTCCTGGTTTAAACTTAGTCTTAGGACCCAGGCATGTTCAGGTCTCCCTCTCTCTCCCTTCTTGCTATGTCTTAAGGGGTTACTCCAGGTGCCTGTGCGTGTGTGTGTGTGTGTGTGTGTGTGTGTGTGTCTGGTTTGTGGCTGCGACTTTTGCTGACATCCACTGCTCTTGTACTTGTCTATGACTTCCGCCTTGACAATGCAGCAAGACTGCTCAAGGGGAGGCTGTCAGCCTTCGCCAGCTAACTGGGCAGCCCTGGCCCTGCTCATACTGCAGCCTGGTCCTGGTTTGGGGCCAGCCCTTTGCAGCCTCAGCTATAGGGCCTCCTCACATGGCCCATGGCAGGCTCACTCGCTCTCACTTCCAGCTCCCTACTTGGAAATGGTAACATTCAGGATTTCTTTCACAGCCCTCATGGTTGTAGGATGGAGTCTGCCAGGAGGTATTATCTTAGGTTGTGCTTTCTGCCTGGATCTTCTCTTCTACTACCAGCTTCTACTGTGATGACTGCATTGGTGGTGCGAGCTCTCTGAGGTGAACCTCCAGCAGATTTCCAGAGAGAAGAGGAGAGCAAGCATTCTCTGTCCACTTTGCCCAGGCCAGGGCCACAATGCCAACCTGGTCTTTGTTGACGAATTGGTCAGAATGGCCACATTTGTCGCTTGATATCCCTGTAACTTCTAGATATCACGGCTAGATCCTATCAAAGGTCTTTCAAGTCGCTGGTTTCCCCAACTCCGTCATCTAAGACCAGGATCTCTAATTTTTAGTCATGTTTTGGAGATCAGTTTCAAGGCTTCCCAAATACATATCCACTCTTTTACCATAATTCCCCCAGTTCAGTTGCTGGAGAAAAATGGATTTAACCACATACTAGAGGAGTGCCTGTGTACTAGACCTTAATTCCCAGCCAGATGAATCACCCACTACCCATCTGTGATTCTCTCTATAATTTTACCTAGAACAAATCCTTCTACTAAAACTATGGATTGCATTATTATTCTTTTAGTCTCTTCCCTCAAGTATGCAGCCAGTGACCAGTACCTTGATGAGCTACATGCCTACAATACCTATAGACAGACTTGAGAGAGCTGTTCAGCCTTAGCATATGAACACAGTCTGTAGGAGGACAGCCAGGTCAAGGGCAAGGTTTCAACATATTCATTGTACTTGGCTTTGCTACAAGGTGGAAGATTCCTTGACTCATTACTAGTTGGCCAACTTCATGAACTTATACCTCCAGCTCTCTCTCTCTATGCACACCTGGACTTCCTAAATATTACCTGTTGTGATTTTTATCCCAGACCTGCTATAATAAGGTCAGACCTCCTAGCACACAACCTTTGGACCCCTCATGCCAGCAAGGTCAGCAGCGCCACCCTGCATGGAAACAGCACAGGCCATAGGGGTCTACAGCCTCAACCCCGGCCTGTCACTGATCATGTCAGCTAAAGTCTGGGACAAATTTTACATAACCTTTTCTAATTCAATGATACCCCTCGTAGGGATAACGTCTAAAAGGATGCACGTAAGAAACGAGTCAGTCATCCCTCTGGGAGACTCCTCCCAGTAAGCAAGGGCAGCCTCTTTTTTGGACAGATCTTCACAGTCATCTGAGGGCTACATGATCTACTGGTGATGTTTCCTTAAAAACCCAAAGGTCTCTTGAGACAACCCCTCAGGGGCAAAGTCACCCTGATTTTGAGAGAGAGGCAAGTTATGCCTGGCTTCTGCACAAGAAATATAGTTCTGGAGGCTCACATGGTGTGCCTGGAAGGAAAACGTTGTTTATGGTTGTTAGGTTCCTCCAAGTGTGACTTACATCAGTCCAGTGCACAGGTTGACAGCACCTCCATGTACAGTCCTTGTCACCTGGCAGACCTTAAGGCTCCCGGTTTAGTGCCAGTAATTGAGTCTAATCCTTGTTTTGGGAGGAACTGTCTGAAGGCAGTCAGTCCAACATGTCCTGTTTGTCCAGCCATTAACCAGGTGACATCTGTCTACCCCATAAAATGACTGAGAATGGAAGTGAGGAAGATATCAGAGGTAGTAATTAGTGATTTGCATGAGAGATGCAGGATCTGGGGTCATCCTCTGCTTTTTCTGATAGACTTTTTGATAAGGTTAAGGGAAATGGCAATTAAATATGGTTAGAGCCATCTGTTGGGGGAATGAGAAAGCCATCAGTAAGTCAAATTTAAGGGGCTTATAACCATTTCTAACGTGGGACTTTTTCCTGCTTATAATCGGGGCATTTTTCCTTGTGAGGAAGGCCCCTAGAGTGACTCTAAAAGACAGAGATCATTAATGACCCTCCTCCTCCATATCTTTGGAGTCTGAGGTGGTCTCTCCTAAGACCCAAGTGCTGTTCTCCTTCCACCAGCACAAAACCAGTGTGACCCATTCCGGTATCTATAACTTCACTTCCCCTCTCCCCCAGTTATCCCCCGTTGCACCCAGACATTTTGTCTGAAAGGCTCAGTTACAAGATGGACAAAGGATTTTTATAAAAATCATAGATACTTGTTATATCCCCTACTTTGGCCCATGTGGGCTGCTATAGAAGGACTTGGTGAGCAGTGTATTCAACAAAGTGGTTATTATCCTAATGATGTACAACGATGTTGATCCAACAAGAGAATCCAGGTGGCTGAACCAGAATTAGTTTGAATGCCCCAGGCCCTCTTTTGGCTGGGCATCTTTACCTGGAAGATGTACAAATCAGGCCAACGTGGGGTTGCCATTAGGGAAAGAAAGAAGTATGCCCAGCGGTCAGGATTGAATCCTGGATTTTCGAAATGGGTTTATATAAACCCATACCACTTTCATCCTGGCCATTACTCTGGAAGCAGCTGAGAGATGATGATCCCTTTCTGGAGACAGCTGAATTCAGTGACCAGGGGGAGGTGAGGAAGATAGAGTCTCCCTGAGCTGATTTTTACAGAGGTTCTTCCAAGCTCAACAAAACCAGATTCTTGTGCACAGTACAAAGCGTGGAAGGTCCATCAAACACTTAGGCTGAGTGGCTTCAGTAATAAAAGGTACACCATGGTCCAAAAAGCCAAAAACATTACATAGTTAGTTAGCTCCAAGTGTCACAATGGTGTGGTCAGAGTCAGCTGATCTAATTGCAACAACAGCTGACCATTTCCAGGCTCTTGTGGGTTTAAATTAGTCTAACTGAGGACCTGCTAACTTTTTCTGTAAAAGGTCAAGTAGCAAATATTACAGACTTGTAGGCCGTGCAGTCTCATTCTAATTACTCAATCATGCCACTGTCCTGTTAAAACAGCCATAGACAATGTGTAAATAAATGGACAAGGTTGTGTTTCAATAAAACTTTATTTATATAAATAGCCAATGAGCTGCCCACTCTGGTCTAAACTTGAGTTAATACATACTTTGAGCCAGATTCCTATTTCTTATGTATGTTTAAGCTATAACACAGTCTTGTATACTTATCTTTCTAAATGCACAATTTCATCAATGATAATTTAGAATTACAGTGGCTATTTTGGGGACCCTTTGATATGGACAAAATTGTTCATTTTAGAGGTGCCTTAGAATAAAAAGAGAACAAAATCTAAAACATCCAATGTTCTACATTTTTTGGTTGTTATGAAGAAGCACCAGAAGAAATTCAGATTCCAAAATTGCTTCCTGAAAGGATTGCTTGACCATGGCATAAAACAAAACTCTGAAAAACATAAAGTAATCTAAACAAATCAGGAGATAATCTAATGGGCTTTTTTCTACTATTTCTACTCCTCCATTTCCCTCTGCCCCTGTATCTCCTGATAGGCTCCCCTTCTCTCTTGGGCAGCCAGAAACCCCCCAAACACCAGTTAACCCTTAACTGAGAGCAGGAAAAATCACTTGTGGTTGATTTTATTCCCTAGTCTCACTCTGACCCGAGAGACATTTTAAAGACTTTTGAAAGCCTACGTAAAATAAAGAGAAATTTGCAAAGAAATTTGCATTATTGTAAGATTGTATAATAGGTCATATATTAGAGGAAACCTCAGATGCAAAATAAGTGGATAGAAAAGACAGAATAAGATGACATTGGGATGACTTAAAAGATGCTGAGTGTGAAGGAAATTAGAGGAATTTACAGATGCTATAGATGGTGTTCCTATTAGAAACTGCAACTCAGATTGATACTTGAACCCACGGTCTTTTGAGATTACACACCTGGTCTCAGGACTTAATGAAGCTCACGTTCTTGATGTCTCCTCGCAGAAAGAATTCAGTGAGAGAGACAAAGTGATAAGTAAGAAGTGGATTTATTTAGAGAGAAACACACTAACAGAAAGAATGTGGGCCACCTCAGAAGGCGAGAGGCCCTGAAATATGCCATGGTTAGTTTTTATGGGCTGGGTAATTTCATAGGCTAATGAATGGGAGGATTATTATACTTTGTTCTTGTCCTTGTTCCACTCCTATCTTCTCAGTCAGAAAACCCAGTGGGCAGGGATGTAAATTCATTCAGGTCCTGGGGGCCATAAACAAGATAGTCTTTCCACACTACACTGTTATTCTGATACCAAGTGGTGTGCTGCAAAACTGTTCAATTCTGGTGCTAACTACTCAGAATTAGTGTCAGACCCTCAGGTTAAAGGGAAGAGTCCATAACAACGGCTCCACTTCAGACTCCAGTTGCAAGTGAGGGCCCCAGGCCACCACACTTTTGATCAACTGGCTACAAATCCAGGGGGTTCTCATCACCCCCTTCAGGTTTGATAATTCACTGGGATGACTCACAGAACTCAGGAAAGTGTTATACTTACAATTTTATTATAAAAGATACACATCAGGACCAGCCAAGTAAAGAGACTTATAGGGTGAGGTCTGGGAGGGTCCCAAATACAGAGTTTCCCACCCTCTCCCTATGGGGTCAGGGTGCCTTACCCTCGCAGCACATTGATGTGTTCACCAACCAGGAAGCTAGAGTTTTTATTGGGGTTTCATTACAGAGGCATGATTGATTGAATTATTGGCCACATGACTGAACTCAATCTCCAGTCCTCCTCTCCTCCCCTGAGGTCAGGCTGGTTCAAATTCCCGACTATCTAATCACATGGCTGGTCTTTCTGGTGACCAGGCCCCATCCTGAATCATCTTATCTCTTAGCATAAACTCAGGTGTGATCCAAGGGGCTTATAAATAACAAAGAAACTCCTATCACTCAGGAAATTGCAAGGATTTAGAGTCTCTCTCCTAGGAGCCAGTGGTAAAGGCCAGTGAAATTCTTTATTACACAGCAGGCCACCCCTTGGCCTTTGGCCATCATTCTTTTTATACGCCTAACATTTGGAGCAGCCAGTGATGGGTAGAGACAGCAGGATTTTAACTCTTATCTCCTAATACATTTGACTATCAATATCAGTATTATATTCAGTGTTATAATCTTACTAACAATGCCAGTGTACAATATGGTAGATGTAGCCTGAAAAATAAAGTCAAAAGATACTGGCACATTACTACAGTCCTATTTAGTCATTAATAATTAGTCCAGTCCATCATCTTATCACATGACAAAAATGGCTTCCAGGGTGAGGTCAGTCAGGTTTTCAGGCTTCCATTCGATCCTGTCAGGTTCCAAAAGCAGAAATGATCTCAACAATACATAGCTTCACCTTTTCAGGCATCCGGTATGATTGAGCTAAGAGACAATATCATTTCTTGCTCTGAGCCTCTTCTGAAGTGTTAATGTAGGTAGCATTGTATTTCCCTCATTGCATAACCCATTTGTTTATTCCTTTCCCTCAGCTAAGAAGATTCCTCCTTCTCTTTATTTAAACACAAACTTTTCCAAATTTGGAAGGGATGTTAGGTTAGGCCACTATGCTGTTCTAGATCATAGTCAGCAGTATCAGCCTAGCAATTCCCCCCCTCCTTGCCTCACCCTTCAGCCACATCTACTCATATAGGGTATGGTTATGTAAAAGGATTTCAATCTAAAATGGAACCCTGATATGAAATGGAGAATCTCATGCATGCACCATCAGAAGAAAGGAACTTAACAACTGAGAGACTGATTTTCCTAAAAGCCTGATTTACAGAAGACTGAGACTTATCTCCTGACCCATGAACATCTACTAAGAATCTCTCCCCATCCTCAAGCCAACGTACTTACTACTTGGACTCTGGCTGGACTCCCCAATCTTTGTACCCCTTGTGAATAAATACAGTCCTCCCCAAACCCTCAACAGACTTACCTGTAGCTTGCTGCAGCATGCATTCCCCAAACTGCAACTCCTCTGCTATTCCTGAATAAATTCAATTTCTGGTAACTCAAGCTTGCCCCATTTTACCTCTTTATTTAGGTTGACAGTTACATAGGTACAGAACTAGTGGGTTATTTCTACCACTGGGCAATACAGCTGCATTCAAAGGCCAGTCAGATTTCTTATTATACACATCATAGTGCAAACCCAAAGACTATGTCATCTTTGGTGTCTTAGAGGCTGTATGTTTTATAGCTATAGATCCGTGTTCTGCTTTCTTTAGCGTCCCTTTAGATCAAAGTTGTCAGTGCTTATTTGCCTTCTCCTGGGAAAGTCAATAATATACCTGAACCATTAGGCCCCGGGAGTTTATTAAGGTATCCTTCTTCCTTTCACAAGTCCTCAACCACAACTTGTGGTTCTGTTCTCATGTAATTTGTGGATGACCTTTGGGTTGTGTTCCAAAGATGAGGTGCGCTGTAAGACTAATCCGGCTATGGATTTACTGTTTTAGCTTGGAAAGATGTAAGATTTCTCCCCCCCCCAACCAAAGTTACAATTTTGTTATTAGCTAAAACATGACTTATCCAGCAGTAAATCCCTTACCTTTGACAGACTACAACCTGTTAAAAAATTTCCTGGACTAGTACAAAGAGACATTTAAGAAGATTCCTGGATCTCACTGGCTACTGAAATTGCCTTACCATCATATGATTTTACTAAGTAATGGGTAACCAAACCACTTCTCTGTAAACCCTTGAACAAGCCCTTGGAGTTCTTTCACCTTCTTGGCAGTCATCAAACACCAATAGCTACTACAGTCTCTTGACTCAGTGGCAAAACCTGCTGGCCTTGCCTAAGGGCAACAGCTGCAGCAGCTAAACTAGTGGAGGTTTCGGTTGACTTGGTTCTAGGGTGTCCTTTAACCTAATGGTCCCTCATGCTGTATAATCTTCATTGCACACTGATAACATGCAACACTCTCAGCAAGTAGGGTTACTTCTTATGAAATCCTACTATGTTCTTCCAGTCATCAGTGTGGTTTTAAAAATTCTGTTATTCTTCCATAATCTGAAGAAGGAGAAAGTCATAAATGTTCAACCTCTGCTTGTGAACTGTGCCCCAAACTGATTTACTAAAATCACTTCAGGAAATTCAGACTGAATCTTATTTGTTGACAAGTCATACCTTAAAACTGAAACAGGTTGGATGCACTATAACAGGTGTGACTTCACACTTCAAAATATGACCTCTTGCCAGAAGCAAAATTTGTGTAGGTGGCAGGACTCATTGTACCCATCAGAGCTTGTCAGTTAGCTAGGGCTAGGAGATTTAACACATACAATGAGAGTAGATATGATTTTGGATAAGTTCATGGTTTTGAAATGCTTTGGATACCACAAAAGTTTTGTTTTTTTTTTAAAAATAAATTTATTTATTTGTTTTTATTTTTGGCTGTGTTGGGTCTTTGTTGCTGTGCGCGGGCTTTCTCCAGTTGCGGCGAGCGCGGGCTACTCTTCATTGCGGTGTACAGGCTTCTCATTGTCGTACCTTCTCTTGTTGCGGAGCACGGGCTCTAGGCAGGCACTCGGGCTCAGTAGTTGTGGCGCACGGGCTTAGTTGCTCCGCGGCATGTGGGATCTTCCCAGACGAGAGATCGAACCCGTGTCCCCGGCATTGGCAGACGGATTCTTAACCACTGCGTCACCAGGGAAGCCCCCACAAAAGTTTTTAACTTTGGTAGGAAACCCTTTAAAAATGGTCAGCAGCTTAAAGAACTTTTGAGTGATCTAATGCTCTCTAAGGAGATGGCTACTCTAAAGCTAGAAGCTCATGCAAAGGAGGAAAACATGGAAGCTTAAAAGAAATGCTCAGGCTGATCATTATGCCTCATAGTCAGCCCTTGCTAATATCCTAGCCCCTATGGAACTCTGAGACCAAGTTTTTGCAGAGGTTCAAGAAATCTATTCTAGAATGGCAGTGGTTAGCTTCAGAGTCAGAAAAAGATACTAGGAGAAATCTGGATGCAAATCACACGAGAATAGTCTCTGGCACTCTGGCTTCTTGTTAGCAACAGAGATGCTCAAATAGGACCTTGCAAAAAATTTTCATGAAATTGTCCACCAGAGTAAGGATAAATTGGGTACTATACTTAATCTATATTAGTGTCAAACTACTGAGGGTGTTTCTGGTTCATGACTCATTTGTCACCAGCATAATCTTGGTAAAATTGTGAAGGTAGTAGATAGACACCTCCAAACAGATTTCTCATAACTACTGGCAAAGGTATTTTTAAAAGTCAAATTTATTGAGCTATAATTTGCATTCAGAAAAAGTTTCTCTTTCAGCGTACAATTCTATGAGATTTGACAAACACATACAGTCATGTAATCACTCCCAGAATCAAGATATAGAACATTTCTATCGCCTGAAATGATTCCCTCATTACCCTTTGTCAGCAACTCTCCTTCTAGCCTCTGCCCCTAGAAACCACTGATCTGTTTTCTATTCTTATAATTTTGCATTTTCCAGAATGTCATATGAACAGAAGCTAAAGTATGTAGCCTTTCAAGCCTGGCTTCTTTCACTCAGCATAATTATTCTGAGGTTCATTTGTGTCATTGTATATATCTATAGTTTTTTTTTATTGAATGCTTGTACCATAATTTGCTTATCCATTCATGAGTTGAAGAAGAGTTATTTACAGCTTTTGGTGGTTATAAATAATGCTGCTACAAACATTTACATACATGCTTTTATGTGAACATAGGGTTTTATTTCTCTTGAGTAAATACCTAGGAGTGGTATTGTTGGGCTGTAATGGTAAGTGCATGTTTAACTTTGTAAAAAACTTTCAAACTTCTTTCTAAAGTGACTTTACCTTCTCATACAGCAAGGTATGAGAGTTCCAGTTGCTCCACATCCTGGTCAACACTTGGTATTGTCAGTTAACAATTTTTTTTCTAGTTATTCTAATAGGTTATGTAGTGGTATCTCTTTGTATTTTAATTTGCATTTTTCTCATGACAAATAATGTTGAGCATTTTTTCATGGGCTTACTTGACAGTTAAAATTTTTGTTCAGTGAAGTGTCTACACAAATCTTTTACTCATTCAAAACTTGTCTTTGTCTTTTTATTATTGAACATTGAGAATTGTTAATATTATATTCTAGATATAAGTCCTTTATCAGATATGTGTTTTACAAATACTTTCCCCTAGGCAGTGGCTTGTGTTATATTTAGGAATCCAAGATAACAAGTTTTATGTTTTCCATTAGACACTTTATAGTTTCAGGTTTTGCATTTAGTTTTGTGATCCATTCTCCAGTGGATTTATTTCTGTAAATGGTGTGAAGTATGGGTAAATTCTCTTTTTTTGTATGGATGTCCACTTGTTCCAGAATCATTTGTTGAAAAGAACATTTTTTTGCCTTTCCTCCAATGAATAGTCTTTCTTTCTCAGAGTCAGGACTTTCTTAGTGATCCTGTCTTTCTTTCCTGTGACAGTCAAACTTTGACTTATATCCTTGGCAGGTTTTATGCAGGAGAGAGTTTCCTTCTCCTATCTTTTGTGCTAATGCCATACTTTTTACTTGTGTTGTAAACCACATTACATTTCTATATTTTTGCTTTAGACAGTTAATTATCCTTAGATGATTAAAAATAACACAAAAACTTACATTTACCTTCATTTTAACTATTGCTGGCACTTTTCATTTCTTTATGTAGATCTAAATCTCTGATATTATGTTCCTTCTACCTGAAGAATTTCCTTTGGCATATCTTGCAGCACAGATGTGCTGGTAATGAATTTGGCCTGCTTTTGCTTAACTAAAAAGTATTTCACCTTCATTTTTGAAAAAAATGCTTTTTGTTGAGTATAGAATTCTGGCCAACAGTTTCTTTCAGTAAAGAAGTGCTTCCCTTGTTTTCTGGCTTGCACAGTTTCTGACTAAAAGCCTGCTAATGTTAGTCTTTGTCTCTTTATATATAATAGATCTTTTTATTCTGGTTGCCTTTAAGATTTTCTCTTTATCTTTGGTTTCAGAAGTTTTTTGTTTTTGTTTTTTTTTTCCTCAGTGTTTGTCCTACTTGGGATTCTCTGATCATCTTGATCTGTAGTTTGATGTCTTTTTTTATTTTTAGAAATTTCTCATCCATGAACTCTTCCAGTATTTCTTCTGTCCTGTTCTCTCCCTCTTCACTTTCTAGGCTTCCAGTATTTGTAGATTAAACATTCATTATTGTCTCACAGATCTTGAATTCTCTGTTTTTTTAAAATTCTTTTTTTATCATCATGTTCCATTTAGCTAATTTCTTTCTTTTTTTTTAAGTTGGTCTTTTTTTTAATTGAAATCTTTTACAGAAGACAATGCAAATAGGAACCACTGCTGTGGTTTTAAGGTCTATAGAAATCTGAGTTATGTTTTACTGCAAAATATATAATATATTAATTCAAACTACAATGTAAAAAGATTTTAATAATGAATTATATGGCCTCATTAAATTAGATATTTACAAATATTTTCCTAAATACTTACAACTAATTTAGATATCTTTTAAAGTTCAAATAGCCAGTTTAAATTTGAGAAAAAAATACATTTACTGTAACTTGAAAGATGTTCACATTGAGATACTTCAGCCCCAACTTCACAAGCTACTGGAAATTAAGAGATACTTTGTTGCTAGATGAAAAAATGTCACTTATGTCAGGGAAAATTATACTAGACTACCAGTTTAAAATGAGCAATAGTTCACATAATATTAGAGAAATTCTCTCTTGCCTTACAAATGCAAAATAAATCCTCTAGACTCCCTTCTCTGTAGAGACCACCAGCTCACTATCCAGGTTCTGAAACTTAGCACAGTTAGGGAAAAAACAAGACAGACTTCAGTATGACAATTAGCCAAAACATTTCCCCAGGGAAGCATTTCTGATTTTGTTTTTGTTAAGCATTCTCTTGATCTTTAAGTTCTTTTTTTTTTTTTTTTTTAAGTTCTTTTTTTAAAAACAAAACAAAAACCAAAAAACAAAAAAACCCACTCAATTCCCAAGATCAGTTTGAAAATGAAAAAAATAGATCCAATGGCTCTCACAGCAACCTTCATCATGTCAAGGCAATGTTTTAACTCACGTCTCCTGATATTTCCTCCCCATTTCCT
The DNA here is from genome assembly GCF_949987535.1 of Balaenoptera acutorostrata. NCBI lineage: Eukaryota > Metazoa > Chordata > Mammalia > Artiodactyla > Balaenopteridae > Balaenoptera > Balaenoptera acutorostrata. The sequence goes on from NC_080066.1 coordinate 133,553,042, forward strand.
ACTGACAGCGTCCCCCCTGCCCTTAGAGTAGTTGAGGTTCCCTGTAATACAGACCCTTGGTTTTTTAGTGTTAGCTAAAACACATATTTTGAAAAATGTGTTTAGTAAATACCCTTCAAGTCCTGACCTAATTTCCTGATATATAAAGCATATAAGAGGTGGTGTCCCCTGCGACTGTCTCAGGCTTACTTTTGCACCAACTATTTAGAAAGTTCCCTTGACTCTTAAGTTTTCCTTTTGAGATTAAAATTCAACATAGAAAAAAATTCAGTTATCAAACATCTATTCCTAATTTAGAGCAAAGCTACATTACATAGCAAAACTCCACTTATTAAACTTTATCTCATGCAAACTTAAAATTTTAAAAATAGTAATTCCAGGCCCCAAGGTAGACCTACTTAGATGTAAACATGGTAAACACTTAAAATTTTTTTTTCCCATCTTCCTAAAAGAAGTGTGTTTTTGGCTGATAGGTCAATATTATACATCAAGTCTGTTGCTAAGGAACACAATTTTTGACCTGGTAAATTATTCTGGTAATCTGACACACGACCAAGATGCTAAGACTATAGAATTAAAGGCATTCTTTTGGATTCTGTCCTTTAATAATTTTAAAGAGGAAAACCATGAAGAGGCTTCCAGCTCAGTAGAGACATTGATTAAAGCTTGGTAAAAATGGGAAGGTTTGCAGACCTTGGGTAACACGTGTCAAATTCAACAGGCCAAAGGAGTGAGTTTTTCATGATGGGGCTCTCACCACTCACAGGTTTGGGCCAGTTTTCCATAGCCTCCTCTCCCAGCATTGTAGTCCTGATGATACTAATCTCGTATCTGGTCCCCAGAACGACCACGGCCATACTGCCTGCCCTCCTTAAAGCCTGCGTCCCAGTCTGTGCGAATGATCTGGTCATCCAGATGCGTTCCATTTATGTACTGCACGGCATTTTCTGCATCTGCTGTTGAATACTATTCCACAAAGCAGAACCCATATGCTGTTCTCTTCATTTTATCCAGGCCCATGATGATTTTCTTTATGTCACCACTTTTGCTGAAGAGTTCATAGATTTGTTCTTCAGTTGTATAGAAGGAAAGATTTCCAACATACAATGTACAGCTTTTCTTCAGTAAGTTTTCCTGTTCTTCATTGTCACGCCAGAAGTGCTGGTCCCAGTACTGGCTCAGCTTGACGTAGGAGTTGCTGCGCAGTGCCTTCAGGAGGCCACCTGACATAGTGCAGAGAAGTGGCCGAGGGCGCCGTCACTCCAGGAATAATGAAACCATTTAGCTAATTTCTATTGGTCTATTTTCAAGTTCATTGATTCTTTCCTCAACTATGTTGAGTCTATTTAGGAGCCTATCCTTCGTCTGTGTTTCTGCTATCTATATTCTAAATAGACTTTAAAATTTATTTCTAATAGTTTTTATTTCTTAGAGTTTCTATCACTTTGCTGAAACCTCACAAATGTTCCACTAGAGCCTTTAAGATATAAATCATAGTTATTTTAAATGCCCCCCTCTGGTAATTCTAACATCTGTCTCATCTCTGTGTCTGTTCTGTTGATTCCTTTGTCTCTACACAGTGGGTTCCTTTCATTTGAGTCTTTGTGTTTCATATTTTTTTGTTGTTGAAAGATGTACTTCTTGTGTAATATAGTAGAGACTAAGGTAAATAGTACTTAGGCCAGGAAATAGGCACACTTCTCGTTCTAGGCTGTTTGCACAGGGGACTGAGTCAATACAGTCAGGATTTGAGTTGAGTTTGGGTTTTGTTATTGTTTTGTGGTTACCTTCAAAGCACACTACAAACTTCAACTTCCTTTAGCATTACCTTGTGCTTAGAGGAAGGACTTAGTATTAATGGATTTCTCTTAATGTTTCAATTCTACCCTCAGCTTTTTTACCTCAGTTTTCCCTGTGTGCCACTGCCACAGAGGTGATCTCTCTCCATGCTCTTACCTCTCCCCAAGGGCTAGGCTGCTGTAGCTTATTACTTGGTGCGTAATAGCCTGATGGTAGAGGACAGAGGGGATTCTCTATTTTCTTGTCCAGTCTCAATCTTAGGCAGTGTATCTAGGTCTTTTGGGGTAGAGCTTTCTCAATGATCCTGCTCAATCTCCTTTGGCCGTCAAACTCTGCCTTGTATTTGGTGGATTTTTTTTTTTTCCGGAAACCAATTGAACTTGTATTGACACCAACTACATGACTTTTCTCAGTAGCCTTATGGGAACGGATAAAGTGGCTTGACCCAAGATAACACTGATTAGACTTAGCAATGTTACTTTTAAATAAAACCAACCCTATTTTCCCCCCGAAGGTGGCTTAGAGAGTTCATAATGGTCACAAACTAATACTACAGATAAAACATTTAAAATTTTGATCCAAGCTTTTTCTGTCATCCCACACTTGAAAGGTATCTGTTGAACACCAATTTCCCAATCCTAGCATCACTAGCTTACAAACCTTAGGGCTAATAACTCCCTTCTCATTTATCTACTGTTCAATTTCCATTAGTTTCAAGATACACCAGTGTAAATACCATGACTATTTTGCATGAAGTTAAGTATTCTACAGATCCCAGAGTCATGGGATTGAACCAGGAGCTCCCACCTTTTATGTGAACTTCAGAGGTACCATTGAGGCTAAGGCAATTTAATTTAGGTTAACTATGATCTGTTCTGTTTGTAAGAGAACCCTCTTGCAACAGGTTTATTCAATTCTCTTAAAAATGGTGGCATTACTTTTCACCTTTCAGAAGCAACAGTTACACAAATGGAATATTGGATTAAGTCTAAAAATGTGGGCCCTAGTCAACTTTCATTATTTTTCTGCATATGATCATGATAAAGGATCAGGACATCCTTCACAATTCCAAGGAAAATCCAATTTAAAAAGTTTGTCCTTGCCAAACTCCATAAAACAGCCACTTCAGAGTAAATCAGCAGAGCATTGCATCACCCAGTAAAGCTGTAGGTTTCATCACATGCACCAACAAATCTACGTGACTAGTTTCTGCACTCCTATTTTACAGAATTTATTTGGCACCTATTGTACCAAACAGCATTTTAAACACGGACATATCAACTCCCTAATAAAGCAAAAACACAGGCATTTCCCTTATTAGAAACAAGATATACCATCACTTAAAGTCTTCAAACATGATTGCACTTTAACTTTCATAATTTGACAGTGCATTCAATGAGTCAATCTGCAGACAACTAGTTAAACAGACAAGTTAAAAAACACTTTTAGGGGCTTCCCTGGTGGCGCAGTGGTTGGGAGTCTGCCTGCGAGTGCGGGGGACACGGGTTCAAGCCCTGGTCTGGGAGGATCCCACGTGCCGCAGAGCGACTAAGCCCGTGAGCCACAACTGCTGAGCCTGCGCGACTGGAGCCTGTGCTTCCAACAAGAGAGGCCGCGATGGTGAGAGGCCTGCGCACCGCGATGAGGAGTGGCCCCTGCTTGCCGCAGCTAGAGAGGGCCCTTGCACAGAAACAAAAACCCAACACAGCCAAAAAAAAAAAAAAAAAAAAAAAAAAAAACCAAAAAACACTTTTAAGTAGACATGAATGTCCTAAACTGTTTATTAGGTAAGAATTTTACAAACATTACTTGTATTAGTGGTAGCGGTGGAGCTGGAGAGTATTGCTTCTTCTCCAAGCTGTGCAGCGAGAACCACGGATAGTGTGGTGGAACCTGCGGCTCTTTCTGCTTGCGCATGTCAGTCCCCGCAACTCCCTGTGCTTGTGGACTGGTTTGGTGATCCACTGGGGGTCAGGGTTTCTTCTGATAGCTTTATGGAATGGATCAGTGAGGATAACCTCAAAGAATTTGTACATAGAATCTTCACCAACCCAGTAAGAATTCAGGACCCTCAGGGCTCTACAGTGGTGTCCAGCTCACTCCTCAGCAGCAGACTGAAGGCTTCGAGCAAACTTCAGCTGGTTGACACCATGGTGGACAGGCGTGCCGTAGGTGGCACCCTTAGGAACTGGGCGTTTGCGGCCACTGCAGCACACGCGAATCCAGTATATGACATAACCTTGCTTGGCCTTGTACCCCAGCCTGCACAACTCTTTGGGCCCGGTGTGTGGGGGGGGGAGCAGGGGGGCCTGGTGCAGTGCAGAGAGCTGGCAGTACTGCCAGCAGCGCACCCTGAGCAGAAAGCACATCATGTCTAACTGCTTCTTCCTCCATAGCTCCTGGATGTACTTGTAAGTGCCCACCTCGGCTCACCTGATGGCTGCCGCCAGACCTTGGTGGATATTGTATAGGAGAGAGTTTCTGCCCTTCTGTTAATCCTAGGAGATCTTTAGTGATCTGGGCACAGGACTGTTTCTTGCTCCACTCTCAGCAGTAGAGGGTTTTTTTCCTTTACATTTTCCCCAGTTGCAATGGGTCATCACCAGTGCCCTGGATATTACAGGATTCTCTCTGCTCTTCCAATATCTTAAGTCTCTTCATCCATAGGGGAATAGGGACTGGATAAGGTTTGCACTTTTTTTTTTTTGTCCACACCACACAGCATGTGGGATCTTAGTTCCCCCAGCAGGGATCCAACCCTCGCTCCCTGCAGTAGAAGCTCAGAGTCTTAACCACTGGACCACCAGGGAAGTCCCAAGGGTTTGCATAGTGGTGGCCACTTCTCTTCATTCATGCCTCACTGAAGGAGGATTTGCCAGTTTCCTGCTCTGCTTCAATCATGCTTGTCAGCAGCTGGTGGAGGTTCATGGAGAAGATCCTGTGAGTATGTGTGAACTCCATTTGTGTCTACTGCTCTTACGGCTTTATCCTCTCATGGTAGTCCACACTCCAACTTTAGTGTTCATTATAAATATTAGCTGGATTCTTCCTACAGGCATCTATGGCACCTAGTGTCTTTTTTTCCCCAGTACTCTGCCATATGTGAGTCAGTGCTCATGTCCCATCTCTTCTTGGAAGGGTATGTCTTTTTTTGGGTTTCAGCCTTTTTGGTTGCATTATGACCTCAGGTCTTGGATGGGTTTAAGAAATATCATTATCTGGCATTTTCTTGTTGTTAGGATGGGAGTGAAACTCTTTCCAGCTTTCTACATTCTAGACAGAGGCAAACTCCTGTTTGCTTATTCTCAGGGTGGATTGAATCTTTTCCTTGTCAGAGAGCTATGGCTCCAACAATAGCAAACAAACTTATTTGATTTTGTTTCTGACCTGGGGAATTCCAACCTATGTCTCTAATCCCATTCCCCTTCCTGAGACTATTATTTAAGAACGTTGCAAAGCCTGCAACTTAAACAGAAACTTCACTGTTCTATGTTATGTACAATCTTCAGGAGTGGCAGAAAATACAAAACGAATTGCAAAACTCTATTAGCAAAGGTCTTAGAGACTCCTGTATTTTTATGTCCTAAGACATTGCTATTGACTTTAATGACAATGAACTCAGTTTTTCTTCTGAATTTCACTGACTCTCTTCTCATGGATTACTAACAGGCCAGCCATGCATCTAGGAATATTTCCCCCAATTTTAGAGTCCATCTTATCGCAAATAGACATGACCAAGTAGACATGCAGGGAATTCATATAGTACACACAGTCTTATCAGCAACTATGAGTAGCCTTTCCTAAACATCTAAATATTCCTTTTATGACCTAAAACTTGAAGATCTGGCCTTTGGAAGAAATATAACAGAAAGACAGCTCTTGAACCCTGGTGGAAAAGACCCTATTAGCTAACTAGAATGGTAGTGATATTCCAAAGCATTGTTCCTTGGATTCATGCCTCTTAATTAAAGAGGCATAAACCATCCTTGAATCACTGCAATAAAGTCACTGCAGGAGAACTCAAACTGAAGATTCTTAAGAACTCTCCAAAGTAGAAAGTCTTTGGAAAGAGACACCATTCATCCAAGACTTCCAGATAAAACAGAAGACTACATGAGACATAGACAGCTTCTACCCAAGATCCACTGAACAAGATCATATATTGTCATGTTTTAACCTGTATTCTTTTGATTTTTGTTTTTATAGCTATCTTATTGCCTCTTTTGCTGATATAAGGCTACCTTTATCTATGTTCCCTATAAAGCCTCAATTTTTTTAAAAAAAATTTATTTATTTATTTATTTTTGGCTGTGTTGGGTCTTTTGTTGCTGTGCGCGGGCTTTCTCTAGTTGTGGAGAGCGGGGGCTACTCTTTGTTGCGGTGCACGGGCTTCTCATTGCGGTGGCTTCTCTTGTTGCGGAGCATGGGCTCTAGGCACGCAGGCTTCAGTAGTTGCAGCATGTGGGCTCAGTAGTTGTGGCACGCGGGCCCTAGAGCATGTGGGCTCAGTAGTTGTGGCACATGGGCTCTAGGGGGTGCGGGCATCAGTAGTTGTGGCGCGCAGGCTCAGTAGTTGTGGTGCACGGGCTTAGTTGCTCTGCAGCATGTGGGATCTTCCTGGACCAGGGATCGAACCTGTGTCCTCTGCATTGGCAGGCAGACTCTTGACCACTGTACCACCAGGGATGTCCCTTTGCTAATGATCTTGCTACTTGCAAATTTCATTGCCTGGCCCTGGATCATTCTTGATTCATGGAGCCAAAATATTACAACACTATGTGACAATGCCTTAGGGGGTATCTTGACTAAAAACAGATCTAAGGGGACCCTTTAAGACTGGTATTGGATTAGTATAGAAAGGGCTACTAGACACTCCTTGCAAACTAAATGGGAACTTGGTATGTTGGTAAACTGATAGTTCCTGTCCTCACACAGAGCCCATTTTGGCCTATTTGTTTCCCTCTCAGAACAAGACGTTATTAGATAATGTAAATCAAGGAGAAAACTTGGGTTTTGATTGGAGAATTGAAACCCTAACTGCCCAAGGGGAATTCTGGACTGATTTCTTCTCTCTTTCAGCATCTTCCCTTCATATTTCATAAGAAGTATAGAAAGTAGGGAAATCTTGTGGCCCAGAGGTCTACCAAGGCTATAGATCTCATCCAAGAGGTTCATGAAATTGGACAGGCATTGGTTCAGAATAGAGCATTTTAGATACAATATTGGCCTCTTGAATGGTATCTTCTGCTGGTTTTGGAAAAAATGTTGTATTGTTGTATTTATATTCCTGCAGACCTCTTTGGGATCTTTAATATTGTTAAAAAGCTCTAGGAAGCAAACAAAGACATTATGAAATTAGGCAATTTGGCTAATATTCCATACCTGGTTCTATAGACTCTTCATATTGGAGATGAGATCTTTTTTCTTAGTTTAATTTGGGTAATATTGGATCCTGGCTGAAAAGTGGACTACAAACTCTGATCATAAATCCTTCTCTTAGTATTTGTTTGTGCTGTGGTGTTCAGATGAGTGGTATTCTTAGTCGAAGTCCCATTGTGTAGTCACTGATCCATCAAATGATCCAACAAATGACCATCCAAAGAACAAATAGAAAAACTTTACACTTAAGGAGGTTGAAAAGAAACCTTAAGAAACATGATACTCAGTCATGACAACTCGGAGTAGTGAACATCTGGGTTGATCATACTCCCAGATGTTAAGGGCCTACCCTTCAGCTCAGGCTTATGAATGACCATAACAATGAGAAATGAAACTATCTGTGTATAAACAGTATGTCTTCTACATTAATGTAACTTAACTTTTAATTGTCTTCGTCTATATTTATTATTTCAGGAAACTCTTAACCAAGAAGATAAAAACTGCAAATACCTGTATTTCCCATTTTAAGAACTTCCCTAAAAACCCATTCAAATAAACATCTAAGTGTTTAATACATAACATCAAATGATGATTTATTCTCCAAGACTCTTTAAAACCCTTGCCTCGGAACCCTTACCTTGGGCTTCCCTGGTGGCACAGTGGTTAAGAATCCACCTGCCAATGCAGGGGATACGGGTTCGAGTCCTGGTCCGGGAAGATCCCACATGCCATGGAGCAACTAAGCCCGTGTGCCACAACTACTGAACCTGTGCTCTAGAGCCCATGAGCCACAACTACTGAGAGCCCACATGCCACAACTACTGAAGCCCGCATGCCTAGAGCCTGTGCTCCGCAACAAGAGAAGCTACTGCAATGAGAAGCCCGTGCACCGCAACGAAGAGTAGCCCCCACTTGCTGCAACTAGAGAAAGTCCGCGCGCAGCAACGAAGACCCAGCGCAGTCAAAAATAATAAACAAATAAAATAAATAAATAAAAATAAAACTTAAAAAAAACCCCTTACCTTGCTGTATACACCAATCCTAAACTATTATATCATCATCCTTCCCCAATATTAATTAAACCATCCCCTTATTTGAAGACTTGCCTTAAACCAAAACCCCAAACCTCATAAACATTCCAACTTTGCCTTTCCACTTCAAAATACAACTAAGACTCTGTCAGTGTAGTGCTTTCCTTTTACTACAGTAAGCAATAAACTCAGCTTTGCTTTATGAACAGACTATTTCGGCAGTGTTTTGAGGGAGTCAGCATTTGACAATATTTAGCAGCAGGCATAGCATACTTGCCAATCCGAAGACATACTGGCTGTGTCCCTAGAGCAGGCTCCTGGAAGCTCTGGCTGTGCCTGGCAATAACCCTTTAGCTGTTGGATTGTGGAGGAGGTAAGGAAGGCTCCTTGGGTAGAGGAGGGGGAAGGTGGCCAGGTCTAGTGGGTGAAGGAGAGTGCTTAAAGCAGTGTCTGTTTACCAATTAGAAGTTTTTCAATATTTTAAGAATTGGTTAAAACATTGTACTACCTTTACGGGTGGGTACCAGTTAAATATTAGTCATTGGTGAACTGATCATGGTAGACCAGATGGAAAAAAGATGACTCGTGGAAGCCAATGTGGATAGATGACCATTCAAGCGAACAGATGTCTTTGTTTGTTGAAGGTCTTGCCAAGCTGTAAGCTCCCCCAGAACTTAAAAGTAACCCTTTGCAGAGCTAAAAACAACAACAACAACCCTCAGGAAAGTGGGACATCAAATCGGTTACGATTAGGTTTTTGCCATTTGGTTGAATAGGAATTCAATATAGACATTATATACAGCTCAAAAGAAATAAAGTTACACTTTTTGGGTACTCTTCAATTTTTGAATTGAGATTCAAAAGTGCTATGTATACATCTTTATACAAATGGTATTACTACTTCTTTCCATAATAATATGTCTATGATATAACTATCTTCATTCTTTAATATGGTGGCACAGTATTTTATTGTATGAATGCACTATAATTGAAATAACCACTCCTATGATAGGCATTTACACTGTTATAGTTGTGTTGTCATGATAGACAATGCTGCACCAAAACATCATTTTACATACATCTGAGGAAAAATTCCCAAGGTAGAATTTGAGTCAGATATTACCTAAGTATCTATCAAAAAGTTTGCACCAATTTACATTACACATCAGTATATATGAAAATGAGTGTTTCCTCTTATTGTTACCACCACTTGGTATTGTAAATTTTGATGTATTTGCCAATCTGCTAGGTGGAAAACAATATCCTTTTCAAAATGTTTATTTATTTAATAGGAGCAAAGTTGAACATACTTTCATATTTTTAGTGACCATGTGTGTGTGTTGCTGCTTGTTCACATCCTTTGCCTACCTTTAAAATTTCTGTTGTTCATTTTGATGACATTTGAGTTCTTTGTCTATTGAGGAATTTATTCTCTAATCTGTTTTTTGTATTAAACGTTTTCTCACACTTTTTTTGGACTTGATTTATGGTAATTTTGCTTTGTGGAAGTTTAATATTTATATTCAGTCAGATTGCTAACTTTTTTCTTTTATTTTTCTAGATTCAATATCATACTTACAAAGTCTTTTCTACTCCAAAAATATTGTTTTTTGAAACCTCAATCATGTTCTATTATTTTTGTGGACCCTTTTTTCTGTTTGAATCTTTGATATATTTGAAACTCATTTTAATGTAATATGTGAGGTAGTGATCCAGCTTCATTTTTTCGAAAGGCTCTCACTTTCTACTTGTTCTATATTGAGTTTACTGGGATTGATTGCTTACTTGTTTGGAATCTTTAATGACATTTTCCAAAGGCTTTGTTAATGAGAGTGCTTAAAATTCCACTTTACTGGTAGTCTTTAGCAATTCATTCTACATACTGTTTTCCCACAATTGCTGGCTGACGGCAATGAGAAAAAAAAATTCTATTGAAACTAGAACAGACTGCAGCTGCCGTCACATAGTACGGGGGTGGCATGATTCAAAACGGGAAAGATGGCTCTTTGTTTTAAAAAATATCTTGGCTGACTTTTTGGATGGGAAAGGTGAAGCCCCTCTCCCTCCGTCCACCTCACCCCAGGGCACAGTCCAGAAGCTGTGGGTGAATTGCTTTGCATGAGAAAAGTAAAAGGAAATTGAGGGTCAGAGGCTGGCATCTAGGAGAACCAGGGGCTGGGAAAAGGATCTTGGGAGAGAGGTGGGAGAAGACGGCAATAAGCCAGAGCCTGAGGGAGAATATGGCCAGCAAGAAACAGCCCACCAGGGAGAATGGGTAGTGGCTTTTTAGATCAGCAATATTTAATATTCCATTTTAAGTTGTTTCTTGCGTTTCACTAATGCAATCATCTGCTTTTACCCTTCACCCCCTACAAAAACCTATTATACACCAGCTTGTATTAGTGGTACTCTGTGGGGAGTGAAGAAAGTGGGGGTGGTATTGCCCATCACGGCAGAGAGAGATGGCAGCAGCTACCAGGATACAGGGGGCTACAGGCTTCCGAATGGACTCACCAGATAAGCCTACCCCATCCCCAACTTCCCTACTCCCAGCACACATAAAGAATGTAAGCTCCATGAGGACAGGACTTTTTTTTTAATTTGTGTTTTTCTTGCTTTATCTCTAGTGTCTAGAATAGAGCTCGACACACAATAGTCACTCAATAAAAAAATGTTGGAATGAATGAAAATCCCACCAGAGATTCTGTTACCGAGTCCAACCTCACTCTGCTCGTTGCACAGCAGGCCAATAAATCGGGGGATGAAGTGCTCAGGCAAGGAATACGACTTTATTCGGAAAGCCGGCAGACTAAGATGGTGGACTAGGGTCCCCAAAAAACCAACGTATCGGGGTCTGGATGCCAGTTTCTTTTATACCGTCAAAGAGGGAGTAAAGTAAAAAGGCAGAATAGAGAGGGAGAGGTGGTGAGGAAGTAAGGTGAAAAGGGCCATCAGTCTTGCAAAACATCTCCCGGAATGGCCAGCATCGGGAGGGGACGAGTTAATTTCTTCTTTTCTGCAGCCATTCACAGGTGGGCAGGGTCAGATTGTTTAACTGTGAGCTGAACAAAGGCACTTTAGTTTAACATTCAGGCAGAGGGACAGGGTTCCCTGAGGCAGGCCATTATGTATGATTATAATAACAAAAGCAATGAAAAGCAAAGGTTAAAGTCATAGAAACAGATCCAACATGGAGTCGAAATTGGCTCTTCCCTGTTACAATTCTGGATTGTGTAGTATTTAGAATGAGGGTTTTAGCCAGCGCATTTAGATGTTAAAGAAAAGGTGAACCCAGAATGCTGGACACTTGGGATTCTGACTTTGATTTATCAGCCTGGAATCCTGCCTGCTTTACCTCTGGTTTCTCACGTGAGATGTCCCTGCATCACAGATGTCCCCGTGAGATGGATAAGCAATTTGTGACACTGCAGTGATGGAGAGGTCTTTAACATCTTCTTTAATTACTTCCTAAATGGAACCGCCTGCTGAAAATGGATCTTCCACTACATATTATTGTAACAGGGAAGAGCCAAATCTGACTACATGTTGGATCTGTTTCTTTCACTTTAACCTTTGCTTTCCTTTGCTTTTGTTCACTAAAAGGATACTGTCTATACACAGTGGCCTGCCTTGGGGAACACCGCCCTCTGCCTGAATGTTAAACCAAAGTGCCTTTGTTCAGGGAAGCGCCCTGACCCTGTCCACCTGTGGATGGCTGCAAGAAAGAAGAAATTAACACATCTCCTCCCTGAGGCTGGCCATTCCAGGGGACATTTGCAAAACTTATGGCCTTTTTACTTTACTTCCTCATCTCCTCCCCTTCTCTGTTCTATAAAAGAAACTGGCATCCAAACCCCGATAAGATGGTTTTTCGGAGACACTAGTCTGTCATCTTCTCGTTCTGCCCACTTTCGGAATAGTCGTATTCCTTGTTGGACTCCGTAACATTATCATGACACTTACTATATAACTCAATTAAATCGACCCCTTAAGGGTGTTGTTCTTACAATGAGGTGGCTTGGGGGCTCAAAGGCAGCTTTTAGCCGGAAGTGTATTCTCCCTTATGGGGTCATTTAAGTTTTGGAAGAGAAGCTGCAGGAGGGGAGGGCCTTAGTTCTCAAGTCCTAGTGTGACCATGGTGAAGGGGGGGTCACTCTCAATAAGGAATGGCCTCTGTGAGTCCAGAGAGATGAGAATTGGGACTTTAATGAAGAATTCTTTCAGAATCGTGGATGCCTTCCCACAGCTGTGATTGGCTGATCCTCAGTGACCAGGTGAAGCTATGACTGCTCCGCCGTGAGTGTGAAATGCACGTGTGCAATATTCTACTAAGGTTAGGAATGGCCCGGAGATTTGGTGGTTTGGGGCTTGGAAGCAGGATGGCTAAAATATTTGAGGACAATTATCTGGCCTCAAGGAGGAGAGAGATGGTGACTGAGGGACTGGACCACTGATTCTTTGAACACACACAAGTCTCTATGATCCTCTGAGTTGCAGTTTCCTTGTGCATAAAATGGAATAATACCTACCCCATTGGGTTTTGGTGAGGTTTAGAGATAATCTACCAGTGGATACCTTGCTGAGTGATAGGTACACACGAAACACTGAATAAATGGTAGCTACTATGTTTATAAATGTTTCTCAGATTTGCTTAGGAAAAACTATACGGCAGGCAGTTCAGGAAAGGCCAAGTAAAGGGCTTGTGGGAGGCCAAATTATTAACATATTAATACAGATACAAAGTACATGATTGGCACCTCTCTTCTCCCCCAATACAGGAAGTGAGGCAAGAGGTCATCCATTCGTACATTCACCAGAGTGGAAACATGACACAGAATGAAGGGTGTGACTCTGTTTTTCAATTGTCTGAAACTTGTTTTAAAAGACAGATTTATTTTCTTGGCAGAGCCTCATGAACTAAAGTAACTAATAATGAGTAATCAGGATGATAATAATAATTAGCATTTTGGGGGACTTAACTACGTGGCAGGCTCTGTGCTGAGCAACCTCCTGGCGTTTTCCCCCATCCATCGGCCCTGAGAAATACATGCTTTCCCGTTCTGGTCCTGGAGGTAGTAGATGAGCTGGATCAAGGAACTTTATGTTTACCCTGTTAAATTTAATCGAATTAGGTTTGGCCAGTTGGAGCAGGCAGTTATAATCTTTTTGTGATCTATTCAGTCATTTACCATTATTGGTCTTTTCCATCTTCAAGTTGCCTGAAAATTTGATCATTGGGCCACAAATACCCGCATTCAAGTTGCCAATAAAAGCATGAACTAGTTTAGCAACAAGGATAAAGCTCTACTGAATGCTTTTGGAAACTTCTCTCTGGAGTGACTTTGATTCATAACTCAGCATTCTTCGGGTTTGGCTCTACTTTTGCTTTAAAGCGGTTCACATTTATCCATCTTGTTCAAAAGGGTATCATGATTGCTGAAATGCAGATTTATAACATCTATAGCAGGTCTGTGATTCCTACCACACCACTAATCTTAGGAAAAAAAAAAATTGTCATGAGTGTTCTTGAATTCAGGGTAGTTCCTAGTGATCACAACTTCCTCTTTAAGTGTTTAATATTTTTAAAAAATTTTACTGAGGACTTCCCTGGTGGCACAGTGGTTAAGAATCTGCCTGCCGGGCTTCCCTGGTGGCGCAGTGGTTGAGAATCTGCCTGCCAATGCAGGGGACACGGGTTCGAGCCCTGGTCTGGGAAGATCCCACATGCCGCGGAGCAACTGGGCCCGTGAGCCACAATTACTGAGCCTCCGCGTCTGGAGCCTGTGCTCCTCAACAAGAGAGGCCGCGATAGTGAGAGGCCCGTGCACCGCGATGAGGAGTGGCCCCCGCTTGCCACAACTAGAGAAAGCCCTCGCACAGAAACGAAGACCCAACACAGCCATAAATAAATAAAATAAATAAAATTAAAAAAAAAAAAAAAAAAAAAGAATCTGCCTGCCAATGCAGGGGACATGGGTTTGAGTCCTGGTCCAGGAAGATACCTCATGCCGCAGAGAAACTAAGCCTGTGCACCACAACTACTGAGCCTGCACTCTAGAGCCCGTGCTCCACAACAAGAGAAGCCACCGCAATGAGAAGCTCGCGCACCACAACGAAGAGTAGCCCATGCTCGCCACAACTAGAGAAAACCGGTGCACAGCAACGAAGACACAACGCAGCCAAAAAAAAAAAAAAATTATTGTAGTTCATTTACAACGTGTTAATTTCTGCTGTACAGCAGTTATTCAGTTATACATATATATACATTCTTTTTCATATTCTTTTCCATTATAATTTATCATAGGATATTTAATATAGTTCCCTGTGCTATCTTAATATCTTTAAAATAATTGATTCTAGAATTTTTTTCTAGAATCAGTGGTGGGCTTACCTTACCTCTTTGGTTTTATAAAACTCATATTCTGCCCTTTGTTGAAAATCAGGAATGAAAAAACGGTATTCTTCAGATTTTTGGCACCTTTTCTCTTTTTTGTGAGATGCCATTGATGATCTTAGAAGAGTTTCAAAAAATAAATAAAACTGGAAATCGGATTTTAAGGCATTGAATTAACTGGAAGAAAAGAAAAGTCAGATCTGAGATTTCATAATGCTTTTCCTTAATGTGTTCAAAGCACCTTTTTGTTTTGAATTCAGCCACAAGAATAAGAATTTCAGTACAGGAGGAAATTTATGTGTAGACAGCTTTTGGCTTATTTCTGGCATGCCTCCTTTCTGTCAGGTGGTGGTTTTATAACAGCACAATTTATTGCACTTGGCACCATGCTTACTCATACTTATATGCAAGTCATGCTGTTTCAAATATGTCTTTGATGACTACAATTGACTGGATATTTAAGATTATCAGAAAAGGAACATCATAAGAGTTGTACCTAATAAAGAGCTTCAACTATAAGTGTTTAAAGTCTTTTCATTCTAATGTTTTATTCTTAAAGTATAAGAGGCCTGGAAGAGGCCTAATTCCCTGAACTCAGCTTTGGTTTGCCCATATGCATAATTGAGCTTCTCTTTCTTATCCTGAGAATCAGGTACAGAACACTAGAATCTGCAGCACTGCCAAGTATCTCTACCTAGTACTGTGTATGACAGTTTAACACACATCCTAGCCAGGAAAGACTCTGAACTTGCTGCTTGGAGCCTGGGTGGCAGGGACCTCGGATGGATTATGTAGCCCATTTCTAGAGGAATATCAAAAGAGATCACCCGGGCTTCCCTGGTGGTGCAGTGGTTGAGAATCTGCCTGCTAATGCAGGGGACACGGGTTCGAGCCCTGGTCTGGGAAGATCCCACATGCCGCGGAGCAACTAGGCCCGTGAGCCACAATTACTGAGCCTGCGCGTCTGGAGCTTGTGCTCTGCAACAAGAGAGGCCGCGATAATGAGAGGCCCGCGCACCGCGATGAAGAGTGGCCCCCACTTGCCGCAACTAGAGAAAGCCCTCACACACAAATGAAGACCCAACTCAGCCATAAATAAATAAATAAACCCAAAAGTTTTAAAAAAAACAGAACATATGATGCTTTAAAAAAAAAAAAAAAAACAGATCACCCCAACTTTGGAAAGTTTAGTAGTATCTGGGCTGCTTTTTTAAACACCAAGATCAAAGTCAATCATAGAGGCATTCCTTACATTGTGGCACAGATGTGTTTATGAAAAGTTGGTAGAAGTTGACTTGCAGATTGGATTCTATTTTTAAGGCGCTCTGGTGGCTTAATAGTTGAAAGGGTGTATTAAGATCTTTCTTCTGTAGTGTGAAAGAACACTCTCTTATATATCTTCTGTATACCTATGGATTTTTATTTGATAATTTTTCTTAAAATGGATTAAAAAAAAAAAAGCCTGACTCTGCTTCTTTTTTTTTTTTTTTAATATTTATTTATTTATTTGGTTGCACCAGGTAGGCTCCTTAGTTGTGGCTCGTGGGCTCCTTAGTTGTGGCTCGCGGGCTCCTTAGAGACTCTGCTTCTTTAAGACACACTGTGAAAACAACGGTCCTTTCTGGAAGCCAGTATTTCAGGGCCAGATGCCCTGAAATCTGACATTTGGCATGTATGAATGTTGAAGGCACTTTCTTTAGGGGTACATTACCCTGTTTCTAAGAAAAATATATATTATAATTATAATTGTCTAAAATAGTTACTGATCTTTTAAAATATGGTGGTTTGAGAAACATTAAGTAAACATTAAATAAAACTTTATTTTAAAAGCCATCAGAAATTTCTTTTCTAGCTGGGTTTAGATAATATCTGCCAGATAACAATATGATTTTATGTTAAGTGATTTAAAGAGAACAAAATTATATATTTGGTAATATCAATATAATCATAAATAATATAAAACTCCCATGATTTGGATCACATGAGTTTGGATTTTAAGGTAAGGTGACTATATCATATGTGATTACTGTAGATAGCAATTGCTCTCAGCTATGGCTGTATATTAAAATAACTGAGGAGTTTTGAAAAGACACTGATGCCTGGGACCCACACCCAGAGATTCTGACTTAATTGGTCTGGGAAGAAGACCAGACACTATGTTGTCAAAGGTCCACAGGTGTCCTAATGTACTGTCAAGGCTGGGAACTACTGTTACAATCTCTTGCAACCTAAAGTGTGGTCTGTGAATGGTATTAGCCTGACTTAGAACTTTTAAAATTCAGACTCTCAGGCCCCACCTCAAACCTTCTGCATCAGAATCTGCATTTTAACTAGATCTTGAGGAGATTCATCTGCAGTATGTTTTTTTCATGGCACTTTGATTGTAAAAGTGCTTTCATAGTCATTCTTTTGTTCATCCATTTATTAATTTAATAATATTATTATTATTTGGTCCATTTTTTAAGTATCTGATGAGGACAAACACTGCTCTACCTACTGGGAAACATAAAAGTATGAATAAGATTTGGGCCTTCCTTTCCAGGAACTTTTGAAGGACCAGGGTCGGGGTAGGGTAGAGACATGGGAGCAGATTCAGGACTAGAGCTGTAATCTAGCTGTAAGATAGAATTGTCTATAGTCTTCTGGGAAGAAAACTGGAAAGTAAGACCCCTCCCCACTCCACCCCACTTTCACCCAGGGACTGGGATTTGAGCTGGGTTTCTGAAATAGAAGTAGGTAAGGCCAGCGGTTTTTAAAGTATGGTTACTGGACCAGCAGTGTCGGCCTCACTTGGGGACTTGTTAGAAATGCTAGTTCTTGGGCCCTTCGCAGATGTAATGAATCACAAACTCTGAGGGTAGGGACCAGCAGTTCGTGTTTTAATAAGCCCTCCATTGGATTTGATACACACTTAAGTCTGAAAACAGTGGCTGTAAGCATTTTCCAGACAGAGGAGATGGGAAGGAGCACTGAAGGCCATTGGAAAAGTGTGTCCCCAAACCAGAATAAAGCTCACTCACAGTGTACCATGAAGTTTTTCATGGCTTGAACATAGCGTGTTGACTGTACTTGGAATTTCGCAACAGTTTTGCTCAACATTTTGTTCCATGTATCTCTATTGTCTTTCTCTTTTCGGGTCATTTGGTCATAAGGCATTTTAATTTTATGATTGTTATTATTCATCACATTTAGAAAGAGAACTTTGTGTTTGGTTGTATGATAGTTTGATTGTTTTCTTTTTTGAAAATCAAACTCTGAAGTTGGCTGAACACTCTTTTTATTATACTGAAAACACTGTGATTTCTATAGAAATGCATGGGAAAACCACAGTATATGGACATCCTCATTTATCTTTAAATGAACTTACTTTAAATGGTCTTTCTTGTTGGGGACCTGGATTTACATTGTCTACGACGTTATGGGGTAGGGAGAGTCTGTATAAACCCAAACCTCATCAATTTTAGTGATATCAGTTTTCCCCTTTTTAATATTTTCTTATCATAATATCCGGGAAAGAGCACATACTTTTTTTTAAACCTTTCTTTCTCTCCTTCTCAAGTTGAAGTGCTAATTAGTACCTTGGAGTCCAAGTGAAGGTCACTGAGAGAGGACAAGGGTCTGGATAATAACCCATGAAATGGAGCTCAAAGAAAATTCCCACTTGAGAGCTGGAAGGGATCACAGAGATCAAATAATTCAGCTGTCTCACATTGGAGGCCTCTGAGGGCTTAAATGACTTGCTCAGAGTCACACTGCTAATGGGGAAGCTGGAACCAGAGACCATGTTTCCAAACTCCTTGTTTAGTGTTCTTTCTATTACATCATGGATACACAGAAGACTGTATCCCCATGGGGGGAAAACACAAACTGTATGTGAGTGGCTGTCGAACGTAATGATTGATTTTTCCCTTTGCAATTTGTAAGGGGCTAGTCATACACCAGATCACATCCAATTTGATGGCTTTAACTATGTATTGGTCGTTATCTCCAAAATCCTCTTTGGAATGAGTTAGATGTGAGTAGATGATAAAAAGAAAATAAGGAAATCAATCAATCCAATGTTGATTTCCTTACTGAGGCCCAGGCTTTATGTTTAATAACCTCCTGAACAGGTCCACCTGGACATTCCATATAGGCATTAGAGAATAAACATGTCCCCATTTGAATGCATATTCTCTCCTAAAACTTGCTCCTCCCACCCCTTATATTTTATCATTATTCACTCAGGACCTTTAGGATCATTCTCAACTCTTCTTTCTCTCACCCCACACATCAACTCAATCGCCAACTCTCTCAATTTTATCTCCTGTCAATCTTACATCTTAAACAGTTTCCAAATCCAATGCTTCCTCACCACCTGCACTTCCATTGTCTTAAGTCAGGCCACTCTTACCCCTTATCAAAGCTCCTGCAACAGGCTTTGTCCTCTTTTTCCTGCCCCCAGCCTCATAGTTGGACATTTCTCTTTCACACTATTTTCAGAGTGAACTTTCTTAAAGTGCAAGGTTTATCATGCCACAAACTATGTTTAAAACCTACAATAATTCCCCATCTGTAATAGGATAAATCTTAGCATAGTACACACAACTTTATATGATTTGGCCTCTGCTTACCACTTTATCCCGACCTCTGATCCCTCTTCCTTACATGCTTACCCATGCTCCAGTAAGATCAGGCTGCTTGCAGCCAACCAGACAGGCTTTTCCTGTCTGGTGAAATACTATTCATTTAGCACATCTCAGACGTCACCTTCTCATTGACATTATCTCTGACGTCGCTCCATTCTCCTCCACAGCTAGAGTGAAATACCTTTCTGTCCGCATCTCTGTACCTTACATATCTTCTGTACTCTCATATAATTTTTCCCAGCATTTAATCATGAAAATTTTCAAGCAGACAGAAAAGCTGAAAGAATTTTGCATGATTTTACAATTAACATTTTACTGTGCTTACTTTGTCACCACTCTATCTACCCATCAATCCATCTTTTTAAAAAAAGCATTTCAAAGTAAGTTGCAGATATCAATATACTGCCTTCCAAATAATTGAGAATACGTATCATTCAGAGTTCATACATAGCATGTGGAGTTCTGTGTTTGTCTGCAGTTCTTTGTTTTTTAAATGTCAGGTAAAATTTACATACAATGAAATGCACACATCTTAAGTGTCCCATGAGATCCACTAAATACATACATGTGAGCAACCTAAACCCTTCCTACATACAGACCATTACCATTACTCTGGAAAGTTCACTCATGATCCTGCTCAGGAAATCTCTGTTGCCTCTTCTCTCAGAGGCAATGACTATTCTGATTTTCTTCCAGCTAGTTCTCTGTGTTATAGAACTTTATATAAAAGGAATCATACAGTATACATGCTTTCGTGTAAGACTTCTCTCATTCAGCATATTCTTGAGATTCATACATTTTGTTGTATGTATCAGAAACTCATTTAAAAAAGTATTACTGATATTCCATTGTATGGATATATCACAGTTTTTAAAAAATCCATTATCCAACAGATGCTCACTTGGGCTGTTTCTAGTTTCTGACTATTATGGATAAAGCTACTGTGAATATTCTTGTACAAGTTTTTTGGGGATATATATGTCTTCAATTCTTTTGGGTAAATGTTAGGATTGGAATTTATGGTCATAGAATATTTACATTTAGTTTTAAAACAAACTGCCAGATTTTCCCTAAAGTGGTTTTACCATTTTATAATCCTACCAAAAATGTGTTGCTTCACATCTTCACTAGCATTTGGTGCTGTGAGACTTTTAACATTTAGCCATTCTGGTAGGATGTGTAATGGTATCTCATTTCAGTCTCATATAATTTTTGGTTTATTGGTCTGTCTCTAGAGAGAGAGACAGGCACTTTAGTCACTTCTATATTTCCTGAGCCTAATAACGTCTGACACAGAATAGTGTCTGCAGTGGGAGATCAGTCATTCACTCTGGCAGCAATCCACCTGGCTGCCACATGTAGGAACATACACAGTAGATAATTGGATTGATCTCTAGGTGAAGAAAAAGGGGTCTGAGAATTCTGTCAATAGCATGATAGAACTGAGGAACCATTGGGTCTGTCTGGGCTGTTTATGGAAGTGGAAAGCTGATAAATTAGATCAAGGGAGTGGGTATGGTGGGATTGGAGCTCTCCCTGGGAGGTAGGAAGTAGTGAGGTCAGATTGAAGGAGTGAAGAACTGGAAGGATAGTGGTCAGAGAGAGGGAGTTAGAGGGATTTTATCAGATTTGACTAAGAATTCTGAAATAACGAAAACTTTTCATAGTAATAATCATAAATATCAACATTTCCTTAGATTTTATAGAATTACTATCTTTTCTCATTTTTGCTTCTATAGAAAAATGTTAGTTCAT
This sequence comes from Balaenoptera acutorostrata, assembly GCF_949987535.1. Taxonomy (NCBI): domain Eukaryota; kingdom Metazoa; phylum Chordata; class Mammalia; order Artiodactyla; family Balaenopteridae; genus Balaenoptera; species Balaenoptera acutorostrata. Next base: position 133,574,029 of record NC_080066.1, read on the forward strand.
TTCTTTCTCCTCAGAGATTTCTGTATTTTGAATAAACAAAATTAAGAAGTAGCTATTTAGTCTCTAAGTCTGATAATGAAAATTGGAAGAAACTAAATCCTACATTACTGAATTGAAAATATGAAGTAGATCTTCATGTTACATTGTTAACTCTGATTATGGCAAATGTTCTACTTGACATTTTATTATTAACACTTTATTCCTTTTATTCTTACAGCATTCTGATATTTAGAATGACTTACACCATTATACGTCATTATCAGCATTCTGATAATTGGAATGACTTATACCATTTTCACAATTGAAATTCACATTGTCACATTTCACGACTTTCACAATTTTCACAAACGGGATTAAAATCGGCTAATATACATGTATAGAGGAAAATGTTGGCAAATATTTGTCCGTCATTAAGTTATCTGAATTTGGTTGTCTATCTTGATTAAATCACTATAATTGTGCTGTCCTTCCTTTCACCCTGAGATTTATGTATATGGGCAGAGCCATCTCTTCAGAGTCTGGGCTAAGTCCTCTGAAGCACTTTGGTAGGCAGACTTTCCATGGCTACTCCCCATCTTCTCTCCCTACCAGCAATAAGATGCTTATTCCACTGGCTGCCAACCAATGCCAGACTGACTGATCATTAGACTAATTCAACCACTGCTACCTCCAATGCAATGCCATTTAATAAACAGTCTCTATTCTGCAACTAGTTAGTCATCCTGTCTCCCTTATTCCAAAGCCCCTGAAGACAAAACTCATCCACAAAGCCTTCCCTGATGGTCATAGAAGAGATGCCTTCATCCCATTTGACCCTGCCGTCCAGTCAAGGCTTGGTTTAATGTTCCTGTTCTGCTTCACATGTGATATATTCTGCTTCCATGATGATAGGGACCAAGTCTATTCAACTTTTTAAAAACTATAATCCTTAAGTATATTGACTTTTGTAATTAGGCACTTAACACTTTTCATAAAATTGATGACAACAATGATGGTATCAGAGAAGCAAAATCTTTAACTGCTTTATATTGCTCACCTCATTCAATGATACCAGTAGACAGTTAGTTAAACTAGTAATAAATTTCTGGGTTTATAAAATTTGTATTTAGGATGCAATATATGTTTCTACTATTATTTGCTTTTGAAGTGAGACACCTTTACTCCTTGAAAATTAAGATGGAGAGAAAAATAAAAGCTATTTTTATTGGGCTTCCCTGGTGGTCCAGTGGTTAAGACTCCGTGTTTCCACTGCAGGGGACACGGGTTCGATTTCTGGTTGGGGAACTGGGATCCCACAAGCCACACGGTGATGCCAAAAAAAAAAAAAAAAAAGCTGTTTTTATTTCAATTGTAGTGGCTTAATAGGTGTCTTTTACCCTAAACTGCCCCAAATTCATTTTAGAAAATGTACATTTACATATAAAAAGATTAAATAAATTCACAAAGGAAAAAATTAATATAAGTTCCCCTCCCCCATAACTCTGAGATTCTAACCCCTCATCCCTCAACTCTCGGAAATCTTATATACTGGTTCCTTCTCTTTTTCAGAATGGGCAACAGTTTAGATGGGGGAGTAATAAAGCACACTAACTTATTTCATTTTATTACTTTTGTATATCCCAAGAGGATGATGACTTAAAGGGGAAACATATTTGTAATAGTAGCTGATTATGCTGCACAGTTTAATTGACAGCAGGATTTTCTTTTGAGATGATAAAGATGCCTGTGATGAATAGTGGATAAAAAAAATTTAAACAAAAAAATCCTTTAATCAAAGTACCCAAGGGAGAAAAAGTAGACTGATTTATTGGAATCAAAATGATTCCTTGCCTTATAAAAATTCTTATTTGGAAGTATTCAACAACTCCTTCCATCGTGCCCCGAACTTGTCATTACTCTCTCTCTTTCTCTTCTTCTTATGTAATTACATAGCCCCTTCTCCTATTTCTAAAGGTTGGCATATTCTCACTTCACTTCTGTGGCCTTTGTCCTAAGAATGATATAGGTAACAAAAAGAAAATGAAAACCAAGGACTTAATCTCTCTATATACACACAAATAATTTAACCTTACTTTTTTGGAATTTTGATCATAGCATCATAGGTATCTTTCTGCTCAATAGGGCTTAGCAGAAAGACCATTGATTTTAGACTTAGAAGACCTATATTTGTATATCATCTTATATTTAGCAACTGTATGAACTTCAGCCAAATCATTTAAACTCCCTGAGTCTTGGTTCCTTATCTCTAAAAATGGGGATTTGTCTAACCCACTTCCCAGGGTTGTTGTATCAAAATATGTAGAAGGACCTTGTAACCATGAAGCTCAGAATAAATATGTTATCATTGTTACTGTCATTTGACCTATGAGAAAACCAAGACTGTTCAGAAAGACTAAGTATTTTGCCTAAGGACACACAGCTTGTTAGTAACAGAGGAGAAACTAAAAGCTGAGTGTCCAAATACTTAGACTGAATTCTTTTCCATTGACTCTCTCTGAAGTGCTTTATTTCAACTTGCAGCAGTTGAGTTTTTCTCTTTCATTCTCTATGATTTGGTTTCATTGAGTAGTAAATAAGGTAAAAATTTAAATTGTGTCTTTCTACTTTACAATTTTAGACTTGGACTTGAGGTGCATGGTAATTCTCTGAATTTAGAGGAAAGAATGTTCATAGATGCAATTTCCCTTTTGCAGATCAATTTGTTTGCCCTTCTCGGGAGTGGGACATGTTTTTATATCTGGGGAATTCAACTTTATCATGCATTCTCCGCTACAATAGGTGGTGGCAAAGGATCTATAGAAGCTTGTTACACAGTATTTGATTGCATGCATCCAAAATATCCAACACAATTCTTAATCTGAAAGATCATCACAGGTGGGGCCCTCCAAAGCATCTCTCTGAGGTTAAGACATTGGGTGTAAACAACAAAATGTCCCTTTTTCCAGATGAGCAAGTTAATGTCCTCTCTACATGATGTTCTGGCTTCTTGTGTTCTAGTTAAAAGGGAGTAGAAATTAAATGGGAACAAAGGAGACCTGTGCCAGAGAGACCAGTAGCCAGAGGGAGGAAGTTCATTTTATGAAGTCATAAAAAAGCAGAAAAGTGCATAAAAGAAGCAGAAAAAAGTGAAAAATGTGTTACAGAGACACAAAGTGGGTAGGAATCTGTCTGAAGGTGATTTTGGCAGTACAGATAGTATTTCAGCTATGTACTTGTTACCATTTTAGATTTCTTTCAGATTGTTTTCTGTTTTGAGCAAACAGCTGGAGGATAGATAGCACATGGGAAATAAAGTACAGCATTGGAGAAAGTGTAGTTTCAAAACCAAAGGTATATAGTGATTGAATACATTGAATAAAGTGAAGGTTCAAGTACAGTCTGTTGAACCTGACAAAACCAGTCAGAAACAAGGCCAGAAAAAGATGTTTTGGGGGATATCATTCCTTTCTCAAACATCTACCTCCAAGATCACTGTATCAAGAGACATGCCAAAAAGGAATAGTATTGACAGACATTTCGGAAACACCTGCAGCGGAAAACACTGTCAAGTTAATGAGGGAAGCTGATAGGCATCCGAGGGTAACGAGGAGAGAGAGGGAAAGGGATTTTCTTGGCTATGGCTGCTGTGTGTGTACGTGTATATGAAATAACTTGAAGGAAAAGGAGCGAGGGGAGAATGCTTTGATTTCACCATTTGGTGGTGGAGTAGAGAGTTCTTGGACCTTGGAGCCAGAGCAACCTGCTTTATATCCCAGTTCTGCTTCTTACTAGCTGGCTGTGAGGCCTGTAAAGGAAGGATGAAGTATCACTCGGGAATATCTTCAGCTAAACATACAGAACACCCAACCATATGTGTAAAGACATTAAATTATATCCCTTAAAAAGAAGTCTGAAGGTCAGTTCTGCAGGACTGAGGCAGCATCTCAACAATGTCATCAAGGGTCCAAGCTCTATTTTCTTTTTTTTTTTCTTTGACATCCAAAGTATTTTCATTATTAGGCTGGTCAAGTCATGGTCCCAAGATGGCCACCTTAGCTCAGAAATAACGCCTCAGGATTCCCTGGTTGGGGAACTAAGATCCAGCAAGCCATGGGGCGTGGCCAAAAATAAATAAATAAATAAAGCCTCACATAATTATATTCAGAGCAGAAAGGCAAGGCATGGGGGCAATAGGACTCTCTCCTCAGAAGATTCTACTTTTATGTGGGAAGAAACTCTTTTCCAAAAGGTCTCTGGCTGACATGTCTCATGGCCAGAATTGGGTCATCTCTGGACCCATCAACCAGTGATTGAGGGTGGGAATGGGGTTGAGCCCTGTCTTCTTGGCTGAGACCTGTCAGCAACTAACTCAGTCTGCTGCAGGTAATATCTGTCTGATAGGGTGGTTAGCGTTAGAGATAATACATACAAATGCTGGTAGTGCTTTGCCTAGCCCATCTCAGGCATGCTTTAAATGATCATTATTATAACTTTAAAAATTATTAGCGCTTTTTCTACAATCTTTTATTGTCCTGCGAACAGTTAAATATAGTTGTAACAAGTATATAAAATTTTGGGCTCTGCTTTGACTTCATCCTATTTGTAGTTTAAGCATTTCCAAGTGTTTCTATATAGTCTCAATAATACCACTTTAAAAATGCATGAAATTCAGTGTATCAAATGACTGAAGTAGAATTTAATTAAATTATTTTTGTATATATTGTATGCTTCCAGTTTTTTTTCACTATTATAAGACTTCTTTGTGTAAAATTTTGTATATTTTGGATTGATTATTTAGGATAGATTCCAGGAATGACATTATTAGATCAAAGGGTGAGGCAGAGATTGGCTAGCTATTTACCAAACCATGTGGTTTTCCTCCTGAAATCCCAGATAAACTACATTTCTTAATCTCCCTTGTAGCTAGGTGTGGCCAGCGAGTGGATTCTTGCCAGTGGAATGAGGGCATCTATGATGTCCCCTATTTTGGGGCCTGGTCCAAATCACCTCTGAAATCTCCTTCTCTCTCTTCTCCTGGATGTCTGTGCCCTGGATGACCTTGGTGAAGATGGCAGACCTACAACAGCCTGGGACCCTGAATGACCATGTGGAGCAGAGCCTCCCCTCCACTCCCACACTACTGCTTAGACTGGAGAGGACTGGGAAACAAATTCTCATGTGTTAAGTTAGTATACATTTTGGAGTTATTTGGTATAGCTGTTGTTACTACAACTAATACAGAAAGTGGTACCTTGAAATGGTAACCACTACAATGAATAAGGCATAAATCTACTTTTATTCAAATTTTCTCTCCGGAGCACAATCTTTCAGAATAAAAGAAGAACCACAAAAATTTATTTAAATGAAATGCATTAACATCGTTGAGCTGAAAAATTAATGTGCGTACAAGAAGAAAATAAACCCACCTATGCAAATTGCTTGGAATGATCCATAATTAATGTTATATAAATCAATAAAATTTACTTACCACAGTAATTTCTAAGCAATGCATATATTTAATTATTTTAGTTTGGGGCTATCAGTTACGTAATAAATTAATTATTTTTAGATCCTGCTGAGCGTTTCTTATCTAAAACATTGTGGTGCCCCATGTCTGGGGCACATTCTAACCATATGGGCAGACAACTCAGGATATGTGAGGCCTTTTAGTAACCCTGGTCTGCATCCCCAGAGTTAGCACCCTGAAGCTGTAGTTCTGATTCATTCCAGCACAGGAGGTTGTGTTAATATAAACCGCTGGGTAATCTGGAGGGCCCCAGGGAGACCGGTTTGATTCTCTGTCTATTAGGCAGCTCTGAGCTAGGTGGAGAAATAGTGGCAGAGGCTGATACACTGATTTTTGTTCCCTGTGGGAGGCATAGCCTGAGAAGGATAGCTGGGGAAAATCAGGTGATTGGGAAGCTCATTTTGGGAGGAGGGTTTCCTGAGTCTCTTGGCATGTAATTAATTAACTGTGCCCAATAGCTCCGAGTCAGCCAGGCATTTCCCAACCATTCAGTGAGGAAACATAGATCAGGGTATAACTCTCTGCCTGGTGTGGAGTAAGCACCATACGATGATGATGTTAATAACCAGGTCACTGGACTTTTCCGGTGACTTTGATTTCCAACTTCTGGGAGCAGAGAATCATACCCGACTTTAAGTTGTGTTCCCTGCTGGGGCTGGTCTGGTGGGCTCAACCCTAGTCTCAGTGGGGAGCTGAGAAGACAGACAGCTGGGGAAGTCTGGGGGAAGAGAACCAGGCGCTTGAGTTTGATGCAGGCATAGTACTTCCCAAGGGTGTGAGTTGCACCTCTCTTTATTTTGGGAAAAACATCTGATACAACTTAACTCTCTCTCCCTAGAGTGTTAGTTAAATAAATTGTCATATGGAAAGTCCAGTGGCCTGGTTATTAACATCATGATCATATGGTGCTTACTCCACACCAGGCAGAGAGTTATATCCTGATCTATGTTTCCTCACTGAATGGTTGGGAAATGCCTGGCTGACTCCGAGCTATTGGGCACAGTTAATTAACTACATTCCAAGAGACTCAGGAAACCCTCCTCCCAAAATGAGCTTCCCAATCACCTGATTTTCCCCAGCTATTCTTCTCAGGCTATGCCTCCCACAGGGAACAAAAATCAATGTATCAACCTCTGCCACTATTTCTCCACCTAGCTCAGAGCTGCCTAATAGACAGAGAATCAAACCGGTCTCCCTGGGGCCCTCCAGATTACCCAACGGTTTATATTAACACAATCTCTCTAGGATTTTCACTAGATGTGGAGTGGTCATCATACATATTTTTGCAATGTGTTCTTCCTGCAGCCATACCTTTCTCCTTTTCACAGTCCTTTGGGAAGAAGGGACAGGCCTTCTATCTCCTCTATATTGTGAGTTTGTTTTAGTAAAGCCCGTAATAAGCTCATGATCTAGGGCACTAAGGTTGAATCTTGAAATACTAAAGGCGGCAAAAAAAATTAAAAGCTCTTTTCTCTGTCAACAATAAAGCCTGGCTTTAGGATTACTGTATTTTATCAACTTGAAGATGCCATTGTTGTAAGATGCACTATTATTTTATGTATCATTAAGACTATGATACAATGCCTTAATGATAGTTCTGCGGAAGGCATGAATCGATCATAACAGCCTCTTATTGCAGTGAAATCTTTTTTATCTACACTGAGAGACTTGAAATTTCCTTTTGCCTTTAATCACAACGCTTGGCAAGTGATGGGCAATCCTTTCCCAAGGGAGTCAGTAAAATAATGTAACAGTTTCACAGTGGCAAGTGTGTTTCTTTCTTTCTAGGTCCAGGAGAGCACTTGGTTGTTGTTTTGCAACAAAATAAGAATTGCAATCATGTATCCGAGTATTTGCATCCCAATATCAAATTTACATTCAATTGCCTTGTTTCTCTGCCTTTCTGTATATGCAATTTTTTTTTTTAACCAATGACAAATCATAGTGTAATCTTTTTGAAGACAATTTATGCTATAATTAAACTCATTCTAGAAGAAGATGATTAGATTTAGGCAGCAAAGAGTCTTGAGGTGCTCTTGATGGTGGCCAGACTTAGGTATCCTACCTGGAAGTTAACATCTCTGAAGGAAGACTGAAGAAGAAAAGAGGAGGAACAGACAGGACATTCACATAGTAGTGGCCCGGACCACTCTCAGTTTCTGTCTTTTTTTAAGGCTCAGTCTGAATGCCCTGTCTGCGACAAAGCTTTCCCTGACCCATTAGAAGTCAGGTTAGGTCTTTTAGGTTCTTCTCCTATCATAACCCTTAGCACAGGTTAAAAACAAACAAACAAACAAAAAAGAATTGCTGGTTTAACTGTATATCTTCTTTACTGGAAGATCTGTGTAGGGTCTGTGTAGTAGGTATTTAGTATATATGTGTTGAAAGGAAGGAAGAAGGAAGGAAGTCATGTCATTCCTCTGCTATAACCCTTACATGGATTTCTATTGCTCTTGAAATAAAACCCAGGGGCCCTCGAGCCCCCCAACCCTATCTAGAGCAGGCTCTCCCTCGCTCGAGAAGATCCAGCTACTGAGTAGCCTCAGGCCAACTGAGGCCTTGCCACTTCTAGATCCAGCCTCCACACGCATATCTGATCGTGACTCTCCCCTGCTTAAAACCTTCCCATGCTTCCTACCTCTCTGCAGCAAAGCAAACCCTCCTCCACGACCTGCCCTTTTCTCCCTATGCGGCTTCCTCTTTCACCCCTTGGCGTCCTGGTTTCTCAGGACACCATGCTGCTCCTCCTGCTGGCGCCCTTGCTTCTGTTCTTCCCTTTATTATCCTTTATCCTTTAATACTCAGCTTCTCCCAGAAGCCATTCCTAAACCCCAGACTAGCTAAAGGCCCCTCCCCTGGGCTCCCACACTGTGAATATCTTTGTATCTGGTCACTTACCACTCTGAATTAAAGTCATCTCTAGACACTTGTCTTTCCTATTGATTGTAAAATCCCTGAGAGCAAGATCCATACTTTCTCCATCTTTGCATCCCTGGTGTTTAGCTGCATCTGGTGCGTTGTAAATATCAGTAAGTGTGTGTTAAGTGGAATTAGACAGAACTGAGCTGAGATTGGGAAGCCATGACAGAAGGAAGGAGAACCATATACTAGGATGCTACTTTCTGAAAGGCCAGGTATCCCCTGGTCTAGGAAGAATCACAGGTAAGCCCAGGGGAGAAGCTTTTCTGAGTAGTCCTGGGGATGGTGATGCATTTATTTGGTTGCCAGGTGGTGCTTGATTAAGGTCCTCAGCCACAATAAGCGTGGCTTTCAGTGGATTTAGCTAAGAATCAATTCACTAATGAAAAGTCTTCTGCGCATCAAACCCAACTATTACCACATGACCAATCAAAAGTCTTTCGGTTAACAGACTGTTTTCAAGTCCCCGTATGTTCTGTGACAATCTGTAAATACTTCTTTCCTCAGGATTTTTGGCCAAAAAGTGTACCAAATGAATCGACAAGGTACAAATATTTATACAAATAAAGATACACATTTATACAAATAAATGAGGCAAAATTATGCTCTAATACCTACTTTTGTCTTACAGGTATGTCTGAGGTACCAAAAAGTTTAATTATAAAAATTTAGGCTGTATTGGCCAATCCTAATATATTTTTTCATGGAAACACTGTTCTTTGATATGTTTAGGTTCAGCCAGTTCAAAATGTCTCTTGATGCTGTGAAGTCCCTATGTATTAATATTCCATAGTTCTTTATTTATCTGCATAAAAACTAGACTCATACAACTCACGGGCTGCCTTTTCAATTCTAGCCCTTTCTTTTGTGTTTCTCACCTCTTTTCTAGCTTTCTACTTTTCTAACCTAGCATAGGATTATACAAAATGCAGGTATTGATCAATGGGCAAAATTGTGAAAAATGAAAAAAAAATCTATAATCTTTTGATGCCCATTGGAATAAAAATGTACTCTTGCATTTTATATTTTTGGTGAAGGTTCTTGTGAACCCATGAGAAGCTGCATGTATAGTGATTAAGGGCATGGATTCTGGAGCCCAGGTGTGAATCCAGACTACCTACTTGCTAGGAATTTGTAATTTGAACTTGTATAAATTAATCTCTCTATGCCTCAGTTCTGTCATATGTAACATGAAGATAAGAATAATACCTACATCACAGCGTTGTTATGAACACGAACTGAGTTAATAGGTGTGAAGCGCATAGTCATTATTTATTATTATGAACTCTTATGTGAGTCAGAACATGACTTGGTGTGGAAAAGTTTTATTTCCACCATATAAGTTAACAAAGGTGGGAACATCAATATATTTAGTGGAGGAGAAAAGACAATGGTATGCACTACATTTTTCAACCCTCAACTGATAACATCAAACTCTTTAAGCTTCATATTAGTGGATGCCAGCAACCTTCATTCTTCCCTGCAGTTGGAATGGGAATCTTTATACTCCAAGTCATAGAGGTTGTTAATGCTGTGAAGGCAAGTCTCCAAATTTGGAGTAAAAGAGAGGATGCAGAAAGAGTTGGAGACTGAATACTGTAGGAGTTGGGGGACGGGTGCTGGGGACCTCCTGTGGGATGCTTACTCCTGCGCAGATGCCGAGGATTCCCTGGTGGTCCTCTTCCTTTCCTCCCAGTGGCAGCAAAGATAAGGCTGCCTGCTTCTCTGCCCTCGGCACCACCTACTACTTCTGTTCAGGGTTCCTTGTCCGAGCCCAATACAATCTACAGGTGCCTCTAGCCCCCCGAGACAAGCACAGTCACTTTTGGAATTTCTAGGTTTAGGAATACACGTTGATAACACAGGGAAAGCAGGAAGTTAAAGCAGGACTTGGGACTCCCCTCTCCGCTCCCTGTCTGGGATTCCCTCCTCACTTCACAGCGGCTGTGGCTGCTCTAAATTCTGTGCTCTGGCTCCTCACGCCAGAAAGATGGTGAGGTTTTTTTAAAAAAATCCTGCAGGGATCTGACTGGTACCTTTCCTCCAGCTAGAAATGGTAAAACGGGGGAACACTCAGTGCCAGGTCCTTCCTCCAAGTGCTGACTCCCCTTCAGAGCCTGCCTGCTTTTGGTCCCTCTCCAGTGCCTGCAGGTAGTTGTTTTATTATTCGTCTAGAGTTGTTATTTCTGAAATGGTTGGTACAAGAGAAATTTACTTGGCTATTAACAGAAATGGAACCCCTATATTTGAACTAACCTTAAAAAATCCATCTGCTGAGATCTTAATTTCATTTATTGTATTTTTTCAGTTGTAGAATTTCCCAGTTCTTTAAAAATAGTTGGATTTAACTGTTAAAATGATCAATCTTATGTTTTAATTCCCTTAATATATTAGTCATCATTATTTTAAAGTTTGTACCTGATACTTTCCTTATCTGTGGGTCTGGTTTTTGTGGTAGTGAAATTACGATTTTACCATCAACTGAAAATTTAAGACCAGACATTGAAGAAAGGATAAGTTCATTTCTTGATCCTACTCTTCTGTTAGCTATATACCCATTCCTTTGCTTCTCTTTTCCACAATATCTTTAAAAAATTATTTATTCTAAAAATTTCCTAATTGTCTTCATTAATTTTTTCCTTAAACTCAGTCCGATCAGTCCTTCTCTCTTAGCTCTCCACAGAAAGCGTTTTTTATGTCATTAGTGGCCACCGCATTGCTAAATCCAGTGTTGTGACTCCTCAGCTTATTGGCCTGTCAGTTGATGATTCCCTACTCCTTGATAAACTTTCTTTACTTGGCTACCAAGACACTGAACACTCACTGGTTGCTCCTTCTCTTTCTTCTTTATTGCTTTTCCACCGTTCTTCCCTTCCCTCCTCTTCTCATCCCTTCCCTTCCCTCTCCTTCTCTCCCCTCCCCTTTCCTTTCCTTTCTTTTCGTCTTTCTTTCTTTTTCTCCCAGCGCTAAATTCTTGACCTCTTCTCTTCTTTAGCTGTACTTACTCCATTGGTGATCTCCACCTGTCTCACAGCTTTAAACTTTGTCTATATATTAGAACTCCAAAATTTTTATCTCTAGCCCAGATCTCTCTTCCAAACTCTAGACTCATCTCTTCAACTCTCTACTTGATATCTACACTGGATGTAAAACAGGCATCTCAAACTCAGCATGTCCAAAGCTGAGCTCCTGATCTTCATTCCCCTAGACTGGCTCCACTCACAGATTCCTCCATCTCAGTTGACGATGTCTCCCCGATTCCAGGGTCCTGAGCCAAAATTCTCACAGTCATATCCTTCCCCCATTAATTAATTAATGAATATAGAAAGAGCTTTATTGAGATAAAATTTATATGCTATAAAATCAACCTGTTTAAAATGTATAATTAAATAGTTTTCAGTATATTTACAGTGTTGAATAGCTGTCGCCGCAGTCTAACTTTAAGACATTTTCATCTTCCCCCCAAAGGAACCTTGTATCAGTTAGCAATCACTCCCTATTTTCTGCTCTCCCCGCTCTCTGAAGTCTGTTTCTTTTATCTGCCTTTTTCCCCTCTTGGGTTTCAATCATGTTGTATTTTTGTATGCCTTTTATATACAAACTCATACAAACATGAGTGTCAAACATTGAATATGAAAACTGTGTAAAGATAATTTCAGATGCTATGTGATGATATCTTACTCTAGAGAGGATTAACTTTTGCTTCTGGCATTCAGCAAGCCATGGCACCAGAAATCAATCCCAGTTCACGACACTAACCAGGACTGAATGATTCAAATAAGGTTTTCAGTTCCTGTGAAGACCGGTCTGTTTATGTGTTCATTCTTAACCTGGAGTATAGTTCTTTGGTGTCACTCTTCAAAACCTGTTGTACTTACTAGAATTTCTCTTCCTTGGGAAACTGAGCCTCCTCTTTTGTCCTCCTGGCCCCATTAGTTTATTGAAGTTTGTGTTGAGAGGAACTTTTCCTCTACTCTCTTATGTTAATGTCCTGGGCGGGTGCAAATTAAACTGACAAAAGGTAGATTAGCAGGAGAAAAAGTTTACTTATGTGTGTAACGTGCATACATGCAGGAGTGCCCAGTGGTGACTAACTCAGATGGGTGGTTAGAACTTGGGGCTTATACACCTAACATAGTAGGAGAAAGGGAGTGGGGAGAAAAGGCTCCTCTATAAAGAACAAATAGGTTTCTTTAGGAAAGACAAATGGGTTTTTAGGAGAACAAACGAAAGCTAAGAAGGTTTGCAATGTTTGTTTATGCAGGTGCAAGTGGTCTTTCTGTCATAGCCATGAAACTCCCTGGAGAGGAGATTTATGGTAGGTTTACTCTTAGTCTCTCTCCTGGAAATAGACCTACCCTGAAAAGGGAATTTATAACAGCCTCATTTCTGAGAAGTTTCTGCTTTAGTCAGATAAGTGAAGCTCGAAGGAAGCTTCTTTCTGCATCTGTTGAGTCTCAAATGTTTTCTGCTTAAAATAATCTTTACACCAATTCTGGGGTTCTCAGTGAGTCCCTACAAAGTTTTTATTCAGCTACTCAGACTCTCAGATGCTGTTTTTGGAATTAGAAAATTTGAAAAAGCATCTTTAAATGCTATACTACTCTCTCTTGGCTTCCTTTCTCTTTTGATTTTATAATCTTCTCCATTTAGAGAGATCTCCAGAACCTTTCAATAGATTAAAAAAAAAAATTTCATCTAACTTTTCTACTTGTTCTTTGCAAGGGGGTTGTTTTAAAAATGGCCTACTCTGCCATTGTAAGAAGCAATACATTTTAGGTATCATTTGAAGGACTCAAAAAAAAAAGGATAAGTACACAACAGTTCTCAGTCCTGCTGCGCCTCTATATACTTGCAGTTGATAGCAATCCCTCAAAGTCTGCAACCTCTAATATTATGTTGAGTTCCAACTGGAGTTAGTTCCAGGCTTGATCAACTGGAGGTAGTATAAATATATCCTCTGTTTCCTGTGGGAGCTCATCAGAATATTCTCCTCTGGTTAACAGGACAAGGGATGGGACTTGTGAAACCACTTGTCACACTTGCTGCAGATGAACAAGCCAGTCAGACAATAGGATATGGGAGGTTATCACACACTTCTCTCCATCCTCTTGCAAGACAATCTTTACTCCACTTAGGTCTCTGTTTTCCTCTCATTCCTCCATTGATCTCCGGTGTCTATGAGGCTCTGGATACTTTATATATTTGAGCTTTACATACTCTTTTAATTTAACTGTTCCCTTAAAATCTTCTTTTTTCTTAAGTGTGGACCACTAATCACAGACCTATTTTGTATATATCATTTTGGAAGTTATTATTGCTTATCATCAGAAGATATATATTATTACTTGGTTCTATTTGTTACTTTTTCATATCGATTGAAAGCTAACTGCTTTGAGAAATCTACCTTTTCCCCTACTGCTTTGTTTTTTTAAATGACATTTGTCCAGGCAAACTTATTCCATTTTAATTGCTTAGAAGACTCCTTGTCTTTTGATACTGTCAGCTAAATTATTTGAAATTAGGTAGAACAATAAAACTACCTAATTAGGTCTGACCTTTTCAGAATGTTTTCCTTCAGAATTTATAATCTGTATCTGGTCTGCCTTTTTTTCTACACATCATACAAATAATTTTATATTTCAGAGTTATAGATCTAACAATTGCTAAATGTTAAACCATTTATGTTATAACATATTCCCTTGAAGGAAAATGTGAAGTCTTCCAGTTATTGGAACTCTGGTGTCCCTGTTCCACCTCTTACCCTTTGTTGTGCCTCTGATTTCAACTCACTCCCTGTGGGTTGAGAATGTCCTCTAGGACCTAACATGATCCTGTGCAAGCTAGGAATTCAAGGTAAAAGCCAGGGATTGAGAGAAAATGTAAGAATTGTCAATAGTTACATAACATGAGGTTATGGAATTATGTGAGATCATTAAGGCATGAGTATAAATAGAGAAGAAAACAGGTCCAAGGCTGAGTCTGGGGAATTCTAATGGCTAGAGGTCAAAGAGAGGAAGTTTCCAGCAATGGAAACTGATACACAGCCATCAGTGAGGTAGGAGAAGAACCAAGAGAGAGAGTGGTGTCCTAGAAACCAAGAGGAGAAAGCAGCTAGAGATCAATGGATCAAATGTTGTTGTGAGGTTGAATAAAATGAGGTCTGAGAATTGGCCATTAGACTTGCGATCACTGATGACCTTGACAAAAGCAGTTGCTTTGGAATGGTGGGGACAAACTCCTGGCTGGGGTGGTTTGAAGAGAGAATGAAAGGAGAGAAGGTGGAGACAGTGAGTATAGATAACTTCTTCAAGAAATTTTCATGGAAAGGAGGGCACAGAAATGGGATGGTAACTAGAGGGGGAAGTGGGGTCAATTTTTTTCTTTTTATGATGGGAGATATTATAGCATATTTATGGGAATGATCCAGTAATGAGAAAACATTCGATGATTTAGGAGTGAGAGGGAACATTTCCTAGTGTGATGTCCTTGAGTAGGTGAAAGGGGATCTGACCTGGTGACCTTAGTGTTGGCTAGCTAGGAGCATGTATAATCCACCCATAGTAACAGGAGGAAAGCCAGAGTATAGCTGTGGGAAGATGTAGTGGTGAAATTATATAGAAGTTCTCATAGTGAAGTTTCTCACTGAAATAGTTTCTCACTGAAATAGTAGTAAGGTCATAAATTGGTTATGTAGAGAGGGAAGGAATTTAAGGTAAGAGGAGAAGGTGCGACCAAGCAGGGCTCCTCTACCTATACCCCAGTATAGATCTAGACTGTTAGACTCCAGTATAGTTAGTGCTTTATTCATACTCTAGACCCAGATACAAGGACTGTGGGAAAGAAAACAGCCACCATCTGCGAGGGAAAAATGTGTCCTCAGGTAAGAACCAGTTTCAATTAGAGCAACAAAGTGAAGGGATTATTCAGATAAGAGGTTGTATTTATGGGTGGTGTAGTTGATGGTGAGCTAAGTTCCAGAGGGCACAGCTGAAGGTTTTTGAAAGTTGGAGAAGCATTAGAAATGGATTCATTTAAGAAATGTACAGAGCTGTGTGGAGATGAGGGTGTTGGGAGATGACCTTGGGCTTCAGATAGCAACTAACATACACAGGAATGTTGGAAATGGTGGCATTGGTCCCCCTGGTCTCAAAGCAGAGCATGATGGTGAGGATCTGAGCACTGGGGCAGAAGGAAGATAGAGGATGAGACAGGGTTGTGTGGCTCTGGGCATATTTGGAAAATTCACCAGCAAAGCTATTAAATCTTGGAGTTTTGTTGTTGGAAGAGTTTTAATTATGGATTTAATTTTTAAAATAGATACAAGACTATTCAGATTTTCTATTTCTTCTTGTGTCAATTTTTGTTTTCCAAGGAATTTGTCCATTTCATTTGATTTTTCAGATGAAATGATTAATTATTATTTAATTATTGACACCAAAATGTTCATAATAGGCTCATTATCTTTTTAGTCTATAGATTTATTAGTGATGTCTACTTTCCATTTCTTTTATCTGTAATTTGTGTTTTTTCTTTACTTGATCAGTCTTGCTAGCAGTTTATTGATTTAATTACTCTTTTCAAAGAACCAACTTTTGTCTTTGTTGATTGTCTCTATTACACATATATTTCCTCTTTCCCTGAGTTTTGCTCTTATTTTATTATTTACTTCTTTATACTTTGGATTTAATTTGCTATTCTTTTTCTTGATTTGGCAGCTATATTATAGATTTTCAACCTTCTTTCTTTTCTCATAAATGTGTTTAGAGCTATAAAATTTCCCCTGAGCACTGCATTAGCTGCATTCCACAAGTTTTGATGTGTCATGTTTTCATTTTACTCTGATCAAAACATTTTCTTATTTTACCCATGATTTCCTGTTTAACTCATTGGTTATTTAGAAGTATGTTACTTAATTTCTGCACATTTGGAGATTTTCTAGTTATCTTTCTAGTTATCTTACTGAGTTATAATTTAATGAAGTCAGAGGACATATACTATATGATGTAAATCCTTTGGTTATTATTGCATGGTGTCTTTTCACAAACTGACTGGAGATATACATTTAAGTAGAAACCACATGATTTAGTGATAGATTGGTTGGTGGAAAGTGAGGCAAAATGAAGGAGTCAACTCTATAAAAGTCATGTTTTTTACTTTTTAAATTTTTTTAAAAAAGGAATCATGTTTTATTTAAATCCTTACACCTAAAACAAATATCATATAATATCGCTTATATGTAGAATCTAGAAAAATGGTACAGATGAACTTATTTGCAAAGCAGAAATAGAGACACAGATGTAGAGAACAAAAGTATGGATACCAAGGGGGGAAGGAGGGGTGAGATGAACTGGGAGAATGAGATTGACATATATACACTACTATATATAAAATAGATAACTAATGAGAACCTACTGTATAACACAGGGAACTCTACTCAATGCTCTGTGGTGACCTAAATGGGAAGGAAATCTAAAAAAGAGGGGATATATGTATATGTATAACTGATTCACT
Source organism: Balaenoptera acutorostrata (assembly GCF_949987535.1). Taxonomy (NCBI): domain Eukaryota; kingdom Metazoa; phylum Chordata; class Mammalia; order Artiodactyla; family Balaenopteridae; genus Balaenoptera; species Balaenoptera acutorostrata. Next base: position 133,590,968 of record NC_080066.1, read on the forward strand.
TTGCTGTACGGCAGAGACTAATACAACATTGTAAAGCAACTATACTCCAATAAAAATTAATTTAAAAAAATCCATACACTTATTCTCAGTCTTCATCTGGGTTGAACTCTCAGCATCTTTTAAAATAAAACTGTTTTTCAAAAAATAAATTAAGAAAACAAGTTCATTTACAAGAACATCAAAAAGGGTAAAATACTTAGGAATAAATTTAATAAAAGAAACATAAGACTTGCACAATAAAAATCATAAAATGTTGTTGAAAGTAATTTTAAAAGTCCTAAAAGAAAAGTACTGAGGAGATTAACCAAGATGGCGGAGTAGAAGGACGTGCTCTCACTCCCTCTTGCGAGAGCACCAGAATCACAACTGGCTGCTGGACAATCATTGACAGGAAGACCCTGGACTTCACCAAGGAGGACACCCCACGTCCAAGGACAGAGGAGAAGCCACAGTGAGACGGTAGGAGGGGCGCAATCAGAGTAAAATCAAATCCCATAACTGCTGGGTGGGTGACTCACAGACTGGCGAACACTTATACCACAGAAGTCCACCCACTGGAGTGAAGGTTCTGAGCCCCACCTCAGGCTTCCCAACCTGGGGGTCCGGCAAAGGGAGGAGGAATTCCTAGAGAATCAGACTTTGAAGTCTAGTGGGAATTGATTGCAGGACTGTGACAGGACTGGGGGAAACAGAGACCCCACTCTTGGAGGGCACACACAAAGTAATGTGTGCATCGGGACCCAGGGGAAGGAGCAGTGACCCTGGGGGAGACTGAACCAGACGTACCTGCTGGTGTTGGGGGGTCTCCTGCAGAGGCGAGTGGTGGCTCTGTTTCACCGTGGGGATAAGGACACTGGCAGCAGAGGTCCTGGGAAGTTCTCCTTGGCGTGAGCCCTCCCAGAGTCTGCCATTAACCCCACCAAAGAGCACGGGTAGGCTCCAGTGTTGGGTTGCCTCAGGCAAAACAACCAACAGGGAGGGAACCCAGCCCCACCCATCAACAGTCAAGTGGATTAAGGTTTTACTGAGCTCTGACCGCCACAGCAACAGTCAGCTCTACCCACCACCAGAGCCTCCCATCAAGCCTCTTAGATAGCCTCAACCACCAGAGGGCAGACAACAGAAGCAAGAAAAACTACAATCCTGCAGCCTGTGGACCAAAAACCACAGTTACAGAAAGACAGAGAAGATGAAAAGGCAGAGGGCTATGTACCAGATGAAGGAACAAGAAAAAACCCCAGAAAAACAACTAAATGAAGTGGAGATAGGCAACCTTCCAGAAAAAGAATTCAGAATAATGATAGTGAAGATGATCCAGGACCTCGGAATAAGAATGGAGGCAAAGATTGAGAAGATGCAAGAAATGATTAACAAAGACCTAGAAGAATTAAAGAACAAACAAACAGAGATGACCAATACAATAACTGAAATGAAAACTACACTAGAAGGAATCAATAGCAGAATAACTGAGGCAGAAGAACGGATAAGTGACCTGGAAGACAGAATGGTGGAATTCACTGCTGCGGAACAGACTAAAGAAAAAAGAATAAAAAGAAATGAAGACAGCCTAAGAGACCTCTGGGACAACATTAAACGCAACAACATTCGCATTATAGGGGTCCCAGAAGGAGAAGAGAGAGAGAAAGGACCAGAGAAAATATTTGAAGAGATTATAATCGAAAACTTCCCTAACATGGGAAAGGAAATAGCCACCCAAGTCCAGGAAGCGCAGAGAGTCCCATACAGAATAAACCCAAGGAGAAACACGCCGAGACACATAGTAATCAAAGTGGCAAAAATTAAAGACAAAGAAAAATTATTGAAAGCAGCAAGGGAAAAACGACAAATAACATACAAGGGAACCCCCATAAGGTTAACAGCTGATTTCTCAGCAGAAACTCTGCAAGCCAGAAGGGAGTGGCATGAAATACTTAAAGTGATGAAAGGGAAGAACCTACAACCAAGATTACTCTACCCAGCAAGGATCTCATTCAGATTCGATGGAGAAATCAAAAGCTTTACAGACAAGCAAAAGCTAAGAGAATTCAGCACCACCAAACCAGCTCTACAACAAATGCTAAAGGAACTTCTCTAAGTGGGAAACACAAGAGAAGAAAAGGACCTACAAAAACAAACCCAAAACAATTAAGAAAATGGTCATAGGAACATACATATCGATAATTTTCTTAAACGTGAATGGATTAAATGCCCCAACCAAAAGACATAGACTGGCTGAATGGATACAAAAACAAGACCCATATATATGCTGTCTACAAGAGACCCACTTCAGACCTAGGGACACATACAGACTGAAAGTGAGGGGATGGAAAAAGATATTCCATGCAAATGGAAATCAAAAGAAAGCTGGAGTAGCTATACTCATATCAGATAAAATAGACTTTAAAATAAAGAATGTTACAAGAGACAAGGAAGGACACTACATAATGATCCAGGGATCAATCCAAGAAGAAGATATAACAATTATAAATATATATGCACCCAACATAGGAGCACCTCAATACATAAGGCAACTGCTAACAGCTATAAAAGAGGAAATCGACAGTAACACAATAATAGTGGGGGACTTTAACACCTCACTTACACCAATGGACAGATCATCCAAAATGAAAATAAATAAGGAAACAGAAGCTTTAAATGACACAATAGACCAGATAGATTTAATTGATATATATAGGACATTCCATCCAAAAACGGCAGATTACACGTTCTTCTCAAGTGCGCACGGAACATTCTCCAGGATAGATCACATCTTGGGTCACAAATCAAGCCTCAGTAAATTTAAGAAAATTGAAATCATATCAAGCATCTTTTCTGACCACAACGCTATGAGATTAGAAATGAATTACAGGGAAAAAAACGTAAAAAAGACAAACACATGGAGGCTAAACAATACGTTACTAAATAACCAAGAGATCACTGAAGAAATCAAACAGGAAATCAAAAATTACCTAGAGACAAATGACAATGAAAACACGACGACCCAAAACCTATGGGATGCAGCAAAAGCGGTTCTAAGAGGGAAGTTTATAGCTATACAAGCCTACCTAAAGAAACAAGAAAAATCTCAAGTAAACAATCTAACCTTACACCTAAAGAAACTAGAGAAAGAAGAACAAACAAAACCCAAAGTTAGCAGAAGGAAAGAAATCATAAAGATCAGAGCAGAAATAAATGAAATAGAAACAAAGAAAACAATAGCAAAGATCAATAAAACTAAAAGTTGGTTCTTTGAGAAGATAAACAAAATTGATAAGCCATTAGCCAGACTCATCAAGAAAAAGAGGGAGAGGACTCAAATCAATAAAATCAGAAACGAAAAAGGAGAAGTTACAACAGATACTGCAGAAATACAAAACATCCTAAGAGACTACTACAAGCAACTTTATGCCAATAAAATGGACAACCTGGAAGAAATGGACAAATTCTTAGAAAGGTATAACCTTCCAAGACTGAATCAGGAAGAAACAGAAAATATGAACAGACCAATCACAAGTAATGAAATTGAAACTGTGATTAAAAATCTTCCAAGAAACAAAAGTCCAGGACCAGATGGCTTCACAGGTGAATTCTATCAAACATTTAGAGAAGAGCTAACACCCATCCTTCTCAAACTCTTCCAAAAAATTGCAGAGGAAGGAACACTCCCAAACTCATTCTATGAGGCCACCATCACCCTGATACCAAAACCAGACAAAGACACTACAAAAAAAGAAAATTACAGACCAATATCACTGATGAATATAGATGCAAAAATCCTCAACAAAATACTAGCAATCAGAATCCAACAACACATTAAAAGGATCATACACCACGATCAAGTGGGATTTATCCCAGGGATGCAAGGATTCTTCAATATACGCAAATCAATCAATGTGATACACCATATTAACAAATTGAAGAATAAAAACCATATGATCATCTCAATAGATGCAGAAAAAGCTTTTGACAAAATTCAACACCCATTTCTGATAAAAACTCTCCAGAAAGTGGGCATAGAGGGAACCTACCTCAACATAATAAAGGCCATATATGACAAACCCACAGCAAACATCATTCTCAATGGTGAAAAACTGAAAGCATTTCCTCTAAGATCAGGAACGAGACAAGGATGTCCACTCTCACCACTATTATTCAACATAGTTCTGGAAGTCCTAGCCACGGCAATCAGAGAAGAAAAAGAAATAAAAGGAATACAAATTGGAAAAGAAGAAGTAAAACTGTCACTGTTTGCGGATGACATGATACTATACATAGAGAATCCTAAAACTGCCACCAGAAAACTGCTAGAGCTAATTAATGAATATGGTAAAGTTGCAGGTTACAAAATTAATGCACAGAAATCTCTTGCATTCCTATACACTAATGATGAAAAATCTGAAAGAGAAATTATGGAAACACTCCCATTTACCATTGCAACAAAAAGAATAAAATACCTAGGAATAAACCTACCTAGGGAGACAAAAGACCTGTATGCAGAAAACTATAAGACACTGATGAAAGAAATTAAAGATGATACCAACAGATGGAGAGATATACCATGTTCTTGGATTGGAAGAATCAACATTGTGAAAATGAGTATACTACCCAAAGCAATCTACAGATTCAATGCAATCCCTATCAAATTACCAATGGCATTTTTTACGGAGCTAGAACAAGTCATCTTAAAATTTGTATGGAGACACAAAAGACCCCGAATAGCCAAAGCAGTCTTGAGGCAAAAAAATGGAGCTGGAGGAATCAGACTCCCTGACTTCAGACTATACTACAAAGCTACAGTAATCAAGACAATATGGTACTGGCACAAAAACAGAAACATAGATCAATGGAACAAGATAGAAAGCCCAGAGATTAACCCACGCACCTATGGTCAACTAATCTATGACAAAGGAGGCAAAGATATACAATGGAGAAAAGACAGTCTCTTCAATAAGTGGTGCTGGGAAAACTGGACAGCCACATGTAAAAGAATGAAATTAGAATACTCCCTAACACCATACACAAAAATAAACTCAAAATGGATTAGAGACCTAAATATAAGACTGGACACTATAAAACTCTTAGAGGAAAACATAGGAAGAACACTCTTTGACATAAATCACAGCAAAATCTTTTTCGATCCACCTCCTAGAGTAATGGAAATAAAAACAAAAATAAACAAGTGGGACCTAATGAAACTTCAAAGCTTTTGCACAGCAAAGGAAACCATAAACAAGACAAAAAGACAACCCTCAGAATGGGAGAAAATATTTGCAAATGAATCAACGGACAAAGGATTAATCTCCAAAATATATAAACAGCTCATTCAGCTCAATATCAAAGAAACAAACACCCCAATCCAAAAATGGGCAGAAGACCTAAATAGACATTTCTCCAAAGAAGACATACAGACGGCCACGAAGCACATGAAAAGATGCTCAACATCACTAATTATTAGAGAAATGCAAATCAAAACTACAATGAGGTATCACCTCACTCCTGTTAGAATGGGCATCATCAGAAAATCTACAAACAACAAATGCTGGAGAGGGTGTGGAGAAAAGGGAACCCTCTTGCACTGTTGGTGGGAATGTAAATTGATACAGCCACTATGGAGAACAATATGGAGGTTCCTTAAAAAACTAAAAATAGAATTACCATATGACCCAGCAATCCCACTACTGGGCATATACCCAGAGAAAACCGTAATTCAAAAAGACACGTGCACCCGAATGTTCATTGCAGCACTATTTACAATAGCCAGGTCATGGAAGCAACCTAAATGCCCATCAACAGACGAATGGATAAAGAAGTTGTGGTACATATATACGATGGAATATTATTCAGCCATAAAAAGGAACGAAATTGAGTCATTTGTTGAGAAGTGGATGGATCTAGAGACTGTCATACAGAGTGAAGTAAGTCAGAAAGAGAAAAACAAATATCGTATGTTAATGCATGTATGTGGAACGTAGAAAAATGGTACAGATGAGCCAGTTTGCAGGGCAGAAGTTGAGACACAGATGTAGAGAATGGACATATGGACACCAAGGGGGGAAAACTGCGATGAGGTGGGGATGGTGATGTGCTGAATTGGGCGATTGGGATTGACATGTATACACTGATGTGTATAAAACTGATGCCTAATAAGAACCTGCAGTATAAAAAAACAAACAAAACAACTAATACTAAACTTTCATTGGGTTATTTGTATGGAAATATGTTAATATAAATGTTTCAGACATTACATGAAATTTCTAAAAATCTTATATTTGTATTTGTATGGAAATATGTATGGAAATATGTTAATATAAATGTTTCAGACAGTACATGAAATTTCTAAAAATCTTATATTTGTATTTGTATGGAAATATGTATGGAAATATGTTAATATAAATGTTTCAGACATTACATGAAATTTCTAAAAATCTTATATTTGTATTTGTATGGAAATATGTATGGAAATATGTTAATATAAATGTTTCAGACATTACATGAAATTTCTAAAAATCTTATATTTGTATTTGTATGGAAATATGTATGGAAATATGTTAATATAAATGTTTCAGACATTACATGAAATTTCTAAAAATCTTATATTTGTATTTGTATGGAAATATGTATGGAAATATGTTAATATAAATGTTTCAGACATTACAGGAAACGTCTAAAAATCTTATATGTTCTGGTATAATGTTATAAGTAATAATCCTAGTTATTACTTTAAAATGTATATCTCAGAAATAACTAATTTTCTTGTCAACTGCATTATTATGAACTTTCATCAAATCTTTAACCATGGTCATTTTTAAGTCTTTTGTCATTTACAGACAGTTCTGGGTGTACTCTGATGATTTTGCAAATATGTTCCTATAAAAGAGTTTCATCTTCAAGAAATTCATGGAAAAGACTCTGACAAGTACAGGTTTCTGGTAACTGACTGTACTGCTGAACTGAATGAATAAGCATTTTCAGAACTCTAATGAAAAACTGATGAACTCATAAAAGTGCTAACAAAAGCTCAAGATGAAAAAAAAGAAATTAATTACATGGGACTGAGTGAACTGATGAGGATGAGTATAATTTTTGTGACTTTCTGTCTGAATTAAAAAAAAAAAAAAATCCCACAAGGACTCAGAGGAAAAGAATATACAAATCAATTTTCACTGCAAAGTAAAGGAGCTGTTACAGTGGAGGATTACTGGACTGAATGTCAATGTTATGACATAGTATAAGTGTGTTTCATGTTTGGTAATTGCAATCATTGTTGCTTTTGTTGTGGTCATCCATGTACAATGCTTGGTGTCAGTCTATCTATCTCTTGTAAAAATAAAATACAGTGTGTGCGTGTGGAAAAAAAAAACAAAAAACAAAAAACTTTTAGGTATAACTGGAGAAAGAACTGATAGAAGTGGTGACTGATGCTGGAATTTGATGCCAAGGAAATTTATCAAATCTCCATCTATAAATATTATACACTAATAATAATGAATCAGCAGGTTAATTGCTATGTACTAAGCACTATGATTAAACATCTTAGGTGCAACCAGGTAAGGATCAGTATTATCCCACTTTTACAAATGAGGACACACAGATACACTGTTACATGGTTATTCAGTAAGTAGTAAAGTTGTACATAAAAAGTTCTGTAGGCCAAAGGAGGACGAGAAAATGGCTTGATGGAGGCCTGACTAGGCTGGACTAGGGGAGTTTTAGCTCTGGCATTCCCGTTTCACACACTTAAACAGAAATAAATAAATGAACACTCATTTCCTTTCCCATTAGTATGCACAGTTAAACTATTGTATATTTTGTCCATGTGTATTTCCATTTGCTTTTCTGCCATTTTTCCCTTTAAAATATTAAACACATGAATAAAAATTATGTTTCACTTTAAAAAAAAAAAAAAAAAAAAAAAGAAAAGTACTAAATAAATGAAATGATATCCCATGTTCATGAATTGGAAGACTTAGTACTGTTAAGATGACAATATTCCCCAAACCCCATTTGCCTTTTTTTTTTTTTTTTGGCAGAAATTGACAAACTGATCCTAAAGCAATGGTAATTAAAACAGTGTGGTACTGGCATAAGGCTAGACATATAGATCCATGAAACAGAATCGAGAATCCAGAAATAAACTCTGACATTTATGGTTAATTGGTTTTCCAAAAGGGTGCCAAGATAATTCAATGGGGGAAATAATAGTCTTTTCAACAAATGGTGTAGGGACAACTGGATATCCATATGCAAAAGAGGCTGGATCCCTATATCACACAGTGTAAAAAAAATCAACTCAAAATGGATCAAAGAAGGAAAAAAAGGATTAAAGACCTAAATATATGCACTAAAACTATAAAACTCTTAGAAGAAAACATAGGAGTAGATCTTTGTGACTCTGGATTAGGCAATGGCTTCTTAGATATGACACCAAAAGCTCAAGCAACAAAAGAAAAAATAAACCAGAATTCATCACAATTTAAAACTTTTGTGCTTCAAAGGATGCCATCAAAAAGGGAACAGACAACCCAAGAAATGGAAAAAGTATCTGCAAATCATATATCTGATAAGGGTTCAGTATTCAGAACAAATGAACACTTATAACCCAACAATAAAAAGACAAATAGCCCACTTTAAAAATGGGCAAAGTATTTGAATAGACATTTCTCCAAAGAAGATACACACATGAAAAGATGCTCAACATAATTAGTCGTTAAGGAAATGCAAACCAAACCCACATTGATACATCACTTCACATCCATTTGATCTTTTGTTGGGTCTTCATTGCTGCACGTGGGCTTTCTCTAGTTGCGTTGACCAGGGGCAACGCTTCACTGTGGTGCACGGGTTTCTCATTGCGGTGGCTTCTCTTGTTATGGAGCACGTGCTCTAGGTGCATGGGCTTCAGTAGTTGTGGCATGTGGGCTCAGTAGTTGTGGCTCGTGGGCTCTAGAGCACAGGCTCAGCAGTTGTGGCGCATGGGGTTAGTTGCTCCAGGGCATATGGGATCTTCCCTGACCAGAGCTCGAACCCGTGTCCTCTGCATTGGCAGGCAGAATCTTAACCACTGCGCCACCATGGAAGTCCACGTCCATTTGATCTTGATGCTTGGAACATTCTTTTTGGGTGGCACAGTGTTCATGACACAAGTTTATTTTTCTTTCTCTATAGATTCAATTACTTTAATTGGGTCTTCGCTAGAGAAACGAGAATCTCATAATTGGTTCTCATTACTTGCTTGTAAAGCTCCTTTTGCCATGCCTCTAGGTTCCGCCATTCTTGCTCGGAGAAATAAATGGTCACATCCTCAAAAGTCAGAGGTAACGGAGCCGGCTCGGCCATGGGCCCTCGCGGTCCCACCGGGCTCTGGACCGGGTTATGGCCAAGTCAGGCGCCCCGGCTGCCCGCGGCACCTCCCCTGCGTCAGCCTCCCACTCCTCGCCGACCTGCAGGCCCAGCCCATGTGCGGTCAAAGTCATGTTTTTTAGTGTTTATGATCCTTTGCACTTTCTATCATATACCAGAATAACTTATAACTCTACAAATGCGAGTCAGTGTGTCTGAAACTTATATGGTAGTGAAATTTTCAGAATACTTTGGAAAACTCTGTGCTAGAGCCTCTCTTTTACATAAAGGGAGGGTATTCTACATTAAAAATAGTTCATATGTTAAATTCCATAGTTGTGAAAACCTCCCTTTAAAGCAATTTGCTTTTTCCTTTAGGGCGGATTTTATATCTGTATTTTTTTTTTATAAGCCTTACTTACGTATGGTACATACCCAGTAAATATTTATTAAATGTGTGTCTACTAGCATAAGGTCAGAAAAATATTTGAACTGCCAGTAAGTAGAGTTTAATGTTTAAAATTTAGGTTTATGTTGTAAAGTTGCTTAGGTGTATAAAAATACAAACACGAAACACAAAATATGTATTATAATTTCTCCTCAACGTAACAGAATTTATATTCCTTAATATCTACTAATTGGTTTACATATTTCATTTGTAAGAAAAAATATAGAAAACCCTTAGGATTTAAAGATTCAAGATCTTTAAATGGAATTTTCAGAAAATATTTTGGGAAATGCTCTCCTTGCATTTAGGGAGGGTATCCTGCATTGAGAATAGGTCAAAATTAACCACAGTTATGAAAACATCCTTTTAAGGCAATTTGTTGTTTCCTTCAGCTGTTCTCTATAAATTTCATCTAAATCAGTTTCCTGAATTCTTACATTTTAAACTAAAATTTCAGAGAGTAGTTTCTTGCTGCCAAATAACATTTTCTTCTTCACACACAAGCTTGAGCATCAGAATTAATGGAATATACAATGTGTATTTCCAATGCTGTAATTATGGTGCTTGTTTTTGGAGTAAAAATTTGGCAATAAAATTCTACAGCAATAGCTATCTTTTAATAACTGATCTGACAATAAAATTCTACAGCAATAGCTATAGTTCATTAGATAGTGGACAAACACTGTCTTTGTGTTTCAAGATCAAAATGTCCCTGCTTTCCTGAATTAAATTTCCTCTTTGATTTTAATGACATGATCCAATTATTTTGATACATTGATAATAAAGTACCTTTTTTGTATATATCCTATCAAACGTAAACCTTAATTGTTTGCATCCTATCAGATGTAATGACACCATTAAATTTTTCTCTTAAGTCAGTTAATTGCGCTAGATAATGAAAAGCACAGTGGTTAGTCTCATGGTCTGAGCAGTCACAGGCTGCTGAATTGGGAATTGTTTTTGTAAATTCCTTCTTTACCAAATACATTTTTATAATTCTTATATATTCAGTAAAAAGAAGACACAGGAAGTACCCAGAGCTCTCTGAAAGACAGGGACTTCTATATAACTATTTAGGGTAATATACTGTTGTATGTTGTTATATACTACATGGTTTAATTTTATTGTCCAATATATGATAATGGCCCTGTTTTGGCCTGGCATCTTCTGGGCACTTACTTTATACCTCATCTTTAGAACCTAGTACTATACTAGCATTAGATTCTGAAGGCAACATGTAGGGCAAAAGTAAAAGAGATTGGCAGATCCTTTAAGAACGTTCTCAAAATGTGATCTGCAGAAAGGCACATTAGCATCACCAGAGAGCTTATTTGAAATGCAAATTCTCAGGCCTACTGAATTGGAATTGGTGGAGATGGGGCCTTGGAATCTGGTTTTAACAAGCTCTATGGGTGATTCTGCTGTCTGCTCAAGTTAAATTCCTTGGGTGGGAAATTACTAGGCCAATGGGTCATCATTTCTACAGTTTCTGATACTGTTTCAAATCAGATGTCTGCTTAGAAATGGAAGTGCTGACTAAATCTGGAACAACATGAGGTCATCACAGCATGATCTCCATGGAGATATCTTCCTGAAATATCAATGTATTGCTTACAATTGATGTTAATTAGAGGTTTATTTGCCTAATGTCTTAACTTCTTGGTCTTTGCCATGGTTGTTCTACTGGTCAACATGGTTAGCTCCGGTGCATGACCCCACATCTATCTGAGATTTATGCTCCCTGAGTTGCTCTAATGTTCACTGTGCATTTGAATCAATGAAATAATCATAGGTCTATTTATTCTAATGGAAAATAATCATTTGGTAGCATTCAAAAAATGTGAGAGGACAAAACTGGATTAAATGGCAGAATAATAGAAGAGGCACAGACAAAGGGAAGGTGCATGGCCTGCTTGTGATCTTTGTTCCACAGTGCCCACCCTACCTGCTGCTGACCATTGCACTAATCCATGAGGGCTGCACAGGTGGGCACTAAGTGAGCTATCTGTGATGTACTAAAGTCATTTCCAGGGCATTTGGATAGCTTACACTGCCATTAGCTATAAATGTGCTGAGTTACCCAAACCTTCCCTGGATTTAATGGGAAAGTCCTATCTACCTTGTTATTTTTCCTCCTGCCCTTCTTCAGCTTAGCCAGCAGGTCTTAAACCCAGATGCAGCACCCCAAAGTGAGCTGCCCTCCCATGGTGCTGTGGTCATGGCCCACACTGAGACCCTGACATCTCTCATCACTTATCTCCTTGTTCCAGAACCTCGATAGGCAACTCCTGGTTCTTTAGGGAAAGCATGTGTCACTAAGCTCTTGGTGGGGAATGAAGCCAGTATTTCATGACATATCTATAGTTTTAGAGGTACCAAACTGAAGATGTTAATCAGCATGGATGGACCTAGAGATTGTCATACTGAGTGAAGTAAGTCAGACAAAGAAAGACAAGTATCATAATATCGCTTATATGTGGGATCTAAAAAAAGGGTACAAATGAACTTACCTACAAAATGGAAATAGAGTTACAGATGTAGAAAACAAACTTATGGTTACCAAGGGATAAGAGGGGGAGGGATAAATTGGAAGATTGGGACTGACATATACACACTACTCTATATAAAATAGATAACTAATAAGGACTTACTGTATAGTACAGGGAACTCTACTCAATACTCTGTAATGGCCTATATGGGAAAAGAGTCTAAAAAAGAGTGGATATATGTATATGTATAACTGAATCACTTTGCTGTACACCTGAAACTAACACAACATTGTAAATCAACTATACTCCAATAATAATTAAAAAAAAAAAGATGTTAATCAGCGACTTGAAGCCTTGGAATTTCCGGTCCAGTATCAGACTCCTCAGGGATATATTTTGAGTGTGGGTATTTGGTTGCTCCCTTATTTTATACCATGTGAAGGTAAGTGCTACATGTTGTCCGTGCTTCATCTTAAGCTGAACACCCCTCTCCGCTGATGGGTGTGGCTTCAACGGCTACTCACAACTGCGCAATTGCAGATCACCTGCTCCTACCCTCTCCATTGGCTGCTTGCTCTGTGTTTTGTACTCAAAACCCAAGAGTTTGATACATTTACTCTCTAGTTCCACTTCTCATTGAGCCCTTGGAGGTCTCGTGTTCTCTGATCCCTCCGGGCAATGGTCACAAGACAATAATTAGACGCAGAAGAGACACTCGTGAATATCTCATCACATCCGGTATGCCGATATGCTGTTTCTTGCCTCTTCTTTGAAAATTGATGCTTCACCCCTTTTCCCTCGGCTATGGCTTTGGCTCACCAGGGAGGTGATTGTGTTCCTCTAGTCTGGCTACATTGCTTCTGGGTAAACACCTCTCTTATTTCAGCCGTGTCCAAGTTCTTCCCACCCCGATGCTGTTGCCGATATGGCCAGCATTTCCCTTGGGTGGGCCCAGCTTCCATCAGCTGGGGCTGAGGAGCAGTGGCCCTTGCTGGAGAGGACATGTGCTGGCCCATTCACCGCGGGCACTGCTCAGTCCACATGGCTCGTTTGGGTTACTGGTTTGGCCCACAGGCATTTGAGTTCACAGCGCTTGAACAACCTCTTTAGCCTCCAGCTGCATGCCTGCAGGCTCTCTGCCCACCTGCATGTTCCTGAGTCCCCAGGACAGTATCTCACATTTACTACACTGTGGTTGTCCTTGTGTTTGTCACTCTGAGCCAGGTGCTGCCACCACAGCGGCTGTTACTACTGCTCTCTGGGATGTAGCTCTCTACCAATGACCCCAGCCACCAGGGCTGGCAATCTGCTCAGTGTTGTGATGATGGTTCTACCTCTGCTGTCTGTGCAGGGACATAGTCTCTCCCCAGAGAGTGTCATGCTCTGTTCGATGGGTCTTGCACTGAAGCTCGGTGGGCCCTGATCACTGCATAATCTGGTGTGAGCTCTGTAGTCTCTCACCCGAGATGCACCCTGACCCAGCCACAGGACTGTGAGGGCAGGTTCACGAGACAGTAACAGGCCACTTCTGCATCTTGAAACCAGTGCCCCCTTCTGTGTGTTGGCCCTGTGGTGGTGGAGTCTGGCTTCCTTTATGATGATTTTCTTTCAGAAGCCCTAAAAGGGAAAACTTTTCAATTTGATTCTCTTGGACCTTCTTGCTCTACTTCTTGGTTCCCACATGTTCTTGTATTTCAGAAGCCCACCTTGTGGTTTTTAACTTTCCCCCCAGGAAACTTCTCAGCTTCCATTAAAAACTGGAGAATGGGGGGCTTCCCTGGTGGCGCAGTGGTTGAGAATCTGCCTGCCAATGCAGGGGACACGGGTTCGAGCCCTGGTCTGGGAAGATCCCACATGCCGCGGAGCGACTAGGCCCGTGAGCCACAATTGCTGAGCCTGCGCGTCTGGAGCCTGTGTTCCGCAACAAGAGAGGCCGCGACAGTGAGAGGCCCGCGCACCGCGATGAAGAGTGGCCCCCGCTTGCCACAACTAGAGAAAGCCCTCGCACAGAAACGAAGACCCAACACAGCCATAAATAAATACATACATAAATAATAAGTAAATAAAAAAAAAAAAAAAAAAAAAAAACTGGAGAATGCAACAGATATGGGGAAGAAGAACTGCCTAGCCTTACTTCTATAGACCTGAAACACATTTATATCTCAGCCTCACTCCAGACAGCACGCCTTTGATATTCATGAAGTACTTAGCATAGCACCTGGCTCCCCCAACAGGCCACGATGATGTATCTGATTCATATTGGTGCCCACTACGTGCTGGCACAGGATCTTGTCCTAACTGGTGTTTAATTTATCTTTTAATTGAATGAATAATACTAGATGGAATAAAGGAATGTTTTAAAGACAAGGAAGAAAGTTGTATATAGCAAAGTTGAGGTTGGATTTCACAAGTTTTCAATCTGCGCCTTCAGACAGAATTATTCAGTCTCTAACTTAAAATGCTTGAGGGGCTTCTAAGTCACCTAAGTAACAATGTTTTCTGGATTAGAAAGATGGAGGTTGGCTGGCACTCACATATGGCAGAGCAAGTTCTTAACAATTGATATTAAATGAAAATTGAGGTTTAAAACAGGGTGTATAGCATGATCCCATTTAAAAAATGTATTTGCAAAGAGAAAGAAGGTCTAAAGGACATGTAGCACGAATATTAATAATGTTTCCTGCATGGTATGATTACGGTTAATGTTTATCTTTTTTGGGGTTATTTATAGTTTCCTAAAATTATAACAATGGGCAGATATTATTTTGTAACAAAATGTTAAATACAATATCTCAAAATTTTTTATTTTATTGTATTTTATTTTAATTACAAGGAGGCAAATAGAGCGCAGAACATTGAGTTCCTCTGGGTAGTTCTTGGAAACAAAGTGACTTGAAAACAAATGCTTATCTAAATGAATTCTATTGCTAAAAAATTCTAATAGAAAAGTGTATGAGGCATCTCAGATATCCCCCTGAGGGGAAATATCAGGAGGTGATAATATTTGTCAAAGAAATAGAATTATCATCCTCGATAGAATGGGTAGCTTTTCACCATGTTTTTTGTACACTGGGAGAAAAAAGACAGAAATGTTCTCCTGACATTTCAAATGACCTTTGTGCAAGGAAAAGGTATTTTTCTGAGGGGAATCCCATGAAATATTTTTTATCATGATCAGCATTACCATCATGATCATTATTCATCACAGTAATAGTAGTATAAGCATAGTGTTGAGGCTCATGGCATTGGTACGGGACAGTCAAGTTTGAATCCTGGCTGTTCTCCACTTAGGATGCTGCGTCAATCATTTAACTTATTGTGAGCTTCCTAATTTTTAAACTGATAGATAATAATGCCAATTTGATAGAGTTCTTGTGGGGATTAACTGAGATAATGTAAGTAAAGAATGTGTATATATATGATATATAATAAGGATTCAATAGTTACATTTTGCTGATAAAATGATGATAGCAATTGTTGGTACCACTTATTGATACCTATCATATCCAAGGCATTATGTTATTCCCTTTATGTCTTTTCTTACTTATTCCTTACATCAACTTTATGACATGCATGAGAAAACTGAGCCCTAGAGAGTTTGAGTTACTGGCCCGAGGTAAAGAAACTGGTAACAAAATTGCTAGAGCTGAGGTTTGAACCAGTATCAATCTGATTTGAATATTTCCTCCAGTAGCTCAATACTCCACAAAATTAAAGGTTGATAAAGTATTAGTGATTATGGGACTTCCCTGGTGGTCCAGTGGTTAAGAGTCCGCCTTCCAGTGCAGGGGATGCGGGTTCTATCCCTGGCGGGGGAACTAGGGTCCCACATGCCACAGGGCAGCTAAGCCAGCGTGCTGCAACTACTGAGCCTGCATGCTCTAGAGCCCATGCACCACAAATAGAGAGCCAGCGTGCCACAACTACTGAGCCCATGCTCCCTGGAGCCTGTGTGCCACAACTGGAGAGAAGCCCTTGCACTGCAATGATAGGTCCCATGTGCCACAACTAAGACCCGATGCAGCCAAATAAATAAATAAATATTTTTAAAAAGTATTAGTGATTATAATGATTTATTTTTGGTTATTACTAAAAATATATTTGCCTAGCTTCTCACCAAAACTCTCCTTCACTATGGTAGGAAAAATATTCATCTGACCACCAGGTGGCACTTGATCAAGTTTCTCCAATTACACTGACAGCTCAGAACCCTCACATAGTTTCATTCTAAAGTGAAATAATTTGCCAGCTTCTACATGGGTGAAATTGCAAAAGGCAGCAGTTCATAAAGTGACATAAATACGTTTATTTTTGAAATGGAGGCTATTTTATGTAGCTTATGAGACAAAATATGGGAAAAACTCTTTGGACTATTTTGGGACTTCTGGCCTTAGGTATACAATTTATTTAATCAATGTAATCCACCTTGATATTTATTAAAATGGAATCACTAGAATCTGATTTAATAATTTTGATGGTAAATTTTAGTTTAATATGATTTTTATGTACTTACAATGCTTGAAACTCGAGATTTATGGTAGAAATGGCAGGTAGCCATTAATTCTGGTTACAAAGTGGAGCAAGGGCATCTATTTTATTGCCCCTGAAGGAATTGAACAAGCGTACACTTATGTTCCATAAAGACAAAATGTGATTAAATAAAAGCAAGTATGTTGTCATTTAACACACAGTTTACCAATTACTTGTAGGGAGTGTTATTTTCTCCCTGTTAGTCTTGGCAATTTCTGCAGTTCATAAATCTACAAAATCTGTTCAACTAGGCACTTAGTTAACCTGAAGCACTTTGTGTCAATTGTCATTACAAGAACATGTACAACCATCCCATATTTGAAATCTGTTTAGAATATTTGCAGTTTAAATTTGCCAACAGAGAAATTACCCTATAATGTTAACAAAGAGTAAATCTGAAATGAGAAGGATAAATTCTGAGTTAAGAATTGAATTATTCAGTTTTTAGATCACATGAGTTATTTTGCTTCTCATTCATTGGCACATAGTTTATTTAAAAAAAAAATTTTTTAAAGAAACTTTAATGGTTGCTTTCTTTTTTAAAAAATTTATTTTATTTATTTTGGCTGCATCTGGTCTTAGTTGTGGCACATGGGATCATTGTTGCGGCATATAGGATCTTTATTTATTTATTTATTTATTTAAGTCACCAGTCAATCCTAGACACACTAATTAATTAGCATGATGAATATTAGAACCGATTTTTCTCTGGTGGGAGGACTGGGGTTAAGATGTGTGGATCAGGGAGAATATTAGCGGCCCTCCTGCCCAGACATCTGGCCAGAGCTCCAGCCTTATCTGGGAAATGGTGAAAATGCAGATCCCCAGGCCTGGCCCAGACCTGATGAACCAGAACCTGCATTTAAACCCATCTCTGGCCTAGACCCCTTAGAGTAGCCCCCTCCATGCAGGATCTTTTGTTGTGGCGCTCGGGTTTCTCTCTAGTTGTGGTGTGCAGGCTTCAGAGCGTGCAGGCTCAGTAGTTGCAGCACATGGGCTCTCTAGTTGTGGTGCACGGGCTCTAGAGCACGCGGGCTCAATATTTGCGGCACACAGGCTCTCTAGTTGTGGAGCGCGAGCTCAGTAGTTGTGGCACATGGGCTTAGTTGCCCCATGGCATGTGGGATCTTATTTCCCTGACCGGGGATCTAACCCGCATCCCCTGCATTGGAAGGTGGATTCTTAACCACTGGACCACCAGGGAAGTCCCGGCACATAGTTTCATACATAAATGTTGAATGGATAAATAAACGAATGAGTACTTTTCATGTGCGAGGCACAGATCTAGGTGTTGTAGGGACTACAAAACAATAGCTTCCATGGTCTCTGATCTCTGGAAGACCAGAGGTGTAAAAAAACAAGGGAAATAACTTAAGAGTTAAGTAACAGTAAAACGCATCACAAGGAAGATAAATTTATATTCCAACTGAATGCTACATAGAATGAGTGCCATGAATTTGAAGGAGAGAGGGATTTCTTTGAACAGCTGTGATCAGGGAAGGCTTTCTGGAGGAGGTGGGACATAAGCTGGCCTTCAAAGGTGGGGAAATTGGTGGAAGAAGAGGGCACTTCCAAATGGTGAAGAAAGTAGAAGATGAACAAATGAAGTGAACCAAAGCAATGCAGATGGGAATATACGGCATATGGGTACCTGTGGTTTTAGAGGTAGCAGGCATGGTAACAGGTATAATGGCCCATGCTTCTCAAACTAGGGCACTTGTCTCCCCAGTGGAGTTCCTTGAGCCCACATTATAAATGGGGAGCATTTTCCTCCAGTGCCTATTTCAACTTGAAAATGTGAAGAAGAAATGGTAAACAATTTACCTGGCAGGTAAATTAAATGTTCAATATTAAAACAAACCTGAAGTATGGAGGAGAAAGAAATTCAAAGAGATTATGACTCGTCCAAGATTGTCTAACTTGTTCAGAGGATAAATACAGCTGGGATGAACCACAGAGCAGGTTGTTTCCAGTCCTTGAAAGTCATGGTCAAATGTTTACTTTGCTTTTGCCCTACCATTATTTATTTTTGTATTATCTAACAGTTTTGCCAAAAGATGGTCAGGGAAAATAATAAAAGGAATTTGAACAAGCTAATAATTTTTTTCCTTCTTGTTGATAGCTCTTGTATAAGAATTAAGATCAATTTTATGAATGATAAAATGAAGTTTGGAAATCATTTGTCAATTGCAATCTCTTGTGTGTTCCCTGGTCTCTATTGTTATGAGAGATAATAGAGTTGGATATTAGTAAAATATACTGTAATGGCTACTAATAGGAGGACTGTATATATTTTTCAGATCTAGGACACATTTGTATTTTGGGAAGAAACAACTGGTTCATTTGGCAGAAAGTACTGAATGAGTACAGCCAACTCAAATACTTTTCTGGGCCCTGAAAAATAGTCCTCCATCTTTAATGATGACCTGGCTGAAGAGTCTTGAGCCTCAGGTGGGTGGGTTGGATTTCTTCTGTAGTCTTAGAACAAACCTCTGAAGACATTTCTAGAATGTCTCGTCAGCAGAATGCTTTTAAGGGTTGAGCTAAAATCTAGAGCAACTGGTTGAGACATGCTAAATTGTTAGTATCCAAAATATAGGGATGGGCTTTGGTCCCAGGGTTTCAAATGACTTTGGAACTCATTTATGGATATAAGCGGTATCTTTTGAGGGACACACGACACGACTTTCCTCTCAGAACTTCTTAAAGGGAAGGGAAGAGAGCAAAGTAATGCATGTTTTGGTCTGGAATCTTAAGTGTGGCAGAAGACAGATGCTGATGATTTGAATGAAGATTCCAGGTGAGATCTAAGATGAAGTGTTCTGCTGAGAAAATTTGGAGTGTAAAGCAAACCTGTGGACCTAGTCTACCCTACCCTAACCTGCATCTACTATTCACACAGATGGAATGAGAAAGACCCTCAAACATTCTGGCTCTGCTTCTCCTTGTTCTCTGGGAATCTGAATCTCCTTATTCTCACAAATGATTCTGAAAGCTCTTAAAGGAATGTGTCACCAGTGTATTATTTCCTATTGCTGCTATGACAAATTACCACACAGTTAATCCACATACATTTATTTTCTTATAGTTCTGGAGGTCAGAAGTCTAAAACGGGTCAGCAGGGCCATGCTCCCTCCAGAGGCTCTAAGGGAGAACCAGTTTCCTTGCCTTTTTCTAGCTTCTAAAGGCTACCTGCATTCCTTGGTTTGGGGGGTCCCATTCTCCATCTTTAAAGCCAGCAGTGCGGCACCTTCAGATCTCTCTCTATGACCTCTGCTTCTGTTGTCACATCTTCTCTGATTCTGACTCTCCTGCCTTCCTCTCGCAAGTACCCTTGTGATTACATTGGGCCCACCCAAATAATCCAGGATAATCTTTCCATCTCAAGATCCTTAATCACATCTGCAAAGTCTCTTTTACTTTGTAAGGTAATGTATTCACAGGCATCTTTGGAGGGGTCATTATTCGGCCTGTGGTATTCAAGTTCTCTGAGGACTAAGTCTCTGGTCACAACATGAGGTCTGCTATTCTCTTCTTGCTACACTGGGTCACTGGAATAGTGATGATGGCTCTTTCCCAGCAATGGCAAAGGCAGCAGTGGTGCCACAGGTTCCCCTCCTACCCCGAAGGCACGGTGCCCCTGTGGGTACTGCCGACCCTCAGACTGAGGTTGGTGGCGCCAGCCCTGACACTGCCCAAGGCCGCTGTTGCCCTTTTTTTTTTTTAAAATTTATTTTATTGAAGTATAGTTGATTTACAATGTGTTAATTTCTGCTGTACAGGAAAGTGATTCGGTTATACATATGTATACCATCTTTTTCATACTCTTTTCCATTATGGTTTATCACAGGATATTGAGTAGAGTTTCCTGTGCTATACAGTAGGACTTTGCTGTTTATCCATCTTATAGATACTAATTTGCATCTGCTAAATCCAAACTTCCAATTCCTCCCTCCTCCAACCCCCTCTCCCCTTGGCAACCACAAGTCTGCTCTCTATGTCTGTGGGTCTATTTCTGTTTTGTAAATAAGTTCATTTGTATCATATTTTAGATTCTGCGTATAAGTGATATCATATGATATTTGTCTTTCTCTGTCTGACTCACTTCACTTAGTATGATAATCTCTTGGTCCACGCATGTTGCTGTAAATGGCATTATTTTGTTCTTTTTTTTTTGGCTGAATAGTATTCCATTGTATATATATACCACATCTTCTTTATCCATTCCTCTGTCGATGGACATTTAGGTTGTTTCCATGTCTTGGCTATTGTGAATAGTGCTGCTATGAACATAGGGGTGCATGTATCTTTTCGAATTATAGTTTTGTCTGGGTATATGCCCAGGAGTGGGGTTGCTGGATCATATGGCAACTCTATTTTCAGTTTTTTGAGGAACCTCCATACTGTTCTCCATAGTGACTGTATCAATTTACATTCCCACCAATAGTGCAGGAGGGTCCCCTTTCCTCCACACCCTCTCCAGCATTTGTTCTCTGTAGATTTTTTAATGATGCACTGCTGCCCTTCTTGTTGCCACACAGCCACCACTGCGAAAGAGACCAACAATGTCGCCATGTTTCAGCATTTTCTCCACCCCCTTGGGAATCAGATGCAAGTCCAGGAGGGGGGCTGAGTGACAGGCAGGCACCGTGCTCTGTCAACAGTCACACCGTTCATCTGTCTTGAAACAGCTTCTCTCCTTCCCCTTGAAATCAGTCTGTCCCAGCAGGCTCCCGTGTCCCTCCTCACGCTACCAGTTCTCCTTCCAGGCCCAGATATTTTGGAATCTGAGTATAAACACAGCTGGGACTCCGGCTGCTCCGTAACACATGCTTCCCAAGTATTTACATTCCATGCTTGAAGAACTCTGGCTCCTCCAAGAAACTCAGAGAGAGAATCAGTATAGTTCTTAATTTTTCACACTTTCTACCTAGTCTAGGCTTAAGCATCTGGATCCCATTGGAGGCCATTTGTCCTAATTCAGCACTTCCTATTAATTTGGTAAGGGATTACTATTTAAATACATAATTGAGTAACTTCAGAATTTACAAGCCATGTCAAGTGCCATACCAAATAGGGTTTGACTGGATTTATTACTGTTGAAAAGGAAATCTTTGATTTCACTCCTCCTAGCTACTATTGATTCATTTCATACTAGAGTCTGTGAAATTGGAGCCATAGAAAACATTTTTTTCCCCTCCCTTGATCTGGTTGGAATAAATGTTTTCAGCTCATGAAATAAACAGCAAAAGACTTTTCATGAATTTCTATGAATTTTTAATGAGTTTTGTTACTCCTGATGGACTGTATTAATATTTTTACATGTTGTCTGCCCAGGAAATTGAGGTATTGAGATCCTACACCAGCTTCAGTTTGTTCAACAGGAATCAATATTCATAACATTTAGGGCAGTGGATAAACCTCTGGTTATGGAGGTTGACTTCCACACGGAGGCAGGCTGAGGGGAGGGTAGGAGTCTTCACAGAAGGAAAATTTCCCTGTACATCTTACAGCTTCATCAACTTAATGGTGAGGCTACGGGTTTCTGATGACTTGGAAGTGTGTACAAGTCTTTAAGGATTAATGAAGGGAAGGGAAACGAGGGGTAGGTCCGGGGAATAGTGAGGCTCACGGAGGCCAGGAGAGGTACAGGAATATGGTCCTAGTGTTGGGCTGTAAGTCCTTCCATTGGCCACTTCCTTGATGGCCACGCTTTTTTTTTTTTTAACTTACCATTTCCCTAGGACATTTCCTCCCTCAAAAAGATATCGCCACCTGAGGTTTGGCTTATTCATGTTTCAATATAAACATGATATCATGATATCCTGCAAATGTATATTTACATTCAATGTATTATACCCAGATACACGTTTTCACTTTAATTTTGGGGATGGAACGGCTGCTGGGTCCCATGAACTGAAACAAAGAACACTTCTGCCACCTTCTGGACATTCTAAGGAACTCAAAGGATTTTTCCACAGGAAGAGGGGGAGTTTGATGAATTTCGTTTCAAATTTACTTCAACAGATGAGAACTTAGCCAAGTATTAAACAGATTAATTTTTGCCTTTGTGAAGGCTTGCACGCCTTTGATCATTCCGTTGTTTTAATGAACTCAGCGTGGTTGTTTCCGATTTGGCCTTGGAGTCCTGGCCGGTCGCCACGGTCTGCGTGATGGAGTCTCGCTGCCTCCAGCTTGGGTTCCTCAGTTTTGGCAGGGCTTGCCTTCCCACTGATGGAAGGTTTACAAAGAGAAAAAAATCATTATGTCTGAAATTCTGCCAGGACACATCAGCGTATTTCCAGGCTGCCATCTATCGTGTAACTCTATGAAGATTTAATATTAAAAAAAAAAATTGCAATGCACCTGCTTCTAAGGAGAACTACCCGTCATACGATAGCATGCTTTTATTGTCAGTGAATTTAAAATTTTATTTATTAGGGTTTACAACTTGGGTTTCTTCCCTTAGGCTTCCTGATCTCTGGGTTAAGTATGACTTGCTTCCAAGGTCCACCTCCCACCCACCATAATTAGCCCAGAGATTTACCAGGGGCTTCTGACACCAGCTTTCCCCAGCGAGTTGAGTGCACTACTATTTGTGGTCATCACCCTAAGTGATTCAGTAGCTCTGCTATCTTTAGAGTCTTGTCTCATCCCACACAAAGCTCTTTTCAGACCCAGTTTGACATTATGATATTGTACCCTGGCCCCGCAGGGTCAGACAGTATAATGTGGCGATTCAGTATCTGTCTTACAGCAGAAAAAGGGCATTCAGTGTTCTGCTAAAGGGCAGGCTGATGACAAGGAACGTGCAAGGCAACATTCAGTGGATACTGCCACCTTGCTTGGGAAGGAGTAAAGCATCTTACCCTGAAAAAAAAAAAAAAAAAAAAAAAAAAAGGCTCCAGAAGCACACGAATTCTTTTCTGTTGATTTTTAGGTTTTTGATATTAGGATCTCAGACCTAAGCTGGTAGAGTATGGCTATAGAAGAGGTTCTTCTCTGTGAGATCCCTCCCTTGTTCTGTGGCAAGTCAACTGAAGCAGGATTTGTTGAAGTCAACTTAAGTTGTTGAGAAGGGCTGCTTAAGTTGTTGAATATTAAAGTTTTGGTGCTGTGCTTAGAAGCTAAAATTGGTGACAGGCTTATCCAAATTTTATCTTCTACTCTTGTTTTCTTTGACTAGTTTCTGTACCTGGTACAGTTTCCCAAAGCTTTTTGTGGCCATCTGGAAATGAGAATAATAGAGCACTCAAGAAAAGTGGGATATTGCATTTGCTCCATGGAATATTTCATATCTAGATTAGCCTTTCATTTCAGAGCCATTTTAAAGCTGGGTCCTCACTTAGAAAGCCAACTTATGGGTAGGATGGTGAAAAATGGAAAGTTCTTGTGGACACGATTTACATGTTAACTATTTACCTTTTAGGGAAAAAAATGATAGCATAATTTGTCCCTTGCTGATTAATGTTCCATTTCTCAGTATTACTGACAAGCAACAACACCAATAATAATACATCCCACATGTTTCTCAGACCTGGGAAACTTGTATCAAGTAAAACTTCTTCCAAGTTGCCTGTCCTACCTTGGGTGACAATGTCTACATTATCTGAGTTTTACTAATTCCAAAATAGTCATTATTTGCTTGTGGCAGATTGAGAGGAAGTCTACCTTTGTACCGTTTATGAAGCTCTTGTTTGCTAAGAAATCTAATATTCTCAAGGGATGTGGGATCGTATTGTGGATAGAACTTTGCTGCATGTCAGTTTATTCGAGGTCGGGTTTCATTCTGCTACTCACCAACTATGTGGTTCTGGCTAAGGGATCTCTTTAGTCTAAATTCCCTCATCTGGAAAGTGATTGGCATAATGATTTCCGTTGTCTCTTCCACTTTTAGAATTCTGTAATCTGCCTTCAGAAGAAGATGAGTCATTTTTGAGGCACTTTCAGCACATAGATAACATTCTAACAAATTAATCTTGTATCTGCATTTAAATAGGCTTTGAAATACATATGTGAGCAGTTAAAATGTATCCTCTATCAATTTATATATCTATCTTTCATCTATCTAACTTTCCATTCTTCTATATACCCACACATATACATTATGTTAGGTTATCAAGTAGGCAGATTAAGCTGTTCTCGAGCACAGTACCGAAAGTGTTTCAGAAAGAATTCAACATTTGATATATGAAAAACCTGATCCAAATGATCATCTTGAGAAAAATTAGCTTTATTAGATTTTCTTACATTTATTTTAAGGGTTAATACTGTATATGTTGGTCCTATAACTTTTAAGGTTTGGGACCTCCCTGGTGGTGCAGTGGTTGAGACTCTACCTGCCAATGCAGGGGACACGGGTTTGAGCCCTGGTCTGGGAAGATCCCACATGCCGTGGAGCAGCTAAGCCCATGCGCCACAACTAAAGAGCCTGCGCTCTGGAGCCCGCGAGCCACAACTACTGAGCCCGTGTGCCACAACTACTGAAGCCTGCATGCCCAGAGTCCATGCTCCGCAACAGGAGAAGCCACCACAATGAGAAGCCCATGCACTGCAACGAAGAGTAGCCCCAGCTCGCTGCAACTAGAGAAAGCCCACGCACAACAATGAAGACCCATCGTGGCCAAAAATAAGTAAATAAAAATAAATAAATTTATTAAAAAAAACTTTTAAGGTTTTTAAGGCTTCTTTAGGTCTTAGTTGGAAGATTGTATCTCTGTCTTGAGTTCTGTCTCTATCTCTTGATTTTCCACTACACACACACACAGACACACACACTTATTTGACACTTATCTGCAAGGCACCTACTGAGCACTTTACATACATTGAATCCTCAGATTAACTTTAGGATATAATATGATGGATTTGGGGATTGTGGTTGTCCCCTCAGCATTCTCTCTGTCCCTCTCCCATTATGTTTTGCTTCTCAGATCCATCCGTTTTGCCAAAGTGACTGGTGGCATACGGACAAAGATGGTCCAATTAAAGGAAAGCCCAGGATTTTTGTTAGATGGCTTGGGAAGAGACTCCCCTATTTATTGAATATAAATGAGAAAACATTAAATTCCAGAAGCATCTGGCAGCCATCGTGCTATCAGATTGCATCCAGCCTTGGAATGAGGTGGATTCTCCAAAGAACAGAGAAGACAATGGAAAGAAGTGGGTATTTTATGAAATCGTTGAGTCACTGAAGTCCTCTCTACCACTGGACTTTTCAGTAATAGAAGACATTAAATTCTCTTATTTATTTGGGTTTTATGACTCATCACCAAGGGCATCCTAACTTACACAGGTAAACATTCTCCCCGTTTTACTGATGAAGAGACCGAAGCTCAGAAAGGTCGAGGGTGGCTAGAGACACCGATCATTTAGAAAACATCCAAGGTCACACAGCTAGTGAGGGCCAAGCTGGGATTCAGACCCAGGTTGTCTGACTCCAAAGTCTATGCACTGAATGGCTACATTAGTTTTTCTCTTTGAGAAAACTACTGTGTAATTCAGACATCAGCCATTTAACATTGGTTGACTCTCTACTTGGGGACTAAATCTAGAATATTAAAAGTGAAGTATTTCAGAAAGAATGAGACTTCGGTTGTGTGGTACAGGGGCTACTCTTTCTGTGCGCCCAACACCTCTCCTCTTTTCTGCTAACAGCCCTCCCCCAATCCCTCGCCATGTGGCTCAGCTGCCAGTCAGATTCCTGCCCCCAACCCCGTCTGGAATCTGCAGCTCCTGCAGGCAGAGTGGGTGGCGTGGTCATCCGTGGGAAGTACCACACAGAGAAGCCCAGGAGCGCCTGCAGGATCTCCCAGGTGTCTGTTCTTCCTGAGGCCTGATTGTCCGTCTGTTCTCACAGTTCTCTGAGCTCTTACCACATCGTCCCCACAAATCTCTTTTGGCCTTAAGTTAGCCAGACCTGGTTCCTGCTGCTTGTAACAGAACGTCCTAGGTTATACTTCTGGCAATATTCAAGGCTCCATTCCCAAGGCCGCCTGTATATTTGGTATTTGGGTAATCGGTGGGCTGATGAGGCATGTGCTTATTTCCACCCACCAGCAAGAAGATGTCACAGATGGTCGATTCAGCCTGTCTCTCTCAGGAGTTTCCATGTTAGCAATAGTCAAAAGGATTCTTTTAGAAGGGATGGTGAAAACTTCCAATTTGTTGAAAAGATATCAAATTACAATGAGTGAATTATGTACTTTACACTTAATAATGAATGAGGGGGTACTAGAACTAATTAGTGTTGGGAGTATTCATACTTAATTACCTGTCGCCAGCCCCACTCAGTTAAGGACTGGTAAAATCTTCCTACTGCTGTTTAGAGACTCTAACCTCAAAGGACTGACTCTAATCTTCAACCTGATCTTGGGCTTTTCCTTCCATTATTCTCTCTTTGAGTTTCATGGTCAAAGATCTCAATGATTCCTCTGCTTTCTGCCTTCAGAGTGCTTGGAGGGACCATTTATCCTGCCCCTGGAGTTTTGAGACCAAAAGAACAATTTCTGGGAAAGCATGGCTATGTGTACTGAGCCCTTGGAAAGTAGCAGGATTCTTTCTCTGAGATACTTTCCTCCCTGTCCCCCCACCCGCCTCCATCTTTTAAAAATATATATTTCCCTCTTACCCCAAATCTAGGACTGGTGTCAACTTGCCCTTGTCTTTCTCAGCTGCCTAGAGTGTGATCTACTGGTGCTCAGTTCTTGAGTCAGTCCTGAAAAGTTCAGGAAGTATAGTAAAAGCATCGGCTGCCCCAGGGGAGGAGGGTCAGGATTCGGGGTAGAAGTGAGCTGCCACCAGGGTAGATGTCCGGCGAGTGGGGTTGAGCTCTGATAGCCCATTTAGCTTTCCGATTCGCAGTTGAACTTCCTGCTCTCACAGATTTTTTTTTTTTTTTCAGGGAGCTTGGTGTCCTTTACTGCCCTCTAGCTTCAATAAGGAGCCATTTGGGTACCCTAGAGAGATTTTAATCGCTTTAAGCCTCAGAGTGAAGGGACTGGAATCTCTATTTCTTTTCCCTTTCAAAAGACCCCTCTGTTCCTACGTAAATTCTTGGGTGCAAACTGCAACCTAGGTGGCACAGCCCTGCTAAACTGCCCCCAGCAGCATCCATGCTCTAGGATGGATTAAAAAGTCCTGTTATACCAATGCATTACAGCATTAAATGAACAAACCATTCTCCACTACAACATTCGATGATACAGTTTCCTATAACACACATGTCTAGTTTCACATAAAAGAGCTAGATCCTCTTTTTCATATAAGGAGGCCAATAAATGATATCTAAAATAGAAATATCAGGAAATATTGGTATAATCATATTAGTTAGAAATATGGAGGTAACTGTCATAAAAATAGCTAAAAGAGCTGAAAATGTTTGCTTCTGAACAGTATTGTTATATGTCTTGGTAGAATTATTTTAGTTTTGAGACTTATAGCTTCTTGACTTTGAGGAAGATTAACTTTTAAAAAAACAGCATCTTTTTTTTTTTTTTAACTTTGATGGACACAAAGTTTGTCTCCATGGATTATATATATATATATATATATATATATATATATATATATATAGTCTCAAAGTCCTAATTTCTTTTTGATTTCACTGTTTCATGTTAGTAGCTTTCCTCAAATATGTTATATCCATGGTTACTAGCTCATATTGAAGCGTGTGACACTGACTGCCAAAAAAAAAAAGCTGATTGTAAGCTCTGCGTGGTGGGGAGGGGCTTACTGAGAGGTAACCTGAACTGTCCAGTGACTGGAATGGGCTTCTTCATTAGGGTTCCCAAATGACAGCATCTGTAGGGGTTTTTTTTCCCCTTGGACTCATCTTTTCCCAGTGTGACCTTACCGCCTCTCATCAAGAGCTGAGACCCTGTTTTCACTCCCCTGAATCTGTTAGGCCTCGGGACCGCTTTGATCAATAGAATAAGTGGAAGTGATGCTGGGCCAGTTCTGGGCTTGGTCTTTAACTAGCCTGGCAGCTCTGCTTGCTGTGTCTGGAAGCTACTCTCTATGTACGAAGTACAGCTCTGCCCTGAGAAGCCCAAGCCATGGGCAGACTCTGGAGAATGAGACTCCTTGGGAAGAAAGAGAGAGACAGAGAGAGAGAGAGAGAGAGACAGACAGACGGACGGACAGACAGACAGACGGACGGACGGACAGACAGACAGACAGACAGACACACACACACATACAGGAGTGAGAGCAAGAGTAAGAGAGAGGCCGAGGATCCCTTAGGTGCCAGAATGTAAATGATGGAGCCATCTTGGCAGTGGATCCTCCTGCTTCAGCTGCCTCAGCTGATACTGCAAGGGTCAGAGATGACACGGTCAGCTGAGTCCTTCCTTAATTCCTGACCCATAAAACTGTGAGCGAAGCAAAATGACTGTTTTAAACCACTAAGTGTGGGGAAGGTTTTAATGCAGCAGTAAATAACAGAGATGCTGTGTTACGGAGACTTTGCTTTCAGGCTTGTGCTGATTCCTCCTTTGAGAGGTGCGAGATGTCTCCTGTTCTCCAGCCTTCTGTCGTCCAGATCAGCCTGCTTCTGGCTTCTTATCGGTGTTCTTTTTCTCAGGTCTGCTAAGTCAGTTGTTACCAGTCCATTTGCTTTTCAGCTTCCAAAATTTAATTACTCTAATTTCTCGTATTGTCTTCTTCCTTGCAGGTTTACCTGTTTTGTTCTCTCCTCACTATAGTTTTTGTGGCATTTGGCAGACAGTGGAGGTC
Organism: Balaenoptera acutorostrata; assembly: GCF_949987535.1. NCBI lineage: Eukaryota > Metazoa > Chordata > Mammalia > Artiodactyla > Balaenopteridae > Balaenoptera > Balaenoptera acutorostrata. Next base: position 133,620,506 of record NC_080066.1, read on the forward strand.
AATATATACATTCAATCTGCCACATTTAACTGAATGTCCCCTACAAGTTTTCTTAAGTACTTAAAATGACAATGGTGGCTTGGGGCTTTCGGCAAAGAGAAGTAATAGTTTTGGGGAGTCTTTTTGGTCCAGGGAAATTTTTCTCTGATTCCTCCATAAAAGATGGGAAGGGAGTAGGGCTGATTCAGGGACCAAGCTTGATTCTGATTCTGGTCAGGAACACTGCTGCGGGTGTGATTACTATGGGGACATACTAGGTGCTACAGCTGGCTCTGGGAAATAGGCTCTTGGTTGTCAAGGGAAGAAAGGACATACACATACATCCCATTATGTGTTTGCAATTGGTAAGTTCATGAAGATTCTTGAGGAAGCAAGCAGTATGATGAGACTTTCTAGTATCAATATCACTTACCATTCGAGTGTTAGCTCACTAAAAGGGAAGGTGACATGGCATATTAAATGTTTCTATGGAAAAGTCATTCTTAACTAAAAGAGGAGAAAAAAAGAGAAAAAGTAAAATGGGATTTTGTAGGTCATAGAAAAAAAAGAAAAGCTTTGCCGCTTGGAGAGTTCCAAGTTCTCAGATGAGGATCTGAGAACTTCTCTGGCAATGTGAGTTAAAGTTCTGAGAGGAAACAGATGAACCGGGCTTTTAGGAGGCTCCAATTCAAGATGGTGATTGAAGGAGGAAGATCCTAAACTCACCTCCTCTCATGGACACTCCAAATCTACAGCTCCATATGGAACAATTTCTGATGAAAACCTAAAAATGACTTCTACACATTGGGCATATGAGCAAAATTACAGCAGCGCAGGTAGGAGAGGCTGAGACACAATAAATCCCATCCTCAGTGCTGTGACCTTCAATCAGGAGGGAACGCAAAACCTGGATCTTCTCCTTGAGGAGTGAAGGGCTTGAGCCTCACATCAGGTACCCCAGTTTTTAAGATCTGCACCTGAGAGATGAGCCCCCAAAACATCTAGCTTTCAAAACCAATGGGGCTGGCATCCTGAGATCCACAAGGCTATAGCAAACTGAGAAATGGCTTTTATTATAATAAACAACCAGAAATATAAAACCTTTTTTTTTTTAAACACTCCAAAAGGCAAGACTGAAACTTCCATTGAATTTATGTCAGAAAATACTTGAGATTGTCTGGTTGAACTACCTCACAATAAAAATCAAATCCACCAAACTGAAGACATTTGCAGCCCTCTCTGGTATTAATTTTTTCCCTGATTTGACTCTAGCCTCTTCTTCAACATGAAAGCTATCTGGCCCTAAATTGGACCAGAGCAATTTTAAAATTAAATATTGAAGGTGTCATTTCTTGAGGGAGGAACAAAAGCAGTGGATTGCAAAACCAAGCCTAAAAACAAGAGTTTCAGGGAAACAGTGAGTTGGAGAGATTTGTGACATCTGAGAGTTGGGAAGGGGAGTATGAAAAGTAACAGGGCACTTCTGGAGAAACCTTCTTGTTGGGTGAACTCCAAGGGCAACAAAAGTACACTTAATGACTTGAGGCAAGTTCATTAGGAAGGACTAGGGTGTGAGGCCAGCTCCCTGGAGCTGTGCAACCAAGAAATGAGAAAGCCCGGTTCAAGAGGAGTTTGGTGACTGAGAGATCCAGTGATCATTAAATGAAAAGGAAGAATTAGCTTAAATGTACAAAGGAATTTTATAGATCCTAGATAATTCACCAGCTCATGGGGAGTTCCAAGTTTTGTGAAGAGTGAGAACTTCTCTGGCAATAAGACAACTCAAAGAGGGAAAAACTAATCAAATAACTATAGCTAAATTTAAGGGAAGCAATATAGGGTTAGTACTTGAGAACATAGACTTTCTGGTCAGGTGTTCTGGGATTTGGGTCCTTGCTTCTCCCTGGCTGGTCATGTGATTTGGGGCAAGTAACTTATTTTTTTCTGAGCCTCAGCTTTAACATGGGCCTCTTTAAACATGGGATGATGAAAGGTATTTCATAGGGTTATTCTGAGGATTCAATGAGAAATTATTTGTTAAGCACTTAGCAGGTGCCTGGTACATAATAAACGGTAGCTGCTGCCGCCACCAAAACTATTATCTTCATTGTAGCAGATCTGGGTTGCTGTCCACAAATGCTTCATGCTTCTTTTCCATAGGAAATTGTTTCTGGGAAGTGGCTGCCCAAACAGGGACTACATTTCCCAACCACCCTTGCATTCAAGTGGGACCATGTGACCAAGTTCTGGCTAATGGAATGCCAGGTGAAGTCATGTACATCACTTCCACGTGGGCCCATAAACACTTCCTAGGTGATCTGCCTTCACGCTTTCTCCCTCTGCAGGCTATATGTCAGTGGCCAGTGTGACCTTGGTAACCGTATGTTGACCATGAAAGATCCTTTGTTAGTCTGGTTCCTGAATGACCATATGGAACAAAGATTTCAGGGTTTATCTGTTAGGCAGTTAGTGTTACCTTAACAACACAAATGGCATCATTATGGCTCAGGATTGCCGTAGTCTGATCAAGTCTGAGCTCAAGAATAAGTCTTGGAGAAACCATCCAGGAAGAATCTTACATTGCCAGTGACCAAAATGGCAAAGAAAGGCGCTGTGGCTCAGCTCAGAAAACAAATTATGGCTGATCTTTATACTTTAAAAATACTCATCACATTCAGTGTTTTGTCATGAGATTTCTTTACACTGTGTCCTAAACTGCTGACTGGATGTTTGTCTGGAGAATCTCTCACTACAGACAAACCTCAGCAGAGGGTCATGAGGGAGAGGCCATGGCCTTTGCAGGAGAAAACCCAATTTCCTTGGGTGTTGGAGCATTCATTGTTAGTGGCTAATGCCAGGGAGACTTTGATTCTTGGACTCTTCTTTGGCTGGTTTAATCCCAGGGCACCACAGTTCTTTCTGCTACTCTACTGAGGGTTCAAGTTATTTCAAAAACTGAGCAACTTTTAAAAATGTTGGGTGTTCAGATTCCATATCTAGGATTTAGCCAGGTTAGATTATCTCAAGGAAAACTGGGCTGGGAAGTCCAAGCCATTCAAAGTGATGTATTGCTTTCCCTCTCTTGTTATTTGTAACAGCTGTTCTCTCCTCATTATTTTTTGAGAAAAAAAAAAAAATCCTAAACCACCCAAAGCACAGGCCACTTCATAGAGTCAAGTACCAAACTATCTTCTTGGGTAGTCTGCTTTACATAGCAGAACAAACTGAAATTGTTCTCTAGGTAGGAGTGGGTGTCATTCCCTAGCCTTTATTTGGAAAATGGTGGTGAGGATGTGGGGAGTGGGTGTTAAGAAAGGGAATGCCTGAAACTGTGCCAAAGAACTGTGGCATGGCTGTGGGGATTGGACTGTTTTCAGGCTTGATTGTTACTTGTTCTGCATCTTCCCATCACTTTTCCCCATATCTTCTCAAACTTTTGGTTTTCTCCTTGGGGTCCTGTGATGCTAGTCTTAATGGCAAAGCCATATAGCTGGATGGGAGGGAAGCAATGGCACGGGAATCATGCACATGGGCTCCCAATGTTCTGGGTGGGTCTAAGTGTAGTCAATTAGAAGAGGGTAGAGTGTTTTAAAAGTGGTGGGTCTTGGAAGATTGAAGAATCAGGCAGTGCACTGTCATGCCCTGACTCAAGACTCCTGAGGCATGAATGTCAGAAAAGCCAACTCTATCACTTGATCCAACCTGAAGGCAAGTGTTATTTTTATAGTTTCAAGTCCTGCACCACAGTCTTAACCAGAATCTAAATCTTAAACTGGGCTGCTGGTGGGCAGTCAGTGATTTTAGATGTCTGGTAGAAGTAAACGCTTTTTTAAAAAAATATTTATTTATTTATTTGGCTGCACTGGATCTTAGTTGCAGCATGCGGGATCTTTTTTGCCACAAGTGGGATCTTTTAGTTGCGGCGTGCGAACCCTTAGTTGTGGCATGTGGGATCTAGTTCCCTGACCAGGGATCGAACCCGGGTTCCCTGCATTGGGAGTGCAGAGTCTTAGCCACTGGACCACCAAGGAAGCCCCGAAGTAAACTCTTTTTAAACCCCTTCCTCTCATTTATCATCTCTCCTCAAGGTCCTTGTTAATGCAGGCTTCACTTATGGACTCCAAGTGAGATGGTGAGGAACAAAACCCCTTTCAGTCCTTTTAGAAAACAATTATTGTCAGCTCTTTTGATTTACATGACCAGGAAGAAGTAAAAAAGTATCAGGGGATATTCAGGAATTAACCAGAAGTTCAAGGCACTTGAATACTGTGGTGTGTCATGGTTGAATAACAATGACAAAATGGTTCTGCTTTGGATTTTTCTCTCTAGTAAGTCATCTTGACCCACTGTGAGACTCATGGCCTGGCAGGTAGCTGATTCTGTGTGGAAGGCAGAATTCTCCGATGACCCCTAAAGACCACACTTTTGTACAATACCCTCCCCTTGAGTGTGGGAGAGACCTGTGAATATGATAGGATATCACCCTTGTGATTAGGTTTCTAATCAGTTGAGGCTGAGTTAATCAAAAGGGAGATTATCCTGTGTCGGTCTGAACTAATCAGATGTGCCCTGAAAAGAAGATAGAGCATCGAGACCTTCCCCTGATGGCTGGAGAAAGCAGGTTGTGAACTACCCATGGAGTCCACATGGTCAGGACCCTCCCAGGGAGCAGCCTCCAGGAGATGAGAGTGGCCCTGGCCAGCAGCCGGCAAGAAAGTAGGGAACTTCCTGCCAACAACTTGGATGAGCCTGGAAGAGGACCTTGCGCCCCAGATGAGGATGCAGAGCCAGTCACACCTTGAATTCAGCCTCATGAAATGTACCCAGATCTCAGGCTCAGAAACTGAGATAATAAACGGGTGTTGTTTTTAGCTAATAAGTTTGTGGCAAAGTGTTAGCCAGGAATAGAAAACTGATACACTCTGTTATCAGCAAACTTCTTTTTTTTAAGGCTGGGAAATCAGCATTTGATTTATATAGGGCTATAGGTCATTTCACTCTCGATACTATACTTGTGGAACTTCCCTGGTGGCGCAGTGGTTAAGAATCCGCCTGCCAATGGAGGGGACATGGATTTGATCCCTGGTCCAGGAAGATCCACATGCCGTGGAGCAACTAAGCCCGTGCGCCACAACTACTGAGCCTGCGCTCTAGAGCCCGCGAGCCACAACTACTGAGCCTGTGTGCCTAGAGCCCGCGCACCACAACAAAGAGTAGCCCCCCCTCGCCATGACTAGAGAAAGCCCGTGCACAGCAACGAAGACCCAACACAGCCAAAAATAAAAAAATAATTAATTAAAACAATACTACACTTGTGACATAATGCGAAAAATAATATACTTTAAAAAAAGAATAATATCTTGTTTATCTTTGAAGAACTCACTAAAGTTCTGCATTTCTCATTTAATTACTAACTACAAAGATAATTTGGGAATATATACATATATACGTATATATTCTGTGTGTATATATATAAAATCTATATATGAGGAACATATAAATTAGATGGATAGGTAGGTAAATAGATTATACATATATACACACACATACAAGGAATTGCCTTATGCAATTGTTGGGAGCTGGCTAAGCAAATCTGAAGGGCAATCAGTCAGAAAGAGAATATCGCAAGCAGGCTGGACACCAGATGGCATGGACTTGAAGCTTTTTGTCCACAGGCAGCAAGCCGTCTAGAAGGAAGATCCAGGGGGAAGGGAGGACAATTGCAAGCTATGTGCTTTTTTGTATCAAGACAGACCTTAATTAATAAACTTTTAAAATTAACAAATTTTTTTTAGAGCATTTTTAGGCTCAAAGCAAAATTGAGTGGAAAGTACAGAGAGTTCCCATATACCCCTATTCCCACACATGTATAACGTTCCCCACATTCGGCACTAGAGTGGTCCATTTGTTACAACTGATGAACCTACATTCACACATCACTGTCACCCAGAGTCCATAGTTTACATTAGGGTTCACCCTTACTGGTGTATATTCTATGGGTTTGGGCAAATGTGTAATGACATGGATATACCACTGCAGTATGATACAGCAGGGTTTCACTGCCCCCCAAATCCTCTGTGCTTGGTCTTTTCATCTCTTTCCAAACCCCACCTGTGGCAACCATGGATCCATTTACCAGCTCCATAGTTTTGCCTTTTCCAGAATGCCATATAGTTGGAATCATACAGTATTAGCCTTTTCAGATTGGCTTCTTTCATTTAGTAATATCCTAAGCCCTCTTTTAAGAGTCTTCCAACTGATTAACTCAGGCCTTCCCTGGATATTCTCCTTTTCAATGGACTTAAAGGCAACTGAGGAGGGACTTTAATCACATTTTGCAAAATTCCTTCACAGCAGCACTTATATTAGTGTTTGATTGACTAACTGGGAAAAGATGTGTGCAAGCTACAAAATGGCCCTTCTTCCCTTCTGTCTTCCAGCTTTCCTGAGAGAATATTCCTTGCAACCCATCCTAGCCAGAAACATGCTAGAAAGGGACTTCTGCGACTGTAGTCAGGCGTAGTTAGTTGACCTATCAAAAGTCATCAGACTTGAAGTAGGTAAGGTGCTCAGGACAGGGCAGTTTAGCTCTTGTATCATGATATTTTGGATATTCTGTTTTCATAAAATTAAACTGAGACTTTACAGTGAAAAAAAAACTCATCAGACATATACATCTTTGATAATTTCTCCATCTATCAATTATCATTCTATCAATCAATCAAAATTCATTAATTCATACCTATACTTCCAATTCCAATCTTATGCCTCAGGATTCATTTTAGCCTTCCTCCTTTCCATATTTAAAAATTTCTTCCCAGACATTAAGAAACATGGCTCAACTTGAGAACACGGGGAGGTGGAGGGTAAGCTGGGACAAAGTGAGAGAGTGGCATGGACATATATACACTACCAAATGTAAAATAGATAGCTAGGGGAAGCAGCTGCATAGCACAGGGAGATCAGCTCCGGTGCTTTGTGACCACCTAGAGGGGTGGGATAGGAAGGGTGGGAGGGAGATGCTAGAGGTAGGAGATATGGGGATATATGTATATGTATAGCTGATTCTCTTTGTTATAAAGCAGAAACAAATACACCATTGTAAAGCAATTATACTCCAATAACGATGTTAAAAAAAAAAGTAGGTAACCAAAAAAATCTTTTTCATTAAATTAGGATCTGTTTTCACTTAAAAGAAAAAAAAAAAAGAAACATGGCTCATATTACCCTCAATATATTTATCTGTTCAATCAACTGACTTATCTGATCGCAATAACCAATCTCCACACACTCCATCCACCTCCACTTGCCCTCTCCTCCTCACTGTCTAGATTCCCAGGTTGCTGGGCAAGCGGCTGCATGCCTCACTGACTCTTCCTTGGATGCTGAGGTCTTTGCACGCAGAAGGGAAGGGGAAGAAATGAAATAGGAAATTGGAAGGGAGGATGAGAAAAGTGGACGGGAAGGAAGGATGTTAGTTTGAAATAATTGAAAGTTCTTTTTCTTTTCACACTTCCTTGTTTTCTATCTCACCCTTATTCAGCCAGAGGTATCCATTACCTTAGGGAAAATTCAGATTGTTAAGTCGGGAATGCAAAGAGTTAAAAACAAGTCCATATTCAGCCTTTGACTTCCAATATGAGAAATTTTGAGTCCACAGTAACACAACGAATCTTTAAACCTTGGCTTTATCAGGAGAGCAGTGTTTTCTAAATTCCAAATACTCCCTTAAAATACGAATAGCCTAGCTTGGTAGACTATGTCAAAGTGTAGAGAAGACAGTTGATGGTATGTAAGGGATGTTCCTGCCAAATAGGAAGAGAAAGTGGAAAGCCTTCTTCTATAGGGAGGAAGGAGTTGTAAAAGGATGGAGAATGGAGTGAAGATGCTGCCCTAGGCCTCAGCCTGGGGAGGCCTGTTGGAAAGAAGGAAAAGCATCAGATAGTTGAGGGAATAGCTAGAAGCAGAGGTTACCTGTGCTCGGCTTCCCATTTATAACTTTAAGAGGAGCTTACACTTTAGGGCTCCCCGTGCATCCTCATGGCAAGTGTAGTAGAGCAGCGATGGCACTACGGCACGCTCAGGCAGAAGGAGGCCCGAGATCAAGCCCCCTGTTCTCTATGGCTTGTAGGTGGCACATAGGGACACAGATGTTCTGATGTCCTTCCGTTGTGCCCCCGCCTCCTCCTGAGGCATGTGGCAAGGAACTGAAAGTGCTTGCTGGTAACCTTTGCCAACTGGACGACTGGGGCAAAGGAAAAGGGACTTTGCAGGTGAGGACAGCAGGCAGCCTTCCCAGGGTGGGGACAGAGCAAGAGTGGCAGCCATACCTCAGGGAAGCCATGGAACCAGGGAGAGCTGAGGGGGGGCCTGTGAGCAAGCACCCTAGGAGCGGTACCCTAGGTACCACTTCCCGCCACGCTGAGAGTCCAGGTCCAGAGTCACAGCATCTGAGGCTCCCCGCACAGCAGCAAGAGTGCAGACAGAACCCAGGCCCAGAGCCGCTGGGGCTAAGACACCGAGCAGAGGGCAATGTGTATATTAGGGGATCCTTTATCCAGCTCCATGAGGATATTTAAGTTTAGCCCTGCCCCAAGATATCACCTTGATGTGGATGGGACAGGGTGAGGGAAATCCTCTTAAGGCAGGAAGAATCCATTCTGTTAGGGTGTTCAGACTTAGAAAAGCTATTGAGCCAAAAGAAATTGAGTTGATCACAGCATCTTTTAAATTAAAAATCCTCTCTTTGCCGCCTCCTTTTTCCAACACCACCACCACTCCACCACCAACCCCAAGGAATCAGGGAATGAAACTGCAGGAGTAGTTTGAGATCGATCATGGAAAATAAAGGACAGTACATTTTAGTCGTAGTGCGTACATGCGGACCCCAACACATTACTAAGCAACCCCACACCTCAGGCCCTGCCTTGGGGAGTGAGAGCCACGTGGGCACCATGTTGTTCTGTCCCGGAACCGCACACTTAAGTGCACCAGTTGGAATTCCTTTGGCCTGGCTTTCGCTGATTCAGCAAATTACTTAGGAGAGGATGATCCATTGTCAAACAGATGATACCAGCAGGGAATGCATGTCTGGCAAACATAGCCCTCAATTTGCAGATTGTTGCGGTATCTGTGGTAACGAGGACTCTGTATCTTTTTCCAATTTAAGAAAATTTCTTGCAGTTCCCTGGGATATGATGATATGTGGTTCTTGACATCCGAATGAACTGATATAATTCTAACAGTATGCTGCATATTCCTGGGGCACTGGTGGGTATTTTGTACGGATTTGCTTTACAGTTTTCAAGGTGAGCTTGACGTCTTAGGATTGCTAGTGAATCTGCTTTACATATCAGGGAACTTTTCCTAATATAGGTGAAAGTTTTGGTTACTTTCTGGTTGTTCCTACAATGGTAATTTCCATGTGCAAATCTGAAACCATCCCTCCAGGGGGGGTGCTTCGATCTTCCTTGCACATCTTGTGGTGGTTTGTTAAGAATGGTATCCTCACCATGAACATCTAGATCAATTCTATGGACATTTCCTTATTATTTCAAAAACTGCAGAGAACAGGGATTTTGTAATAATTGATCCAGAAAGTCCCTAGCACATTAGGAACGCCTAACAATAAGCAAAAGCAATGAGAGAAGTAAATACTGCTCTGTACTTAAGAAAACTCAATTCTGCTGCCCCATCAAATTGGCTGCCTAAGTCTAAATGGAAGATGTAAAAAAAACTGAAGTGGAAACTTGTTATGGATTCCTTCCCTCTCAGACCTACAATGGAAATGTCTCTTAGGAATTAGTCTTTTAATTAATTACTAAAATACTGTAGGCTTAATCTCTTAATAAAGTAAGTACTGCTACTGGAACACTTCTTAGTAGATGAATCACCTGAATCATTTCTACTTGTGAGAATAAAAAAAAAAGCGGTAAGCAGTTTTATTAACTTCCTGTCATGTTTATTTCTTGCCAAGTCCAAGCTCAATCCAGTTCTGCTGAATATGAACTCAGTTTTCCTTTTTGATATTTCCCTTAAAGACTTTAATTTTCAGAGTTGAAATCATCTTGAAGAAGATAAAGGAAATATTGGATAAAAAGATGAAGGCTTTAAGAAGGAAGGGAAAAAACTTTCTTTCCTTGGAGCAGACAGTGTTTGTTATTCAGAGTGTTTATGAAGAAATGATAAACACCATGGCAATAAGACAAATAATGATTTGCACCCCAAAGGCTGTTCCATGTAGTCATGTATTAAACCATAAAAGAAAAAAAATCAACCCAATTTTCCTTTGGAAAAGCTTAAGAGGCAGAGGGAGTAAGGTCAGAATCCATTATATAGCTCAATGGAAAAATACAGAAGGTATGAAAAAATTCTGAATTTTACTTCATACCATGAAATCTACAGCAGGGTTATACAGAGGAGAGAGAAGGATAAGGTCTCAGTGACCAGGTCTGAGGAAGGGACAGGGTATATTCTAGCCCACAGTGGTTAGGAGCTAGAGTCATTCAGTTAGATGTGAAAACTATGTGGTCTCAGAGCACTATGGTACCACTGGCTCCTACTCTTCTCTCTGTTAATCTTCTTTCACCTCATATTTTCACCAGTGACGAGGAGAAAAATTATAATAACTACTTGTTGGTGAGCATTTATCATACATCTGACACCGTTCTAAATGTTTTACTTATTTTTCTTAAATAAGACATTAGGCTATTAAGATGTGGACTAGTTAAACAGTAATTGGTGACAAACTCTAAATTCATATAGGGTCTTTTCTCCATTGATTAGCACATGGAGAAAATGGGGTGAACAATGAGATCAAACTTCAGGTCGTGAATTGTTCAGGTCTGAGGTTGTTTATCAACTTTATTGCCTAATAGACTTGAACTCTAGGGCTTACTATTTATTGGTGTGGTAAAAGCATTGGACCAAGGGCAAAGAAATGAAACATCTGATTCTATGACCATGACCGCCATCGGGAGGGTGGGGCAGAGATGGTGAGCTGTCCACAGTTGCTAGGAGCGGCTGCTCAGCCATGGTCCAGCTATATTTCCTAGACCACTTTGTATCGGGGTGGGGCGATGTGTCCAATGCAACATGAGTGGAAGTGACATAGGTCACTTTCAAATTGGCGTGGTTAAAAAGCATGTGCATTTTCTCTATCCTCTCTCTCCCTGTCTACCCACTGGATCTTGATGCCCAAGGTGACTTGGGAGCCCTGTACTGAAGATGGCAGAGCTTCTGAAGCCCAAGTTTCTGAAAAACTCTTGTGTAGAGCAGAGACCCCTGCTTCCCATGCTCTTCCACTCCACATGTACCCCTGCACACCGAACAGGAATACCTGCTTTATTTTATACATGACATAAACTCACATAAATAAACAAATGTTTTAACCACTGAGATTTCTGGGTTTACTTCTTACAGCAGCTAGGATTACTCTGACTAATAAGGAAGACTATTTTGCACTATTAAATTCTAAAATTTTATGTTAGTTTTCTTAACAACAGAAAATTTGGTAGCAAAAGAGGCAAGTTGGAAAGAGTTCCATTTTAGATGGATACAAGGCAAATTTTTAGAAATCACAGCAAAGGAAAATGAAAGTAACCATTTTTTTTTCTTGGAAAACTAGCATTTAAATATTTCATAATTTCAAAGAAAAGCAGGTAGAATTTGAGAGTGTAAACCAATAGACAGAAAAATAACTTTCATTTCCATAGTGCTTCATAATTTTAAAGTATTTTTCTTTTCCTCAGTTTATTTAACACTTACGGTAATTCTGGAAAGTCATGTGGCAATAATGATGATGATTATAAAAAAATAACGGTGAAGGTTTTGAGTGCTCTATTCCAGGCTCTGCGTTAAGAGCTTTACATGTATATCTTATTTAATTATGACACCACCACCAGAGATTGGCACTATAATTATCCCTATTTTAAAAATGAGAAAATTGAGACCTAGGGATGTTAAAGGTCAAGTTAAATGTCACATCCTAGTGAGTGGTAAAGTCAGGAACCTAACCTGAGGCTGACTGTGAAGGCTGTTCCTTCTACCTTCATGTCATGCCGACTTCTACCTTGTGCCCGGCGTGGTCGCCACTTGTGGATGAAGCTGTTATGGCCCAGAGAGTTGAAATGTGTAGCTTGGTCTGAACTGCCAGGGTTTGTCAGAGTCAGATTTTCTGACTCTGACTTGAGTACTCTTTCAACTTGGAATACCATAAATTAAAGCAAACACTAACTTGGTTATGGGGCAGACAGTCAATATTTTTAGAGTGTTTATAGAAAGGAAGTAATTTTGGCCTGGCAAAAGAGCAAACTGAAGGTAGTTTTACATTCCTATTTCAAAAAGAATCACTCAAATTGGGAAAATTCCCATGGTGCTGGATCTTTCTGTGGGCGATTGAGGGAGAGCAAACCCCTTCTGCTCCTGTTCCAGCCCTTTTAAAAGCAAATTTTGTAGATTATCTCCCTGGGCTTGCTGCCTTCTGAGTCTGATGTACAAAATTGCTTGGTATTTGGCAACTTTTGGCTGGCAAGAAAGCATCTGTGTGGTTAGTTTTGTGTCTGACTCTTGCTGGGAGGTTAAGGCCAGTTTTGATGTCGGTACGCCCACATCCCATCTATCTCCATTCTGACACAATAGAAGTGCAGTCAGGAGGAGAGGAGCCAAGGGGAGCTGGACCACACAATGGTTAGCAGAGCTCCAAAGTCACACTTCCTGGGTTCAAGGCCCATCTGCATCATGCTCTGGTAAGTGACCTTGGACTCTATGCCTTAGTTTCCTCATCTGTAAAAGGGGTATCTTAGTCATTTTGGGCCGCTATGACAAAGTACCATAAACTGGGTGGCTTATACACAACAGAAATTTATTTCTCACAGTTCTAGAGGCTGGAAGTCCAAGATTAGGGTGCCAGCATGTCAGGTCCTGGTGAGGACCCTCTTCTGGGTTGCAGACTGCCGTCTTCTCATTGTATCCTCACAGGGCAGAAAGAGGGAGAGCTCTCTGGGGTCTCTTTTATAAGGGCACTAATCTCATTCATGAGGCTTCCACCTTATGACCTAATTACCTCTCCAAGGCCCCGCCTTCTAGTACCGTCACATTGGGGGTTAAGATTTTAACAAATGAATTTTGGGGAAATGCAAACATTCAGTCCATTGCAATGGGGAATAAGGGTTTTGCTTTATGTGTATAGACAACATAATGCATGTCAAGGGCATAGGCTTTGAAATGATTCACACTAAGTGCTCAGTAAAATTGAGTTATAGTTGTAAAAGAAAATGTCTGAAAAGGACAGAGTGTCTAAGAAGAACAACATAGTCTTCCTGTTTGTTGTGAATCATCTAGTCATATCTTCACCAGTGTCTTCTAACACTGGATTTGGCCTAGCAACACTGGTTTGAAGGAACAAGTCAGCAATAGGTTTCGAAGAAACAGGCCCAAGTCTAAGATGCAGAATTTGGCTTCAGAGCTCCTGGGAAGCAGCAGGATCCTTGGATGGGACAGCTCATTAAAATGTCGTTACGACTACCCTTCCCTCATTCTGGAAAAAAGCCAACAGGTGGCTCTTGGGGAATGTTTCACACGAACTTTTCCTTTTTTTCTTCTCATTCTCATGTTTTTCTGCTCAGAATTAAAAAAAAAAATCCTGCTGTGGTCATTTTGATTTCACCACGGGTTTTTTTTTTTGCGGGGGGTGGATTGGGGGGTGTCAGGCTAGTCCATTCAGTATCTAGTTAGTGGGGGAAACCAGCTGCTTCTCAAGGCAGAGAAAGAACAAGCTCTGTGCCCACCTCCCTCTCCTCCCAACTGGTCTCTTATCCCATGGCTGCCCCAGAGGAATGCGGCTCCAGGCTGTGAGAGCCTCCGGGAAACGGGGTGCTCAGTGGCCCTGAGAAGCTGAAGGCAGGAACGAGCAGGTCAGACAAGCTGAGAGGCTGGTGGGAGAAGCAAGGAGCAGGGAAGTGAGTGATGGGGCCGCAGGGCTTTGTCTGAGAGGTGGGTGAAATGTTAGGTTGCTCACAGGCTAGGAGAGCACTGCTTCCAGGAAAGGACGGGCAAGAGGAAGAGGTGAAGAGTCAGCTCTGGAGCTTCGTTATGCTGGAATGCGGCCCAATTCCAACGGGTCTTCTCTTATTCTCCTGTTCCTCTTCCTGCATCTATTTCTGGAAATGCAAGTCCTTGGGCCTTCCTTGTAGTTTTGCTCAGTTAATGGGTTTCAATAGCAGTTCAGAGTCTCTGGGCCCTTTCCTTTGACTCCTTCCTAAGCTCGTCATCAAGATTAGACCAGATCAGTTATTCTTGCTTTTCAAGTGTATAAATTATAAATAACCTTCCTGAGGAAAGAGCACTGGACTGGGAGGCTGGAGCTCCAGCATTGTCTCCACTTGTGTGATCTTATCATCACTGCAGTGAAAACTGTGATGCATCCCCCAGATGCCCCCCCCCCCCCAGGACTGAGACTCCGGTCCCCTAACTGCTGGGGGCATTGGCAGCTGATGGCTCACAGCTGAATCCATCTGTAAGCATTGCCTTTGGCCTAAAGCAGTGGTTCTTAATGGGGACAATTTGGTCTCCCAGGGCATTTGGTAGTGTCTGGAGACATTTTTGGTTGTCATAACGGAGGAGTGGGATGGGACGGGCGTCTAGTGGGTAGAGGCTGCAGATGCTGCTCAACAATGTACAGTGCTCCGGGCAGCTTCCTACAATAAAGAATCAAGTAGCGGGCTTCCCTGGTGGCGCAGTGGTTGAGAATCTGCCTGCTAGTGCAGGGGACACGGGTTCGAGCCCTGGTCTGGGAAGATCCCACATGCCGTGGAGCGGCTGGGCCCGTGAGCCACAATTACTGAGCCTGCACGTCTGGAGCCTGTGCTCCGCAACAAGAGAGGCCGCGACAGTGAGAGGCCCGCGCACTGCGATGAAGAGTGGCCCCCACTCGCCGCAACTAGAGAAAGCCCTTGCACAGAAACGAAGACCCAACACAGCCATAATTAATTAATTAATTAATTAATTAAAAAAAAAAAAAGAATCAAGTAGCCCAGAACGTCAATAGTGCTTCAGGTTGAGAAACGCTGCCCTAAGGGAGCCACTTTACCCAAGATTAAACCCCCTCCCCAGAGGCAGCCTGCATACTTTAACAGGTTTACGGCCAGGTACAAAAGCCTGACCCTTGCTTCAATTTAGGGACAATTCAAAAAGGCCGTCCCAGCTCAGCGCTTTCTATGGGATTGGCTGAGGCCTCTGCTGTGGTGCTGTCACGCTTCAACACCTCCCTCTGCCCAGTCCTGCTGGCTGCCTCAGGCTATAGACTGAGTATTTGTCCCTCCCCACCCCTGATTTCATATGTTGACACCTAACGCCCAATGTGATGGTATTAGGAGTTGGAGCCTTAGGTCATCATGAGGGTGCAACCCTTATAAATGGGATTAGTGCTCATATAAAAGAGACCCTACAGAGTTCCCTAGTCCCTTCTGTCATATGCGGACACAGTGAAAAGATGGCCATCTATGAACCAGGAAGCAGGCCCTCACCAGACACCGAATCTACCAGCACCTTGATCTTGGACTTCTCAGCTTCCAGAACTAGAAAAATTAAATTTCTGTTGTTTACAAGATATAGTCTATGGTATTTTGTCATAGCAGCCTGAATGGATTAAGACATCTCACAGATTATGAGAAACACTTCCCCAATAAACCTCCTGCACGCAAATCTCCATCTCAGAGTCCGTTCCCCAGGGTGCTCAGACTAAGACACTTGGTATCAAAAGTAATCCTCAGAAGCAGACTGAATGCTTCCCCCTTTTGCTACTTGCTGAAAATGAGGCAGATTTCATTGCACTCATCAATTTCTATTAATAATGTGTGACACAAATTGCTAGTTGTATCTAATGTCTCTTCTCCCATTTTTATGTCATAACAAAAATTTTCATGGGACATATGCTGCCTATATGCTAGGTTAGGCTTGATAATATGACCATATTCTGACCAGTGGGAGGTAAGTGATTCTGATGTGTGCACCTTCTGGGCTGGGCTCTTATGGAAAAGGATGGCGTCCTCCCCTTTCTATTTTCCCCTTTGGCTGGACTGCAGATATAATGATGGAGGATGGAGCAGTTATCATAAAAGCCTCATGCTGAGGATGTCAAAGTAGCAAAATAGAGGAACTTGGGTCCCTGATGATTATCGTGCTACCATACAACCTCTGGGCTACTTTTTAGGACTGTTATGTGAGCGAGAACTCTCTGTTACAGCAGCCAACCCAATACAGGCATACTTTGGAGATAAAGTGGGTGCAGTTCCAGACCACAGCAATACAGTGAATATTGCAATAAAGCGAGTCACCTGAATTTTTGGTTTCTCAGTCCATATAAAACTTATGATTACACTATACTGTTGTATATTATGTGTGCAATAGCATTTTGCCTAAAAAAAACAGTGTACATACATTAAAAATACTTTATTGTTAAAAAGTGCTAAACCGGGGCTTCCGTGGTGGTGCAGTGGTTGAGAATCTGCCTGCCAATGCAGGGGACACGGGTTCGAGCCCTGGTCTGGGAAGATCCCACATGCCGCGGAGCAACTAGGCCCGTAAGCCACAACTACTGAGCCTGCGCTCCGCAACAAGAGAGGCCGCGATAGTGAGAGGCCCGTGCACCGCGATGAAGAGTGGCCCCCGCTTGCCGCAACTGGAGAAAGCCCTCACACAGAAACGAAGACCCAACACAGCCAAAAATAAATAAATAAAATAATGAATTACAAAAAAAAAAAAAAAGTGCTAAACCTCATCTGAGTTTTCAGCAAGTCATAATCTTTTTGCTGGCGGAGATTTGCTTTTGCCTGCCCTGATGTTGACGGCTGCTGACTGATCAGGGCAGTGGCTGCTGAAGGTCGCAGTAGCTGTGTCAATTTCTTAAGACGACAATGTTCCTAATGCCCCCAAACGATTATAACAGTAACATCAAAGATCATTAGTCACAGATCACCATAACAAATCTAATAATGAAAAAGTTTGAAATATTATATGAATTACAAGAAGGTGACACAGAGACACCAAGTGAGCAATAGTTGCTCAAAAAATGTTGCCAACAGACTTGCTTGATGCAGGGTTGCCACAAACCTTCAATTTATAAGAAAGGCAGTATCTGTGAAGCACAATAAAGTGCAATAAAATGAGGTCTGCCTGTATGTAAGCTATATACATCCTTAGCATAATAAAATGATGATAATAAAGGCCTTAAAAAGATGTATTATTTTTAGTGATGTTTCATTAATCACATTTTAAATTTACATTCTCAAAATAACCACATAATTTTATGACTGAATCCTATGTCTACGTAGTAGTTTTATCCAATAACAGAGAGTAAAATTGTGAGTGAGGGTAAGTATATCAGAATCCCTTAAAGACTTATTTCAGAAATATACATATTCAGCTCTTTCCTCTACAGAGATTATAATATACCCTTGGGATGGAGTATATTTCAGGTAGATGTTTTGAAAACTTAGGGTAGTGTATGAAACTCTGGTGTGTCACCTTGCCTCATATAGAAAGCACAGAGCAGGAACTCAATAAATGTCTTTTGAATAACTAAACAAAATTCCTGGGGTTGGAGATATATACTATGGAAGTTTTCTTCTTCTTTTTTAATTGCAGTGCTAACAGCCCCTCGTGAGAACTCAGAAGGCAGGTCTATGTTCCCAGGACATAAACATATAAAGCTCAGCAGATTTGTGAATATCTAAGAGGTAAAGAAAAGGTAAGAGCAAAGTTAGGTAGAACTCTACCACTTGCTTTTAACAGATATATTAATAGATATATGTTAAACCTGTGTTTGAAGTCTAAAATTTCTCAGAGATTCAGGTGATAGGAAGGTCATATTGTAAGCAGACATGGTAGGTACATTAGGTAACCCTCTCATTTTGGTCAAAGATTCACTGGGTACTTAAGTAAAATATTTATAGGTAGGTGACATTTGGCTAAAATTTTATAGCCTATAACTTTGTTTACTGTCTCTAACTTAGACATGTCAGTACACATTGGTACAATAGTTGTGTCTAGTTATTTCAAATAGCTATGTAAATCCAGATTAGGAAGTAATAAAGATCCTACTATAACATAGAACTTTATTTATGCCTCTTGTTGAGCTCAAGAATTGGGTAGGGGGTGGGATGATGCTGATTTAAACAAGAGTTCTGCTTTAGTGCTCATTTGCCCTGGTGTCTCTGTTGTGGGTGCCTCTCCTAGAACTCAGTGTTAGGGCTCCACTACTGTTTCCCTGCACTAAGGCCCCAAATGCCTCAGACTGCAGCTGTAGGAGAGTAAAAAAACTTCCTCTCCCCTTGGAGGTTCAGTAACTGGGCCCCTGCAAGCCAAACTGACAAAAGATGGATTAATGGGAGAAAAGAAAACTGAATTTATTTACACATGCAGTGTGCATACATGCAGGAGAAACTCAGTGATGAGTAATTCATAGGGATGGTTAGACACAGGAGCTTATATACCATTTTAACAAAGAGCAGTAAAATTGTGGAAAAGGGATAAGATGAAGGAAAAGGGGTTTAGGCTCTCAGGGGTGGCAAACTATGGGAAGGTAAACATATGGGGGAAACTAATGGAATATAAGAGTTGTTTAGTAAGGTTTCTTATGTAGATTCCTCTCAGTGCTGTCTCTGGGCTGATAAGAGTCTAGAGTCTCTGGTGATTAAGAGTTTTGCCTTTCCAGGTACAAGAGAGGGGAGGAGGAGCCCATTCACAAAGTGAAATTTCTACTCAGTTTTAGGCAAACGGGGAGGGTAGAAAGGTTTTGGGTGGTTTTTATCTGTGTGTGTGTGTGTGTGTGTGTGTGTGTGTGTGCGTGTGTGTATGTGTATGTGTGCTGTTTCTCAACTGCCCTCAGCTTCAAATAATCCCCATGTCAATGCAGCAGGTTTTGGGGTAGCATATTCTGATCCCCTCCACAGCCCAGGGGGCAGGAGATGGATGGGAGCCCAGGTGTTATGCTACCTTTTAGACTTTGGGTTTGTCCTTTATGCTGAAGCCCTCTCCTTTTTCCTTAACTTCATCCGGTTACTTTCTTAGGCTTTTTCATGACCCTGCTGCATCCTCTAGTCTCTCTGTTACTCATGAACATTTAGCTTCATCTTCTCTTGCTAACAGCCTCAATCTTTCAGTATTTGAATAAGTTCAAAATCTTAAGAGGGAAACTGGCTCATCTTCATGTGCCAGGCTAAGTCAGGCTATGCTTATTAACTCCCCCATGGATTAACTGCCTTTGGGTCAGAGATCACCTGGCCAAGGATTGCATACCTGTCCCCCTGACCCCATCCTGTCATTTCTCTGAGCACAGGCCAAAGGAAGGGCAGTATTAGCTTAGAAGAGGAAGCTGGACACTTCTAATGATATGAGCAGTTCCCACAGAAAGGCATTCCTATATGTTAGAAATCAAATTCCATTGTGTCATGAAGAAACTACTTATTAAGAGTCTGCCTTGAAAGTTTTATGCAGTTCTGTAAGATCTTAATTTAGTTGAAGATGATCTTTCTTGATTTTGCATGTATTTATTGACTTCAGAGGAGATTTAGACATAAATTCCAGACCTCTGTTAGGTATGCAGAAATCCTATAAGGGGAAGCAGACTCAATCAGCCTTTTAGTATTTTAAGAATGTGGACTGTCGAACGGGAATGGTATCAGAGTTAAGAAATTCCACATTTTAGGGATAATAAGAGTAGTCTCATGGGGGTTATCATGGTGATTAAATGAAGCAACCCATATAATGCATCTGGCATTTAATAGATGATCAATACATGCTGGTGATTATTATTCCTTGTGGAATCAAAAGTCTTGAAATTCTGAAAACATTTATCCTTGAGTGGTTCGGTTTTTCTGTTTTCATTGTTTTACTTGGTCAATTTCTGCCATGAAAAAGTACAATTTCTCTTATCATTGAGACATAATTATCCAATATCCAAATCCAATATCCAAAGGAAGAGTATTCACATTCTAAAAGATCTTCAGTTGCCCTTAGGTACCTTGCCTTTATTGCCGGAAGCTTCCAGTAAAGTATGGTTAGTGATGCCTCAGTAAATTATATTAAGCAGAGATAGTATGTGCAAACTTGAATACAACTGAGATAAACACACTTTGTTTTATCTGAAAAATTGAGCATAAATCAACCTCACTTTCTACTTTGAAACTGCAAAATGCATAATACCGTGTGGTCATTTAAAGAAATGAAGTTGTGGGGAAGGAATAAAATCTTTTCCTCTGCCTTCTTAGGTTCAATTACTGAGGCTTGTGAATTAAAGTGACAAAAGACAGTTTAACAAGAGAAAAGGTATTCAAAGATTATTTTTAATTTTACATGCACTGGGTCCCCATAGAAAAAAAGTGAAAACCCAAGAGGCAGTTAGATCTGATACACTGTGGAAAAGGGACTAGAAAAAGGAAAAGGGGTTTGGGCTCCTAGGGGTAATAACTTGTGGGGAGGTAAATACATGGGGGAAACTAATGGTGAATAGGTTTATTTAGTAAGCTTTGTTTATGCAAACTCATCTTGGTACCACCTCCTGTGGTAAACGTTTTTCTCTTTTTGGTATGAGGGAGGGGGACACCTTCACAAGGGAAATTTATGTCACCTTTAGAAAGGGAAATTTATGCCCTGCTTTAGGCAGACAGGGGTGGGCAGAGAGCTCCTCCTGTGCTTGCTATTCCTCAATTGCCCTCAGCTCAAAATAATCCTTATTCCAAAGTGGGAAGGTCTGAGTCCCTTCAAGGTGTAACTGCTATGTGTTGACATGGAAAGATGTCCACGAAGTATTGTTAAGTTAAAAAAGCAAATTATCTAACAGTTTTATAGTACGTTCCCTTGTTTATGAAATTGTAATAAGTATAATAAAATACATAATTTGTACACAGAAAAATAATCAGAAAAGTACACAAACTTCATGGGGATTTTCTCTGAGGGCATTATGGCGGATGTCCACTTTGCATTAAAATATTTGAGTATGGTTAACTTTTTACAATGAACAGATTTTGACATTTTGGAATTATTTGGAAATATTTTGAAGTTATAAAGATAACAAATATTAAAAAGTGAAAACATGCAAGAGAATCTATTTGAAGCAAATCTTGTAAAGTATGCAAGGTGATTAAGCACAACTAGGGTGTTTTTCTTTTTTTTTTTTTTAACTGAAGTTTAAGTCAGTTCATCTGCTACTTGGTTTACTCTTTCCAGTATTCTGGCTACTTCAGACAATTTATACTGCTTATTACCAGCTTTTCTGTTTCAGTTTCTCCTCAGCTTCTAGAATACAGGTGTTAAATACCACATTATGGCTTTTTTTGGAGACTCACTCTCCACAGACATGCTCTTCAGTCAGCGCTCAACTTCCCTGTCTCAGCTACCTACTTCCGGCCCCCAGGCTCTCCTCTCCCCAGAACTTGCTCCAAGAGGACTTTTAAGGACTGTAAGGACCCCGTTTCTCATGAAGTTTTGTTAATTCTTTGATCTAGATTGCTGTTCTCCTTGTCCAATGTGGCTCTCCTGAGCTCAGGGCAGTATAGTGACCCTCAAACTTTAGTGTGCATGAATATTAATTGGGGGTTTCGTTAAAATGCAGAGTTCTGAGTCCTAGCTCCAGTGATTCTACTTCAGTAGTATGGCGTGGGACCCAGGAATCTGCATTTTAATCAAGTGTCTAAGAGGATTCTGTTCTGCCCCCAGAGTTCTGCGGAGATGCTCTAGGCACTGCACTCAGGGAGGGGACTCCCCAGTCCGCCTAGTGTCAATCAAAATATCTTTGCACTTATCTGTTTTATAATTAAGCATCTGGTAAAATTTTATTTGAGGAAATCTTTCTACCCACATCTAATGATCCAAATCTACCGAACACCTCTTTCTGTATCATGATTGAAAGTCCTTTCCCAACCCGTGATTCCAAAAATAAACAAGCAAGCAAGCCTCCCCCCAGACTCACTTATATTCTTTTCTAGCTTTGTTGTGGCTTCCTTTTTTCACATTTAAAAGACCATCTAGGATTTTTTTTTTTATTAGGTATAAGGTAAGGATCCATCTTAGTTCTTATCCCAAATAGTTTACCAATTTATATTAGCAATATTTATTAAAATAAACTATTTTGCCACAGATTTGAAATGCAGCCTTTATCATATACCACACACCTGCCTGAATCGATTTCTGGGTGTCTTTTTCCCTTGATATAGTGGCTATTCTTCTCCTGCTATCATTCTTTCTTAATTATGATACCTTTATAACACAGCACATTATCTGGCAGAGCAGTTTGTTTCTTGTTACTCTTCTCTTTGAATATTTTTTTCATATGTTAACTTTTATATTTAAAAGAATAATTTTTGCTTGGTTCTAGAAAACTCTGACATCTTAATTAGAATTTCATTCAATTTATAAATTAATCTGGTAGAGGTGGGAAGGAAGAAAAATTGGCATTGAGTATTCAGTACTCCCGTCTAGGAAAATAGTATGGTTTTCAGTGTAATCAGTATTCTTTTATGTCCCTCAGTTAAGCTTTGTTATTGCCTTCCTATGGGATCTGTACATTTCTTGTAAAGTGCTCAGTACAGAAGCAGTGTAGGAGCATGGTAAAGCATGTGGCCTCTGACGTCCAATGCCTGGGTTTGAAGCACACCTCCTCTTACCAACTACGAGACTTTGAAAAAGTTGCTCAACCTTACTTTCTTCAGTTTACTTTTCTGTAAAATGGGAATGGTACCAATAGTACCTACCTCATAGAGACACTTAATAAATAAATAAATTAGTACATGCAAAGCACTTGGAACATTTCTGGCATGTACTGAGTACACTATAAAGTTCAAGTTAAGTACTCTTTCCCTATCTGTAGCTATCTTATCCAGAAGTTACTTATGAAGTGACAATAAGCATGTAAAACACAAGTGAAGACCTTGAAAATGAGAACCACATAAGCATATAAAACAGATGGGTCAAAGATAATCAGAGACAATCGTTTAAAGCACTGAGGATTTCCTGGTATGCACAAGGCAGAACAGCCTCTGTGAAGATTGCCTCCTTGAACAAAGGCAAAGCCAGGGTTTATAAAAAGTTAAAGCCTCAACATTTCACAAGAAAAAGGAATCAGTTGACTTAGGCAAGTCTAGTTCAGGATTGGTTAGTATGCAATGGAACAGGCTGATTACTGCCTATTATGTTGTGGTTTCTCTAGGAATTATGTGTTCCCACTAAAGCTCATCCTCTTTATTCAGGCTCTCACCCAGAACTAATTTTATTTTATTTTAGACAGTCTTTAGTTACTCACTAGTCTATACTCCACTGTATAAATGATTATTTTCACATATTTAACTATAATTTTATTTTTGCAGTTTAACCCAATCAACTCTGAACTACTCACAACAAAACACTGTATCTATTCACCTTTGTCTCCAGGGGCCATCACCAGGTTCTAGCACATATCAAGAACTCAACAAATGTTCCAGTGGATGAAGAAATTTCCCAGCCTGGACAAAAGCTGGGGTCGGGGGTCTTTTAAAGAGGCACAGTACACTGACGACTGGAAATTAAGTGATTTTAGTTTACCCAACCTCTGTGGATATGTTTCCTCATTTTAAAATGAAAAGTTTTAAAAGGAAAAGTTTGGGCCATGTCAATGGTTTTCAGCCCTAGTTGCATTAGCTTAGAGCCATCTGCAGAATTTAACGATCTCTAATGCCCAGGCCCCAGCCCACACTGCGTGGATGAGAATCTCTGGTGTTCAGGCAGAGGTTTCTAAAAGCCCCCTGCCCTCACTCCCCGCCAGGTAATTCTATTAAACAGTCATGTGGAGATCCACTGGGCCTGGCGTTCTCTCACATCTACCACTGTTAGGAACATCTGATAAAGTGAGAAAGAAGCAAATTAAAAATCTCTAATCATCAGGGATCATCTTGTGAAGTAGCAAAATATTCTCAAGGACTTTGATTGTCCTTGAGAGGACATCATTACACCATGTAGCCCAGAATGTAATTGCTGGCCGTAATATAATTCCACAAGTAGAGATTTGGTTAGTATATTTTAGTAAGATTTACACAAAAATGCATTAAAAATTTCAAAATGATTTGATGCTTAATGGGATAAATCAGTTGTCTGGCACAGCCACATATGTGGAATACCTCCTGCTTCATGGATGCCTGGTCCGTGGAGTTTAATTGTGGTCACTTTCACATTTTAAGTAGTCTGGTATGTTATGAGGCTTTATGATTTCTTGTTAAAGGATGCAGATTAAAAAAAACCACAAATAAGAAAATGAACCAGAAACTTCTTTCTTGCCATCATGACCTCCTCTACCTGCGGCTCCATTTCTCTGCCCCCTTCACAGAAAAACAGCTCAACTGCAATTTCTGCCCTCCCTATTTTCCACTCATTGTTTTGCTCACTTTAATCTGGCTTCTTTCCTACCACAAAATGGAAACTGCACTTGCAAGGTCATTAGCAATAGATACTTTGTGTCAGTTCATCTATCAGTTCAGCCAGCAACTTTTAACTTTAACACTCTTCTCTCTTCTGGTTTTCCTCCTACCACTGCCTGCTCTACTAAATCTCTTTTGCTGGCTTTTCCTTCTCAACCTGGTGACTAAATGTTGGAATGTTTTTGGGGTACTACCCTGGATGTTGGTTCTCTGAATTTTTGTTAGAATTAAAAGCTGAATATCTTGACTTGCCCTACCACACAGCACTTCAATGGCTTAGCAGTGGCACAGTTTTATTGTAATTTTTCAAATTGCAATTGAAATTTTCTGAACGAGATGGAGAAGAACCATCTTCAACCACTATTTTCGAATGTTGAATGGCTTTGGAAATTTTGTTGCAGACGTGATAGCGTTTAATTAATTCAACCTAAATGTACAGTACAAAACAGTGCTTACCTGTGAAACTTATACACAGAAACTTTTCTTTGGAAAAGTCATTGTGATGACAACTAAGGTTGTTTGACTCAAAAGAAATGTCAAGCTCTAAATCGTACCAATGTGTTCTTAGGTCAGTCTCCCAAGGCAATAGAAATAAAAGCTAAAATAAACAAGTGGGACCTAATCAAACTTACAAGCTTTTGCACAGCAAAGGAAAACCATAAACAAAACAAAAAGACACCCTATGGACTGGGAGAAAATAATTGCAAATGATGCGATTGACAAGGACTTAATTTCCAAAATATACAAACAGCTCCTACAATTCAATAACAAAAAAACAAACAACCCAGTCGAAAAATGGGCAGAAGACCTACACAGACATTTCTCCAAAGAAGACGTACAGATGGCCAACAGGCACATGAAAAGATGCTCATCATTGCTAATTACTAGAGAAATACAAATCAAAACAACAATGAGGTACAATGAGGTAGCACTTCACACCAGTCAGAATGGCCATAATTAAAAAGTCTACAAATAATAAGTGCTGGAGAGGGTGTGGAGAAAAGGGAACCCTCTTACACTGTTGGTGGGAATGTAAATTGGTGCAGCCACTATGGAAAACAGTATGGAGGTTCCTCAAAAAACTAAAAATAGACTTGCCATATGATCCAGCAATCCCACTCCTGGGCATATACCCAGACAAACTATAATTCAAAAGGATACATGCACCCCTATGTTCATAGCAGCACTATTCACAATAGCCAAGACATGGAAACAACCTAAATGTCCATTGACAGATGAATGGATAAAGAAGATGTGGTAATATATACAATGGAATATTACTCAGCCATTAAAAAGAATGAAATAATGCCATTTGCAGCAACATGGATGGGCTAAGAGCTTATGACACTAAGTGAAGTAAGTCAGACAGAGAAAGACAAATATTATATGATATCACTTATATGCGGAATCTAAAATATGATAGAAATGAACTTATTTACAAAACAGAAATAGACTCACAGACATAGAAAACAAACTTATGGTTACCAAGGGGGAGAGGGGGTTTGGGGAAGGAAGGATTGGGAGTTTGGGATTAGCAGATGCAAACTATTATATACAGAATGGTAAACAACAAGGTTTTATTGTGTAGCACAGGGAACAATATTCAATATCCTGTGATAAACCATAATGGAAAAGAATATGAAAAAGAATATATATATATATATACACATATATGTATACACGTGTATAACTGAGTCACTTTGTTTACAGTAAAAATCAAACATTGTAAATCAGCTATACTTCAATAGAGTTAAAAAAAAAAAGTAACGTCAGGCTCAGATACACTTTCCATGCCATCAAAAGCTAAAATAAGATCTCCATTCCCACACAAATTTGCCGCAGCTATATTTTCTGAACTCAAACTGCAGTTCCAGCAGCATTTGTCAGACCTCCATGTAAGTGTGGAGGAAATTTCCATATTCTGAAATCTATTTAACTGTGCAATTGAGGAGCTTCCACCTAAACTTCAATTGGGAGTGATTAATCCGCAATGCCACGTCAAATATCAAGAGAAGACTCTAATACAATTCCATAAATGCCTTCTGAGTGATGAAAATGCTCAATGAAAATCATATGCTCATGGATTGATATCAATATTTGTCAGTATCTATCTTTGTGAAAGACATTTTCAAAGATGAAATATGTAAAGTCTTATTACAGGTCAGCACTAACATGAACATATCAACCGATTTCGATACGAAACACACATTTTGAACCCAAATTAAGCAAAATGTTATCCTCCCCCAAATAATTCTATTCTTCTCATTAGACCCGTTACAAAAATTATTCTCAATTATTATACTTTGAATTTCATCAATAAAAAATTTGTGGAACTCTTCCCTCTCTTGTTACATAATATCCTTGATTTTGTTTCTTGGTCCTTTACAGAAAAAGCTTGCCGACCCCTACCCAACATCATCTCTTCCACACACACACACACCTCACAATATTCCAGGCTGTGAGTGCTCCGGCTTCTGTTTCTTCAACCATCCTTGCCTCTCTTTCTCAAATACAACAGAGCCTTGCCTTCCTCAGGGATTTTTTTGCTTGCTGCAGACTTTGCCTGGAATACCTTGAAAAGTTCATTCCTGTGGGACTGAGCCCTTAACCTGTAGGGTCTGCACAAACTCCACGTAGTTAACGTCAGAACTGCTTGGTGTGCAAGGCCCACCCATCTGCGGGTGTCAGAGATGTTGTGAGTGTGGTAGTTGTGTGAGTGTAAATGAAAACACAGCGAGTTTTTCCTAGACCAGCCTTACTACACTCCAGCAACTGAGCATTAAAAGATGATCATTTGCACACTCTGCTTTCGTAAGGGTAGTTATGCCCATCGTTCACCAGCTTGAGGATGCAAACACTTCGCCCTTACATTTGTTCTGCAAGATACGGCGAGTTAGAGTTACTATTTCCCTAATCAACAAGGACCCCAGGTAGCCTTCCCCTGGGGCCCCTCTCCCTGAATGTGAACGAGAGCCTTGGGCGTGTGGAATGGGGTCTTACCTTTAGTCCCGGTTGTCCTCTCTGCTTGCTGATGGAGCGGATTCTCAGACTCGCACCTCAAAGTGCAAAAGCTCGACCTTTGTTACTTCCAGGTGTTGGTGTGAGGACTAATAGCATTCCCACCACCTGGGAGCTTTCCAGAAATGCAGAATCTTGGATGCTTACTCTGTGATTTAACAAGTACCCAGGTGAATCTTATGTCACATCCAGGCCTGGAGGCTGGTTGATCTGGAAGGTGACTCCAGGTGGTTGTTTTTGGTGCGGCCGTCAGCTCTGAGGATCCTTGAGAGATCTCGGCCCCATGCAGCAAGGCTGACTCCTGATGGTGAAGGTTACATCACTGGCCAGATGAGACTCAGGGACAGGGCCACACCTCTCCCTAATCCAAGTCATTTCATGGTTGGAAAGTAACTCAGTAGAATCCAAATGGTAACCTTCAGCAAAACCTGTTGATTTGGGGATACTAGAATATCATAGACCCTTACTGCCCGTCTCTCCGTCTGCCTCCACCGTGCCCTGGTATGGCTCAATGCCTATCACTGGAACAGTTCCAGGCAACTCCCTGCCCCAGAATGCTGACCAAACCAACTTCTGGATGCAGAGAGAGGAGAAAATTTTCCCCTGACTTCATTCTCTGGACTGCTTGTCCAAGCCCTCATTCCCTGACCCAGTACTGACCCTTGTCCAAGAAGACTGACGGTGCTAACATCCATTCCCTTCAGGGGAAACCCCGCCCCACCCATAGGGGTGTGGTCTGACATATAACAGTTTGACATAAGCACATGCTCCAAAGTTCAGGTTATTTGGTCTTAAATAACACCACATGTGGGATACGAACAGCCCTGGCAACGTTCTTTTCAGTTTCTTCTCGTCAAGGTTCTGAAACTTGCGAGTCTAGCCTCATCCTGGGTTACCTGGTTATATAAAAATTCACTTGACATGTTGTTTAAAGCTCATTGAGAACAGTTGATACATTTGCATAAAGATCTGAGGAAAAGTTGTGACTAAGAAGAACTGGCTGAGACATGGATAATAGTAAGTGGGGTGAAATTTTCTCCTAATCTCTCTAAACAAAAAGTATTAGAAAGACTATTTGCCACTTTTGAATTTCATATACACTGACCTCTTCTAAAGAGCTTGGCTATTGCTGATATATCTGAACAGAGCTTCTAGAATGACCTTGGATTGCTGAATGCTGCCTTGGAAACCCTACCGAATGGCAAATTTTAGATTTTCTTTTCCGTTTTAGAGCTCTTGTATGTGTTTTAAAAATAACCCAGTTATGCTGGCTGGAAGGCAGTTTTTCTGTGAAAGATTTTCTAGGGGTTGCAAAGCAGAAAGAACAACGAATAAGAAACACTTGCTGTTTATTGAACTTAGTAAAAACACCTTATATTTGTATAAGCTAAAAGGGATTTCCACATACATTATGTCACTTTATCCTATCAGCCCTGGATTTATATGAAGGAGGTGTTATTATTCCCATTTTAAGGATCTGGAGCCCAGAGAAGTTAAGTGACTGGGAAGTAGTGAAGTCAAATCTCAAACCTGTCTCTTGACTCTCAATTCAATCCCCTATGTCTGGTTAAGAAAATGTTTGCGTTCCAGTGAAGGGTACAGGTGGATCAGGTAACACACCTGAGCTGCCTACCTGGTCTGTGGAACCACCAGTTTATTATAATAGGTCATTTCTGACTCCGTCTTCATAAGACACTGAGACAAGGCTCTTGACCACGGTTCCTACCCAAACTTCGTTTCTTTTCCCCACTTGCTTTCTCTTCTTTCTTTCTCTTTCATTTATTCCTCAAATAATTGCTTTCTTTCCACTTCACTCCCTCTGGCTTAACTTGATTTTAAAAGGACTTTACTACTAACACCCCAGAATGATTCAGTGTGAAGGAAACCGCAGCAGATGCAGAGAAGGAAGCGGAGGCGTGGGTGTGGAAGGAAGGGGGCGCTGAGGGCGAGGGCAGGTGTGGAGAGCAGTTTAGCACAGATCCCGAGAATTTCCATGTCCAGACTGGTATTCTGAGATGTTCCCTGCTGCTCTGGAATCTCTGTAAACAGAGGGATTTGTCTGGAAAGACTTTACAGCTCAGCAGGAAGCTTGCTAAGCGCCAGGACTCTCAAAGTGCGAGTGCTGCTCTGAAATCACGGGAAGAGGTGCCCTGAGCCCGGCCCGCGCCCACGGGGCTGGGAGCGGCGGGGTGGGGGTGGGGGGGGTCGGCCTGCGCATGCTCGCAGGCGACCGCGGCGCCGGCTCCCCACGCAGTGCCGGAGGGCTGAAACGAACCTTGCAAAGACGTCACCCACATCTTTGTGCTGGATTGATGAGCCACACCTGAAATGTCTCAGAAACCCATTTAAAAAATAGCCCTGAGTTCTTCAGTTTTTTTGCTTTTTTCCCCCCAGGGTAGGAACATTCATGATTTTACTCAGCAATAATTTTTCTTCGCAAAATTCTTTTTTTTTTTTTTTAATGTGATGGAACTGCACATTTTTAAAAATTTTTATTTTACAAAATTCTTTTTTAATGACAGGAATCTAAATCTTCCCTGCAGCGATTTAATTAATTCTCTTTCCTCTTTTCGTCCTCAATGGCATATATTTTCTGAGGGCCACAGGTGGTGTTTCTGTCTCACTGCTGTGTTTGAGACCTAGGGCTTTTGCGTAAGACAATCTATTGAGAAGACAAGAGGAGAAAAGTGTGGATGACTGAGGTCTCTGGGCGATGACATGCAGAGTTCCTCCACAGTCCGTATCCCTTGTAAAGAAGGGTACTGGAGGGAGATTAGGAACCCAGGGAAAAGCCACAGGGAAGCACTGTTGTGCTTAGGGAGGCCACGGGAAGGCCAGCTGAGCTTTCTGCTGTTCAACAGTGCACCTAGCACGGCTGGCCTGTACTTCTCCTGCCAGATGGCCACTCTGTAGACGAGCATAGAAGCCACTTGGTAATTATCTTATTTTTGTAACGGTTACAAGCAGTGGCTTTACAGGATTCAAATCCTGGTAACACTAATTACTAGCAGTATTAGGCTTGTCCGGAGAAACAGAACCAGTAGGATATCTGTATCTCTGTTTCTGTCTCTGTCCCTATTTCTACCTATCTCTATCTCTATCCCTAATCAGAATACCAGTCTCTATATCTATATATATCTATTGATCAAGAGTTTTACTTTAAGGAATTGATTCATATAATTGGGGGGACTGGCAAATTTGAAATCTGTAGGGCAGGCTGGCAGGCTGGAGATTCAGGTAAGAGTTGTTGCAGTCTTGAATCAGAAGGCTGGAAACTCAGGCAGAATTTCTATGTTTTAGTCTAGAGGAAGAATTCTTTCTTCTTCAGTAAACCTCAGTCTTTGCTTTTAAGGCCTTCAACTGATTGGATGAGGCCCACCCATGTTATGGAGGGGTAATCTGCTTTACCTAAAGTTAACTGATTATAAATGTTAATTTTAAAAATACCGCAAAGCAACATCTAGACTAGTGTTTGACCAAACAACTGGTCACCATGGTCTAGCCAAATTGACACATAAAATCAACAATCACTGTAGCTTTTAACTTACAAGCAAGTTACTTAACTTCTTTAAACTGAGTTTTTTCCTTTTGTAAAATGAAGATAATAGGATAAAGCTCAAATAAGATAGTAAGATAAAGAAGATAATAATAAGATAAAGAGCCTGGACATACTAAGTGGTCAAAGCATGTTGGCTATATTATTATGATTCCTGCAAATTCTCAAGTAAATTTACATCATGGGTCCCATGGGAGCAGTATTACTAGAAATCAAATAGAGCAACTAGCTCTGTTTATTATGTTTATTGATTTGCCATCAGACCCAATGTTTAAGTTGGTATATAGACATTGACTGCTTAATGTTTATATATATATATATATATATATATATATATATGTACTCATTAGCACAAATGATAGTATGATAACAATAAAGGTAAACTAACAGAAGAATAAAAACATCATCTAAGATCTTATAACCCTGACAAAGCTACTGTTTTCATTTTTCCATTGTCTCTGCCAGTCCTTACCCATTCATGCATAAACACATTTTCTAAGAGCTACATTTAGGGTGGATCAGTTTTTGCATTTTGCTATTTTCCAGTGAACACAATAGATGCTAGGATATCAAACCAGTCAAGTTAATTGTATGCTGTTTAAAAATTGCCGTTATCTTCTCTCATCCCATCAAGGAGCCTGAGCTGCTGGGGCAGTGTGTTCTCTCCACGTGCCAGCTTGGCAGACAAACTGTCTAGATGTTTTGTATCCCACTGTTTTCCCACAAAAAGGGCAGCTGAAGGACAAAAGCCCATGAATGGATTGTAGGTGTGATGCACTAAACTTAAGAAAAAGTTAATCCAGTTTTGCACTATGATGGTTTTTATTTTTGTCATTCTTTCATCCATTTAAAATATGTAGACTTCCTTCAGTGTGCTGTGTGCCAGACACTGGGGATATATCCAAGCACAAAGCAGACCACAGATCGATCTGCTTTCCCAGAGTTGCGGACTAGAAGGTGAGACAGATGATGAGGAGATATGAAAAGGCCACAAGGTGGAACTTCTAACTCAGGCTTGGGGCTGGGAGTGGCGGAGGTAGGGGAAGGAGTCCTGGAGGGTGTTCTGAGCTGGAGCTCTGTAGGATGACTAGGAGTTATCCAGGTGAAGAGGTGAGAGGGGGTTGAGGCCATTCCTTTGGTAGCAGAAAAAAATTAATTTTGCCAGAAAATGGAGCCCAGATTTTTTTCTCTGTTTATTTAGGCAAACCTATGAACCTCAGGTAAGGCCATGGGAACAGCATGTGCAAAGGCCCACTGTCTACACACTACACTTTGAGGAGCTAAATATAGTCTATTCTGGCTATAGGAAGAGTATGCAGGTGAAAGGGGTCCATAGGAAGGAATTTGGACTTCACCCTGTGATCAGTGGAGGCACTGACATGTTTTAAGGAGAGGAGTGACATGATATGCTCCATACTTGAGGAAAACCACTTAGGGTACAGCCTAGAGAATCAAGGCTTAGGGCCAGACTGGTTGCATGGAGACCAGTACATCACCACTGCGTAATCCAGGTGAGAGATGCTGAGTAACAGCAGTGCAGATGGAGAAAAATGGATGGAATCAATAGGTGTTTAGAAAACAAGAGAGCTGGAGCTTGATTATCAGTCAGGCGTGTGGGCGAGAGAGCAGTTAAGGGTAAAGCCCAGGGTTCTTCTGTATTTTCATGTTCTTGAAAATGAAGCTTTTTAATCTAAAATTATTTTGCCTTTAAGAGCAATTGCTGTCATGTCATCTAGTCAAACATTCTATCATGACATAGGAGGCACTGTGCTCCAGGGAAAGGACAGGAGGTCCTTTCAGGAGGTCAGGTACAGGTCTGTCACAACCCCCAACTGTGACCCTGGCCAATTATTTTTCCTGCTTGCAGGGAGTGTGAACAGCTGCAATATAAGAGAATGTGATTCTAAACTGCGGTGGGGCTTTGAGTTATGCCATGTATTCGAAATAAACACATTTACATGGCACCTAGGGTAAACTGCTGAGGCTACTTATAGCCTAAAGAGACTGGCCTGGGCTTCTGCCTGCTCTAGGTCTTTCTGATTATACCAGAGAGTGGCGAGAATCCCTATTTTCCCACACCTCTAAAAAATTCAGGGCATACCAGTACGCTGAAGAACAACTTTTGGGATGCTCTGGCATAGTGGTTAAACTCTTCAGTCAGGTAGTCTGGACTGGAGTCCTCATTCCACCATTTACTAGCTGTGTGACTCAGAGAACGATTTAATGATTCTAAGCCTCAGTGTTCTCATCTGTAAAATGGGACTAATACTAGTACCTATTCAACACGTTGTTGTGAAGATTAAATAAGAAATTGTATATAAGAACTTATTAGAGTTCTTGAATACAGAGTAAGTCAGCCATTATTGTTTTTATACACCTGTTTCTTTAAAGTGTACAGTTCTGTGATTTTTTTAAAAATAAATTTATTTATTTTACTTTTGGCTGTGTTGGGTCTTCGCTGCTGCATGCGGGCTTTCTCTAGTTGTGGCCAGCGGGGGCTACTCTTCATTGTAGTGCACGGGCTTCTCATTGCAGTGGCTTCTCTTTGTTGCAGAGCACGGGCTCTAGGCACGCAGGCTTCAGTAGTTGTGGCACGTGGGGTCAGTAGCTATGGCTCGTGGGCTCTAGAGTGCAGTCTCAGTAGTTGTAGCGCACGGGCTTAGTTGCTCCACGGCATGTGGTATCTTCCCAGACCAGGGCTTGAACCTGTGTCCCCTGTTTTGGCAGGTGGATTCTCAACCACTGCGCCACGAGGGAAGTCCCAGTTCAGTGATTTTTAAAGTAAATTTACAGAGTTAGGCAAATGTCACCACAATCCAAATTTGGAACATTTTCATCACCTCAAAAAGATGTGCCCATTTATAGTTAAAATCTGTTCCCACTCAACCCTGGGCAACCATTTATCTACTTTCTGTTTCTATAGACTTGTCTTTTCTAAACATTTTATATAAATAGAGTCATACAGTATGCAGTCTTTCATGTTCGGCTTCCTTCATTGAGTACAATGTCTCTGAGGTTCATCCATGTTGTAGCATGGATTGTTACTTTGTTTTTTTTTGTTGTAGAAATACTAGTCCATTGTATGGGCATACCACATCTTATCTATTCACTCATCAGTCTGTGTACATTTGGATTGTTTCCACTTTTTTGGTTATTGTGAATAATAACGCAGCTATGAACATTCATGTATAAGTCTTTGGGTGGACACATTAATATATAATCCTCCATGTCTAAAAGTCTAAAATTCTAAGAAAGCTTGAACTTGTGAAGAGGATGACTTTTGAAAGAGGCCTTGGTTCTTATACTTGTTCAATAACTGTATTTTTGCCAGAATATTTTTAAGATACACAATTGTTTATGTCCAACATAAAAGTTTAACCTTCCAATTAAAAAAGATAAAAGAAAAAGGTTAATTTTGATCAAATATTTAGTCAAAAGCTGATCAGGGTTTACGTTTGTCATTCTTGATTTCAATTAAAATTTCAAGAAGAATTAGACTAGAGTCCAAGGGCTGCCATGCTGCATGACTGCAGGGGGCATCCTTTCATTGACGTTGGGGGTCCAGGTGTACCATTCACCTGGGGAACAGTGAGAATGGTGCTGCCCAGAGCTGTGCCAGGACAGGTGGCCATACTGCTTGTTCTCTTGCGCGTGGATAGTCTCCACTCTGCCCCTGTATGCAGGGCCTGTTCTGTTTGTGGAGGGCAGTGTCAAGTCGGGAATGGAGCTGAGGCCCAGGTGCCACTCTGCAGACAGGGGTAGCTCCGGATGCTAGGGAGTCCTAGGCAGGCGGTTTGTTTGAAGGCAAGGAAATCTCAGACTAGAATTGCAGATGGTGCCCTGGAACTGCTGATAGGACAGACTGAAAGCTCTGACAGATTCACGGCTGAAGCAGTATCCTGCACATCGTCCTGTGTGGGGAGGTCGTGAGCTAGACTCCCTCTGGCTGGATGAGACCTTGAAAGTTTGTTCTTGCCTTAGAATCGTATCCCTTTGTTTAGACAAGAATGGGTTAGACCTGTGGGTAAAGCTTGGGGGTAAGGGAAGCCAACTGGGACATAAGTCTTACTGGGACACGTGCTTAGTCCTGTCCTTCCCCTCAAAGTACTGGGCTGAACCCTTTCAGCAGAGAGTTGTGGAAAATTAGAGACATTCTGTGGAAAGACCAAGTTAACGTTCAAGTCTCAGAATCTGATCTGAGGTCAAATATCTCTTGCTTTTGCCAGCAAAAAGAGCCCAGATGTTTTTCTATTTACTT
This sequence comes from Balaenoptera acutorostrata, assembly GCF_949987535.1. NCBI lineage: Eukaryota > Metazoa > Chordata > Mammalia > Artiodactyla > Balaenopteridae > Balaenoptera > Balaenoptera acutorostrata. Next base: position 133,655,760 of record NC_080066.1, read on the forward strand.
AGGCAGACCCTTGAAACACAAGTTAGTGATATAAAACTTTACATTTGCAATGTTAAGAATCCATATTTGGAAAGTCACAAGCATAAAATATATGCTGTGAAATGGGAGGTCAGGATGGTGAACTCATTTTAGAACCATAGTTTTGACTCAAGAATTTTGATGGGGTCTTCATGTTGGTTGAGCTTCTTGGTCCTAATATCATTGAGAGAATTAAATCATGATATTAAAACACTGAAACACTAATGCTTTGTTTTTATTGGCAAGAACCAAAATGATCTAATACTAATGCCATGAAACATCAGTCACTTTTTTCCTGATGAATAAGATGAACTTTGGCTGCTTATGATAGTAAATTTAATAATGTCAGTGATTTGAACTGTTTCAATTCTAAATGTACAGAAATGTGTTTTATTGCCTCTCTTTCTCTTTCGCTCTCTCAATCTCTCTTTCTCTCCCTCTCTCTCTGGTACTACCGTCAGGAAGTTTTGTGTCAAATAAGCCCAAATACATCCATTAGAGCATATCATTCACATGTGCCATGTGTGTGCCAAAGAAGGGGTACCCACGGCAAGGCTCCCTCTCACAGGTGGTCTGAATTTGCTTCTTGCTGGTCCTGTAAGCAGATTCAATATTTCATAAGCACTGCTCCCTCTCATGCCTCCATTATTGACACCACATGGAAGTCAGGAAATTGGTTCTTTCTGGGAACAGTCTGCAGAAATATGCAGCCTGTCAGCCCCTTTCTCATGGGTGCATTAACAGAGCGGCTCACGATTACAAGTAACGAACCTTCTCCAGATGTGTGTAGCAACTCAGCTCCAACTTTATCTTCAGTCCCGAAGATGGACTTGACAAGATGGATTATTTGTGGCTGTATTGTAATAACTTCGTGAAATTGGAATTCTCAGCGATTGTAACGGAGGGTGAGGAATCAGCAGTAGAGGGACGGAGAATTTCTCCTCGCAGTAAACAAGGAGAAAGGACAACAAAAATAAAAGGAGCAAATCAGCTGTGGCATTTTCTTGCCTTGGACACTGACTCTTCCAGACTGTTCTAATTCTTTCCCTTTTATGATTCTGTTTATGTTATACACATTAAAGTTGTCATGTCTTTAATAAGATGGAAACTGGAAGTGAGATTTGGAAATGACTGAATCAGGCTTCTTAACTTTTTTCTTCTCTTAGAGCGCTCAAAAACAACTGACAGAAAGGGATATACCAAAGAAAACAATTTTAATTGTCGGCTTCCATGGAAAATTCAATCCAGTCTTTCATTCATTCCCTTCCCAGTGCATTGCCAGAATACTTCTCTCTATGTGGCTAGGGGCCTAATTTAGCTGACAAATTTCTGAAGATATAACTAAGTTTCTAAAAGAAAGATCTAACTATAAATGATGCATATGGTCTCAGTCACAAACGACAGAAAGATTTTTCTAGGATAAAGTAATTGGGGGTAAATTTCTCTTGCATTTTATTAGCAGTGACGATTTTAAGTGAATATTCTCTTAAAGGAATGCTGTATTTTTCTTTCTTTTAAATCACAAGTCCCCAAGTTGATAGTTATAAAACTGGGTTCCTTTGGGAATTATTTGTCCATCTTCAAGGTTGGCACTCTTGTTTGATGTAGATGTTCTAGATAAAATTCCACAAATCCAGCTGTTCTGATTTAGCTTAATGTCTGTACAGAGGGATTTCCTTTGTCATTGAAGAGATGGAATCAAAACAGAATTAGTCATTCTTGCATCTTCTATTTATAGCTCAGCTATTATTCAGATGCATTGTAGAAGAATGACGTGGACAAAGATTTTTCTCTCTCTCTTTTTTTTTTTTGTAAACAAAACTTTTTATACCCTGTGGATTTAACTTTGGTTGCTAACTTAGACAATCAGCACTTAATAAAAATATTACTACTTAAATGAAAAATTACCCAAGTCATCCTATTCTCCATTTGCGAATGTTTGTCAGTATAAAGTATGTAGGATGACCGGAAGTCATGGATGACTTACATGGAGGTGATAGGAGTAGGAAAGGTCAATTTGAAATTGTTTCCAATTGTTTGTATGGGTTGCTCATGACTAATAGTCCAAATAGTGAGAGTATAGAAACAAAATTTTACTCTATTTATTTTGTTTAATGCCAACATTAAAGCTAGCTCTCAAATTTAGTGAGAGTCATGATTCAATTCAATTTGAGGGAAATTTTAATAAATTAATTTGTTTTTTCAGAGGTGGTGGGTTGGGTGTAGAAGCCTTGGGGGCCTGTATTGGGACAAATGGAGCAGTTAGATAAATTGGTTATAAAAACTGGTTGTCAGAAATCCCTGGGCCACTGAGTTTTCTCATTTCCATTTTTTGGTAGAGAGCTGACTTGAGAGGGAACTAAAATAGCTTGCTGGGTGGAAGGAGGTGAGAAGCAAGACTTCTAGTTTTTACTGATCTGATCTATGTGGTAATTAGGTATATATAATTAAATGAAAAAGGGCTTTGTAAATTCTTAAATCTCTACTATTATTAATTATTACAGCATCGGAAGCAGCCTCTGTAATGCAATAGCCTTCAAATCAGTGTTTGCCTAATTATATTAAATCAAATGAAAGAGTAGTTGGACAATAGCAAGTCATAAATATAAGTAGAAGGTTGAGAAGGTTGACAACTAGTGTTCTCCATCTAGAACTTCCTATTGACAGTTTTGGGTCAGCAGATGGCTTATTTTCATTGGCAGCAGAATGGAAAAAGATTTGCTAGATACAAGAGCAGTGTATTCTAGCAACATTGTAAAACCTCATGTATTCTGAGGTTTTATTCTTTTAAGGGTGTTGTTGGCAAGCAGTCAGATTAATGAATGGCTGCCAGGTGTTGAATTTGAATGTCACTCCTGGTGATTATAGAGTGAGCATATCTTTGCTTTCTATGTGCGCTAAACTTGCATTAGGAGTTCCATTATTTTGAGCAGCTGTTGAAGTTGTCTCTGGGAGAATCTGAAAATCATGCAAATCTAGTGTATAAACATAAGAATTCTGAGCTGAAGACCAAAACCATCCTCCCTATATCTGTTCAGTCATCTGGTCCAACCCTCGGCAGGGTCGATGGTCATTGGTAGGGATTCAATAACTGGTACCTGGAGGGTCGGTGAGAGTTTCAGGGCAAGAATTCTCAGGCCTTGAGGTCCCCCAAGAAGGTAGGACCAAGATTTTCCCCTTGGTCAGCCCAATCCTTCCAGTTTTCTAAAACTAGTTGGGAGGAGAGTAGGGTCATGTTGAGAGCTACATCACCTTGACAAGAGGATGAATCTGGCAGGAGGAAACTCTCGAGGAGAGCTCGCCTTCTGTTACTTGTGGTGTGTCTCATTCCTCACGAGATGGTAGGCTAGAACTGGAGGGGATGAGTCAGTGAGTTAAGTTTAGCTCAGAGGGTTTGAGCTAAGGCCCAAACTCATGTACCCCATGGGAAGAGCATATGGCAGCCAGGAGTAGCATTAGTGAGGCCTTTCTCAATCCCACACGTTTATGAAGGGGGAGCCCCATGAGAAGCAGTGACCCAGGGCCAGATGATGACATGGGAAATGAGTCCCTGGCAGCCATCCAGGCCTTGGGGCTCTTGGAAGGGCAGTGTCATGTGGACCGTTATCATTAGCCACAACAGTGTGGCCCTGAAGCTGCCCAAGTCACTTCATCTGAGTCCTCAGAAATGCTGGGTAGACTCTAATTTGGTGAGTAAATATCAATGGCAGAGATCCCTGAGAAGCAGCATACTTGTAGTAAGAAGCTAGCACCCTTATGAAGGAGGGCCTATATGGAGGCCTGGAGGAAGAGTGACAGGATCTGGGCCTCTGTGGAGAGGTGCCTGGTAAAGGCTAGATCAGCTGTAGTCACCCAGTCAAGACGAGGCTCAAGCATAAAGAAGTAGAATGCAAACTGGGAACTGGGGAAGAAACAAAGTCACATGGATCGGGTAGAGTTTCAGCAGTGCCTGGTAAGGAGACTGCAGTCAGCAGACTTGTGGGACCCAGTGGCTCCCTTCAGGGGCACAGGATATTATGCTGGCAACAGCATATCTAATCCTAGGCCCTACATACTGGTGGGAGTGGGGCTGCTGATAGACCTTCATACTGGGTTAGAATTGGCTCAGGATCTAGCTGGGGCTCAATGTGCAGTTTAAATCTTTAACACCTTTAGCTGGAGGTAACTGGGGTGGGCACTCTCTCCTTGGAGGTGATAAAAGTTCTTTGTGACATAGAATAGGTAGTTTTAATGTGGAAAGAATTAGACTGTTATTAAGGGAATATTTGTGATATTTCTGGGTGACTCTTACACGAGGAGAAGTATAATAATGTCCCAGAATAAATCATGGGTTATTTTTTTTTGGGAAACATACACTCTGAACCAAAAATTAAAATACATAGTATGACAGATATGAGCATACTGATGAAGATAATTGCATAAGATACTTGCAATCAGGATTGTTTTGGAAAATAGGAGACCATGTGATCACCAAGATATGCCTTGCTGTTAGAGGGCTTACCTCAGAATAGGAGGGAGAGAGTTTGCATACAGGAAAGTAACAGAGGCTGCATGGGATAGGTGCTCATGAGAGGAGTTCAGGAAAGGGAGAGGGCTTGTCTAGTTGGGGTAATCAGGGAAGACTTCATAAAGGTGGCAGCACATAATTGGGTCTTGGTGGTTGAATAGGTTTTGAACAAGGAGCTATACTAGGGCCTTTCAGGCAGAGGCACAGGATGAATGGAACCCACAAGTTTGGAAACAAAGAAAGAAAACTTGTAGTAAGTACAACTATCAATACATCATTCATTTGGGGGAATGGGATAAGGCAAGACTGTAAAGGTAGATTCCTCTGTCTTTTGGATCATGTTGAATGGAAGATTTGTCACTGTACCATGTGCTGGGAATGCAAAGATGGAATGAAGGCATGTATTTGGGAGATGCAGATTAAACTGGATTTAATGTGAGATAAAGTATGTTCAGAAAGAGAAAAGAACTAAGGACCAAGTCTAGATTTCTCTGGGTGTAAGGAGATACTGAACATTTATTCAGTAATATATTTAGGAGGAAACTCTGGGTGGTTCAGCATTAAGGCAGATAAGAGAGGAGTGGGTATCAAAACAGAATACTGCTGAGAAGTCAGGGAGAAGAGAGATGGAGAGAAGATCATTGGAGTTGTTTTTTTTAGACCTCTGTGATCTTAGGAATGTGGGTTCAGGTGAGTGGGGTTAGGGATAAGGATAAGGATGGAATCTCCAGGACAAAGGATTACAACAGTGGTTCTCAAAGTGTGGTCCCTTGACCAGCAGTGTCAGTATCATCTGGGAATTGATTTCTGCAAATTCTTGGGCTCTTCCCCAGGACAATTGAATCAGGAGCTATGAGGGTGGGACCCAGCATTCTGTGTTTTATCAAGTCCTCCAGGAGATTCTGATGGCTGCTGAAGTTTGAGAACTACTGCGTTATGGGAATGCATAGTGAGACTGTTGAGCCCTAGAACCTCCAAGTGTTAAGTCTAATTGTTGCAGTGTCTCTAGATCTAGGGTACAGAATTTTCTAAGGCTTTCTTATTTATCTTGGCAAACAAAGGCTGCCTCTCCACTGAGGATGATTTAAGGGGAGAAATGTCAACCTTGCAGCTTGTTATTTTGCATATTATTGTCCAAGTCTGTTGAGTCATTGGAGACTTTTGGGGTTCAAGAATTTTTCTCTTGTGCGCTATGTTTGATTAGGAATGATCGTTGGAAATTCTGTATTGAGATAAACTAGGAGGTCACATGCACTGGGGAAAGAATCATGATTAGCAATGTCTGCCAGAGGCATGGCAGGCAAGGAGTAGAGGCACACATTATCATGTATTTACCATCCCTGCCATAAGCCTTTATCAGGATCCCCAAGACACAAGATACTTTTGGAGGGAATAGAAGCCTAGAGAAAGAAGAATGTGTTGAGGAGCTGGCAAGGTGTGGGAAAGCATCTCACAATTTTTTGTAGGGCCTACCATGTTGGCTTCTAATGTATGTTCCTTATAGTTGACACCAACATGCATACCCACACCTTGGCAAAGTTCTAGGAAATGTAAGAAACCTTGGGGTTTAAGAAAAGAGAGGAAAAACCTGCTATTGCTCATTAGCAATGTGAGAAACTGTATCGTTAGGGTCTGCTGTTCTCTTCTGGAGTCTACTTTTGGCCTTTTGTTTTGCCTGCTGTACAGACATAGCATCCAAATGAGATTGTGGCCAGGAACAATAGTAACTGTTCTCTTGCAGGTCCTCTGGGCTCCCCAAGACACAGCAGACAGTTCTGTACCCGCGAAGCTTTGTGTGTTCCTCCACTTATATAAACAGTTGAATTGGCTCACTGAGTGGTATTCCTTCATAGACAACCTGTTATCCTACTCACCATCCTAGTCAGGGGAGTTAAGTTATTTTACATATTTTTTGCTCTGTGGTAGTATAATGACCATTTTAAAGCAAAAATCTTAGAGGATATCTTGAAGAGCAATTAACTATGACACCTGGCATGAGAAAGAAGCAAATGATGTTTTGTATAGCATAAGATTTAGGCTTCCTGTGAGTTAGATATGAACAAATGGTTTTGCTATTCAAACTTAAAAAAATCTGAGTTACTGTTGAGTCTTTAGGTTTATATGGAAGATCATCCACTCAACTGGCAGTATAAATAATGAACCTCGGATATAGCTGGAGAAGCAAAGGATTGGGGGACAGGAAAAGTGTTTTTTAGTTTTGGCATTAGCACTACTTTTGTGCTCTTGGGCAAGTCCCTTAATCTTTCTTGGTCTCAATATCTGGATCTAGGAAATAAAGGGATTGAGCAAAGTACTCTATGAGGTCCCTTCTAGTTCTAGAATATTGGTTGTGTATCTGGGTTTGGCATTTATCTGACGACTTATTGGGTTGAGTGTATAGTCTTGCTGCTGGTTCTACTTTCTCTTTTTGTCAGGAAATGTTTGTTCTTTAGGTCCAGTCATCTGAGCCAATGTCTGGCTGCATATTTTCTTAGACACTGCTGTGTGAAACCCTACCTGTTGGGAGAGCAAATAAAAAGTCTTCATGGTATAATTTAAAATAAATGAAAAGTCCCACTCATTTCAAAAGGTCACCCAGAATGTCTGACATTTCTATTATTTACTTCTTTGGTTTGAGGCATTCAAATCTTGCCCGTACATTAATTTACTTTCTGGGGGACATATTATATAAAATGCTTTGTGTGAGGATGCATAGACCCAATAGCTGCTCTTAGGAGCTTACAATCTGACAAATACATTATCTGAAAGAAGTCACACAATGATAACACCTCTAGAGTAATTTTTGAGCAATGGAGTGACCACGTAAAGGCACAATGTCAGATGAAAGTAAACCAGTATGGCAGGAGATGGATTCCATTCTGGGATCCTGGCTTTGCATCTGTGGTTGGGGCCTAAATGAATGACACACATATAATTTTTCCAGTGCTGTGGGAAGTGAAAAAGACCTGAATTCCCATTTGAAAAGAAATTCAGTCTTCTCTGTTCCATATGTAACTCAAATTCATTTTTTAACATACTCTTTCAAGTAGGGATGCTACCAAGCCTGCTTTAATGAACACATAAGACACACTCATGGAGAAAATGCCCAATACTTTGTGTGTTACAGTTCTCAGGCACCATTATTCCTTTAGATGTGCCAAGCATACCAACCCTGCCCACATAGTGTGTATTTGCTTAGGGAATCTTTATCCCTAGGGCAAAGATAAATTTCAGCCCTGGCAACATTACATCCTCAATTAGTGGACTTCAAATGAATAAGGAGTCCGTGCATTTTGCTCATAAAAATCAGTAGGTGGAAACCAGTACAAAACGCTCAGTGATCAATAGTCTTGAGAGTGTGCATGTGTGAATCTTCTATCCTGTGCAAGTACTGTGTACTAGTACTTTCTTGTACTAGAACTTACATACCATTGGAATCCAGGAGCCATTGAACCTTTTAGAGAATGCAATTCTAAAAATTAGATAGAGAAGATCTTATACTTTTAGTTAGATTTTTAAAAGCATACAAAATAATCAGACTTAGGTTTGTGCTTGGGAATCTGCCAAGGCATTGGGAGGCATATAAAGTTATAGATTAGCCCCAGGGTTTCAGAAATAGCCAGAGTACACTAGCAGGACTCTGAAAGAACTTGTGCACTTGTAAACTTGGCAGGCCTTAGCTGTGAATGGTTGAAGCAGAGCAGATGAACTGTTGAGAATGTTGAGAGAGCCAGGGAAAGAACTTGCTTATTTCTGCCTCCTGAAAGAGGGAAAAAATAATCCAAATGACAGACATCCAACTGGATGGTGGTTCAGTACTTGGAAAGCAGTGAGACTGAAAACCACCTGTGGTTGGTAATGGAAAGCAAACGTCTTAATTTTTATTTTTAAGTACTATTTTGGGCTTCATACCTCAAATAAAATGCCAGGGGCACAGAAGTGGACAGTTGCTTATGTGACATCAAGTGTGAGTCCTTATGACTCATACACAGTTCAGGGTCCCTATGAATTAGAAAGAGTGAATGTATTGGACTAAATTCAAAGAACATAAATTCAAAAGTAGAATAGCTGGCTTAAGAAGACAGATTAAGAGGCCTAAATATGTTTGACTTGGAATAAGAATGAAAAGAGGGGATATAATAGCCTTCTGTAGGTCCTTGAGGAGATGAAACTCGAACTAAATAAGGAGAGGAATTGTTTGGGGTGGTGTACAGAGGCACAGCTATGCCTGACATGATGAAATTGAGAAAAGGAAAACTCAGCCTGAATGTCAAGAAAATATTTCTTATACAAGTTCTACAAATTTGCCAAGGGAAGTGGTAGACGTCTTGTTATTTGAAATCACTTAAAACTAGATTGGAGAAACCACTCATATTTTTTAGTCCCCCACCCCACTTTTTCTCTATCTAAAAATCTATGATTTCTTTGTTCTCACTGATATTTGCAAGTTCTCTAAATTAGATGTTCCCTGTGAAATTCTTGAAGGTATTTTTTTAAATCCCTTTTTAATTTTAAAATAAATAATAAGAGTTAGATTCACTGAAAAAAAAATCACCAGGATGCTTATTACATTTTTCCTCCTTCCAGAGTTCATTCCTTAAACTGCTTTGTTGAAGCTTATTTGGGTACAGGCTTTTTCGTTTGTTTCTACATTTAGAATGGAATTGCATTGCAACAAGAGTAATTTTGTCTGGACACCTTGAAGTACATAAAAATAAAAGCACTGGGGGCTTCCCTGGTGACACAGTGGTTGAGAATCTGCCTGCTGATGCAGGGGACACGGGTTCGAGCCCTGGTCTGGGAAGATCCCACATGCCGCGGAGCAACTGGGCCCATGAGCCACAACTACTGAGCCTGTGCATCTGGAGCCTGTGCTCCGCAACAAGAGAGGCCACGATAGTGAGAGACCCGTGCACCACGATGAAGAGTGGCCCCTGCTTGCCGCAACTAGAGAAAGCCCTCGCACAGAAACGAAGACCCAACACAGCCAAAAACAAATAAATAAATAAATAAAACGCAAATGAGTTTTAAAAAAATAAATAAAATAAAAGGACTGTCATGGAATTAAATCAGGAATCCATAACAGAAGGGAACTTGGAAAATTCACCAATATGTGGAAATTAAACAACTTACTCCTAAATAATCAATGGGCCAAAAAAGAAATCTCAAGAGAAATCAGAAAATACTGTGAGATAAATAAAAGTGAAAACAGCAGAATGAAAGCAAATCTTATAGTATGCAGCTAACACAGTGCTCAGGGAAGATTTATACCTGTAAATGTCTATATTAAAAAAAAAAAAATTTCAAGTCAGTAATCTAACTGCTCCCTTAAGAAACCTAAAAAAGAAGAGCAAGCTGAATCTAAAGTAAGCAGAAGAAAGGAAATAACAAAGATTGAGTGGAAATAAGTTAGAATAGAAAAACAACAGAAAAATCAATGAAAGCAAAAGTTGGATGTTCAAAAAGATCCACAAAACTGATAAACATTTAGATTGATTGGTTAAGGAAAAAAAGAGAGAAGACTCAAATTACTGAAATCAGGAATAAAAGAGGGAAAGCACTGACTTTACAGAAATGAAGAGGATGTAAAAGAATACTATGAACAACCGAATGTCAACAAACTAGATCATTTTGATGAAATGGACAGACTTCCTGAAAGACACAAGTTACTGAAGCTGCCTCAAGAAGAAATAGAAATTTGAATAAACCTATAATAAATAAGGAGATTGAAATAGTAACAAACAAACAAAAAAACTTCCCGCAAAGAAAAGCCCAGAACCAAACATTTAAAGAATAATTAACACAAATCCTTCACAAACACTTTCAAAAAACAGAACAGGGATCAGCTTATCAACTGGTCTACAGATTCAATGCAGTTTGTATCAAAATGGTAGCTCGCTTTTTTTTTTAGGCAGAAATTGATAAGCTGATCCTAATATTCATATGGAAATGCAAGAGACCCTGAATAACCAAAACGATCTTGAAAAAAAGAGAGCAAAACTGGAGAACTCACACTTTCCAATTTCAAAACTTGCTCTAAAGTATAATAACCTAAACAGTGTGGTACTGGATAGACATATAGATCAATGGGATCGAATTAAGAGTCCAGAAATATGCCCTTACATTTATGGTCAAATGATCTTTGATAAGGTGCCAAGACAATTTGATGGGGAAATAATAGTCATTTCAGCAAATAACACCGACACATCTGGATATCCACATGCAAAAGAATGAAGCTGGATGCCTACCTCATACCATATACAAAAATTAACTCAAAATGACAGAATTTAAGAGCTAAAACTGTAAAACTATTAGAAGAAAACACAGAAGTAAATCTTCATGACCTTGAGTTAGGCAATGGTTTTTAAGATGTGACACAAAAAGCAACTAAAGAAAAAAATAGATAAATTGAACTACATTAAGATTAAAACTTTTGTGTTCCAAACAATGCTATCAAGAAAATTAAAAGACAATCCACAGAATGGGAGAAAATATTTGCAAGTCATATATCTGATGATGGACTGGCATCCAGGATATATAAAGCATTCTTACAATTAAATTATAAAAAGACAAATAACTCTATTAAAAAATGAGCAAAGGATCCAAATAGATATTTCTCCAAGGAAGATATACAACTTGGCTGTGAGCACATGAAAAGATGCTCAACATCATTAGTTATCAAGGAAATTAAAATCAAAATCATAATGAGGGGCTTCCCTGGTGGCGCAGTGGTTGAGAATCTGCCTGCCAATGCAGGGGACACGGATTCGAGCCCTGGTCTGGGAAGATCCCACATGCCGCGGAGCAACTAGGCCCGTGAGCCACAACTACTGAGCCTGTGCGTGTGGAGCCTGTGCTCCGCAACAAGAGAGGCCGCGATAATGAGAGGCCCGCGCACCGCGATGAGGAGCGGCCCCCACTTGCCGCAACTAGAGAAAGCCCTCGCACAGAAACGAAGACCCAACACAGCCATAAATGAATAAAGAAAGAAAGAAAGAAACCAAAAGTTTAAAAAAAAAAAAAAGAAATGAGGCAGGGATAAATTCTAGGATGAAAAAAAAAATCATATTGAGTTACTTCTTCGACTCACTCAGATGGCTATAATAAAAAAGATAATAACTGTTGGTGAGGATATGGAGAAATTGGAGTTCTCACACATTGTTAGTAGAAAGGTAAAATGGTGCAGCTGCTGTGGAAACAGTTTGGCACTTCCTTAAATGTTAAATATAGAGTTAGCATATGACTCAGCAATTCCACTTCTAGGTATATACTTTAGAGAATTAAAAACATACATCCACAAAAAACCTTGTAAACAAATATTCATAGCAGCATATTTTATAATAGCTCAAAGTGAAAAAAACACAAGTGCTCATCAGTTGATGAACAGTTAAATAAAATGTGGTATATAGATACAGTGAAACATTATTTGGCAATAAAAATAATTGAGATAGTGATGCAGGCTAAATATGGATGAAACTTGAAAACATTATGCTAAGTGAAAGAAATCACTCGTGAAATATCACCTATTGTATAATTCCATTTATGTAAAGTACACCAAATAGACAAAACTATAGAGACAAAAGTAGATTAGTGGTGGCCAGTGGATGGGGGATTGGAGGTATGAGAATGTTCTAAAATTAGATTGTGGTTGCACAACCCTGTGAATATACAACAAACTGTTGAGTTGTACACTTTACATGGTGAATTGCATGGAATGTGAATTGTATCTCATTAAAGCTGTTAAAAGAAAAAAGGACTCCATGATACCGGGCATCAATAAAGCTAATTATGAAAATGTTATTCTTTTTATCTTAAAATGAAAGAACTTTTCACTCCTTTTCTTCCATCCTCTCTTCTTCTCTCTGTCTCTCTCAATCTCTTTCTCTCTTTTTCTGTCTGTTCTTTGACTTATTCTATGAAAGACATAATTTATGACTCACAGGTGACTAACTTTTAGATGACTAACTTGATGAAACTGAGAAAGGAAAACTCAACCTAGAAGTCAGGAAAAATATTTCTTACACAACTTCCATAAATATGCCAAGCGAAGTGGCAGAAGTCTTGATACCTGAATTCATTTGAAACTGGACTGGATAAACCACTCACCTATTCCAGTGGGTGGGATGGGGAGGAGGGGTAATAGCAGGCTTCATCACATTGAAGTGGGGTGGGAGGCTCACTGGGGCACTGGTCCAGAGATTGGGAAAGAGACATTGGCACCCCTATCAAGAATAGATTCTGAATTCCTTTCTGCCAGGGGGAGGGTCAGGAGGGAATTTAGTATTGCGGCATGTCAATCCCCAATACTGCAATGAAATGTTTCAAATGATGCCCTGGTGTCCCAGAAATGGGAGAAAGCCTTTTAGTAACTACTTAAAATACAACAGAACATAAAGCCTGATGGTTCATGAAAAAAAAAAAAACCTCTGTAAATTATGAAATGCAAAATGACACAGGGAGCATGGTGCAGAACTGACACTAAATACAAAGTGTCATCTCCTACCACTACGGCTTAGATTGTGCTTCACTAGGCAATTTTTTATACCACATACAAGGTCAGGAAATCAGACAGAAGATTTGCTCTCACAAAAATCTTTCCTACCTAGTTTGCTGTTGCCTGACAGTCCTTTGATAAGAAATAAGAGTCTTTCATTCCATGATTAAAGATAGTAGACTTGAATATGTGATGTAATTGGGAGTTAATTTTCAAGAGTAAATGTTTTCAACAACGGGTACCAGGTGGTACAGCTATTCCTTCTTTGCTGTGCCTGAAGTATTGGGAAAGCATGAAGATCCTAAGTGCTGGGGGGGTGCAAAGGTGGGAAGGGTAGATGGTGACAGGCCTTGAGTGTTAGGATGAGAAGTTTAGTCACAGATAAGAAAAGAAGATTCTTGAGCAGCTTAGTACATGATGAAATTAATGGCCGAGGTCATTTTGAGAGTGTATTCAACAGGCAAGATTGGGCACAATGACAAGGCAAACACTTTGAATGATGTGGCCATAATCCAGACATGAGGGGATTTGAAATGTTAGAATAGGGTTGTGTCTGCATAAGTGGAAAGAGAGGGACACATTTAGAAGAGATGGTGGAAAAAGAACCTCCACCTTGAAGGTGCTCCTCTCTAAGAGTAGCAAGAACCCATGGTAATTGGGAAAAGGAATCACTCTGCTCATTTAATTCTCTCCTCCCACCGACCCCTCTCCTTAAAAATCCTTCAACAGTTCCTCAATGCCTTCAACATAAAGTCCAAATTCCACAATCATGTTATGTACTTCTTTACAGTCTGCTTCTTGCTTACCTTTTCAATCCATCTCTCCTTCCTGCTGACCTTGAACTCACTGTTCCAGTCACCCTGAGCACTTCTGGGGTTTGTAAAGAATGCCTCTCCCTGGGGTATTCCTTCTTTTTGTACCTACCCTCCACCTCTTCCGCCTAAATAGGGGTAATTATTTTGCATACTTGAGACCTTACTGTAGACATCACTCTCTGCAGAAAATCTCTCCCGACAACCCTCCCTTCCATCTACCACTCTGTATCTCTTCATCCCCCTGCCTAGCACAACGGCTTCCTATGTGAGCACAAACTCTTCCATACTGAATGACCCTCCAAATTTTGGTAGGCACAGAAATCACCTCCAGTATGTCTTAAATGCATACTTTCAGAACTCAGACTGAAGGCTCTGGTTTAGTAGAAGTTGGTTGAGCCCACACTTTTAGAAACACTGCTCTATTGTAATTGCTTGTTTACCTGTTAGCATACTGGACTGTGTATCATTAGGCTGACTGGACTGTGGGTCTAGGAGGGCAGAGACCATTACAGTCCTGACACCCAGCACAGGGTCTGATATGGTACAGATAGTCATTAGCGAATTGTCAAGTAAGTGAATAAATGACGTGAGAACAGGAAGAGTGAAAAATGACTCAGGATTGCAAACTTAGGGAACAAGGAGGTAATGGAAAAAAATGGGAAGGGGTGTCTATTTGTGGGAGAAAATGATGAACACTCACACACTAATTTCAGACAACAGGTGGGGACTCTAAGACGGTGCCCAACCTCCTGTCTGGCACTGACTACGATGTGGAAAATGGCCCAGCCCTGCTTACATTACCTATGCACTCCCCAAGACTCACATGTATGTTTTCGCCAAAGGCAGTATATAATTTTGAGAACTGCAGTCATTTTTTCCATGTTCTTTTGAAGGCTGTAAAATAATTTTAGATGCAATAGTAATTCTAGGTCCCTGCTTACCCTTGACCTTTGAAGTTTGATTCAAAACATCACACACCTCTCAGCTTGGATGTTGGCAAGTTAATGATATACTGCTGCAGGAAAAACTTGGTCTCATTTGCACAAGGAGCTGGAAATCTTTGGTAATATTATCTTACCTCAACTTTTTTTGTGTGTGGATGCAACTGAAATATAGTTTTGTCAGTGTATACGCAAAAGATGAAGAACTAGGAAAAATAGCGAAGCTTCCTAGTGTTTATGGAGCTGACCATTGTTACGCAATTGTTGTGAAAACTCTTCAGCACCCATGGTGACTCTTCTAGCCCAAGAATAAAGAGGATAATTTCCAGCTAAGTGAGTGCAAAGCCTTTTTTTAGAGCTTGAGCTCCTTTTACCCCTGTCCTACATTCAGTCCTCGTCCTTGGTTTCTAAATGATAGGATTCCCACAGAACTAACTACTAAACCTGCCCTGCCAACCACTCAGAAATTCTTTAGCTTTTTAACCGGCGAAATCAACTTTAAAAAGAATAATGTCTTTATAAGGCAAGCAGTCAAAAAATCCAGCTAATGCCATTTGGTCCTTTTCACAGTCTACTTCCTGTGAGTCATAGTGATTTGTGTATATTTCTTAAGATTCCCTACTAGGAAGTTAGCATCTTGAGGATATGGGACAGATATTCTTCTCAGCACCTAACACAATGTTTTATTTTTTATTTACTTAAAAACTTAAAAAAAATTGAAGTATGGTTGCTATACAATATTATTTAAGCTACACGTTTACAATATAGTGATTCACAATTTTTAAAAGTTATACTCTATTTATAGTTATTGTAAAATATTGGCTACATTCCCTGTGTTGTACAAGACATCCTTTTAACTTATTTTATACCTAATAGTTGGCACCTAATACAATGTTTTACATTGTCTACGTGCTTAATAATTATCTGCGGAATGGATGAATTAACCTGTGCACATTTCTGGTGCTGGTTAGCTGGTTAGCTGGTTAGTGTGCAGTGCTGGCCATGTACACAGCTCAGTGAATACTGGTGAATTAAATGTAATGATATTGTCTCCTAACATCTCCATAGTATTTATTGTTCTGGGGAAGGGCAGCTAATCATGCCCTGGAGAGGCTTAGGTACCCTCTCCTGGCAGTCATGTTGTCTTCAGGCATGGATGATGTTGGGCCTAGAAGCATGGTTAGTTTCTCTGAGTTGGTGGAGAATCTCTAGTTTAAGAGGCTGTGAGACCACGTTCCATGGTACATTGGTAGCAGAGTGGAGGCCAGAAACCTTCCTGGACAAATAGATGACTTCTTGTATGCAATTACAAACAGCCAGCTTTTGAAGGAGCAGACATTTTCTTACATGAAACTTGGCCTTTTATCTTCTTTTTCAACTTACTGAATTGAAAGCTTTTTTCCCCTGTCTTCCTTCCTTTTACTGGCTTTATTTGGGAGTGAACCTCTGCTTATGAACTCCCTGTTCTCTTTAATAATAGTTTTCTAGTAAGTTTTCTTCATCCTGGAGAATCCAAAAACCTACACTGTGCTCTATTTAGACTCCTGTATCTCCCTGCTACCTCTTCCTCTGCCACATGCTGCTCTGCTTGGTGTAAAACTGCAAATTCCCAGCCAGGAGGGAAGCGCTGTTTCAGCTGGGTGATAAAAGACACCATCTTTTCTTTCCATAACAACCTAATGCTTTCTCCTTCCCCCACGATCCTGCATGGACGTCCTCCTTAAAGTCATAGAATAACTTTTCTGCTGATTCTAAAATATATATATTTGGGGACTGTGCACGTGTGTGCTCAGTGATAAAGTTCTCTTGACTGAGAACCATCATGAGAAAGGCCTCCCTCAACCCTGATGATGCATCAGTGCTTAACATGGGCTCACGATATCATACCACTGCTCTTCCATATAGCAACACGATGACAACACACACTGGCACAGTGGTATACCCTCTGCCCTAAGCTGCAAATACACCCATGTAGTATTTTCTTGCGCTCTCCTCTTCCCCACTGCAGCCAGCATCTGCAGTCACTGGCAAGGTGTGCTTGGTGGCTCGACCAGTCAGACGCCAAGTTCTATCCGGTTCCAACAGCAGTGTCTGGGTGGCAAGCTGGCTTCCTGCTGACACATAAATCTGCCACAGCCCCTTGGAGCATTCCTGGAAGCCTAGACTAGGACTGGCTGCTAACCTCCAGGGAAGCAAGTGGACCACCCCGACCCTTCCCTGGGCCGTAGTAACTGTGCGGTAGGATTTTCTAGGATTGGAGAGACTTTCTGAGGCTGAATGCCTGCTCCTTCGGGGGACTGCTCTGTCTACTGGGACAGCCTTGATTCTTCTCTTGGTGCCTTCCCATCCTCTCATGCAGAAATGTCCTCCAAATCAGAGCCAATGCTCCCCTGTCTCTGCGTTGAGATGGGAACAGTTGGAGCTCGAGTCCACCAGTGAAGTGGCTGTGGGGAGGGAGATGGCTTTACTTTATTTTTGGTACAGATTGTGCTAAATGGTCTACACTGGCCCCTGTGAAGTCCAAATCAGCATGAACAGTCTGACTTTTTCACCTCAATTACAGCGACTTCCCGTGCTTAGTAGGTACTCAGAAGAGGTATACTTATCAAGTTCCTTTGCACATAGGCACTTAGTCAGGCAAGAAGGTCCCGTTTAAGTAGATGGTAAATAAAGCTGTTTCATAACTTCTACCATCATTATACTTTATGTTGGGAGACTGGGCAGAAAATAATAGGAAGTCTAGCCCTTTAGTAGAGAAGTGTAAGGCTTTGGAGCCAAGTGGTCAGAGTTTGAATCCTATTTCTATACTTACTAGAAATACTATAGATAATAATAATATAATAATAATAGAGATAATCATGATAGCATACAGTAATAATATAGACAATAATAGAATGATATATAAAAAACACAGATAATCTTTGAGAGTACTACATTTGAAGATCAAATGTAAAAATGTGTAAAATGTCCTTAACACAGCACCTGGCATGAAGTTAACACTATTCAGCGCTTTAAGAATATTTTTTTCCTGGTCTCTTTGCAGGTCATCAACGTGGATGTGAGTTCACACTCTGCAGTGTCACTGCAGTTAGCATGGCTGGTGCAAGAGCCTTAAGCAAGTTGGTTTGAGGTTGAACTTCCTTGCTTAAGTGGCTGCACAGGCCCATTCTTATTGTTATGTGACTTGAATTTTTCAGCTTCAACCTTGATGACAGGTTTGTGTAACATGCTGCAAGGCTCCCTGTAATTGTGGTTGGATGAAAAGAATATATGGGATAATGATATGACTTTTCCCCACCCCTTGCTCAATACTGTGGTGCAGAAGGAAGAGGCCTCTCCAGAAAGCACTTTCAGAACAGCAAGAGCACATGTGTTGGTTTGTCTTAGAATACAGAATTCCTGGATTCTGCTCCTGGTGGACTTGGTCAAGCCTGTTGGGCTGAGGTTCACTATAGGAAATTGTTAGAATTCAGTGCTCTGCAAGCAAGTGCGATTCGTGGCCACTGAAGACTTTGCAGAAAGGTTAATGTTTGTGAAATCCTCTAAAAGTTCGTATTTTCCACGCAACTGGAAATTCCAGTTACCAAAATTTAATCGTCGCTCTTTGACTATAATTTCCATTGCTTTAGTTGGTAGCCAGTCTGAGACTGCTCTTAATTAAGGGCTCATACCGTTCGTCCAAATTCCTCCTTCACCAATCTTCATTTGCCTAACAAGCTAAGGGGCTTCCTGGTTTTTTTGTTGAAATCTAAGAAGAGAGTTTAGGTGTCTGTGCCCTCTCTACCATAGCCTGGTGGTGAGCCGGCCACCATTTCCTTTCCTTCTACTGACTTCATCAGTGACGGTTTTAAGGGCAACAGAAGCCCACATTAGAGCTTTTCAAACTTTAATGTGCAGACAAACCACTTGGGGTCTTTATTAAATTGTTGATTCTGATTCAGGAGGTCTGGGGTTGACGTGCTATTCTGCATTTCTATCAAGCTTTCAGGCGATTCCCATGCTGCTGGTATTTGAATCGAGAACCCAAGTATAACTTCATCCCAAGTTATACACGAAGTTCTGTAGGGATTCAATTCTCCAGACATTTACTGGGCCTTTCAGCAAATCTAGCTGTTTTTTTTTTTCTCTCGGAATCCCCAGGTGGACGTTTCTGATCATTTTATCTTTCAGCAGTCCTAAACACTGTAGATTTATGAAGCCTTAACTTAGCTCTGTTTCCCTCGATCAGTTTATCTTCTGTTGCTCTTTTTCATCCACTTAGAATTTCAATCCTAATATGTGTAGCTATTGCTGTGACAAGCAGTATATCCATGTATAGAAATGTAGAATCAGCTGCCGTAACTCTCTTGGGGCTATTTTGCTTTTGCTGGCCTTTACATTTTGAGTTCCCTTTTGTTGATCTCACCATCAGATTCATGACTTTGTCAAGCTCAGTGATGTGTACCACCTATCAGTGTCCCTTTTTGGGGTGTCTGCTATTGACACTTTCCTGGATAACTCTCACCTGCATAAAAGTAGCTCTTAATGTTTTTTTTTTTTTTTTTGTCATCTGCTGCATTGCTTAATAGGCACACAGAAGCAAGCTAGGATTCTTTTGATCAACTTGTGTGATGGAACAATGAACAAACAAACCCAGCCAGGTCTTTGCTTAAATGTGATTTAGCAGAGACAGTATCCCTGAGCAACCCGCATAGGATAGTGACAGCTGTGTAGCCTGACTTTATTTCTCTCCATAATATGTATCCTCACCTGAGAGGATGTACATTTTTATTTGTTTATTGTCTGGATCCTCCCATCAAAATATAAGCGTCAAAAGAGAATGACTTTTTTTAGGGTACAAATGAACTTATCTAGAAAACAGAAATAGAATTACAGATGTAGAAAACAAACTTATGGTTACCAGGGGGTAAGGGGGGGAGGAGGGAAAAATTGGAAGATTGGGATTGACACATACACACTACTATATATAAAATAGATAACTAATAAGGACCTACTGTATAGCACAGGGAACTCTACTCAATACTCTGTAATGGCCTATATAGGAAAAGAATCTAAAGAAGAGTGAATATATGTGTATATGTATAACTGATTCACTTTGCTGTACACCTGAAACTAACACAACATTGTAAATCAACTCTACTCCAATAAAAATTTTTAAAAAAGTAAAAGAGAAGAAGAACAACAACAACAAAAAAAGAGAATGACTTTTTTTATGTCAGATCTGAATAGGTCCTCAGTAAATATTTGTAGAATGAACGAATGAAAGAGAGCTGTATTTCCCAGCAATAATCTTCTAAGCACAGTGTCATATTTCCAATTAGAAGTTTATTGAGACCAGGTACCTTATCTTGCTCATCTCTGTGTCTTATGCAGCTGCACCCAATACATATTTGTTGAGTGAATGAATAACTGTAGTGTAAAGGAAATACCACAGACTTTAGAGATAGTGAGCTGGGCTCAGTTTCTAGCTTGGCCTTGTATTAGTCGTGTGACTTAGGCAAAGTTATTAAGCCTTCCCGAGCTATCACTTCTTCCTAAGAGGATAAAAGTTCTATTTTCATATGGTTATTTTAAGGATTAAATGAGATAACATCTATAAACCTCTTAATATAGAAACTTAACCACATTAGGATCTCAATGTATTGATGTTGTTGTTTCTCGTCCTAACCAATATTAACCTCTTATTTCCTTTCCTCCTCATTGTACTTCCCTCTTTATGTTCAGTGCCAGGTACTAACCCAGACTTTGCAGTTCCAGTATCCTAGATAAATGGAAATCTTAGACTTAACCCAAAGACTCAAGTAAAGAGGATGAATAGCCACAAATCCATCCTTTGTAGGATCTTAAAAATATGTCTAAATATATTCAGAATCCAACTATTACTGCCTCCACCTTTGTCCCTGGATTAATGCAATTGGTTTCCTTGCTTTTGCCATTGTGTCCCCTACATTCTACCCTCTGTCCTACAGACAGAGCGATCCTTATGAAAAAGCAAGTTAGAGCATGTCACTCTTTTGCTCCGCTGGCTTTCCATCTAAATTAGAGTAAATGTCAGAGTTCTTCAAAAAGCCCACAAAGTCCTGCAAAATGTCATTTCTCTCACATTTCTGAGCTCGTCTCCTACTCCTATTTCTCCCCTATACTCATTCCACTCTGACTCCAATGGGCTTCTTGCTGTTCCTAGAGCATGTCAGCAGGCATGGTCCAGCTCCAGGACCCTTGCACTTGCTGTTTCCTCTGACTGAAATGTTCTTTCCTAAAATATTTATAGCACTCGCACTCTCATTTCAGATTTTTGCTCGAAGGTCATTCTTACATAAAGGTCTTCCTTGGACCTCTTTTTATAAATTTTGATGCTCCCACCCTGGAAGATAAATGACCTTTCCCTACTTTATTATTCTTATTTTTCACAATCCCATATCATTGTTGGACAAACTATATATTTTAACTTATTTGTTTATCAACCCAGATTAGAACATAAGCTCCATGATGATGGGGATTTTTGCCTATTTTGTTCTCTGCTCTGCTCCCAGTGCCTAGCAGATAATACTAGGTGATCAGTGAATGTTTACTAAATGAATTGATGAGTGAATAAGGGAAGTGGGATGGATTAGAGGTGGGCTGGGTGTCCAGATGGGAGTGTGAACTGGAAGGAAGAGGGGGCAAATTTAGAATCCAACATCTGCTTCTGTGACCTCAGGCTTGGCTGGCTCAGAGGTGGCTTGACTCCTGTCACCTGGCCCACTGACAGCTGACACCATAACAAAGCAATGCGCTGGAATGAATCAGGTTCCAGAATGCTGGAAAACCTCCACAGGTCAGGATGACCTCAAAAGTGGGGATCCATGATCCCTTGTTGCATATTCCGTCAACTAACTTAGACCAGAGAACTTCTCTAGTATTCCCCTCAGGTCTCAAGGAACAGATATGAAAAATGGTGGGTTTCCAGAAACATGTCAGTGGTAAAGCAGAGTTGACATCTCTGTTTCCTGTCTTTCTGGATTATGCTTTTGCCAGCTTGAAGGAGGCGATTGACTGTGTAGGTTTAAAGTGTTCCTTTAAGAGTCCACTTTATGTCAGAGAGTGAAGAAAAGGGTTAATTAACCTAAGTAGAACTTGGAAGGCTATTCAAATGCAGTTAGTCATCATCTTTAACCTTTGTGTTTTCATTATGCTCAGGAAGCACGTTTCTCTGGGTCACTTTGTCTTGTGATGGCTCACTCCTCATGCCATTATTCCTAACCCCAAAGGATACGGGCCATTGGCTCAGATCAGCATTGTTGGATTGCTTCCTTCCTTTGGAGAGTGGACTGGAAAACTCTCCTCTCACAGGTGTCTCTGGGGGTGAGGAAGATGAATCAGATTGCAAGCAAAAACCAGAAAAAGAGAGATGAGGTGAGGTTGGGAAGAGTCACTTTGTAATTGATGTTGACTTTCCCTTATCCTGAAAGAAAGTCTTTTGTGCTTTTGTGGAAGGAGTAGCAACCAAATCTGCTCCAGGATTTTAGGTCCCATGGGCAGCTTCTCCCTCTGTGGGCCCATCCCTTCCTGGAAACCCCCTTCCTGGCCCAGCTCCCATTGGATGGACTCTGGGAACACCCCCTCCCACTGTTGACCCTGCAGCCCAAGGAGTGGTGGTATCTTCCTGGTTTGTTTGTCTTGGTGAAGTCTCACTCTCCTTTGTTTGGATTCTCAGCTTTTCCATTATCCTAGTAACTAATCTCTATAGCAATTTCCTTTTGTTTGAGAGATACAGAATTGCTTTGGTTTTCTTGACTGCACCCTCACTGGTCTGCTCAGCTCAAACTGTTCTTTAAATTTTATAAAGATAGGACCACTTGTCATTTTGTATTTGAGATTTTTTTTTTATTGTGTAAGCTGAAAATATTGACTTTGATCAGTATAGATGTATATACCTTTCCAGTCATGTCTTTGTTTAAAATTTATACCACATTGTCGGTTTCCTGAACATGTGCAGTGCGACATTGACTCTCTGTTGTAGACTGGAAGCTACTGGAAAATGTGTGAAGAGCTTTTTACTAGTCTCCACTGTGTCATCAGATGTCCACCACAACCAGAGCATGGCTTTATTTATTTATTTATTTATTTTTAAAAATTTATTTATTTGTGGCTGCGTTGGGTCTTTGTTGCGGTGCGTGGGCTTCTCATTGCGGTGGCTTCTCTTGTTGCGGAGCATGGGCTCTAGGTATGCGGGCTTCAGTAGCTGTGGCTCGCGGGCTCTAGAGCGCAGGCTCAGTAGTTGTGGTGCATGGGCTTAGTTACTCTGCGGCATGTGGGATCTTCCCTGACCAGGGCTCGAACCCATGTCCCCTGCATTGGCAGGCAGATTCTTAACCACTGCGCCACCAGGGAAGTCCTCAGAGCATGATTTTAGAATTTTGCTGAATTTCTCTAGGCCTCAATTTCTTCATCTATAAAAGAAGAAAGTTATATCTGATGGGTCACTTAAAAACTTTAATCCAGCCTCAAAACTCTTTTTGGTTTTTCAAGTATAATCTGATCTGAACCTCAACATATAAAGTGGGAGACTCTAGGCTCACCTCCTTGACCTCCAGATGACCTCCCCTTGTTGTCTATAGTGGCCTGAATCGCCACTGCCCAACCCTGGAGTGTAAAATAACTGAATAAAGGGTGCTCGGTTCTGCTCTAATAGAGTTTGATTTTATGCTTTTTGAAAGAATCCAGTGATCCTGTTTTATCAGAATTTTGTTTCTCAGTTTTTAAACTAAGATGTGAAAAGCAAACTTTTTTAGCCTGATTTTACTTATCTTTACGTATCTTACTCTGAAGGAGAAAAACCCATGTGTCCTTGGAATAGCTAAGGTTTTAATGGGAAAAGTGCCAACAGAAAAGTATCTTATTAGAAGAAATAAAATTGGGAGTGCATTTCTAAGAGGATGTTCAAGTTTCCTGGGTGCAGTGTCCCTCAGACATCATCAGGGCCTGCCTGATTCCCTGACACTGTGCTTCTCCTCAGGCTGAGACAACATCTTAGCCTCACTCTGCTCTTTCTCCAACCCTCCATCAATCCTGTCCTTGGTGGGACTTTCAGGGGCTCTAACTCAATACTCCCATGACAGCCTCAATCACTTGCTGGAACTCTGCTTTTGGCTTTGCTCCTAGTTTAGCTGTGTCCCTGACACCAAACTCCCCTTAACCTTGATACTGAAGCAAAATTTACCTTGTTTCCCTGTGCCTGGTTCCCAGTTCTGATAACCTGCTGAGAGTCCCAGCCCGGCCCAGATCCTCCTTGCCAGTTCTTCCCTCCGGCTGGGCACTACTTCCTGCTCAATGACCTCTTACAGCTGGTTACCCTCAATCAGAATCTCAAAATATGGCCTGATTCAGGCATTGCTGTGGACTCTCCCACTGCCAGCCACTCTGTTAGATCTTGATGACAACTCATCCCCTCATGGACTTCTTTCTTAAAGAAATCAGGTGTTTGCTATCCTTTTGGATACCCTGAAAAGCTGACCAGTCCGGACTTCCTCTCACTCCCCAAAGGTGGTCTTTTCCTTCATTACCTGTGCTCGGTTCTAAGTCCTGTCTCATTATGGTCTCTATGGTTCTAGACCATTTAGAACTTACATGCCTAATCTGGGTCAGGAGCTAGTATTTGTTACATGAGGCCATTTGCCCATCACAAAATACAAATTCTTTTCCGGTTCTAAGCAGTATATTTCCCTCTTCCACTGAACACATAATTATGGAATGCTAGGTGCTAGGGATAAAAAGATTAATAAAGAAACGGTCCCTGGGAGCTCCTAGTTTGGTAGGGAAGAGATTTTAAACAAACAATTGTAATATATCATGATAATGATGTAAGTTGCTCCCAGAGCACAGAAAAAAGAAGTTGAAATTCTGAGAGGTGGTGATAGTGGTGGGGGAAGGGATAGTTCTAGGGAATCTTGAGCTGAGCCTTGAAGGAGAAATAGAAGCTCATCACTGGTGGGAATCAAGGAGAAGGATGAAGACATGTTTGGGGAAGGTCAAGTTAGTGGGCATGGCTCTAGCACCAAAGAAATGAGGGGGAAAAGGTAGAAGATGAAGGCTGTGTATTCCAGGCCAAGGAGTTTGAGTGATACTGTTCAGCAATTAGAGCTATGGGAGAGTTTGAAGTAGTGGATTATCACAATCATATTTGCATTTTAGAAAGTTTCTTTGGAGGAGGAACTTGTTGGAAGGAGGTGAGATTAGGAGTAAGAAGACCACGAAGAGGCTCTACTATAATAGTTGAGGCAAGAAATGATAAGTGCTTAAACTAAGACAATATCGGTGGAGATAGACTGGGGTGGTGGAAGATTTGAAAAGTGTCTGTGAATAGAATAGACAGGATTGGTGATCAGCTGGAAAGAGAAGTAGTAAAGAAGAGGGTGCTGCTGAGTATAACTCTCAGAAACCTGGGAGTGACAGAGGGTAACTCCCAGGTTCCTGCTTTGGGAGTTGAGTAAGGAGGGAGGATACCATCCCCTAAAATGGGGAATGCAAGGGGAGGTGATGTTGAACATGTTATGTGAGAAGGGTCTGGGGGATGCCAAGTGGAGATGCTCCATAGACGGTCCACAGTCTGAAAATCACATCCAACTCAAGAAAGACTACTTGGCTTGAGATTGATTTAGAAACCATAAATATGTACAGGGTGACCATAAATTCTGAAAACAGAGATAATAATATTTTGTCATGTTTTATAATATAGTATCAATAAATCATTTCTTCTGTATCCACCTATGTTTCCAGACTTTATGACCATCCTGTAGCAATTTGTTAGAGCCAGATAGAATACAGATCAACCACATAGGATATATAAAGTAAGAAGAGAAAGGGACGGGACACGGAGTCCTGGGAACTACAATATTTATGGGGCAAAGGAGACTGAGAAGAAACAGAGAGGAGGTGAGATTTAAAGCAAAGAGAAAGCCCAAGAGGAGAGCAATACTTCCATGGAGACGGAAGGGAAAGTGGTGAGGATGAATAAGAATGCGCATATGTCAGCCCAACTTGCCATCAAAATGCCTTTAAACCTTTTCCCCCAGTGGTCCTAAGTATTACTTTCTCTAGAACAGTGGTTCTTAACTTTTACAGGGTAACAAGTTCTTTAAGAATCTGATGGAAGCTTTAGACCCTCTTCTACACAAGTAGCAGGAATGGAATGCAGTATCGGGGGAGGGGGGGGGGAGGGTCATAGACTTTCTGAAGCCCATCATCCAAGAATCCCAGGGTAAGACTCCTGGCATTTTGTAAAACTACTTTTAAATAATAAACTACTTCTAAATATTCACAGGGAAGGTCTTAATCTCCCTGTACTTTGGGGTAAATGCTGCTTTATTTTCTTCTGAGAAAGCTGAACAAGAATAAATGTTATGCAGTAGCATGATGTCATTAAGTTTATCAAAGCCCAGATGATTTTTTTTTCCATTAGAGGGAGCTTTTTCTTTCCTTTTTTTCCATTGTCCCTTTCTCAATAGCTTAAAATTTTTTTTCTTAGCTGAAATTGGCTTTAGCTTAATTTGCATAGTTGTTGATTTTTGTTACCATAAATTACCTCAACTTGTAAGCCTCAGCCCTTAAAATTTTCAGAAAAATTTAAGGATCATATCCCTTCCAGAGACATTTTGAAACATATTTCCTCCCAATAGATCTAACCCAGTTTCATCGCTTCTTTTCATTTGACACTAGTGACCATGTCTTTTAAAAAATACTCCTTAATTTTGGCTTCCCTGACACAGTGCCTTCCCTTTTTGCCTCCTTCCTCTTTTGTGATTGTTTCTAGGTCTCTTCGGTTGATTCATTTCATAGCTGAGGGCATCTTCGAAGGCCCTGTTCTTAGCTCCCTGCCCTTGTTTATTTTTTACCCATTTCTTTTCATTCAGTTTATTCTAGCAAATATTTACTGAGTGTGGACTCTGGTGCACTTATTAATTCTCATAACTGCAAAAATTCTCTCTTTGTGAAGATTTATGCCTTCAAATTATTCTTCCAGCTCACAGTTCCCACGGCTGCCAACCATGTCACTTTGCGATGTCACGCTCTTCTTCCCCTTCTAACTGGCTTTCTTACAATTTGAGTTCTCCATGCCAATCCATGGCCTCATTAATTTTCATTTACTTGGCCTAGAAGTCTGGGATCTCGTCAATCTTTGATAACGTCTGAAGAGACGAACAAAACAAAACACAAATTCTCAACCAGAACTCTGATGAAAACTCTGCAACCTTGTTAGAGTCACAAAACATTGTTTTCAAACTCATCGATTGATCTTTATTCTCTCTTGTAACTGTAGTGATTCCCCTTTTAGTCCTGCTATTTTTCTGTCTTCCATTATTTTTCTTTTTTCTTGTTTTTTTCCCTCTTCTTTTCTTCCTTTTTGCTTCTTGTATTTTAGGTTCTTCTGTGTCCTTAATCTGTGCTGTTGGATCTCACATAGGTCTCCCTTGTATGCTTTTGTACAAATATATGTGTGGACTATGCCCAATAGATATCAATCTTCCTATTGTTTTAGACATATTTCACATGTTGATAATTTAATGTCAGACATTGAAATTCTCCACTCAGTATCTAGAATTTTGTTTTATCCAACTGCTCTTCAATACCATCTGGTGAAGCTTGAAAATTTTCAGATGAATGATGAAAATGGTCAATGATACCTAGCTTCAGACTTGCTTGTCATGTCCTAAATTTTACAAGTTTTATGTCACAACTCAGTTTCTCTTCTCTTCTCTCCTTCTATGGTTCTCACTCTTAGAGTATGGTAAATTAGAGATCTGAATCATACTCTGAACCCTCTAGGCCAAACTGTGATATTCTGACAGAAAGCACACGCACACGTCTTATTTAGCACATTAGGGGTTCAATTTCCAAAGAGGGGCAACCTTAGAAAAGGTGATAAATGGGCTACAGTTGAGCCTGGTTCCATCACTAAGTTTGGTTCTTCGTTTTTAACTAAAACTTGTTTTTCCATGAGGGTATTTATCACAATAGACATATGTTTTTAATGTATCCATCAGGAGGGTGTGTGGTCTTGTTTATTCTTGATTAAAAAGCCTATGTCAAATAAGAATTATTTCAAAGTTGCAGTAAAAATTGGAGCAATAAGATGGTAAGGGGTAATTAAAGGATGCGGCTTTCTTTCAGAAATAAAAATGAATCTGGTGACCACATGTACTCTCCTCCTCTTCCTTAATGAGTGTGATGAAAGATGTCAGGGTAAGAAGTTATGGAGATTGGAGATACTCCAACTACATGCTAACATGTCAGATTGAAGCCCAGATTCCCACATTGACTACATTTGGGAATTTGCACCTTGCAACATTGTACACTAACGGGCAATGTGCACATTTCAAACCATGATGATGCTTGGCCATAGCACTGATAGTGTGGATGTCAGCTCACCCCACTCTCCCACCCCACACACATTTTAGATGGGAAGTATAGTTGCTTATCCTTCCCATTTTGAACTCTTGGACTACAAACCATAAATTACCCAGGTTATGTCTCATGAATTATAGCCATTTAAGGACTTTCTATTTCAGCTGGTTTGACTTGGAAAACTCAGACAATTGAGAATGAGAAATATCCTGGAGACAAACTGTTTTTACTATACACAGTGATGTTTTCTTCTTTTATTCAAAAATTTTTTGGGTATATTGGCCAGCAAGAAAAAATTCCAATCCTTTTGGTCAGTACTGAACAATTTGACCCCATGTCTTTGTGTCTTTTGAGAGTTATTCAATGAGTCCATCATAGCACATTAAACATCTGCTTCTCTGTCCTATTTTGTACTTTATTTGTCAATTCCCATTGGTTTAAATAGTTTCTGTTCCTTTAATAGGACTGTCTATGTGGATTAACAGTCACGAACAGAGTGATGTGCTGATAATGACCATCTTCTACTTGGAATCTGGTTAATTTCAATCATACTTGAAAAATGTGCTCTGAGATCTAATTTAAGGAAAATAGAAATAAGAATGTGATAGTCTGCCTATTGTGTCACTCATTGAAAAAATAAGATATATAAACAAAAAGTAACTCGAGAAAAATATAAACAATACTCTATGTGTGGTATAGTAAATAAATGCTGTGAGAATAGCAAGGGTAGGTTATAAGCAGTAGATTTGTATTCTTCAGAGAGCCTTACAGAAAGGTTGATGGTAAACTGTCACTGCACAGATGGGGAATGAATTAGGGGAAGCTTAGTCTCCTCTTCAGAATAAAACACTTTGCCTCTGACCAGTTGCTTATGAAGCTACTAAGCTACAATGCTTCTTCTGCTACTTAACTAGAGCACACTTGTAAGTATGTTTTTACATTTATTTCATTTAAAAAACTTTAAAAAGTCACCTAAGAATCCACTGAGGCTAGCACATGCTTTTATTTGGGGTGTGTCAAGATTAATTATCCGACTCATGAGAGAATAAATACAAACATTCTTAGTGGGAATTAAGGACTGTGTACTAAGACTTTGTTGCCTTTTCCAAAAGGCTTCATTGTACTATTCTGAGTAAAGAACATCTCAAATCTTCTCTAAAATGTGTGAAAATGAAGGATGAAGGGTCATGCTGCTGGAGAGGCATAGTAGACGGAGCTGATGTTAGACAGGTCTTGGTATGTCCCGGCTTTGCCTAAGTTGACATGTCCTTGGACAAGTTACTTAAACTCTCTGAGCTCAGTTTTCCTATCTGTAAAATGGGGATAACATACTACTTTGCAGAAATAAAGAAAATTAAAGTATGTCAGTGTTTGGAAAAAAGTAGATGTTCCAAGAACTGTAGCTACTATTACAACAACAGCACCAAATAACAACAATAATAGCTAACACTTAAGGAGGGCCTATATTCTATAGGAGTACATATATTCTATCAATTGGTACTATTCTAAGAGCTTTATATATGTTACATAATCGTCACAACAACTTTATTGACTCCATTTTATAGATAAAGCACAAAGAGTTTAAACTATCATTTCCCATAGTTATTTGCCCCATAGTGAAGTATAGCATTGAAACCACTAAGCATACTGTTTCCAAAGGTCTGCGTTAAAAGCAGTGTAATGAAACATTTTAGAAAATGGTACTTATTAACAAGACTTGGAAATTCAAGAAGATTCTCATTCTTTCCCTTTGCTTAGTGCATCAATTTTCAGTACATGCCCTTTAGGAAGGGTAATATTTTAACATTTGTGGATATGTTTCAACCTTAATTGCTATATTCCTTTGGTGAACTGTCCCATTCTAGGAAGTACACTATTTGCCTTCGTAAAACCTAACAGCATCTGAAGCTAGTTGTTATTAAATAATTTGTTAGAATTTTGACATGAGGCAAATAGGGTGACTATAGACTGGTGTTACAATTTGAAAATGATTTTAGGTTTTTATGCTCATTATTATACATAAATGACATTTAAACCTATGAGTCAGTGCTCTTATCTTAAAATAAAAAACAAAAACAAAAACAAAAACAAAAAAACAACCAAACAGCCTAGTTTAGAAGTGGAATCATAAGGCCATTAAGTAGTTGCACTTTTTGTTTATATTTTACTTTCTGTTGAAAAGGCAGAATTAAAAACACATTTAAAAGGTCAGACCATTCTGCATTTGGCAGGAGCTATTTTAATTAGACAATGATCATATTTTCTTTCTGTTTTTCAGACTCAAATTATAGCCTGAAACATTTAACATTTCTTAGCGTAAAATTTAGATAGGTTAATATAACTTTCATAGTTTTATGGTGACTAAGTACATAAGTAATTATTATTGAGATTACAAAACAGGATGATGAAAGTTAAAATATACTGAGAAATTAGGTATACTTTCATAAAATTTATTAGTAGGTATAGTGAGTTTTTATTATTGTTAACAATATGCACATTTTTAACACATAGGCAATTTCTAAATCTCACTGGAAATGAAGAAAATAAAGGGTTTGATCTAATTTTTCTCTTCCTGAACATCCTGGGTAATATAATCACTAGAAACTGTAATGTTGTACTATTATAATGTTCATAAACTGAGTTAACAAAATAATTTGTTTCTGATATGAAGAATACTAATGATAGTTTGTAATATTTGGACCTTCATTTCCTTATTTTGACAGATCAGAAGTTTAATGATCGTAAATGGGTTATTTCATTTGTAATTTTTTCGAGGGGAGGGCAGGAGTTGAAGAATGCCTGCATACATTATCTCCTGGGAATTGGAAATCTAGGTGAAGAGAATTCATTTGTCCTATTAATTACAAATGTCCTGCAGTTGGAAGAGGTGTTGGCTGAGCCCAACTCCTTTAAGAAGGATCTATCATACCGACGTTTTATTGACATGCCAACTAGTGGTTTTACTGCCGGGGAAAAGGTCCAGGCTGTGTGATCTTGACTTCTTTGAGGGGAACTCTCTCAATCCCGCAAAAGCTCACGTCAGCCTAATGTAAATGCTCTTGCCACTCTTAAATTCTTTGAGAAAAAAAAAACCATATGCTAGATTACCAACTGAACTTAAATACACATTATAATAGGCAAGTTATGTATATCCAAATTCAGGCAAGACCTATATTCTCTTACTATTGTCAGATTTTATGTTTCAAATTAGTCAAGGCTTTTTATTTTATTTTTAAACCAACTTTAGTGAGGTATAATTACGTAGAGTGTAATTCATCCTTTTTTAGGTGTACGGTTCAATGAATTTTAGCAAATGAATACAGTTCTGTAACCATGACCCCAATGAAGATACAGAAGATTTTTATCACCCCATGAAGTTCCCTCCATGCTGCTCTGTAGTCAATCTCTTCCTCCTACCCCTGGCCCCTGGCCACCACAGATTTGGTCTCTCTGCCTACAGGTTTTCCTTTTCTAAAGTAAATCTTATGTAAATAAAATCATGCAGCATGGGAGGCTCTTTAGTTTTTATCAGTGAAAACTAACATATAAGTTTTTAATAAAAATAAAATATAAAAATGTAAGTCCCTGCTTCTTCGTCTGCCTGTGTTCTGGTCATATTCATTTCTTCACTGTTTTTGTTTTGGGTGCCAGAAGAGCATTAGAAAGGTGATGAAAAGGACATTAAAAACAAAAAGGATTGATTATATGGGAGCTGAGAAGAGTGGTATTAATATGAAAAGTGAATGGACAGAACAAATCCATTCCGTCTGCTTCTACCCGTGGAAAAAAGTAGATGCCCAATTTTTGCAATGTCCACCCAATAGCATTAGCTTTTTCTCTATTGAGGTTCCAAAAATTAACGTGATGACATATTTCCTTTTCTTGTATGTACAGAAAAGAGGGTTCTTAGTAAACTGAGGATTCCAAAATATGGATCTTTCAACATCCTGGACCTCTCTAGCTGTGCTAATTTCTTTTCTCTGTAATAAAAAACGTTTGTGTTCTTTGAACGTTGTCAAAGGGGAGATGGTGAAGGACAACAGAAAGACTGTTTTATTAGCTGTGTAACCTTGCACATGTCTCTTATTCCCTTTGAGCCTTAATTTTCTCATCTAGAACATGTAGCTTAATAATAATAATATCTTCCTCATAGGGTTGTTATAAGCACTGAATGAGAAAATGCAAGTAAAGCCCTGTTTCTGGGCACAGTAAACACAGAAAAAAGTTATTGTCCTTCATTCTTTTCTTCTTATGCATGTAATGAAGGGTAAAAAATAGAATATTTAAAAATAATATGTAATTCTTATTGGTATATCATAACAGCAATAAGATGACTTGTTGGGGATGTGGAAAATTAGAAGATGTGGTACCTATCTTTATGGTGCATCCACTTTAACTGAAAAGAGAAAACAACCCTCAATCAGAGAATGTTTGTAAATCAACATAAAATTAGAGTTTAATAATTCAGTATAAAAAATATAGTATAAGACTGAGGAAATGGGGCTAAAATTAAGCACCAGAAATTTGCCTGTTACAAAAACATTTTGGATGTTAAACCCAAGTCTTTGAGGAGGTGGCTGGCCCAGACTGGTAGGCAGGCAGGCCAAAGACAGGGGATGCAATGAGTAAAGGCAAGGAGGTGGGAATAGTTAAGGATGAGGGAGAAACAGAGAGGAGATGTAGTGACTCACATGGGGGGGCTCTGTTACAGGGAGCAACAGAAAAGAACTGGAAACTATTGGGAAGGTGAGAAAGGGAGGTGGTGGGGCAGCTAGAAAAGGCAATCAATTGAAATAAGAATTTAGATAATGCTTATAGTTTATCTGAAGTACAATCTGGAAGGGGATAGGGACATGATGGAAACTGTGTGAGAGGAAGGCTGTGCTTCCAGCACCACGCAGGGTGGTTCAGTGGATGTCTGTGGAGATGGGTGAAGATGTGCAGCACCATATGTAGCCCCTCTTGCATGCCTCTCCCACTGCAGACATCAATAATCAAGCAAGATTCTGATCCCAGATGCAGCCTCAGATCCTTCTCAAGACAGAATTCTTGAACTTAACTATTTGTTGATTAGAATTGGCAAAAGAGATGAAAACTATTGCCTTCTCAGAGGCTTATGTTAAAAAGTATGTAACAGTTGCTAATGAGGCATCATTGGGTGAATATATTTTGCAGGTCTTAAAGTCACAGAGTATTTCAAATTTACTCTGCAGCAAATCTCCATCAGGATCTTGGCAGAGTCTGTCACAGAAATGCTTTTCAAGGGCATTATGTGAAGGATGATATGACATTGCCTCCTCTAAATATTTTACAAGTTTTACAAACTTAGAGGATAAGTTTACTAAATCTGTAATTTTTGTTTCTCATTATTTATGTTTTTTTCATAGTCATTAAACATTCGTTTGTTAAAGCCTCAACACATTCCATTACCCTACGGAATTAGTTTTTGCACCAAAACTATGTTTCAGAGCAATTCAGGATTAAATTAATGTGACAGGTCCTATTTATCAATATGGCAGTCCAACGGCTGGAAGACAAAGGATGATTTACACGATTTATTTATGTGTGTGTGTGTGTGTGTGTGTGTGTACATGCATGTGTGCATACACGTCTTGCATAAACTTGTGGGCTGTGCCCTGGTATTCCTTTCAAACTGGGGGATTTCTGATACAATAATCTTCTAAATACCTCAACATATGGTTTAGATCATCATAGAGAAAAAACACTTGTAAATGCACATAGAGGGCACCCCAAAACATGTACATCTTACCAGTTAACTCCCTTTGGAGTCAATGTAAACCACGAAAGATAGTCATTTTGAGTCAAATTCCAACATATGTATATTTTCAAAGTATCTTGCTAGCTTGAATTATGGGAGGTGCTTCAAGTAAGAACAACATGGGAAAAGCACGATACTTCCACTGTGTGGTTATAATTAGGATATTTTCTGACAAAAGGTCAAAACTATTTTGAATGCCCATGCTGTTATAGATTTTGTTTGTCATAAGAGTTGGTGAGAGGAGTAAGAGGGGCCAATCATTTCAGATGCTTATTTGATATTATGATATTCCAGTGGCCTGGTATCACACAAAATAGTAATAATTAAATGATAATTAAATCCAAAGTTCAGCAGATGGTGACAAAGATTTTAGTACCTTTCGCATTTTTGATGCAGAAATGTGAAATCACCCAGTTTTAGACGTGGAGAGGCCTCAGAGATGACTGACCAACTTCCTCATTGCACAGATGTACAAACCTAACAGCAGAGTGGTGTGGGAGTTGTTTGAAGTCACGCAGTTAGTTAACACAGAGTTGTTACTAGAATCCATGTCTGTAGACTTATAGTTCTATGTCTTTAGGTATTTACCTATTTACCTATTTTTGGTGCTTTTCCTCTCTTTAAAAGCTTCACACTGGAAAATTCTTTAGTCATTGGAAAATTGGACCTGTGTTGGGGGTACTCCCCGCTGGGCTGGCGAGAAGAGGTAAGAGGTGGTGAAGAAACTTTTATCCATGACCTCTGTGGTGAGCTGACATATGGAGCTGGCATGGAATGGGGCGTCTCTTTACTGAGCTCAAAGCCAGGTGACTTCTCCTTTCTCTGAACCTCCCACCGTTCACTTGGAGTTTAGTCGCGGAATGACCAACCTTGTTCTGTAACTTGACAATGTTGATAAATGTTGTGATTTCCTTTTTTATGTGTGTTGTCCTGTTTATGTAGCACAGCAGGGATGGCCACTGCAGAGCCAAAAGACTGGAGTGGGGCTACCACGAGACCTCCCTTGACATGTCCAGAATAGGTTGCTGGACTCTGGGTTCGGTAGGCTGGGGTGCGGCAAATCCAGGGAGATACCATTTTGATGCTGTTATTGTGATAATGTTTTCACCTACGTATCTCCTCCTTGTTCATCTGGCAAACTCCTATTCATCCTTCAAGACTGAGTACTAATGCCTTCCCTTCTCTGAATCCTCCCAAGACCACTTTTCTCCTTTCTCTCTCCTTTCTGCTCCCAGAAAGCTATATTTGAAATATGGCGTTTGGGCTGAATGGTTTCTGAGATCGCTTCTGATATTTAACATTTCCTAGTCCTTTTGACTCTTTTAAGCATTTTGGGATACTTGACTTGGTATCCATACTGGGTTTTCGGGTGAAGACATGGAACAACTCATGTCTCTCCTTGGTTGGCCTAGCACTGCCTGCTCCTGGCGACCAAGCCCTCCAGCTGGTGGTCAGTCTGGTACTGGTTTCAGCCAGGATTGGGAGAAATTTTTCTTGCAGGGCACATCCACTGGGGATGGGTTTCTTGAGGATGCTGGGTCCTGCACATCCAGATCCCTGCCTGTTGAAGTGGCTCTACAGCTGGTGTGGGAGGACCCGTGTCACTGTCTCTCTCGCCGGCTGTGCTCCTTCTTTGCCTTTCTATAAACAGAGGACCAGTTGGGTTGGTCACTTCAGAGCCATTCTTCTCTTTCTTCCCCTTTCTTTTCATGAGATCGGTATAACTATATCTGCTGCGAAATCTGCGAGCCACCCCTTCATCATTTTTCTTCTCTAGAGGGAAGTGTTTCTTTTCTTTCTTTCTTTCTTTTTTAAAATAATAGCTTTATTGCTTTGCCAGGCAAAGGGGGACACAGCAGGCTTGTGCCCCATAAAACTGTGTGTCCCCGTGAAGTGTTTCTTTCTTTTTTTTTTTAGAAATTCACGTTCTTATTGATTGATTGATTGATTGATTGCTGTGTTGGGTCTTCGTTTCTGTGCGAGCGCTTTCTCCAGTTGCGGCAAGCGGGGACCACTCCTCATCGCGCTGCGCGGGCCTCTCACTATCGCGGCCTCTCTTGTTGCGGAGCACAGGCTCCAGACGCGCAGGCTCAGTAGTTGTGGCTCACGGGCCCAGTTGCTCCGCGGCACGTGGGATCTTCCCAGACCAGGGCTCAAACCCGTGTCCCCTGCATTGGCAGGCAGATTCTCAACCACTGCGCCACCAGGGAAGCCCCGGGAAGTGTTTCTTAAGTCTCCAGTCTCTGGACCCTCTTGCCCCTCAATACTACCCCTCCCCCAACACACAGGGGGGCACGCGCACGCACGTACACACACACTCACACTCACCAGGGGGCATCTGAGGAATCCATGGTTCTCTCTACATTATAACTATTATCTGGGGAATGGCTGGGGAGTCTGCACTTTAATTATATGTGGTCACCCTGACTAAAATATACCTCTATTACTCTCTATACCCTTTTCTGCTTTGCTTTTTCTTCTTGGTTCTCATGCCAAACTGACCATGGTATATATTGTGTGTAGATAGGTTTCTTAACTCTCCACTACAACTAGAATGTAAACTCTAAGAGAACAGGGGCTCACACTGTTTTGTTTGCTGCTGTACCCCAGACCCTAGAAGAGTATTTGGCATATAGTAGGTTTTCAATAAAAACATGTTGAATAACAGACCCTCAGTTCCCCTGAGCTAATGGTCTTGCACCCACTACCTTGCTCCTCTGTGCCTCAGCCCAGGGTTGGGATGGGGGGGAAGGGAGGAGAGGCAAAAAGAGACCAAAACTCCAGACAGGTTTGAGGACTGAACTGAATCAGAAGGAGCTGGTTTCTTACTTCCTGTCTGGAACTCAGTGAGAAGATTGTCTTGCTGAGGCTGTCAGGTTAGTACAGCCACTGCAGCTAGAAAGGACATGAAAGGGGGCTCATGTTCTTGCCTGCTTTGGTGAGATGCAAAAGTCTTGAGAACAGAAGAGCTAGGATTAGGCGATCACAAATAGCAGAGACTTCTAGCTGGAGTCTGAGACCGGGACCAAGGACTTTAGCAAAGGGTGCCAGGCTGGTGCTCAAAGAACCAGCTGCACCTCCAGGTACAAGATGAGCCACTCCACTTCATGGAGAGGACCCACAGCCCTGAGGTCCTTCCTCCCAGAACCCCTCCCCCCAATAGTTATGTAACTTCTCCTGCAGAGACACAACCTTGAGAGAAGGAGAACGAAGGAAGACATTCTGAGAAGAAATAATCAGCCCTGCTAGAGAGGTTGAACTTTGAAATGAATATCTAATCCATTAAACACCGAACGAGGCCAAAAGAGGCTGAGATAACTTTAGTCAACAAATATATAGTTGGTTTTTTTTTTTTTGGCCATCACTGAGCACATGAATTTGAAGGCGAGATGAGATCCATTAGAGATAATGAAGATAATGCATTTTTAAAGTATATGTAGGTATGGGGTAAACTTAAGCTATCCCTCCTCTTTCCCTACCACCATCAGCACCAAATGATTCTTTAAGAAAAGATTTAATGAATAGAAGTTAGGATCAACAAGCCTAAACCTGCAGATTGCATAGGAAGACAGATCCCCAAAGTCTTGGAGACTTGATAATCACTGTTAGTCTTTAAGCAGGGGTCGGGGCTCTTTCTGTCTTTGGGTATCCTTAGTGTCTAGCGTGGCCTCTGCTCCAGCCCTCCTGGCCAGAGAACCAACCCCTGGTGCACTCTCCATAGACTTGAGTCCCCAGAGCAGAGGGCCTTGCACATCCTTTGAGCCTCTGCCTTTCCTGCAAACGTGCCATTGACTGGGGACACAGAGAAAATGCCTTCCACTGGGGACAGCTCCATTCTCTTTGGTTCTTTGATAATAAACAAACTTTATTATCCTAACACCTCGAAACCAAAATTTCTCTTGGTTGTTTTGTGTAGGAAAACATTTGATAACTCTTGGGGGTAAATACTGAGAAGTGTGGGTTAGCTGTAGACAAGGCAACAAAAGAGCTAGATGGCCGACTCTGTACCCGAACTGAATGGGGAGATGGGATGAGGGGTGCAGACATCAGGCAGCCAGCAGTGGAGTGACTAAAGACTTTAAAGAACAACTATGTGCATTTTGTGTTTACAGATTGCCACACTCACAAAGGCTTTTGCAAGTGTTTTTGCTTTTGTGTGTTTGTTTGGTGTGGAAGTCATGAAAAGTGTCTGATATCCCTACATATCTGAATTGGAAGATAAGAAAACTGTACAAAACCAGAAGGAAGTCTGCAGGTGTCATTGAGAACATGAGGAACCCAGGAACTCACAGAAATTTAGGGAACACCATTGATCCTTCCACAAATGATGGAATGGGGGTTTCTAGACAATCTTATCTAGATTATAGACCAGCATCTGGATTACATTAATTGAACGTCTTGGCCAAACCTAATCCCTCTCCCTTCTGTCTCTTCCTCAATCTCAGTGAGCTCTTGTTTCCAAGGCCTTTTAAGTTTTCATTCCTTAGGTGGAGCTGTTTTCTATTCTCTTCAGAAAACATGGAGGGAAGGAGGAGGGCCCACGTTCTCTATTTGGGTTTCTCATTTCCAGGGTGGAGCCACTGGCTGGTTCAAAGGAGGATACATGAGAAACAGAAAATTCTCCACACAGGTTCCATATCAAAACCACATTTTATTGATTTGGCTGTGAAGATATTATGTGTGCAAATATTGAATGAATTTTCTAATTGAGGGGCTGAGAGGTGTGATTTTAAATCTGGCTGTCCTTTCCTCATTAAATATATGTGTGTGCTGCACACCCTCACCAATTTCTCAG
This sequence comes from Balaenoptera acutorostrata, assembly GCF_949987535.1. Lineage (NCBI taxonomy): Eukaryota > Metazoa > Chordata > Mammalia > Artiodactyla > Balaenopteridae > Balaenoptera > Balaenoptera acutorostrata. The sequence goes on from NC_080066.1 coordinate 133,694,492, forward strand.
GGCCCAGATCACCCCAGTTTCAATTTTCTCTGCAACAAAATGCAGCTGTTTCCGTGACTCTCACAGAGTCTCTGAAGCTAGTATGCTGTAATCCGCAAACCTTTCATCATGTCACACTGCATCCAGTGGTCTTTGGTGACACTGTACTACAGTAAGGACTTTTTAAATTTAAGAAACAAATTCCCCAAGTTTAAATTACTTTAGAAAAATAAGGAACTCTTTTTTTGAGTCCTGTAACTGAATGGTCCTGGGGTAGAGCCCTGCTTCAGGTATGGCTGGATCCGAGAACTCAAATTACATTGATTTGGAGTTAGTCTGTTATATACTTAGTGTTGACGTGAGAATATACATTAAAAATCCCATCAAAATATTCTCTCTTTCTCCCATTTGTTTATGTATGTATCTTCCTATTTCTCCACTATATACCGACATTTCGTCTATTGCGTATGAATAGATAACTCTCTCTCGCTCTCTCTCTCTTCTTGGTGGAGTTACTCAGAAGCCTGCTCACAGATCTGTGAATTACACAGCTGGCCCAGCTGGTTTACAGTCTGATATAAATTAGCCCCCACTAAAATGTAATATATACTTAACGCTGGTGCACACAGATGCTAGTGGAAAGTTGTCCTCCCGGGAGTTGTGCAACTGTAGCAAATAACCAAGAAAGGAGAAGATGAGACATGCAGAGCACTTTATTAGTCAAATGCAGCTTTGTGCCTTCTGGTCTCATAAATGAGTTTCTCATGGCAGATAAAGAAAATCTGTCACTTAAATAACCAAAGCAGTTAGCACATGCAAAATCACTCATCCAGTTGGTCAGAAATGTGAGGCTTAGAGCCTGCCTGTTTTGGTTTTGATTTCCAAGAGATACAAGTTTAAAATGTTAAAAATTTCATCTGGGTAACATTCCAGGAAAAAGCAGCCCCAAATGAAGCTTCCATTACAACATTTTCCTTCTGATTTTTAATTTCAGCATATATCATATACACAGTGTTTAAAGTGTGTATGTACAATTTAAAACAAACAGTAGTGTACCTAACCCCTAGATAAAGACATAGAATGTTACTAATAACTTAGAAACATATTATGTGCCTCTTGCCAAGAACATCTCCCACTTTTTCCACCGAGAGGTAACCACTGTCCTTTGCTTTTCTTCATTGTTGTATCACCTATGTATGCATCCCTAAAAAGTATATCATTTAATCTTGCCATTTATGAGCTTTAAATAAGTTGACATAAAACTGACTATATTCTTTTGAGATTTGCTTATTTTGCTCAACATTGATTTGGATTATCTATGTTGATATCAGTGGCTGTCGTTCCTTCATTTTCCACTACTGTATAGTAACCAATTGTCTGTATATACAACAATATATTTATCTGTTTTATTGTTGGACATTTTGTCATTTGAGACAATGCAACTGTGAACATTCTTGTCCCCTGGTTATATATTCAAGCATTTCTCTTAGAGTTGTTGAGTCATGGAGATATATATGTTCTCATTACTAGGTAATGCCAAACTTTTTCCATGGGGTTGTTTGGTATTAGCCAACTTAAAAATGTTTGCCAGTCTGGTGTGTGTGGAATGGTATTTCACTGTTGTTTTAATTTGCCTTTGCCTAATTCCTAATGAGGCTGACAATTTTTTCTCTCTCTACCATTTTCCTTTCTTCGTTGTTAAAGTTATAGGGCATATATATTTCCTCTTCCTGTTCATGTAGTTGACATTTTTCCAGTGAGTTGTCTTTGAAGGACTTCCTTATATAGTCAAGACACTAGCCTTTTGTCAGTTATATGTGCTACACATATCTTCTTTCAGTATGTGGCTTATCTTTTCATCTTTTTTTATGGTCCCCTGGATGAATTACATTTTTAAATTTCATAATAGTCAAATTTATTTTTTCTTCTGCATTTTTGTACACTTTGTATTTTGTTTAAGAAATCTTTCTCTAACCTGAGGTCATAAAGAATTTCTCCTTATTATCATAAAAAGTTTTGCAATTTGCTAATCATATGTAAGACTTTAATTCACCTGGAATAAATTATTGGGTTATGAGGGGTAATCAAGTTTATTTTTTCCTATATGAATGGCCAATAATAGTCCATCTTTTAGTCACTGATCTACCAGGCTTAAATAGACTTTCCATTATCTTAGTAATGTTTCATTGGTCTACTTGGCTATCCTTTGCACCAACATCATTCTGTCTTAATTAGTATAGCTCTATATTAAGTCAATAGCCGATAGTATAAAACTATCCACTTTGTTTTTATTAAGGAATGTCTTAGTGTTTCTTTTGTCTTTTGTTCTTCCATATGTGTTGTAAAATCAGCTTTTCAAGTTTCACGAAAAACTCTGTTGAGAACTTGATTGGGATATCATTGAAAATATGAATAGATTTGGCAAACACTGACATCTCTATTATCTGTCCAATCGTTTAATGTCTGTCAATGAGTTTTATCTATAAAGGAAGATCTTTTGTTAGATGTGTCCCTGATATTTAATATTTTGTTATTTGTAGCTCTTGTGCATGGTAACTTTTTAAACTCTTAAATTTACATTTTCTAATTGATTGTTGCTGGTGTATGAAAAGGCAATTGATATTTTTGTATTGGTTTTAAAAAGTTCAGTTATCTTGCCCAACTTTTTTAAACATTTCTAATAATTTAATTTATAGTTTAAAAACATTGTGGAAATAGCATAGCATTAAATCTTTTTGATGTTTGACCATCTTTGTTTTTTAAATTGGAGTGTTTAGTCTATTTACATGTATTGTGATTACAGATATATTTGGATTTCTTTCTAATCTTATTATGTTTTGTATTTGTATTACCTTTTCTGTTCTTTTCCCCCGCTTCCCACCCTCCCCCTACCACTCTCCTTCACCTCTTTTGCATTAAGACTTTTCTCCCCATCTCCTTTTTACTCCCTCCATACCTAATAATTATAAAGTTAATTGTCTTTACCCTCCTTCAAAATAAGGGCAATATTTCTCAGAATTAACCATTTTGAATCAATTTTCCCAGGTACTTGGTGGGCCCTTTCAATATGTCTATTTATATTTTCTCTTATTTGAAGAAAGTATTGTTTTTTTCCTTTTCAGGGGCTTGAGTTATACACACTAGATTTTATTTGTTAGTCTTCTATTTCAACAACTTTCTCCCTGATCATTTTTACTTTTCTCTTTCTTTATCTCATTTTTATTCTTTTTTATTTTCTTGTCTTTCTTCATTTGAAAATATTCTCCTTTGGGTACCTTGTAATTTATTCTCCATTTCTGAGGGGTTTTTTTTTTCCCCAACTTTTTTCCTCACATTCAATTAACTCATTCCATTTCTTCCCTTTTGGGGGTACATTTCTATTCAGTTTTCAGATTTCTGTTACTAGGTTTCTAAAATTACGAATAAATGTTTGATATTTAGTTCCATTTAGAGTATTGTGTTATGATTTTCTTCTGCTTTGTAGTGGTTTAAGGAGAATTTTTATTAGGTGAAATGTTTGGCTTTGCATATTCTGTTTTCTTATTACAGTGGCTTTGGACAGATTTGCTCTGATTTCTCCAACTTTTAGGTAGTTCGTAAGGAGTAGGTACTTCATTGTGATGGTGGTTGGGAAGTGAAGCTGTTTGCATGTCTTATGATCCTCTTTTATTTGTACAGAATCATTACTTTCCTCCTCTTACATCCTCCTTTTCCTTCACTTCCACATATCAGAAGGGTACTTCCTCTCTATTTATCTTTTTTTCTTTCAGAAGTAGTGCTTCTTCAAGACTACTACCTCCAGTTTTGCTGAATTCCATGTAACGGGTACTGTGATTCACCAAGTTCCAGATTTGTGTTTACCATGTTAGAGCTAGGTGCTGGACTTTTTCTGGGAGTAAATTTGTCTTTGTTTTATGTATGTCCTCCACCCATCTCTTTCCCATGGAATATCTTAAGACTGCCTTCCCACTACTTTCTGCACCAATAGGCTAATAGTGGCGGGAGGAAATCTAGTAGTGTCTTTGTTGTAATTTAAAATTCATTTATCTTTTTACAAGTAACTTAAAATATTCTGTCTCCTGCGTCATATGTGGTTTATTTGTTCTCCTTTCTGATCTTATGATTTTGGGAGGACGTGTGCAGAGGTTGAGATTCAGGTAGCTGCCGATATCCTAATGTCAATCAGAATTCCTGTGCGTGTCTTACTGTAGAAAAAAGCTCTCATACGTATAACAGTAACATCCATATAGAAGACTGAACAAAGTCAAGTTAAAAGAGAAAAAATTCCCATGGGCAATAAATACATGAAAAATATTCAATCTCAGTAATAATTAAAAACACAAATAAAAACAATATCATTTCCTCATTCTCAGAAGGAAAAACATTATTGAAAAAAATAATAATATCTACTCTTGACAAGGAAGTAAGGAAACTGACAGTCTCATATGACTGCTAATGGTAGTATAAGTTAGCACAATCTTTCTAAAGGGCATTTTTTCATATGAACAAAAAAATCTTTAAAAGGTACATATTCTTTTATCTAGCTCTTTCTCTTCCAGATATTTTTACAGAGGAAATAATTATCAAGCAACAAATGATATAAGTCAGTTATTCATCAGATAATATTCTTGATTTGTAAAAATCTGTTACCAACCTAAATAGCCATCCACAGAGGCTTATCCAACATTAAAAATAATGTGAATCTATGTTTACTGACATGAAAATGAATTTCTATCATTCTTTTTTTAAGTGAAAAAGTGTAATTACAAAATAGAATTATGTATTTATTTTGTATTTAAGTAGATTTTTGTAAATTCACACACACACACACACACACACACACACACACACACACACAAACATCAACAGAAAAAAGTCTGGAAGGAAGTATACCAAAATTAAACTAGTTATCTTGGTGTGATGGGACTATGAGTTATTTTTATTTTCTGCTTTTTAAATACTTTTCTGGTTTTTTACTGAGCTCTGACCGCCACAGCAACAGTCAGCTCTACCCACCACCAGAGCCTCCCATCAACCCTCTTAGCCTCAACCACCAGAGGGCAGACAACAGAAGCAAGAAAAACTACAATCCTGCAGCCTGTGGACCAAAAACCACAGTTACAGAAAGACAGAGAAGATGAAAAGGCAGAGGGCTATGTACCAGATGAAGGAACAAGAAAAAACCCCAGAAAAACAACTAAATGAAGTGGAGATAGGCAACCTTCCAGAAAAAGAATTCAGAATAATGATAGTGAAGATGATCCAGGACCTCGGAATAAGAATGGAGGCAAAGATTGAGAAGATGCAAGAAATGATTAACAAAGACCTAGAAGAATTAAAGAACAAACAAACAGAGATGACCAATACAATAACTGAAATGAAAACTACACTAGAAGGAATCAATAGCAGAATAACTGAGGCAGAAGAACGGATAAGTGACCTGGAAGACAGAATGGTGGAATTCACTGCTGCAGAACAGACTAAAGAAAAAAGAATGAAAAGAAATGAAGACAGCCTAAGAGACCTCTGGGACAACATTAAACGCAACAACATTCGCATTATAGGGGTCCCAGAAGGAGAAGAGAGAGAGAAAGGACCAGAGAAAATATTTGAAGAGATTATAGTCGAAAACTTCCCTAACATGGGAAAGGAAATAGCCACCCAAGTCCAGGAAGCACAGAGAGTCCCATACAGAATAAACCCAAGGAGAAACACGCCGAGACACATAGTAATCAAAGTGGCAAAAATTAAAGACAAAGAAAAATTACTGAAAGCAGCAAGGGAAAAACGACAAATAACATACAAGGGAACTCCCATAAGGTTAACAGCTGATTTCTCAGCAGAAACTCTGCAAGCCAGAAGGGAGTGGCATGATATACTTAAAGTGATGAAAGGGAAGAACCTACAACCAAGATTACTCTACCCGGCAAGGATCTCATTCAGATTCGATGGAGAAATCAAAAGCTTTACAGACAAGCAAAAGCTAAGAGAATTCAGCACCACCAAACCAGCTCTACAACAAATGCTAAAGGAACTTCTCTAAGTGGGAAACACAAGAGAAGAAAAGGACCTACAAAAACAAACCCAAAACAATTAAGAAAATGGTCATAGGAACATACATATCGATAATTACCTTAAATGTGAATGGATTAAATGCCCCAACCAAAAGACATAGACTGGCTGAATGGATACAAAAACAAGACCCATATATATGCTGTCTACAAGAGACCCACTTCAGACCTAGGGACACATACAGACTGAAAGTGAGGGGATGGAAAAAGATATTCCATGCAAATGGAAATCAAAAGAAAGCTGGAGTAGCTATACTCATATCAGATAAAATAGACTTTAAAATAAAGAATGTTACAAGAGACAAGGAAGGACACTACATAATGATCCAGGGATCAATCCAAGAAGAAGATATAACAATTATAAATATATATGCACCCAACATAGGAGCACCTCAATACATAAGGCAACTGCTAACAGCTATAAAAGAGGAAATCGACAGTAACACAATAATAGTGGGGGACTTTAACACCTCACTTACACCAATGGACAGATCATCCAAAATGAAAATAAATAAGGAAACAGAAGCTTTAAATGACACAATAGACCAGATAGATTTAATTGATATATATAGGACATTCCATCCAAAAACGGCAGATTACACGTTCTTCTCAAGTGCGCACGGAACATTCTCCAGGATAGATCACATCTTGGGTCACAAATCAAGCCTCAGTAAATTTAAGAAAATTGAAATCATATCAAGCATCTTTTCTGACCACAACGCTATGAGATTAGAAATGAATTACAGGGAAAAAAACGTAAAAAAGACAAACACATGGAGGCTAAACAATACGTTACTAAATAACCAAGAGATCACTGAAGAAATCAAACAGGAAATCAAAAATTACCTAGAGACAAATGACAATGAAAACACGACGACCCAAAACCTATGGGATGCAGCAAAAGCGGTTCTAAGAGGGAAGTTTATAGCTATACAAGCCTACCTAAAGAAACAAGAAAAATCTCAAGTAAACAATCTAACCTTACACCTAAAGAAACTAGAGAAAGAAGAACAAACAAAACCCAAAGTTAGCAGAAGGAAAGAAATCATAAAGATCAGAGCAGAAATAAATGAAATAGAAACAAAGAAAACAATAGCAAAGATCAATAAAACTAAAAGTTGGTTCTTTGAGAAGATAAACAAAATTGATAAGCCATTAGCCAGACTCATCAAGAAAAAGAGGGAGAGGACTCAAATCAATAAAATCAGAAACGAAAAAGGAGAAGTTACAACAGATACTGCAGAAATACAAAACATCCTAAGAGACTACTACAAGCAACTTTATGCCAATAAAATGGACAACCTGGAAGAAATGGACAAATTCTTAGAAAGGTATAACCTTCCAAGACTGAATCAGGAAGAAACAGAAAATATGAACAGACCAATCACAAGTAATGAAATTGAAACTGTGATTAAAAATCTTCCAAGAAACAAAAGTCCAGGACCAGATGGCTTCACAGGTGAATTCTATCAAACATTTAGAGAAGAGCTAACACCCATCCTTCTCAAACTCTTCCAAAAAATTGCAGAAGAAGGAACACTCCCAAACTCATTCTATGAGGCCACCATCACCCTGATACCAAAACCAGACAAAGACACTACAAAAAAAGAAAATTACAGACCAATATCACTGATGAATATAGATGCAAAAATCCTCAACAAAATACTAGCAATCAGAATCCAACAACACATTAAAAGGATCATACACCACGATCAAGTGGGATTTATCCCAGGGATGCAAGGATTCTTCAATATACGCAAATCAATCAATGTGATACACCATATTAACAAATTGAAGAATAAAAACCATATGATCATCTCAATAGATGCAGAAAAAGCTTTTGACAAAATTCAACACCCATTTATGATAAAAACTCTCCAGAAAGTGGGCATAGAGGGAACCTACCTCAACATAATAAAGGCCATATATGACAAACCCACAGCAAACATCATTCTCAATGGTGAAAAACTGAAAGCATTTCCTCTAAGATCAGGAACGAGACAAGGATGTCCACTCTCACCACTATTATTCAACATAGTTCTGGAAGTCCTAGCCACGGCAATCAGAGAAGAAAAAGAAATAAAAGGAATACAAATTGGAAAAGAAGAAGTAAAACTGTCACTGTTTGCGGATGACATGATACTATACATAGAGAATCCTAAAACTGCCACCAGAAAACTGCTAGAGCTAATTAATGAATATGGTAAAGTTGCAGGTTACAAAATTAATGCACAGAAATCTCTTGCATTCCTATACACTAATGATGAAAAATCTGAAAGAGAAATTATGGAAACACTCCCATTTACCATTGCAACAAAAAGAATAAAATACCTAGGAATAAACCTACCTAGGGAGACAAAAGACCTGTATGCAGAAAACTATAAGACACTGATGAAAGAAATTAAAGATGATACAAATAGATGGAGAGATATACCATGTTCTTGGATTGGAAGAATCAACATTGTGAAAATGAGTATACTACCCAAAGCAATCTACAGATTCAATGCAATCCCTATCAAATTACCAATGGCATTTTTTACGGAGCTAGAACAAGTCATCTTAAAATTTGTATGGAGACAAAAAAGACCCTGAATAGCCAAAGCAGTCTTGAGGCAAAAAAATGGAGCTGGAGGAATCAGACTTCCTGACTTCAGACTATACTACAAAGCTACAGTAATCAAGACAATATGGTACTGGCACAAAAACAGAAACATAGATCAATGGAACAAGATAGAAAGCCCAGAGATTAACCCACGCACCTATGGTCAACTAATCTATGACAAAGGAGGCAAAGATATACAATGGAGAAAAGACAGTCTCTTCAATAAGTGGTGCTGGGAAAACTGGACAGCTACATGTAAAAGAATGAAATTAGAATACTCCCTAACACCATACACAAAAATAAACTCAAAATGGATTAGAGACCTAAATATAAGACTGGACACTATAAAACTCTTAGAGGAAAACATAGGAAGAACACTCTTTGACATAAATCACAGCAAGATCTTTTTTGATCCACCTCCTAGAGTAATGGAAATAAAAACAAAAATAAACAAGTGGGACCTAATGAAACTTCAAAGCTTTTGCACAGCAAAGGAAACCATAAACAAGACAAAAAGACAACCCTCAGAATGGGAGAAAATATTTGCAAATGAATCAACGGACAAAGGATTAATCTCCAAAATATATAAACAGCTCATTCAGCTCAATATCAAAGAAACAAACACCCCAATCCAAAAATGGGCAGAAGACCTAAATAGACATTTCTCCAAAGAAGACATACAGACGGCCACGAAGCACATGAAAAGATGCTCAACATCACTAATTATTAGAGAAATGCAAATCAAAACTACGATGAGGTATCACCTCACTCCTGTTAGAATGGGCATCATCAGAAAATCTACAAACAACAAATGCTGGAGAGGGTGTGGAGAAAAGGGAACCCTCTTGCACTGTTGGTGGGAATGTAAATTGATACAGCCACTATGGAGAACAATATGGAGGTTCCTTAAAAAACTAAAAATAGAATTACCATATGACCCAGCAATCCCACTACTGGGCATATACCCAGAGAAAACCGTAATTCAAAAGGACACATGCACCCGAATGTTCATTGCAGCACTATTTACAATAGCCAGGTCATGGAAGCCACCTAAATGCCCATCAACAGACGAATGGATAAAGAAGTTGTGGTACATATATACAATGGAATATTACTCAGCCATAAAAAGGAACGAAATTGAGTCATTTGTTGAGACGTGGATGGATCTAGAGACTGTCATACAGAGTGAAGTAAGTCAGAAAGAGAAAAACAAATATCGTATATTAATGCATGTATGTGGAACCTAGAAAAATGGCACAGATGAGCCAGTTTGCAGGGCAGAAGTTGAGACACAGATGTAGAGAATGGACATATGGACACCAAGGGGGGAAAACTGCGGTGAGGTGGGGATGGTGGTGTGCTGAATTGGGTGATTGGGATTGACATGTATACACTGATGTGTATAAAACTGATGCCTAATAAGAACCTGCAGTATAAAAAAACAAACAAAACAACTAATACTAAACTTTCATTAGGTTATTTGTATGGAAATATGTTAATATAAATGTTTCAGACATTACATGAAATTTCTAAAAATCTTATATTTGTATTTGTATGGAAATATGTATGGAAATATGTTAATATAAATGTTTCAGACATTACATGAAATTTCTAAAAATCTTATATTTGTATTTGTATGGAAATATGTATGGAAATATGTTAATATAAATGTTTCAGACATTACAGGAAACTTCTAAAAATCTTATATGTTCTGGTATAAGGTTATAAGTAATAATCCTAGTTACTACTTTAAAATGTATATCTCAGAAATAACTAATTTTCTTGTCAACTGCATTGTTATGAACTTTCATCAAATCTTTAACCATGGTCATTTTTAAGTCTTCTGTCATTTACAGACAGTTCTGGGTGTACTCTGATGATTTTGCAAATATGTTCCTATAAAAGGGTTTCATCTTCAAGAAATTCATGGAAAAGACTCTGACAAGTACAGGTTTCTGGTAACTGACTGTACTGCTGAACTGAATGAATAAGCATTTTCAGAACTCTAATGAAAAACTGATGAACTCATAAAAGTGCTAACAAAAGATCAAGATGAAAAAAAAATTAATTACATGGGACTGAGTGAACTGATGAGGATGAGTATAATTTTTGTGACTTTCTGTCTGAATTAAAAAAAAAAAAATCCCACAAGGACTCAGAGGCAAAGAATATACAAATCAATTTTCACTGCAAAGTAAAGAGCTGTTACAGTGGAGGATTACTGGACTGAATGTCAATATTATGACATAGTATGAGTGTGTTTCATGTTTGGTAATTGCAATCATTGTTGCTTTTGTTGTGGTCATCCATGTACAATGCTTGGTGTCAGTCTATTTATCTCTTGTAAAAATAAAATACAGTGTGTGTGTGTGGAAAAAAAAACTGGAAAGAAAAAAAAATACTTTTCTGAATCATTTTCTTGTTTAAAAAGCATTTGGCATATGTTACTTCTGCACCAAAACATTATTTTCATTAAAAAAATTATGCTGAATGTCTTGAGACCAGCACAATATTACGCTGATCCAACTTAAGAACAATCTCTGAGGCATGGCTATCTATACTCCATTTATCTTTGAAATTATCTTAAATGGATCCTTAAGGCAACTCTTGACCCTAATAAATCCCAGAAGATTCTTGACACATTTAGGGTTTAGGATTAGTAGTATAACTCCTTTTCTTCCCCACTCCCATTTCTCTTGTTATGTGAGCCAACTTGTTGACTGCAAATATTGCTAGAGAGTGGCTACAAGCACAGCAGTATCATTTATCAATGCTAGTACTTCTGGAATGCACCAGAAGTAACATGGTGCTTATTCGATAATAAAAAATAATCTACCAAACCTACCCCACAAAAAAGAAACATTATCTGCTGTGACTTTTTACAAGCCAAGGTTTCTCCCTTTCCAGTTTAAAAAACATGAGTCAGTTAAAGCCAACATTAATAAAAAATAACCTTGTCTTTCAACTGGCACATAGAAAAGCAGAGGGTGCTCTTAGATGCTCTATGACATAATTCTACCTAGTGGTAGAATTGTTTTCCATTCTACCTTGTAGCTTTATCCCTCTCCCCTGGTGTGTTAGCCACCCTAGGTGGGAGCCAGGAGACCTTTAGTCTAGAGGTCCTAACGTGGTCTGAGACCTGGGACAGAGCACTTAATTTCTCTGGGCTAATGTTATTTATTTATTTATTCATTCATGAAGCAACATATAGGTGGTTGATGAGTGATTTTTTTAAGATTTCCTAACAACTCTAATACTCGGTGAGTCAGTGAATTTCCTTTAATTACCAATGTAAATCCTGTCATCCAGACAGTTATATCTGGGTTTTTTTGACAGTTATATCTGTTTGATTTTTATTTTCTTACTTCATCTGTGTGTAAGAGAATTAGAGAAATAGAAATAAGAAAAAGAAGAAAACGTATTTATAATCTTATCACTCAATCATAACCCAATGATAATGATAATGTTTTGGGTATAATATTTTTCTATGCATTTTTCCCCAATGCAACTCATAACATACTATCCCTGCTGTTTTATGACCCGCTCCTTACTTAGTAACATATCAAAAGTAGCTATAGTGATGACACTTCACATTATTTTGTACATCTGAACTGTAAAATGGAGAAAATTTTAATTTTATCTATCTCCTGAAAGGAAACGTGAAACTGAACACTCTCACTTACATTATTACATTTTTTAAATTGAGCTATAATTTATAGGCAGTAAAGTTCACCCTTTTTAGTGCAGAGTTCTATGAGTTTTGAAAAAAGCATACAGCACTGTAACAACAACAAAAATCAAGATATAGAGCATTTCTACCAGTTCCAAAAGTTCCATCATGCTTCTTTTTCATCAACTCATCCCTGACCTGACCTCCAGATCCTGGCAACCACTGGTCTTTTTTCTCTCCTACAGTTTCCCTTTTCCAGAATGTCATGGAGTATGTAGTCTTTTGAGTCTGGCTTCTTTCACTCAGCACAATGCATTCAAGACTCATGTATGTGGCTGTGGGTACCAGTAATTTGCTCTTTTCATTGCTGAGTGTTGTTCCATTGTTTGGATGCAATGCAATATGGTCATCAATTTACCAGTTAAATAACCTAAATGTCCATTGACAGATGAAGGGATAAAGATGATGTGGTATATATACACAATGGAATACTACTCAGCCATAAAAAAGAAAGAAAGAATGCCATTTGCAGCAACCTAGAGATTATCATACTAAGTGAAGTAAGTCAGAAAGACAAATACCATATGATATCACTTATATGTGGAACCTAAAATATGACACAAATGAACTTATCTATGAAACAGAAAAGTCTCACAGACATAGAGAACAGACTTGTGGTTGCCAAGAGAGATGAGGAGTGGTGGAGGGTAGGAGTGGGAGTTTGGGGTTAGCAGATGCAAACTAGTATATATAGGAAGGATAAACAACAAGGTCCTACTCTATAGCACAGGGACTATATTCAATATCCTGTGATAAACCATAATGGAAAAGAACATGAAAAAGAGTGTGTGTGTGTGTGTGTGTGTGTATATACACATACACGTATGTAGCTGAATCACTTTGCTGCACAGTAGAAATTAACACAACATTGTAAATCAACAGTACTTCAGTAAAATGAAAGTTAAAAAAAGTACCAGTTAAGTGATAGGTTTTGTTCCCAGTTTTTGGTGATTATGAATAAAGCCATTATAAACATTTGCATTCAGATTTTGGTTTGAACATGTTTTCATTTCTTTTGTGTCTAGAAGAGGGTTCCTGGGTCATATAGTAAGCATATGCACAACTTTCTAAGAAACTGCCAAAGTGTTTTCCAGAGTGGGTGTATCCTTTTTCATTTCTAGCAACAATGCAAGAAAGTGCTAACTGCTCTGCATCTATGTTAGCACTTGGCATTGTCAGGTTTTTTGTTTAGTTCTGGTGGTTTTAGCCAATCTAATAGCTGTGTGTGGTATCTTATGGCTTTAATTTGCCTTCAGCCATTGACGACTGGTATTGAGCATCTTTGATTGTGTGCATTTAGCATTTGTATATCTTCTTTGGGGACGTGTTTAAATCTTTTGCCCATTTTTTAAATTGGTTTGCTTGTTTTCTTATTATTGCCTTTTGAGAGTTCTTCATATATTTTGGATTCATGTGCTTTATCAGATATGTATCTTGGAAATATTTTTACCGGTCAGTGGCTTGGTTTTTCATTTTCTTTATGGTGTCTTTTGATGAGCAAAAGTTTTCAGTTTTGATAAAGTTCAATTTATCAGCTGTTTCTTTTGTGCATCATGCTCTTTATGTCATGTCTAAGAAGTCATTACCTAATCCAAGGTCACAGGATTTTCTCCTACATTTACTTCCAGAGGTTTATAGTTTTAGTTTTTACATTTAGTTCATAGTCCCTCTTAGGTTAGTTTTTATATTTGGCATGAAGTATGGGATCAAGTTTCATTCTTTTGCATTTGGATGTCCAATTAATCCAGTACCAACCATTTGTTGAAATGGTTATTCTTTCTCCATTAGATTTCCTTTGAAACATTACATTTTGTTAAATAATACAAGCCAGTAATTTCCATATATTGCCAAATGCTGTTTCACAGGCTCCTGTGGCTGGATCTGTTTTATGTGTCACATGTGTAACTGAGATGACAAAATTACGCTTAAAGATGATCAGTGTTTCTTAGAGCAAGTAGAATTTTAACATTTTCCTGCAGTGTATCAGCAAACAGATTTCATTCTATTTTATGAGCAGACCCACTTAGGAGTCCTGGCCTCCATTAGAAAAAAAAATGGAATGTACTCTTTTCATTTACTTTAAAGATTTTTCATAATTTTAAAACCAAAACTTGAAGAAATTTCTAATTTATAGTTCTTTAACATTTATAATGCATTTTTTGCATAGAAATAGTGTTTGTAAATGATGGTTACATACTCAGGCTCTCACATAAATATTTGATTTATCCATCACACAGAAGAAATACATTTATAACAAGGAGAAGAACGAGCAAGTAGGTGGAGGCTTGTGCAGATTTTGATGGGAACTTACTTACAGGATTTTGGTATGTTATATGTCAATTATATCTCAAAAAGTGGTATTTTCTATTTGAGCTTATTTTCTTTTAATCACACTGCAAGAAATGTCAGAATTGTACAAGATGAGAAACTTCTCAAGTTCATATTTCACTATGAAGTCAGTTTGTACAGAGCTCTGGAAGGGACTTCACTTAAAAGAATTTAGGTATTACAGACATTGGTTCTTTTTTTGTTTTTTTTTATAAATTTATTTATTTATTTTTGGCTGCATTGGGTCTTTGTTGCTGCGTGTGGGCTTTCTCTCGTTGAGGCGAGCGGGGGCTACTGTTTGTTGCAGTGCACGGGCTTCTCATTGCGGTGGCTTCTCTTGCTGCGGAGCACGGGCTCTAGGCGCGCAGACTTCAGTAGTTGCAGCATGCAGGCTCAGTAGTTGCAGCATGCAGGCCCTAGAGCACGGGGAGGAGGGGGGGGCTTCAGTAGTTGTGGCTCGCGGGCTCTACAGTGCAGGCTCAGTAGTTGTGGCGCACGGGCTTAGTTGCTCTGCAGCATGTGGAATCTTCCCAGACCAGGGCTCGAACTCTTGTCGCCTGCATTGGCAGGCAGATTCTTACCTACTGCACCACCAGGGAAATCCAACAGTGGTTCTTTAGTAGAACTAGTTTAGCCTAAATAGTATGACTTACCTTTTTTTTTTTTTCATACAATAGCATGATTATTTTTATGCATTACTGATGATAGCATAGGAATGAGTGATATTTATTAAGTACCCACTGTGTGCAGATATGTATTAGTGCTTTTCTTAAGTTTATTTTAATTAATCTCTTTCCTATAACACCTCTTTGAAGTAGGCAATTCCTCTCCATTTAATAGGTTTGAAAACTAAGATTTAGAGAGGTTATGTAATTTGTTCAGGATCTCACCATTAATAAGTGATGGATCTGAATGCTAGGTCCAGTTCTGTCTCACTCCAGAGCCCACTATCCACTGATGATTAGGTTGACTTTTCAGCTGGTACAATAAATGATGATTTAGGGAGAGATCTTCCTTCAGAGAGGCAGAGGAAGAGAGGAAAGGGGGTTAAAGGGGGGTGGATGTATGGGAATGAAAAATATTATTTAAGGTAGAATTTAATGGCCTGTGAGTGATGACTTAAAAGAGGGGTATATGTTCTGCCAGAAAGAGCCTAGAAGAGGAAGATAGAATAGGGCATAGAAAACGGAGCTTAAATAAATGAGTTCCTTTTTCTGACCACTAGGTGACACTATTGACGGAAAACACCTAGGTTGCTGTCAGGAGGTGGTGAGGGGGGCATGGCGAGAGGGGGAGAAGGACACTGAGGGCTGTCGTAGGAGGAAGTGGCAACCCATTTCCATAACGAACGTGTGAGGCCAGCAGAAGTCATGTCCATCACATGCCTTTTTGAGGAAGGAGTACAGCATGTGGCCTGTTCACGTGACACTTTTGATCTAAATGTGAATCATTGATATTGTTTGACAAATGCCAAGTAGGGAGATAGTGTTAAGTATTGGGATTAAGAGCAAAGAATCTGGACCTTGGCTTTATAGGTCTGGAGCCTGACTCTGCCTCTATTAGCTGTGTGATATCAGGCAAGTCACTTAACCTTTCTGATGCTCTGAAAGTCTCCATCTCTGTCAAATGAGTAGTTTAATATCTACCTCAAAGAGATGTTGTGAAGATTAAATCAAATAATAGAGGTTAAGCACTTAGAATAGTGCCTTCCTCAAAGTTCTTGTTAAATGCTATTGTTGTTGCTATTATTGTTTGTAGGTAGACTCTGACAGCTACATTAAAATCAAAAGTAAATGAGTTAATACAGCTCCAAAACAGCAAGAAAGGGGTGTTTTATAATAGATAAAATAGATAGTAGATAATAGAATTTCTTTTGCTTCTGTTGAGTGTAAATAAAATGTAAGCTTAACTGAGCTCTGCACACTAACCTCCTATATACCTTTTAACTTCTAAATAGAAAAAAAAGGTTATATCCTTGCATATTTTGCTAAGAAACCACGGAAATATTGTAATATTCATGTTCAACTCGAGGCAAAATTTCAAGATAACTAAATTCATCTTTGGTGCCCCCTCAGCTCTCATTTCATATGGGTGCCCTTCATTCTCTCTTCGCCCTGGCTCTTAACTCATGACCTTTTGCCTCTTCCTCCCAAGTTTCCAATGATCTGATTCTGCTCTTTAGCTACCCTCAACCACTCTATGGAACACTCAGAACGCTTTTTTCCTCACGTTTTCCCAAGCCAAAAGTCACAACATTTCTTCTTCCTCGTTCTCCCCACTCCCCACAGAATTCCAAGTTCCAATTCCAAATTCCTCTATCTTTGGAAATCAAAAGTTGGATTTGACAAATTCATAATAAATTGAGAATGAGTCGATATTCTACCTTCCCAGGAACGTTTCCATTTTGTAAAGACCTTGTTAACGGTAATAAATCTGTAGTTGATGGCATCTTGAGCCATGTGAGAAAGTTAAATGAAGAATTCTGAGCAATGTGGAGGAGAGCTGAGGAGAGGAGAGGTCTTCCTTAAATCACAGCACTTAGGTGGCCACCAAGAAAATAGAAAATAGATCTTTGAAAAATCACCAAAAACTCAGAGATTTTTATGTATTCAATACTTTAAAACATTTTTTCCACATTTTACCAATACTGCTTGCACTTAGGAAAATTAATTCTCTTGAATCTCTTTTTATTTCTCCATTTTACCATTTTTCAACACTATTAGCGTGACAGAAGCTCCCGGTTACTTTCCAATAGTCATTCTCTTTTCCTTCCATAATAATAACATCCCTAGTTTTATGGCCACCAGAATAAAGACCACATCCCCCAGCTTCACCTGCAGCCAGGCATGGCCATGTGTTTACACTTTGGACAATAGGATGCAAGCAAAAATGTTGTTTTTGACTTGAGGAGATATCCTTAAAAGAGAGGACCTACCCATCTCCTTCCCTTTTCTCCTTCCAGTTGGCTGGAAGGCAGATATAAAGACTAAAGCTCTAGATGCCACTTAGATCAGGCCATTGAAGTCCATTCCCTGCGGGAGATACAACAGGAAGTGGGAAGGAGTTGGGGGTCCCTGGTCAATTAATTGAATTACCGTATCAGCTTTGGACTGCTGATTTCTGGAACTTTGACATAATAGAGAACTTTATGTGTTTAAGCTACTGTTGCTTTGTGTTTTTACCACACGCGGCTGAACTTAATTCTGGCGACATGTAGCTTGTAGAAAGTTATACTTGAACTAAAGGACCAGCTCATGGATCATTGTGAATCTGTGAAAGTACAACTCAAAGTAACTCAGACAATTAGGTGGTATATTTTGCAGTTAATAGCTGTAATTCACAGCCTTAACCTCTTAGCCGGGGAATCTCTTACCCTGGTGATCTAGACTAGAGACCGGCACTGCTCAACATCACTTTCCATGATGATGGAATGTTCCATATCTGGGTTATCTCTGCGGAAGCCACTAGTCACACATGGCTATTGAGCACTTGAAATGGAACTTCTGTGACTGCAAAGCTTAATTTTCAATTATACTTGTTTCTATTTAATTTAAACTTGAGTAGCTACACGTGGCTTGTGGCTACTGAATTGGACAGCTCTGACTCAGAGTTTGACACATACTCAGATAATGAATCCACAATATTTCTGGATCTGAGCTACATTTTAAGCAAAGAAATCGAATGCTGAAAATGATCACTGGGATGGTGAAGCCAGTTATAGCTAACTGAAGCTACCTCCCATGTAGAGTGAGAACTGAAGGAAGGTTAAAACATCCCCCCTCGTCCCCGCAATAATAATATGCCCCAATATATTTACCCTAAATGTATCACACTAGAATATTTTAGGATCTTAAAGCATAGAAGGTGGAGATGCAGGTTTGTTTCTTTTGGCAGCAGCGCTCAGAAGCCATAGGTGGTGTGCGGTAGATTTATTCCTCCTCCATCCCCCACAAGGGTGACCCTTGACCTTGTGCTATTGCCTCAGTGGCCCCCCTCATTTCCAGGCTTATTCCCTCGTTTCTGGTGAATAATGAGCGCTCTTTCCTGTATCTCAGGTGTTCCCAGAGATTACCGGGTTCTGCCTACAGGTGGCGCAGTGTGAGCATGACTGTGGATTCTGGAGTCCTCTCCCAGTCTCCTTGCATTCGACTGTACAACTGTAAGTGGCTAAAACAAACACCCTTTGCTGGTGGCTTCGCTGTCACGTGCTTTATCAACAGCCCTCAGAGCTGGGGCTATTAGCTTATTTTCTAACTCTGCACTACAAGCAGGGGCAACTACTGGTGAGGGGAAACCAGGTATCTTGGCTTTGTATATGTGTATCAGGGAACCTGCCTTTAAAGACTGCTTTCAGGTTTAGAAAAGAATGCTAGAATTCCAAAAAAGCCCAAGATCTTTGTTAAGAGACCACACCTATTCCATATATATATACACACACACATACTGTGTTACACTGGAAGCTGTAATTTTCTGAGCAAGTGGAATTTCTGGTTCATGAGTTTTTTAGTGAAAGGGTCTCCCTGACTCTCTGCTTGGGTTCTAGAGATTAATACTTGACAGGTAATAGGGAAGTGTATGAGTAGCTCTGATTATTTCCCAAAGGTGAAAAAATGAAGTTCTGCATTGACTGTTTTTTCCTTTTAACGTATATCTTTTCCCATCCAATCCGAGATTCACTGTGTAGCTCCAGGTAGCTTACCTTTGTGATGACAGGTAAGGTACCACCACCTGGAAAAATTTCTGTTCCTTATGTGTGCTCAGAGTTTTGGTACCATCCAGACTTAGGGTCAAATCCTGATTCCACCACTTACTAGCTGTGTGATCTTTGACAATCACTTAAGTTCTTGGTTTATTCATCTAGAAAATGAGAGTAATGATAGCTCCTGCTTCATAGGGTCATTATGTGATTTAAGTGTGATGATAGAATTCAATGTGCTTAGTATGGTTCCTGCAGCATAGTAAGTGTTCAATAAATGGTATAGATATCCTTATTGTACTGTTTCAAATTAGCAAATAAATACATCATCATGCTTTTCATTAAAAAACATTGAAGTGCCCACTTGCACACATTTTTGTTCCAAGCCTACGTAGTTACTGACATAGACCCATAAAGGTATTTAAAAAATATATGAGCTATGTTGTGTTATAATTCAAATCAGATTTTGACTGAAGTAGGAAATGGAGGGTGCTCAGTTAGAAAATCATTTCACAGAAGAAAGTCGAGGCTGAAGGGGCAAAGGGGAATTTGCTGTTTTGAAGGAAGACAAACCAGGTCATACGCATTGTTAAGTACTAGGGATACACAGTAATTCACTCTCCCCTGGATTATTAAAGAAAATTGAGCTTAACTAAATAAAGACATGCAAAAATCTGAATTCATCCACCTAAGTTGGGTGAGAGAAAAACCTGCCCAGAAGAGGAGTTCCTGTCACACTGGGCCCTGGAGAGTGGGGGACAGTGGAGGCAGAACTCTTAACTGGGACCCAGAGAACTGTGGAAAAGAATCTGCACATGTGTTAAAGAAGGTTGAAGGTCAGTCTGATGTAGAATGAGTAAAAGGAACTGAAGATAAAGGAATCTACAATCTGACAACAGAGGAGAAAAAAATCTTAGAGCAGAGTCCTGATCACACCATACCTGAAGCCCACATTACTGCTGGCCTTTCACTTAGTCAACCAATCCATTCTTTTTATTGTTTGGCAGTTTGGCTTGGTTAATCAGATACTTGCAGCCTAAACTGATACATGAATGGATGAAGAAATGAACCAGTTATTACACAGAAGCTTGAGATTGATATCAGGAACTCAAACCAGATATGAGGTCCAGAGTATGAAAATGGTTCCAGTGCTCCTTGAATAAGAAGCTCTACTTCAAACAGGAATCTTTTATGTAGCAGAATCAAAAGATGGTCTTCTCAGGGTTTGGTTAGCAAAAGTCTGAAAGCTCGAAGTGTGGCTGTGTAGCAAACTAACAGTGGGCCAGTGAAGAGCAGAGATTTTCACAGGAAAGTCTGGCATTTAGGTTCATTCTCATGCTGTGGATACCTGGCTGCTACTCGAAAGCCTTCATACTGGGTTGGCCAAAAAGTGTCTTCGGCTTTTAAGTAAAAATAAAAGACATTTTTCATTTTCACCAAGAACTTTATTGAACAATGTATTCACCCTTTTGTTCCACTACCTTCTGCCATTTTTCAGGCAACTTCATAATTCCGTCTTCCCAAAACTTTTTATCTTTTTGAGCAAAGAACTGTTCCTGGTGCCTTTTACAGTCTTCCAGGGAATTGGAATTTTTTCCATTAAGAGAATTTTGTAAAGACTGAAATAAGTGGAAATCCGAAGGTGCAATGTCTGATGAATACGGCGGATGAATCAGAACTTCCCAGCCAAGCTGTAACCGTTTTGCCTGGTCATCAAAGAAATGTGCAGTCTTGCGTTATCTTTTTTTTTTTTTTTTTTTTTTTAAATTCTAAGAGTCTCTCTTTTTTTTTTTTTTTTTTTTTTTTAGGATTTTCTTATTTATTTATTTATTTATTTATTTATTTTTGGCTGTGTTGGGTCTTCGGTTCGTGCGAGGGCTTTCTCCAGTTGCGGCAAGCGGGGGCCACTCTTCATCGCGGTGCGGGGACCGCTCTTCATCGCGGTGCGCGGGCCTTTCTCTATCGCGGCCCCTCCCGTCGCGGGGCACAGGCTCCAGACGCGCAGGCTCAGCAATTGTGGCTCACGGGCCCAGCTGCTCCGCGGCATGTGGGATCCTCCCAGACCAGGGCCCGAACCCGTGTCCCCTGCATTAGCAGGCAGATTCTCAACCACTGCGCCACCAGGGAAGCCCAGTCTTGCGTTATCTTGATGGAAGATTATGTGTTTTCTGTTGACTGATTCCGGACACTTTCTGTCGAGTGCTGCTTTTACTTCGTCTAATTGGGAGCAGTACTTGTTGGAATTAATCTTTTGGTTTTCCAGAAGGAGCTCATAGTAGAGGACTCCCTTCCAATCCCACCATATACACAACATCACCTTCTTTGCATGAAGACCTGCCTTTGGTGTGGTTGGTGGTGGTTCATTTCACTTGCCCCACGATCTCTTCCCATTTCACATTATTGAACAGTATCCACTTTTCATCGCCCGTCACAATTTGTTTTAAAAGTGGAACGTTTTCATTACGTTTAAGTAGAGAATAGCAGGCGGAAATATGGTCAAGAAGGTTTTTTTGCTTAACTTATGTGGAAGCCAAACATCAAAGTGATTAACATAACCAAGCTGGTGCAAATGATTTTCAGTGCTTGATTTGGATATTTTGAGTATGTCAGCTATCTTCCACATGGTGTAACGTTGATTGTTCTCAATTAATGTCTCGATTTGATTGGGGTAGCCGACCGTGGAACATCGTCCAGCGAGAGATCTCCAGCACGAAACTTCACAAACCACTTTTGACACGTTCCATCAATCACAGCACCTTCTCCATATACTGCACAAATCTTTTTTTTGCATTTCGGTTGCGTTTTTACCTTTCTTGAAATAATAAAGCATAAGATGCCCAAAATGTTGCTTTTTTTTTCTTCCATCTTCAATATTAAAATGCCTACACAAAAATTCACCCATTTTGATAAGTCTTTTTTAAAATGCACGCTGATATGACAGCTGTCAGATACAATCTAACAAAATTGTTTTGAATGAAGTTAAAGACAACTAACTGCTACTAGAGCCATCTTATGGAAAAAACCGAACGAATCTTTTGGCCAACCCAATAGAAGGTGTAAGAGAATAAAGAAAGAGTAAAAGAAGAGATGATCAATTAAGAGAATCCTCATTTATCCTCAGTAAAGAAGTAGTAAAATACTATGGTTGAGAGTATGGACTTGGTGGCCAGACCTGGTTTTAAATGCTGCTTCTAGCACTTACTAGTAAGTTGTCTAACACGCTGAGCCTTAGTATTTCCTTACTCGTAAAGTGAGAGATGAATACTAACCTCTTTGAAAGTTATGGCAAAAATTAAATGTGATATTTTATGTAAAGCCTGGAACATAGCAAAATTCAATTAGTGACGAATAGTCATTTTTTGTTATTCATAGAATTAGGATGGTACATGTTGGGAGAAATTTTCATAGGCTGTTTAAAAGTTGGGTGGGCTGCAGGAGGGCTGTCCTGGTGTATAACAATCATGTCATTCACTTTTGGGATTCTCTTGGTGATTTTCATATCCCTCTTGCCAAACTCTGGGTGGGAGAGAAGTCAACCGTAGTTTCTAATTTCCACTTGACCCAAAATATTTTCCTAGAGTCACACTTGCATTCTCTGGAAAGGAGCTGGGAGCCAGCACTGAAGTCACAGTGCCTGGCACATAGTAGGCGCTCAATAGATGCTACCTGCAGTTTGGTTGCAGCAAATTGATTGTTTTCTGTCAGACACGATGATTAGAGGATATTTAAGAAGGGCACTGAAAGATATAAACAATCCAGATTCTCTTACTGTTTCTACGTTGTAAGACTCTTGGGTACAGAGTTCGTTTATGATCTGGAATGGGGTCTAAACTTACTGGGAAAAAGATAAATACGTCGGCTCTAGCCCACCTCCTCTAGAAATGGTTTTGCTGAGGGGGCTGATGGCAACGTTTTGTAAGTAGGGTGGAGAACAGTTAGTGGAAAGTTTTGCCGTTGTTCTTAGCTCACTCTGTGGCCTCAGGCAAGCCATTTAACCTCTTGGTGTCTGGATTTCCTCAACTGTGAGCCAGGGATAATAATACTTTCCTACCTCACAGGTGCATCGGGGGCATTAATTAATGTTTGTCTAGTGCTTGGGAATCTGTGATGAAAGGCAAGCATCATTATTGTGGGTTTGCTGCAGGCAAGACTAGATTATAGTCCTCCAGATGGGTTACATATGGGAAGTGGTTTTAGCAAAAGCTTTTCCCAAATGAAATGCAGGCTTGAAGGTTTGGGGTCGCTTCAAAAGAAAAGGTGCGGGTGGAACTTCATCCTGTCCTTCTTGCCTTAGTTGGCTCAGGTTTTACTATCATGCAAAGTTAGGAATCAGCATCCTAGCACCATATATTAATTTATTCAACAAGTAACATCTAGTCGATTTGTTTCAGCGGTCTCTGCTCTGCACAGATTTTCATAGATTTCAAAGGGTACTTAATACCCTCAATTAAGTAGGTGAGGGTATTGTTGCAGGAAACTGAAGAGTAGGGGCCATTTAATGTGTCTATCCCATGATAAGTGGGGTAGACAAAGCCATTGTGTTTTAACAACACCAAGTGGACAAGTCAAATAGGCAAGAAGTTTCCATCTTTTCCTTTTGTTTAACTTCCTCCTCCTCACCCCTGCCCCCTCAACTCTTTTAAAAATAGCCTTTACACTAAAGTGCACTGGTATGTTCTTGAAAGCTTTTAAAGAGGAACATTTTGAGAAGGGACTTCTGGGCAAAGAACAACAGAGTGTCTGGATACATTAAGGCTGGGAAGGAAGGGGAAAAAAATCTCTCTTTGAGAACTAGACAAATTTTAGTTTTCCCCAAATTGGAAATATTGATTCAATTAGTACACTTGTCCAATTAAAGGGCAAAGATAATCTTTCCTTCCCCATGAGCAGAAGTGTATTTTCTCATATAAATACAGAAGAAAGCCAAATGAAATATTTTATTTATATTACTGACCCGGGCAATAGGAAAGCAAATAGGAAGATTCTTATTTTTGGTGAACTCATGCTGCTGAAAATCTGCTAGAACAAATTCCTAAGGCAGAAATGCAAGTGATGATACAAAGTAAGAAGCATATTCATTAATTTATTCATTCATTCAGCAAATATTTACTGAGTGTATTTTATGTGTCGGGAAATGGTTGACGAGCAACACAGACAAGGTCCCTGCTCGCGTGGAGGTTACATTTTGGTGGGGGACGACAGGCATATGCAGAGAAGCAATTGTGAACACAGGGAACGAAGATGAGGGGATGGCGATAGAGCATTGGTGGTGATTTAGTTTGGATGGCTAGCAAGCCCTCTCCAGGAGGTGGCTTTAAGCAGGTCAGGCCCTTGTTGGGAGCAAAGTATAAGACTTAGGGTTAGAAAATGACTGTTGTAATAAAGGAAACTTCAGGAGGCATGGGATGCAACTTGGCACCCCAGCATTTCCCTACAATGTGGTACCAATTGTAACTTCTCTAATTTAGAGTCTCCATCATTTACTGCACATAAAGGAAAGTGGATTTTGTTTGGAACCATCAAATTAGAATAGCTGGCTGGTGTTCTGGAAAGATCGAGGACCATGTCAGGAGACCTGGTTGGTCCTGGTTCTTCCAGTACCTTACAAGTTTAGTCATACAGTCTCTGTACCTCTTTCCTTCCCGTAAAAAAAAAGGAGGTATTGGTGAGGTCCTTTTCAGCTCCACTCTAGGAACAACATAGAAGCAGTATTCAATTATTGTAAACCCTTGTTGTTTGGAAATCTACAAAGATGATAAAAGAAACCAGCAACAAATTTGAAAAGTTTGCATATCAGTAGCTCAAAAATTTGAGATAATCAGGCAGATAGCTGGGTGCAAAAGTTGCATACAATGAGTATTTTTATAATGAGTCTTTATAATTCCTTTTTGCTTTTTTTTTTTAGAATATGGGAGTTAAAAAAAATCTGCAGTAGAGAGTTTTCAAAATATTGGGAAAGTAAATAAAAATTACTACTATAATATTTGTGGTTTTGTTACATCTGAGTTTTCCCTGCTTTCACAAATTGCGAGAAATGAGTAGATGTGAAATGTCCAAGTCTTGCAGCTAAGAATTCCACTTGCAACAAAAATTAGACTGTTAAAAGTAAATTTAGTAAATAAATTCGGAAGGAATAATTTATGCTGTAATAACCCAAACTCTTCCTTAATTATTAAGGTATTAAGAATTTTCTTCAACAATAATATCCTAAACACAATTTTATGAGCAAATGAAATTATGCATTATTATTATTATTTTTTGTCTATAAGCTAATAAAATGACACTAACAGTATTACCTTCTATTGTGCTCAATACTTTGCAAAAACAGTTTCATGTTTCTTATTCCATCTGAGCCTCATAACTGCTTCGGAATTTATTATTTATTCGGAATTTATTATTCCCACTTCATATGAGGAAAAAGAGGTGCAGGAATTGGGATTTTCCTGGAGTTACATAGCTAGTAATTTAAGTTAGAATCCAGGATCCTGCATCCTGTCTAGTGCTTCGAGCACCCCAAAATGGGTGCAACATATAACCTGAGTTTCTCTTCTGTGTTTCTCTGGTGTTTGTTTGTTTGCTTAATGCAGGACCCCAGAGTGCTTCCAAGAATTTCTAGAAGACTTTGAAACTGTTGTGTAGCACAGGAGCTTACGAACAAGTCTGGGAGCTAAAGTGAATCTACCAGTTTTATTCTGCTGCTCTGACCCTGCTCCTTTATGTCCCGTTTCTCTGTCAGGCATGGCTGTCCCTTTCGTGGGGCCACTCTTATCTATTGCTATGGTGAGATCTTAGTTGTGTTGGTAGGGTTCCCCTTATTTCAGACAAACTCTGGGCAAGAATGGTACATCTCATTCTGAATTCATTTTAACATATCACTGAGACAAAAATTCTTTTAACAACATGTTTTTCATGGAGTATAACATTTTACAAATCTGATTTTAAGGGTATGATTATCTTTGACCTGACATCAGTCGGTAAGCACTAAGTTTGGTGTGATGAGCAACAAAGAACTTAAGACTCTGTGCCACTCCCCAGACCTTACGTTCTACTGGGGACGCAAAATATTAAGCCTTTCAATTAGAATATAGCTCAGTTATTAAATGAAATATTTTGCTGTATCATTTCAAGACACACTTTAAGATCTGCTAAGTCCATCTATAGGTCAGAGAGATTGAGGGGGGGCAGAGTGATCGATTTGAAGGCTGTGGAGAAAAGATGCAAGAAACACAGGGAATAAGAGAGTTGAGTTTAGAGAGAAGAACTGGGCATAATTTTGTTCAAAATTTCATTCTTTATTGGCAATAAATTAAAATAAGGTGGTGTTTTTTGATGACTCATAAGATAGATGTTGCATGAAAGGGTACTGGAATCAACAGGCACAAATAAGACGGCCAAACATGGAAAAATGATCATAGGTAGAGCATTTGTTCCACTGCCTTTTATCTTTTACACCTGTGTTTGAATTCATCCAAAGTTGCATAAATCCTTTACACAGCTGTCGAGATTGCACCTGAAAAAAGGCTGAAGTAGTCTCAGATGGCCTAACATTTCATCATTCCGAATACTTAAACCCAAACAGGTTTAAACACTTTGCCAAACCCAAGGATAACGGGCTTCACATTGATCTTTGCTCGGTTCAAATGTTCAACCGTGTGTGCCAGAGTGTACACTGCAGACTGCCTTGTACAGACTCCCACGATTTTTAGCTGCAGAAAAGCTCAAAAATAACATTTTAAGGATGGCAGTTCTCCTTGGAAATTTACTCAGAAATACACACTTTGATATATGTCAGTAGATAAAGGGCAGCTGGCTGCTTGTACAAACTGATCTACTGAACTTAATTTTTCGCTTTTTGTAAACAAGTAGTTAAATACAGTATACTTCTGAAAAGAGCTTATCAAGTTTCCGGTATTTTCACTAGACTGTTTCTGATGTCTATCCTGACCCCCACAAGTGGATTACTTTTAACTTGGGGTCTGTCATTAAAATTTTTTAAAATTATGAATATGTACATCAGCATTATAAAAAATGCACACAGTACAGAAAGGTATAGAATGAAAAGTGCAAGTCCTCCTATACTCTCTTTCCCCCAAACTCCCCTCCCCAGAGAAACCCCTTTAAGAGTTTGATGTATATCCTTCCAGATCTTTTGTAAAATACATGACTTTGTGCATAAATATAAATGTTATAACATAAACATTTTTATGCCACTATCTTTTCCTTAAAGTAGCATAATGTTTTACCAATTTTTTAAAATTTTGCCAGACTAAGGAGTGAATGTTGGTATCTCTGGGTATAGGATTTGCTCTGGGTGAGGACCAGATGCATTTAAACCATTTTCTTCAAATTTAATCCTTCCTTGTTCACACTACCAAAAGTTGAGAGGCTTGCTTTCTTGGTAAACATGGTACCATGAAGAAGTAAGTCTGAAAGTTAAATTTGAAGGAAATTTAGGGCTTACTTTTGTGGATAGAAGGGGAAAAAATGGAAATTCCAAGTAAGGGAGTTTCTGGAATTTGAGCAAAGTCATAGAAACTGGCGTCCCTGGTTTCTTGGTCCAACTCATTCATGGCTGTGATAGAGGAAAGCTCCGACCATCTTTCTGGCTGACTTGATGGATGTTTCTCCACTGGGCTCTCAGTAGGACTGTATTCAGTTCTATATGTTGATGGATTCCCCTTCAGTGTGCTTCTACACCCTGCTCCAGTGAGTACGGCTCTTCCTCTAAAGGAGCTCCTTCCTAAGGGAAGAGATGGATTTCCCTCAGTATGGCAGAGGAAATCCCAGAGTAGGCCCACGCTTGAACTTTATGAATGGATATGAAAATAGCTACTCAGAAATACACACTTTGATAGAGTTTTGACTGCTGGGGGAACTTGACTGTAGGCTAGTTGGCAAGATAATAGAAGCAGTTGAAAATGGCACTGGTGAAAAGTTGAGGGCTGGTGGGTCAGATAGAGAGTCAAGAAAATTGATTCAAGCAGAGTATGTGTGGTGTTGAGTATAAGGTTGGAAACATGAAGAAGGAACAGAAAATACAGTTAGTTCTAGGGTTTGGCGCTTGGACCTGAGCCAGAAGAAATTAAGAAGATGAGAGTCGTGATGAAATGAAGTGACCCTCACTCGTTATGTGTGCCATTTCTTGTCTTTTGGCTTCAAGCTTACCCTTCTGTCTTCCTTCAGTGATGCCCGGGCAGGGACTCCACGAAGGACTCGGCTTTGCCAGTTGCCTCCCTGTGAGGCTGGCCATTCGGGGATGTTGATGAAGAATGAGAGACTTGCTCCTTCCTGTTTCCTGTGGGTTTCTTGTTTGCTTTCTGTCCCTGGGAACATCATGCCAGCCTCAGTTTTTATTTTATTTTATTTATTTATTTATTTATTTATTTTTGGCTGTGTTGGGTCTTCGTTTCTGTGCGAGGGCTTTCTCTAGTTGCGGCAAGTGGGGGCCACTCTTCATCGCGGTGCGCGGGCCTCTCACTATCGCGGCCTCTCCCGTTGTGGAGCACAGGCTCCAGACGCGCAGGCTCAGTAGTTGTGGCTCACGGGCCCAGTTGCTCCACGGCATGTGGGATCTTCCCAGACCAGGGCTCGAACCCGTGCCCCCTGCATTAGCAGGCAGATTCTCAACCACCGCGCCACCAGGGAAGCCCCCCAACCTCAGTTCTTCACGAAACCTGGTTGTCGCAGTTGTTCCAGGAGTAGCCGTTGAAACTAAAGAGCAGTTTTTCCAACATTCACAGAACCTCTCTCACACCCCACCCGCTACAACACCAGCTGCCACTAAGAAGCACCGTCTGATCGGAGGTCTGGGGTGTCAATCTCACAGGGCCCTTCTTCAGCTCAGGGACGCCAGCCCCAGCCGAACAGCACCCCTCCTCAGAGGTCTGAGTTTTTCAGCTCTGTGCAGGCCCTCTTTCTAAGTTTTAAGAATTCCAGCCTCTTCTGTTTGTTCTTACAGCCCTAGGAGTGGTCACTGCTACCTGTAATCGTTATCGTCTGTGACACGTTAAAGTTGCTGCCCTGTTCTTCAGTATCTAGTTATCAGTTCTTTATACTATATTATTTCTGTCTCTTTACTGGACCCTGACTGACACAGGCTTTCCCCAGATGGAGTAAATAGGAAAGCTCATGAGTTCCTGTATCACTCAGGACCACTGTTAGGCTGCATTATGTGGGGATGGAGAGAATAGAGGGGAAGAGGTACATTTGACAAACTGTAAGTGGGAAGGAAGCAACAGGATTGATGATTGGAAACAGAGAGTGAGGACAGAGAGCGTAGAATAGACAAGGTTTCTACCCTGGTGGTGGAGAGAATGGTGATGCCACGGAAAACTGAGAAAGTTGGGAAAAGAATGAGTGCAGGTGTGGGGACATGAAATTAGAGATATCTTAAAGGCATCTGATAAAATGGAGCTAAAATTCAAGAGAGAACTAGAGTGAGACTGTGGCTGAATTCCCTGAGAATGTAGGGCAGGATGGAGGAACAGGAGTTGCCAGGTAACTGGTAAAAAGAGGCTTAAGGCAAAGTCTAGCATGGCATGGACCCTAACAAATAGGGATGGCCTCTTTTTTAATACCCTGTGCAGGCTAAAAACTATAGGTCCACTACTGTAACCAGAAGAAGGTATTAGTGATGATTTGAGATTCTGTTATTGTTCAAATAAGCAAACTTCAGCTCTGGTTGAATAAGTCAATCCGGTAGAACATCAGTGAAAAATGTTGTCTTTAATTTTTTAAGGTAGAAGCAGATGAGCAAGCTACAGAAACAGCCACTTTACATGAGCAGCAAACTATGAAGCCCGTTGTCATCAAGTAAAGCACACAGCAAAGGTAATCTGACACATATTTAATAACTTTCACAGTCATTATTGTGCTACATTGTAATTAGGCACAGGTGGTAAGCAGTTCTTGTAAAATATTGTAATTCGTATGGAAGTCAAATCAATGTTTTTCTCTTTCTGCTTTCTTCTTTATCTAAAATGGATCTGCCAGCAGTTTTCATCGATATAATGTACCGTCAATTAAAATCCATTTATCAACATTTATTGAGTTTTTATTATGTTCCAGGTATTGTGATGGCCTCCTGGGGATAGAATTATGAACAGTCTTGGCCTTAAAGTTGAGAAGTTTGTGTACAATTTACTCTGAATCATACAGATGCTATAGAGTGACGGATACATGTTCCTGCCTAACGGTCCTGCATCCCATACTCTGTGGTCTCGCTGCTTAAAAATATAACTTCCTCAAAGAACCTTTCCTTCTCCAATGGACAGCCTCACTCCCCTGGCGCCTGCCTTTTTTCCTGCCCTCTGTTGGCCACTGAGGGGTTTTCCACCAGCATTTCCAATTCTAATTTTGGGGATGGTAAAGGTCTGGACACCAGGGGACTCTGGTTCATGGTCCTGAGGCTACCTTGCTCCTGGGAATAATAGACACATGGTGGAAGGGATGGCCCAGGGAGCAGAAACACAGAGTGCGGAGGGCTTTTTCTCTGTAGAAACTGGAACTCTTAGGAAAGGGGAGGTAAAGTCAGGAGGAGAACCTAGGTTCTGGCTGGGAAAAGAGGAGGAAGGATCTTGCTAGGGAAGGGGGCAGGCTTGACTGGGATGGTTTTCAGTCAGAGAGAGATTCCTCATCCAGCAACTCTAGGGAATGGGCCTCAAGTAACAGAAGCTGGTGTAGTCCCTCACCTGTTCTCTTGAGTAAGACAGAAAACATATTTAGGAGAGAGACTGAAGAATGCTGCCCCCTTATTTTGACCCCTAGTGAATCATTTAGGACAGATTAAGAGCTGTTGCTGTAAAAAGCAACCTTTAGGTGTCTCAGTGGTGTAACACTGCAGAGATTTATTTCTGTCCTATTCTGCGTGTCCATCATGGGCTGGCTGGGCACTTTCCCCTGTGTCATCTTCACTTGGCGTGCAAGCTGAAAGACCCTCTACTATCAGGGGGCATCCATGATTTCTAAGCAAAGAAGAAGGGAAGGGAAAGGTAAAGCACACTCGCTCTGCCCAGAAATCACAGAAGTCACTTCATTCACATGCCAGTGGCCAAAGTAATGACACACCTTGCCTTTCTTCCAGGTGGTAGAGAAACCAGAAAGAGGAGAACTAGAAACACCCTGCCTACAACACCGAGGTGCTGCGCAATGGGTTACTGGTGATTCTTTTTTTTTTTTTTTTAACGTCTTTATTGGAGTATAATTGTTTTACAATGATGTGTTAGTTTCTGCTTTATAACAAAGTGAATCAGCTATACATATACATATATCCCCATATCTCTTCCCTCTTGCGTCTCCCTCCCTCCTACCCTCCCCATCCCACCCCTCCAGGTGGTCACAAAGCACTGAGCTGATCTCCCTGTGCTATGCGGCTGCTTCCCACTAGCTATTTTACATTTGGTAGTGTATATATGTCCATGCCACTCTCTCACTTCATCCCAGCTTACCCTTCCCCCTCCCCATGTCCTCAAGTCCATTCTCTAGTAGGTCGGCGTCTTTATTCCCGTCCTGCTCCTAGGTTCTTCATGACCTTTTTTTTTTTTTTTTTTTAGATTCCATGTATATGTGTTAGCATACAGTATTCGTTTTTCTCTTTCTGATTTACTTCACTCTGTATGACAGACTCTAGGTCCATCTACCTCACTACAAATAACTCAATTTCGTTTCTTTTTATGGCTGAGTAATATTCCATTGTATATATGTGCCACATCTTCTTTATCCATTCATCTGTCAATGGACACTTAGGTTGCTTCCATGTCCTGGCTATTGTAAATAGAGCTGCAATGAACATTGTGGTACATGACTCTTTTTGAATTATGGTTTTCTCAGGGTATATGCCCATAGTGGGATTCCTGGGTCGTATGGTGGTTCTATTTTTAGTTTTTTAAGGAACCTCCATACTGTTCTCCATTGTGGTTGTATCAATTTACATTCCCACTAACAGTGCAAGAGGATCTCCTCTTCTCCACACCCTCTCCAGCATTTATTGTTTGCAGATTTTTTGATGATGGCCATTCTGACTGGTGTGAGGTGATACCTCATTGTAGTTTTGATTTGCATTTCTCTAATGACTAGTGATATTGAACATTCTTTCATGTGTTTGTTGGCAATCTGTATATCTTCTTTGGAGAAATTTCTATTTAGATCTTCTGCCCATTTTTGGATCGTGTTGTTTGTTTTTTTGATACTGAGCTGCATGAGCTACTTGTAAATTTTGGAGATTAATCCCTTGTCAGTTGCTTCATTTGTAAATATTTTCTCCCATTGTGAAGGTTGTCTTTTCATCTTGTTTATGGTTTCCTTTGCTGTGCAAAACCTTTTAAGTTTCATTAGGTCCCATTTGTTTATTTTTGTTTTTATTTCCATTTCTCTAGGAGGTGGGTCAAAAAGGATCTTGCTGTGACTTATGTCATAGAGTGTTCTGCCTATGTTTTCCTCTAAGAGTTTGATAGTGTCTGGCCTTACATTTAGGTCTTTAATCCATTTTGAGTTTATTTTTGTGTATGGTGTTAGGGAGTGTTCTAATTTCATTCTTTTACATGTAGCTGTCCAGTTTTCCCAGCACCACTTATTCAAGAGGCTGTCTTTTCTCCATTGTGTATTCTTGCCTCCTTTATCAAAAATAAGCCCATGTGTGTGGGTTTATCTCTGGGCTTTCTATCCTGTTCCATTGATCTATATTTCTGTTTTTGTGCCAGTACAAGACTGTCTTGATTACTGTAGCTTTGTAGTATAGTCTGAAGTCAGGGAGCCTGATTCCTCCAGCTCCGTTTTTCTTTCTCAAGATTGCTTTGGCTATTCGGGGTCTTTTGTGTTTCCATACAAATTGTGAAACTTTTTGTTCTGGTTCTGTGAAAAATGCCAGTGTTAGCTTGATAGGGATTGCAATGAATCTGTAGATTGCTTTGGGTAGTATAGTCATTTTCACAGTGTTGATTCTTCCAATCCAAGAATATGATATATCTCTCCATCTGTTTGTATCATCTTTAATTTCTTTCATCAGTGTCTTATAGTTTTCTGCATACAGGTCTTTTGTCTCCTTAGGTAGGTTTATTCCTAGGTATTTTATTCTTTTTGTTGCAGTGGTAAATGGGAGTGTTTCCTTAATTTCTCTTTCAGATTTTGCATCATTAGTGTATAGGAATGCAAGAGATTTCTGTGCATTCATTTTGTATCCTGCTACTTTATCAAATTCATTGATTAGCTCTAGTAGTTTTCTGGTAGCATCTTTGGGATTCTCTATGTATAGTATCATGTCATCTGCAAACAGTGACAGCTTTACTTCTTCTTTTCCAATTTGGATTCCTTGTATTTCTTTTTCTTCTCTGATTGCTGTGGCTAAAACTTCCAAAACAATGTTGAATAATAGTGGTGAGAGTGGGCAACATTGTCTTGTTCCTGATCTTAGTGGAAATGGTTTCAGTTTTTCACCATTGAGAACAATGTTGGCTGTGGGTGTGTCACCCCCTACTGGTGATTCTTTTTTTTTTTTTTTTAATTTATTTATTTATTTATTTATTTTATTTTATTTTATTTTATTTTTTTTTATTTTTGGCTGTGTTGGGTCTTCGTTTCTGTGCAAGGGCTTTCTCTAGTTGCGGCAAGCGGGGGCCACTCTTCATCGCTGTGCGCAGGCCTCTCACTGTTGCGGCCTCTCTTGTTGCGGAGCACAGGCTCCAGACGCGCAGGCTCAGTAGTTGTGGCTCACGGGCCTAGTTGCTCCGCGGCATGTGGGATCTTCCCAGACCAGGGCTCGAACCCGTGTCCCCTGCATTGGCAGGCAGATTCTCAACCACTGCGCCACCAGGGAAGCCCCTACTGGTGATTCTTAAGGAGCATCTGTACTGGTAGGAATAGTGTGATGATCCAGGTTCACTGAAATCTCTGTTTTACCTACTCAAGGACACTTGAAATTCCTTCAATGGCACATAAAATTGTGTGCAACTAAGAAAGGCTTAAAAAATCCACTAAACTCATAAACCCTGTTTTCATCAAATTACAAATCTGGTCATTTGTGTTTTGATAGCTTGGAAGGACCATTAAAGGACAAGAAAGGGAGATGCTGTCATGCATTCTGGGTGTCTGTAATATACCAATATGCTTCCATGTAACCTGTTTGGTTCAACCCTTATAATAACTCAAGACAGTTGAGTAGTTAAAAACATGGACTCTGGAGCCAGACTGGCTGGGTTTGAATCCTGGTTCTCCCATTTAGCACTTCTGTGACCTTGGGCAATTCCTTAATTCCTCTGTCTCAGTTTCCTCAGCCATGAAATGAAGATAGTGATAGTATCTACCTCAGAGGGTTGGGAGGAGGAGTTAATGTTTGAAAAGTGCTAAGAATGGTGGCTGGCAAAAGGCAAGCTCTCTATATAAGCGTTTGTTAAAAATACAAATTAAGTTCTATGAAGTAGCCCCCCCGCCCCCGCCACCATCACTACACTGCCAAGAGGAAAGCAGTGCTCCTAGAAGTTAAATAACTTGCTTGGGGAAGAGAAAGAGCCAGTATTCACTCCACTTCTCTCCAAAGTCCAAGTTCTTTCTTTTACGCCATATTGGGTGCTGGATAGCAATATTCAAAGGAGAAAAGGGCATGGAAATGGGAGGCATGAAAGGCAAGCTTTTCCACCTCTCAAAATTGCTATCACTTGTGTCCAGAAGTCTTTATGTTCCGAATGGCTCTGTAATGGAAACTTGTCAGTGAGCAATAATGATTGTCCTACATAAGGCAGATACCATTTAGTGCCACAGGAGAAAGACATTGTCACTGACATTATGTACCAGTGACTTGTCAAGGGTATAGTGACCTAGAATATATATCAGCCATTGGTCAAGTCTTGAGGACTTTATAATCTCATGTGGTTAAGCATAATTACTCCAAATAGAAAATGTTTGGTTGAAATATTAGTGACACCATTTTCCCCTTGAAAGACAAGTCCTTGTAAAAGAACAAGATAAACTGAGTGTGGTGCAAATGTTAGGTGTAAAAAAATGAATGAATGGGAGCAAATGATGACCTTCTCGTGTTAGCTGCAAAGAACTAAGAGATATACATTCTGAATTCTCACCTCCTATTTTTGAAGAACCTAGCCGTTTATAGGAAAGAACTACTGCTTAGGGGTTAAAAGCAAACTCTGAAGTCAGAGAGACCCAAATTTTAACCCAGGTTTTATCACTCCTTGGCTTTGTGATGGTCAGTTTTCTCATGTAAACAATAGAGACCATGACTTTTTAGTTGTTCCTCCTTTGTGTAAGGTGTGATTTTAGTGAAACTGACCCTCCCTCCCCCTACTTCAGGAGTGGACCTTAATATTAGACTATTATTGTATTCCTACTCCTTGTCCCAATGATGGTGTCAGGGATGTAGTACAAGTAAGTCAGGCCTCAGTATGAAGCTCTGTATAAAGAGCTGCTTTTGTTCATTGGTTCTGGGATAATGCCCACCCCCTTGAATGTGAATGAGGAAGCATGGAGGCCTGATTATTGCTGACAATTTTTTGTGATTGTGAAGGGAATGAACCTGATGACAGATCCAACATGTGGAGGAGGACAGAGATGAGGGAACTGCAGAGAAATGGATCCAGAGCACTGATCAAGCCATGCCTGAAGCCCATACTACCACTGGAATTGCCTGAAGCCCATACTACCACTGGAATTTTCAGTTATATGAGCAATAAGTCTTCCTTATTTGTTAAATCAGTTTGAGTTGAGTTATTTCCCACATAAACCAATTTATATGCTTACTTCTAGAGTGGTTGCATGTGAATAAATATCTTAGCAGAGTGCCTTGTGATTTCTTTTTTTTAAAATTTATTTTATATTATTTATTTATTATTTTTGGCTGTGTTGGGTCTTCATTGCTGCATGTAGGCTTTCTCTAGTTGTGGCAAGCTACTCTCCGTTGAGGTGCATGGGCTTCTCATTGTGGTGGCTTCTCTTGTTGTGGAGCACAGGCTCTAGGTGTGGGGGCTTCAGTAGTTGTGGCACGCGGGCTTCAGTAGTTGTGGCTCACGGTCTCAGTAATTGTGGCTCGTGGGCTCTCTAGAGTGCAGGCTCAGTAGTTGTGGTGCATGGGCTTAGTTGCTCCATGGCATGTGGGATCTTTCCGGACCAGGGCTCGAACCCATGTCCCCTGCATTGGCAGGCGGATTCTTAATGACTGCGTCACCAGTGAAGTCCGAGTGCCTGGTGATTTCTAAGGCAGCATCTATTCTGGCAGTACAATTATTGTCTCATGGTTGGGGGGAGGTGGGAGTGCTACAGATAATGATATGTAACCAAGCCCCAGGGACAGTGTGGTGGTGATTTTTTGGTACAGAGAATAGGAATTTAGAATAGAAACAATCACTTAAAACTTCCATTTCATCAATCTCCCAGGCTAATTACTAATTAGTTTACTATTTAATTGGTGACTACAGCTGTTAAGTATGTTAGGAAATAAAAAGGTTTTAAAATATGCAGTCTCATATATTCTATAATTTAGAGTCATGAATCAGAAGGAGTTACCTGAGTTGCTGCTCATTTCAGAGGGTCCCAGGATTTCAAGATGTATTAAGGAATGGAATGCGGCAGGGATCTTAAATATTTGTCAACAGTTGGGTTAATAAGAAAGTAGAATTTAAAAAAGAAAAACTGAAGCAAAATCAATTGAGATCACAGTGTTCTTTCAAAGTCCCTTCCTGAGATTCTAAGCCAAGTTGGAGAGCACGGTGTTTAGCTGTGCTGGAATGTAGGGGCTGAGATCTGCCTTTCTGAAGCATGGGGGTGACGGACTGCCCTGTGCCCATCTGGGATCCCCAGGGGTTGGAGCCTGAGGGGAGGGTGCTATTGACAGCCCTGGAGGAGCAGGGAGAGAACGAAGTGGGCTGTGGAGAGATAATGAGTTCCGTTTCTGACATGTTTAGTTTTAGGAGGTGGTGGGACACCCAAGTAGAGATATTCTGCAGACAGAAAGAAATATGGCACTGAAGAAAGGGTGAGAGGTCAAGGCTGGGGCTGGAGATTTGGGAGTCATCTGCATTCAGGTGGTAATTAAAGCCATCTGACGGGAACTTCCAAGAGGAGTGTGCTGGGCAGGAAGAAAGCCCACGGCCCCAACCTGAGCCTCGCTGAAGGAAAGAAGGAAAAGAGGGGGAAAGGGACTCGCAGGAGGTTCGGGAAAGAAATGGTGAGAGAGGAAGGAAGGAATCTACAGAAAAGAGTCCTTACAGCCGGGGGCAAAGAGGAAATGGATGGAGACCCATTAAAAAGGCTCATAGAAGCTGAAAAAGCTGTAAAGAGTGATTAGGCAATTGGATGCTTCCCTCATTTTACAAATGCCATTCAGAAGGAAACAAAGGTCATTTACCCTTCAAAGAACTGGAGAATCACTGGTTAAAAGATGAATGATTTGTGGGAGGCTGTATTCTCACTGCTTTCCTTTTCTAACTAAAAAGGACATGATATTTATCAATCTGGGGGTGGTTTAGGAAGCTAGTCAGCTCTTGCAGTGGAAAAAAAATAAATGAGAAGCCCTCACTCATTATAATGCTCTGAAGATTATCATCATAATGTTACTAAAATAAATTTAGTTGTTTTCTTTTTTTTTGAAGATAGTTCTTGAAAGTTATAGGACAAGGTAGCATGGCTCACCGGGATAAACAGTACCCTAGGAATCTGAGCATTAAGAAAAAATAAAAGCAATTGGGAAATACTCTAAGTGTAAGTGTACAGTGACGTCATCCACTGTAATGGTGTTGCTGAAACTAGCTAAGTGAACTGAACTGTAGGAAAGACGATGGGGTTATGGGCTAGAAAACAAACACTTCAACATTGATTTTTCGTTTTCTCCATGACAGAAGTCAGTGGGGAGTTGAATTTTTATACCCTGACATATCTTAGTAATGCCAGGTGTGATAATCCTCTGATTCATTCAATTCTTAGTCCCAAAGGAATTGCATCGTGACAAGGAGCTACGAATCATGTCCCTTTAACAGCTTGGCAAATTCCTTTTGGCAAGATGTACATTAATAATGGAGTGATGAGAGCATCGTTTCCTCAGGATCTCCAGAGCCGGTGTGTTAATTAAGGTGGTGCAGGATGGCTGAGGCCACTGCAGTTACAACTTTTGCCCAGCCGCTCAAGCAGAACATGCTGGGTCAGAACACTGCTCTGTCACATTTGGTATTTACCTCCAGAGGTCACCAATAGCTGTGCCTTGGAAGGAAGGCAACCATAGTTCCCTAGTGAATCTAAATGGTTGGGTAAGGCTGAATATGGGTGCTTAGAGGGAGCGCTGAGTTGGGGCCAAGGACAAATGGCTTCCTCACACATGAGAAGTATAAACTTTTGCTCTGAGGCACGAAGTTTGTTGTGTTCTTATTTTTGCATGTATAATTTAACAGAGCAGTGATTTTCCAGGTCTCTTTGAAATCCAGTTAATGGAATTTGAATTGTTATAAAATGTAGACTGCCTCACACAGGCAAAAGGAATGACACGACAAAATGAGACTAGTAGGGGCAGAGAAGGGGAGAGGCTGGGAGAGTGGGGTGCGGTGAAGGGTAGGTGGAAGGAAAAATCTCTGCCCTCTCTTGAAGGTCATGATAATCTTTGTTGTCTTTCAGGAAGAATAGGGAAAGCAAGGAGGGAGATGGATCTAATACTTACTGAGCACTTTTTATAACCCAGGAGTAGCATATGTTAATCTAACTGATTCTCACAATAACTCTTTATGGTATATATTGTTGTTCTATTTCTCCATAAATGAATGGAGGCTCAGGTTAGTTTAGTAACTAGTCCAAGGAAGTGGCAGAGTCAGGATCCAAAACAAATCCCCTCCCTTCCTCCCTCGCTCCCTCCTTCCCTTCCTTCCAATATGACAGTACTTTTTTTCCTTTTTTCTGGGCTTTGGTCCCTCTATGAGTAACTCACAGGAAAGAGGTGGAATTTCCCCGTCTCTTTATCTGCAGCAGACCCCTACTCCCACTTGTGTGCCAGCTCATTCCCTGGTCTCTCTGGACTAGCAAAGCAGCCTGGCATGTAGGTGGCAGTGGAGGATCCTGGAGGTACCCGGGCATCTTCTGTGGTTCCAAGTGACTTGCACACACTCGGCCGCTCCCACGTCAGCATGTTGGGGCAGGATGGGGCTGGGGGAGGAATAACATGCTCCTGCACCTGACCGTCACCGGGGAGAGTATAAGGGTCCACGTCTCAGACAGGAAATTGTGGCTGAACTCTGGGCCTAGGCAGAAGGTCTAGTGTACCAGAAACTGGTTGGAATTCGGAAGGAGGATGAGACCCAAATCCATTTCCTCACCTAGGCCAGTCCAGGAGCAGGTGTTGGAGAGGGAGAGCTATGCCTGGGGCTCACCCCTGACCTACTGCATCCCAGTCCTGGTTACAGCAAAGGGGTCAGGGCTTGGGCACCTAACACAGGGACCCAGGGACAAGACTGGTCTAGTGATCCCAGGAAGTAGGGGAGAAATGGCAGCACCCAAAGACATGGGGGTCAGGGGAAGAACGAGTCAGAATTCTTATTCTAAGAAAAAACCCTACAATATAAGGCAAATGAAATAGAGAGTGAGGAATCAGGGGGCCCGTGCTCACTAGCACCGAGAAGAAAGTCCAAGGGGGCTTTCATGTCCTTGAAAGAAGACTTCCAAAAGCTTGGAACAGAGGCTGGGCAATACGTGGCCTGTGCTGAAGAGGGAGTGTACATGGTGGGAGGGGAGATGCGCTAGGCTGATTCTGACACTCCCTCAGTTGGCTGCCAGAGGAGTCCTCTCCTTTTCTCTCTAGCTGCCTGGCTGGAGCATTATATGGGGGTTCAACGCAGAGGAGGGTGAGAAACTTTGTCCCTCCTACTTGCTTCCTTAGTGGAGCTCGAATTCATGTTCTCAACTGGGGCGATCTTGTCCTCCAAGTAGGGTTGCCAGACAAACTACAGGATGCACAGTTAAATCAGCATTTTAGGTAAACAACAGATCATTTTGAATATATGTATGTTCCCAATATTGCATAGGATATATTTATACTGAAAAATTATTCATTGCTTCTCTGAAGCTCAAATTCAACTGCACGTCCTATAATTTCCTTTGAAAAATCTGGCAATGCTATGCCTAGAGGATTGGCAATGTTTGGAGACATTCTGATTGTCATGACTGGGAGGGAGGTGCTGCTGGCATTTCATGGGCAGATTGATGTCAAGGATGCAGCCCCGAATGTCAGTAGTGCCGAGATGGAGAGACCCTGGTCTCGGCCGAGCTGGTAGGCCAGTGTCTTTGTGTCCAATTCCAGGATCCAAAGCCAACAAAAGTGGATTTACTTCTCTAGTATTTTGTGTTTGTATTCAGGTGGAATTCTTAACTAGCTGCTGATTAGACTAGAGTAAGAGAATTAGGTCCTCTGCTTATCCCTTTTCCATCACTTACTGTGTGACCTTGCATCAATAACCTAACCTTTCTTTTCCTGAGTTTTCTCATATGTGAAATGAGGAAAAAGTTAACACTGATTTACCATTTTTGTGTGTGCCTGTAACGAGTGAATGAGATATTATACATAAGGTGCTTAGAACAGTGCCTGGAACATAGAAAACTCTCACTAAATGTAAACTTTCGTTACTAATGTAAACAAGAAAAAAAAAAAAAGAAATCTCTTACTACTCTAAAAATTCTTTGAGTATAGTGCACAATTCCCTCCATCATTTTTTACGGATGCCCCATTTTAAGGTTGATAGATAAATATACATAAAATGCCCTGGTTAAATCTGATTTCAGGTAAACAGTGAGTAATGTTTTAGTGTTAAGTATGTCCCAAATAAGTATGCACAGGGCATGCTTATACTAAAAAATTCATTGTTTATTTAAAATTCAAAGGTAACTTGGCATCTTTATTTGCTGAATGTGGTTACCCTGCCCACTTTGGAGCGGAGAGGATTTGTGTGTGCACTTGCCCTTTGGGGAGCATGTCTCAGTGCGTCAGTTCTGGAGGGAGCTTCTAGGTGTGGGCTGAAGACATGCAAAGGGCTGCTCCTCCTTAAAGACAACGAAGCAGCAGAAATGGCAAAGCTGCCATTTGTGAGGTTGCCAAAAACTTCCCGTCACCAAGCCCTGACATTTCTTTTCACCAATGACTAAAAAGTTATGGTACTTAAAGCATCAACAGGCATGAAGAATATTCTAGAAAACTACCTTGTTCTCAGAGTGTAATGACATTTTTATACTCCAATATGAGGGCTGGCAAACTTTTTCTGTAAAGGGCCAGATAGTAAATATTCCAGACTTTGCACAGTATGTTTAGTATCTGTTGCATATTCTCTTCCTGCCCTTTCTCCTCCTC
The DNA here is from genome assembly GCF_949987535.1 of Balaenoptera acutorostrata. Taxonomy (NCBI): domain Eukaryota; kingdom Metazoa; phylum Chordata; class Mammalia; order Artiodactyla; family Balaenopteridae; genus Balaenoptera; species Balaenoptera acutorostrata. Next base: position 133,736,213 of record NC_080066.1, read on the forward strand.
CTCCTCTTCTCTTTTAAAACAACCCCTTAGGGACTTCCCTCGTGGCGCAGCGGTTAAGAATCCACCTGCCAATGCAGGGGACACGGGTTTGAGGCCTGGTCCGGGAAGATCCCACATGCCACGGAACAACTAAGCCCGTGAGCCACAACTACTGAGCCCGCATGCCACAACTACTGAAGCCCATGTGCCTAGAGCCCGTGCTCCACAACAAGAGAAGCCACTGCAATGAGAAGTCTGCGCACTGCAACAAAGAGTAGCCCCTGCTCGCTGCAACTAGAGAAAGCCCATGCACAGCAACGAAGATCCAACACAGCCAAAAATAACTAACTAAATTAAAACAAACAAACAAGCAAAAAAACCCAATCCCTTAAAAAATGTAAAAATCATTCTTAGCTGTGGGCTGTAAAAAAACAAGCCAGGGGCTGGATTTGACTTGTGAATCCCTGCTCTAATACCAGAAGAACATTGAGGTGATAGCTGGGGCTCTTATGTGGTATATTTAATCATAGTTATTAAGTTTATAATTTATATTAGAAAGGAAGCTAGCATCTGACTTTAATTAATTAGTACTTATTTAGCATTTACCATAAGCAAGGCACTGCTATAAGTTTCTTACATGTATCAGCTTATTTAAACTGATTAACTCATTTAAACTGAGACACAGAGAGGTTGAGTAACTGGCCCAAGGTCATATTGCCAGTAAGTGGTGGAGCTGGGATTTGAACTCAGGCAGCCCAGTTCCAGAATCCACAATTTTAACCATGATGCTATGTTGTCTCTTATGAGGATAGTAAATACTTTTAAAAAAATTTATAACATTCTTGTCTTCATCTCATTTCAGCTTCCAAGTAGCTTGATATTTAAGATTTCAAACATACTGAAATGATCAAAGAAGGAACACTCTTCTTTTACTTTACCTGCCATTTGGACCTTAAGGAATTTTCAGACTGACTGGAGAAAATCAAGTTAGATGATGTCAACTGTGGGTAAGGCTCATAGACCATCCTGGCACAAACTATGCAAATATACAGATTTCGAGTACTAAGGACTGCAACTGTGGAGCCCTGGACATCCCAGACAAGGGGGAAATTTCTATGGTTTAGGGAGCCCTAGAAGTGAGCTTTTAATTGGATTTCCCAGAAGCAGGAAAGGATTCATGTATAAAAGAAAGGGGAACAGCTATTGGCAACCTCTTGCCCACCACAACAGTATTACTTGAGGGGGTTCAGAGAATGACGCATATGAATATTCTCTCACTTTGGTCTCTGGTGAATCTGAGAATATTAACCAAACTGAATGGGGCCACTTTTTTTTTTTTTTTAATAAATTTATTTATTTATTTATTTTTGGCTGCGTTGGGTCTTCGTTGCTGCGTGCTGGCTTTCTCTAGTTGTGGCGAGCGGGGGCTACTCTTCGTTGTGGTGCGCGGGCTTCTCATTGTGGTGGCTTCTCTTGTTGTGAAGCACGGGCTCTAGGCATGCAGGCTTCAGTAGTTGTGGCACACGGGCTCAGTAGTTGTGGCTCGCGGGCTCTAGAGCACAGGCTCAGTAGTTGTGGTGCACGGGCTTAGCTGCTCCGTGGCATGTGGGATCTTCCTGGACCAGGGCTCGAACCCGTGTCCCCTGCATTGGCAGGCAGATTCTTAATCACTGTGCCACCAGCGAAGTCCCAGAATGGGGCCAAATTTTATTCTTCTCTAACCATATGTTGTAAGAACTCTTGGAAAGAGTATGTTAAGAAGTTTAAAAAGCATAAAATAAATAAGAACATTGCTAGCTGAAATATGAAGATGACCAGCCCTTCCTTCCCCAAGCTTCCCAGACTTGGGATGCTCTTCCTTTTATCCATAATTGCTGGAGATGTGGAGCATCTTCTGACTTGGGTTCCACCTCTTTTGCTTCTTACTGCCAAACATGCAGGAACCTGAAATGCTGGTCCAGTGAGATTGCAATTCAGCACCTTGTGCCTTTCTGGGATCCATAGGCTGTTTCACAGAGTCTGGCAGATCCTGAGCTGCATGCTGGCTTTCCTTGATTTGAGCTCAGGGTCACATTGCAGACCCAATCCCTATGGAGAGTGAAGAGGCAACACTTTACTCTCTTTCCCTTACTAAGTTCATTTTATCTTTTTTCCTTGATGAGACACCTCTTTATTTTCTGGCTCACCCCTTTTAGTCTGTGGACCCCGTTTTCTATTATTTCCTCTTGACAATATTGTTTCCTATTGGTCCCCAGTAGTAGAAGTCCTAGGCAAATAATCAGCTTGCTATAATATATTTTGGACATTTTTACTGAAATAAAACATAAATGCAAAAAAGTACGTCATGTTAATTTTGAAGTGTGCTACATTAATCATGAAATAATGTAATTATCCTGTTCCTCAACAGAGGCTGTTTCAGTTTTATTTATTTTTACCACTCTCCCCTCCAGGGCAAATCTTGTGAATTCATAGAATTTTAGAGTTGGTGTGTGTCTTTGGAGATTTTTTTAGTGCAATTTCTCTTCAGGTGATAGAATACAGTTTAAATGACTAAGTTTTGACTGAAGAAATGTATGATTTACTTCATGGGTCACTTGAGTGATTTAGTTGCATATTTATTATTATCTAATGATGTAATAGTCTTTTGGAGGTGCTGGAAGCTGTTAGCTTGTCTATAGGGTGATTATTTTCCTCTGCGTGCATCCTGTAAGTAAAACCTCCTCCATTTATCCTGTTTTTCCCATAACAGAGGAGTGTTTAACCTTCGGCCTCTGAATCCTCTGAGTGTGTGTGTGTGTGTGTGTGCGTGCCTGTGTGCTGTGTGTGTGGAGAGTGTTGGTTGGGACTGGAGTATAAAATAACCCCATGGCCCTTCATACACTTTTATTTGTCACTGGAAACAAATTGCATCGAAAGTAAAGGAAACATTAGCACTCACAGATGTTCCACTTGATACAACAAAGTTTCATGGAATTGAGAAACTGTTATAGTCAAACAGTTTCAATAGAATGCTGTTAAGAATTTTGGACAAGGGAATTAAAGCTTTATGATTCTGGAATAATTTAATTAAATATAGAAGAGCTTCTTCTTTTTTGGTTAACTTATCAAAATGTTTTTGTTTATTTTATTGCTCCCATCCACATCATATATTCATTCTGGTTTCAAGTAAATAAATATGCGTATATGTACCACAATACTTTTCTTCAAGGTAATGGCAAACCCTGAAAGAAAAGCACAAGCTTACATTACTTTGTTTTCAAATAGACTCACCTGGGTAGAGTGCCGTGCAGAGTGAGTAATCAATATGTATAAGTTGATTTGATTTGTAAGAAAAAGCCCAGATAATGTTTTCCAAAATAGATGCAAAGTGGATCCTTGGCCCTCAGCCTGCAGTGTTTGTCCAGATAAGGCTGCACGGTGAGGTTGGGACAGCAGGAAGTGATTAATTTTCTTAGGTATTTTAACATGTTCCTTTGAAGGGGCTCAGCTTTTGAATCTTTAAGATTATATTTATTGCCATGGTCCTTCCCTTCTATGTTTAGACATGAAAGTGAATGTCATTGTTGAACAGTAAACACAGGGGAATGACTTTGTGACAGAAGTATGTAAAGTATCTTGTAATTCAGTAGGAGAATCAAAGTCTGCTTCAGTTCTTTGCATTCTCAGGGATTCAGAAAGGATTAAGGTAACAATAGCTAGAACCTATGCAAGAGAGTAACTGAAGGATAGCATTCCTTGAACCTCAGAAACCTGGGTGAAAGGAATTGGGCAATTAAGGTCTTTAGGAAATCTAATGGGGTCATTTGTGAATGCCGTCTTCATGGAACTTGGCAAACTGTCATCTCAGAGATCAAGGGAGGTCACTGGCTTAAGAGATGGGGGAATGAAAGTGGAGTGACTGTTTCCTGCAAAGTATGTTTAAAGACTCTTAACTCTTGTCTGACGGTAGCTACAGGGGCTTTTTTTTTTTTTTTTGACAATATCAGGGAGCTAAAGACATAATGCCTCTGTAAAGTGAGTTCTCTTGGTTTTCTGCCTAAGTTATATCATATCCAAGGAGCCGAGATTTGTTTTTTTTTCCCCATGCATCTTCTCAACCACAATTATTCATATCTAATTGAAGTTAGCCAATCAAAGATTTATTAAAGCAAATGATGTGTCATGATGAAGATAAAAATATAAAATAAGAAAATTTCTTACATTCGCTTAAATTCTTGAAAACATTCATGCTATTATCAATTTATCAAAAATCTTTATTACCAGTTTTGTGAAAGTAGTTTTGTGAAAGTAGTTTGATCTGCAAGGATGTCTGCAGCCGTTGAAAGCTTATGATCAAGTAGCAATGTGTTGATAACATCAATAGTTTTTTAGAATGTGTTTTGCCTGCATCTACACCTGAGCCAGTTCCAAATCTCCAACTGACTACCAAGTCTTTCCACTTGGGTACTTGCCAAAAATCAAAGTGACATATTAGAAGCAAACTCATTCATACGTACATCTCCCTTGCCTCCTCCCCATCAAAAACACCCTTGATGTGTCTTCATCCTGTGGCTTTCCTAACTTTATCGACAACCTCTGAAGGTTTGGAGCACAGGAGAGCTTGTGATGAGGGGGGTCACCTGGCAGGTATTGTTGTAGCCTGGCTATGGACAACAGGTGCTCTCCTAGGACGGTGGAGATGGGAAGGACGAGGAAGCTTGGATTTGAGAGACATTTTCGTGAAACGTTAACAGGACTTGTGAAATGATAGGTGCAGGGAATGAATGAAGCAGGATGAGTCATCTCATACAACCCAAGACCATAATCTGGGTGACTGGGAGATTGTCCATACCGTTGACAAGTCAGGAAAGCCATAGTGGGGGGTAGCGGGGAAGACACATCAGGGGTAGTTTTGAGGGGGGGAGGGAAGTGAAGAGGAGGCAAGAGAGATATATGCATGAATGAGTTTGCTTTTAGGTAAGTCACTTTGATTTTTTGCAGTTATCTAAGTAGAAAGACTTGGGAGATTGGAATTGGCTCAGGTGCAGATGCTAGAAAAGTGTTCCGAGTGGAAGCTCCTGCAAGGGAGATGGGAACAGAGGGCTGAGGGCTGAGGCCGTGTAAACTCCATCGCGGTGGGTGCTTAGGGTCTTTTGGTAGTTTGTAGAAGTTTCTATATCTGTGTGTGGTAGAGGGGTGGATAGAGGGCTGTAGGGGTTCTTATTTTAAAATTATATTACAGAGTCTGGCAGATTCTTCTTTTCAGACAAAGACTGAAAATAACAACAATCCCCAAAGCCCCAATTTGTTAATCACAATGTTCCAAGGAGCTATTTTCTTTCTGCTAGGGTACATCTGAAGAACCATTACTGTTATTAATACGTTTATAGTGCTTCTTGCTTTTCACTCTTAACAACTCCTAAGGGGAAAACATAACTTCGAGAAATTCTTACCCTGAAAGACACCTAGCAACAACTTTTTCTTCTGGATCATCTGCTCTACGCAAAGGATAGGCACCTGCTTCTGTAGATGATCCTCACAATTTCTCAAGAATAAAGGAGTGACAGTTAAACAAAGGGTAGCCTTTATCCTTGTTGTTTCTATCCATGGAAATTTGAGTACATTCTTTTTCAAGTGACTGACAAGTGGAGCAAATGGAAGCACATTAAGTGTGGGGAGGCTGTAATACATAGATGCTTGGTTCATCCCAACTCCAAAGGCACCTGGCTATTGGTCTGTCCAAAGGACTTTGAAGATCGAAACAAACTTATCCGTAAAATACCAACTGCTCTTTTATTAGTATGACTTGGGGTATGTCCACGCTGGTTCCTTCCATCTTAACGGAAGTAACAGTCTCAGGATGGGAGCAGAAGTGTTGACTAAGTGTTGAGCAATTGGAAGCCATTGTTTATAGCATAGTTTTACCTTGGGGAGTGAAAAGTTCTGTTTTTCATGTTTCTGAATAATCATCACGTGACTAGCAAAGCCAAACACCTTCCAATGAGCTGATTTACTCATCAGCTGGGCAGATATGGGCCACGCTGGTTGGTTAATGACGGATTTAGAACAACAGGCACTTCCCTGCCAATTTAGTAAAAACGCTAATTTCAGAAAGCTCCTGTTCTATCCACAGAATGTGTAAACATTGAATTCTGTGGTGGCAAGGTTTCTCAAAAGTCTACTTCAGTTACTCAAAATATTTATAAATGTGTACAGCCAGCCTTGAACTTGTTTGGAAATATAATTCTTATAAGTTATTGTAAACAGAAGTCTTTCGTTCAAGCAGCACGTACTTTCAGATTATCGTAAACCAAGCTGGAGCTGTTTAAAGAGAAGTTTTATGTTTGCAGCACAGGTATTTTTGTTTTCATCACAAAACCCATTTCCAGTTCTTCAGGAAGAAGTAACAATTATAAACCTCTGGGGCCTAGGTGGCTAAACTATAGAGGATGATGATTTTTTTTCCCCTTGTTATTGTCAAAAATATCTAGGAATGGACTTGTTAGAGGTCAAGTAAAAACCATTTGGATGGTAACATTCATCTACACAACTGGAAATGTCATGATTCACATCTATAACCACGTCCAAGGATGAATGCAGAGGTGGCCTCACGTGGTGTGTTTGATGTAAGCAGGAAGCCAGCTGCACTCTGTTCTAATATTAGCAAAGAGGACCTGCTTTCGCAAATGGAGGATGATTTAAGGCTCTACTTTTGTGGTTCAGCAAATGCCGTGAGGAGCAGCAGAAGGTTACCCTTTTCCCATCACCTTAATTCCAGAGATATTCACAGACCTGACATTAGGCTGTTGGCTACTCGTCATAAGACTTCGCTGTCAAAGTGAATTCAGCTGATGAACTATGAACACGCTTACAGTCAGATAATAGATGAAAGAGTCTCAAGATAAACGAGGTGCTTATAGAAAACCTGGCCAAAGTTGTTTAAAAGAGGATGGCAAAGGCCGTTAATTCTCGTCAGGCAGTTTCAAAAGGCAGTGGGTACTTGACTTCTTACTTAGAGAGCACGTTATCTTACCTTTTTGCAAGAGTGAGGCCTCCGATGTATGTTGAAAGGGAGAGCGTGCCTTTTTAAACTGACACTAAACACCATGTTCTTCTGAAGGGAGAGGGGAAATTTTTCCCCCCAAGTACGATAAAGGACTTTGTAGCCTCCCTTTCAGGCTAATATTTTGACCAGGTTATATCACACCAAATACTTTTGTTTTTCCACACTCTGTTCCTCTTTCCCACCCAGAATGCTCAAATTATGTCTGTGGAGGATATTAACATGAACACTGACCATCTTTTCAGGAGCTGATCAGATTAAAATTCAAAACTGAACCGTTCCTGGTGACCTCTCATTTCTAGCTTCACACTTTAGAATGAAGATTTCAAAAGGTGGCCAAAACATAGTTTGTCCATACCTTTTTCCACCGAAATAGCCAATATGCCTCCACTTATAAGCAAGTTGCATTTTGGGTTGTATCTGTTAGCATGATTAATAGCACTAAACATTTAATATTTTAAAATTTTTAGAAACTTTGATTGTATTCTGACATCTCTCTCATCTCACAAGTGCAAGAGTGTAAGTTTGCCAAAGGAAAGATTTCATAGCTTTTCTTTTTCATTCTGTTGCTGAGTTTAAAGCTCAGAACAGTGTAGTCACAATCGAATTCGAAAGAAGCTTGTGAAAACGTACTTCTCCAAAAAGGAGACCAGGAGTCTATATATCAGGATCGTAGATCATTCAAAATGTGTCCCACAAGTGAGTTTCCTGCACACTCATCTGCTTCATCCTGTTTCATTGTTCTTCATCCCTTCATTCAGCAGACATTTACTGAGGGCTTTCCGCACGCAGGTGCCGTAGGTTACAAGGAAGGCTCAGGCCACTGTTCTCAAGGAGGGTACAGTGTAGAAACGGAACAGAGGTTACCACCACTCAGCAGTGTCGTCTAGACACTCAGGGAATCTCAACAAGCTTTAGCCAGCCCAGGCTAGGGGAATCAGGGAGGGCGTCCTGGATGAGGCAGACCTGTGTTCCTGGAGTCTTACAGACCAAGTACACGAACAAGTGAGCTGTGGAGTTGAGTGAGATGAGGCCTCGTTTAGGCAGAGGCTGCTGGGGAGCTTAGGCAGGGAAATGAAGGGGAGAGAGAGAGAGAAAGAGACGGAGAGAGAGAGAGCGCCATCAGGGAAACGCAGCCCCGGAGTGAGGCAAAGGCTGGCAGGGTGGATAGAGACAACCCTGGATACCCTTCTGAGGTGCAGTCAGACCAGTACACGACTGTGGGAAGCCCTCAAGCGGTACCACATGTCACTCAGAGAGCAGCCTAAAAGGCCTTCCGCAGTCGGCTCCCTGCCACCTCTCTGATCTCTCTCACTCCACTCCAGCCCCTGTTGGCTCTTTGTCATTCATCCCTCAAACCCACCAGGGTGGAAGCACTCAGCTTGTCCTCCTCAGTACACTCCTCTGTTGGTGGCCTGGTTCACCCTTTCACCTCCCCCAGGGTTTTGCTCAAATGCCACCGCCTCAGGCTTTCTCTGAATGCCCTGTCGAAAACTGCAGTCCTCCCCCTTTTCCACCCCACCCTCAACATCTTTCCTGACCCCTTTCTGTGCCTTAACTTTCTTCAGTAGCACTTATTGCTACTTATTTGACTTCCTATGTATTTGGCTTCTTTGTTGATTGAATGTAAGCTCTTCAAGGCTAGAGATTTTAGTCTGCTTTGTTCCAGAATGGTTTCTGGTATATGTTGATAGTAGTGTTACTGAGCCAGGCTCATTTTGTCTGAGGAGCAGCAAACTAAACGCTGAGACGCCGACGAGGTTTGCAGTAAAGAGAAGGCATGCTCGCAAGGTAGCCAAGCAAGGAGACTGGAGAACAAATCTCAGACCCGCCACCCCAAAGCCAGGGTCTGGGGGGTATTTATGAGATAAGGAATAAAGCAGCAGGGCGGTTTGAGGCTTGGAGGGTGTAGGGAACGTGGAGAAAGGCGACTGGAAAAAGATGCGGTAATGGTAACCGTGGTTCTGCGCAGGCGTAACTAAGTACAGGCCTCTGCACGTGCCAACGTGGAGGCGCTTAGCAGGATCTGAGGGTGGAGTTTTCAGTCCTATACCGTCAGAAGGTCACCAAGCGGACACTCGCGAATGCCCGGTTGGAGGGTCGGTGGTCCTATCTAGTCTTAACCAGCTCAGCTCCAACTAGACACAGCTGACTCCAAGTTCCTGGAAAACAACTCCTGCAAACATCTTATTATTTAGGCTACGTGCTACTTGGAGGACCTGCAAGTGTTATAAACGACCTTGATTAGTGAAGGCAGGTGAAGTGGATTTGACTGATGATCACTCAGGGTTTCAATTCCCCCCCATCTTTTGATCATTCCTCAGTCTTGAGGGAAGAGGGGTGATGACCGCTTTGCCACTCCTGCAGGTAAGGGGCATAGACCTAACAAGGACCTGAAGAATGAAACTGTTCAGCAGGCGTTTGAAAGTATTCTCTTGCTCCCAGCTTCGAGTTAACATTTTGATCCCAATACACAACGCCACCTATGCACCAGCTGTCAAGGCATTCATAGGCCCAAGATTGGTGATCAAAACCACAGACAAAGATGTACCCTGAGAGACCACACAGAATGCCAGACATACTGTTAACATTTAGGCTCTTATTTTCAGGGATTTTATCTAGGACATGGTCAAGCCAGTGTCTTACCTTTTTACGTATTGGAGTGTCTCGATCATTATGAGTTTGGATTCGTTTGGCTGAAACACTTAGATACTAAATGTGGAAGGGACATAAGCTGGGAAAAATAAGTACGGTTTCTACAACAGCCTCACCAAACAGAACCTTGACAGGGGCAGATGCCAGGGTCATTTAAAAATATTTTTATCTGAAGACACGAGGAGAGGGCCACATTTCGGCTTAGACAAGGAAAAACAGGGGACAGGAAATGCTCTCTTGATTAGCCTAAGCCAGTATGTTACATATGAAAAGTCACAGTGAAGTTAGGGATGGTCGAAAAATTGATGACAGGCACAGCCAAGGGGTCAGCATGATCAAATACAGAAAGAGAGTTTGGATGACATACTCGGCTAGAGAGAGAGAATGGGAGTGGGGAAGGAAAGAAGTAGATGGATTTGAGAGATATGAAGAGATATAATTTATAGACTTAGTGATGAACTCATGGATTTCAGCTAGAAATACTATAAAGACTTACCTCAGTTATATAGCCTGTCCACAAGTCACCAAGCTGGGAAAGGAGTCCTGAAACATTATTTGCAAAATTGTGCTTATCTACAAATAGTTTACGGTTACATAAACACAGATGTTGGATAAGACTAAAACTAAACAGTTTTGGATGGAGAGTGAAGGCAAGAAAACGAGAGTTAAGATTGAGACAATGTTGTGACTCTAATTAGAACACAAATGTGAATAAAAATAAAGATGCTCCAGTCAACTTAAGTCTGTATTAAATCATCTATTCCAAATAAGGTTATGCTTCCAAAAATCATTTTGGGTTTATTGTTTGCAGGTTGGGATATATTTCCTAAATATATGAAGTTCTCTGATGTGGTTAGGTTTATCCCAATCTATTTAAGTCAAAATGTAGCTGAAAAAGGTATTTATTACCGTAAACAAATACCAGAAAGACTATTGTTGTAAAAACACTAATTAAATAATGCAAAAAATATGAAATTCCAAGATATTTACTAATTTTTTAAATTAGTTTTTATTGGAGTATAGTTGCTTTACAATGTTGTGTTAGTTTCTGCTGTACAGCAAAGTGAATCAGCTATACGTATACATATATCCCCTCTTTTTCGGATTTCCTTCCCATTTAGGTCACCACAGAGCACTGAGTTGAGTTCCCTGTGCTATACAGTAGGTTCTCATTAGTTATCTAATTTATACATAGTATATATGCCAATCCCAATCTCCCAATTCATCCCACCCCTCCTTTCCCCCTGTTGGTATCCATACGTTTGTTGTCTAAGTCTGTGTCTCTATTTCTGCTTTGCAAATAAGTTCATCTTAATGATACTAATTTTTAATGTTGGTGCTTGAAGTCTAGCAGGTTTGATTAGATGAAAATAAGGACATAAATGGAGATTGGAGCTTATGAAGTGAATTTCTGGGTTCTTTTAAAGAATATAGCACTGGATCCTTAGCTTATATAATTTAGAAGGTTAGGAGTTGTTGTTATGCAATGTATGTCAACAGAGTGACATTGCTGCCCACAAGGTTAATGTCTTTTTAGACTGTATTAGTGAACGTGTGTGCCTTGTCTGGGGAAAAGGGCGATCCCGCTCTATTTTGCTGTGGTCAAACTGTACTTAGAACATTGACCACCACACTGTCAGAGGGACATAGACTAAAGTGTGTTGAAAGTTGATAAATCAAGATGCTGAGGTTATTGGACAACCAGGAAATGTTTAGCTTGAATGAGAGGGAATGAAAAAGTAGAAAAGCTGTCTTGCACAAGAGGAATTAGAGGGTTCTGCAAATCCCCAAAAGGTAAAATTAGGATGAATAGAAATTATTGGGAGGAAAACAGGGTAAGGGAAGAAGACAGTGTGTACATGCACCACTCTGAGAGCAAAGAAATCTAGCGATGTGATGGAGAAACCATAACCATGTCAAATGATCCTGATTCTCATGCCAAACACTGGACAGGACAATTAGTTCAGGGCAGCGTGGTTCTCTTCAGAGTAACATTAATGGCTTCAGGGTGGTGAGGGAGCTGCAACTAGACATTAGTAAATGGAATACTAATGAGCTACCTGCTTGCCAGTGTAGTTAACTCGTACATTCTTCTTCCCATAGATAGGGTTGCACCTAAACCATCTGAGAGAGTTAGGTACATGGAATATTCTTAAATGTCTTTAGGAAAAAAAATCTAAAAATGTTGGCACCTGTGTTGGCATCAGACAACTTTCCCAGTTGGGAAGTTTGCCATTATGTTTAACTTGCTTATTTCTGTTATCCCCATTAAGGTATTTAGGAAATCTAATGGAACCATGCTTGAACACAGTTTTCTTACAGGTTGTTCTCAGTGTGGGTGAAAAATTACTGATCTTTTTCAGTTAATGGGGGTGATGTAGGTGAAAGATTTTTGCAAAGCATTAAGTGTAATAAAAGTACAACCTATCATTATCGTGGTTTAGATTATATGAGTATTACTGTTAATTTGCTCTTTAGAGTTTACTCTGTAACTTCTTAGTCCTTGTTACTTCTCTGTATTAAATCTGTCCCCCCTCTTCAAAATGCTTTGCAATATCTCAGGCTGACTAGTATTAACTGGAACTAAAAATAATCAGGAAACACTATATGATCCCCTTACCATCTAGCTCTGGTCTTTTGGGGCTACCGAACCTAAAGTAAAACCTAACAAATATAACTCGATTTTTTAGCAAGTGTTGATTATGTTCTCAGGTATGTGGTAATAACATGGAAATACTCTTATGACCCTTGAGTTCTAAGATAATATCTACATATATACACACAACAAACAAAAAATATTGTAAAACTTAGTAAATGAAAAAAATATAGGCATTTGCTAGATCCCATGTTGTTTTTCATTAGGTTAGTTATGTGTAGGGTGAGATGAGAGATGGAGTTGGGAGAAGTTAAGGAGTGACTGAATTGGAAGATGAAGTTCATTAAAGGAGATTAATAGGGTATAAGTAGGGGAGGGAATAACTACCAGGGAGATGTGAGGAAATGCATGAATAGTACTGGAATATTTCTAGCCATTATTGTCTCTAAGAGCAACTCTTTTCCTTAGGTTCCCTCTTTACTTATTTTTAAAATTCAGTTTATCATTCAGTTTCCAGCATTCAAAGATATAAAGGAAGTTGTTTTTGACTAAATGGGATGATTAGGGGTCTTTGACTAAAAATGGAATGGCCAACAGGGCATGCTGCTGTTGCAGTTGCATTCTTTTCTATATTAGTTGTAACTTTTAAATGGTTTAATAACAGATTTATTTTAAAATACAGTAAAATACCTGATCTTCATTATTAAGTGCACGTTGAATTTATTTTCTTGATATTGATTCATCTCTTGATATTGACTCTCCTGCCACATGATAAAAGTTTATTTGCCCAGTGTATACTCCTGCCTTAGGAGAAGGCTGCCATCTCGATTCCCAGGCCCTGAAAGGAGTTCTTCCTCTCTGAAAGTTCTTAGCATTTGGACTGATTCAGCAATCTCTGGTCCTGGAAAGGAAGAAAAATTAATCTCCTGACCTCATTAAGTCAAGTAATACTTTGTCCTGATTGCTCTCAAGTACTTTGGATTTGGAAATGAATTCTTGAAGTTCCACGCTGGGCCTAACTTGTTTAACAGAGGCCTCTTTAGACGTAGTTCTTGTGCCTGTTTATGTCTTTCCGGAGATGGATCTTCTTGTGTGTGTTAGAAAGGTAAGTAAAAAAAATAAAGGCTCAGGAAAATGCTAACCACGTCAGCCTCCCTCTTCATTTGCTTCAACTTCCTGGACAGAAACAGTCTGACACTATTCCTCAGGATGTTCTTTCCTGAAGAGTTACTCTTGTTTGAGTACCTCTTGTCCTTTCATTCCACTGAGTCCTGTCTGCTTGGAACCTTCTCTGCCTGCACCATTTTAAAGCAAATGATCTGCCCTGAACATGGAGAATCTGAAAGATGCCATGTTTGTTTGATAAGTCTTTTTTAAAATTTTATTTTTATGTGTTACTGGGCCTTAGGGGTGTGAAAAGAAAATAGAAGGTTCAGGGACAAAAACTTTTAAGAAAAGAAAATTAGTTTAAAGGAAGGAAGACTAGAATTGTAAAGGAAGACTAGAATTCTGAAGGATTGGCTTCTCAAAGGATACATGGTTATTAAGGGATAAAACTCTCAAAATGATCAAGGTTAGAGGTTGTCTGCATATGGTGGAGAGAAAAAACCAGTTTCCTCACTTTCCTGTTGCATTGTATCCATTGCAAAAGCAGCTGGGGGAAAAAGCTGTTTTTGTTAGGCAGACAGTAACTTATTAGAAAGAGCTCAAAGTTTTGTCTATTTAGGGGACTAGAGGTAAACATGGTATCCCTGTTTCTGTCTTTGTTTTTGGTTTTGCTTATTTATCTCATGTGCAAAGTACCTTTTTTCTCCTTCTCTGACTATGGGCCATGGTGTGATTTGCACACTTCATCAAAATGGTGGCAGGGTTACTCTCTCAATGGAAAACGAAGCCTTTGCCTGGGAGGCAGCAAAGCCCAGTTCCTCTGAATCACTGACTTAGACCAAAATCAGAGAGGAAGATGTTTCCTTACCTGACTCCCACAGCTCCTCCATTTGCCTAAAGAAAAAAAGTTTACTGAGATACAACTTTATCACCCTATGGTAACTAACCAATTCTATCCACTGGCATTAATTTTCTTTCTTCTTTACTGTGATTCTTCAGATATACAATGGCATCCATGCTGGCTAAGGTTACATCCACCACAGCAGAGAAGAGGCTCATTTCATTCAGCACTTGATTATATGCTATGTAGTTTTAAAATTGATTCGAGAGAGAAGCTTGTTTCTTCGGCAAGATGGTTAAGTATCTCCCATATGTAAGTAAATAGAACTATTCATTTCCTACTAAGAGAAATTGAACAAATGAAGAGGCGAGGTGTCTATAGCTGGCTGGCATTGGACTAGTCATTGTTGATATTGCCACTTGTCAACCTGGAAAACCAGTGGTTAGAAAAAGGTTTACTTCAACCACTGAGAATTTGCCACCTTTGGCTGAAACACAAAGGAAATACTAGGTTGGTTTCACCAAGGCTGGTGCATTGCTCCAGGAGGCCTCTCTAATGCCTGTAGTTTAAAAATTATAAAGATTATAAATTCTGACCCACAATGGAAAAAGCACTGATGATATGGCTAATAGTATGAATCTGTTGCTCAGCAAGGATTTGGAAAATAATTATTTCCTATCTAATTAGATGAATGATTAACTCTTGAATGGGAGGATTAAAAATATAGTCCCATGACATCAGGAAAGCGAATCTGAATAACAGTCATTATTCTGAAACTGCCATTACTTTATCTCACTCAAGTTTTAAAAAATTAAGCTTCTAAGCTGTGAAACCCAGGCATCTGAAATATTTAGCTCACTTCCTGAGTGTCCTTAGCCATCGGTCCTAGTGTGGGAAATACAGTGAACCCTTTGGCAATTTACCCAGCAGCATGTGTAGGAGTTGCTCTTAAAAATGCAATTGATCATTTGTTCCTATAAAATTTCTTTCACAGACATTTGCCTCTGTAAAAATGCATTTAACATTAAGAATCTGACTTTAATCTGGATTTTTGGTTTTAAACTCTTCTGAAAGAAGAAAATGTGGGTGGGAAGAGAAAAAGAGAGTTAGGTTTGATTATGGGTGTGTTATGTCTCTGCTACTTACTTATAAAAGGATTAGCTCTCCTTTCTCTCACTTGTAATAAAATACAAAGAACAACAGAAAAGATAATTAATAGATTTCACTGCTCATAAAAATCAGGCATCATCAATGTGATTTAGGAGGGAATTACCAGAGTGAAACTGCCAATATTGAACGGTGGACTGAATACTCTATTGATTTTGAACATGGGAAATTTACGGATTTTAGTTGCCATAAAAACTGAGTTCAAAGAATTTTGTAGCTTTCTCGATGACTGGAAGGAAGGAAAGTCAGAAAAAAGAATAATTAATGTTCACAAGTACAAAATTTCATGAGTAGAATTAGCCTTTGCTTTTATGATTCAAAAGTTCTGTGGTAATCAGCAACAGTCATTAATGGAATAAGGCCTTAAGTCCACCTTACCTAATGAGTTTACCCATAAACGTACTCATTTAATGTTTATTAAGCATGTGCTATGTGCAACGCCACTGCTGAGTACTGAAATTTCAAATATGACTAAGATATGTTTGCTACTTACAAGTAATTCCTTGTGTAAAGTGATATGATGAGGATTCGTGGTTTTATATTTAGTTAGGAAAGTAGTTTACCATTTCCACTGTTAAATAGATTTTCTAACTTTGACAAAAATATTACAAAGACTTAGCTTGAGGTTGGTCTACCCCAGTGGGTAAGGATGCATTTACTTGAGGCCTTGCACTTTTTGCACATTTTTATCAGAATCCAAGACACAGAAGCCTGCTCCCTTTGGATGTGCTACTTAGAACATCTTGGCATCCAGGAACTTGGCTACATCTAACTTCATAAAGGTAGTATAATTGCCTTTCAAGTTTATATTATTACCAATAAAAAGAAATCTGTGCTATCACCTCCAAGCCAACAGGCACCATATACACAGAAGGACCATTTTTCCATCAGTACACTCTGGGAAAGGTGAGAGGCCAGAGAACCAGTTGGGAACAACAGGACAGGCAAGCAAATGGAGTCCAGGGGTCCCCAACCCCTGTTAGGTACCAGGCTGCACAGCAGGAGGTGAGCAGCGGGAGAGTGAGCGAAGCTTCATCTGCCGATCCCCATCACTCGCGTTACTGCCTGAACTGATGCCCCGCCCCCCCAGTTCCCCACCTCCGTGGAAAAATTGTCTTACACGAAACCAGTCCCTGGAGCCAAAACCATTGGGGACCGCTGTAGTAGACTTTCAATGCCTGGTATCATCAACCATGGGAGTTGGTTTAATGCAAAAGCTAAGCAATTTTGTGCCATCCAATATGATCCACACTGCTTCTTAGATGAGATGTAATTGAGGATATTAACATGTCTGCTGCAAACACGTGCCAGCCAGAAATGAGGCTGTTCAACCACAGTATTATAAAGAAGGGAGAGGCAGAGAAGCAAACTCTGAGTACTCCAGCACTCTCCAGCGCCAGGCCCATGAGCATGAGTGTCTCATCCACGCATTAGGTGAGCCCTATGGTGGAGAAGGATGCCGCAGCCTGGCAGGATGGAATGATGGTGAACCAAGGGAACCACTTGGCCACTGGCCTTTATCATGTGGTCACAGGAGCCCTCAACATCCTGGTGCTCTAGGTAACAGCTCTTTTCTTCCTAACTCCTAAGTGTCCTAATGGTTCAGGGCCCTCTGGCCATTCGATAAACATTCCTCAGAGCTTTACTTGTTTGCAGGCCCTGGATCTTCTACAGCTCCTACTTTTTACCCTGAATCTCACTCTCCTCCCGCTTTCCACGTCTCCCTTCTTGAGCCAAGTTTTCTTCTAAGATTTTTTTCTCAGATTCTCTTTTGTCATGTCTTCGGGGTGTCCAAACACCTAGCTGCCTCGAATCGTTTTATAAATTAGGTGGGACATAAATAAATAGGCCACACATTGATTTCTATCGCTCACATTCCAGCCAATTTACTACCAACTTTCCATGGTTGGAATATGGCTTTCTTCCCTTTCATTGCCCTCTGACTTTTGGCTGAAAGACATTTGCACATTTCATGTCAATTAACTGAATACTCCATAGGCAGGTTATTCTTAACCACCTTTTTTTCTTTAGTTGCAAAAGTTACAATTTAGAAGTATGTAAAATAAAATATAAAATCAAACTTCTCTCCCTTTTTTTTTTTTTTTTTTGGCTGCGCTGGGTCTTAGTTGTGGCACGCGGAATCTAGTTCCCGATCAGGGGTCGAACCCAGGCCCCCTGCATTGGGAGAGGAGAGTCTTACCCACTGGACCACCAGGGAAGTCCCAAATTTCTTTCCTTTTATAACATCGTGCATACTCCCTGGAGGTATGCACAGTTAACTGTTGGACTTCACAGTCCTACAGAGGACGTATTTTTACATACATATATAACTGAATGGGTTTTCCTAATAAGCTCCCGCTTGCTATCAGTGAATTAAAAAAATAGAGTTCTGGCTTAACTCTATTAATTAATTCCCCCAAAATAAATTTAATATTTCTCAATTTTTAAAATTGCAACCCATAGTAAGAAACACATCTTACATCACAATGTAGTACACAGATGCCTGTTTATGTATGTAAGAAAAATGGAAGCAATGTGTTTATGAAATACAACACTTAACCTTACTATGTTCAATTCACTCTAATCCTTTCTGTCCTGTTCTATTTTACTCTATTCTTTTAAATTGAAAGAAAAAATGTCAGTGGCAACCCCTTGGATTGATGTTATGACCAACAAATGGATTGTGACCTACAGTTTGAAAAACACTGATTTAAATGGTCCACCTTGGAGATTGGAGAGTTTTCAGATAATTCCTTGGTTTCCCATTCCTCAGTACCTCCTGCCTTTTTGAATGATATCGAGCGTATGAGGGTGGCTCCCAGGACTTCAGCTGGTCCCACTGCTCCTCACGGAACATCCCTGCACTCGTGTGCTCGGGTGAGTATTCCTACAGACTGTGTATCACTAAAGGAGTAATTGCTGGACCAAAGAGTTTGTGCCTTAGAAATTCTAATTTGCATTGTGGATTGCTTTTTTTTTTCCTCCCAAATTTATTTATTTATTTATGTATTTTTATTTTTGGTCGCGTTGGGTCTTCGTTGCTGTGCGTGGGCTTTCTCTAGTTGCAGCGAGCCGGGTCTACTCTTTGTTGCGGTGCGTGGGCTTCTCATTGTGGTGGCTTCTCTTGTTGCAGAGCATGCGCTCTAGGCATGCAGCCTTCAGTAGTTGTGGCACACAGGCTTCAGTAGTTGTGGTTCGCGGGCTCTAGCGCGCAGGTTCAGTAGTTGTGGCACACGGGCTTAGTTGCTCCGCAGCATGTGGGATCTTCCCGGGCCAGGGATCGAACCCGTGTCCCCTGCATTGGCAGGGGGATTCTTAACCACTGTGCCACCAGGGAAGCCCCTGGATTGCTTTCTTAAACATCCTCTGCACATGTTCTAGAATACATAAGTGCATGCGGGGCCTAGATATGTCCAGGTAACAACAATAGAGCGTTAAGGCAAGACTCACAGTCACTTGAGGTGTTCAGCCAGTCCTCAGAGAGTAGGTGTCTCTAGTGTCACCATGAAATCACCATTAAAGGAGACACGTCCCTACTGCTTCAGCAGGCTGTGCTCTAAGTGCCTTCTCCTGTCTATGGACAAGATCCTCTGTCCTCAGTCTGGATTAAAGATTTTTCCCTACCTAGGAGTCTACCTTTTCAGCTTGATCTACCTGTTTGTTTCTCTAGGTTCCCACACCAAACCTTCCAGACCACCCAACGCATGAATTCTTTGTTTTACAGTTTTCCCAGCCTGGAATGCCTTTTTCATTGTTCTCTGCCTATTTACATTTTAAGTCCTGCTCGTCCTCTAAGGGCCAGTTCAAATCCACTTCTCCAGAAGCCTTCTGACCCTCCGCTAGGCATGCAGAATTAACAGCCTTTGTCTGGGTTTCCACAACACTTTGCTTTTATAGCACTTATTTAATACTCCTTAGTATTATAATTGGGTGTTTACTTTCTCCGCTACAGTTAAGTTCATATCTTCACTCTGGCTATGAGTCCCTGTATGATATGGACCTGCTTACTCTCCTTCTTCACCTCATACCACTCTCCCCTCTGCCCATTCCACTGGCTCCCATGTGCCCTCATAATGCTCTCTAGACAGGCCAGATACATTCCCATGGGGGCGGGGGCACGCTCTTCCCCAAACTGCCTGCATGACTAGCTTTCTTTTGTCTTTTAAAAGAGTCTTTTCTTGGCTGACCACCTAATCTAAAACAGTCAACCAATAACTCTCCAGTACATAAGCCCATTGTATTTTTATAGCATCTATTACTACTTAATTTTCTTATTTGTTCATTGTTTAACTAGCTCCACTATATTTTAAGCTCCATGAGAACTGGAATGGTTTTTGTCTTACTCAGTGATGTATCCTTGTTGTCTAGAACAGTGGCTGGTACATAGTAGGTGCTTATTAAATGTTTGTTGGATAAATAAAATGATTAAAATATATATTCTTTAATGGAAGGGGCTTTGTTGATCTTCTTTGGATCTCTATAATTCTGAACACATTAGCCTGAACATGACTTGGAGCTCAATTAACATTAATGACTGAATTAATATACTTTATAAGATAGTAAAGAAGTGAAAAAGGAACAATGGTAATCTAGAATCCATCATAAAATTTGTGGCTATTTTATATTATGTCAATGCCTATATAATTATTATTGTCACAAAAAACAAGCCAAACATTAATTTAACATCTACTACATGCAAGACACTTTATTTATTTATTTTTTTGAATTTTATTTATTTTTTTATACAGCAGGTTCTTATTAGTCATCCATTTTATACACATCAGTGTATACATGTCAATCCCAATCTCTCAATTCATCACACCACCACCCCCACCCCCCGCTGCTTTCCCCCCTTGGTATCCATACTTTTGTTCTCTACATCTGTGTCTCAATTTCTGCCCTGCAAACCGGTTCATCTGTACCATTTTTCTAGGTTCCAAATATATGCATTAATATACGATATTTGTTTTTCTCTTTCTGACTTACTTTACTCTGTATGACAGTCTCTAGATGCATCCATGTCTCTACAAATTACCCAATTTTGTTCCTTTTTATGGCTGAGTAATATTCCATTGTGTATATGCACCACATCTTCTTTATCCATTTGTTTGTCGATGGACATTTAGGTTGCTTCCATGACCTGGCTATTGTAAATAGTGCTGCAATGAACATTGGGGTGCATGTGTCTTTTTGAATTATGGTTTTCTCAGGGTATATGCCCAGTAGCAGGATTGCTGGGTCATATGGTAGTTCTATTTTTAGTTTTTTAAGGAACCTCCATACTGTTCTCCATAGTGGCTGTATCAATTTACATTCCCACCAACAGTGCAAGAGGGTTCCCTTTTCTCCACACCCTCCCCAGCATTTGTTGTTTGTAGATTTTCTGATGATGCCCATTCTAACTGGTGTGAGGTGATACCTCATTGTAGTTTTGATTTGCATTTCTCCAATAATTAGTGAGGTTGAGCAGCTTTTCATGTGCCTCTTGGCCATCTGTATGTCTTCTTTGGAGAAATGTCTATTTAGGTCTTCTGCCCAGTTTTGGATTGGGTTGTTTGTTTTTTTAATATTGAGCTGTATGAGCTGTTTATATATTTTGGAGATTAATCCTTTGTCTGTTGATTCGTCAGCAAATTTTTTCTCCATTTTGAGGGTTGTCTTTTCATCTTGTTTATAGTTTCCTTTGCTGTGCGAAAGCTTTTAAGTTTCATTAGGTCCCAGTTGTTTACTTTTGTTTTTATTTCCATTACTCTAGGAGGTGGATCAAAAAAGATCCTGCTGTGATTTATGTCAAAGAGTGTTCTTCATATGTTTTCCTCTAAGAGTTTTATAGTGTCCGGTCTTACGTTTAGGGCTCTAATCCATTTTGAGTTTATTTTTGTGTATGGTTTTAGGGAGTGTTCTAATTTCATTCTGTTACATGTAGCTGTCCAGTTTTCCCAGCACCACTTATTGAGGAGACTGTCTTTTCTCCATTGTATATCCTTGCCTCCTTTGTCATAGATTAGTTGACCATAGGTGCGTGGGTTTATCTCTGGACTTTCTATCTTGTTCCATTGACCTATATTTCTGTTTTTGTGCCAGTACTATATTGTCTTGATTACTGTAGCTTTGTAGTATAGTCTGAAGTAAGGGACTCTGATTCCTCCAGCTCCATTTTTTTCCTTCAAGACTGCTTTGGCTATTCGGGGTCTTTTGTGTCTCCATACAAATTTTAAGATTTTTTTGTTCTAGTTCTGTAAAAAATGCCATTGGTAATTTGATAGAGATCACATTGAATCTGTATATTGTTTTGGGTAATATAGTCATTTTCACAATATTGATTCTTCCAATCCAAGAACATGGTATATCTCTCCATCTGTTGGTATCATCTTTAATTTCTTTCATCAATGTCTTATAGTTTTCTTCATGCAGGTCTTTTGTCTCCCTCAGTAGGTCTATTCCTAGGTATTTTATTCTTTTTGTTGCAGTGGTAAATGGGAGTGTTTCCTTAATTTCTCTTTCAGAGTTTTCATCATTAGTGTATAGGAATGCAAGTGATTTCTGTGCATTCATTTTGTATCCTGCAACTTTACCAAATTCATTGATTAGCTCTAGTAGTTTCCTGGTGGCATCTTTAGGATTCTCTATGTATAGTATCATGTCATCTGCAAACAGTGACAGTTTTACTTCTTCTTTTCCAATTTGTATTCCTTTTATTTCTTTTTCTTCTCAGATTGCCATGGCTAGGACTTCCAAAACTATGTTGAATGATAGTGGTGAGAGTGGACATCCTTGTCTTGTTCCTGATCTTAGAGGAAATGCTTTCAGTTTTTCACCATTGAGAATGATGTTTGCTGTGGGTTTGTCGTAAACGGCCTTTATTATGTTGAGGTAGGTTCCCTCTATGCCCATTTTCTGGAGAGTTTTTATCATAAATAGGTGTTGAATTTTGTCAAAAGCTTTTTCTGCATCTATTAAGATGATCATATGGTTTTTATTCTTCAGTTTGTTAATATGGTGTATCACATTGATTGATTTGCGTATGTTGAAGAATCCTTGCATCCCTGGGATAAATCCCACTTGATCATGGTGTATGATCCTTTTAATGTGTTGTTGGATTCTGTTTGCTAGTATTTTATTGAGGATTTTTGCATCTATATTCATCAGTGATATTGATCTGTAATTTTCTTTTTTTGTAGTGTCTTTGTCTGGTTTTGGTATCAGGGTGATGGTGGCCTCATAGAATGAGTTTGGGAGTGTTCCTTCCTCTGCAATTTTTTGGAATAGTTTGAGAAGGATGGGTGTTAGCTCTTCTCTAAATGTTTGATAGAATTCACCTGTGAAGCCAACTGGTCCTGGACTTTTGTTTGTTGGAAGATTTTTAATCACAGTTTCAATTTCATTACTTGTGATTGGTCTGTTCATATTTTCTCTTTCCTCCTGATTCAGTCTTGGAAGGTTATACATTTCTAAGAATTTGTCCATTTCTTCCAGGTTGTCCATTTTATTGGCATAGAGTTGCTTGTAGTAGTCTCTTAGGATGCTTTGTATTTCTGCAGTGTCTGTTGTAACTTCTCCTTTTTCATTTCTAATTTTATTGATTTGAGTCCTCTCCTTCTTTTTCTTGATGAGTCTGGCTAAAGGTTTATCAATTTTGTTTATCTTCTCAAGGAATCAGCTGTTAGTTTTATTGATCCTTGCTATTGTTTTCTTTGTTTCTATTTCATTTATTTCTGCTGTGATCTTTACGATTTCTTTCCTTCTGCTAACTTTGGGTTTTGTTTGTTCTTCTTTCTCTAGCTCCTTTAGGTGTAAGGTTAGATTGTTTATTTGAGATATTTCTTGTTTCTTGAGGTAAGCTTGTATAGCTATAAACTTTCCTCTTAGAACTGCTTTTGCCGCATCCCATAGGTTTTGGATTGTCGTGTTTTCATTGTCATTTGTCTCTAGGTATTTTTTGATTTCCTCTTTGATTTCTTCAGTGATCTCTTGGTTATTTAGTAACGTATTGTTTAACCTCCATGTATTTGTATTTTTTACATTTTTTTCCCGGTAAATGATTTCTAATCTCATAACCTTGTGGTAAGAAAAGATGCTTGACATGATTTCAGTTTTCTTAAATTTACTGAGGCTTGATTTGTGACCCAAGATGTGATCTATCCTGGAGAATATTCCGTGCGCACTTGAGAAGAAAGTTTAATCTGTTAGTTTTGGATGGAATGTCCTATAAATATCAATTAAATCTATCTTGTCTATTGTGTCATTTAAAGCTTGTGTTTCCTTATTAATTTTCTGTTTGGATGATCTGTCCATTGGTGTAAGTGGGGTGTTAAAGTCCCCCACTATTATTGTGTTACTGTCGATTTCCTCTTTTATAGCTGTTAGCAGTTGCCTTATGTATTGAGGTGCTCCTATGTTGGGTGCATATATATTTATAATTGTTATATCTTCTTCTTGGATTGATTCCTTGATCATTATGTAGTGTCTTTCCTTGTCTCTTGTAACATTCTTTATTTTAAAGTCTATTTTTATCTGGTATGAGTATTGCTACTCCAGCTTTCTTTTGATTTCCATTTCCATGGAATATCTTTTTCCATCCCCTCACTTTCGGTTTGTATGTGTCCCTAGGTCTGAAGTGGGTCTCTTGAAGACAGCATATATATGGGTCTTGTTTTTGTATCCATTCAGCAAGCCTGTGTCTTTTGGTTGGAGCATTTAATCCATTCACGTTTAAGGTAATTATCGATATGTATGTTCCTATGACCATTTTCTTAATTGTTTTGGGTTTGTTTTTGTAGGTCCTTTTCTTCTCTTGTGTTTCCCACTTAGAGAAGTTCCTTTAGCATTTGTTGTAGAGCTGGTTTGGTGGTGCTGAATTCTCTTAGCTTTTGCTTGTCTGTAAAGCTTTGATTTCTCCGTCGAATGTGAATGAGATCCTTGCCGGGTAGAGTAATCTTGGTTGTAGCTTCTTCCCTTTCATCACTTTAAGTATATCATGCCACTCCCTTCTGGCTTGTAGAGTTTCTGCTGAGAAATCAGCTGTTAAACTTTTGGGAGTTCCCTTGTATGTTATTTGTCACTTTTCCCTTGCTGCTTTCAGTAATTTTTCTTTGTCTTTAATTTTTGCCAATTTGATTACTATGTGTCTCGGTGTGTTTATCCTTGAGTTTATCCTGTATGGGACTCGCTGTGCTTCCTGGACTTGGGTGGCTATTTCCTTTCCCATGTTAGGGAAATTTTCGACTATAATCTCTTCAAATATTTTCTCTGGTCCTTTCTCTCTCTCTTCTCCTTCTGGGACCGCTATAATGCGAATGTTGTTGTGTTTAATGTTGTCCCAGAGGTCTCTTAGGCTGTCTTCATTTCTTTTCATTCTTTTTTCTTTAGTCTGTTCTGCAGCAGTGCATTCCACCATTCTGTCTTCCAGGTCACTTATCCTTTCTTCTGCCTCAGTTATTCTGCTATTGATTCCTTCTAGTGTAGTTTTCACTTCAGTTATTGTATTGTTCATCTCTGTTTGTTTGTTCTTTAATCTTCTAGATCTTTGTTAAACATTTCTTGTATCTTCTCGATCTTTGCCTCCATTCTTTTTCTGAGGTCCTGGATCATCTTCACTATCATTATTCTGAATTCTTTTTCTGGAAGGTTGCGTATCTCCACTTCATTTAGTTGTTTTTCTGGGGTTTTATCTTGTTCCTTCATCTGGTACATAGCCCTCTGCCTTTTCATCTTGTCTATCTTTCTGTGAATGTGGTTTTTGTTCCACAGGCTGCAGGATTGTAGTTCTTCTTGCTTCTGCTGTCTACCCTCTGGTGGATGAGGCTGTCTAAGAGAGAGGCTTGTGCAAGTTTCCTGATGGGAGGGACTGGTGGTGGGTAGAGCTAGCTGTTGCTCTGGTGGGCAGAGCTCAGTAAAACTTTAATCTGCTTGTCTGCTAATGGGTGGGGCTGTGTCCCCTCCCTGTTGGTGGTTTGGCCTGAGGCGACCCAACACTGGAGCCTACCTGGACTCTTTGGTGGAGCTAATGACAGACTCTGGGAGGGCTCACGCCAAGGAGTACTTCCCAGAACTTCTGCTGCCAGTGTCCTTGTCCTCACGGTGAGACAGAGCCACCCCCAACTCTACAGGAGACCCTCCAACACTAGCAGATACGTCTGGTTCAGTCTCTATGGGGTCACTGCTCCTTCCCCTGGGTCCCGACATGCACACTACTTTGTGTGTGCTCTCCAAGAGTGGAGGCTCTGTTTCCCCCAGTCCTGTCGAAGTCCTGCAATCAAATCCAGCTAGGCTTCGAAGTCTGATTCTCTAGGAATTCCTCCTCCCATTGCCAGAACCCCAGGTTTGGAAGCCTTACTTGGGGCTCAGAACCTTCACTCCAGTGGGTGGACTTCTGTTGTATAAGTGTTCTCCAGTTTGTGAGTCACCCACCCAGCAGTTATGGGATTTGATTTTATTGTGTTTGTGCCCCTCCTACCGTCTCATTGTGGCTTCTCCTTTGTCTCTGGATGTGCGGTATCTTTTTTGGTGAGTTCCAGTGTCTTCCTGTCAATGATTGTTCAGCAGTTAGTTGTGATTCCAGTGTTCTTGCAAGAGGGAGTAAGAGCATGTCCTTCTACTCCACCATCTTGAACCAATCTCTCTGAACAAATGTAGTTTCAGCCGTCATCATGTGCAGGAAGTGGAAAGAGAGCAAAGGCAAGGAGCCAGAGCACACAGGCTGAATCATCCCGAAGCACGTCCTAGGACCAAGGTGGATGCAGAGCGTAGCAGCACGAAAGTCCAAGCCACTTTAAATTGCATTATCTAATTTGATTTTTTGAGCAATCATATATATTATTTTCTGTGATGCATTTGGTAACTGAGTTCAAAGAGGCAAAGTGATTTGTTATATGGTGACACAGTAAATGTAAGAAAGAGGATATGGCTTAATTGCCCAGCCCATGCTATTTCAATGTATATGTATGAATAATATTAAAAAAATCTTGGGAAATTAAAAAAAATGTATTGCTGAAAATAGCTGTCTTACTTTGAGCTGATTGGTGCAATTTTTACATTTTACTTATTAAATTTTTTTTCTTAAGTATGCAATGGACTCTTTTCATACTTATCTATTGATTTCAATAATCACAGAAAAGAGGTAGCCATCAGCTCCTTTCTTATTAGTACTCCCATTCTTGGGCAAGTCTGGATGGACACCCCTCATGATATGTGTGTTCCACTGATGTGTCCATTTTTAGACAGAATTTTATGATCTCACATCTCTCAAAATGACTTTAATGTGGTTTTTAAGTAAGTACTCATTTTCTTTTTTAATGGCAGTGTGAGGCAATATTTTTAAGGGGTAAATGACAGTGTGGAGAAATGTTTACTTTTGTTGCATGTCACATGTTCAGTGTCGAATTTGTTCATTTTTGGTCCTTGGTACAGGACTGACAACTCAGGCAGGAAGCTCAGGACCCTGCAGCCACCACAGGGCGTACCCCTTGATCCTATAGCTCTGGCACTTGGAATTGCGCCCTGGGTTGTGCGTAGCAAAGGTCCCAGTCTACTTGGCAGGCATGCTTTTTTGGTTTTTCAACTTTTGAACATTTTTTTTGAACTATCATTTAAAAGTCAGGAGGATTCTGTCTGTTGTCTGTCTGTCTGTCTGTCTGTCTGTCTGTCTCTCTCTCTCTCACACACACACACACACACACACACACACACACACACACACTTCTACCTGATTTCTCTTGAAAAATTAAAATACTTATCAACACCTACTCACATTCTGAGTGGCAATAACTGACAAGAGCTGAGTCACAGATGCCCCCTTTAGGTGGCGCTTTCACTTTCTCCTGTTTGTCACCTTGGGGAATCCTTACTGATTTTTGTTTTGCTTTGGTTTTCATCCAGCCCCTCTAGATTTGAGTTTGAGACCCTTAGAGTCACTAGAATTTACTGGCAAGCCTTCATGGTCACCCTTTCTAAATTGACTGCACTCTCAAAGGTATGACAAAATGAACTGATGATTTTTCTGCTGCTCTGCAGTTCCTACATCATCTGGACAAACTGTCCCTGATTCTACCACCTGGTTGTCAATCCTGGATTCATGTTCGAATCGCCTGGCAGCTTTTTAAGATGCTGGGACCCAACAACATTACAGAGGCTGTTGGATCCAGGCAACAGTTTTATAAAAATCTCCCCCGGTGTTTGGGATCTGCAAGTCAGGTTGAGAACTGCTTGTTTAGTTGGTGCTTTGTATAAATTTTATTTTATCGAGTAATTCACTGAACCAAAACAATGAAAAGTTCTAGTATGTAAGCAAATGAAACAAGAAAGGTGTAATTATCACCAGAAATACCTGGATCAAAGAAGAGGCTGGTAAGCAGATGCACTCTATGAAATGAGATGGAACCCTACATCCCACTGCCCTGCAGCAGCCTTGAAACCTGCATCAAGTCTTCCCAGCTGTCCCAAGACCACTTGGCTCATGTTTGATTAATATCAGAAGGAAGAGCCAGTGATGGTACTGAAGAAATTTAGTTGCCTTTCTCTGAACATGAGTCTTTTTTCATACAATGTACAGATATATAAATTTCACACTTGGAGGAAAGTTTGTGGAAGGATTCACTATAGTTTTCCTATAAATTGCCAGATCCCCAAATATTTTAAGTTCTATTCAGGTTACAGATTTTACTTGTGAGTTTTTTCCTCTTCTTTACCACTGTCTACAGTGAAGATTCTGTGAAATTCTGTCCTTGTGAATAGATGTTAATTTTCATGATTGGTATTTATTATTATGGATAAAAACCTAACTGCAAAATAATTACTTTTCCTTCAGGTTACTATATGAAGCTATGTTAAATTAATATATGCTAATAAATGGCTTACCATTAAATCCTATATTCTTTTTTAAAAAAATTCTATGTTCTTGAAATCACACATTAAATAAGTTTTATATTCTAAATATAATCTCTAGAAAATATAATAGACCCATCCAGATATGCAATAAACTTCTACTAATTGAAAACCATAATTCATTTTAATACTAGCAATATTTCCATCACAAAATATGATTTTATTAAATAAAGTATTCAAAATTAACTTCAACCCCAATTTTCTTTATCAAAGTAAATGGCTCAACCAACCCAGTTTCTGCATTATTAACTTTTTATGCTAAAGAAATTTTACACTTAATGTTACATTATTATATGGTGTAGTCCGATTATATTCTAATTTTTAACTTTGCCTTTAAATTATACATTTATAACTTAGCTCTGCCTTTGACAGTAACATATATTGAAGAGTGTTTGAAATTCATGCAATTTAAGAATTCTATAATTCATATTTTCCACTTAGACTAGTTTGACCCAATTTTTCCAGTTTTCTGAGATTTTATTATATGTCTATTTATTAATCAGTCAGTCACTATTGGAGGAGGACTTTATGCAGACACAAATAACATAAAGCAAGAAAACTGAAGGAAAAAAAAGGTCTATAAGGACGTGAATTAATAAAAATATGACGTTATTTTCCTGGATTTTGTGATGCTTGTGGAATTCCAGCTTTTTAAAATTTGTAATTTTTTGTGATTTCCTTTTTCATTCCATATAAACATTCATACCCAATTTTGTATCTGTAATTTTGTATTCATTTTCTAATGAGATATCTCCCACCTTCTCCCTGCTCCCCCAGATGTGTAAGCTTCAAGCCCACACAACCTAAACCCACACAGACTATCTCACATTTATCACATACCCCCATGGACATTATTTATCCACATGTATATTATGGGAGATACAGTCAAACCCAGTATCACCTGCTAGTATCATTACACTCTTTGTAGTTATCCTAATGTACAAAGCTGGCACTGCTAAGGAAAATAAATGAAGTTACTGCAACATGATTTGCAGTAATTTTTCCATTCTTCTGAAGCTGTTAGCAGACCACATATTACCTGTTACAGAGTTCTGCCAAGGCTTGATATCTGGAGTGCTTATCAAGATTTAGGAAGGATCTATAATCTATTTCTTTAGAAAAAGAAAAAATACAACAAATTACATATCTAAAAACACTACCATATATGGGAAAATACATAGCAATTTTATATGTAACTTTTGCACACATCTTCACAATACCCTATTTCCCTTCATTTTTTGCCTGCTTACTCTTTGATTGTTTTTTTCATATGGGAATATTTTGTAATGTCTTTCTAGTGAGAGAATGTGTAGATAACTGTCTTGTCTCTAGCATGGTTAATTGAAATTTATTTTGGTAATGCTATGTAATTTGTAGAATTGTCAAATTTGAGAAAACTATAAATTTCTTTTATACATGAGCTGTTGGAAGGATTTTCCACAGATTAACTTTTGGCTCTCTAGATTTAATGTCTTGTTTTTCCTCCATTCCCACATACTTCTTTGCTGAGTGCCATAAGACACATGTGACAGAGGGGAAGATGGAATGGGAAGATCAAGAACTGATTAGAATTAAAATGTCTTACTTATGCTTATTCTATCAAAACTTTGACCACATGGCTGCATTGCTAGGGCCCCTCCCAGGGTCTTAGAAGGGATCTGTGCAAGCAAGGGGCCCTGAAAGCTTAAGTTTTACTCTCTTTACTGTAAAATCCACATCTAACAATAGAATTAAGATATAAAATAATCTCAAAATTCTAGACTGAAACAGAATGAAATTGAATTCAATAAAAGTAAAATCGAATAGTTAGGGTCAAAGCATTAATTTCGCAAGCACAGGTTAAGAGGTGTATGGTAATGGTTCAGGGGTTTTAGCGGACCCTCATTTTATTATGAACCAACAGTATGATGCAAACATAGAAAAGGCATAGAAATAGCATAATAATAGGCCGCATTAACAGAAATAGTGTCCAGATCATGAGATCTAATAATCCCTTAAAAAGCTGCCTTGGTCAGAAGACAGCTGCAATATTATGTCCAATTCTGATGACATAATTTAGGAGGCCTAGTGACTGACTAGTTTGTATCCAGAATAAGCCATTCAAACTGGTGAAGATAATTTGAACTCACAGCACAGAATGAGTGGTTAATGAATCTGAGGATGTCAGATGAATACTTAAGGGAACAAATTACTACCTTTGAATACTTGAGTTGCTGTCCTACAGAAGAGAGTTTTATACAACAGTTGTCCTGAATTGTCCAAGTGAACAGTGGTAAAACCAATTTGTATTTTATCTCACTGTAAGAAGTTGTTTTCTGATGATACAGTTGCTTGCAATGGACTTGGTCGTCCCTTGAATGTCTGCGGGAAGTGAAGTATGAAAACTGGAACCAGATATGTGTGTTGAATAAGGGACTTCTGTAATGACAACACTTAGGTGGCACTTACACCTTGCCAGGTACTCTTCTAAACACTTGCAAAGGGTGAAGAACAGGAATGGATGGCTCCCTTGGCTTCTCTCTCATATTTGGTGGTTCTGAGGGAGTGATTTTAAAAAAATCATTGCTTTGGCGGACACACTAAGACATTGCTATTTTTCCCCCTAGTAATTGCATTTTCATGCCTATAAGTGAGCATTTCTTTTTTTTAAATTTTATTTATTTATTTATTCATTCATTTATGGCTGTGTTGGGTCCTCGTTTCTGTGCGAGGGCTTTCCCCAGCTGCGGCGAGCGGGGGCCACTCCTCATCGCGGTGCGCGGGCCTCCCACCATCGTGGCCTCTCCTGTTGCGGAGCACAGGCTCCAGACGCGCAGGCTCAGTGATCGTGGCTCACGGGCCCAGCCGCTCCGCGGCACGTGGGATCCTCCCAGACCAGGGCTCGAACCCGCGTCCGCTGCATTGGCAGGCAGACTCTCAACCACTGCGCCACCAGGGAAGCCCAGTGAGCATTTCTGACGGGAACGAGCCACCTTAGTACTTTTAAAATGTTATACATTCAAGGTCTACTTTTAGGGAGAAGCAGGTCAGAGTTCCCATTACTTTTTACATCATCAATCTTAGTTTAAGACTTTTGTATGATGGGTAAGAGTAAGAGTGTAGACTGAAGCCAGACTACCTGCATCTCAACTCCCCTACTTGAGCTGTATGTCTTTCTGTGCCTCAGTTTCCTCAACTATAAAATGGGGATAATTATAGGACCACTTCATAGGACTGTTTGGGGCATGAAATTACTTATTCCATGTAAACCACTTAGAATGGTGTTGGGCATATAGTAAGCATTTCATAATTTGTTTTAAGTTCTTTAAGTTCTGTGTGCTTCCAATGGCTGTCAATAACGTCACCTGTTTTTATTTTCCCATGCATTCATTCATTCCTCACGTACTTGTAATGAGGGCCTAACACGGACCAGCACTGTGCTAGGAACAGAGGATTTAGCTATGGACGTAGCAGACACGGTCAGATATGACTTCATGAAATTTATAATCTAGCAGATTTTTATACAGCCAATGTCAAAAAAGATATTTGTCAGTATCTCAGCTAGCAACTTACCAATCATGCTTATTAAAGGTAATAAATAGCATTCCCCAAACTTTAATTCTACTAAAATTATGTGTATGTGTGTTTGTGCATGTGTGTGTTTTCTTTCTTTACCAAAGTTTTAAATCATGAGACAAATTAAAAGACAGCAGAAATCAAGCGTTACTACCCAGTCTCTCCATGACCATCCAATCTGTCTGGTTATTATTACTGTTGCTGTTGTTATTTTACTCTGGTTGTTACTGTTGTTATGGTTATTATTATTATTATTTTACTAGTAGGTGAAAATTGGCTGGGAAAGTGGGAATTGGGAGGATTGAGTTTTTTCTCCTTGTTGGTGAAGTTCTACCAAGGATACTGTTAATTATAAGCAATCAAGTGAACCACTGTGATCTATCAACAGTGAAAGATATGTGAGTAATAGTGAGAACACTGGGGTTTATAGCTTCTTGGTTAACCAAAGTCTTTAGCAAGCTCTCCCAGGGCAATCTCCTTTTTGGTAGAGACCAAATCTTTTCCCAGACTTTAAAACACTGTGGAGTCTTTAAACTATTATTGGCAAATTAAGGGATTTTGAGGTCTTCTCAAAAAATGTTACATGCTGTTAATTGAACTGTCCTCTGTTAACACTTTAAGTAGAATAAATAGACTTATGTTCCTGGGATTTGAGCTTGGAATTTCTTGGACTTGTGTAAATGTGAAAGTAGCTACTCAGATCTTAGAGTCATTTCCTTGGTATTTCGAGTTCAAATTGGAAGCTCAGCTTCTAACATGCCTTGGCAAGTCTTTCTTCTCTGCAATTAACACGTTCAGTTTAACACCAGTTAATCAAATGTCATATTACTTTTTATGCTATTAACTTTGTTTTGCTGCATACCACGAACATGTGTGCTTAACATTAAATTTGAATTAAAGCGTTATTTCTGAAAGAGTTTTTTCCTCTTCTTTCCTCATTTCTTGAGTGAAACCATGATTTTGTGGCAAAACTACTATGACAAACCTGTGATTTTCATTAAAAATTTTAGTGACAAACATTCTTTCCTAATTATAAGTATAGAGTGAGTGGGTCCAAGAATTTGTGTACCAGTTTCAAAATGTCAGCTACACCCTTGTTTTTATCTGTTTGCTCAAGCCAGTTGGATTCTTTAAGGTCTTGAAAAAACACATTTTCTTTTGATTAGTAACAGTGCAGCAGACTTGTTAAGTGCATCAATCAGGCAAGTACATCCAATCCAGACCCCAACTCCAGACCACAAAAGTACATAGAAACGGTTTTTAATTTAAAAAAAATTATTGTGGTAAAATATCTATAACAGAAATTTTACCATTTTAATCATTTTTTAAGAATGCAGTTCAGTGGCATTAAGTACATTCACATTGTTGTGTAACCATCACCACCACCATCCATCTCCAGAGCTTTTTCATCTTCCCAAACTGACTGAAACTCCATACCCATTAAACTGTAGCTCCCTATTTCCCCTCCTCCGAGCCCCTGGCAACCACCATTCTACTTTCTGTCTCTATGATTTTGAGTATGTTAGGTACTTCATGTTAGTGGAATCATACCGTATTTATCCTTTTGTACCTGGCTTGTTTCACTCAGCATAATGTCTTCAGGGTTCATGCATGTTGTAGCATGTGTCAGAATTACCTTCATTTTTTAAGGCTGAATTATATTCCATTGTACAATGTGTATGCCACATTTTGTTTATCCATTCATCTGTTGATGGACATGTGGCTGGCTCCACCTTTCGGCTATTTCGAATAGTGCTGCTCTGAACATGGGTGTATAAATATCTGCTTAGGTCCCTGCTTCTGATTCTTTTAGGTATATGCTCAGAAGTGGAATTACTGGGTCATATAGCAATCCTATTTTTAATTTTTTGAGGGTCCATAGCGGCAACACCATCTTTTACATACCAACTAATAGTGAGCAGTGTTCCAATTTCTCCTCACCCTCACCAGCACTTGTATTTCCTAACAGCCATTCTAATAGATATATACGAAGGTTTTCAAAAATGTATCGGTATGCTATTGTGGCTTTTCATGTGCAGAAATAAAAGATTATAAAATTAAATATTTATTACTGTATATATGTGAAAACATCAAATTTCCTAATTATGGGTTCTTGTTTTCAAGTTTACTTCAAATACAGTATTCTAATAAATAACACATCTTAAGTGTAATAGAATAATAGACACTTTGAATAAAAATGTCTAACAAGTGGAGGAAAGAAAAAATAGACAGGGGAAGACCTCCAAATTGAACCAGAAAACTCATCCCAAGTGGTATTTGAAAGGTACCAATTATTGGTTAAGTGTTTTGGTAGTTTTCAAAACACACAGAATAGGCTATGATGATGAAACTCCGTAACATATTAAATAAAAAGAGAAAAAACTGAATCACACTTTTTTTGGAAGTCAGAACGTGTTCAGCAATGTTTGGTTTTTTTGAGCTATATAGTTAAAACTCTCTAGCTTTGGTTTTGCAAACACATTCAGCATATGACAACACATTCCTATGTTTACAGTCTTTTTTCCCTCAGGCTTTTCACCATTTTCAAGGTTCATTACCCTGACCCGAACTCCCAGTTTTGCCCTGGTAGAAAGTGGATTACTTCATTAGCAATCTAGAAGTGCCAGGTGAAAATCTATCTAACATCTACCTCTCTGGAACAAATATGCCCAGGTTACTGGTAATATACACATGTGGTATCGTTTTTCCATTATTTGGAACATACAGAACTAAATTAATAACAGTTCTTACAAGACCCTGGGGGTTTGTGTAAAAGAATTTTGATCTCCTTAGGAAGGGCTCACCAGTACTCTCCGGAGAGATGCACTTGACTTTTGACCTCTTTTCAAAGGCACCTGTGTGAGCTTTTAAAATCCACTACCACCAATTATCCACTTTCAACCTGAAGTGTTTAAACCTAGGGCCACATTAACTGAGCTTAGCACATAGCCATGTCATCGTAGACTTCCTGATGTGAGGCGATGTCTTGACATAGTTAAAAGGGAGTTTAGGGATGGGGCATGAGATTAATCAGGTCCTCCTACTGACAGCTTCAAACAAAGAAGCCTTTTAGCCACCTGGTTTGTGTCTCTCACACCTGCATTCAGATTGCTGGGACAAAGCTTTGTACCATCGCCTTGATCCCCGTTCTTTTCAGGTACTTGTTTGTGGCTACGTTGTTTCACTTAATGGCTCTTTCGAAAAGACAGCATAGAAGATGCAAATAAACATCTTCCTCTTTCAGGAAAAACAGTGCTGGTAGAACTGTAGCCATTTAGAAAATCAGTTCATAATGGGCTTACGAAATGCCGTGCATACTTCTTGAAGATTTTGGAAAGGAGGCCTCAGCTCACGGTATATTAGAGTGACGTACATCATTCTTTTTTCTGCCATCATTTTCTTGGAAATTTAAACCAGGGTGAACATAGATTTCTCTCTCCTTGCTTCACATCCCTGTTAGTTGGCTTCTTTGGCAGTAAACGTGGCTTTGATTTTAGTCTCTGAGCTTATTAAATTTTTTTGTTTTTTTACTTATGGTGCAGAAGGCTTAAGCATGGTAGTACTGTTATTCCAGCATGCCAGGAGAGTAACTCTGTGAAAGTGAGATTCCAGTTGCCTAGCACAGCCCGTTAGCCTTCACATGCTGCAGAGTTACGACAACAGCCCATGTCTGCATTGTTCGCTGTAACCAAGTAATGCAGAAATATTAGAGGCCTAGTTGACTACATATTCTATGCCTGGTTTAAATCACTGATGTTGTAAGATCTGGCCATGGACTAAAAAAAATTCCAAATGTTTTCTGGTTCTAGTTTTTGATATTTTTTTTCTTTGTATGAAAAGTAAAACCATACAGGATCTCGATTGCACAATGAAGCACAGTTCCAAGGCCATGCTAATAATTTATCCCAGTTTAGCCTTAACGGAGTTATGCAATGGCTATTTCAAATACACTCGTCCAAGCCATTTGATCTTAAGGTTCAGGAGTCATTTTGCTGAATAAAGAGTGGAGACTACTCTCCAGTATGTGTTTGGCAGGTAAGGCAACCTGCTACTCTCATACGGAGAACTGGATTTCTTTAAATTTCTGTTTTCCATTGTTTCATCCGCTATATTTCCCCAATAGCTATTTGGTGCTATGTCAACGGTAACTGTGGTATTAATAATAATAATGACAACAGCAACAGAAATGATAACAACAAAGAATATGTGTCCGTGTGTACTGTGTACCAGTTATTATGCTACGGATTTTATGTGTTTCAGCTCATGCACTTCCCTAAGTAACTCTTTGAGAGAGATACAATACCCAGTTTAGTGATGAGGAAACTAAGGCCCACAGAGGAAAGTAACTGGCCGAAAGTCACACACCTCTAAAGAGAGAGAGCCGGTATTTGAACCCTGGCACTCTGATTCCAAAATCCATGCTCTTGATTAGAGTACTGTAAGAAAAGTCCTGTATCTGTGCTAATTTTTGCAAATGAGAGCTAGCCTATTTACATTTTACATTGAAGAAATCAGTAGAGCAATGGGCAACTGCTACAGAGGTGTGTGCAAGAGTCTGGAGTATCCTTACTTTCTATTCTTGATTTTATATGAAGTGAGGAAAAAGGGATGTAGTGCCCCCTCCTACCCCATATACATGCTCGATGATAATGAAAAGTACCTTTCTAATACAGCGTACTTGAAGTAATAGACGTGAAACAATCATTTCCTTTCCACTGGTTTTGCAAACATATTGGTTTCTGAAGTCTTTTATTGGAGCATAAGTGATGTTATCAAAAGGTTGCCAGAGGGATGTTTGCAGATTGGTGACAACTATTTATGATGTGTTTTTAAGTTGGTGATCTATCTTCTCTTGTAGTTACTGTCTCCCATCTCAGAAAGTGGGAGGCGTCTGCACCGTCTGTAGAAGGCGGCTGAGAAGGAAATAGGTTCAGCGCGTGTGTGTTAATATCAGTCTGTTTTCAATATTCAGGCCTGGGCTCAGCTTTTTCTACTTCTGTTACACAAAGAAAATGTGGTGGGAAAGGCACACCCAGTAACAAACAGGTGTACCCTGTCTGAGGCAGATTTGCCCAGTGACACACTCTTTGTGGTGCAGTTTTTGTGCAGACACACATGGGTATCAAATGGACACTACAGAGGTCATCAAAATGATGCTTAAGGAAGCCAGGGGGAAGGGAGACAATCCCGGTTCAGCCCTGCCTTAGATTGAAATCGCCATCAGATTTGTTCTCCAACTCCTCTTTTGCCTACCACACCCACCCCCATCAGCAAATTAATAAGCCAAGAAAGGAGTTTAGAAACCAGAGCTGGAAAGACCTCCAGGTCAAGTCCTCCATTCCCTTGTCAAGCCTGGGTCAGCCTCCTCACCCCCTGAGCCCTTTCTAGTTTTTCCTCTGCTTGAAATGTCTCAAGCCTAAATTTTCCTTTCTTGCCTTTATCCCATTACTTCTAGTTACAACCTCTTTTGTCATGCCAACTAATTCCCCTCTGTCCTTTGGGGACAATTATATCATCTTTAGTTCCTCCTTGGATTTCATTCTTTTATTTTCCCTCCTCGTAAGTCAACCCCTCTGGCCATCCAGTAATGCTTTTTGACTTGCTCTGAACTCTACACACTGTTCATCTTTCTCACTGTGAGGTCCCCAAAGCTTGAATAGACCCTCCTGAGTGTGGTCTCACCCTGGACTGAGTAAGGAAGCCAGTATTACCTCTCTTTCTTAATACGGGCTACTTTTGCCTACATCTTCAAAAAGTGCTCTATGAGTTTACTTTGGCTATGAGATTGCCTTTATAGAGAGAAATCTTATTTAATTATTTGTAATCTTTCATCTGTGCCTGGGAGCATACTACTCTCTAAAGCAGCACTCTCCAATAGAAATGAAATGTGAGCCACACATGTCATTTTAAATTTTCTAGTAGTCACATTAAGAAAAGTAAAAAGACACATATGAAATTAATTTGAACAGGATTTAACTTAAGATATCAAAAATTATCATTTCAATATGTAATCAATATTAAAAATTATTCATAGACTGTTTAAATTCATTTTTTTCTAGTAAACCTTGGGGATCCTGTGTGTGCTTTACCCTTACAGCGCACCTCAATTTAGACACTCTATATTCCTTAGCAATGTAGTACTTGGTCTGTATTTGGAGTTCACAAAATTTATTGTTGAAGTAGTGGATTTACATGCCAAGTTGTTCTGAACATACTTGAAAGTTTTCCAAGAACTGAATTATCAGTTTTTCAATTTAAACTGTAACAAATTAAAATGAAATGAAGTTAAAATTCAGTTCCTCAGTTGCAGCAGTCACATTTCAAGTGCTTGGATGTGACTACGGGCTGCCATTGTGGACAGCAGAGCTCTAAATCTGTGATAGTTCTAAGAGCTGCCATCTCCCAAGTAGTTCAGCTTCCATTTCCCTAAGGTGAATCTTACTTTTGGATTCTTGATCACATGACTTTTTTGTGGGGGGAGGAGGTATTACTTTTGTTTCTCTCTCTGATTTTGATGAGGCGTCCATCCACTTCATTGAGGGTTTTTGTAATATACATTCTTGTATGTTAAGATGCAGTGGTATGGTTTTTGAATGCATTTATGTTAAGTATTACACAATTAATAACCATCATGAAAAGATCTTAGAAATCAGAACGGAAAAGACCTATAAGATATGTAGACTTGAAAATAGTTGCCAGGTCATGACTTTATACTGAAATACAATTCTTTCTTTACTTTTTCATAGAAATGCCAATGAAGCTTATAGAATAAATTAGGTGACCTCACAGGCTTCGTCAGCATTTGTGTAGCTTAGGCCAAAGATGCTAAATCTCATTGCTTTGCTAATCTCTGCACTGCACACTTAGTAACCTAATAATTCAGATTGTGTTGTAGGACTCTAATCGTGAAGGGTAAGCCTCAAGCATTCCAAGCAATATTCTTTCAAACCAGTGCTTTGTAAGAGAAAAAATTCAAAGTGGTAGGGGTTCCTAGTGACCCCAAAGATGTACCCTGAAGTTTGTATTATAAATAGAAGAGTCTGACTCAAAAAGTGGGGCTGGGCACACTCTCTGGAACGGCTTAATAAATTTGGCTTCATTAATGCTATCATACTAGCTGATTAATGCTATTAATCATAAGGGTTCTGTGTCTCTGTCCTTCCCCTGAACCTGAGTCCAGCTTTTTCAAAGGACATTTACTTGATTCAAAGTGGGGGAAATTTTTAGCTTATCTATTTTCTTAAGCACTATTTCCCAACCCCCGCTTGAATCTCTCTCTCTCTCTGTCCTCACACGCAAATCTCCTTTCTTCCCATTACACAAGTGTGCCCATGACAAGCGCTTTTCCTGAATTGATATTTCAGTTGTTTTCTTTGCAGTTCTGTGGCTCCCGTGGTCTCTGTTTTATCCACCTGCTTCATATTTTAGGTTTTAAACTTGCTTTCATAATATTTCACAAGGTTGTTTTGATTAAAGCTTCAACATACTAAAATCAGAGGAAAATAAGGGGAGATGGTGGCTGAAGGTTT
Organism: Balaenoptera acutorostrata; assembly: GCF_949987535.1. Lineage (NCBI taxonomy): Eukaryota > Metazoa > Chordata > Mammalia > Artiodactyla > Balaenopteridae > Balaenoptera > Balaenoptera acutorostrata. The sequence goes on from NC_080066.1 coordinate 133,775,566, forward strand.
CACAGTTTAATTCTGTTTGTGTCTATGAATGCATTTTGGAGTGGTTTGCACTATCATAAGTACTTTGTAACATTCAAAGTGTACATTGAGCAGGAGGGTGTTTATTTAACATGGGCACCTCAATATCTCTGTGGGTCTTTACGTTTGGAAGACTTTGGATTTTTTCAATACGAACCTGTTTTACTGCCAATCTCTCACCTCCCTCCCAACTCCTCCAACTTGGTTTCTCCCCTCCAGCTTCCTGCTGTGGTCTTGAAATTATCAGTGTTTCAGCTAATAACAATACTGCTTCATGTCTATTTGCTATTTTACAGTTGTGAAATTACTTTAAAAACAGTATCTCATTTCAAATTCACAGAAACTTGTGAAGGACAGGTTCAGGAAAAGCAGATATGGTTATTTCCATTTGTTAGGTAAGAAATGAAAGCCTAGTAGCTCCTTCGTCTGCCTCAAGACACCCAGTTGAGCCAAATTTCCAGGTCTTTTGATAAGAAGCCCATTTACATTTTCATCCATCCATTTGTCCATAATCTTTCTTCAAAGGATCTGAGGTTAACTCTTTTTCAGCTCAACAATCTTTTCTCTACACTGTGCTGCTATGAAAGAGACCCCATTCCCATCTTATATGGTATCCTTTTAGGATAACTTCCACAATCCATGCTGAGGGAGGAGCCCAGAAAAATCTCCATTTTACTAGCCTATCATTTGCAGGGACTTACTAGAAGTTCCCTTTTGGGTAAATATGGATGAATTTCATTCTACACTGAATTAGTTTATCCAAATCTTTTTCAGGATGCCAAAAAGAAAAAAAATGTGGCTTGTCCTAAGCACTGGTATAAACTAGTAAATTTTCCTTCTGTGCTTTAGTTCAATACAAATGTCTGGGTACATTCACATTATACATAGTAGCAGATTAAAAGCCCTGGTTTTTATTCACTTTATAGTTCCACCACAAGCAATTCAGATTTATGCAGTTTATTGCTTAACAGGTCATCCCCCTGTATTTACTTCCATTTTAGTGCAGTGAATCACATATTTTAAATTAAATATATATTACCCTGACTTATATGTAAAATATGGAACAAAATTCTTAATAACTTTGAATTCTGCCATTGTCATCACTGAAGAGGCAAGGGCTCACTCAGCATCTTTCCTTAACAGACATCTGAGGCAGGTGGCACTGTCCAAAGACCTTTGGATGAAGCAGGATCACATATGTGACAGTGATTTGAAAACTATAAGGTGCTGATCAGAAATATTTGAACATCATTGTTAAGGGGAGGTGCCCTGTATAAGGGAAAGTGGACTTGGCATCAGATAATATGACTTTGGTAGATTTATATGACTTCTTTGAGCAGCAGTTTCCATCTGTCCTACTTTTATTTATTTTTTTCACATTAATGTGTGATAGAAATAATTTTAAATCCCCATGGTCTGAAAGTCACTTGGAAGCTGCAGTTTTTATTGTTGTTTTTTTAAAAAAAATGGCGCTATTCTCTGGGTATTTAAATGTTCAGATTGTTAGGTGATTCTTTCTCCACACCCATCACTCTCCCATCTTAATTCTTTTTATTTGTAATGTATCATTTGTGTATATTTACAGCTTAAATTTAGACCAATATTCAATTATTACTTACTCACCACTCCCAGAGTTTTCCCAATGATTCAGGTACAAGCGACCTGTGGGAATTATTTATTTGTTGCTATGAGGCTGCTTGGTTTCCTGAGTGCACTGCTCAGAGCTCAGGTCACATTAAGAAGGTCATTCCTCCAGCCTGCATTACATATAAACAATGAATTACAGGATTGGCAAATTCAACATCTCTTCCCATTTTTAACTTAAAAAGAAAATATTTCAAAAGGCTTTTGTAAAAGTATTATATACCATGACCAAGTGGGATTATCCCAGAAATGCAAGGCTGGTATAACCTCCAAAAAATCAACCAGTGTAATTTATCAGTAGAATAAAGGGAAAAAAGTCCACATGATTATATTAATGGATGCAGAAAAAGCATTTGATGAAATCCCACATCCTTTCATGATTAAAAACACATAACAAGGGCTTCCCTGGTGGCACAGTGGATAAGAATCCGCCTGCCAATGCAGGGGACACGGGTTCGAGTCCTGGTCTGGGAAGATCCCACATGCCGTGGAGCAACTAAGCCTGTGTGCCACAACTACTGAGCCTGTGCTCTAGAGCCCGTGAGCCACAACTACTGAAGCCCACGTGCCTAGAGCCTGTGCTCCACAACAAGAGAAGCCACTGCAATGAGAAGCCTGTGCACAGCAACCAAGACCCAATGCAGCAAAAATAAATAAATAACTAAATAAAATTAAATAAATAAATTTATAAGAAAAAACAAACACATAACAAACTAGGAATAGAAAGGAACTTCCTTAACTTGATAAAGAGCATCTATAAAGAGCCCAGAGTTAACATAATTCTTAATGGTGAAAGACTCTGTTCTTGCCATTTCTATTGACAATTGTACTGGAGAATCTAGTAAGGTCCATTTAAAAAGGAAAGAAATGAAATGCATCAGAATTGGAAAGGAAGAAATAAAACTTTATTTGCAGTTGACATGATCTTGTATATAGAAAATCCTAAGGAATCAAAAAGAAAAAACAAGAAGCTAATACAGTATTGTATATTAATTATACCACCAAAAAAACTCTAACCCCAAATAGAACAAATGAATAAGTTCAACAAAGTTGCAAGATTCAAGATTACTATTCAAAAATAAATTGAATTTCAGTACATTAGCAATGAACATTACGAAAATAATGTTAGGGGAAATTCCACTTATAATAACATCAAAAATAATAAAATACTTAAGCAGAAGTTTAACAGAGGTTCAAAATTTGTATTCTAATAAATACAAAGCGTTGTTGAAAGAAATCAAAGAAGACCTAAATAAGTGGAAAGACATTCTATGTTCATAGATTGGAAGATTTAACATTATTAAGATGGCAATACTCCCCAAATAGATGTACAGATCAACTCAGTCTTTATCAGAATTCCAGCTAGCTTTTTTGTAAAAATCAACAAGCTGATCCTAAAATTCATATGGGAATATAAGGGATCCAGAATAGCTAAAACAAAGTTGGAGGACTCATACTTACTGATTTACTTACTGCAAAGCTACAGGAATCAAGACAGTGTAGTACTCACATAAGATAAACATATCAATCAGTTAAATAGAACTGAGAATCCAGACCTTAAAACCCTTACGTTTATGATTTTTGACAAGGGTGCCAAGACTATTCAATGGGAGAAAGATACTCTCTCTTTGCTTGGGCAACTGGATATCCACATGCAAAAGAATGAGTTCATATTCCTTCCTTATAGTATCCCCCCAAATTAACTCAAAATGGATACAGACCTAAATGTAAGAGCTAAACCTATAAAACTATTAGATGAAAAACACAGCAGTAAATATTTATGACTTTGGGTTGGGCAAAGTCTTCTTACAGCTGACACTAAAGTACAAGTGACAAAGGAAAAAAAGAGATAAATTGGACTTCATCAAAATTAAAAAATTTCATGCTGCAAGTGATACCATCAAGAGGG